>NW_027040524.1:3044224-4531336 GCF_037179485.1 Ochlerotatus camptorhynchus
GAAATGCTCCTTAACCCTTTGAAAACAACCCTTTAGTGAGTAGCTACCCAAATTCACTGTTCTGCCCGTTTTCTTTTTATTCAGAGCAGGGGAGCGACGGGCAAGGGCTATACTGTCGCTCATGGTAAGTCCGTCGTCCCATAGCACAAATCAGCAAGCCACGAAAAGCTGGAGATCAAATTGAAATCAAAATTTGCGGTTATGATGACTTAACGGATAACACACCAACAATGGGATCAAAATTTTACACTGTTGAATCAAACGGAAAATTAATCCTGCTTTCAATTAAATCAGTTGAATTACTGATTTTGCATTCATAATATTTTACTAAATCCATGCTTTTCACGCTGAATGACTTAAGTTCAAATCTCACCCCGGAGCTACGAATGACCTAAAATTTGTTAAACAAAAAGAATTAACATCAATGCTTAGTTCAACAGCAGATGGACTTAAGTTAAATTAACAACAAGACGTCAACAGCAGAACTTGGAGTTAAGTTGCTTTCATTAAAAAAAAACTCTTGGATTGGTAGAATCCGCATTTTCAGACACTCTTTAATGTAAACCTTCGACGTCATTGTGTGAGATGCGATGAAAACCTTGTTTTTAAGGCCACAACGGCAGATTCCTTGTCCATTTTCCTTGTAAAATTTTCGTCCTGGGATTTGTTTATAATCCATCTTGACATATGTTTCGTCATCCATTAAAATACAGCCATCAAATTTCGTCAAAACTCGTTCGTATGGTAATCTAGCTCGCTTTTTGTTGGCCACTAAATTTCAGGGAGCGATTCGGATGTTTACTGGCACAAACAAAACTTATATCCTTCTCTT
The DNA here is from genome assembly GCF_037179485.1 of Ochlerotatus camptorhynchus. Taxonomy (NCBI): domain Eukaryota; kingdom Metazoa; phylum Arthropoda; class Insecta; order Diptera; family Culicidae; genus Ochlerotatus; species Ochlerotatus camptorhynchus. The sequence goes on from NW_027040524.1 coordinate 3,045,057, forward strand.
GAAAGGATGTTACGCACGGTGGAAAAGTTGGAATCGTATTTCTTTACCAAATCACGTATGGAAACACCTGGGTTGCTTTTCACGTACCTCAACACCTTTCTCCTCAGCTCTTTGTCCCTAGTGCCACTTTTATGATAGATGCGCTGTGCTCTATCCACACTCAGAGTATCCTTGTAACGTTTGATTACAAGACTCACCGTTGATTTTGGGAATTTTAACACTTTTGCTATTTTTGAGGCAGACCACGAAGGGTTCTCTAGATGTTTGTGCACAATTAATTTTCTTTTCTCAAGTTCCATGATCCGTAATTTCGGGAAGCGTCGATCAATCGAGAAAAACTCTTCACCATTTTTTTTCTTCGTCAATAAAACATCAATAAATGTCTATCAAACGTTTTTTGTTCCAACCACCAGGGGCGCGGTGGTGTATTAAACCGTGCGTCCAGATTTACTTTGAATCGAGCTTTATTCAAAAATAAGAGAAAATTTTAAAAGAGATTCAACTATGGGATCTTTTTTAATTGTTTCATACAAAACTACTGTCAGTCTTATGTACCGTATTTTCCTTAAACAAATAATTGTCGATTTGTTTACTCCCTATCTATTTTTTTCTATTTATAGTCACTTTAACACTTTTGGGTCATTCGTGACTTGTCTGGGGGTGAGATTTGAATTCGTAACTTTGGCGTGAGAGGTATGGATGTTAACCACTACGCCGGGGTTGCCCCCGCCCCTATCGAATACATCTAACACTAATTTAAATTTATGACATTACTACAGTGTTCTTTAGGGATCTCATAAGGCTGGTATTGTTTTAAAATTTTTCCAAAAATACTTGATACAAAACTGGAGAAAAATATCTGCAAATGATGAGGTCGCATTTCTAAAAATGGCAAGACACTGTTATAGAAAGGTACATTTATACTTATATTAAAATTGAGGTTCGACTGAAACCATAGCAGAAAACAGCCGTGGATACCAAACCTGTCCAGTTTTGCGATTGATATGCGGTGATTCAATTCATCAAAGTCAGAAGATAAGTCAGTATAAAGGACATCCGTCTGAGCACGATCGGACATACTGTTAGAGATGTAGGAAATAAGGTACACTGATAAATTAAACAATTCCCATTTTGCTTAAAATTTTATTCAATTTGACATTAAACTCAGTTCAATCATATCTAATGATTTAAAATTTATACTCTCTTTCTAAAAAATAATCATCTGATATTAAACCCAGTTTATTCATGGTTGATTAGATTGAAAATAATCTTTTTTGAATAAATTTAAATCATTTTTGATTATATTTTAATATTTTTTTATTGAACTTTAATATTTTTTGATTATATATTAATATTAAAAAAGAATAAAAAATAATAATGGAAATATTATTTCGAATGTAATCATGTAAGACTACTGCCGAAGTAATCATGGCTCGGACTGAGCGGGAATCTGCATACTTTTTAAGCTTTTTTTTATTTAATTTAACTTTGTGTGCACAGCAAGCTAGTAGCAGTGAACCGACCACCTATGAAAACATGCTGGTCGATACTAATATACGGCTTACAGTGCGCTAATAACGGTTTCATAACAACGAGTTCGAACATTTTAGCAACAGCACTAAGCGAAGTGATGCCACGGTAGTTGCCAACGTCCTATTTGTTGCCCTTCTTGTGTACTGGAAACATGTGCACTAGCTTCCAACAGGATGTGAGAACGCCGACGTCCACGGATTGTTGAAAAACGGGCAGCAGTGGAGGCAGCAAACTGTCCAAGTGCGTTTTGGGAAACGCCGATGGAATTCCGCCAGGACCCGGATTGTACGACGAATTGAGTTTCGAGGAAACCCTGGAAAACATCTCGGGATTGATGTAAATTCTGCTCATGGTTTGGCCAGAGAGTGGTACGTAACTGGTAGCCTGTCAGGCATGGTCGTCACTCAGTCTCTCGTCCGTGAAGACACTAGCATTTTTTTCAGAGAACAGCCGACAGATATCTTGCGAAGATGAGGCCACGTTACCATTATGTATCATAGATGACGGCAGACCAGCTTCATGACGTTGTTCGTTGACAAACTTCCATAACTGCTTGGGATTTTAGCTTTCTACAAAATTTTCCATTATCACATGAATATATTTCAGGAAAATGGATGTAATATTTGTTCCCATCTTAGGATGCTTTGTCGGCCCCTGGAAAATAGTCCTTGATAGTAGATCGCTGGTCATTTTTTTTTCAAATCATTTCATGTTACTATTACACACGACACAGTTCTCTATATTTGAATAATAATTTCACTTCGTAAATTAAAACAAAAACAAAACGTCCTTAACACAAAAAATCTATCCAGCGATCATAAGATATCGAGGAAATGGCACCTCATCGAACGAAATAAAATATATGCATCATATTTACAATCAAAAAGGAAATGTAAAAGCCTTTAATTAAAATTTAATTTAAAATTAAATTTAATTAAAAGGTACGTTTGCAGATCACAATTGGAAGTGAGCAGCGAGCTTCTTGTTTATCTAAATTTGAAATGTACTGTTGAAAACGGATTCATTTGCTCGATAGGCCAAATTGAGAGCCTTATTTACATTCTGTATGTGTATGTAATAAATGACCGTAGGATAATATTTATTTACATCACATAAACGCAATGTTTATAAACTGGTTTGATAAACTGTATATTAGACATTGATAGCATACTCGAAACGATTCTGATGCAACTGTATTTACAGTATAATTGCGGATCACCAAAAAGATGAAATAATGTATGTAGGCACTTTGTAAAAAAGAAACATAGCCTCCCACTGGCAACACAGTACTTGCTGGACTATGGTATATGCTCCATTATCTCTTCTACTCAGAGAAAATGGCAAAGTATTAGGAATTTTGGAATTCATGTACATTTGAAGGACAATTTTGCAACTTTGAAATAGGTATAATTTCTCAAAAATTATAGCGAATACACACTTGTTTTTTATGCTTAAATAATCCTTAGGGAAACACAAAACTTTTGTCAGGACCAATTCTCAATCCTTTTTCTTTAACAAACTAATGACTTTGAGAGAAAGGCATACAGTCACTGGAATTCAGTGCCAGAATTTTTTTTTTTTTATTTGAGGACTCCCAGGATTTTGACCATTTCACAGCATATTCTTTGGCATAATTGGAAAAGATTGCTAATTGGGTTTAAACACCAGTTTTTCAATGAACCAACAAAAATGGCGGACGCGTGACCTCAGACTTTAAGCTGAGCTTAGACGAGTCAAGTGACATGGATTTAACTCACCTCGATTTTTAGGAGCCGATTTTCAATTGGCTTTACACTGAATAAAGCAAATCCGATAGCAACCAACTTTTGGGACGTTAATAAATCATTTGAACGTTAAATTTATTCGTCTAAACCAGACTTTACAGACCGGCAGCCGCTGCATACCATCGCAATTGGTGACCCAAAGCAGGCACGAGATAGAAACAAACAAAAGACAACTTCCGCAAAAAAAAACCATTCCCCTCCATTATTGCTTGCAGACGGTCTGGTCCCGTTCAAATGCATTCTTTTGTTTCCCGTCCAAATGCACTTTCTTCTTTTACTGCACGACTCACAAGAACACCCGTTCTTTTCTGTTCGGTTGGTCGGTTTCATCTCACAAACACTCGACTGTCCTGCGCTGGATTGCTGCACGGTGACGATGGTGATGAGTACTCGGAGGGTACCTACCTGTAAAGTGGGTATTCTAGTTGTTTACTTTGGGATATCCTTTCATTTGAGGTGAATAAACAATTGTCTTCTTTTCAAACAGACAAACAGGAGCGGGAAAAGGACAACACAAGTAAAATGAGGCACACCAAACCTCATGAGTGGGTGGTTTACAGTAAGAAATGCTCGGTGAGAATGTAGGCAGATGTTTTTTTTTAAAGTTCTCGAATGTTTTTATATAATGAACCCAAAGAAACCGTTTGTTGCTTTCTTGGAAGGTGTAAATTGGTTCTAATTGGTACGTATTTTTTTGTGTTTATAATGTTTTATCTGAATGAGGAACATGCATTAAGTATGTCACGTAACATTTAGGGAATATCAATGCCCCCTTTCCATATCGCCATTTTTTTTTAGTGTCTTGTTGAAAATTTAATGTAAGTTCATCTGACGTTGAGCGTACTATTATTGTTTTGTTTAACGTATTTAGGTCATTCGTGACTTTTCCAGGGTGACATATTAACTCAAGTTGTTTAGCGTAGGGGAAGCATGGATGCAAACCATGTACGCCAGGCCCTTATTCAGTTGAATATTAGAAATGCCAGATCAGTAATCAAATTGATTTCATTGAAAGCAATATTAGTTTTCCGTTTGATTCCACAGTGTACAATTTTGCTCTCATTTTCGCTTTGTTAACCGTTATGTTAACTCAAATGAGATCAACTGTACTATTCAAGTTAAGTTAAGTTACATCATAACAGCAAATTTTGATTTCAATTGAATGTCCAGATTTGCTCGGGTATGTTGTTGCAACGCATTACTGACAGTATGTTCTTTAAAAAACAAGCAAGTGATAACTTAAGAGCTTCTAATAATGGCAGTTGGGACAGCATCAATGATGCATACTCATAGCGTAGGTGTTTCAGTAATAGTGGTGTACCTATAGTTGCGGTATGGAGGTTGTACCGGAATAGTGAGGAGGATCCGGATAAGATTATTTTTCAACGGTAGCATATTTACATATTTTAAACTTAAAATATGCCCAAAAGTGTGAAGGAAAATAATTAATTTTCCTTAAGATTTTCCCTCCTTTGCACCTATAGTTGCGGTAGTTTTCTATAATAGTGGAACCCATAAGAAATCAACGCATTCCACTATTATAGGAACCAAAGATAGCAACTACCACAACTACTGGAAAAGTTTTCCTATTGATGGAGGACGATCTTTCTATAATTGTATGCAATTTTATATCAATGTAATATTTTTCTATCAAAATAGAGGTTGAAAGCTATCGATTGACGTATAACAATTGTGTGTACATCGTATATTTATTTTTAATTTGATAAATTGGCGTAGTACCTCCACTACTGGCTCACCCACCCTATGTGCGTAGGTTTTTTTTTGTAAATTAATTTATTTGTACAGGCTTGATCGAATAAACTTTACAGAGTCAAATTATCATTTGCGTTACACATGATTAATGTCTTAGATCTAAAGGTAAAATCTAAAGTTAAAGGAATTAAACCGAGTACTCACGGTCGTCTCGAGGTTATTGGAGATTCACAGTTTCATGAATGGGGATATGTGCGTAGTGTTGTGACAATTTAGTTGTCTACACTACGTTTGCGGTAGTCATCAGTTTGAATAGGAGATTAAACCTGTAGCTTTAAAGGAAGAAATGTATGAATGAATTGCGGAGGAAGCTCACCTGTTTGCTATCCTTTGTCTAAGGTAGGAAGGGGGAGGGGGAAGCTGTTGATTATTCTGTGAGTAATAAACGGAATTTACCGTACTATGTTTACCGGTAGTGACATCATAGGAAGTGATGTCCATCCGGCTATGTGTGAGTAAGTTTATCGGTTTATTTAAGGTTTGCTGACGAGCATACATCATCATTATAATTAACTTCGTTTTTACTTCGTCTATTGATTGCTCTTCAGGTCTATGAGACCAAAGCTAAATTTTATTTTTAACGTATGATACCTGTTGATAAGGTGGACCAAGGTTGGGTCATTATGAATGCTGGGAAGCCCAGGTTACATTATTCTTTATGCTATGGTCAGACTGTGTGGTTGTAAAATGTTATAACGCTATCTCAATACAATTTGTCTTGTCGGTAATTATTATATCATGTTACAGAGTATGGTAGTGCAAAACATAGTAGTTTTAGTAGTCCAAAACATATACCGTATTCAACCCATGGAAAAATAAGCTTATGAACTTCAATTTTGATTTCTTAACTAATTCCTAAAGTTTCGCATGCTGTATGTCATTCACTCATTTTACGATTGATTTGGTAGTTGGTAGTGTAGCCAGCAGTAATAAAAATTAAATTAAATCATAATCACGTTGAAAAGTTGACCATAAGAATAATTCAAGTGTAGATTTTCAAATTGACGCATCTGCTTTTGTAAAAAAAAGGGTTGATGTATATATTATGTCACGCTATAATGGGGAGGCGGGTCTAAGATTTTGTGACAAGCAATGCATTAGGTATAGGAAAAAAGTCACGATAGGGGGGGGGGGGGGGGAGGTGGTAATTTTTTGCTCGATTTAGCGTGACATAATTAATGCATAGGCCCAAATGGCTTCACACGTCAATTTGCATACCCACGCAAACTAACCCATCCCCTACCTGATAGTAGTGTCACTTTGCGAGGGTGAGGTGGCAAGTAGCAATAATGCAACCATTGTTTACAAAAGAGCAGCTCCACGCCCACTGACGAATCGATTTTATTTTTCCCTCTCCGAGTTCCATGAACTTTCGCATAATTGTTCGCTAGGTGCATGAACCAAGTTTGTACCGGCATTCAGCCATTTTGACACTCGCCTGTTTTTTTTTCAAAATGGCGTCTGCGATATTTTTCAATAAATCGTATCACGAAAACACCACATCTACTCAAAATGTTGTCTAAACCAAATTAATAGGAAACTGAATTTTTATTTCAGAAAAAAAAAATACACACGGAATAAAATTGCAAATTTTCATCAGAAAATTAAGAAAAAAATAACTGTTAAAACTTCTGTAGGAGTGCATTTTTAATATTTTGAAACTTTGGTTCATTTGAAAGCATATAAAAAATGCTAACTTTTATGAAATTGACATTTCTAAATTTTTCACAATCGTAGAAAATAAGTAAAAAATTTGAACTTTTTTATCACGCAATATTTATGTAATTTGTGCATTGGCAACGATTTTCAAATCCAAAAAATATATTTTTTGCATTAAAAACAATGAAAATTGATAGTGGAAATAAAAAAAAATTGCCCAAGCTGAATTAAAGACCATTCTTCCATTTTCATTGCAACATTCATGAGAATTGATTACCATACAATTCGTAGTTGCTACTCCGTGAATGACCAGATCCAGCGTTATTTGCACAAAGTACCATATGAACGATAATTAGCAATCCATTCTCAGTGTGCAAACTCCGGTAAATCAGTATTTTCAAGGTCAATAAAGGTGTCAATCACCGGGAGGAAAATAATTGTTAGTTCGACACCCGTTGTTATTAGGGACCGAGAACGCATTTGCATCTCCACGGTCGCGGGAAGGGCATTTTTGTTAGTGGGGAGGGTGAATTAGATCTGAATTCACTTTGGAAACTGAGGCGATTTTTAAAACATGATAAACAAATGATGCGACTCTAACAACTCAGTAATGTAAAGAAGCTTGGGTTCTAACGGACTATCTTCTGCTCTGTAAGCAAAAACGCTATTTATTATATCTAAAAAGTTTTCCAAGACGCCATTTCTATGTTATAAGGACTTCATAAATCAGCTTTTCGAGTATATATGGGTCATCCCAGCTCAAGTGGGTACACCACCTGTGGTCGATGTCATCAATTTGAGCCAAACTTGGCCCAAACGCTTATTTTGGAATTCTGAACAAATGCCATTTTTGATTTTGCTCTGAAGTGCCTAGATCATTCTCGGCTACAACCAAGATTGCTGATCCCACAGTGAAGCACAATTCGTCATATATTTCTATCGCTGTTGCTGAAGTAGTAGGTACTGCATGAGATTCGGTTTTGCGCTTTTTCTAAATTCTCTCGTCATTCGCTGAGTTACTGCTTTAAGCAAACCAACAATCGTCACTCATCTACTTGTTTGCTACTGGACGAGTTTAGCTGGGTTCATTCAATTCGATTGCTATTCGTTTTTTTTTTGTTTATTAATTTATTTGATAAGGCTCAACCGAATTAACTTTACAGAGCCGAGGATTCTTGGTCACTATACAATACATCTTAAAACTATAGTCAAAAGGTACAACACAATAAACACTTTATCTTCCGCTATCCAAAAAGCCTCCTCCATCAGAACTGGAGCCGCTTCCAGTAGTTTCATTGTATGGCAAATTGTTGTATGCCAACGAGGGTCAGAGCGCGTCCATTGCAACAATGGACACAAAACGTGGTCAGCACTCACACACTCATCACGATACGGTTGCTTTCCAAAGTCGACGACGCATCGACCGAAAGAACTGCTGATGAAGAACAATGAGGAGGACCACACAATGGTTGCTGTCGAGAAAACAGACGATCGCGTAGCACACATCGAGAGTGGCCTGCTTTTGTCGACAGCCGAGTGAACACTGATTGCTATTCGTGTGTGGGCAATCTTCTTAAAGAATGCAAGATTCCACTCGCCACGAGCGTTCACGGCGATGTGATATACTGAGCTGGGCGCTTGAATGGTAGATTGACGCTGCGCTGGAGTGAAGCATTTTAAATGATTCGGTAATCACACTACTGTGCGTAAAAATCAGGTGTATGCGCTAGAACAGTAACTTTAAGTTAGGAAAAATCTCTATAAATAAAAATTAAATGGTGTTCTTATGTCATGCTGTAACTCAAAAACGGATTGAGAGATTTTCAAGATTCTTTTTTTTTTGTAAGCAGCACGTCGTTTGTCAGGTCAACTAGTAACATGTAAATAATATTAGCATATGCTCCTACAGTTCCGGGTTCAAAACATTGGTGCAGTTGACCAAAATCCATAGCGCATTTGGCACAATTAAACATGTGGTACAAATTTGTAATGTGTAGTCTTGAATGAAAGGTGTTGGTTCATTGCCTAAATTGTTTTGATCAGTGAAGTCACATATACCGGTTACAGTAATGATCACATTTTATTAGCCTCTCGACGCATCAGACTTATCGGTTAATCATTTTAATTTTAGCCACAATTCAAAATCTTTCTCATTTCATGCTTTCTGTGCAATTAGAGCATTGGTTTCCAAGAGTTTTCGAAAATATTTTCAGAAAGGGAGCTGCGAAAACCAGGTTTCTTATTGCATTACTAATCCAGGGAAAGATTGGAAATGCATTTGCAATGCTATTTTTTCTCTGGATTAGCACACACTTAGAAAAAAATCATGTAAATTTAGGTACCTTGAGAGTCATATATACAAGCGTCAATTTTGACATAAATTTGAGTCATAACAGACGCGAAATATAGCTCAGTCAAACGTACTTTTGTCTAGTAATGAACTTTTCAGTCTCGGAGCAATGAGGTACAGAGAGAGGTGGCGCAGATCGTGAAATAGGGTTGTATTAGTAAACCAAAAAATCAACGTAAACGCAAGTAGTGACGTCACTACTTGCGTGTACTTGCGTGTATCGTACAGTGGTTGTGTGAGTGATTGCTTCACCTCGGTAATCCAGCTCATTGGTCTCGGAGCACTTAATATTACATGACATGTGTGTTGAAGTTTCATCTTTTATGTCAAAGATGGATTTCGTCACGTGTAAAAATTTTTATTTCTAAGTGTGAGATGAAGGGTAAATATAAATAAATAAAGCTTCACAAAATACGAAATTGAGGGTGGATCTCAGCATTGTGAGATGCATACCTCTCGAACCAAAGTCACAAGTTCAAATCTCACAAGTTACAAATGAACCAAGAATGTTAAAGAGACTATAATAAAATAAAAAAGAGGTTTCTTTTAACAGGTTCTATGCCCATTTGTCGATAAAAAAATCGATTAGCTTGATTTGATTTCTACTGCAACCTGAGCGATCGATGTCCAATACAGTATCTTCCTGTTTTTGGTAACACATGATTTTCGTCTTTTTTACTTTTTATAAAATCCATCCTTTGCTAAATTCCTAATCTGATTTCACTAGACCATTCTTTGTGGATCCTTTCTACTTGTTATTTTATGATAAATTAAGAAATCCAGAAACAGCCTTCTGCCGAAATTTTGCAGACAAAATTTGCCGCATGATTTCAACGCCTCTGTGGATTGACGGAGGCAGAGTATTCCGGGAGATTTTCAGACCACACGCCTTCCACATGGGGGTCCAAAATCAAATTTGCGCCTTTTCATTCTGGATACTTTATGGGAAGGATGTGATCCGTAACTATTTGGAGCACATCAGCCCTAGTAACACACTTAAATTTTTTCGCCGAGATTCCAACAGCCGAGTAGTTCTGCAATTTATTTTGCTGAGATTCAGTAAAACAATTGCCGAGACTCAGCTAACAAACAAAAGTAAATGCCGAAGTAATCGTCTGTTGGAGATTTTACCGAGCTAGATTAAGTGTGAATGTCCACTTGCACTTTCGATTTTGCACGTTTTGCAGTTTTTGTTCCAGGCCACTAGTCTCCTTCACAAGATCTAGCCTTTGGGCCACTTCCGGGGGCAGGGATTAATTTGACATTTGATTTTCCCCGGATTGAACACCTTTTGTACGATACGCGTCTATATCGGCGAGGCAACGATATTTGCACTCAATGCCGTATTTTACTCTTTCCACCGTCACCTTCCTTGATTTTCTTTTTTTTTTTTAATTTCCAAGGTTCGTCTTGCTCATATTGGCAACCGGTAGCACTCGCCGCGAGTATTAAACTGACTCACCGTGAACGTTCATTGAGTCCTGCACTCTTATCCGATCACACCAGTTCGTAAAGAACGATGAGAATGGAACGAGAGTGAATGGAAGGCAGCACGAATACTCTTCGCACACAGGTCACTCACAAAGACTCGCGTTAATGGCATCGATCGGATCGTTCAGGAATGTATGCTTTGTTTTCGTTATTCCAAACGCGTTCGAAGACGGTAAGCGATTTTGAGTCAGACGATGCGAGTATCAGTAACCTTGGCTACAACCCTAGATTTTCGAGATTTTAAAAAATGTCATCTTTCAGTAGAGATTACTCTACAACCAAATAAGTTATTCGTGATCTTAGAACGTCAATTTGAAGGTTTTTAAATGTAGATTATTTTAGATTCAACCCATTTTTGTTTTTGTTGTAGTACCTACAGTAAATAAGCTGATTACCGGCAGGTATCCAAATTATCAAAAATGGCCTATTTTCACCATGCGCGGGATTTTTTATTTCTTAATATTGTGGGCACAATTTTTTAGTACACTTTGGAAAATTCTTCTACTTGATGTGTTCTAAGGACAAATGATTTGGACAAATAGTTTTTGAGATATCACCAGATGAGTGAGTGGTAGTTTTGAACTTTTCTGGTGGAAATTCGATACTATTTAATATTTTTGATTTTTACTTGAATTCCTTCATGTCGACGACACAATCATATTTCTATGTTATTTCTCACATATTCTGGGCAGGATTCTCATTATATGAAATCATAACTTGCTCATTTATTTACTTCTGTCCATAATTCAATTGTGGTCATGAAAGTTAAAAATACAGCCAAAACGTTGTGCTTCAGAAGTACCGTAAAACGGGGTAACATTGATAGTTTTTTTTTTAAAGTAGGGTAAATGTTGGCTTCGGCACCCATTGACTGTTTTCGGCAACCTAAATTTAAACGTTAATTTCACTATGTTTTCCCATCAACGCACTTCCCTGAATATGTCCAAACGATTGTTTAGCCTTTCAGCTTCAATCTGATTATATTTGAACGATCGAGCAATCCAGTAATGCTACATTTTTCTTCAAATAAAGCATACGCACTACAAAGTGGGGTTGATTTCGAGTTGCCGATAATAGAACAGCTGGTTAACACGCAGTTCTAATGGGAAGGTTGCCGAAGAAAAAGAGGCTGCCGACAATAGTCACACTCACCTGAGAAGTTTGGAGCGTTGTAAAAACGCTTTCAAAACGTTTTGGAAAAATTCTGTCGATTGGAATGGATAGAGAAGCAAGCAGCAGATGAATGTAAACAAACAGACACATCATATATGTGCGTGACGCTGAGAAAATGCTAGTAGAAGTGCAGACGCTGCTTAGATTGACGAGAATACGTAAATTCCCCTTTATTATTAATAATTTTTACAGTAATGAATGTTTTTCAAAGTTTATATTATTAAAACAAGTAATGAGGATCCAAAAGTCAATTCATTAGTAATATGTTTAACGGAAATAAAAGCATTTGCACTATTTTTTTTAGTTTTGTGACCGATCTTCAGTTTTTTTTTATTTGGGGTAACTTTGATAATGCTCGATGAATGTAGAAAAAAAAATGGTTGAAACTCAAACAATTTAGTTCTTTAAATATGAAACTTTGAATGAGTATATAATCAGAAAACATCATATGTAATAAGAATACAACATTGAATTTGCGATGGCTATATCGGAAATACATTTCATAAATGATGGTTTGAGTGCTTTTTCAAACAGGCGAAAAACACGAAAATTGTTTTTTAATATTTTTGTATAATATATAACACATACCATATACAAACTATATACGATATCAACGGAACTACCCTAAACTACAATATGGAAAAAATGTTTCTAATCTGGAAAAAGCGCAGCGAGTAAATTTAATCTTTACCAGTGTTGGAAAAATATCAAAAAATCAAATCTCACCAACGCCCAAGATCACGCTTGATTTTCGTGGACAAAAATCAACAAGCAAACAACTGCGGTTGATTTTGCAAGCTGTGATATCGCAGCTCGGAATATCAAGCTAACAAAACTCACCAGCTACAAATCTCAGCAAACTGTGGTGAGATTGAGTTTCATAATTTTTGCTTTACACCCGAATGCAACCGAAACTTCCATAACGGCTGGCAGCAGTCGCTTCGTGTCTGCCATCGGTGAAGAGTAAAAAGAGACAGCATACTATACTTTCTCTTTCTAAGTAAACGATGTGCAACGGAATCATTTTTGTGTCGAGTCAACTCTCAGCTTGATTTTTGCACGTTGTGAATAGTCTCGCAATATCAAAGGAGCTTGTAAAATCAATATCAAGCATGATATTTTGTTCCAATATCACGCGTGATATTGCGTGCACATGAGAGCGGAAAAAATCTATTGATTTCTGATATTGCCAACACTGATCTTTACATTATACTATCAAAGTTACCCGCATTATCAAAGATACCCCGTTTTACGGTACGATGAAATCAGATAGATTAGCAGGTTTATAGAGTTTGCGTCCAAAAATGACGTTTTTTTTTTTAATTATAACTTTTGAACCACTGGGCCGATTGAATAATCAGAATGTCAAAAAAAAGGGATTTAAAAAAAAATTCAGAAAAAAAACATAAAAAGTTTTCAAAGTTGTAGTTTGTACAGAAGAACAAATAAGCATCGCAACTGCTAAAGCATATACTCTACTTGGTTTTATTCGTCGTCTTGCTTCTTGTTTTCTCCGATGTTCGTAAGACGCTATTCTGCTCGCTGGTTCGCAGCATTTTAGAATATACTTCCCCGCTTTTGGTTTCCATTTTACTATATGCATATCTTTGCGATTGAACGGATTCAGAAAAGCTTTATAAGGTTTGCCTTGCGCCAGCCCCTCTGAAATGCTCCTAGACAATCTTCCTAGTTATCCCGAACGATGCAAGCTGATTGATTTGGAATCTCTCTCTGCCAGGCGCCTCAAATTGCAACGAATGTTTATCTTCGACTTCATAACAGACAACGTGGACTGTCCTGTATTTCTGGAACTTATTGCGTGGAATACTCTTCCTCGCCGATTCATTGATTCCCCGTTACTGGAAAATATATTTCACAGAATGAACTTTGGATTCATTAATTGTTTTAACCCGGCTTCAAGATCAAGCTGTGTAGTGATTATTGGATAATCGGGAAATGGTTGAATTAAGGGCCTTTCAAGTTCACACACAACTAAACAGCAGAATAACGGCTGTATAGAAGCGTAAATCAATATGCAATAAGAGCTTGCCACTACCATCTCAATAGCCATAAGTAGCTGACTAAGTTTGCCAGATTTGCTTGTATAGAGGTTGAGTAAAGGTTACCTCATATCGTATAGCATTTGAATACAACTTGAGGCTGTATAAATGAAATGAGCAAAGCGTTTACATTGTGAAAATTGTTAGTTGGGATATTCTTCAATTGTGCCGAAAACAATAATCTCTTCTGATGTTGAGACTCAGTCAAGACTAGTTTGTCATATCATGTTGATATGTCTGCGGTATTCGTGTTCTTACATAATCTGTTTTGTTGATACTACCTATTAATTCACAAATGTACCCGAAAACCAGGTAAATATATTCTTCCTCGCAGCTATAAGAAGTATATTTACCTAGGTGAACATGCTATTGCTTTCAACTGGGTGGTGGTGAAAATGTAGGTGGAAAGAATTCCACATGTGTAATGCTTCGTGTCAGTTGTTAAGCAACGGGCAGGCTTTTCACTGGTGAAAGCTCGTGTATATATTCGAGTGACACAACCAGCAGAAATGATTGAGTTTTGTTATTACTAGTAACCCATTACTGTTGTTGCGTAATGCAGATTACCAGCACTTGGTTACTCTTTTCACAAAACACTTACTGAAAATATCTATGTAATGCTGTGATCTGTATCAGTGCTGAAATTTGTCATTGTGATTGACAGACTTTCGTGCGAAATTGATAGAATTGTTTTTTACATAGTCACTGATAGACTTGATCCTCCAACCTTTGTCAATATCTCATTCATTTTTAGTTAATGAGAAAGATTCACCTGGTAACAAAAAGTGTAATTTCATGTATACTGAGTCACATTATTACTATCCAAGCAGTTCTCAGGACGTAGATGCTTGTTCACTTTAACTCCATGCTCCATGTAATTGTTTTGCTCAAGTAATTTAATTTTCTTTCAAATTTAGTTAATTAAAAATCAGCACAAGTTCGTCACTGACAGCATTGTCACTGACAATTAACATGGTTTGCATTGACGTTGACGGTTAGCTCAAATAAGTGACCAAAGCATAATTTTGAATAACGCCGTGTATTTTCGAGATTTTGCAGCACTGGTCTGTATACTTTCATTCAATTTCCATTGTTTTTATATTACAGTCCTCAGATGATTTTTGGCATTTCAGTTGTCCACATATTTCTGGATCAACAATAGAAAAGGGCCCATCAGCATTTGTAAACAAACCGTTCCAAAGCCCATTCCTCACAAATTGAAGCCCCCCCCCCCCCCCCCCACGCTAACCAACACCATCATCGTGTAGATAGAAGTTTCCCCTATCCGATGATGGTTTTGGTTTGCGTAGGTGGCCTTCGCTTTGTGAGTAAAGGGCTTTGGAACGGTTTGTTTACAAATGCTGATGGGCCCTTTTCTATTGTTGATCCAGATTTGAATAATTAGGATACTGATTATTTGGCGATGTTTAAAGCTTCATTTCAGACCATCTAAGAAAAATATTAAACAGATTCAGATTCTGATCTAATGTGGGTGGCCCTTAAGACTTGTTAAAATGAATTGGTTATTGCAGATTAAATCGTATAGGGTTAATGTCCTAAATGTCGGCCTAATCGTTCCTAATATAAACTTGGCAGAAAAGCATTTCATGACAATTTTTCAGCAGCAGCCAAAAAATATTCATTTGTATTGTCCAGATCATTGCTAAGTTTTGTCATTGTTGGCAGCTTTTACTGATTTCACGCGACAACATTATCTTTGCGACTGTAGACTCTCACAAAAACCTTCGTCAAAATCGTATTATTTTTTTGTCAATGTCAAAGATTTGCCTAGTAATAAAAAGTGTAATTTTGTTAATTCTTAATCACGTCATAGTTATCCATGTAGTTGAGGCCATTCGCGGAGACGAGCCAGCCACCGGCTAAAAGTCTCCTTAATAAAGATATAAAAAAAAAAATAGTTGAGGCCATAGATGCTTGTTTATGGCTCCAGAACACTAATTGCACATGTTCGTTTCTGACAAACGACATGGTATTCTTGAAAAATCTTTTTCGTTTCGTAATAGCGACGAATGCTGTCGTGTAAGGTCTATATTTTGCAGCATTGGTCCAAATGTCGCATTGTTCCAAGAAAAATAGAAAAACAGGATAGTTTTAACGATATGCCCAATCTTTAGCTCCATGGAAGAATCCAAAGAATCATGTCCTTTAAGAAGATTATTCTAAAACACGCTCGCATAGTAAGATGATCCAACGCGCTTGAGTAATTTTAAAGCTTGTAAAGTGTCACTAAATAAATCGTGGCCCATTTAATCTCAATTTGAGCGAAGCTTAGCTATATCGAAGGAAACATTTATCTAAATTAATCCAACTGTAATGATTATCAAGGTGACATTTTTACCATGATTGCGAAACATGTCAACTATTCTGGAGCTAGAAATATTTCCCTTTTGTCATCACACAAAATGATCAAAAAAATCCATGAGAAAGAACCACGCATCCACTGTCGGTAGCACCTATCCGAGAGCATACTTCTTAATCAAGCATTTTTCCGCACTCGATCCACCATTCCAGTAAACGTTTCACTGGGGTTATAGTGCAAATGATGCTAGGCAGTGTTTGCCGTCTCTCGTCATCAGCAAGTACCCGCCACCGGAGCAACCTTGACACGATGTGTTTACCGTAAAAGCGGAGTAGTACGGTCGTAAGTGAAAATTATGATGTAGAGAGAACAGCCAAACAAAAACAAATACTACAAGAACTGTGAGAGTAACCTCCCGCTAGTGTAAATAGGAAACCGAGAAATGAAACGGCAACCAAAGTGCGAAATACCTCCAGCCATTACAAGACAATTGCTCGGCAAGTTCACGAACCGTACCGTTGGGAAAATGTAAGCCGTGTGAAAAGTGCAATAGC
This sequence comes from Ochlerotatus camptorhynchus, assembly GCF_037179485.1. Taxonomy (NCBI): domain Eukaryota; kingdom Metazoa; phylum Arthropoda; class Insecta; order Diptera; family Culicidae; genus Ochlerotatus; species Ochlerotatus camptorhynchus. Next base: position 3,061,754 of record NW_027040524.1, read on the forward strand.
CTCTCGTGAAACGCGCAGAGTGAACAGATTCGCCGGAACGTGTGGAAGAATCCTGCCAGGATTTGAAATATGGCCGAAAAATGGCGAACGGCCATTATGAAAATCCGGAAAGGGTAAGATGCTTTGATGAATATGATCGATCAATATTTTCTGTTTCCCATGTAGCTAGACATACACACAAGACGAAGGAGAGACGGATTGCATCATTGCGTGATGAAATCTTTATTATTCATATCTTCAAGGTTGGATCCTCTATTCATTCATGCAGCACCACTCTCGCAGATGAGATTCAATGCCACTAGGGGAATCGGAAATATCAATTTAATAATAATAAAAAGACGTGACAAATCGTGGATTCTTTTGCTGTTTCCCTGCTTCTTTCTGAAGATATTTTTTTTATATTAATGAAACTGAATAATTGGATTATTTGATGCATCATGTCATTGTGATTGTTTATCCTTGTTTTGATTTGTAGATGGACTTTGGCGTTGGTGACGAAAAATACCCTTAGATTTTAATAATGATTACGATGATGATAATTGTTCTATCCCTGTACTAAGGGGCGTTAATCGTTTCACTCCCGAGAGGTGATATCGAGTAAGACTGTACTTTTTCAACTCTACTTTTATTACGCGTATCTTAATCAACTCTCGGAGCTCATTCCCCGTGTGGTGGCTACGTGACCCTTTTTGCTGTCTCAGCGTAAGTCGAACGCTAACGCCTACAGTCAGTTACAAGAGTGACGAAAGGTATTCAATCAATTATATAATAATATTTGCTACTATACGTTTGCTGCACTGCAGCACACATGAAGTAGCAATTTCAGGTGAAATGGGGTACCGATTTCCGAGATTTGTGTAATTGAAAATTCGAAGTGGAAGTGCATGTATAGCCATTTGTGGACTCTTCAAGGAATCACCTTAAATGCCAAAAATATTTTTTTCTGCCCACTCTGCCCATGTACAAATGGAAGTCAGATTTCAAACTCAAATCTCGCGCAATACGAGAATAGGGCCTATCATTGTTGATCGATGCTCTTCATCGATTTTCTCTTTGCATTGCTACAGCTAAGCGAAACAATTTTCTAGAATTTGTTCAATGCAGAGTTTTAACAGGTTGTATTGGCTATCAATAGCAATAGCAAACGCACCGAGAAACGTTAAATCTAGGGAGTTTGTAACCAGTGGTGTGTCTGTCTGTCTGAGGTTAGTGAGATTGGCGCTATTAGTGTTTCGTATTTTATGTATAACAATATGCCAAGGAAAGGTTTGAATACAAGCAACCAACACCACCCATCGCCCACAAAATCACCCACTGGACAGTACACAGCCACACCACTAAACGACAGGAAGATCCTCTACCTACCACTAGATGGCACTGTTTACAGGATTTGGAGGCATAATGGGCATAATGGGGCCATGATGAGGCGAAATAGAGCGGAAAGACGATGGCTCATCGAGGAGGAGTGAGAATAGGTCAGCCGCCATCGTTGAGAATCATTTTGATTGGCGATACTCAACAGCGATACTTCGTAAAGCAAGTTCAAGCAAGTTCGAAAGTGAGTGAGAACCGTGAGGACGTGGAAAAAGTGAAGAAGGAGAGTGAGGTCGAGAATTAGGTGCAGAACCACCCAGGACCCCGTAATTTACCGCTGGAAATTCATCCACGGCGTGGTCAGACCCCGTAGTGTCCGTTATTCGGCATACGGCGCGGTTGGACACTAAGCATCTTCTGATACGGAGGTGTCCGGGAATACAAACCAACGGCCCATCGACCGTTGGACGCCACGAGTATAGCGAGGAGAGAGAGGAGAGAGAGAGAGAGAGAGAGAGAGAGAGAGAGAGAGAGAGAGAGAGAGAGAGAGAGAGAGAGAGAGAGAGAGAGAGAGAGAGAGAGAGAGAGAGAGAGAGAGAGAGAGAGAGAGAGAGAGAGAGAGAGAGAGAGAGAGAGAGAGAGAGAGAGAGAGAGAGAGAGAGAGAGAGAGAGAGAGAGAGAGAGAGAGAGAGAGAGAGAGAGAGAGAGAGAGAGAGAGAGAGAGAGAGAGAGAGAGAGAGAGAGAGAGAGAGAGAGAGAGAGAGAGAGAGAGAGAGAGAGAGAGAGAGAGAGAGAGAGAGAGAGAGAGAGAGAGAGAGAGAGCCGTCGCGGTAGGAAAAGAACCGACTGGACTGTGAAAAGTGCCCAGAAGGAAGCTGAGGAAGGTGAAAAAATGGCTGTGGAAGGACCAACAGAGAGCCCGCGCTGAAAAACAAGAAGAAACGTTAGGCGAAACGAGGTAGGAGATAGCCAATAAGAAAGTGGGACGAAAGTAGGATCAATAAAGGTACCTGTAGCTGAACAAGTGTTGTGTATGTTGGATATTTGAGTGTTTCCTTGGTCGTGATATTCGACCGAGTAGAGGGGGTCTCATTAGTGTTGGGCAGGGAGTACCCCATATGTTACAAGTTATTAACAAAAGCGAAAATCGACGAAGAAAACCGATCATCGAGTTTACGCCCTTATACATGCTCACTGTCGTTATTATCGATTTCGTATGTTCAGCTGAATGGTTCAAAAACATTTTCATAATCTCATAGGCATTGTTCGGACCCTTAAAACTGCAATTTGGACACCGGTTTTGCGCCACACTTCCGTTTCGGACCCTGTTCCAAATTCCACTTATGACCGTGATTTTGTCGTGAAGGTTAACGAAGAAAACTCGCGATTCCGTGCAGAAAAGAAAACGATTTTATTACGTAAAAAAAGGAAAACTATATTCTGCGAAGAGCGACGACGGTGACCGACTGACTTGATGATTTATTTCGTACTGATAGGCAAACGTGATCAAAACAGACCTGCTACAATATGTGTGGATCGAAGAGAGGAGTACTGTAGTGTACTATCACCACTATCGCTAGGTTCCCCGTGTAGATATACGAGAGAGATAACCTACACCAGAGAATTTATGCTACACGGGGGGCGTTCAAAATGAAACTATCTAAGGATTTGTGTAATGTACCTAACAGGCATAGTTGGAGACGGGGGCATACTGTATCCCCTGTGTCCTCTCATATCAATGGAAGTAAAGTTACGTGTCGAGTTGTATAAAACATGTTGCAATCCTTGTAATTAGTGAGAGCACTCTACTATGCAAGTTTGACAGCTGTCAAGTGACTAGAATCAATAATATAAACCAAAATTCTTTAAAGCTACTGGGTTCAATCCCAGCCGAGGCAGTGGGAATATTCTGAGGCATACAAATATCTGGTCACGTCTTCCTTCGGAAGGGAAGTAAAGCCGTTGGTTCCGGCCCATGTGTGTTGGGTGCCATTTCCTAGGCAGGTGTGGAAGCTGCCTTCCTGTACATTCGTTTGCCGATTGAATGGCAATCGATGTCCGTCGGTGATTGGCACTAGATTTCGGAACAGAGACCGACGTTAAATAAAGGAATGAATAAGGAATGAAGAAGAAGAAGATGTAATATTATGCGTCATTACGATAAGCATTTAAGGAATAGAAAATGCTAGTCAGACTGAGTTGTACTATTGCAACGCATAAAGGGAATTTTTTAAAACCTGCCTCAATTGGGTTCTTTAATTTTGAAAAATATATCGGTTTTTATATATCACCTGAAAGAGTTTCATTTTCTGAGCACAGCGATATTTTTTTCGAACCCACACACTTTCATCTCGATTTTTAAATCAAGATTTAAAGCAAAATAATAACTTCACTGTTTGACACTAAACTGACAAACTGAAAGCTCGCTCCCATACAAAGTGACACCGAGGGGCGCTAATAAGTTGATTTTTGTAAATGTAATCGTATTTATTTAAAATAGTTCCAGTGTACCAAAATTCATGAAATTTTGGGATGGGGTTCCATTTTTAATGCAGACTACGAATATGCATTTACCTCAATACCCTTAAAGAACCCAAATTGAAAAAAAATGACATGACATGTTACATTTGCTGTAAAATGATTAATTTATTACTTCGGTTCCCCAACGGGAAATATGCCCCACTTTCAACGGGGCGATACGCCCCATTGTTTATCATCGAATCCAGGATTAACATAAATTCAAAACTGATAGACAATCCAAGTGGTATGAACTCTAGGGTAGGTCAACTTAACAACCTCCCCATAGCTGTTACGATTCGTATTGAGACCCCCAACAACTTGCCTAATTTGAACGAATTTGGTTACGATCTGGATTCGTGGGAGAGCTTTGAAATGTACCTGGAAAAATGTATGGGAAACGGATCAAATATGTTCAATTGCCGGACAAAATTTCAAATGCATTTTGTGAAAGAGCGCAAAGTTTTGTAACATTTAGCCTTATCGTTAGTTGCAACCCAATATTCTTACATCGCTTGACACCATGCCACACCGAATGTGATTATTGATAGCACGTTACATACCTAACAAAGAGTGAGCTGACAAAGATCGAAAGGGAAGGGATATTGTTGAAAGCATGCTTTCATGAAAGGATAATCCCACACAAGAGCCGGACGTCGTGAGTAAATGGGATACCTATACAATGCTTTCACCAACACGTAGGTAGAAGAAGCATTGTGCTGTCTAGAGTCCCTGGGACGTCTCAAGCCCAGGTGAAAAATTAGTTTGAAATTGATTCTGACAAGTTTATGCGTTGAGCTTAAAATGTTTAGGTTACGTTCTATTCGCATATGAAAATTAGTTTGTGTTGGCATGACGGAAAGTTGTGCATAGCATAATTTCATCTACTAAAACATACGTGTCTTTTTCATCAACACAGAATTAACATGAAATGACAAAAATATCAAATTTTACTAACCGCACACCTTTTTCTTTCTCGTTGCAGCTTGGCTATAAAAAATGCAGAAGACAACGGGCCTACGAAAAAAGACCCTGCTAGTTCCGATACGCTTTTCGACGGTGAACAGTAAGTAATATTAATTTTAAGACATCGATAACCATTTCTGATCCCGTTTGACAAATTCCCGAGGGAACGAATCGATCCATCACGTTCGTGTTTGGTCAATTTATTCGTAATAATTCAAATTCACTTTGATGATTTCTGCTAGCCGGTATATCGAATCAAACACTAAAAAGTTCTTTTGCCCCATTTTCTTCCCGTCAATTTCAGACCGAGTCTAGAGGAGATTCGCAGCTGGGGCAAAAGCTTCGACAAGCTGATGCGGAGTCCCAGTGGGCGAAAGGCATTCCGAGAGTTCCTTCGCTGCGAATATAGCGAGGAAAATATACTCTTCTGGCTGGCCTGTGAAGAGCTCAAAAAGGAAACTAACCCCGAGGCGATAGAGGAGAAAGCTAGGTTTATCTACGAAGATTATATATCGATTTTATCACCGAAAGAGGTAGGCTTGATTCCCTTAGGGAGAACTGAACCGGGCGACCCGAGATGGGAACGAACCGCGTCAGTCGTCTTTCGTACGCGCCACACACAGCAGTAGTGTCATGGGAGGGATTGCAAAGTGTGAAAATGGCGCATCCCATGTCTTGCTTGGATCCACTTAATTAAAAGTTGATTAAATTAAATGATTTTATCTTTCCTCTGCTTCTTTGCCACGGGTGGCGCCTGCTGACTTACCTGGAATCTATTTGCTGGTACTTCTGTGTTTGCTGATGGTGCTGATGATGCAACGGGGGATGATTCGAAAACTCACGCAACAGGTGTCGTTAGATTCTCGAGTACGAGAAATAGTTAATAGGAATATGGTGGAACCCACACCGCACACATTTGACGAAGCTCAACTACAAATTTATACACTAATGCATAGAGATTCGTACCCGAGGTGAGTGAATAAATATATGGTTAACTTGCAGACAAGGTATACAAAATTGCTGCTCATGTGCTATGGTGCTTGCTTTTTTTTCATGAACACGACACGAACGAGGTTAATTGGAGTTTCCCCCTCGGAAGACTTTTGTCCCTGCAGTTATTTTAACCCCTAAAATATTAAGTCAATGTTTTTTTTTATTCTGAGCCGCTGATGGATCTCATAAGTAGCTTTTTCGAGCTGTCAAATCAATCCAGTTTTTAACTCTCCTGATATGAAGAAATGAATGAAAGTATTGCGGTCAATCAAATCGGAGGATAACCGAGAACTTGATTTTAACCTTCAAATATTTGTTTATACATAAAGGCTAACTAAAAGTAAATTAGTACGCCCCTCGCACGCCGCTAACACGCCTCTAGTGTTGGAAATCGAACATATTTGACAGTGGTTTGTTTACACTTCTATAGAGCACAAATGGTGCCATTTTGATCAAAGTAGTCGATCGCGTTCTGAAATAACGTCAAATGGAATTCGAAAGAAGAAAAAATATTGTGCACAAACACCTGTAAAATCCGGAGTGGTCTGGTTCCAAGCTGGCTAAAGTGCTGAAGATGCTGAAAACAAAAGTTTGTCGAGTGCTCAAACCCTACAAGGAAACCCTGAGTGTGGAAAGGAATCAGCGGACCTACGAAAAATCTGGAACCAGGGATCATCAGCTGCGCAGCAAGGTGTTGAGGTGCGTTAAAGCTAACCCCGGTCTTTCGATGTGGCCAGAAGGTACAACGCCAACTTTCAAACGGTGCAGAACATTCTTGCCAGGGAAGGATACAAGTCGTACAAAGCCAGTAAACGTGGGTAGATCACCTTTTCGTGGTACGTTACGGGATGTAAGATCTACCACCGATTCCTAGTCCTGACTATTATTATTATTTAGCTTTATTTAGGAGGCTTTCAGCCTTAGGCTGGTTCGCCTCCAAGTTAGTCCTGACTACTTCAAACTAGGGGAATAGGATCTTTCAGTAATCCTAGGAACACATCTTAGTCCTTGTTACTTTTTATGCCTTGTTGCTAGTGACAAGGCTCGGCTTTGTCCACTGAGGATGATCTTGAAACAAGGAAAAAATGAGTTATTTAGTTTTTATCTACATATGTGATTCCTAATCTTCCATTTGTTGTTCCCTAGTTTGAAGTGGTTAAGACTAGGGTTCTGATGCATGGTCATTACCGGTGTTATTCCTTAATTTTGTTGCTAAGGAATCCAATTTTGACTGACAAAGGGGCAGGGTATAAGTAGTGGGACCTTTCAATTAGAGTCGGATCCTTGCGATAAATGCAAGATAGAATGACAACTGTTAAAAGAATCTAATACTTCATCATTTCTCAATAGTAATGGAGTAATACGACATGCACTAAGCTAAGGACACGGGATATACTACAATAGGTCAAATAACTGGTCGCAGTGGCGTTAGGTCCCGAACAGAGGAAAAAAAAAAGTGTAAATTTCTGTCACTACGATGCTCATAAATGGAGCGTCACACATCATATAAATTTACATTACAGATCTGCCGTGACCTGACCGAGGATTCAAGCCTCGGCCATGTGTCTTAACAAAGACCAGTTAGATGCACATCCGTGCGCTACAACATTCGTTATGACTCATTCAATCATGGCGATGCACTCAAGGCTCAATTCGTTCACGCATGCATATGTGTGGGTTTATTTACACTCAGAATAATTTTCACGTCAATGCTATGTGAAAACATACGTAGATTTTTTCCATCGTACTTTTCACATAAAAATGTGTTGGGAGTTACAAATTGACAAATGAACAACATCGACATGAATCCGATCGACGATGTTAATTGGTCAACTTGTCACTCCCAACATAGTTTACCCATTTTTGGGTAGGTTCAGTTTTGACAGATCTGTGTGGATTCCACCCAAATTTGGGTAGTTTTGAAATAGCGTGTAGCCACTCTGGTGGCAGAAACTTCATCCACAAACATTTGACTTGAAGCCAAAGTTTTTGGCTCTTTGGTTCGATTATCTTTTAATCTAAGACAGCTGATGCAGGCATTGAGCAATTAAGCTCCATTCATATAAATGTTCGATTTGTTGCGCTACAAGATAATAATGAGTTTATGTTCAACACATGCGTACATTTAGAAATCACATGTGTGTTGTACTATTTTTCTAAATTCTGCATGCTAATCATAAAAAATTCACATTTTATTAACAACAATTCATAAATAGTTGAAGACGCCAGAGATGAACTAGCCTTCTGCTAAAAATCTCTAAAGTAAATAATTAAAATAAAAAAAGTTTATTTTTTTTTTTGATTTATTTTCTATCGGTCTTGTTTTCCGTGCTGAACACCAATGCTACCGATGCCAGGGAGGCAGCTCCCACACCTGGACCCTACCTATCGACCCATCAACTCATGAACCGGGGACCAACGGCTTTACTTCCCTTCCGAAGGAAGGCGTGATCAGAGATGTTATGCCTCAGAACATCCCGGCGGTGCTGACTGGGATTGAACCCAGGCCTGCTGGGGTGAGAGGTAATCACGCTTACCACTACACTACCGGCGCCGCTGAAAAAAAAAGTTGAAGATGCTAATATCGAATAACAGCCAGATACCACCGACGAACCGACATGCCACAGGAGCATTTCGTTTGTCCACAATTCGAATTGCCAAACGAGCGATTCGAACATTCAAACGGGCGATCAGATCTGTCAAACGAGGAGAGACGCAAACCAAGACAATATATATTATACGTGGGTTCGTGTCCTTGCTCATGGTATGACGCGATCGGATGAGTAGATGTCGGTAGTGTTTAACATATTTTAAATATGGCGTCTTGGGTACGAATTTCAAAGTAGCTTGTATGAGCTTTCACGTCGGTTCGTCGGTGCTAATATCCCGTTCCCATTACAGCCTATATCACGTAATATAGGCTGTCTTGCAATGATCACTCATACGTAGGATTTCCAGTGAAAACTAGATGAGTGTTAATTGCAATATAGACTATATTACATGATATAGCCATAGTCTGTACGGGGTATAAAGCGGTAATTTTTATACGATAGATGAGGAGATGAAAGTATAGAATTGATAGTTCGTTTATACCCCGTTCACATTACAGCATATATCACGTGATATAAGCTGTCTTGAAATGAGCACTTATACATCTAGTTTTCACTGGAAATCCTATGTTTGAATGTTCATTGCAAGACAGCCTATATTACGTGATATAGGCTGTAATGTGAACGAGGTATCAGAGTACGGCAGTGTGAAAATTGCATATAGAGAGTAGAAAGCTAGCTAGGACAACTTTAGGAAGGTACAAATCGGTCTTATCATTTCTCTTTACCAAACGACAGGATGCCTTCCTTCAGATAACAGCTGGAGTGCGGTAAAAATCGGTAGAACTGTTTCAAACACATCGTCGGTGCTTGAGCGGTCGGTGATCATCTCTTTTTGCCAGTGCACACTGGGCCAGCAATGCAATCTAGCGGAGTAAAATTAATAACTCTGAAACGAAGCATTTTCGCGACTTGGTGTCTTCGGTAAAGTTTCTCATCATAATAAGGATCATCTATTGACATAAACAAATAGTTCAAAACTCTTCCGCAAAGATGGCACCACAATCTAACTTCTTTCTCTGACATTTTAGAGACTTGATGTCTTGGGAAAACACATATTCATGCATTTAAAAAAGTTATAGAAAAATATACATGCTCCACTAAAATGATAAAATCTTAAAAACACCAAAATATACTTCTCTCAAATTTTGATATTTTGTTTATCGAGTATGGCTTAATTTTTGCTGAAAATGTCAAGTTGCGATTTTTTGCGCTTTGGGAGATATTAAAGTTCGAAAATTGTTGTTTTTTTTTGGTTTTTCAACAATATCTTTAAAATTTTAAGCTTAAACCAGAATGTTTCTTCACAAAAGTTATTTATTTAATGCATTTGCGTAAGAGAAATATATAACATTATATGGTTGTCAGGACAAAAAACCGAAACAGATAGAAAAAACCGTATTTTTGACATATTTTTCTTTAACTCCATAGTTGTTTATTTTGTCAAGGCAAACAACTTTGTGCAAGACATCAAGTCTCCAAAATGTCAGAGAAGGAAGTTAGATTGTGGCGCCATATTTGCGGAAGAGTTTTGAACTATTTGTTTATATCAATAGATGGTCATTATTATGATGGTAAACCTTACGGAAGACACAAAGTCGCGGAAATGCTTCGTTTCGGAGTTATTAATTTTACTCCGCTAGATTGCATTTCTGGCCCAGTGTGCAGTGGTGGCCGGGGGGGGGGGGGGATACCCCTCACCATCCCTCTCCAAAGGGGGAGTTTGGAAAAAAGAGATGATAAAACCGATTTGTACCTTCCTATCGTCTTATATTCTCTATATACAGTTTTTACACTGCCGCCTGTCAATTCTATACTTTCTCCTCCTCATCTATCGTATAAAAATTACCACTTTAGTCTGTTATTTGAAATTAGCATCTTCAACTATATAAATCGTTGACTTCACGCAGAAGTAATACCTAACATATAGTCAAAGTAATTCATACATGATTTTTCATCGCAAACGTGTCGTTAAAGCACGTATAAACATAACATAAAAACTGTAGACTACAGTGCTGACGCCACCAATGGTGGTGGCTTCAGCAACCCTCCTTCATGGCAGAGGATTGGTTGAAGCAACCTCCATAAGCAGCATTCGCGACCTGCGAATTCCACCCGATGTTCCTGCTTTCAGATCAACGAAGCTCTTACATTCCGGGAGCTCCAATTTGCCCTCGGCAGCAGTAGTGGTAAATCTGCCGGCCCGGACGAAATTGGATACCCGATATTAAAAAACCTCTCCCTCGACGGAAAAACGAGGCTATTCGCCCTCTTCAACAATCTATGGCTCACTGACTCGTATCCGGACCTCTGGAAACAAAGCTTGGTTGTGCCCATTCCGAAAAACAACACGGCGAGTGAAGAAGCCTCCTCCTTTAGTCCGATTGCGCTCACTTGCTGCGCAGCAAAAGTGATGGAGAGAATGGTAAATCGTCGTCTTAAGCTGTTCCTGGAGTCAAATGGCATCCTTGATGAACGGCAGCATGCGTTCCGGCAAGGACACGGCTCCTCCGCTTACTTTGCAGCCCTCGGGAATGTACTTAAGGAAGCCCAGCACAACGGTCACCATGCGGAGTTAGTATCCCTTGATATTTCAAAGGCGTTCAACAGGACATGGACACCTGGTGTCATCAGGCAGCTCATCGGCTGAGGCCTGGAAGGTCACATCACACATTTTGTACGGAATTTCCTCCTTGATCGTACCTTCCAGGTGACCGTCGGGAACACTCGCTCGGATCCGTTCTCCGAAGAAACTGGAGTGCCCCAGGGGTCCTTCATAGCGGTAACACTATTCCTAGTGGCAATGAACGGGGTATTCAGCCGATTGCCCAAGAACGTACACGTATTCGTTTATGCCGACGACATACTCATCGTCGTAACGGGACGAACGACTAAGCGGACCAGGAACATAGCTCAAGCAGCAGTCTCCGCCGTCAGCAGGTGGGCGCTTTCGGTTGGTTTCCAGCTCTCCGCTCCGAAGGGTGTACGGTGCCATATCTGTCACTCAGGCCATCTGATTCGAGGACCACCGATCACCATCCAAGATCACCCGATTCCGCTCAAGAAAACAGTGCCACATCAACATAGTCAGGACAATCTCCCGCCCGCATCGCTCCAGCAACCGTGAGATCCGGCTTCGTGTCGCTCGGGCTGTTATCGACAGTCGACTTTTCTACGGTCTCGAAATAACCTGCTTAGCCACCGAGAAGCTCAACCACACCCTCGCTCCGGTATACAATACCTACGTACGCATCGTATCGGGCCTTCTCCCTTCCATGCCTGCAGACGCCGCATGTGTGGAAATCGGAATCCTCCCTTTCCGTTATCAATCTGCTGCAGCCATTGCTACGAAAGCCGCTGCCCTCGCTGCTAAGACATCCGGTAATGAAAGGGTCTTTCTCCTCAACGAGGGGAACAGAGCCCTCCGCACTGCAGCCAACCGTGACCTCCCCCCTGTGGCCAGGGTCCACTGGCATGGAGAGAAGAGTTGGCGATCAAACGTTGTCAAAATAGATAAGCGGATTAAGAGTGGATTCCAAGCCGGAGATAACTCTGTACCTTTGATACGTTCTGTTGGGACATCCTTTCCGCAAGGTCTGTTCAATCTGCAGCATCCCCGCCTCGGTGGAACACGTGCTGTGTGTCTACCCGGAGTTCCAGAAGCTACGCGAACAACATGGACTTCCGGAGAACGTCAATGATATGCTTGGTTACGACCCCTCGACGTTGGCTGCGCTGATGGCCTTTCTGAAAGAAGCCCACTTGTATGACCAAATCTAGCCTCCCGATGGTGGCTGCATTGATCGTGTGTTCCTCACGTTTCTATTTTTTTTTTTCTGCCGTCGGGGTTTCTCCGCCGGACCGGGAACTGTCTCCTACGGTGGAGTTCTACCTTGTTCGCGCACCCAGTCCTCACCACAGCCCCGATCTAATCCTCACCTTACATTAAGTTTTTTAAATGTTGTTTGTCTCATTCGTTGGGTAATCAGAGCCGGTTATACGTCACGTTCATGTCAAATTGATACTTATTTTTTAGGCAGGATCTAGCCTGACCATCTGCTGTATAACGTGATGAACTAGCCTACGGTTAAAAATCACGGTAATAAAAAAAAAAAAAACAACAACAAGGTAGGGGAGAATTTACATTTGCATTTTACATAGCTTTTTAAAACTATTTATGAATTTTGTCAAGGATATTTTTTACACGCTAACTCCAAAGTACCCATTAATGAGTAAAATGAGTAAAACCGACTTAACTCATTAATGAGTAGTCGATAAATACGCCAGAAAATGGGTTTGTTTACCTCAATCAGCACCTGCTGGAACGACTCTGTTTATTCGAATCGATTTTTTACTGATTTGCAGGTCGACACATACAAAATTCACGAATGTGTGAACTTCAACATAGCTGCCTTGACATTAATTGAATGCATATTTTTATCCATTTTAATTGCAGAGGATATTTTCAAAAAAGTGGAAAAAGTCTCCGCTTTTGGATTTTTAAAAATATCTATTTTTGATAGTTTTGAATAACTTCAAAAAATGAGTACAAGACACTCATTTCATGAGTACTTTCAGGTTAGCGTATAGGTAGTTAATAGTCTTAACTTTAAATATTGAACAATAAATACTAGAATTGGTTTTAGAATTGCCAAGTAAAATTACACAATGGGGCGTTCTGACCAGAAAATGCGTTCTGTGAAGTTCTCCCCTATGTTAAAATCACATTCATTTATTCTGCTCAACTTACTTTGCTGAATTTTCGGGTGCACTTACAGTTTAAGGGTTATGTAAGCCTCCATTCAATTTAGGCTCTTTTTCACGCAGCCGGGTTTGTCAATAATTATTTTAGGTTTATTACAGCCCTCTGAAAGCTCTCAAATGTCCAACTTGGGCACAGGTTCATGATCAAAAGTATAGTCTTTCAACGGTTTCTTTTCACCAATATTTAATAAAGTGAACCCAGTCTGGGAGAAAACCGATTATCACCAAAGCATCGATTCTCTTTGATTATGATCCAGTGAACCGTATCTAATTACGGGGACTGGAAATTTCTAGCGTACATCGTCGGCTGGTGTTGTTGTTTGGCACAAGGATTGACCTTGTAGCTGTTTACCCGCGAAATTCGATCGATGTTAATATTTTTTTTTTCATCTCTCCTGTATACGCTTACCTTAATCATTCGTTGCAGATTTATAAACTCACCACAATTCAAAACCCTGGCACAAATACCGGATGGTGTTTCCGCGTCTGGTTCAACGGCGGAGAGTCCTAGCAATTAGGAGGAAGATGGCAGATGGCCGGACGAGGGTGGGTGAAGGAACAGTGATCGCGTGCAACGGACAAACATGTAATTTATTTAAAATAAACGCTACAGAAAATTATCGACAAGGGAGAGAGTCGGAAGAAGCGGGGGACATCTGGATGGAAATAATCATATTAACAAGCATTAATCGAAGTTTTAAACAATAAAGAGCGACGGGACGGGACGCGATTGCGAAGGTAACAAGAGAAAAATGTGACCCAAATAGAACACTATGATTAGTTATTTAAAATAAAGAATGCAGATTAAAACATTAAAGAAAAACAACAAAAAGGCAAATAAAATTAAATTTTATATAAACATTATACAACTTGACGAAAATGGATCGAAATAGTGTTCCCTCCGGGAGGTTAAGAGCCGTTGGGAGGGAGAGTTACAGATATGATACACGTAATTCACTGATCATTTTAAGCGTTACTGTAAATTATAGATGGACGTTAATAAACAAAAATGAAGAAACAAATAATAAACAGAAATGAAATAACCCCAAGCAGAAAGCATGCTCTAAACGATGTAATCAATAGCCAAAAAAAGAGGAAACAAATTATATATACATGAATTACATGAAACATTATTCAACACAAAGGCAGGATTTCAGTTTTTAAACTAAGAAACAAACGACAATGAAGCATAGGGAAATCAGTTCTCCATCTATTTTTTCATTAGTTAGCTTCATATTTTGGTCATCTTTTTTCAAGTTACAAAATAGATTAAAATTCTAAGCTAACAAAAAGAAAACTTATCACACGAAGAAGGATACACATCAAACCAAAAATAGAGAACACTCTCAATCACACGCACCCACAGATTAAAAGAGTCATTATTTTTCTCACTTTTGATGAATCGAAAAACAAGGATGGAAAACGTGAACATTATCAAACGTGGAAGAACGTTACAATACTTTTACACTTTATGTGAAACGAGCAGCACAAAGTTAAATGTAAGACCTAATTAGATGAAATGGGAAAGGAAACATAGTTTATCTTTATCTATTGAAAATCTTTATCTTAAATACCTACAAACCAAACAAAAGAACATAGTGAAATGAATCAACAATTGCTTTAACGTTCTGTGTTCTGCTGAAACATTTAAGTATTACCCACATTTTTTAAACTCGTAAGCCTGAAAATGACTACTGTTAAAGCAACTGCTATTTATAAATCGTTGAAAATTTTATAGTTTTGATATGTACCGATCGTTTTATTCGTTTTCCGTTTACTCAAGTGTCTGTTAATTAGCTCAATTTCCGGAAAGAACTCAGAATGAGTTCTTTTTCTAGTTTTTGTTTTACGTTACATTTTTACGAAGGCCTATTCGATTTTATGATATAATGCATAAGGTTCATGCGCTCTATTGTTAGTTAAAAATCAAATGATGAGGTATTCTAGTCAAACATAAGGAAGAATCCAATGAACAAGTGTGTATTGTTTTAGGATAACCGATTAACTGACATCGTCCTTAAAACGGGAATAGAAAGCACACAAACCCAGCAAACGCCCACACAATCCAACTCTAGTCTCGTAGCCTGGCAGAGCGAGGGAAGATGTTGAAAATGTTTTCGAATCGTAGTCGAACGTATATTTTTTCTACCCCTCATGAGTAGCTAAGCAGGAGAAAATCCTACATCCTCTCACCCTCAATTGTTAAAACACGAAAGAATATAAGCAAAAAAAAAACTATTGTTGTCGTCTTTAGCGAAATAAAGTGTACATTCTAGACAAAAACCCCCGTTCAACAACAAAGAACAAAACCCATGCAAACAACATACGCATGAAGAACACGAACAAACATCATTCTATGGCCCAACTACTACTAGGATAGATTAGACGGAGAATCAAATTTCAGCGAGAATCCTTCTAATATAAGCATCTCTTACGCGCAGCGTACGGCGATCAGTGTCCCTGCAGTTCAGCTTTCGGTTTTAATTAAATGCCACTGTTCAATCGGAAATTTTGCCTAAATCGGTTGCAATCACTTCCTCATGACCCATATTTTACACCACAGTAGCAATAGTTAACATACAAAGTAGACACTATCACTTTTAATGCAGAAAAGAAAAATCGCAGACGACTGTTCGCCGGGTGCTGTGTCTGAACACGCAATAAAACAAAAAAAAGTTTAAAATAAGAACAAGAATAGTCCAACATATACAAATTTGTGTGTAAACATTTCTGTTTCCAATTATTTACACAGTTTCATCGCTTTTTGGTTCGAGTGAAATGTTCAAATAAAGAAAAAACGAGAAAAGAAAACAAATAACAAGAAGCAAACTTTTATAACACATTAATTAGGAGGTGAAGAACACGGTCTCGTAAGTAAATAAACAAGAACAAGAAACCTATATTCAAGCAAAACTTTTATACGAGATAAGGTTTTACAAATTGTAATTATAAACGGAAACTGAACAACGGCGACTTGGACCAGTCGCAATCAGAGTAAATCACACAACATGACCGTTTAGAAGAACAAACGAGCAACAACAAAAATCGTGTTTAATTGCATTTTTATCTATTTATTTCGTTTGAGTTTTACGTGTGATGGCCACCAGTTGTTTTCGTTATATTTTGTTCCAGTTTACAGCTGTGACCAGGATCGTGTAAGTGGTAGCAATGATAGTTTTTAGATCGTGTTACTTTGCATACAGTGTTCAGTTCTCTGTTTTAGTAAACATTCAATCGAACAACAACGTAGTGAAAGGATGCTAATTTTCTTACTTGCATACTTTTATATAGTATTTATTCAAAGATGAACCAGATAAAACTACATTAACAATTAGCTGAAGTAAGAAAGTAAATAATAAAAAAAGATAAAAAAAAATATCGCAAACTTGTTGTTTATACTTCGATTTCATATGAAAAAAAGGAAAGTAATGTAAAACCAAAAACAGTAAAATGAACACTTAAATATGCACCAACAGAGAAGGATTAAAGGAAAATTAAGACGAGCCTGTTTTAACGAGAAAGCAAAGAAAATTTAGTGAAAACAAACAACTTAATTAAAGGATTCTAATAAAGAAAGATAAAACAATGTTTAAACATACAGACCCCAAAAAAAAATGAAACAAAAAAGCATATTAGAAATGTACCGATTTTAATTGTAATAAAGCAAGGATGAAAACTATGACTTATAGCGAAAGAAAACCCAATCAATCGTTTTCAAGTTTAGTTGAAAAAATAAATTTAATGAAAAAAGAAAAAACAACAAAGAAACGCAAGTCAGAGAAAGGAAGCTTTCGAGAAAAAGAGTCGACCAAACAGATGAAAAAATACCAACTATAACAACAGTAACAACAACCAAAAACCACACCGACACACACACACTCTTATCATACTTGAGAAATAAAAATTAAACATCGTAACTCTATGAGCGGTTAAAGCTTTCTGTGTTTTTCATTTTTTTCCTCCGAAAACTCCTCCACCGAGTGCTGATTCGTCCCACGAGAAGAGTGAGAGACAAAGTTGGATAAGCTCTTCTTCGTCCAAACTGCTGGCTAGGTTGGTTTTGGTTTGATGACGAAATGATTCCTCGGTGGCCGTTGTAGGGAATTTCAATCGATTGAACGGGACCAAAAAAAAAAATATTCCGAATAGGTGACCGAGGAAGCAAAGTTCCATAATTTAGTCAAAATTGAGTTTTGATTGCAGTTTAATCCATTCCTCCCACTCCTGCCAAGGTAGACGGAAGACTGAGTTGCGGTCTGAAAGGGGGCGTTTTAATATGAAAGAGTGGGATGCATCTTTGCACCCATGCTGATGGAAATGTGCACGGAAAAACGAGTTTCAGCATTAATGGCTATTTTTAACCACTTTTAGAACTTGTTCGGACTGTCATAAAGTGGTGAAAATTTATAGCAGAAAAGTGCATAACATTTAAACGCTTTCCGAGAAAAACGTTTGAAACAGGAAGTGACTGATTTTTTCCTTATTAGAGATTTGAATAGATTTTTGTCCTTACTTATTCTTCTTCTTCTTCTGCTTCTTCTTCCTCGCATTCCAAGCTTATTGCGTATGGCATATTATAGCTTTAGCTTATTGCGTGATCTCAACTTCGTATTCTACATGCACCTTCACAGTTATTAATTGAGAGCTTTCGATGCCTGAAACATTTTTGCATTAGAATATGTGGTATTATTCGTGACGTTCGGAGACGATTTTACACGAACACGTTTTTATAATAGAGAGAAATTTTATTTTTCTGTACTGTGTGGAAGCACAAACGAAGTGACAGACGGAGCGGCTCGTAAACTTTGGTGACGCACCTGCTATTGCAATTTTTCAGTGTACCACATGGCAACAACACCACTACTATTGGCTTGTACCACATGGCAACACTACTAATGGATTGTACCACATGGCAACACTAAATGTACTAGAATGTTTTGGTTCTATCTCTTTCACTCTACTCTAAATTGAAATGCATAAAAAATGACAAAATGATACACTCTTTGCACACTGTCAAAGATCATATTGCACACAAAATCAACTATGTTCAAATCAAAACAAAAATACTAGCCCATCTGTTGGCTGATAGCACAAGCTTCTAAGAAAATTCTATTACAGCGAACCACATTATTTTAATTGATTTCTTCGCTAGTTAGTCGTCTGTCACTTCGTTTGTGGTGGAAGTCTGTTCGAGAATAGAGAACATGCCGCGACGGAAGTTAGCTCAAACCTCTGACGGGGAGCTTACCGAATATGCACGAACACAGACTTGTCAAAGTGACAGCTCATCATGCGGGAAAAAGAAAACTTGAAGGATAATCCTCTTCTAGGGGCAGGACAGGTTGCTACAGCACGTCCATTCTGACAATTTCAACCGCATCAACAAACATTCAACCGCGACAGTTCTCGATGAACATTTCAAATTGTCCTATCTGCTTTGATCGATTCTCTTCATCGACTTTCTCTTTCGTTAATAACTCAGCTGCAAAACCTTTCCCTGTTGTATTTCACCTTTTGGACGCAGTCTCATCCCAATTATCAAACTATGTGGTAGAATTAGCGCGAAATCTGTTTGCATAGCAGTGGTTATGAAAAGAGAAAGTCGATGAAGAGAATCGACCAAAGCAGATAGGACCATTTGAAATGTTCATCGAGAGTTCCTCGAAACGCTGGTGTTCTCTCTCTTGTGGTGTCTGTTTACATTTGTTGTTTACATTTCAATTGATCAATTTTCTCTTATTTAACCTGAGCTACGTACTCGATTCCAAACAAATCTTACTCGCAGTGTTTGGTACTTTTCACTTACTGAAACTCTTCATCTAAGTATTCGACATCTTCATAATCGATTTCTGAATCAGAAAAAAATCATTGAACTATCCATTGTTGCTCTTTTGATAAAGTCGCATGTTCATTGAATCAAAACCTTCAAAACGTCTGTTGGTTACTTGAAAACCATCTAAATCCGAAATAAAATACCGAATGCGATCAAAAACCTTTCTGATGACGTAAGGGCGTTTACTCAACTTTTTCGCAACCATTATTCAATTTGTCAGTCGCACTGAATAACAACAGCCAATAAACGCTAATGTTACTTTTATACACATGCTTATCAACTTTCAACTTGTAGCTGCAAAACAAAGCTATTAAAATGAATATATTACTTGATGGCTTCTATGCAAACAACCACTCTTACTGAATAACATAAACATCAAAAGAGCGTTTTCAACAACTAAACAACCTGTATTCAGCTAATAAACCGTGTTAGCGGTAATTTGGAAGCATTTTTACAGTCAGCTTGGTTTATTTTTTGACATGTGCAGTTTTACAGCTTTTACTTTGCTCCTTTACAATGCTGAAGTAACTAGTCGAGAAAAGTGATTCATATGCACTATTATAAAGCCTCTACTCAACGGTATTATTGTAGAAAGTCATGTATATTTGTTTTACGTCAGTTCAAAGTGTTGGCGTAGCGAAGTTGGCAGTGCCAAGGTTTGCCAATACGGTAATCTCGAGTTTGATTCCAGGTTCCGGTACAGAGTAAATCATTTGGAGGTGTGCTTATGACTAATTTCGATCAATTTCATTCACACAGCAAAATAAACTCAATCAATTCTTCCAACAAAAAAAGCGTAAATAATATTTAACCCGGCTTCATGAGAAAACTGTGTAGAGATTATTGGATATCCGAGAAAAAGTTGAATAAGCACCTTTCAAGTTTGCACACAACTAAACAGCAGGATAACAGTTGTATAGAAGCGTAAATATAAATGCAATAAGAGCTTGTTCCAACCGTCCCAACAGCCATAAGTAGCTGACTAATTTCGCCAGATTTGCATGTATAGAGGTTGCCTCATATCGTATAACGTTTGAATACAGCTTGAGGCTGTTTAAATGAAATGAGTAAAGCGTTTACATTGTAAAAAATGTTAGTTGGGTTATCGATTTGATGCGAAAAGTTCTTTGAATGAGCAGTTGGGTCTGGAAAAGTTGGCAGCTCTTCCTAATTCATTCATCAAGATGACTGATGGTACATTTGATATAGTCGAGAGTCACGCTTATCACTTCCAAATTCAAGCACAAATGTTCATAACTGGAGCCGACTTTGGGCTCTTCATGGTTTGGAGCAAGACCGAAAATTGTGTGATAAAAGTTGAAAGAAATCTAGATTAGTGGGAGAACTGTAAGCAGCGTAACCAGATGTACTTTTACAACATAATTGTTCCTGAGTTGCTGGGAAATTATCACACGGAGAAAGAAACCACTTTGTAAATTAATGTCAGAATAAACTAGTTTTTCTCAATTTCTTTTATTTTTCTTGTATGATGAAGAATGCAAATGCAATTGAACAAATTCACGGAACCTTATACAATAGAGTTATTAAAATTTACCAATATGCAACACACCCACACGGCTAGATCTACAGCATTGATGCTATTCTCGAAACGTCTCAAAGAATCTACCTTGACAAGCCCGTTCAGATACTCGTACTTCGACTTCAACACTCCAATCAGCCGTTCTACATGTACTCTTAACGTTATTATTTGCTTATCTCTCTCCATGTCCAAGGGATTCAACTGTGAGTCTTTTCGAAGGAATGTTGGGATATTCAGTATTGCACCTTTCGAAGACATCAAATCGCTTATATCGAAACCCTTATCGGCTATTATAACGTCGCCTGGCTCAAGTGTATTAATAAATCCAGAAGTTTCAGCGATATTTCGATCCGAGCATCGACCAGCGTATGCATTTGAAATGAAAGACACTCTTCCATCAGCAGACATTGCAATCAACCAATTAGTAGTTTCTCTCATTTTGTACGAGCTGTGGTGAGAAAGAGCAGCCTTAACATCCATAGGTTCTTCAGTAGTGACCTCAAAGCAATCGATAATGTGTACACGACTGTATCCGTACTGTTGCCGAAAAATTTGAGAAAGATGGCGAATGCTTTTATCTCTCGAAACAGACTCTAAGGCATATTTCAATGTATCGTAATCGTAATATTTCGATATTGTCGTAGTACAAACGGAATATTCTTCTACTAAATCTACCAACGTGTTGCAACGCAGTTTACGTAAAGTCATTATGAACATTTTATCCTTTGTTAGAGAACAGTGAGACTGAAACAAGCAATTATTGACATATTCAAAGATCGTTTTTAATGTTTTGAAGCTACTTATGCCAGTGAATCACTTACAGCGCTGGTCATCATCTATCCAAAGCAAACCATGCTGTTTATTCGAAAGTTCCTTTTCCAAAACGTCTACTCTCGTTTGCAGCCTCGCTAGTTCCTTCTGGTACGCCTTCATGATGTTATGATGTTCACCCCTATTCTGTATTTCGTTTCGAACGAAATTCTCATACAAAAAAATATTTGTTTGTATGAGAATTTCGTTCGAAACGAAATACAGAATAGGGGTGGTTATCTTGATATTTTTCTATCTCCTGCAGCCTGTTCAACTCTTCCAGGTTCAATATGGTGGTGTTTCTAGCACCTTGAGCACTGTGTCCAGCTATATTGAATGTCTCACGTCTGTGCGTGGCACTGCAAGCCTCTAAAACATATATTAAACTGTAAGAATATCGCATAAACATATTTAAAAAATAATAACACCTTGCTGAGAATGATCTGCATCATCTACGCCATCAGTTGAATCGGACGCAGAAGTTAATTCATCGGAATAGTTTTGAAACACAGTGCAGTTGCATGTTGGTTCAACTCTACAGTAGTTATTATCGGTTCTTTCCAGGCAACATGGAGCATCACTTCTTTGCTCAGAAAAGCTGGTTGAATTTCCGATGCTGGTACTGATGGGCACAACACCACCATTGACTTTGTCAACAGCTGCAAATACATACTAGATATATAACACACCAACATAGAGAATAAAATGTACATACACTCGAGAATGAATGAAGAATTATTTTCGTTCTGTTCGTTCCAGAAACCAGTAGTTTCATTCCGAGGAAGCGAGATTTGGGGCATTACTGTGCAGTTTAAATTTGTACCTTCGAAAAATCCTCCCACAAACGTTTCGAAATCAACCTGATCGACAATCAAACGAGTTGCTGTTTCATCAGCATTATCTGCACTTTCCTGACATTCTTGATCAAGGAGATCCGTAAGATCATCCAACACTACGGAATCGATTTTTGCAATATTTAATGTAGGTACCCAATCATCAACATTTATGTCGGAAATCCTGGCAGCTTTCCCTAGAAAAATATTTATTCTATACTTGCAGCATATTTTCAAATTATTCAACTTACCAGAAATGAAATGCTGGTTACAAACATATTTATCTTTTGGATTAAAACATTCTCGGAATCCGAGAATGTTCTTCCGTTCGCGGAACCTCCGCTGGGATATCTCCACCATACTGCTTCTCACGGACGGGAATCGGAAAAACCGAGCCCCTTCCGTTTTGTGGGTTGAATTACATTTTTGGATCAATGCACTTTTTAGTCATCTTTTCCGCGAAATACTACTTGAGACTATGAAACGGATCAACTTTTGTTCAAAACAGACTTGTAAATATTGCCCTAAGCGGATGTCATTTCCAATTGGAACAAAAAGTATGACGTCACGGTGGTTAAGTTCATTCGACAGTTTTTTCGATTGATGTACTTACTATCGCGTAGTTGCCACAGATCCAAAGCATCCATCGGAACGAAGAACTAACAAAGCCACAATCGATATGCCACGCATGTGTGTTCCAAGCTACTTCTTCGGCTACATGTACATTTGTTACTCACGCTCCTTCAATTTTACTTAAAAGTGAGTAACTCTTACTCAGTTTCGTATTTGTATGCTAAATGTCAAAAACTGAGTAACATCAATTTAGCAAAGTGAGTAACATTTACTCTAATTAAATAAAAATTAAATTTTCCTCACTTATGAGTCAGATCAAATGTCATAAACAACTGGAACCGTATTTCCAAGCTAGAATTTTCACGAACAATGTCCGTGGAATTTCTGCAATCAGCAGCTCAAAGCTAGCGTAGGCAACATTCTTCGTTCCTCCGAAACAGGTTTACTGAATCGGAGTTCCACATACTGTCGTAAGTAAATTTTAATTTTATTTTTCATACAGGTAAATTTCTATTTTTTTTCACGCATGTACGTACTTAACCTTATTTCAGGATCATCTGAATAAATTCTTGGTGCAAATAGTTCCGAGGGATTGAGCTTCATATTAACAGTAGGAAGGTATATTATATTGTAGGAAAAGTCGTGAAATAGTATTATTCAAATATTCAGTTTCTTCAGTTTCAGACAGTAAAAATCCCAGAAATATCCAGGAGTAGCTCTGCTCCCAGAGAGTATTGGTTTATCTGATAGCATAAAAGGATAGCGTTCAAATGATCAACATCGGTAACCGAAAGTTGACGGAAGATTCTGATAACTAAAAGAAGCATTAACAGTAACGAAACTGATGCTGCCCAGTAAACTATCACAGATAGTCAAACTTCGATGTGAAAAATTTAATAATGTATTGTGTTAATTTCGTTAATCTGTAGGTTTTAAATGTTGTTAAAAAAAAAAGTTCATGTTTTCGATGAAAATATCTTCTTCCTATCAGCATAAAATGATATTCTGAAAGAGTAAATACATACGAAATTGAGTAGCATTTACTCAGTTCCGCTTATTTTCCAAACACCAGAACTGAGTAAATGCAACTCAGATTTTGAAAGATTCATTCATTACTCAAAAGTGAGTAAACATAAGATTACTCACTTTTAGGGTAGTTCCACTTTTAACGAAAATGAGTCGAATGTTACTCACTTTTGAGTACAATTGAACGAGCGTGCTGACAACCACGCCGTGCTTAGAAAAATGTAACCAGGGTTCCCATTTTTATAGCCATACCTTATATGTTGTATTTTTTTTAGAAATAAAGTTTATTAAAATTTTGGTTTATATTTTATAAGGGCTTATGTTTTCACTTTAGCTTAAATCTTTAATCAGGTTCACCCATAAGGATAAACCATGTTTAGAGCTTAAGTATAGGTGAAGAAGTTGGCCCTAAATAATATTGGAATAATGGAAAAAAAAAAGTTTAAAATCATGCATGTTTATATTCGAAACAATCTTCTGATCCCAGTATTAAATTTTATTATTTTTTAATACTGATAGGGGAAAAGTTGGCTTCGGCAATACCTTAGCCTATTATCGTCAGGGGGGTAAACAAAATCCTAGAGCACTCAAATTTGGCCAATAGTTGCTCTGAAACACAATGTATCCACATACCAAAATTGAGCTCTCAAGGACGTTGTTTACCCTCCTGACGATAATAGGTTAAGGTATTGCCGTAGAGAGCTTAACTTTTAATCATTCGATATGATTAACCTGAGTTTAATGTCAAATTGATTAAATTTCAAGCAAAATGGGAATGGTTTAATTAATCAGTGTATTCATTAATGATTAAACTTAACCAGTTTCAAGGAAAACTTTTTATTCATTGGATGAGTAAACAGCGTTTATTCATTTTATGAATATTTGCGGGTTTTCTCGAAACTTGTTAAACTTTAAACATTAATGTAAACTTTTTTCTTAGCGTGTATCACCACTTTTTAAACAAAATCGATTAAATTTAATTAATCAATGGCTAGTTTTCAACAGCCGTGAATTTATGACTAGCTCTGCCATCTAGCGGCTACTAGAATAATATTGATCTTGGTTCCTTATAGAAGACGAAGATGGCGCTTCTTGCCATTTCGGTTACACGACCGATTAACTACTCAAATTTGAGTTTCGTTTACCCAAATTCGAAAAAAAAATCTCGGCCGATGCGATCATTCAAAATTTTGTTGAATTAAACTCAAATTTACAAAAACGTAGAGTTAGTAAAATTTTCCTTGCTTTATCTCATAAATCTGGTCGAATATGAGGAAAATCCACTAAAATAATACTCAGTCAATAGGGTTTTAAATAGCGGCGCCGGTGGTGTAGTGGTAAGCGTGATTACCTCTCACCCCAGCAGGCCTGGGTTCAATCCCAGTCGGTGCCGCCGGGATGTTCTGAGGCATAACATCTCTGATCACGCCTTCCTTCGGAAAGGAAGTAAAGCCGTTGGTCCCCGGTTCATGAGTTGATGAGTCGATGAGATGAGATGATGAGTCCAGGTGTGGGAGCTGCATTCCTGGCGTCGGTAGCATTGGTGCTCAGCACGGAAAACAAGATCGACGAAAAAAACCAAAGGAAAATAGGGTTTCAAATGTGCGATTCGCGATGTAACGATAGCATTTGTGAGGATTAAACCGATTACCTGAACGATGCCCTGTCATAATTGTTTGTTCATATTGTTGCATTCAATATCATAACAAAAAAAAGCGTAGAGTAGCTACTTCGTCGTAATCACCCATTTTCGTTCTAGCGATATGAAAAAATCAACATTATCTATACACGGCGAATGAGAACGTTCCAACTTTGAGTTTAGTTCACTCATAATCGCCTAATTTTGCAGGAACTCAGCGATGAGTAAATTTGTCGCATGGTTTCCTGTGGAAAACCTAAAAAATCTGCCGGAAAATGAGGAAATTGACGAACATTTTATTCAGCCTCGGAGTAGTACCAATAGACTGAGTGAATCCAATCTTTACTTTTCTCAAATTCGGGAATTTTTCCCTGGAAAATCCTGGGAAAACATGAGGCAAATTTATTATTATTATTTATCTTTATTAGGGTGGCTTTCAGCCTTGGGCTGGTTCGCCTCCAATCGAGGCAAATTTACTCATCGCTGAGTTCCTGCACTTTATGTGATTTATGAGTTGACTAAACTGAAATTTGGGTTGTTCTTATTCGCCGTGTATGGTTTCACCATGCACAAATCAATACAGTAAAAATCAGATTTTATAAGCCCTCTATTTAAAAATATTGTCTAATGTTCTTTGAAACCCATGTGCTTTTCAGTGGTCATATTGCACCAAAGTATACCGTAAACATATATCTTGAAGATGAGGAATTATGGTTACTTACTACGATAATTACAATTATTGAAAGTTTAAAGTCTGATACGCAGAGGGGCTGACAAAATCTGGCCATTGATCTAATACTTTTGTTCTGATACGTTGGTTAGAAAGCTTCAACACAAAGTGTATACGGAGAACCAAAACTACCCAACGGTTGAGTTATTTAAACTTGCTTTTGAGTTGATGCCTCTTATTTGCCCTCTTGTTGTTGTCAAAAATGGAAAGAGCAAAACAACACAAAATTGAGCTCTATTCACCCAACTCGACTGTTCCGTGCGCCAAGTTAAAATTTAGTACGTTGAGTAAAACTCAATTTTGAGTAGTTTGAACTTGACGTAGAGTGAAAACAACTTAAAAGTAATTGGCAAATCAAAGTTGGCACTCGTGGAGAATAGATGAACTATGAAAGTGATGATGGTTTCAAAATTTTACACGGTGAGGTATACGGGTTCAATCTTAAAATGCCTTTATTTTGCAAATGGAGCATTTTATTTAATTCTGGTTAATGCTACGCTAGTAGAAAACTTAAGGACTACTTAATAGACACATAATATAGAAAAATAATTTCTTTTCAGATTTTTAGGTGTAGACATAGATTTCAGCTTTTCTACAACTGTAGCAGCAACCAGAATTAAATAAAATGCTCAATTTGCAAAATAAAAGCATTTTAAGATTGCATTTGTATGCCTCCCCGTGGAAAATTTTGAAACCATCATCACTTTCATAGTTCTTCTATTCTCCACGAGTGTCAACTTTGATTTGCCAATTGGCAAATCAAAGTTGGCACTCGTGGAGAATAGAAGAACTATGAAAGTGATGATGGTTTCAAAATTTTGCACGGGGAAGTATACGAGTGCAATCTTAAAATGCTTTTATTTTGAAACTGGAGCATTTTATTTAAATCTGGTTACTGCTACAGTGGTAGAAAAGCGGAAGTCTATGTTTACACCTAAAAATCTGAAAAGAAATTAAGTTTTCTGTATTATATGTCTATTGAGTAGTCCTGAAGTTTTCTACTAACGTAGCACTTACCAGATTTAAATAAAATGCTCCATTCACAAAATAAAAGCATTTTAAGATTGCACTCGTATACCTGTCCGTGGAAAATTTTGAAACCATCATCACTTTCATAGTTCGTCTATTCTCCACGAGTGGCAACTTTGATTTGCCAATAGCGAATTCGTTTATTATTCAGTTCCAACCTGGATCGGGTATCAAGATTGGGTCTGCTTGTTTTATGACAAACGTCAGTTTGCTCGTCTGTTTTCAAAACCTAGCTCAGGTTGAGGTTCGCACTGACAAAAAGTACGGTTTCGCACCCGATAATAAACGAATCAAAAAAATTAGCAACCAGATTTAAATAAAATGCTCGATGAACATTTCATATGGTCCTATCTGCTTTGATCGATTCTCTTCACCGACTTTCTCTTTTCATAACCACTGCTATGCAAACAGATTTCGCGCTAATTCTACCACATAGTTTGATAAAGGAGGTTCTTATATAGCGTCCAAAACGTCAAATACAACAGGGAAAGGTTTTGCAGCTGAGTTATTGACGAAAGAGAAAGTCGATGAAGAGAATCGATCAAAGCAGATAGGACCATTTGAAATGTTCATCGAGAATGTTCCATTTGCAAAATAAAAGCATTTTAAGATTGCATTCGTATACTTCCCCGTGGAAAATTTTGAAACCATCATCACTGTTATAGTTCTTCTATTCTCCACGAGTGCCAACTTTGATTTGCCAATAAGTAATCCTGTTTACATGCGAGTAGGCGCACTTTTAATCCCTTTTGAACAAACGTCGTTCTCGCGCAGAGTTTGTTTTTTTTTATACATTTCAGCCGGTGTTATACAATAATTTCACCGTTTCTTAGAGTGCTCTTTGTTTGTTCCGACACGGCAGGCATTTTTTTAAGTCCCGGATTTGGCTTTGACCGAAGATAACATATCAAGAAGACTGGCAACTTTGCCTGAATCCAAGTGGCAGACACAGTAGTGCTGCAAAGCAACTTTGTTGAAGATACAACGTTTTTATCTCTTATGATTGATGAGTTATGATTTTTTAAACAAGCAGGTTAGGGTTGCCACTAAAATCGGTTTTCTATGAATATCTTTTCATGCGTTAATTTCTCGTAAAAACATTGTTGTGATTACATTTAAAACTTTTGATGGCACATATTTTTGAACAAGCAACAAGGTTACTATATTTTTTGATAAGAAAGTAAAAGGCCATTTTCTTCGAAAAAATGGCTCTTTTCAATTGTCAATATCTCAAAATGGAGCAAACCGATTTTCAAACATTTAATTTTATTGAAAACAACGTTTTTTTTTTTTAATTTTTGGTAAAATCTGCAAGAGCTTTTTCTGAATAAAGCATTTAATTTAATTTAAAAAATAAGTAATATTTTCAGCAGAAACTAGCCATAAATTTTCAAATAAAAGAGATAGCAACTAGGCAAAAATATGCGTCATAAAAAGTTCTTAAAGTGTCTAGTATAAAAATTTCACGAGACATGAACGTATAAAAAAAATTTAAAGAATGCCAATTGTCTAAAGGGCACCCTAACCTGCTTGTTTAAAAAAAATCATAACTCATGAACCTAAAGAGATAGATATATGGTGCATGTGTGTATGTGTGTGCGTGTTGGTGTGCTTTGAAAAAGGCATTGTGAAGCTTGCTACAGTATACACCGCAGATTATATAATTTAGAAACGGATATTTTCCAAAGAACACTTTACTTGTTATTCAACATCTTTCGCAAAAAATCGCAAAACACATTAAACCCTATCTGAAAGCTAACTTTTCTAGCTATCTTTTGGTTACTAGAGGGTAGTGGGCGGATGTGTCCGTCATATGTTTTGCTTAGTCTAAATGTGAAAAAGTATATTTTTGCTAATTTTTAATTAGAAACTGTCACTTAAAACCGTGCAGACGCTCTTTTTTACGTTCCATTTGACGTGAAATAAGCCGAGGTACCTTTCTTTTGAAGCAACCAAGTAGATAAACACATTATTTTTTGCTATATTTGAGCAAAATAGTAACAAGAAACATTACGATTTTCTTCAAAAATTTGTGATATCGCTACACAATAATAACCATAAAAAAGAATCAGTAGAACTGCACAAATTATTCAATTAAAGATACTCTTAACATGTAAAAATGATAAAAAAAAATATTGAAATAAATAAATATCAACTTTATTTGTTCAGATTTTCGCCAGCCAGGAACCACTGTGCGCTGCCATAAAATACTATCAAAGTTACACACCTGTATATAATCCTTATGGGCGGTGTTTCATTGCGCTTATGAGCGGCGCGCTTCGACCATCACCAAATGAGACGTATGAGAAAATGGAAGAGTTGCCAGTCTTCTTGTTATGTTGTCTTCGCTTTTACTCAATTTTACATTTCTCTTTTACTCTGATTTTGACAACCTAATGCATCGCACGAAATTGAGTACGATCGACTCACCCGGTGAGTAAGGTGAAGTAAGCGTGCAGTATGAATATTTAGATGCTGGGTCATTAGGTCGAACGGTCACTAGGCCGAATTTCAGAAAATTATTTCTTTACACTTGCGAGAAACATTTGCCAAGACATTTGCTGGACTAAAAAAGGGAATAAGCAGCAAATAACACTACCTAACATTATATTTGAACTTTGTACGCTGGTGGTTATACACCGTTTGAAAAATTCATGTAAATTTCTGCGAGATATAGCGCACATAAAATTAACGCTATATTTGGCGTAATTTAAAACGATATTTCACCTGAAACGTTGAAAAATGTTAGTTTCTTTCGACTTACAGGAGAAAAAATATTGAGCGTTTCGTAACGTTTAGGCTGAGAATCCATGAGCCGTACGAAGTTCGATCAAATAAGTATGACAGTCGCTTCATGACAGTATAACTTTTGTCATATTCTACTGTTTTGCTTGAAGCGCAATCATTTTTACTACCATAAACATCCGTCAACTATCATAATCATAAACTAAATAAAACTTTCCGATAAAAAACTTTTTTTATCACTTATAATTGTTGTATTTAATTTAATGGACAATAAATAAAAAAAAAACAAATAAATAAATAAATAAATATATTAATTAATAAATAAATAAATAAATAAATTAATAAATAAATAAATATGTAAATAAATAAATAAATAAATAAATAAATTAATAAATAAATAAATAAATAACTAAGGGAGGGAAACGGATTCGAAACTCATATGTCATTACCCAAATACATCCGTAGAACATAGGTCCACCGTTGTATAATTGGCAATGCACCCGTGTACTGAATGTGAATTGTGGGTTCGAATCCCACCGGTGCCCTTAGATTTTTTCGCAAATTTTCTCACACGCACGTCTCTTGCCGATGATATGTGCTAACCTCTCAGTATCTTCTAACTGTCGCATATAACAAATAAATAAATAAATAAATAAATAAATAAATAAATAAATAAATAAATAAATAAATAAATAAATAAATAAATAAATAAATAAATAAATAAATAAATAAATAAATAAATAAAAAAATAAAAAAATATATAAATAAATCAATAAATAAATAAATAAGTAAATAGCTTAGCTTAGCTTAGTCTGACTGCACGTATCGATAGTTGCACTCCGTGATTGATCTGAACCAGTGAAATTGTACAAAGAATCAACTGAATGGGGCTTGGGAGTAACCTGCCATTCTCAGTGTACATGTTCCAGTGACTCCTACCTTTAAAGATCAATAACGTCACCGGCCACGTCCTTGCAATCAGGTGGGAGAGGGAAGGAATGTTAGTGTGTGACTTTTGTTGTTTTGGGACCGTGTTTACCTCTGCATCCCACAAAAGTCACAGGAAGGAGGTTTTGTTAGTGGGTTAGGTTCGTTGGATCAGGATTCACCTTGATAAGTGATGCGATCTTTTGTTTTGTGTAGTTATTTATAAGTGTTTTCGATTTATGCTCTAAACAGCCGGCTGTCTAGAGATGTAGATCATTATTAGATGTGTGTATACCGATTTAAACCAACAATAAGGATACTGTTGGGGCCACTCACAAAGTGTGATGGTGGTTTACTTGATTGAATATAAAATAATTATTAGAACCGATTTGACCCGATTTAGACCAACAGCAAGGATACTGTTGGGGCCACTCACAAAGTGTGATGGTGGTTTATTTAGTTCGGAAGAAAATGAATATGTATACTTCTTTTTTTTTAATATAATAGAACGAATTTGTACTGATTCAAACCAAAAGCAAGGGTTCTATTGGGGCAACTCACGAAGTGCGATGGTGGTTTATACTATAAGGGCATAAAACAAAATCAAGAGCCATTTCGGTTTCCATAGCTTCCTAGACACTCGGCCGCAAAATAATCTTATCTGACGGAAACGTCTCGATCATCGCGCGATTTACCGTATTGATTCAAATTCCGAACAGTGCGTTAAAATCATCCTTTGAAAAACACCTTTTTTACCTAAAATATTGCTGATCCGCTCAGAATGTATTTAAACTCACGACTTATCGTAATATGGACATCCTAAAAGAAAATTTTTCAAAATCCGTCCCATACAAAAACACAAGTGCTCAGAATTTGAGCGTGTTCGTAATATGAATCAGAACGGTACAAACTGTAAAAATACCATTATACAATACATACTGGTATCACGTATGCCCCATTCACATTCACTCATGCATTTTGGGTTCATTCACACTCTTAGTCATAGAATAAAATTCATTCAACGTTCATTCATAATTTTTTTGTTCTGTCTCCACACACACTAATACAGCTTTGTGTTTATTCCTCCTCCAAACCACCCCACTCCCACGCCTCATTTATCATTGAGAAAAAAGGCAGCAAGATCTACAAGATATTCCCTGCAATCATCACGTGGTAAAACTACTTACTCCCTCGTTAAAATTTAAGTCGAAATTATATTAAAAAAAAAAGTGTGCCCAGTGCCCATAATACTCCCAAAACGATCTCTGAGGTATGAAATCCTTAAAAATATTATAGATTATGTTAATATAGGTATATTCGCAACGAACCATGTATTTTTAGGTTACAACCATGGATTTTTTGACTGACAATAAGGGCGATTTCTACTGGTTACTGCAAATTCCGGGAGACGGAAATTGTCTCTTTGGGGCAATTGTTCATCAGCTGTTTGGTATAGTACCCAGCCATGATCTGTTTTGCTCATATAGCAGGCAGCTAAGGGTAGCAGCTGTTGATGAGATCCGTGAAAACCTGGAATTTTATACTGGTCATTTGATCACTTTTGCTGAAGATTTCGTGCTGGAGAATGTTCCGATTGACGTTAAAATTCGAAGATATTTGGATGCATTATGGTCGGACGGCTTCTGGGGTGGTGCAGAATCTGTTGCTGCAATTTGCAACCATCATCAGATATCTATAGTCGTATACCAGGATAACGGAAAGATCGAGTTTGTCCCAACAAGATCCGAACATCAGGAATGGCCCGTTTATAATATTTTTTTATCGGGGTATGCATGATGGGGTTCGCACCCATTATGACAGCGTTTTATGTTTTCGTCCTCGGGAATTACCTGCCTTTTCTAACGCTGGATTTCAATCGAATACAGTTCTGCTGTTTGATGTAAGTATCGCAGCCACCGTCGTATCTGTTGGAGATACCAATCAATCAATATTTTCATCGCTGCACCATCAACTCACTCGAGTACCGCCAACTGAAGAGAGTTTGAATATCTACCGAGGTTTGATCGCAAGTGAACTTGAGACTCAGCCGAATTTGTTGGAGTTGTGTGGAATCGATTGCAAACAAGAAGATTTAGCTTCTTATCTATTTCGGTTGCGTATTGGCCATCATGATGCCGGATTGGCAGCATTGTCCCTTATGGCGTCACTGTTTCGTATAACTATTTTCATTCATAGTGACGTTAAAGAAACACGTCGACTTGATCCGATGGGCCTTGCGAGTGTTGCATCCGTCCACATTCTTGAAGAGGATCGATGTGATTGTAATGTGTACTCAAGTGTGGTTTCTTTGGAAAGACTTCGTCCATCAGTGTCCGCTCAGTTGCGTCGTAAACCACCGCCGGATCATCTATTGATTGCTTCCAAAGTGTCCCGTTACGAACAGTCAGCATCTCAGGAAACTGTTGAGGTTGAAGTATTTGTAGATGCTAGTCGCGGATTACGGTTGGCATCGCTCAACGTCCACGGCTGTCGTATGAAGAGCAAGCAGGAAGCGATTGACAACTATTTCTTGTCACAGAATGTCCATGTCGCGTGTCTGCAGGAGGTTAACCTTGACTGCCTACAGCTTATCTCGTCTAATTATCGTTGGTATATGGGAGCTGCATCTGGAAGTCGGAAGCGGGGCCTTGCCATTTTGGTCCGACTGGGGTTGGATGCCCACTCGTAAAGAGACAACGATCCGTCTAAAAGACTGGCTGCTAGTTGACGACGGCGCTACGCAGATACCAACGTTGCTACCTGAACCAGCTAATGAAGATCTTTGCTCCGGTCCTACTTTAAGCGAGGTAGAGTCTATCGTTACTGAACTGAAAAATGGGAAGACTCCAGGAGTGGATGGGCTTTGCAGTGAGTTTTTCAAGTACGCCGACGAGCAGACCCTCACCGAATTACACCAGCTGCTGACGAAGGTTTGGGAACAAAATGTGCTGCCAGAGGAGTGGAAGCAGGTCATTGTTGTGCCTATTCCCAAGACTAAGAACCCTAAGACGGTTGCCGAATACCGGCGTATCTGTCTCAGCTGTACCGGCTACAAAGTTTATGCCATCTGGCTCCTTCGCAAGCTTCAGCACCTTACCGGACCGTTGGGAATACATCAAGCCGCCTTTCTCCAGGACAGGTCCACAACTGACCATCTGCACGTACTCCAGAGGATATTGCAAGAGTATTGGAATGGAGGAAAGCCGCTCCTTCTTATGTCGCTGGATATCGAAAAGGCATTCGACCAAGTGTCGTTGGAGTCGTTGCCAGCTATACTACGAGGTAACTTTATGTCTTTGTTTTCCAACTATTAATCCCATTCAACATCATCTCTGCTTTTTCCTCGGACCGTGCAATGTTTATAACACGGGAGTAGAAACTTGGTATCTGCAGCTTTCCTCTATCAGATGATAGTATTAGAATCATGTGATTTTTGTATTTTTCTTTTTCGGTATAGGTAAGGGGGTTCCTGATGCGTTCATCAACCGCGTTCTTGAATGCCTGAGAGGAGAACAAGTGCAGGTATTGTGGCTGGGCCAGATGACACGGCCAATGGAATGAAAGAGGGGGATAAAACAGGGTTGTCCATTGTCCCCTTTTATTTTTAACCTAATTATGGAGTCCGTCCTGGAGTCGGTTGCAGACGAGGTGCAAAATCTTCGTCTGGATCAGGAAGGCCGTCTTACCCTGCCTATCATTCTTGCATTCGCCGATGATCTTATTATTATCGCAGAGAGCATTGAAGATGTTGAAGCCATTCTTACAAAGCTTATTGAGTACCTTTCGTACGTGGGATTGAAGCTTAACAAAGATAAGTGCAAAGCATTAATACGCGAGCCTAATGCTGAGGCGGTTCCTGAGATTAACATTTGTGATACGAATTACAAAACGACTGAACCTCTCCGTTATCTGGGCGTCTACCTAACGGCCCGTTTAGAGCGCCCAAAAACTGTTCGCACCAGATGTCGAAACAGTGTTAGAGTCTCCCGAGCAATAATGGAGTTTTTGAGAAAGTACAAGCCTACTTGGCAATTGGGGCGTATCATATACGAGTCTGTTATTGCTCCCGCTATGTTGTATGGCACTCAGGTCGCTGTCCTCACGAAGTATAGCCGAAAATCTTTAAGGGGGTACGAAAGGAAAATAGTGAGGGGTATGGCTAATTTGTGTCGTAGAGATGGAAACGTGGCTCTTCCCAGGACGGTGAACATGTTACTGCAGAAGCGTAGAATCACTAAGAAGGTCCGAATGTACCAGATGAGGTGGTGGGGTCATGTGCGCCGACGTCCATCCTCACATCCTACGCGTGCCGCTGAACGACTAAAAGCCACCCATCTTCGTCCCTGTCGTCCCAGTTTCACATGGTGGGACAGTATAACTCAGAATATGACGTGGTATGGAGACCTCACGTACGACGAATGGAAGGATTTGGCCCTAGATCGGGAGAAATTCCACAAAAAATTACTTGATATATACGAGAAAGATGAGTCAGAATGCAGTGACTGGGGTAAGGATTTTTTTGAAACAGTATTTACAGTAATCAATCAGTATCTATTAAAGCATATTCTTTTTATTTTGCAGAAACTGTACACGATGCTTCTTAGGTGCCTGTCAATAAATTTTCCTCTGTATATTCTCTAAGACTAAATATAAACCTCAATAAACCTTATTGGAAGTACATCAAAGCGTTTTTAGCAAGACATATGAAGGACTACGGTAAACATACCAGCAATCGCAGCACGTCAGACACACCTGCAAAAACCCAACATCCCATTAGAGCGCCTACACCGCAAATCAAATGCAAATGTAACAGCTTCAAACATTGCTGTCACTACCCAGCCACCCATTCCCCCTCCCCCCACCACCCCCAAGCTGTATTTGCTCATGCAATCTAATCAACAAATGACGTAGCATGTTTTAAATCTATCCCCCTGTAAAGTTTAAGCAACCCCCTCAAAATGCTGCGTCATTTGTGGATCTTCCCTTATGGCACCATGTCTCGCACTACTATCAACTCTTCGCACTCAACACGTTCAAATATTTTTTCATCAAATCCTCCAAACGGATAGGGTACTCCAACATATGGCACTCCCGGTCGGAAGCATCAGGTTCCTGAAGGGTATGTATTTCAGCAGTCATGTTACGCTATATGCGCTAGGGGGCCATCCATTAAGTACGTACGGCTCTAAGGGGGAGGGGGGGGGTTCAGCAATCTGTGACAAACAATGTATTTAGTATTGAAAAAAGCGTGACGAAGGGGGGAGGGGGTCAATTTTTCCCAAATGTTGCGTGACGTACTTAATGGATGGTCCCTAGGCTTCAGCAGCTGCTTATGGACACCCCACCTAAAGCTACAGGAACCCAGCGCACCACTACTGAAACACCCATCCAAGAACAAATTCATAAACAGACCCATCCTCCTGTACATACAAAAACCAAATCATCAACCCGTCTAAACTCCCCTTCCATCCACGCAAGCCAACACCATCATCAGGAAGGACTACGTTCCCGCAGTAAAATAGTGGTGCAAGCTCGCATGCGCAAACCGAGAGCTTGGACAAATCGACACGCGAATCATCGCTCAAAAATGCGAAAACCTATGCTCCCGAATCGTTCAATAACACTCTTTAATCAGCTGCAAGAAGCCAGCACATCGTAATGGAGGAATAATGTTTATCGTATTGTAGAGGTTTTGCTGGTACTCTCTCCAAAATCATCACACGTACATCAACGGTATAACAGCAATCATTTCGCTCACACCTCTATCGAATTTCACTTACCTTACCTCTTGAGTTAAAGCGGATTTGCCCAAGAGTAATTGTATACGACATACCATTGTTCTCAAGTCGTTCTATCCACAGTAAATCGTCCCAGTCAACTGGCTGATCGATAACACTGCCATCCAAGAGAATCCCTGCCAGTACCACGATAGACTCATGGTAGGGACTGACCCGATCCTACGGAGATAGAATCAAAACATGGGGTTAGGAATGGTGAGGGTACTTACCTTGTTGGGCTAGGCAAAAAACAAAAAATCGGTTCATGAGGGACCACTCCGAAACCACTCCAGCTGTACGAATGCATGTCTGGCTGCATTTTCGTTTCCGGGGTATTTTGCATCCCGGTTACCTATCACGGGTGTTTTTCCACCGGATGATAAAAAGGAACCGTGATCACATTAGCCATTGTCACCTAACGTATCGCTCTACTGATCCCGGCTCACAATCTGATTAGTTTTTTCCTCCACGGCTATTATCTGCTTCTCGAACGTCGTTGTTTTGATGAATATTTTCTGATCGGCACTACCACTGACTCTCTGCCTCGAGCAAAACAAACAGTGACAGCTCGCCGAGTGGTGAGCTGGGTTAACTCCACCAATACAAACGCCAGCCTAGTAGAAGGAAAGAAGAATGGCACACAAACAAGCCGCCGTGCCGAATGAACTGTCGGGTTGATTTTAGCTTGCTCGCTGCATGGCTTATGAATGAGCACCGTTATTCATAGCAAGGTTGCTGGGTTGCAAAATATAGTAGGTAACAGTTGTCAGGCTCTCAGGCTATCTCCATGTATCGCGGAATGCAATTTATATTTCCCAAACGCACACTTTCTGAACCATAACCCGTATCCCTGTGCAATTCGCCGATGAATCTCCTGGTTCATTTTAGCTGTTGCTTGGTTTGGGGTGGTGTGTGTGAGTCGCACGTCGACACTCGCGCGTATGTGGTAGTATCATTTGTACAAGACGGAAAACATCGCATTCCCAATCGCGCACGAAGAAAACATCGCTACCATAATAAAGCAGCGTCGGAAAAGCACAAAACACAAATTCAGAAATCAGCTACAAATGGGTGATTTTGAATGCATCCTCGATACATTTTCGAATAACGATATCGAATTTAACACTGAGCATAGGCAAGTTGGATTTTTAGAGCACCACTTTTAACAAAAAAATCAAAATTATCACGACCGACTTTTTCCATGACACAACGCGTGGCAGGGTTGCCAGCAATCAATAAATAAATAAATAAGTAAATAAATAAATAAATTAAATAGTGGCCTGGTCAATAAGAAGGGTCCAGGTGTGGGAGTTGCTTCCCTGGCGTCGGTAGCATTGGTACTCAGCACTGAAAACAAGATCGACGGAAAACAAATCAAAGGAAAAAAAATCATTGAGATCAACACTCCTTTCTGGTGAATTGAGCAAACAGTAATGTTTATTTACTTTGCTCGTTTGGTTCAGCGTTTGACGGTTCGTTTGGTTTTTCTTGCTTTAGTCTATGCGTGCCTATATTCAACGTCTCTGGTTTATACATAAAATTGAATATTTTGTTCATGGTCCTAAAAATCACGAAAGAGTAAAACTATAAACAACTGCTCATGTTTAAAAGAAGGAAGATTCTTAAAAATGTAACAATTTGATTTTTTACCAAATTGCCAAACAATGATATTCGAAAATTCAGTGGATATATAAAATTTCTTCAATACCGAAAAGAATTCCAACTTAAATAGATTTGTGTGAGAAACTAGCATCTTTTGAAAGAACGAAAATTAATGTGATGGCATATTTTGTTCGTGATCGCAAAATCCACAAAACCAGTAAAACTCGAAAGAACTGCTCACGGAAAAATTCTTAAAAAAAATTGCATTTAAAGTGCTTGCCAAACTTCAATCTTTTAATTTCAATTTCTATTCCGGATAAACCAAAAATCGCAGCCTGAGATCTTTCAAAACGTTATTAAAGTTCGAATAGTCTCGAAAAATATGTTAGTGTTGAATACTAACTGAGTAAGAAAGCTTGTCAAACTTTAATTAATTCTTGGTACGCTGGAAACCATTCGACCTGATGACCATTTGGTCTCGTGACTAGTAATGCACCGAATATTTGGGCGCTATAATATTCGACAGACTTAAGGCTGAATATCAAGCTTTTCAGCCTCAAAATTTCGCTCAAATACATTGTCGGTGGGAAATGGCCGAATATCAGTTAACATGTTGGTGTAAACACTGAATACCTGGCCGTATAGTACTATTCAGTGCATCACTACTAGTAACCATTCTGCCCATAGATCATTCGGCTTAATGGCCAGACACCGAATATTTACGCATATGTATCAAAAACAAAGGATGCGCTCATAGCAAATTCATTTTTTCTGCCTTCATCCGTATGACTTGGAAAATCCAATGGCGTTTCAACGCGTACGGACGTAGCAGCGCCGGTGGTGTAGTGGTAAGCGTGAATACCTCTTACCCCAGCAGGCCTGGGTTCAATCCCAGTCGGCGCCGCCGGGATGTTCTGAGGCATAACATCTCTGATCAATGTCTTCCTTCGGAAGGGAAGTAAAAGTCGTTGGTCCCCGGTTCATGGTCCTTGGCGTCGCTAGCATTGGTACTCAGCACGGAAAACAAATCAAGGAAAAAAAATGCGTATGGATGGATGTAACTCGTAGGACGACCTTGTAATCAAAAATAAGTATTTTATTTCCAACAAAATATATAAAAAATGAGATTCTTTATCCAATCTAAATGCAAGAGAAATAAATTCAGAAGTCATCTTTAATGGAAACATTCAATTTTTCTGTTTAAATCGGTTAGAAGAGGAAGGTACAGTGCAGACTGTGCTTAGTAGGATGGAAATAAGATCAAATATCATATCCTACCCACCAGCGAATCCAAACACATAAAGTAACCAACGATACAGACAAAACAGTTGCTACGACTGCCATGACAATCTCGCTCTGTAACATAGCTCGATCAGAGTGGTAGAAGGATAATGATATATTGCTTACCTGCTTTGTTGCAATATACACGGAGAAGGACGTAGCTTGATCTGAATCGAGGAAATACATAACAAGAAAAATTCACATGAACACACGTGTATCATCTTCGGCTTTACATCGTGAAGCAGCTTGCCAACAATTTGCACGTTTTATTCTACCGCCCCGAGTGAGTTGTGTCGCATGGGCCGCTTGTCATGAAAAAAGGAAGAAGATTATATCATTATTGCTTTCCATTTCTGACATAGCGTTATCATTCGGTTTATTGATCGCTTGTCATTTTGTCATTTGGAAATATGTTTGATTCCTTGTTTCCCACAGAATCAAAAAAATCGTATCTTCCAATGTTTTGGGACGGCCGGCGCCGGTGGTGTAGTGGTAAGCGTGACTGCTTTCTAACACCCCGATGGGTCTGGGTTCAATCCCAGCCGAGGTCGGTGGGATTTTTCTGAGGCATAAAAATCTCTGGTCACGTCTTCCTTCGGAAGGAAAGTAAAGCCGTTGGTCCCGGCCCATGTGTGTTGAATGGGTGCGATATCCTACGCAGGTATGGAAGCTGCCTTCCTTGCACATTCGATTGCCGTCAATGGATGGCAATCGATGTCCGTCGATGATTGGCACTAGATTGCGGAACAGAGACCGACGTTAAATAAAGGAATGAAGAATGTTTTGCGACGATAAAAACACTAGTAAACGGAATCATTATCAGTTTACGACAGAGATAAAGGATTAGCATTTTTATGATCATTATCATTTGGATTTTGTATGGTATGGTATTATCATTTTCATTTTATGATAATATATTTCGAAATCCTAACCATCTAGTACAGGGTTTCCCAACCGGTGGTCCGCGGCCGACAGGGGGGCCGCAAGGGTCTGCTTGTTTGATCTAAAAAATATGCCAAAAGTGACAATATCATTGCTAAAATCAAAACAGTTTTTGAATCGGGTGGCTTACAAAAAGTAAGTGAAGTTAATACCGATGGCGCTCTAGCAATGCTTGGTAACAAATCAAAATTTCGGAAAGAGATTATAGAGCTTGCTCCATACGGTGTTCGATATGCCCTTGTCATTAAGACCAAGAATCTGCCGGCACTAATGTTAAAAGAACTTGATTCTGTCATCAAAATTGTTAACTATGTCAAATCTAGAGCTCTGAACACTCGTTTATTCAAGGAAATCTACAAGCAAATTAATTCAGTTCACGTGTTTTTTCTTCTACGCTGTTGTGCGCTGGTTGTCCAAAGGCAATGTTCTCAACCGTGCTTTTAAATTGAAGGACGAAATCGAAAGGTTCTTGGAAGTGCAAGGGAAAAATTATTTCATTGCTAATTATAGTGTGGAAGGTTGACATAAGCGTTTCGCTTATTCAATAAATTTTTTTGAATCAAAATTCGCTGGACTTGAAACTACGGGGCCAGTAAACTTTTTTGTAATACTTTATTAATAAGATTTTTAGCCGATGGCTTGTTCATCTCAGAGGGCTAGCAAACCCATCTTATTCACTTCCAAGACGATCTTCAAGCATTCAAGCAAAACTCCGAAAGGTGAGTTTGGAAAATTTTGCCATCCATAGACTCTGAAGTATGACTAAAAAAAGCGAACGAGCTAAATTCGGATCTTTAATTAGAAATTATAGCACATTTTCACTCACTGGATTATCAATGTGAGCTATGTTTCCCTGAGCTGATACTAGAAGATGATTCGTCCTCAATGGATGTGGAAGTCTTGATGAAACACAGGATGAATATTTGGAATTTAAAAATGATTCCTCATCTCGTGATTTGTTCCGTGAAAAAGATTTTTACCAGTGGTACTGGCGTGCCATGCCTCCTAGCAGACATTGAAGATCCTTGTCCCATTTGCATCTTCGTACGTACGTACCAGAGAGGATTTTCAACTCTTTTCTATATTAAAACCATGACAAGAAACAGAACGTTGACGAAGCTATGAGATTGGCATGACTAACTAGATTTGAGATCTACGACAATCGCACTGAACGAGTTGTTGGCTGTTGTTAACATAGTATTTTGAAATAAAACGCATAACTCACAAATCAAATGAAAGGTTTTTATTCATCTCAGCGTAATTTATACAAGGTACTTTCCAGGGGGCCGCGGAACACCCAAACGTTCACAAAGGGGGTCGCGGCGCTGAAAAGGTTGGAAACCACTGATCTAGAAAGTTGCTATTTGCAGCAATGTTGTTTAGATAATTAAGGCCTTTCGAATGGTGGGCATATTAGTTCAAAATTCAGCCATCGTGAAGTGATATTTAGTGTGCATGTAAACAATACCTCAAGATCCTGACCAACTGGGATGTTTATGTCTTCAAAAAAGTTGATTAGATAACCAAAGCGATTGGTGAGCATATTAGTTCAAAATTCTGCCACTATGTGGCCTTAGTGCGCGTGTTAAATTTTAAAATGTGCTACGCTCGAGATCCTGACAATCTATGAAACTGCTGACTTCAGAGGTTGTTCAAAACCATTCGAATGGTGAGTAGATTAGTTTAAAATTAACATATTTCTACGTCTAGTAGGAGTTGGACCGAATACTCGTGGTTTACCCGAGGTTAGAGGGGTACATTGTCGAAGGATAAGATCAGGACAGGAGCTTGGGGAGGGTTTTCGTTATCTCGTCAGAGTGTTGTCAATTTTAATGGAATTGCTCAACATGATATTTTGTTCCAATCTCA
Organism: Ochlerotatus camptorhynchus; assembly: GCF_037179485.1. Lineage (NCBI taxonomy): Eukaryota > Metazoa > Arthropoda > Insecta > Diptera > Culicidae > Ochlerotatus > Ochlerotatus camptorhynchus. Next base: position 3,104,073 of record NW_027040524.1, read on the forward strand.
CGCGTGATATTGAGAGCATATGAGGGCGGATAAATATAATTTGATTAATGATTTTGCCAACACTGATTGATGTGCAACAAAAATGATAATTGCATTAACGTTTGCGGAGCGCCCATTGTGATTCATTAAGTTTATTTAAAAGTAAAATTACATTATCATTTCATTATTTAAATAATACATGAGCTGACCTTAGAGAAAATATTATTTTTGTAATTCAAGCATTTTTCGGCCATTTTGAGAAAATGATCGATCAGCAAACTTGCCCTAGACTAATAAACAATATGTTAGAATTCTTAAAAAATAATACAGGGGAAATGGCTCTAATATTGGCCTAGGGATCTAAGATTGGTCCCATCGCTGAAAATCTGTAGTTTATCAATTTTATCTAGATGAACGCGTCATTGGGACGGTACTAATGGATATTTTTGGTCGCTATTGAAAATTTAGTCAATTGCGGAATTTATTTATGGGCCCAAATTAGGAGCATTTAGGCCGAAATTACATTCATTTCCCCTATCATACTTGAATTTAGAGGTTTTGTCCGGCTTCCGAACACTGTGCACTGATGTAGGAGTTTTCATCTTTAGATGATTAATGCAGTCATTTCTTAGACCGCCTGGAAATAAGTGCTTTTAATTGCTGTTACTTTTCGCTGTCATATCAGTAAATTATTATGATTGTCAACAGAAAAATGACAAAACCAGCGCACATTAACATAGGTAAAATAACATTTGTATGAGTAGGTCTGATATACTGTACTTATGGCGCTCCACTCCAAGGAAACGAAAAGAAAAACAACTCTTCTCAATCAGATTGATCTCGATAAGCGCAAAATAAAATAAAATATTCTGTATCATTAGCGAGATGACACAAAAACGATGCAGGCTGCTGCTCTGTCATCGATCGTGGTCCACCAGAAGGACGAGCGACGCGATCGATGGTGATCATAAATTTATTTCTCCCATCATCGTCCGACGGTAGAATTAATAATAACGATTGGTTGTTAAATGAAGAAGGGCGTTTCTTCCCTTTTTCTGTTGTGACGATGTAGACCGATGGAGCTTTTTCCCACACGACACTGACAAGGAACGATGCATGGGAATTTTCGTAAAACTTGTTGCAGATTGATGTAATTTTAAATTTATTCATAATTGAAAGTGATGTTATTATCGTGATTATCAAAGATGGGTTTGATGCTTCATGCTGATTAGATTCATATTTAGAAAAAAAACATTTTCTTTGCCCTAATATTGGTGCCTTCGAATGTTCAAACAACAAAACATTAACCGTTCTTCGTTAGTTCAAATTTCCAAAATTCCTCACACTAAATTTTCCCGCTTAAAAGTACCCTTTTGCAGAAGATGAGTTGAATGTCTCTGTGAAGAACTGGTTTAAAAACAATTTTTCAATCCATCGCACGCCACTGTCGGTGAGAAAACCTGAATCTTATTTTTTTCTCGGTGTTTGTTAATTCGTCACCCCAACCAACTGACCAGTCATAGAATTATGCTAATGAACGGCTGCAGTTAACCTCCATTCTTGAATTAAGGATAAGATGTTGGGAAAAGCAAGAATGCGTTATGGATATTTGTTTCCATGTAACTGAAAATTAAACAAAGAATTTGATTATCACCTCGGTTCATCGATTTCTTCCGCCGAGCAGCTGACCTTGAAGACTGGATCCAGTTCACCCATTTTCTTCAAAATTCAGGATAATCCTGTTCCTTTCTGTGCCAGTAGGAGTCACGAGTGCAGTGCGAGTGCACTCAAACTCGTGTATGAAACCGGAATTGCTCTTGAAACTAGTTGCACTTTGCAATAGAGCTCGTCGCTAATGGAACTCCTTTGCTATGTCCAAGTGTCATATCAAGGTTATCGAAAGAGGATTTATAGCGAATGTGCTTCGGTGGTTGCATTATGATACACGATTATTTTGTTCCTCAAGCACCATCATCACCCTAATTTATTCCATAAGACGAATCTCAACGAACGAAGGGAGAAAATAGATTGACTAACGGCTGCTGTATGGTCAGCTCATGATTGCACAACAGTTAATGACTCTTCGGTATTTTTTTAAACCCTTTAATCCAAGCACAGGGACCGTTTTGTCCCATCAGAGAATGGAGCTTTAAACGTTCTCATCATTTGCATAATCTGCAACCGGACACAAGCTGACCAATGTCGTTGACGAAAGCAGCAACAGTGGTGTCCAGTATTGGGAAAAAGGACCACAAAATATTTAAATGACCAACGCACGAAGGTAGGACCATCCCATGACGAAGTATATTGTGTTCATCAATCATAATGTCCACCTTTAATTTTTGTCTGGTTTTGATTCCCTTTGAAAGCATACACATCATTGTTGGGAAAATAAAAATAAATCAAATCTCACCAATGCCCAAGATCACGCTTGATTTTCGTAGACAAAAATCAACAAGGAAACAACTGCGGTTAATATGGCAATCTGTGATATTGCAGCTCGGAATATCAAACTATCAAAACTCACCAGCTGCAAATCTCAAAAAACTGAGGTGAGATTGAGTTTGATTTTTTTTACTCTTTATTTGTTCCAAATTCACAATAAATTACATTTCATTTTAACCTAGGCTTTCATATTATGAAACTTTTTAGTTATAGATCTTACTTCGTCCAAATCAGTCCCCCAGGAATCATCAAAAATACTTTCCCGCGAGAAAATATACAGATAATCCCAAGCAACCTGATTCTCAATAGGACTAGTAAGACCAAAACTGAAATTATGGGAACTCCCGAATTGCTTAGCAAGTTTCTGAGCTTTTTCCAAGTTTGTGATCAAACTTTTACCACATTTTTTAAGCGCTAGAATAGGCTTTTGAGGTTTTTTTTTCAATTTTTTTGTGAGTTTTCAAAAGGGTTTGGAACTCGGGTCTAATTTCGAAACATTATTTTCAAAAGTTTTGTTCCTCAGGGCAGAGAATCGTTTTTTAATTTGTTTTTGCAAATCCCGCCACATAACTTTCATGGCAGGATCACGTGTTGATATTGCCTTCTACGGACATTTGTTAAGACAGATCAAGAGCTAAAGATCATCGTCTATTATAATTGAATCGAATTTAATCTCGAGTTTTGATACTGAGGTAGCTCTTGCTTCAACTATCGAAGAAGTCAGAGATTCAAGAGCATAATTAATTTCATCTTTGGTTTGCAAAGGAATATCGGGATCGAAGTTATATTCCATAAATGTTCGATATTGCTCCCAATCAGCTCTATGGTAATTGAAAGTAGAGTTGTTGGGATCAGAAATTATTTCTTGGGATATTTCAAAAGTTACTGGAAGGTGATCAGAACCGAAGTCAGCAGAACCAAAGTTAACATGAATCAGTTAAGACCAAATCAATAGTTGAGGGATTTCTTGCAGAAGAAAAGCATGTTGGGCTGTTTGGATATTGAATAGTGTAATAACCTGCAGAACAATCATCAAACAGAATATTACCATTGGAATTGCTTTGAGCATTATTCCATGAGCGGTGTTTTGCATTAAAATTACCAATAATGAATAATTTAGACCTATGACGGGTAAGTTTCTGAAGGTCACCCTTGAGAAAATTCTTTTGTTGGCCTATGCATTGGAATGGCAAATAGGCAGCTATAAACATAAGTTGTCCAAATTTTGTTCCTACAGAGACTCCCAAAGTTTCAAAAACTTTGGTTTCAAATGAAGAAAGAATTTTATGTTGGATTCGTCTATGAAAAATAATGGCAACGCCCCCACAAGGTCCATCAAGACGATCATTTCTATAAATAAAATAATGTGCGTCCTTTTTAATCTTATGGTCAGGTTTAAGGAACGTTTCAGTTATAACGGCAATATGCACGTTATGAACTCTCAAAAAGTTAAATGGCTCGTCTTCATTATCTTTAAGAGATCGAGAATTCCAATTTAAAATATTTAATGATTTAAAATTCATTACTGAATTTCAAAGTCACGACAATATTGTTCGCAAATTTTCTCACGTTTGAATAGCATCAAACATGAAGTTAGAGTTAAGCATATCAGTAATCATGTCAGTTAATGATTTCTGTAAAAATTCCAGTTTAGGAGCAGTAATGCTTCCTAAGTAAAATTTTTCAAAATTTCCGTTAGGATTACGTTGGCTAGTATTTTGATTTTTACCCATTTACTCGCTGAACATTGTTAGCAGCTAGTGGAGCATCTATAGATGAAGAATTTGAAGCAGGGGTGATATTTGTACCTACGGGTACGAATGTAGAATTTGTTCCTCGCTGACCGTTGTTAATAGCAGAGGAATTTGTACCTGTTCGGGAACGTGGAGCGTTTCCTACCTGACGTTTAGAACGAGATTGTAGGATCGCTTTGCGGGTCTTACATTACCAAGAATTAGATTTGTGGTTTTCATCACAATTTGAACATTTAAATTTCTCAGGATCTACCTTCACAGGACAGACTTCCTTTGCGTGAGAGGAATCACCACAGTTCATGCATTTAGCTGGCATGTAGAAATTTTTAGTTCCGTGACCCCACCCCTGGCACTTACGGCATTGAGTGAGGTTTTGAAAATTTCCTCTTGTCTTCCCGAAGTGTTCCACTTCACTCGGACATGACACATAAGGCTAGCTTTTTCCAAGGCCTTAAGGTTGTTTAGTTCACTATACTTTAAGATGATACTCTAAGGAAGCCTTAGCGTGAAACTTTAAAGGCACAAATGTCAGCTTCCACAAAACATACAAATTTGAAATTGCTACTCCTTGTTTGCTGTGCTACTACAACTGAACTAAATAAAAATCATTAGAAATCCCGTTGCGTGAATCGCCAGGACTTGATTTCATTTTCATTTTGATTACTTTGAGTGACACAACTCCAAGTAATTTTGCCAGTTCATCTTTGATCTGATTCAGGGATTCACCACTGGGCAGTCCTTTTATGACAACCTTGAACACACGTTCAGTTTTGGTGTCGTTAGTAAAAAATTTAAGCTGCTTCTCAGTAAAATACTTGAAAAGACATTTGAATCCGTCCAAGGTTTCAGCCGATACACGGCATTCACCCCGACGTCCAATTTGCAGTGAAAACTTAAATTTCACGAAGTTCAAATGTTCCGTGCGAAGAGCATGGAAATCGAAAGTGGTTATCACAATAGGGAGAATCTTTTCCTTCTTGGCAGTACAATCACACTCTATGCCCAGGGAGGTCGACACATTTTCAACTCGAAAAATTCCTAGACCGGACCGGGAATCGAACCCACCCACCTCCAACATGGTCTTGCTTTGTAGCTACGCCGACTGAGCTAAGGGAGGCCCTCCTAAAGATCTAAATGTTATTTGAAGACACATTTGCCGAGAAATTTGAAGTAAGAAAACTAGAGCAAAATGACTTTTTTTAAGAGACACCCTAACTCAATTCAAGAAAATAGCTCAAAATCGGCCAATTATTAAGAGATACGAAAGAGTTCTTCTATACACAGTTGCTTGAAATTAGCTCAGCTATAATTTTTCAAAAAATGTATACCATAATTTCTTCAAAAAAAAGTTAGATTTTTTTTCAATGATAATAGGAACCACCCTAGAATTCATTGTCATAAAAATGAGGGCTCAACTATAAGGAAAAACTTTATAGAAGTGACATTTAGTCTTAATAGAATGATTGAATGATTGAATTTCGCTATTTGAGGAAGGATTTATATCAAATTAAGAGGCCCTGCAATACGGAATATATCTACTTCATGCATGTATACCATTTGCCGAATGCATTTTAAATTTTGCATAACGAATGGATATAAAGAAATGGAAGTTCACAAAACTATTAAAAGAACTATACGTAGCAAGACAAAAACATGTGACGACACAGCTTTACGAGAAATTTGAAGCAGGTGGAGCAGGTACCAGTACTACAGGAAACGTTTGTCGATGAGCATTCTGAAATCCTGAGCTTTTAAGCTCCATGTTGAACAGTGACATAGAATTAATTGTCAGATCTCAAAATATTTGTATTGCTATTAACTGCCGAGGCCAATTAACCCGAAAAAAATGGATACATATTGCAAGGAATCATACAGCCTCGATCTTAAATTGTATAATTCAGGACCAACAATTGAAATGGCCTTAACTCCATTTTGTAAATAAACCTTGTAAGGCCATTTTCTCGCAAACCGAAACCTTCATTCGCAAACCTAAACCACAAACGGGTAGAGGACCCGAATAGAAATTGTAATGTAGGAAACATCAGCAGACATCTTCAATACATTAAATTTTAACGTGTATTGCTGTAACCTTAATGTATTCAGACTTCAGTGTGACGTCCAAGTACATAAAAATACATTAGCCTCAAACGTTACATCAGAATCAAACGTCTTGACGATGTAAAATTTGACATCAGAATACATCCAATGACAACAGAACCTAACGTTACATTAGAATCAAACTTCATCACGATGTAATTTGTTGCACGCATAAAACATCAGAATACATCCAATGACAACCGAACCTAACGTTACATTAGAATCAAACATCATCACGATGTAATTTGTTGCACGCATAAAACATCAGAATACATCCAATGACAACAGAACCAAACGTTACATTAGAATCAAAGTTCATCACGATGTAAATTGTTGTCCCTCGGTCTCTCGCCGCATGCAAAGTTTGTTTTGTCCTGAGTCAGCACTACACGGCGAATGAGAACGACCCAAATTTGAGGTTAGTTCACTCATAAATCGCAAAAAGTGCAGGAACTCAGTTTTGAATTAATTTCCCTCATGTTCCGAATATGAGAAAAGCAAAGATTGGATTCTCTGGATTCTCGTAAATTTTCCTTATTTTAGGGCAGATTTTTGAGGTTTTACACAGGAAAACATGCGGCAAATTTACTCATCCTGCACTTTTTCGATATTGAGTACACTGTACTCAAATTTGCGTTGATCTCATTGGCCGTGTACAGTTTTTTTCGCAGTGGGAAAAGTTTGATTTGTTTACGAATTAGCCCGGGAAAGTGCCGAAAATGTGTTCGTCGCGAGTTTTGGTGGCGATGCAATGTTTTTTCTGGTAAGTAAATGTGAATTTATTAATTTAATGTAATGTAATTATGTTTTTTTTTTTTTAGGAAAGTACCAGTCCCAAGCCGAATCCCGGTAGGGAATCCGAAGCTGGATCCCGGGCGGGGAGTTTGCAGCCAGATCTCTCGACATACTGCAGGTTAGTCAGTGTATTTACTAAAAGCTACAAGCCCGATGACGGGTTCCGTAAACGGAGCCCGATGGGGATTCCGTAGACGGATCCCGATGGGGAAACCGAATACGGATCCCGATGGGAAAACCGAATACGGATCCCGATGGGAAAACCGAATACGGGTCCCAATGGGGAAACCGAATACGGATCCCGATGGGGATTCCGTAGACGGATCCCGACGGGGAAACCGAATACGGATCCCGATGGGGAAACCGAATACGGATCCAGATAGGAAAACCGAATACGGATCCCAATGGGAAAACCAAATACGGGTCCCAATCGGGAAACCGAATACGGATCCCGATGGGGATTCCGTAGACGGATCCCGATGGGGAAACCGAATACGGATCCCGATGGGAAAACCGAATACGGATCCCGATGGGAAAACCGAATACGGGTCCCAATGGGGAAACCGAATACGAATCCCGATGGGAAAACCGAATACGGGTCCCAATGGGGAAACCGAATACGGATCCCGATGGGGAAACCGAATACGGATCCCGATGGGAAAACCGAATACGGGTCCCAATGGGGAAACCGAATACAAATCCTGATGGGGAAACCGAATACGGATCCTGATGGGGAAACCGAATACGGATCCTGATGGGGAAACCGAATACGTATCCTGATGGGGAAACCGAATACGTATCCCTATGGGAAAACCGAATACGTATCCATTAGTTTTCGTTTCGTGTGGAAAACCTGGAATTGGGTTGTATAATTTCGAAAAACAAACAAATTTTTATACATCATCTGAACGAGCTTCGTTTTCTGAGCACAAATATATTTTTATCGTTCCCATAGACATTCATCTCGATTTGTAAACCAAGATTTAAATTGTCGATAAATTGCATTAGGTGACGTTAATATCCTTTGAATGACAATTCGCTCTATGGCGAGGGCCGCTAAAATGGTGATGTTTGCAAATGTAATAACACTGATTTATCATAGTTCATGTGAACCAAAATTTATGAAATTTTGGATTTAGGTTCCATTTTTAAACCATTTTTTCAACCTATTAATATTGGATTCAGAGAGCCGCAATAATGGCGGTAAGCTCCAACTCGGATTAAATTTTAATACCGTCCCTGTTTGGATGTTGAATAACTCTGATGTCGACATCAAAGCAGCCGGACATTCTTGATCGGGATTTAATCCGAGGATAATACCGATTGGAGCTTACAGCCATAAGTGATTTAATGAATAATTCGCTGATTGCGACTCTCTGAAAACTAAATGCACAGGTTTCATACGTCAAATTCATCCTTTGCAACGTCCTCTTGTAACTTAAAAATACAAAATGTCATAATAACGTAGGGTAGAGAACTACTTCGGCCTAATCGCCCGTTTTGGGCCTATCGAGCAGAAAACTTCAATAGAAATCCATTATTTCAGAGTTCGTCAATTCAATTATGCATTTGGTACGATACTTTAGTTAATAAGCTACGGAACGAAGTCAATGAGAACACGTGATATGAAGGTTTGCACCCATTATTCCCAAAAACAAAAGAAGCGCTCCGACCGAATCAATTTTTATCTTCATTCTTTATTCTTTATTTCCATTTCGTCAAGCCAGTGTAGACTACATACAATGATTATTACAATGTTTAATCTTCATCCGATAGGCCGAAGTGAATTCATTGGCGTTTCAATGGCGTTTCAATGCACTAGGACGAGTTTAGAATCCGTAGGCAGAGTTTGGTGTCAAGAAGCAGTGTTAGACTTTTGACAATATCTCAACGATTGGTTTCTCTTTATCAAATCTTACGGTACATACGGAAAGGTAAATAAATTTGGAAGCCATCAGTAATAATAACATTCCGTTTGGTGCTAAACTGCGCTAGATAAAGAAGGACTAAGTGCGGGTTGTGCTTAATAGGCCGAAAATGGTGTAGTTAACCCTATAATGACTTCATAATTCCGAAAAAACATGTTTCCGGGCGGAATAAGTTTCATCAAGCCTTATGATGGTACACAAGATGGGTCGCAAGTTTATATAAAATTTAAAGTGTGGTTCGCAATCAGGGAAAGACTGAGATTTAAGAATTCTAATGTAAATTTTTCATAAATAATGCCAATTTAGAATTCTGTACTATCTAATAACTATTTCTTCGAACTTTTAGGCAGTTTAGATAACAATTTAGCCAACGTATAAGATACTTACCACAGACAAACAGACACAACACATTGAATATTTCTCACTGTAAAACATCGTCGTTAAAACATTACCGCCCTCTGTTGAGTACACTGTGGTGGGTAGTACGCTGAACAGATGGCGGTAGTGTGGAAACGTCAAACGCAAGGGAATTGACTATGCGCGCCACAGGTGGCGGTACTATCAACTAAGATACTTTTAAATTGACCGATAAATGCTTGTTCGATGAACATCTTGCGAGTGTTATGTCTGTTTGTCTGTATACTTACTTTACTTTTGCTGATCCGACGTCCCTCGGAACCTAACCTGTATAACAAGTTGCGCCAACTAACTCGGTCCCTGGCTGCTTGTCTCCAATTTCTCGAGCGTCCCACACTTCCTACATCTTGCTCCACTTGGTCTAACCACCTAGCACACTGTACTTTTCTGCGTCTTGTACCGGCCGGATTTGAGTAAAACACCATTTTTGCGGGATTGTTGTCCGGCATTCTTACAACGTGTCCCGCCCATTGTACCCTTCCACTTTTAGCGACTTTCTGGATATTGGGTTCGCCATAAAGTTACGTCAGTTCGTGGTTCATTCCTAAATAGAGCTAGAACTAGGGCGTAACAGCTTTTGTAATCAATGACTTCTCTCGATGATTTCGCGGAAGTCATGGCTCTCCCAGGCGAATCGACATCACCATCGATTAGAGAAAGACTTCTACTACCCGATGGATATGTTGGTTTTTGTAGGCGTGTCTTGAATTCCAAGAAATCAACAAGAGAAGCCATTGTTTACAAAGGCTGTTACGCCCTAATTCCAGGTCTATCTAGATTCTTCTACTCCATTCACCATTTTCATATACCCTCTTCCAAAGATGGTCCTAAGCACGCGTCGTTCGAAAACTCCCAGTGCTCCTCGAGCATTGTCCATTGTCATATTTTTCATGCACAATAATTTTGTTTATTATATATTTGCAGTTCGTTTGCAGCAATTTTTGGAGCGATCCGTGAAGGGGAAGGCTTGCCACTTGTATATCCGAACAGTGGACCAAACAAGCCAGCAACCCCGTCCAAAGTGTCATGCATTATTGACAAATTGGCACAGTGGGTCGATTTAAAGGGAGATCTGGAGGCGTAGCGATCACATTGTCATGATTGTCTGGTAGTTCACTCAAAAATGCTATAAAAATCGCCAAGCTCGCTGTAATGTCACCAAGTGCCTCGTCACCTACAAATTGGCGCCTATGTCAGTGGTCTAACAACTCTTAGCGCGCTAATGGCATAGTTCCCCTGCCGCATAGAGAGTTGCCGCAATGATATTAGGTTAGCTAAGGTCAGTTAACTGACTGGTGGGAAACGGGAGCTTCAGCATTGACTGTTATGTACGCATTTTTATGATGTAATCTAACAACAAGCGTGTGTAGTGTTTACACGATCATGTTTCTAATTCTAATGTGTTGTAAATATAATTGAAAGCATTTGAAAAGTAAGATTCTAGTGTTTTGTATATCTAAAAACATTAGTAAACATCTACATTTGAAAACATTCAAACAACGTTTACTTTAAACGTTTTGTACATCTGAAAACATCAGAGAACAACAAACACGAAGAACAAATGAAAACATCCGAACAACGTTTAGTTCTAACGTTGTGTACATCCGAAAACATCCAAGAAAGTTTGGTTCCAGCATCGGGAGGCATCTACGTTAGAAAACATCAGAATACATTTACATATAAAAACATCCGAACAACGTTTAGTTCTAACGTTTTTTACATCCGAAAACAACCAAAAAACATTTGATTCTAACATCAGGAAACCTCTACATTAGAAAACATCAGAAAACGTTTACATATAAAAACATCCGAAAAACGTTTAGTTCTAACGTTTTTTACATCTGAAAACATCCAAAAACGTTTGTTTCTAACATCAGGAAACATCTACATTAGAAAACATCAGAAAACGTTTACATTTAAAAACATTCGAACAACGTTTAGTTCTAACGTTTTGTACATCTGAAAACATCCTTAAAACGTTTGGTTCTAATGTCAATAGATTGAAATTTTTGACGTCAGACCGACATTAGAATGGCAAAATTTTGTACCAAAATTTCTGATGTATACACCATGTTACGTTGCTTAAATACAACTAAATCATAATGTTTCCTAATGTTTGACATCAGGCATACATTTGATTTTGATTCTGATGTAGACATCAAAATCAAACGTTGGGCTAATGTAAATTTCTATTCGGGGAGAATTTCCCCTACCTGTTCATTATGTTGGTTTGCCTTTGCGGACTTCGGTTCGCGAGAAAATGGCCCTACAAGGTTTGTTTACAAAAACGGAGTTAAGGCAATTTCAATTGTTGGTCTTGAATTGGTATAATAACATTGGCCGTGCATAAAGTTCTCGCCCATGCCAACGAAATAATCATAGCAACCAGCACCACTTGGTTCATTAGCGGGAGAGGCAGCAGGAAGTCCTATTAAATAATGAATGAATCAGACCCACTGATCAGTTCCATTTGGATGACGAAAAGACGACAGTAAAATGTATTTAAAGTTTATTGAAAGTTTTGATGATGTTGAATTTTCTGTAAGCTGTTGAATAACTGATAGGAAATATAGGGTACACGACGTTAGGCATACGGACGTTAGGCATACGGACGTTAGGCATAATGTACGATAGGCATAATGGACGTTGGGCATAAAGGACGTTAGGCATAATGGACGTTAGGCATAATCTACCCGATGAATTCCAAAAGGATGATAATGGGGACCGTCTATTGATTGCTGACTTCGATGACAATAATGAAAGAGCCTTAATTTTTGGAACTCATGAAAACTTGCGACGTCTTGGACAGGCAAAGTATTGGGTTACAGATGGTACGTTTGCCACAGTTCCTTGTTTGTTTCGGTAACTCGTCACTGTTCATGGAAGTATCGCTCCTTTACATCAGCAGACGGTTCGGCTAGTTTTCATTCTGATGACAACAAAATCAGAATCGTTGTATCGAAAAGTATGGCAGGAAATCCTGGCAGCAGCAGGTATGTTTTTTTGTTATTGAATGAAAAACCACAGAATTCCCCATTCTTCGTTTCATGAGCTGTTCTTTGGCATCATATTTTATTCAACCTTAGCTGTTTTTTGTTATTGAATGAAAAATCACAGAATTCCCCATTCTTTATTTCATGAGCTGTTCTTTGAGGAAAACCTTTTCTTCTTTGACAATTGCAATATGTGTGTAAGAATATATTACAACAAATGTGTGATTTTTTTATTTCTATATGCGATTGATTTCAAGATATAGTTCAAAACTATGCTGAGTTTTCATTGCCAGATTACTTAACCGCTATCGCTACTAATCTTGGATCTAAGTAAATATGTAGCTACGTCACTTATGATTTGATAAATAATGGATTCCAAACTGTGTTTATTAAATAAACTATGTTTGTTTAACTTGTATCATTTTTTTATTCAACGCTTAGTTTAATTTAAGCATTGTTTACCATGCTCGAAACAGGTTTCTAGAGTTGCACAGCAGCAAGGTATTTTATGCCTAACGTCCATTATGTCAAACGTATATTATGCCTAACGTCCATTATGCCTAATGACTTTATGCCTAACGTCCATTATGCCTATCGTCCGTATGCCTAACGTCCGTATGCCTAACGTATTTATGCCTAATGGGGTACACTCGGAAATATATCCCACCTCATCAACTGGAAAGAGAACACTGTCTCTTTTTTCCTCATCAGTTCTTATGCGAGAAGTGAAAGTGACGTCAACAATGTGGTGTCGTATGAATGATAAAGGGTGAACAAGGAGCGTGATTTCACATGTTGGACTTTTGTAGATCGTGCTTTATCTTCGATTGGACGAAGTTGCATACATTAAAATTTTCAAATTAAAATGCTTTATGAAGAGCTTTGAGTGTGTTGGTTGGTTGGTTTAAGCTCTTCATAAAGGGATTCCGTTAAGAGGTTCGACAAAATTTAAAAGATTGATCATGGCTTCCAAGCTTTCAGAACATAATAGGTACATATCACTAAAGAAATCCATCGTAGGTTTAAGGAAAGACATAGCGTTTCTTAAGAAATGCTGAAAATTAAATCTAACAACTATCAGTCATAAGATTAGGGTTAAGATACCAACTCCCTTAAAAGTAGTTCGTAATATGGATTTGGAATTTATGAAAGCGAGCATTCAGAGTATCTCCAAACTCTATCTTATATTAGAGTATTATTATATTAGAGTATCTAAGTTGGAAACAAAGTCGTATGAATATTATTCCCTGCATTGACTAAAGTAAAAGTGTTGGAGGACTGCGAGGAGAAAAGGAAGAGAAAGTTACATAACAACAAACTGAGATCACTACAATATTATTTGAATTACACAACAGAGCAGAGAGACCAGAAATCACACAGTTCAGTTAAAACAGCTGTGGTTCAATTCGTCGAAGGTTTTGTGGTAAATCGCTTGACGCAGCAGTTCTCAGAAGAACAATTGACACTTCTCAACAAGGGATTAGGATATGCGATCTCCTCAAAAGCTGACGTAGAAGAGGCCATCGTTGACATGGAGACTGCAATCACTCACACACTTCCTATTCAATTACACGAGACTGCCAGGAATATTATTTCAGAGACAATACAAAATGGAAACGGACATTCACTTATGTAGTAAAATCGAAAATAAAGAAATTCGAAATCTCAAAGAACTAAAAACAAAGCCGGAAATCTATACAAAAGCGGACAAAGGTAATATAGTAGTGATTTTGAACAAACAGGACTATGAAAATTGAATGACGGAAAAAAATACTAATGACCCATACAGACAGTTGATGATTGACCATCTTTGGTTAAACATGTGGATAAAACGTTGAAAACAGTGCAAGGCGTTTATTGGCAACACTACGAATCAATTGAAAGTTTCAAACCCTATTCTACGTAGGATCAAAGGTTTATCAAAGATTCACAAACCAGGAAACGAAATGAGGGCTCATAAGCTTGCCGAATAGCTAGTAAAGGAATTTCAAAATATGCTTTAACCCTTGCCACTCGCTCAGTTAACAGCACACAGGAATTCAAAAAACAACTACAGGCATCAGGAGAGATTCGGGAAGATGAAGTCATGGTTTCATTTGATGTCACAGAACTTTTTCCGAGTGTACCAGTAAAGGAAGCCATCAGCCTTTTAGGCGTACTTCGACAACTCTTACACCAGTAACTGAGGGTTTTAAAAAACATTACCAACCCATTGATTTCGAAGTTTAGAAGTTTTGGCCTAGATTTAGTATTCAGCAGCAGGACAAATCAGCTGAAGTCTCTGTTAGGATCAACAAAAAATTCAATAAATGTCTTAGGGAAAGCCGGAGTCTACAAAATCTCTTGTCCAGATTGCAATAAAATCTACATTGGTCGGACGAAAAGGACTTTGGAAACAAGGTTTAAGGAACACATCGCAGAGGTAAAAAGGCTAACAAAGGGCTTCATAATAATTTTTTTTTATTGGTATCAGGCTGGAGCTGCGTGACAGCTTAGTTTTCAAGACTTGACCCATTTGAATAAATTTTGCATCTATATTTGACAATACTGCAGAAGGACTAGCCTATGTTGGCCGCTTGAACATTGGATTCCGTGTGTATTGTTTCAAGATAGTTATAGAAAAAATGCTGTGACGTGTGCGCGTAGATACATCCGCGTAGTAAACCGATTGAATAAGTAAATCCATTTCGAACGAAATATCCAAATTATGTAAGAGACAAAAACCGCGCGAATTCTGAAAGCCGTGCGAGACAACCGAAGCGAAAAAAAATGGCTTATTATCATTTAAAGGGTGCCACCAAAATAAATGTGATAGCTTATGTTGGCAAGTTGATTAATTTTACTACTGAGCTTTGTATCAAATTAGTTAATTTAAAGAACGTATAAATCATTTCAAGATTTCGCGACCGCACCAAACAAATTTTATACTACAGAAGCTCAAAAAAACTTTTAGTGAGCTCTACCGCATTGCAAATCACTTCTGCGTAAGCTCCGTAGACGTAGGCGCGTTGATTCAGACAGCCGCGAAAAGTTAAACATGCATCAATACCACATAAGGAAAGATCAATTTTACGTAGGGTTAAGTTCATAGATTAACATTGACTGCTGTTTACAAATGTAAGTACTTTAACACTAAGAAATAAGTTAACTCAAATGCTTTAACCGCATATATAAGAGATTTCGCGTATTGAGAGGATAATATAGTAATCGAGTACAACAAACTCAGGGGAATACAATACCTTCAAAAGTTAGAAAGTTATTAATTGTCACTTACCTCTACCTTAACTTATAGCCTAAACTATTCATCTCCTCGTTAATCTGCTTAATGCTATTGGTATGCTTGCGTTTTCTTATTAAAGTTCAAGACTAAATAAGAAGAATTATTCTACAACTTTAAAGGTTAGTCGCCTCCCTAAGCGAACCCCCCGCTTTTGTTAATCTACTTAATGTCATTAGACTTTCTGAAGTTTCTTATTTAAGTACATTTGATGATTATGGTGTCTCATTAGTCTAATTAAATAAATTATTAAAAACTCTAATTCACCTAATCAATCATAACCCATGCTTTATTAAGTACATGCACTTGTGCTTGTAATCTAAAATTAAACGTACTTGTGACTAAAATGCTTAATTTTGAAGTAAGTTTTCTAGCTGATTTTTAAATTATATAGGGTATATGCTCCAACTATGCTCACACGCTTCCACTATGTCGTCCCACAAAATTACGTATGGATGTGTCACAATAGAAGCACGCCACAGTGGAAATCCCGAGCCATAGTTCAAACACTTTTTTTTTTTTGTTTATTACTTTATTTGTACAGGATCAATCGAATAAACTTTACAGAGCCAAGTTATCATTTTCTTTATACATTATAAATGTCTTAAATCTAAAATTAAAGGATTGGAACCGATTACTCGCGGTCTTCTCGAGGTTAGTGGATGACAATTGTTTGGATAGGGAGAGGGAAAAGGAGATTTGGAATATGATTTATGATTCAAAAATGTCACTATTTCTAAAACATATACTTAATCCTATCGACGTTATATCAACTTTGTAATTATACAATTATTACAGAAACAAATCTACAAAAAAATACACACACACATACAAAACACAAACTAAACACAAGGTTAATCAAACTTACAATCTATGGTTAATATTCTTCAAGAAAACATATATGAGTTGCATAAACTCCAGATCGCGTCTAGCCAAAATATCCCGAACTGGAACATTAGGTTGTCTACCTCGAGCCCGAAGGGAATCGTACAACTCGGATCTGACTCCACGGTGCTCAGCACATGACCAAATAATGTGATCTGCGTCCTGGTAACCTTGTCCACATTCACAGAGATTACTGTCCCCCAGCTCAACACGGAACAAGTGAGCGTTTAACGAGTAGTGATTGGACATGAGGCGAGACATCATACGAATGAAGTCTCGACCCACATCCAACCCCTTAAACCAAGGACACTTCGACACCTTAGGGATAATTGAATATAACCATCGTCCCAAACTCCCTTCACTCCATTTATTTTGCCAGCTGGCGACTGACTGTTGACGATAAATGAAGAAAAATTTGTCGTAGGCGATTTGTCGATCGTAAATATCGCCTTCCATAGCGCCCACCTTTGCAAGCGAGTCCGCCTTCTCATTGCCCGGAATCGAGCAATGAGATGGGACCCATGCAAAGGTGATGACAAAAGATCTTAAAGATAAAGCACTTAGAAGCTCTCGTATTTTCATGAGAAAATACGAGGAGTGCTTTACCGGCCTCATGGAGCGAATAGCCTCGACAGAACTGAGACTATCCGTAAAAATAAAATAATGATCTGGTGCAAGTGAGGCGATCGTTTCTAGCGTATAATGTATTGCCGCCAGTTCAGCAACATATACGGAACAAGGAGCATGAAGCATTCGAGAGGCGCTATGAAATTCGTTATAAATACCAAAACCAGCGGACGCCTCTATTAGTGATCCATCTGTGAAGAACGATCTTGCGGAATCAACTTGGCCAAACTTTGCAGCGAAAATTGACGGAGCAATCATGGAACGATGATGCTCTGGGATTCCGCGAATCTCTTGCGTCATTGATAAATCAAAATGAACAGAACTGTCGAAGTCGGAGAAGCAAACACGATAGGGATTATACTGCGAAGGGCTGACATCCTGTGTTATGTACACGTAGTACAATGACATAAAACGAGTTTGAGGGTTTAGCTCAAGAAGCTTCTCAAAGTTTGCAATCACCAGTGGGTTCATAATTTCACAACGGGTGAGGAGCCTGAGGGATAATTCCGAAAACCGATCAGAGAGTGGCAACATGCCCGCTAACACTTCGAGACTCATCGTATGAGTCGAGTGCATGCATCCTAACGCGATACGAAGACAGCGATACTGGATCCGTTCCAGTTTGATGATGTGCGTTTTAGCCGCCGACTGGAAGCAAAAACTACCGTACTCTAAAACCGATAAAATCGTTGTCCGGTACAACGTTAGAAGATCTTGCGGATGGGCTGCCCACCACGTTCCGGTAATTGTTCGGAGAAAATTGATCCTTTGTTGGCATTTCCGCTTCAGATACTCAATGTGGGATCTCCAGGTGCATTTGGAATCGAACCAGACCCCAAGATATTTGAAAGACATGGAATGAGTGATCGGCTTACCCAAAAGTTGAAGCTTCGGTTGTGCTGGGCTATGCTTCCTAGAAAAAACGACCAACTCAGTTTTCTCCGTGGAGAATTCGATACCTAGCTGGATAGCCCAAGTAGACAAATTGTCTAAGGTATCCTGTAAGGGTCCTTGCAGGTCGGCCTCTCTGGGTCCTGTCATAGACACTACTCCGTCATCTGCAAGTTGTCTCAACGTGCAGTTGTCCCTTAGACAATTGTCAATTTCTCTGACGTAGAAATTATACAGCAGGGGGCTTAAACATGAGCCCTGGGGGAGGCCCATGTAGCTAAATCGTGAAGCTGTAGAGTTTCCATGAGAAAAGCTCATATGTTTCTCTGACAGCAAATTGTACAAAAAGTTATTAATTAATGGAGAAAGGCCACAAGTGTGGAGTTTGTCTGAAAGGACTTCAACCGATACTGAATCAAAAGCCCCCTTAATATCCAAGAAGACAGAAGCCATTTGCTCTTTATTAGCAAAAGCCAACTGAATTTCAGTGGAAAGCAACGCGAGACAGTCGTTCGTTCCCTTGCCCCTACGGAAACCAAATTGAGTATCTGAGAGTAGGTGGTTCAACTCAACCCATTTGTCCAGGCGAAAAAGGATCATTTTCTCCAACAATTTTCGAATACACGATAACATCGCAATGGGACGATACGAGTTGTGATCTGACGCGGGTTTTCCAGGCTTTTTAATGGCTATAACTCTCACCCACCTCCAATCATCCGGAACAATATTAAGCTCCAAGAACTGACCAAACACGTTCAACATGCGCCTCTTAGCGACGTCTGGGAGGTTCTTCAACAAGTTGAACTTGATTCTATCAGCCCCCGGAGCCGAATTGTCACACGAAAGGAGCGCGAGTGAGAGCTCCAGCATTGAAAAAGGCTGGCTGATCTCGTCTACCGAATTCGTCGTTTCGCGAGGAATCATCTGTGCCGGCACAGAATCAGGACATACTTTTCGCGCGAACTTGAGAATCCAACTATCCGAGTACTCCTCACTCTCGTTGTGTGAAGACCGGTTACGCATCCTTCGCGCCGCATTCCAAAGCGTATTCATCGACGTTTCGCGCGATAATCTGTCCACGAATTGCCGCCAGTATCCGCGTTTCTTGGCTTTGATGAGGCTCTTGAGTTCGCGTTCAAGAGCCGAGTACGCTTCGAAATGTACGGGTGTTCCACGTTTCCGGAAAAGCTTAAACGCGTCGGACTTTTTACGATAAACCTCAGTGCATTGCTGGTCCCACCAAGGGGAAGGAGGATTCCTACGGAAAGACGTTCCTGGAACCGGCCGAGTTTGAGCTTGAAGCGCGCTGTCCAAGATCAGATTGGAGAGGAAGTTATATTCCTCCAACGGTGGAAGCCCTTCTACCGACGTAAGGGCATCTTCTATCACATTCTTGAACTTTGTCCAATCGATATTACGGGTAAGATCGTACGCGACGTTAACGGGTCCCGACGGATTGAACCCACTGGCAACTGAAACTTTGATCGGCAGGTGATCACTACCGTGGGGATCTTGGATCACATTCCACGTGCAATCCAACGATAATGAGTTAGAGCAAAGTGTGAGGTCTAATCTACTTCCATTCGAGGATGGGCCAGCCAAACGTGTTACTTCTCCATTGTTAAGAATTGTCATATTAAAGCTGTCGCAGAGGTCATATATCAAAGTAGAACGGTTGTCATCATACAGTTCCCCCCAGCCTGTACCGTGGGAATTCAAATCTCCCATAATCAACCGTGGAGCAGGAAGTACCGAACAGATATCTGAAAGTTGTTTGCGATTAACAACGGCTCTAGGAGGAATATAAACAGAAGCAATACAAAGGCTCTTACCTTTAATAATAGCCTGATATGCAACAACTTCAATACCTGGAAATTGTGGAAGATTCACTCTATAGAAGGAATGGCACTTTTTGATCCCCAAAAGTACCCCTCCTCCACGCGAATCCTCACGATCCAGTCGAATAATGTTAAAATCATAAAAAGGAAGATCTATATCTGAAGAGAGCCAAGTTTCACAAAGAGCAAATGCATCACAATCATTATTGTGAACTAAAAACTTAAAAGAGTTTAATTTAGGAATAAGACTTCGACAATTCCACTGTAGAATAGTGATCAAATCCCCGACCTCGTTTGGAAAATTATCCATCGAAGGAAATGATTGCTGCAATGAGGGGCCACTTCAATGTCAATTGCTTCAAGAGGGTCTTCACAGTAGGAAGCATTGCCAGAACAATGCTTTTGAGAGGATCAGAAATATTCAGGTACTTGAGAATATCGTCCACAATTTTATCAAATGAGAACAACCCAGATGAAGAAGGGGCTTCTGTTCTTAAAAATGGGACATCAGGGGTTTTGGATGTCCCCGGGAGAGATGGAAAGTTCTGGTTATAGTCAGTTCTGCGGAAACCAGGAGGAGTTGAAACTTCCTTTTTTCCATCACTCCTTGATTTGGGCAAGCTGATTTGGGGTTTCTTATCTGCAACTTTCCGCGAACGGATGCGTTTTCGTTTCCGTGCAGAACCTTCCGGAAAACTGAAAGAAACTCCCTCCTCAGCCAAGTCAGAGTCAGACTCGTCATCAGACAAAACAGCAAAGGGATTTTTGTCGTTGGTTGATGGTGTGGCTGTTTTTAGCATTGCTGCAAAAGACTGCCTGGAACGCTCCTTAAGAGAGCGTTCTAGTTTCTCCCCGCGTTGTTTGTACGCCGGGCACGATGAGAGACCATGAGGAGTTCCCATACAGTACACGCATTTTGGTGCAGTGACTGTGCAGGCGCCATCCTCGTGCTTCTCCCCGCATTTGGAACAGCGTGCCTTGCTGCCACAGTGAGAGACCGTATGTCCCAACTGTTTGCAGTTTTGGCAGTTCATGACCCGAGGAACAAACAAACGCACAGGAAGCCGAAGTTTTCCCAACTCGATGTAGTGAGGAAGGGCTGAACCAGAAAAGGTCACCCGAAACGAGTCTGTGGGGGTAAAGCTCTTTTTACCCTCGCTGAAAGATACTGAGTTCAGCTTCTGGACTTCCAGTATCTCAACCGTGGGAAGCAAGGGGTTCTTGAAACGGCCAACCGCTTGCTTCGCCAAGATCTCGGGGGTCAGACTCGCTTCGGTGACCACACCTTCGATCTCCACATTACGAGCTGGGATGTACACTCTATACTCGAGTGTAAAGAGCTGGGAGGCAGCAATCTCGTTAGCTTGTTTCAGGTTAGAGACGACAACGCGAAGTTTATTGTACCGCACCTTCGAGATTTCGGTCACGGCCGAGAACCGCTTCGTCAGATCATTAGTAATTTGCATTACATTCAAAGGTTTCTTTTTAGGCTGAAAGTAAACAACCCATGGGCCAGTCGAGTCTTCTGGGTAGGCTCGCGATCGGGGGCTTATCTGTCCCTGTCCATTACCAGACTGAGATGACGAAGCAGGGATGGCATCATCTGATTTCTGGGATGACAGACGTTTTCGACCCTTCTTGCTATCGCGTGGCAAAGTGGTGTCATCTTCCGACAAAACGTCCATTTCGTCTTCCGACAAAATGTCCATTTTGCCGTACTAGTGGGAGCGAAAAACGCTCTACCACTGCAACGATAATCAAAATTACTCGGACACAATACACGAAGAAAAAAAAAATACTAACACAGAAACACAAACTTAAAATTCAATAGATGGGAGAAAGAAAGAAACAAGAACAAAAACTTATCTGATAATCCTATACTACTATCACCGAGCGTTTACACAGCAGCAGCGGTGCGACGCGCAGCTTTGATGATCTTCGATCCGCGTGTGCGGGCGGTCTTCGTTGGTGTATGCTTGTATGAAGCACGGCACTCAGCTGCACACACGATGATGGATGAGCGGTTTGAATGTGGAGGCAGATGCTGACACTCGATGACGATGATCCGTGTGCACAGGTATGCGTGACCACGCACCGATGGTGCGCAAAATGATTGGCAATCGCAAAAACAATTTTCGATGATGCCGAAAACACACTTTCTTCTCAGAAAAAAAACTCACTTTTTGATAAATTTATCGGGAATTATGCCAGGAATCACTAAGCGAGAAAAACTGATTATTTACGTCAGATAATAGCGAGAAAACTTCCAAATTAACGGAGCGCGTAACAGGTCGACCGTACTTCTTGCTAGGACGCAGTGGTGTGAGTTCAAACACTTATCCCAAATCAAAATGAAGCATATATAAGATTAGTTACAATACCATGTACAAAAATGATGTTTACCACTGTTTCCTGAGTAATACTTCAATGATAACAACAATGAAAGCTTGTCACGCAAATAGAAGGAGCACCAATGGGTACTTTCTGAAATATTTCAATAGTATAATTCCCTTGCAAACTCAAATAAATCTATCTGTGTAAAAATAAATTAAATAAGAGTGATTTGCGGCAAAACCCGCCAGTATCACACCCAACGTCAGTTGCTATCCGTAAGCGTACTACGACGTGGGTGGCTCTCAATCAAAGAAGTATCAAGTGTGATACTATCACTTCTAGACTAGATCTTTGGTTTTCTCATGCAGTGGTTCATCAGAGAGGGGAAGCTTAGTAATCCCCATTGCCTGCCCATGATGCCATTCTATCACGACATGAGCCAGCAACGCCGACCATAAACCTACTGTCTCCAACACTCCACTATAAAGCATGAAATTAAGCCCGCCCACCAACAGTAAGGTGCAAAAACTAACCAAGGGGAGGAGCTAACAAAGGACTTCATTATGAATTTAAATCCAAGGTTGCAGAACATATATTTACAAAGGGGCACAATTTGACAAAGGATAACATTAATATCCTGCGGAGTGTATCTTCGCCTTGGAAACTAGACGTAGCAGAAAGTTTAGAAATATTTAAACATAATCCATCAACATTGCTTAATATAGATCAAGGAAACGGATACTCGAGACTCTTTAGCATGCTACCTAAAACCACACCTCTACCTGTTGGAGACTAAATTTATGTACCTGTTGTCATGGCAGTGGATACCTACTGATTTTTAGTTTCTATTGATTAGTATATAACTCGTAGATAAAAGATGGATTCTTCAGTGGTGTTGAGTACTATGTACTGAAGAAGTCTGCAAGTAGTAGACGAAATTCACGTATCTGTCAAAAGATAAGCAATTACAACGGAATTAAAAGTCAATAATCCAACACACTCAAAGCTTTTCATAAGAATATCTTACTTGCATGTTGACAGTGACATATCAACTGCAGCTCAATTATTACATAAGATACGGCATGTAATTGAAGGCTTCATATAAGACCGATAATAGGGACACATACCCTATATGGAACTCGACCCACTGTGCCGTGGATGAAAAGTCAGTTTTCCAAGCGATATGTATACCTTTCTTTGTAAGAAAGGTAAGTATTTTCCAGACCCTACACACTACTAAAAAGTCATGTAAATTTCGATTCCCTGAGACCGACACATGTAACCGGGCCTTTTAGCCGGCACCGGTGGTGTAGTGGTAAGCGTGACTGCTTTCTAACACCCCAATGGGTCTGGGTTCAATCCCAGCCGAGGTCGGTGGGATTTTTCTGAGGCATAAAATTCTCTGGTCACGTCTTCCTTCGGAAGGGAAGTAAAGCCGTTGGTCCCAGCCCATGTGTGTTGTGAATGCACTGAAAACAAAATGTAGTTTATACAACGAAATCGCTCGTTTGTTCTATGAATTTATTCGTTGTTTTCTGCAACGAAATGGATTTGTACATTGTATGAAGCTAGTTTCGTTAGAACTGCCACATTCGCTATCGCAACACCCAACCAGCGGGCCACAAGTGTTGGTTGTGGAGACCAAAAAATGTGGAGTGTGTTAGTGAGGATGGGTAAAAATAACTTCATTTTTGTAAGGGATAAACATGACAAAAATATAAACATAGGTTTCAGACCGGACTCGAATCATGAACCATGCGATAAGCTAGATCTGTGCTTTATCCATCACTCTATTTGTGCTACGAGAAATGGGATGGCTAAAGGCAAATAAGAAGTACTTATGGAGCGGTAATTCGATTTCGTTTGCTTTTTCTGCTGCTTGCATGTATTTTTTTTTTCCTCTGACATAAAACCACCGTGACCAGTACTTTGATTTAAAATGATAGCTTGCATGTATTGGTCAAACCGACAATATTAAAAAAAAAAAGTTTCCCATCTCCAACACATTCGATTTTGCCCCTTCTTCATCTGGGTTGTTCTCATTTGATAAAATTGTGGACGATATCCTCAAGTACCTGAATATTTCTGATCCTCTGAAAAGCATTGTTCTGGCAATGCTTCCTACTGTGAAGACCCTCTTAAAGCAATTGACATTGAAATGGCCCCTCCTTGCAGCAATCATTTCCTTCGATGGATAATTTTCCAAACGAGGTCGGGGATTTGATCACTATTCTACAGTGGAATTGTCGAAGTCTTATTCCTAAATTAGACTCTTTTAAGTTTTTAGTTCACAATAATGATTGTGATGCATTTGCTCTTTGTGAAACTTGGCTCTCTTCAGATATTGATCTTCCTTTTTATGATTTTAACATTATTCGACTGGATCGTGAGGATTCGCGTGGAGGAGGAGTACTTTTGGGGATCAAAAAGTGCCATTCCTTCTATAGAGTGAATCTTCCACAATTTCCAGGTATTGAAGTTATCGCATGTCAGGCTATTTTTAAAGGTAAGAGCCTTTGTATTGCTTCTGTTTATATTCCTCCTAGAGCCGTTGTTAATCGAAAACAACTTTCAGATATATGTTCGGTACTTCCTGCTCCACGGTTGATCATGGGAGATTTCAATTCCCACGGTACAGGCTGGGGGGAACTGTATGATGACAACCGTTCTACTTTTATATATGACCTCTGTGATAACTTCAATATGACAATACTTAACAATGGAGAAGTAACACGTTTGGCTGGACCATCCTCGAATGGAAGTAAATTAGACCTCACACTTTGCTCTAACTCATTATCGTTGGATTGCACGTGGAATGTGATCCAAGATCCCCACGGTAGTGATCACTTGCCGATCAAAATTTCGATTGCCAGTGGGTTCAATCCGTCGGAATCCGTTAACGTCGCGTACGACCTCACCCGTAATATCGATTGGACAACGTTCAAGACCGCGATAGAGGAAGCCGTGTCGTCGGTAGAAGGGCTTCCACCGTTGGAGGAATATAACTTCCTCTCCAATCTGATCTTGGACAGCGCGCTTCGAGCTCAAACTCGGTCGGTTCCAGGAACGTCTTTGCGTAGGAAACCTCCTTCCCCTTGGTGGGACCACCAATGCACAGAGGTTTATCGTAAAAAGTCCGACGCGTTTAAGCTTTTCCGGAAACGTGGAACACCCGTGTATTTCGAAGCGTACTCGACTCTTGAACGCGAACTCAAAAGCCTCATCAAAGCCAAGAAACGCGGATACTGGCGGCAATTCGTGGACGGATTATCGCGCGAAACGTCGATGAATACGCTGTGGAATGCGGCGCGAAGGATGCGTAACCGGTCTTCAAACAACGAGAGCGAGGAGTACTCAGATCGTTGGATTCTTAAGTTCGCACGAAAAGTATGTCCTGATTCCGTGCCGGCACGGATGATTCCTCGCGAAACGACGAATTCGGTAGACGAGATCAGCCAGCCTTTTTCAATGCTGGAGCTCTCACTCGCGCTCCTTTCGTGTGGCAATTCGGCTCCGGGGGCTGATAGAATCAAGTTCAACTTGTTGAAGAACCTCCCAGACGTCGCTAAGAGGCGCATGTTGAACTTGTTTTGTCAGTTCCTAGAGCTCAATATTGTTCCGGATGATTGGAGGCAAGTGAGAGTTATAGCCATTAAAAAGCCTGGAAAACCGGCTTCAGATCATAACTCGTATCGTCCCATCGCGATGTTATCGTGCATTCGAAAATTGTTGGAGAAAATGATCCTTTTTCGCTTGGACAAATGGGTTGAGACGAACCACCTACTCTCAGATACTCAATTTGGTTTCCGTAGGGGCAAGGGAACGAACGACTGTCTCGCGTTGCTTTCCACCGAAATTCAGTTGGCTTTTGCTAAAAAAGAGCAAATGGCTTCTGTGTTCTTGGATATTAAGGGGGCTTTTGATTCAGTATCGGTTGAGGTCCTTTCAGACAAACTCCACGCATGTGGCCTTTCTCCATTAATTAATAACTTTTTGTACAATTTGCTGTCAGAGAAACATATGAGCTTTTCTCATGGAAACTCTACAGCTTCTCGATTTAGTTACATGGGCCTCCCCCAGGGCTCATGTTTAAGCCCCCTGCTGTATAATTTCTACGTCAGAGAAATTGACAATTGTCTAAGTGACAACTGCACGCTGAGACAACTTGCAGATGACGGAGTTGTGTCTATGACAGGGCCCAGAGAGGCCGACCTGCAAGGACCCTTACAGGATACCTTAGACAATTTGTCTACTTGGGCTATTCAGCTAGGTATCGAATTCTCCACGGAGAAAACTGAGTTGGTCGTTTTTTCTAGGAAGCATAGCCCAGCACAACCGAAGCTTCAACTTTTGGGTAAACCGATCACTCATTCCATGTGTTTTAAATATCTCGGGGTCTGGTTCGATTCCAAATGCACCTGGAGATCCCACATTGAGTATCTGAGACGAAAATGCCAACTAAGGATCAATTTCCTTCGATCAATTACCGGAACGTGGTGGGGAGCCCATCCACAAGATCATCTGACGTTGTACCGGACAACGATTTTATCGGTTTTAGAGTACGGTAGTTTTTGCTTCCAGTCGGCGGCTAAAACGCACATCATCAAACTGGAACGGATCCAGTATCGCTGTCTTCGTATCGCGTTAGGATGCATGCACTCGACTCATACGATGAGTCTCGAAGTGTTAGCGGGCATGTTGCCACTATCTGATCGGTTTTCGGAATTATCCCTCAGGCTCCTCACCCGTTGTGAAATTATGAACCCACTGGTGATTGCAAACTTTGAGAAGCTTCTTGAGCTAAACCCCCAAACTCGTTTTATGACATTGTACTACGTGTACATAACACAGGATGTCAGCCCTTCACAGCATAATCCTCATCGTGTATGCTTCTCTGACTTCGGCAATTCAGTTAGTTTTGATTTATCTATGACGCGGGAGATTCGTGGGATCCCAGAGCATCATCGTTCCATGATTGTTCCGTCAATTTTCGCTGCAAAGTTTGGCCAAGTTGATTCCGCAAGATCGTTCTTCACAGATGGATCACTAATAAAGGCGTCCGCAGGTTTTGGTATTTATAACGAATTTCATAGCGCCTCTCAAATGCTTCATGCTCCTTGTTCCGTATATGTTGCTGAACTGGCGGCAATACATTATACGCTAGAAACGATCGCCTCACTTGCACCAGATCATTATTTTATTTTTACGGATAGTCTCAGTTCTGTCGAGGCTATTCGCTCTATGAGGCCGGTAAAGCACTCCTCGTATTTTCTCATGAAAATACGAGAGCTTCTAAGTGCTTTATCTTTAAGATCTTTTGTCATCACCTTTGCATGGGTCCCATCTCATTGCTCGATTCCGGGCAATGAGATGGCGGACTCACTTGCTAAGGTGGGCGCTATGGAAGGCGATATTTACGATCGACAAATCGCCTACAACGAATTTTTCTTCATTTATCGTCAACAGTCACTCGTCAGCTGGCAGAATAAGTGGAGTGAAGGGAGTTTGGGACGATGGCTATATTCGATCATCCCTAAGGTGTCGAAGAGTCCTCGGTTCAAGGGGTTGGATGTGGGTCGAGACTTCATTCGTATGATGTCTCGCCTCATGTCCAATCACTATTCGTTAAACGCTCACTTGTTCCGTGTTGGGCTGGGAGACAGCAATCTCTGTGAATGTGGACAAGGTTACCAAGACGCCGATCACATCCTTTGGTCTTGTGCTGAGCATCGTGGAGTCAGATCTGAGCTGTGCGATTCCCTTCGGGCTCGAGGTAGACAACCTAATGTTCCAGTTCGGGATATTTTGGCTAGACGTGATCTGGAGTTTATGAAACTCATATATGTTTACTTTAAGAATACTAACCTTAGATTGTAAGTTTGATTAACCTTGTGTTTAGTTTGTGTATTGTGCGTGTAGTTTTTTTTAATGTTTGTTTTCAAGATGAATAGAAATTAGTTCATGTTTTAGGATTAATTAAATATTTGTATCGAAAACCACATTTCAAACCTCCCTCTCCCTTTTCCCATCCAAAAAAATTGTAAATCTCCACTAACCTCGAGACAACCGCGAGTATCCGGT
Organism: Ochlerotatus camptorhynchus; assembly: GCF_037179485.1. NCBI lineage: Eukaryota > Metazoa > Arthropoda > Insecta > Diptera > Culicidae > Ochlerotatus > Ochlerotatus camptorhynchus. Next base: position 3,132,414 of record NW_027040524.1, read on the forward strand.
CCAGCTCCTTTAACTTATATATAATATAAGACATCAATAATGTATAACGAAAATGATAATTCGGCTCTGTAAAGTTTATTCGATTGAGCCTGTACAAATAAAGTAATTAATAAAAAAAAAATCTCCATCACACAATCAAAACTTTAGAAGACAATAAGCGCAGTTGTTGGTTTGATTGTACGAAGATGAATTTGTATATTATACGAATAAGGCGTAATATTGACATTGCGCCAGATGACAGGGAAAACGAATGTTTCGTATCAATTATGAAAGATGTGTTGTATGTACGATATTCATTTTTACGAAACGGTTTTCAGAGAAATAACGAAAATACATTTTCAGTGTGGGTGCGATATCCTACGCAGGTGTGGAAGCTGCCTTCCTGCACATTCGGTTGCCGTCAATGCATAGCAATCGATGTCCGTCGGTGATTGGCACTAGATTGCGGAACAGAGACCGACGTTAAATAAAGGAAAAAAGAAAAAAAAGCGGGCCTTTTGACAAAATTATCAGTTGAAAGAAACGTGAAAATCAATTCAATCAAACGTTATCTTCGTCGACTAGCTGATGTTTCGTTTTGAGAACACTTAATTTTACATGAAATGTTTGTTTACGTTCTATGATTTACGTCCAATATGGATTACGTCTCGTGTAAAAGTAGTTATTTCAAAGTGTGTACGTTTTAAAGTATCAATCACTAAATCTCGTCCACTACAGGCATCTCGATTCGTGTTTAAAACTGTCTGAATTCCAAACAAATCACACTTTGTTTGCATGTGCCCATATAATATAATATAATTATTGGACACAACATTTAAAGGATAATCTGATACATGATATTTCAATTGAGAGCCGTCAATAGATCTTGAAATAATAAAGCATTGGATGATTGACGCTTGAACATGTATGCTAGCGATTAAGCATAATAATATTATTACACGATGTTCTTTTGCAGAGCTGCTTTAAACTAAATGTATGAAACACGAAATTCGCCTTCAGCAATGGGCCACTGTAAACATTGGAGCTGTATGATCAAAGAAGTTCAACGTGCTGAACAACCATTACAACAGTTCGTAAACACGCGATCCATTTCCAGCCACCAAAGTCTAAGTATTGACATTATTCGTGGAGACAATTGTTCGACAGATGATTTATCGATACTCTTTTCCAAGACAGCATCATTTATTAGTCCGCTGTCTTTGGTTCCATTGCCTTTGGTCAGTTTATGAAACTTGTATACTCGTATGTATATGGTTAACCGCCGCCATGGATATTAATTGATTAAATGCACGCCATTACCGTTGTTGGTTGGTTGGATGGTTGGTGATCTTGCGACACCTTAGACACTTTGTTCGCTGCATGCTATAAATTAAAATTTTCACCAGACAATGACCCTCATGAAATGTTATGCAAAAATCTGTTTTTTTGCTTTTTAAACATAAAAAAACTTTATCCAGCTGCTTCGAAACTCCGATACACATTTCCCACGGCCCGTATTCTAATTCCAAGTGCAAATAACTTCTCAACTGCCACTGGACACTGTCCGAACAGCTGTCCAGTAAAACCTTTCCCATGAAATCCAAACGAAACCAATCTCATCCAACACCGGGAAGGGTCATCTTTCTCGCACTCTTGAGGATACTGAAGACAAAAAAAATCTAACCGTCAAAACTAGCCAACCCTTTTCCGAAGATGACCACTGTCCATCGCTCCACTGGAAGACGATTCCGATATATCTACGCTCGGACAGTTACCTGAATAGGCACAATCATTCCTCCCTATTGTGTCACAAACAACTATCGGCGGGTGAAGGATACCACCAAGAATAAGACGATGTAATGGTCAGTTGGATGATGATGATGGAAAAAAAAACTAATTTCTTTCTTATCTTAATTCTCCCTCCCTTTCATGAATCGTCGGGATTTCAAGAACGGATTTCAACCCTTGGGTTTATATTATATAGTGAAGACACACGGCACCCTTCGTGTTTTCGTCGGTACATGGATATGTCATTAAGATGCTTCATACTGTTATGCGTTGGAAATGAATGAAGGGGTGAATTAATTAAATTGATTCAAGCGGATGAATTAAGCAACGAAAGCTGAATAAAACTTGCTTTCTAGGAATTTCGGAGCCATCATGCGTTTTTACCTACTGACCATTGAAATGATTGTTGTCATAGAATTGATCCTATTTTTAATCGTTCGACTAGTTTGTTTTACTCAGAGATAATGACGCGTATTGTTTTCATTCTATTGTCATCATTGTGAATGGTTTACTACGACATTCTTATTGTTTTTAATTTATCGGCCTTCATTTTAATAATGAAGGTACGTCTAATCTACGATTTCCGCCTTTGTTTTACTTTCAATGTTATCTCCTCATAGAGTCTTAAAATATTACCAGGAGATATATATTTTCGATTACACTCCACACATTGTCATCTTGGAATCGATTAGGTCCTGATCATCCACCCAAAATTCTAGTTCATTTAGTTGCAGTCTGAAACTGCAGTGACCTGTAGCAATTTATGTGGCAATTACTCAGGTTGTAACCAAATGAACGCAAATTTTAAGAGGTATCCTGATCTGAATAGAAATCGGTTCCACTGTGTACAAACATGCATATTTCAATATATTTATTGAGTGAACATGTATCCCGTAAAATAACTGCACACCACAAATTGAAAAGAGGCAAACATTTGTCATTCAACTGGAGCACACCCAGTTATTCGGTGGCGACTCATCTAAAATTATTATCACCATCACCTCGGACGTCTCCGCTCCTGCCTGTCCGAAGAAGCTCACTTCGTATTTTAACGAACTACTCCTTGATGAGATGGAACCGACATGCGACAGTGGCAATAATTATTTATCATCTCTAATGAATGGGAAAAGTTTTTCACCCCTAGTACTAGTAGCGAGCAGCAGCGGTGGCAATCACCTCTCACACACGCACACATAAAATCAGTAAGTGCAATTGGAAATTCAATAAAGGAAAAGTGCATTTTTTTTGCAATGGAACAGCCAAGAGTCAGTCAGCGGATAGTTGGGTAGAAAACCAGTTCTCTCTAACTGCATCCCGAAGACGCATCTTCGTGAGACGCACTTTCTTAATGCAGTGCCGCACCACGCGGGATAGAGAAAAGGTGATTTAATTAGTGACGCACGTACTGCATCATCCGAGCGGGCAGTTAGGCCCGTACCGTGTTAGGGGGAGGGAGAACTGCAGGGAATAAATTATTAAACTTTATTTTTATGGATAAGCGATGCATTTATCGATTAAAATTTTCTCTCCATGCCTTGTTGGATGTTCTTTTTTATTGTGTACCGATTGAATCGAGGTGACTCACGGTCTACACACGTTGTCTGAGACAAAGAGCGTGAGGCCAGGTGACCATTCGAAACGGTGTCCGTTTGATTCGTGTGGTACGGTTGATTAAATAGTGGAAATGTCATGTCTGTACTGATGAATCTTTGGCATATGTAGACACTATATCTATCAGAGCTATCTTAACAGCAGTAGTACTGGATTTCAAAAATTAAATTCTTGGTTTATCTCTTGTACCCAACATATTTTTCATAGCTGATTTCAGCATTAGGTGTCATTGAAATTAACAGTTAAAAAAATACATTTTAAGGCAGGGCTCCGAAAAATCAGCTCAGTTGAAAAAAAATCATATATTGAAAATTTGTAAGCCTCGTGATCGCAACAGATTTTCAAATTATGTTTCATAACATTGATAATTTGTTGAGGTTCTAAATTTGAAATATTTTTAAAAGTCTCAGTTACGTGTATTTTTTTGTAAACGTATGCTGCTGGGTAGCCGGCACCGGTGAGTGGTAAGCGTGACTGCGTTCTAACACCCCAATGGGTCTGGGTTCAATCCCAGCCGAGGTTGGTGGGATTTTTCTGAGGCATAAAAATATCTGGTTACGTCTTCCTTCGGAAGGGAAGTAAAGCCGTTGGTCACGGCCCATGTGTGTCTTGAATAGGTGTGATATCCTACGCAGGTGTGGAAGCTGCCTTCCTTCACATTCGATTGCCGTCAATGGATGGCTATCGATGTCCGTCGGTGATTGGTACAAGATTGCGGAACAAAGACCGACGTTAAATAAAGGAATGAAATATGCTGCTGAGCAGAATAGGTCTTTGAACCGAATGTTATAAAGTGATAGAGATAGCTATTTTTAATAAAATCGTTCTAAGATTTTTTCTTTAAAGTATAGGTTGCATGTTAAAATGGGGGGGAGGGGGGGAGGGGTTTATAATCTTGTGAACTTTTCAACATAGAAGAATTATAAAAAAACTTATATTTTAAAATTTACCTAACAGTACCCGTTCGATTTTAGCAATAAGGCCGAAAATTTAGTTTGGCCAAAATCGAATGGTGCCAAAATTGAACGCTTTAATTTTGAGATTTATTTTGTTTAAATTAATTTATTTGATAAGGCTCAACCAAATTAACCGAGGATTCTTGTTCACTATACAACACATCTTAAAACTATAGTCAAAAGGTACAGCACAATAAACATTTTATCATCTGCTATCCAATAAGCCTCCTCCACCAGAACGGGAGCCGCTTCCAGTGGTTTACTTGTATGGCAGATTCACCAACGGGGGTCAGAGCGCTTCCAATGCAGCATGATGATGACGTGTAGAGGCTGAAAATCGATGCCAGACGCAATTTTGGAATCCAATATGGCGGCCATCGGTTCAAGAAAAACTGTCAAATTCGACGTGTAGAGAACAGATATCGATGCCAGACTCCATTTTGAAATTGAAGATGGCGGCCTTTGCTTTAACGTAAACTATTAATGGGGCCGACGTGTATAGGCCCAAAATCGATGTCTGCCATCATTTTGGGGTTCCAAAATGGTGGCAAATGGCTTTCGAAGGTACATTTAGTGGCTATGGACAGCCTCGTACCAGTTCAGCACAGTTAACGTGGACCATGTACGGGATAGGTTTAGCGTTAATCCACTAATATTTTGGAGCTCAAAATCTTGCCTCGCATTAATTTTCCTGATTAATGCTTACCAAGCATGTTGCGTATAATTTGTTTAATGTGTAGAACGTATCATTGAGCAAGTTGGCAACGTTTCGACTTCGCTTAGCAAATCTTGGATTTTTGCACTCTGTTCGACATAGTTGTCCAATGTACAGAAGTTTTCAAAGTCGGAGAGGTGGTGTTGGGATGAAAATATAATCCATATTCATTGTAGATGGGTCCAGCTCGCTAACAATTTCATCTGCTGTAGCCGGTTCTTCTCTTATGGTTTCGTTGATATCACCGTGTTTCTTATCCCCGGCGCACCAAACTTTCCGTGAATATGTTGAATTTCGAACATGATCTGCAAATCTTCATTGCATTGTGAATTCGCGAAATACGACGGAAGGATATTCTTCAAGCAGTTTATCAGCGTGCTTTGTTTTATGTCCTTTAGAATCGAAACAATTCTTGATGCTGATCTACTTTCGTGTATCCGTTAGTGAAAGGCCTTCATTCTCGACTGTTTCCTTCCCTTCTTTTAACATACTTCAGCTTGAAATTTTTGATGATGCCTTGATCAAGGGGTTGAAACAAAGACGTGATCTATGGTGGCATGTAGAGAAACATTATGTTGGGATTGCTTATGGTGGGCGGATGCAACGGAGCGTTATCAAGAAGCAGCAATGCCCTGAAGCTAATGTTCTTCGCTGCGCAAAACTCCTCCAACTGTGGTGAGAAGCAGTCGTTTATCCAAACCTCAAATAATTCTCGGGTCATCCAACCTTTCTTGTTGCCACGATAAGGGTTGATGCATATATTATGACACGCTCTAAGGGAGGAGGGGGGATTTTGTGACAAGCAATGCATTAGGTATAGGAAAAACGTCACGATAGGGGGAGAGGGGTAATTTTTTGCTCGATTTAGCGTGACATAATTAATGCATGGGCCCTAATGCCCAGGGAGATTTACTTCCTGTAAATTTTGCTTTAGAGAAAAACATGATTGCGAACCGTTGATTGTCCCCTTTCGGTCCCAGAATTGTTTTCAAATGCTCTGAGGCATAAGATCTTTTAAGCGTTTTTTTTTCTAAAACAGTTTTGTTTCATCACAGTTGAATACTTGTTTAAGGCAATACTGAACACTTTCAATTTCTTTTTTTTTTACCAACGATCAGTGTATTACCTTTCCGGAAATACCCATATTTAGAGTATTTGACAGTTTTTCTTGAACCGATCTTGGATTTCAAAATGGCTTCTGGCATCCTTTTCCGGCCTCTACACGTCATCCACTTTCCAGAAATACCCATATTGTAGGTTATTTGACATTTTTTCTTGAACCGATCGCCGCCAGCTTGGATTCTAAAATGACGTCTGGCATCTATTTCCATCTCCTATTTCATCTCCTTACTTATATTGTAGGGTATTTGACAGTTTTTCTATAACCGATGGCTTCCATCTTGGATTTTAAAATAGCATCTGGCATCGGTTTTCGACCTCTACACGTCATCCCCTTTCCGGAAATACCCATATTGTAGGGTATTTGACAGTTTTTCTTGAACCGATGACCACCATCTTGGTTTCTAAGTAGCCTGGAATCGATTTCCGGCCTCTACGCGTCGTCCCCGTTCCAGAAATACGCATATTGTAGTGTATTTGACAGTTTTTCTTGAACCGATGGCCGCGATATTGGATTCCAAAATTGCGTCTGGCATCGATTTCCAGCCTCTACACGTCATCCCCTTTCCGAAAATACCCATATTGTAGCGTATTTGACAGTTTTTCTTGAACTGATGGCTACCATCTTGAATTTAAAAATGGCGTCTGGCATCGATTTCCAGCCTCTATAAGTCGTTCCCTTTCCGAAAATACCCATATTGTAGGGTATTTTACATTTTTTCTTGAATCGATGACCACCATCTTGGATTTCAAAATGGCGTCCAAAATCGAATTACAGGTTCTCTACACGTCATTCCTATTCCGTTTCGTGTCCTCAAATTGCACAGCAACATCTTATATGGACAAGCCTTCCAGACATAACATATTAAGGAAGTTCATGTGCATACTAGCGCCGCGTAGTGAGAGAGTTCTTAAATAATATTACCACCATCTGAAAGGACTTGTTCACCTGAAAGATAAATAATAATAATAATAATTGTTCACCTGAACAACTTTGCTCAAGACAGCAACGTTCTATATGGCCAGGTTCTCGAGATACAGTTTATATAGGAAGTTCATATGCACTCTAGCGCTGCGTAGTGAGATAGTTCTGAGCTAATATGAACACCGCACAAAACGACATGACCACCTGACAGTAACCTTCTGTATGGGCAGGATTTTGAGATACAGCTTATATTGCAAGCTCATATGCACTCTAGCACTGCGTAGTGAGAGAGTTCTGAACTAATATGACCACGATTCAAAAGGACTTGGTCACTTGAACAAGTTACTGAAGACAGTAACTTTCTATATGGCCAGGATCACGAAATATTCTATGTTCCTATGATCCATATATTATAGTGTCCGTCATAAGTAACATAAAAGTGAAGTGCCTCTAGCGGCGTAGTTCCCAATTAAACCTGAATCCAATGACACAGGCTTGTTGGTCTATCCCAGTACAACAACTTTGTCCATGACAGTATAGCTCCATATATTGAAACAAATGATATAATCCACCACAGCCCCTATTAGTGAAAATCCCATAAGCTGTGGGTATCCTTATTCGCGGATAGCCCGGCAATAAGGATCCGGCAATAAGGAATCCGGTAATAAGGATTCCTGACTGTACGTAAATTTGAATAACAAATTTAACAAAGATGAAGAGCCTGATAGGCTTATCAATTAAAATGTTAAAACAATGTAAAATCATAATTAACAGAAATAAACGTAATTTTACTACTATTGGCGGAGAAGCGTATTCTTGTACCAACCATTATACAGTCTACATCGATATACAATTACAGGTATATCTCGAAAAAACGTATCTGTCATTTTTGACTTCCTTTGTCGTTATCTCACAAATAACAATTCGATTATTTAAATTGGCATGCCAATCGATGAAGGATTGTCTCATATCTCTTATGGTGTTTTTATTTTGCTTGATTTAATGATTGTTAGCTAGAAATGAACGATGGATGTCAAAAGTGACAGTTACGTTATATCGAGGTATACCTGTAGTTATTTTGTTTTCCTCTGTACGGAGCCTACCACCACTGCGACCAGTAATTTGATCTATTGTAGTATATCCCGTGTCCTTAGATTAGTGCACGTCGTATTACTCCATCACTATTGAGAAATGATGAAGTATTCGGTTTTGATACAGTTGTCATTGTTGCCTTCATCGCATGGAATCGATTCAAATTGAAATGTCCTGGTATTTATACCCTTCGGAGTATTGAAACACCTTCCAAAGGCGCCCCCTCTGTCAGTCAAAATTGGATTGCTTACCAACAAAATTAAGGAATGACACCGATAATGACCATGCATCGGAACCCTAGTATTAATCTTTTCAAACTAGGGAACAACGAATAGAAGATTAGGAATCACATAGATGCAGACTAACCAACTCATTTTTTTTTCTTGTTCCAAGATCGGTGGGCAAAGCCTAGTCTTGTCACTATCAACAAGGCATAAAAAGAAACAAGGACTAAGATGTGGTCTTTTGATTACTGAAAAAATCCTGTTCCCCTAGTTTGAAGTAGTCAGGACTAGGAATCGGTGGTAGATCTTAAAAAATCCTGTTCCCCTAGTTTGAAGTAGTCAGGACTAGGAATCGGTGGTAGATCTTACATCCCGTAACGTATCACGAAAACGTGATCTACCCACGTTACGGGTCTACCTGTAGTTATAATTAACTCTCATTCCCTCTTTCTGCGACAGCCAAAATCCAAACAGCATATTTCAAGGCAAACCATGCAGAGTTAACCCGTTCGAACAAGTCGAGCCATCGTTCCAGTAGAATAATTCCTATTTTAATTTTGACATTTGCTATTCAGTTATCAAAACGGCGTTCAAGCAAGAGGGGCAACGTATCAAAACTTTGCACGCGCATCGCGAGCATCCCAGTTGGCGAAACTGTTAAAAGTGGCCAAATCAGCTGTCACCAACGTAATAAAAGTGTTCGGGGAACGTTTGTCGACTGCTAGGGAGCCTGAATCGGGAGGAAATCGAAAGCCGGAGGCCGCAGCGACGACAAAAAGAGTGGCCAGCGGTTTCAAGAGGAACCCCAACCTCTCCGTCCAAGATATCAAAAACAACCTGGGAGTAGTGCTGAGATTTGTCATTGTCATTGACAGACTTTCGCGCGATATTGACAAAATAGTTCTTCACATAGTCACTGATAGTCTTGATCCTCAAAAAAACCTTTGTCAAAATCTCATTCATTTTTTCGTTACTGACAAAGATTCATCTGGCAGCAAAAAGTGTAATTTCGTGGCATTCTGAGTCACATTATTGTTATCCAAGCAGTTCAGTGCGTAGATGCTCCTTCACTTTAACGGCTCCATGTAATTGTTTTGCTAAAGTCATTTAATTTCGTTTCAAATTTAGCTAATAAAAAAATCTGCACATGCTTGTCACTGACAATTGACATGGTTTGCCTTGACGAAGACTGTTAGCTAAAATGAGTGACCACAGAAGAATTTTGAATATCGCCGTGTATTGTCGAGATTTTGCAGCACTGCCTGGGAGTGTCGTCTACAACCGAGCATCGAGCTAAAACACGAGCCGGACTGTCGACTTAGAGCACCCGCACCAATGCGTTGCTATTCGGGCTGCTAGTTTGACAACTTTAGCCATTTCCATTTTAGTTAGCAACTTGTTTAAGCACCTGACGTTGCTATCACGATTGTGAATTTACGTTTTTGGCTTTCGCACCGATAGTTGCTAAACTTATCGTCGAACTTCGAACTGAAATTGATCACAGAGTTTCGTGATTGTTTTTTTTTGTAATATTGATATACCTAACCACGAAGACTGAAGATTGAAAATTAAGGTAATCAAGAAACGGCCCCCCGGAAGATCCGAATAGCCAGCGATTTTTTTAATCACTTGTTGTGATGCTAGCCATATAGGAGATTACAGTGTCCGGCAAAGTTGTTCTGTAGGTCAAGTACTTTCATTGATTGTCAATTTTTCGAATTTTCTCTCTACGTGGCGTTAGTGTACAAATGTAATTCCTGAATATGCTATAACTTCAGCTCCTGGTTTCTGTGTACAACAATTTTGCTCTGTAGGTCAAATACTTTTCTGTTCAGTTGGTCAGAATTTTCTCACTACGCAGCGCTAGTGTGCAAGTGTATTTCCTGAATATGCTATATCTAGCGATCCTACACCCAACCGGGGGATGTAAGATTCGCTTACAATTATGTGTGATTCATCATCAGAGGATGTTAGTGGAGACCGCATGAACCGAGGATGCGATATACCTAGCTATGGTCCAATGCAAGAAAATTGGAGACCGAAAAATGTAGAGTGTATTAGTGAGGTGAATTAGTTATGTCGAAAAAAATAGGAAACAGAATGCCGACTGGACTCGAACCACGAACGTTGCGATTATCAGACCTGTGATTTCTCCACTGCTCTCTCCATGCTTCTGAATATGGATAGCCTTAAAGCAAACATGAAGCGCTCATTCTCATTTAATTGACTAATTATTTCATACCTTTCTAAATTAACCTAAGTAACCCAGAGCGGAAGAATAGGAAGAGAACCAGTTCATTCAACATTGCGGTAACGAATCACCATGGGGCCTCCCTTAGCTCAGTCGGTAAAGGCGCAGCTTCAAAGCAAGACCATGCTGGAGGTGGCTGGGTTCAATTCCCGGCCCGGTCTAGGAATTTTTCGGGTTGGAAAATTTCTCGACTTCCCTGGGCATAGAAGTATGATTGGACTTGCCACACAATCATACCAATGCAAAAATGGTACAGGCATCGAAAGCTCTCAATTAATAACTGTGGAAGTGCATCTCGAACACTAAGTTGAGAGCACGCAATAAACTAATATGCGATATGCAATAAGTTTGAAATGCGAAGAAGAAGAAGAAGAAGTAACAAGTCACCAAAAGAAATTTGTAATTTTTCCTATTCGATCTTTTCGTTTGCCGGATTAAAATTAACTAAATCTACGGATTCGTTTATCGCCCAACAGTGATGGTTGACAGTTTCGTCGTGGTTTGACGATTTTCGATTGAAAGCGACCCTGAACTCAACCATCATCGGCGAGCGGAAAATAAAATTCAAAACTGTTTTGATCAGGATGAGGTTCGTTCATGTGGCAGTAAGTATGGTCAGTTATTTATGATATTGGATGCATGGAAATAATGTAATTCAAAATTAAAACGAAACAAATACGAAGCAAAAAGCCAGTAAAACAGCTTCGAAATGTTCCGCGGATTTCCATTTTTAAGCGAAATTAATGAAATAGCTCGAAATATCGCATACCCTTAGTGGATTTTGTCGAATGGTCTCATATTGACATAATTAAAAAAAAAATAAAATTTGTATTCCATCGCGGAATTTAGATTGAAGCATTTTTGATACAATCTAAATTCGTAAGAAGGGTCACATCTCTCCAAAAGTGTATAAATCTATGTTTTTCATTTGATTTCAGAGATTTGACTAAAAATATTAGTCTATTTCAACCTTTTATTAGCAGATGTCACCGCTAGGTGCATATATTTTAAATTTAAATTTTACAAGGTAATTTGTCCAACGGTCGTCCTGAGAATTCAGGAGATAATTTCATAAAAAACGCCTCAATTTACATTATAATAGTTTAAAACAAAACGCTATCTCACTCTAGATGGATTGCTCTCTCAAAACGCAACGCAACGCTCTTACATCCTTGTTCCATGGCTTACGAAACTTACTGATGCACGTTGCAGAGTGCATTAGCTCGTTCATTCTTTCGTTATTTCCTTTTCGGTCCCAGGGATGCACGCAGAAGAGATAACTCATTATCTTTTGTCTTTAATCATCCAACTAACGAATCGAACTTTCCCTCTGCTCACACCGACCGACGAAGACGATGAAGACGGCCATGAAGGTGGCTCCCGTTTCTGAACTCCCAATGCTTGTTCATTTCCGTCTCACACGACTTCCTCCTGTTTCCGTGAGTGTTTGACCTCTTTCTAGAGATTCTTATGAGCCGCTTTTATTTGGAAACTTCGCTGATAAGAATGTGTACATGCCAGCGCGACAAGATTCGTACCCGGCGCGGAAAAGAGAGCGCAGAAAAGACGAATGTTCTCTTGATTTGCGAGAAAATATTTCTTTGCCCTGGATGTATCTTTCGGGTTTTTCTTTTCGCCCGTTTCCTATAAATATATATTTATTACACCTCCATAAAAATAAATGAACGTTCATATACATATAATTAAGGCACACAAATACTAACTCAACTTTCTGTGATCGGCCATGTTTTTTGCGTTTGGTTTTTACGGGCAAGTGGGGGATCCCTTCGAGTTCGAGGCGAGCGGCGAATGCACAACAACCCCAGCCCATCACGGCGGCCTTCCGTGTCGGTCACAAGCACGGCTTACAGCATCCACACGGTTGACGTGCCGTGCATGTTACTTACCTCCTCTCTACCCAGCAGCAGTCAGAGGCAGCACACTCTCCGGTCTCGCTCGCAGATGTGTGAAACGATGAAGAGAGTGCAAGCCGCGCGCGGTGAGAAAGAGCCGAAGCATGCATGTGGGGTTCGTTGCATACCGGGCATTCGAGTCACCATGTACGCGCGAGAAATGCACATGAAGAAGGAACCAAGCGCGAACCGTGGTTTGTACTGCTTTTTCATTTATTTTGTTTTGGATGCCTGATTGCTAAAGTGACGTTTGTGCTGAAGATCGGACATTACATTATGATTATGATAGTACCCTAAAGCACCGAAATTTAGTTCACAAATCCGGACACTTTTAAAAGTTAATTATTAATGCCTACCATGCTCAAAATAGCAGCTAAATTTTATGATGGTCCTGTAGTTTCGACCATTTTCATCACTCATATTTATTATGTTCTAAAGTGAAGGTAATATTGAATTAAGTGACAGTTATGTTATATCGAGGTATACCTGTATTTCATGCATAAAAGTACTGATGATTTCGACTTTTCATTTGTAGAAAAACTCTCACGCACTGTTTGAATGGAAAGGGTGCCGAATAAAAACAGGTTGCAGCTGATTTTTATATGTGCGCCCTCGACCCACCTCAAATCATTGCGCCCATAATTGTAATAAAATATTGTACAACTGCACTCAAGCAATACACAAGTTTTATAACAGTTGATAAAACCTTTGTATGACTGGATTTGGTTTTAAAGAAGTTTACTCAACATAAATCCATGAACATGTGTTACTTGGGCATGTACACTTAATTCAGTTCCCTCTCAGTGGGATATGGGTAAAACTTGTATGAAATCAGCTCGCCATAAATCTTAAAAATACTTCACACCGTCTCTGGCAGAATAACATCAATATATAAAATCAGTATCACTAAAACCCTCACCAAACGAAATTGTAGGTTGTAAATTTCTTGGGCTGAAAACCCTCTTCATTGTTCAATCTTGCCATGCTCGTTTCATTGTCTTAGTACATAAATAAGAAACAGCAAGCGGAGTGGGGAGCAGTTACAGTTTTGATGTAGGGCTATGACTTTCTGAAGCACATTAGACTCAAACAGATTCCAAATCGAATTCCATCCGGTCTCACCGAACGATGCTTATTCAATCACCGTGTGTGGTGGTGTCTGGTCGTCATAATCAGCAACAGCAGCTTGCGGCGCGTGAGGTACATTTTTCTCCAGTACACAACGAAAGGCTCTCCGCAGGCAGCTAGCTATCAAGGCTGCCCACAAGAGTCCTCGCTTCACCGAAGAGGGACGAAGAAACCTACTGATCGGATTCAGTAGCTCGTCGTGATCCACGGTGAGTCATTTATACTAAGTGCGTCACCCTCGTTCCAAACAACATACAGCTCACCAGCCTCATCCGTGTTGAACACCCTAATAGCTCTGCATTATTTTTCCCTTGTTTTTTTTCGTTGATCTTGTTTTCCGTACTGAGTACCAATGCTACCGACACCTGTACCTTACCTATCGACCCATCAACCCATGGACCGGGGACCAATGGCTTTACTTCTTGTTATTAATGAACAAAACCTCGCACCGTTCTTGATAGCAGGTATATTTTATGCTTCAAGCTGTAAAACAAATTAATAAACACCGTGTACTATTTCATTATAAAGTCTTACTCACATTAAACAGTGCACTATTACACTGATAGTGACTCCTCTTAATTCCTTGTCCGTCTTGGTCTAATTATCTGCTACGATAGTTATGGGAACATAATTAATCTCTAGCATTAAACAATTAAGTGTTTCTAACCTACCAAAAGTAATTCACAATCATTGAGTCACTTTTTCCAAACAACTTTGCTATATCTAGCAATATTTTTAGCTGTAGTTTTAGAGTAGGGTAATTAGCATTAAGCTTGAGCTTGATTGACCGCCCACGGTTGCTACTCTGTTATTGCCAGATCAGCTGTAATTACACAGAGAACCAATAGACGATGCTTGGGACTAGCAATCATCCTCAATGTGTAAAAACCGGTGATCTTAAATTAGGCAATACCAGCGCCGGCCGCGCCCGAACACAGGTCAAGAAAGGAATGGGAAGGATTGTGTTGACATGACACTCGCTTTGATGGAAGCCGAGAACACCTCTGCACTTCCACGAGGAATCACTGGGATGTTGGATAAGAGGGTTGGGTTTGCAGCAGGGTTCGTTTTGGTAAACGATAAGCTGAATTGATGTCCTAACGATCATATAACGCGAAGGAGCTTGGGACTAAACCCACGGTCTTCTGCTCAGTAAGCAAAAACGTTTGCCACTAGGCAGACGAGCACCTTTTTAATCACCGAGTTGCTGTTATTACCATGTAGTCATATTAACAAATAAAAGGATTGACGAATCTTGAATGTGGATGGGCCTGAGATTAGACTCATGATGTTCTGCTCAGTAAGCAAAAACGGTTGCTCTAAGGCCACCGAGCCCCTCATATCACATAATACCGTTGCTCAAATTTGTGTATCCATTCAAACCCGGAACCAACGACAACAACGAGTTTCGCAAAATACACGATACACAAGCGATTTTACCATAAATCTCTTTGATATGTAAGGACCTGGGACCGCGTTTTTCTGCTCAGTAAGCAGGACACTGTAACCGACGATCTTTCAAATCCGAAAACTAAAAACTTCGAAAAAGTACTTAGGCCTTCATTAAGTTCCACTTTCACGCGACGTTCAATGTTTCAATTTGCTCTTTACGTATTGTTCAGGCTATAAATAGGCTCTTTTCAAAAGTTACGCGAGAAATACGCACAATCGTCGCCTACCTCGCAAAACTGGTTCTAAACGACAACAAAGGCATAAGCAACGATGGATTGTTGAACTTTGCTGGCTGGTGTAGTGCTGTTGAAAAGAGATAAGTCTATTATTTTGGTTAGTGATCGTTTGGATTTGGGTCACCCCACGATGTGTTTAGGTTAGTATAAATAAATAATACTATTTAGTCATATAAATCACCACAGCTCATTATCTTCAGCGTTATCGGTTTTCGTTTCTGGATCTTTAGTTGCCTCTGTGATATACTTACTTGCGGCATACTATTTTGGGAGTGTATATGAGCGTGTACCATGTACGGTAGCTCATCTCTCATCGTGATGGTGGAACATAGTAGACAAATTAGAGAGAAAACAAGGAGGTATTAGTATTAGTTATATGTAAACAAACAAAACAAAAGAAGAGAAGCAGACAAATAAAAAAGGGATGAAGTAGATAACAAATAAAAGAAACGTATGCAGATTATTAGAAAAGGCTTTATCCGAGACTCGGCAATCAAATGTCACTCCCGCCGAGATCTCAGCGAAACCCCCTCCCCGCCGAGACCCACACAGCCGAGCTCGGTAGAAAAAACTAAGTGTGTAGATAGATTAGTAGGAAAATAAATAAAACTACTTTATGACTCAAAGTGCAATGAATGAGCGTTAGTTTCGGGATCATTTCAGTGTTAGAGTTATGTTAGTTTTGATCCGTAATCAGCCCTGCTGACCCCTCCAACATTAGTTGCAGGCAGTGGTAGTTAGATAATGCGGCACTGTAACTACTACTATTTTAGAAGTTGAGGTTACTAGTGTATTAAATAATCTAGGTCCTATTTAGGATTATATCTGAAAAATCCAAATCTGGCCAACGCCCACCCTAAACCTAAACTTGTTCTAATCCACCTGAAATGACTAACGAATGGAAGACTTTGACTACCCAGCCATGCAATAGTCTCATTCCGTGCCTTATGGCAACTTGATGATTCTATTGCGCTCATCTTTTGGCACCACCCAGGGGAAACTTGGTCCTGTACCCAATGCTTAACTTATCTCCATTCCACTCAGCTACTCGCAATTTCTTGTGATATAGTGGGCGGAATATTATTATATGAGATAATTCAATGCAGACGTATTTCCAAATTTGGCAGATCGACAGGTAATCGGTGAGTTACCACGATAGTTGCTATTCAACAACTCGACAACGTCCCATCGTCAACGCCTGCTATGAGAATTTCCCATTGCAGACGCCAACGAAATGACGTCATCGAGCTATCGATCAACTACCCTGGTTATCGCCTGGTACCTTATAGCACGATGCTAGGAGGCGAACCGGAAGAATCGATGAGCTACCTCCCCCTTTGGAGTAGGGTAATTAGCATTAATTAAGTTAATTATATAAGCACAACTTACCTCACCTATTAATTTCAAGTTAATTTATAAGGTACCACATAAATAGATAGATACCGCATTATTGCAATAGGTAAACATTCCAAATTCGATTATTCTATTGTATTCTATTCTATTGATTTCAACCTGTATAGAGATCTGTATTGCACTCATCCGTCCACTCAATGCGCGCCTAGTGTTGTTTGAGCGAACCTTCGTTTCGCCCAATCGTTTACAGCGAAAGCGCTGCGGGCCGGGTTGCCGGTGCTGTGGTGGTGGTGGCAACACTTCTCTTGCGAAAGAAGGCGTGATCAGAGATTTTATGCCTCAGGAAATACCGGCGGTGCCGACTGGGACTGAACCCAGGCCTTTTGGGGTGAGAGGAAATCACGCTTACCACTACACCACCGGCGCCGCTTGCTCAGCATTACTCAACCCTCACGACAAAATCATTCTTTTCAGGACCTCCATAAATTATTGTTGCTTAAAAGTTAATTTTAATTGTTCTTTCGCTCGTCTTGCTGCCAGCCATATCACCTTATCAAAGCTCTTTGATAATGTACCCAGCAGCCAATCGTTTGTAGTCAGATGCGTAACAGTATTTAGGTGGTACATAAAAACTCTCGCATTGACCGAATACCACATGAACTTGTCAATTAACTAGAAACACTTCGAATTAAGGTAGGGTTTTCTCCAGAACGCTAGATAAAAGCAATGAAATCTCGAATTTATATTATTGATCGCGAATATCTCTCGATCGAAACATTTTAGCGAGAAATTCCTCCAATAAATTTTACCATTTTTTATTGAATAAACCAAAAAATACCTGCGTAGATCTCATAAGATCCTATAATTTTCCTTGAAGTTCTCGGAACTGTATTGAAGTTTACTTAACTTTCATAGTGATGTCTAATCTTTAAAAAAAAAAAATCTCTAGACTTTGGAAATTCTTAAAGTTATTTAGACTTTCCAGAAGTTTTCACTATTTATTTAATGCTTCCACAATTTTCCTTTAGTTCATGGAACTTTCTTGATGTTCTTTGATCTAGCTTGAAGTTCCTGGAATTTTCCTGACGTTATCGAAATTTTGATGTTCACGAAACTTGCTTTACGTGAAGTTCCCACAATTTTTCTGAATTTATCGGAATGGATCCTTAAATAGTCAGAACTTCTCTGACAAATATTTATAATTTCCTTCTAGTTAATACAACTACTCTGAGGTTCTTTGATCTTCCCTGGTGTTCACGAAACTTGTTTGTAGTCCTTGACATCTTCCTGAAGTTTTCGGAACTGGATTTTTTTGGGTTCTCTGAACTTTTGAGATATTCCTGAAACTTTTCTACAGTTTTCTACACTCTGTACTTCCTGAGAAACTACAGGCTGTCCTTGATTATTCTCTGAAGTAATTCCACAGTCCATATATTACAGTCCCAGTGAGGACGAAGTAAACAAATGAAGAAGAAGGTTGAACTATTATGTATTTTACCACAGTTTCCATATAAATGCTGTTGTTTACTGCATTGTATCCTTATTTGCTATTCTTTGTATCCCTTTTGGTAGCAGTGGATAAAACATTATTTAACGGACAGAACTCTACAGATATATTATCAAAATTCTAAATCTGATCGACTACCTATTAGAGCAGGACTTCTTCAGGGTAGCATTCTTCGGCCTATATTGTATAACATTTTCAATTTGGACCTCCCTGATTTGCCTCAGGGTTACCACAAATCTTTGTACGCTGATGACACAGGAATTTCCGATAAAGAAAGAAGGTTTCGTGTTATTTGCAGCAGGCTTCAAAAAGGTTTAGATATTTTCTCATCTTATTTACAAAAATGGAAGATTTTCCAAAATTAAAATATTCCATTTTGAAAAGTAGCGTTAGTCACATAGTCGCTATGAACGGCGAAATATGCTGGATTAGTACTTGACCAAAACTAAACTGTTGAAGATCACATTGAGGGCATTCATGGCAAATGTAACATATATATAACACATTTGTATCCTCTTATAAACAGGAAATCCAAACTTTGCCTAAAGAATAAACTCTTAACATTTAAACAAGTTTTTATACCGGCCATGCTTTATGCTGTGCCAATTTGATCTAGCTGTTGCACTTTAAGGAATAAAGCACTTCAATGGATTCAGAACAAAATTTTGAAGATGATTTTGAAGTTGGTACAGTACTACCGAGGTACATAAAGTGTATCTCAAAATTGATCGTAAAACTGTACATAAATTTTAGAAAAACGGCTCTAAAAGCACAAATTAAAAAGATACGTCTTTGAAGTTTTGGCAGCTAACTCAGAATACATCTATCAATTATTGGCTCAGAATTGAGCATAGGGTAGGTGTTCCAGTAATAGTGGTGTACCTTTAGTTGCGGTATGGAGGTTGTGCCGGAATAGTGAGGAGGACCCGGATAAGATTATTTTTCATCGGTAGCTCTTCTAAAATAAAGCATATTTGCATATTTCAAACATAAAATATGCCCTTAACTGACGGAAAATAATTAATTTTCCTTAAGATTTTCACTCCTTTGCACCTATAGTTGCAGTAGTTTTCCTATAATAGTGGAACCCATAAGAAACTAAAGCATTCCACTGTTATAGAAACCAAAGTTAGCAACTACCACAACTACTGGAACAGTGTTCCTATTAATGGAGGGCGATCTTTCCGAAATTTTATGCAATTTTATTTCAATTTAATATTTTTCTATCAAAATAGAGGTTGGAAGCTATAGATTGTGTGTACATCGTATATTTATATTAATTGATAAATTGGCTTAGTACCTCCACTACCGACTCACCCACCCTATTTGGTTGCGTTTACGAAAAGTTGGAGCAATTTAAGAAAAAAGCATTTTTCTTGAAAAACCTTAATATTTTTTTGAAATTTTGCTCATTTTTAGTCGTAATAAAGATCATTCATATTCTACTAATTTAAAAAAATTGTTCACTAGGTAATCATAAATCTAACTTAATACAGACTCTTCTAATAAAGACCAAAACTATAGCTAAAAAAGTCAATAAAAATTTGTTCAACCACCAGCCACGATTGAAAAAAAAAAATATCTATTCACCATGTTTCAAAAAATTTGCCTGTAGAAAGTACTATAAATTTGAGATACACTGTAGTATTTCGAATGTCCAACAAAATAATTAATTACTTCTGGCAAAAACCGTTGCAATCCTCAACTGCAATGATTTATACCCTTTATATTTAGATAAGATTAAGTTTTAGTTTTAAGATGACAATTGTTAAACTGACATGCAGGTATAGAAAATCTATTTAGAATACTGACTCAGGAACAACGTAAACACACTTAGATATATATGGGAAGTTTGAACATACTGAGAGGTAAGCACATATCATCGGTAAGAGACGTGTGTGTGAGAAAATTTGCGAAAAAATCTAAGGGCACCGGTGGGATTCGAACCCACAATTCCCATTCAGTACACGGGTGCATTGCCAATTATACAACGGTGGACCTATGGTCTACGGATGTATTTGGCTAATGACATTTGAGTTTCGAATCCGTTCCCCACCCTAGTCTCTTTGCGTAAGCGTTCTCTGATACACAACAACCGGTGCCCTTAGATTTTTTCGCAAATTTTCTCACACACACGTCTCTTACTGATGATATGTGCTTACCTCTCAGTATGTTCAAACTTCCCATAAACAATTAAATTGACTGCAAAGTCACTAAACCGTAAATCAAAAGTAAAAGTAATTGATATTCATCAACTACGGCCCAGTGGTCGGAGGTGAGGCCGGCAGCTCAAAATGTTATATTCATACTATACAATTTGACAAATTTTATATGCCATATACAAACTTTACCACCTCTTCTTGCATCTTACAAATAAAAATTATCATTATAGTATCCCTTTGTTTCATTATACCGAATAATAGCATTTTAGCTGTATTGAGCAATTGCAAGCCTGCCTGAAAATTAACTACCTTGCTCGATTCTTATTGCTCTTCGATCCTTGTTTGGACCCTACCCGATATAGATTTGGAAAATTCCTCTTCGATCCTTAGAATTCTTATAGTAATCTGCTTGGAAGTCGATTTGTAGAAACGTTTTACTGCCACCATGGCACCCAAACGCAAAAGAAAAGAGCAATCTCTTGATCCCCCTTATGATAAAATTAATTTGAGCAATCAATTTGATTCGCTCACGGATGATGAGAATGATCCATCATCCAGGAAAAATTCTAGTAAACTTTTCCGGCTTAATGCCAAGAAGGAAAAGATTCCCCCTATTGTGATAACCACTTCCGCTTTCCATGCTCTTCGCACGGAACTTTTGAACTTCGTGAAATTCAAGTGTTCACTGCAAATTGGTTGTCGGGATGAATGCCGTGTGTTGGCTGAAACCTTGGACGGATTCAAACGTCTTCTCAAGTATCTTACTGAGAAGCAACAAATTTTTTTTTTCATTTACGGCGCCAAAACTGAACGTCTGTTCAAGATTGTCTTGAGAGATCTTCCCAGTGGTGATTCCATGGATCGAATCAAAGATTAATTGACAAACTTACTTGGAGTTGAGCTAGTCTAAGTAATCAAAATGAAAAGGAAATCTCGTCCTGTCATTCGCGAAACTGGATTTCTAATAATTTTTATTTAGTTCACTTCAAGTCTAGTGAACAAAACAATCCTAAGGCTTAGCCTTATGCTCCATGTCCAAGTGAAGTGGGAACATTGCAAGGAAACTGGAGGGAACTTCCAAAACCTCACCCAATGGCGTAAGTGCCAGGGATGGTGTCACGGAAGAAAAAATGTTACATGTCAGTTCAATTCATTAATTGTGGTGATTCTCTCACGCATAAATCCGAAAAAATTAAATGTTAAAATTATGGTGAAAACCACAAATCCAATTATTGGGAATGTAAGACTTGCAAAGCGATCTTACAATTTCGTTCCAAGCGACAGGTAGGAAACGCTCAATGTTCCCGAAAAAAAAAAATCTACATTCGTACCCGTAAGTACAAATAGCTCACAAGCTTCACATAATTCATCTATAATGTGCAGCAAATAAATGGAGCTACCTGTGCAGCTATTGCAGCTGGTAGAAATCGAAATTAAGATAGCATTACTGCTCCTAAAATTGAATTTTTACAGAAATCATTGAACGACGTGATTACTGATATGCTCAAAACTAACTCCATTTTTGATGCTATTCAAACTGGGGTAAAATTTGCTAATTTTAAACGCTTAATTTACGTCATTACTTTGAAATTCAATAATGAATTTTATACCATTAAATATTTTGAAGTGGAATGCTTGATCTCTTAAAGATAATGAATACGAGCTATTAAACTTTTTGAGCGTTCATAACGTGCAAACGTTTCTTAAACCTGACCATAAGGTTAAAAGGGACGCAAATTATTTCATTTATTGAAATGATCGTTTTGATGGAGCCTGTGGTGGCGTTGCCATCATTGTGCATAGACGAATCAAACATAAAATTCGTTCTCCATTTGAAACCAAAGTTTTTAAAACTTTGGGAGTTCCTGTTGAAACAAAATTTGGACAACTTACGTTTAGAGCTGCCTATTTGCCATTCCAATGCGTAGACCAGCAAAATAATTTTCTCAAGGGTGACTTTCAGAAGCTTACCCGTCATAGGTCATAATTCTTCATTTATTGGTGATTTTAATGCAAAACACCACTCAAAGCAATTGGGTAGTTTAGTGCATGCCGTATTACTCCATCACTATTGAGAAATTATGAAGTATTAGATTTTATTTTACAGTTACAGTACATTCTTGCATTTATCGCAAGGATCCTACTCTAATTGAAAGGTCCCGCTCTTTATACCCTTCGGAGTGTTGAAACACCCTCCAAAAGCGCACCCCTTTGTCAGTCGAAATTGGATTCCTTTGCAACAAAATTAAGGAATGACATTGATAATGACCATGCATCAGAATCCTAGTCTTAACCACTTCAAACTAGGGAACAATGAATAGATGATTAGGAATCATATAGATGAAGACTAACCAACTCATTTTTTTCCTTGTTTAAAGATCATCCTCGGTGGACAAAGCCGAGTCTTGCCACTATCAACAAAGCATAAAAAGTAACAAGAACTAAGATGTGTTTATTTGGTTACTGAAAAATCCTGTTCTCCTAGTTTGAGGTAGTTAGGACTAGGAATCGGTGGTAGATCTCACATCCCGTAACGTACCACGAAAAGGTGATCTACCCACGTTACGGGTGCTGTGGTTAGTTGCGCGCACGTTAAGTAGATAGAAAGAATATTGATGACGATTCTGAAGATTTCCTACAAAAATATGATGTATGATGTATGATGCAAGTAGATGCGAGAAACAAAAGAAGATTTTTCGTAGATTGATTCGCTAGTGTTATATTTTTCGAGCATCTAGAATTGAAATTTAGATATGTTGCCCCCCTCGGCTCTTGATCCGTCTGAAAAATGTTCGACAGCCATGAAATTTATCTGGCGGGATTTGCAAAAACCGGCAACGCTTATTACTATCCTTGCAGAAGAACGTCTTCGTTTTGGACTGCCTCCAGTTCCGATCGTAGTTGTTCAAAGGTCCATGACTGCTTAATAGACCTCGGAATGTTGAGGACCACTTCTGAAGAAAGAATA
Organism: Ochlerotatus camptorhynchus; assembly: GCF_037179485.1. Taxonomy (NCBI): domain Eukaryota; kingdom Metazoa; phylum Arthropoda; class Insecta; order Diptera; family Culicidae; genus Ochlerotatus; species Ochlerotatus camptorhynchus. The sequence goes on from NW_027040524.1 coordinate 3,155,793, forward strand.
GAACGTTAACAAAGCTTGTTTACTAAAAGATCATATTGTCCCGAATTTAAGAGTGCATTTTGCTCCGAATGTATAAAGAAAATGTTTTTGATCATGAAATAGAAATACGTATTAAAACATATCGGTATTTTACAAAAATATGTAGCTCTATTCTCAAACAAATGGGTAATATCTTTCTCTGACGCTTAATAATGTTTAAAATGTTAAAAAAAATAACAGTACAGATGACAAAATTAAACTATATCCAATGCAATCTGGTCTTTCATTTTATTTACATTAGCTGAGCTGTATTTACGTACACATCTGTTTTTATTTACATACACAGAGCTGCAAAATTGATACGGTGTCCAAAGCATACAAAGATTTATCTTGTAGGGCAGGGTTTCCCAACCAGTGGTCCACGGCTGACAGGGGGCCGCGAGGGTCTGGTTGTTTGGTCTAAAAAATATGCCAAAAGTGACAATATCATTGCTAAAATCAAAACAGTTTTTGAATCGGGTGGCTTACAAAAAGTAAGTGAAGTTAACACCGATGGCGCTCAGCAATGCTTGGTAACAAATCAAGATTTCAGAAAGAGATTATAGAGCTTGCTCCATACGGTGTTCGATATGCCCTTGTCATTAAGAGCAAGACTCTGCCGGAACTAATGTTAAAAGAACTTGATTCTGTCATCAAAATTGTTAACTATGTCAAATCTGGAGCTTTGAATACTCGTTTATTCAAGGAACTCTACAAGCAAATTAATTCAGCTCACGTGGTTTTTCTTTTCTACGCTGTTGTGTGCTGGTTGTCCAAAGGCAATGTTCTCAACCGTGCTTTTAAATTGAAGGACGATATCGAAATGTTCTTGGAAGTTCAAGGGAAAAATTATTTCATTGCTAATTATAGTGTGGAAGGTTGACATAAGCGTTTCGCTTGTTCAATAAATTTTTTTGCATCAAAATTCGCGGGACTTGAAACTACGGGGCCAGTAAACTTGTTTGTAATACTTTTTTAATGAGATTTTTAGCCGATGGCTAGTTCATCTCAGAGGGCTATGAAAAACCCATCTAATTCACTTCCAAGACGATTTTCAAGCATTCAAGCAAAACTCCGAAAGGTTAGTTTGGAAAATTTTGCCATCCATAGACTCTGAAGTATGACTAAAAAAAAGCGAACGAGCTAAATTCGGATCTTTAATCAGAAATTATAGCTCATTTTCACTCACTGGATTATCAATGTGAGCTATGTTTCCCTGAGCTGATACAAGAAGATGATTCGTCCTCAATGGATGTGGAAGTCTTGATGAAACACAGGATGAATATTTGGACCTTAAAAATGATTCCTCATATCATGACTTGTTCCGTGAAAAAGATTTTAACCAGTGGTTCTGGTGTGCCATGTCTCCTAGCAGACATTGGAGATCCTTGTCCCATTTGCATCTTCGTACGTATGTACCAGAGAGGATTTTCAACTCTTCTCCATGTTAAAACAATGACAAGAAACAGATTGAACGTTGACGAAGCTATGAGATTGGCATGATTAACTAGATTTGAGATCTACGACAATCGCACTGAACGAGTTGTTGGCTGTTGTTAACATAGTATTTTGAAATAAAACGAATAACTCACAAATCAAATCAATGGTTTTCATTCATCTCAGCATAATTTATACAAGGTACTTTCCAGGGGGCTGCGGAGCACACAATCGTTCACAAAAGGGGACACGGCGCTGAAAAGATTGGGAACCACTGTTGTAGGGTAACTACTTTGTTGTAAAAATGTATTGTAGGCTTAAAATGCATCTTGCTCCAATGGTGCATGTTACCCCAGGTACCCCTGTATCATAAAAATAAGGCTGGCAAGTAACTGTAGTAGCTGGAGCACCTGCATTTGGAACAAATAACGAACTAAAAAATAAAACATAAAAATGGGTGATCAGTAACGGCAAGCAACCAAGACAAAATTGTTTAAAAGTTTGTTTGCAACAAACGCGGTTTATACCATAGCTTGACTGGAACGGGGGAATGTCTTTTGTATACAATATTTGCAAAATTTCATGAAATGAATCAGAACTTATATATAGAATGTACACACTTCGGTAATTTTTACCGAAATCTGAACATCTGAACTTTTCGGTAAAATTTATGCAATTCAATTCAATTGCTTTTAAGCTACTTTGAAACTAAATCTCCACTCAAATGACAAGATTTGATCATTTAAACAAGGTAGAACATGTATTGAAATTATTTTCAAATTCAATAGCCTTTAAAATGAAGGTAAAAGTTTTACCGAACGTTCAGCTGTTCTGATTTCGGTAAAATTTACCGAACACGGAAAGAAAATCTTAGTGTGTATTGATAATACTATTATTATCGATAAAAGTAATCGTGTAGGGTCCACACATGCGTCATTTATACCAAGCATTTCACATGTTCAAACAGCAAGCAGTATCCTGTAGCCTCGATCGACTAGGTAGGTATGGTATAGCTGCCAAGGCAAGGAAATGAATGTTGCAGGTTCATGAAGAGCTGCAGCAGCCAAGGAGGAGGGAAACACGAAAGATACCAAAAATGTTTAAAACCGATGATCGAAGTTTTGATGGCTCAAAGGCTTGAACAGCAAACACACTGCACTGTGAACGGGTAGGTCGTTGGAGGTGAAACGCAACGAAACGGAGGTGAAAAAAGAGATACGAAAAATAAACCAACAGAACACCATAAGTAATGTTGTAAGCGTACGTTTTTATTTTTTATTTTTATTTGATGTGTTCTCACTTCCCAGAAAGAGCTCGTCTTTTGGATTTGTACAATAATGTTGACATCCTGAACAAAAATTATGTAACTAATAATATGAGAAGAGGTTCATCACTTGCCCACACATTTAAATCCCCATCAAATCGGATGATCAAAACTTCAATTTGTGCCAAAATGCTCGGCAACAACCTTCCAGCGTTCGTAGCTCTCAATTCGTATGTTCATAATATTGCTCTTAAAAGTCAAAAAATCACCTACGATATACATATTCCTCTGATTCTGCCGCATTTGTCTGTGTGTTATATTCCAATGTTGTTATTTTTCTTAATTCATTCCACATCGCTCTTCCGACGACGAGACGTTCTTTTTTTTTCTCTCTCTCTCTCGCTTTAGCTCCGCTCATACGGTAGTGACCTGCACAACCAGTGCATGTAGGCTGATTGAGGAGCTCTTTAGTGGATACAGGTAAGGCAGGGAAGGACTGTGCCGGCCAGTCGAATTCGAATTGGACGACGACGATGACGATGACAGAATGGTAAAGCGCCGCCACTAGTCCAAAAGTGAACCAATGCTTCGCATCGGGCCGCTTATGATACTGGTGGTTTCATTTGGAATGTGCTAGTGTGAAAGAGGCAACGCAGAATGGTGATTCATTCACTTAGCACGATTGTTGTAGGTAAAGTCACTGATGGATTTATTTGGGCAAAACCGAACTGTAGGGGAGAATGGTATAGAACGCACCCCCTGGGCAGAACGCACCAGCTGACTTTCATTTGTGTTTTTCATGGCTTTTAAGTAACTTTTTTGTTGTCTTATCAAGCAGCACTTCTAGCATAGTATCTGAACTCAAAATCCTGCATGATAAATCCTAGAATTGGATTTAAAATTCCAAGAAAAACTCAAAATAAAATGAAAAAGTGCGTCTTACCCCGGGGGTGCGTTATGTACTGTTCTCCCCTACATCAATTCTTTCGTTTTTGTTTGTTTTTGTTATTTTCAGTTTGTATATAAGCAAACATTTCAGACAAAATTGGTAGAATCATCAGTAAAAATCTCAAAACTTAAAGTCCTCAATTTAAGGGATATAACCAAAAACATAATTTTACTGCCAAAAGACTTTACACAGCAAAACATTAATTTTGATATCACATCAATGTGGATGCACTTCAATCATGTCGAAAATATGGTGTAGAATTACTTGCCAAAAAGGACAAAATTACCATTAATACAGTGCATGAACTTACATTACGCTGCTTTTACAGCATTTGTTTATTTTTGTGGCCATAAAAACTACATGAGATTTTCGACATAATTTAAGTAAATCCTCTTGGATGTAATATTAAAATTTATGTTTTGCTGTGTAGATGAAGTAAGTACTCCTCCAACATAAAAAAAGAAGTACTGGACCTGAAACTGTTCGTAGATGCTCACCTTCATGAAGTGGTCAATGAAGGGTATGCTAGCTATCATTTGGTGGATAAGATCTACCTCCTAGTCTTTGTTACGTTTTACGCCTTGTTGATAATGACAAGACTAGGGTTGCCCACCGACGATGGTCTTAAAATGTGGGGAATTATTTTTCTATTTAAATCTGAAAGCCGAAACTATGCGACTTGTCATCAACGCATCGAAGACGAAATACATGAGACGAAGAGGTTCTAGGCAAGACAATGTTCGCCTCCCACCCCTAGGTGGTCGCCGAGATTGTTTATTTGGGCTCACTGGTGACCGCCAAAAATGGTACCAGCAGAGAAATTCAAAACCACATTATGGCAAGGAATCGTGCCCACTTTGGACTCCGGAGAAAGCTCCAGTCAAATAATTTTCATCACCGCACGAAGTTGACTATCTACAAGACGCTGATTAGATCGGTGGTCCTCTAATGCTACGAAACCTGACCGGTGGAGTGCAGATAGATGACGGAACGAGAAGGAAGCGAATGAATCACGAATTGCACCAGCTGCTGGGAGAACCATCAATCGTTCACATTGGACGACTACGACGCTGGCGACGTGAGGCCAGAGATTGAATAGAGTGGAGCCGACTTCTTCGGACAGCAGAGGATATCAAAGGCCTTAGCCTGATTGTTAAGGTAAGCCAAGTTATGTCCTTAAAAACCTTTTCAAACCTTAAATTGAATTGGTGTCGTTTCTGAAGTTTCTTATTTAAGTTCATTTGATGATTATGATATCTCATTAGTCTAATTTAATAAATTATTAAAAGCTCTAATTCACCGAATCAATCATAATCTATGCTTTATTAAGTACATACACTTGTGCTTGTAATCTAAAATTAAACGTGTTTCAAATACTTTTGATTTTGGCCTATACCTATTTATTATATCTTAGTTCGTAGCACAGGTAGCACCTTCATGTGACTAAAATGCTTCATTTTGAAGTTAGTTTCCTAGCTGATTTTAAAATTATATAGGGTATATGCTCCAACTATGCTCACACGTTTCCACTATTTCGCACCACAAAAATACGTATGATTATGTCACAATAGAAGCACGCCACAGTGGAAATCCCGAGCCATAGTTCAAACACTTATCCCAAATCCAAATGAAGCACATATAAGATTAGTTACAATACCATGTACAAAAATGATGTTTAACATTGTTCCCTGAGTAATACCTCAATGAAAACAACAATGAAAGCTTGTCACGCAAATAGAAGGAGCACCGTTGGGCACGTTCTGAAATATTTCAATAGTATAATTCCCTTGCAAACCCAAATAAATCTATCACACCCAACGTCAGTGCCTAAACGTAAGCGTACTACGACGCGACTCTCAATCAAAGCTGTAACAAGTGTGATACTATCACTGCTAGACTAGATCTTTGGTTCTCTCATGCAGTGGTTTATCAGACCATTACCGTTATTATCAGACCATCAGACCGTTACATTAGTGTTATCTCCATTTCATAAGTACCAATGGCAGTCCTAAAACAGCAGATGAAATGAAAGTTGAAGGCAAAAGCAGGGTTCCAATTGGAACGTAGTAACTATGAATAATAAGAAGAAATTATCAAAATTTCGATTTCAGGAATTATTATTTCAAAGGCCTTTTCTTCCCTGGTGACAGAATTCTGAACTAAGCTATGACTTGTGCATCAGAACAACTCAACCAAAGGTAGCAAGTCAGTTCGTACACTGTTGAAGAAATTTTAAACTAAACTGGCCACCATACAATAGATCTTATAAATCTGATCAAGTTTCAAGTTAAAGCAAGTAGTTATAATAGTTGAAGATGCTAATTTCAAATAACAGACTAAAGTGGTAATTTTTATATGATATATGAGGAGATGAAAGTGCAGAATTGATAGGAACTATCAATTCTATACTTTCATCTTCCCATCTATCGTATAAAAATTACCGAACGTTAGAGTACGGCAGTGTGAAAATTGCATATTGAGAGTTGAAAGCGAGCAAGGACAACTTTAGGAAGGTACAAATTGGTTTGGTCATCTCTCTTCACCAAACTCCCCCGTTGAAGAGGGGTGGTGAGGGGTATCCCCCCGCCACCACTGGCAAAAAGAGATGATCACCGACACGCTCAAGTACCGACGATGTGTTTGAAACAGTTCTACCGATTTTTACCGCACTCCAGTTGTTATCTGAAGGAATGCATCCAGTCGTAGGTTTTGAAATTGCAGCTATTGTTACCTCTACCACAGTATGTGCTCCTGTCATCGTCGACTTGACGATCTCGAGGGGACACGGGTAGGGTAGGTGCTGCTACTGTACCTTTCGACCAATGACAGTAATTGATGGTATGCTCCCATCCAGAGTTATGTACTTTTGTCTATTGTGTAGTATTACTTCTGCGTGAAGTCAACGATTTACATAGTTGAAGATGCTAATTTCAAATAACATACTAAAGTGGTAATTTGTATACAATAGATAAGGAGGAGAAAATATAGAATTGATAGTTCCGTTTAGAGTACGGCAGTGTGAAAATTGCATATATAGAGAGTAGAAAGCGAGCAAGGACAACTTTAGGAAGGTACAAATCGGTTTGGTATCAATTCTATGCTTTCAACTCCTCATCTATCGTATACAAATTACAACTTTAGTCTGTTATTTGAAATTAGCATCTTTTTCTTTTTCTTCTTCGCATTTCAAGCTTATTGCATATCGCATATTAGCTTATTGCGATTGCGTGCTCTCAACTTAGTGTTCTAGATGCACTTCCACAGTTATTAATTGAGAGCTTTCGATGCCTGTACCATTTTTGCATTAGTATAATTGTGTGGCAAGTCCAATCATACTTCTATGCCCAGAGAAGTCGAGAAATTTTCCAACCCGAAAAATTCCTAGACCGGACCGGGAATTGAACCCAGCCGCCTCCAGCATGGTCTTGCTTTGTAGCTGTGCCTTTACCTACTGAGCTAAGGGAGGCCCCAAATTAGCATCTTCAAGTATGTAAATCGTTGACTCCACGCAGTAGTAATACTAAACATATAGTCAAAGTAGTTAAAAGTCAAATCGTATACTCGCCGGGCCTGGTGTAAGAATTTAGAATTGAGCTGTCCACTATACAATAGATCGTGTTAACAGAAACCTTCCTTCTAGTCGAGATGTCAACTTAAGCTAGCCATTAGTGGCACTAGTGGTTAGTGATGCCTTCGAGTAAGATACGATAAGAACTGAAGACAGAACATCAGAACAACTTTTTTCAAGACCGCTACCTTCTATCTAGTTGAAGTCGCAAGTTAAGAAGTTAACTGGTATACTACCAATAAGAAGTAAAAAATATACTACAAAAACTTTTCCAAAGACAGAAATCTTCTATCTAGTCAAGATATAAAGTTAAGTGAATAATTTATCAGTGCCACTTGGAAGACAAATTCTGAACTCAACTGTTCACCTTCCAATAGGCCTTATGCATCTGATCAGATTTGATGAAGACCGCAACCCAGTGGTGTCATGGTAAATTTGGAACTGGTTACTCATTTAGAATTACCCTTTGCATCCTTGTAAGAAATAGAGACATTTTTTTTTCAATAACTAGCTACTCTGGAGGGTCACCAGTTCCAACCACCATGACATCACTGAACATTTAACAAATCGTGAAAGAGGGGTTACTCATTGAGTGAGTCAAATTTTCCTCAACTATCTTCTCGAACATGATAAAAATCGAGAAAAAATTTACCCAGCCTACACGGCCGATAAAAGTTACCTGAGTCAAATTCAACTCACAATTGCAATACATTGCGTAGTGCCATTGGGCATTTTAGAGATACCTGTTAAACAAATTCAAAGTGAGTGCCGTTTAAATGCAATTTTAGATATTCAACGGAGTTCTACGGTATTCAAGAAGTTTTTCGTACACAGCAAAAAAGCAGTGTGAATTTCCGTTACTATGATGCACATAAATCGAGCGTCATATATCATACAAGTTTACATTATAGATCGTGCAAATTTATGAGACAGGTCTGGCAACATTCCATATATTGTATGCAGCACTCCACTTTAGCTTGCAACATTTTTTGCAAGCTGCTAGTTTACGTGCACCAGAAAAATTCAGATTTTTTTTCTGTGTAAAAAATAGAGGAGGAATTTACTTATACACTAAATAACCCCTCATTGACCTTGTACTATTTTAATTATGGAATTAAAAGACGAATTTTTTTTCTTGTTTTCAAGCAGATATTTGTTGGAAAACTTTACTAACTTTCTACTTTTTAGAGAAATACAACTCAATTCTGAGTTCGCCTAATCGGCCGTATACGGCGTCTCATCATGTGACAATCGTCACATCCCCAGACGATCTGAAGCAAAACGTACAGGTAAGCTATATTATAACCTTGCAACCGGTCGTCACTCTCTGTTCTCTTGATATCCATAGCAAGCAAGCACGTGATTGGTTGATTGCGGCATAAAATTTTGATAAATTTGCAATAGCTTACTAATGATAAATTACAATAATCTTCATTCCAAGCAAATCTTACACCAATTCTGAATCAAAAGGTGTGAAAAGAATTCAAATCCATTAATAAATGGCCATGTTATAAGCATTCAAAACCTAACACTAATTCGTTACACAATTTTTTGATATGTACCCTAGTATAGTCCACAACGGCGTAGTCCTACGTCAAAATGTGTTTCCATCACATCCTTTTCCATGGATGAGGCTACTAAGATCATTAAAAGGCTTTCAAATATAGTGTAAGGTAGGTGGGGTAAAATGGACAGGTTGGTTAAAATTGGCAGTTACTTGTTCCGCAGGATAAACGTCAAATATACACCGTGTTTCATGACAATCGGAACATTCAGTGTTGCAAAAATAAACGAAATGCTAGAAATGCGATATGATGTTATTTTAACAAGGTCGAACTTAACAATCTTACGAGCAAAAGGTGTAGAAACTTTATAATCGCTACCCATTTTCAAACATGCAGGCCTTCAGTAAAAAAAAATCACGTTTGAAAATGATAAGAATTTGAATAAAATAGTCCATTATCGATTTTTTTTAATTTGCACACCGATGGGGTAAAATGGACAAGGAAGCAGGTCTTGTAAATGTGATAACATAAACTGTTGCTTCTTATTTGTGGATTTAATATGGGGATCATTTATTCATGACTAACAAGTCCAAATATTATAATATATATGATTAATAAACAGTTTTTATGAAAATCGAGGTGAAAAATCCTTAATCCTTTCTTTTTTAGCTTAAACCTTTTTAAAATGTACTGCGTGTATGTCAAACATGCTATATAGCTCCTATGACGTCACTTAAAGCTGCTATACTACTACATAATCATCGAAAATGTTTTTACCAACATTTCGATTGGATGCGAATTTTACCCCCATCCCCACAATGGGTATAGAAAGAACAAAAACCTGTTTTGTCACAGTGTGCACAATTTATTAGAGGAGCAAAATCTAAGATCATAAAAGTACGAATTGGGATATATTTGAATTTATTTTGTGGTAGTATTTTTTTTTAAGAAGAGCAAGACATAGAAAAATTGAAGGGTGTAGCTTAATAATAGACAATAACAACACAAGCCGCTTCCGAATGCAGGTCAAGTAAGGAAGGGGGAACGAACTAGGGGCATCCCACTCTAATTTTTAGTTCCAATATTTATTAAATATTTTTGAAAACATCAAAAGTATTCTTAATTTGTTTTTCGTCGATATTGTTTTCCGTACTGAATACCGATGCTACTGACGCCAGGGGGCAGCTCCCACGCCTGGATCCTATCTATCAACCCATGTACTCATAGACGGGGGACCGACGGCTTTGCTTCCTATCCGAAGGAAGGCGTGATCAGAGGTTCTATGCCTCAGAAAATTCCGGAGGCGCCAACTGGGGATAAAACTATTTAATCTTCTAAATTTAAAGATATCATCAAACATCAACGTAAAAACTGAATAGTATGAATTTGTGACCTAATGGTTTCTAATAAATCAATGACAAAACCAATGAATTGCTCAGAGAAAAACTTACCGAGATTTAGCTAACAAACATAAATTTTGCTGAATCTCGGCAAGTTTACTGAGATCCAGCAAAATTAAATACCGAGCTGCTCGGTGGTTCACATTTCGGCAAAAAATCTGAGCGTGTGGATGCAATGCAGTTTTATGATGGTTGGCAGGAAACACTGACAATACAATAAGTTTAAAAAAAGGTTTTGTGATGTTTTCCATGTAGACAGCTATAAAGTTATTTTAAAACTTAAAATGTTACTTGAGCTAGCATATGGTCGTCAACAACTTCTGAAACTGAAGATGATTTAAGAAAAAATAAATTCGAATTTAGTATGCATAATTTAACTTACAAGTAACCATTAAAAACATTATTAATATATTCGATATATTTAACATTCATCAATAAAATGTGCAATCAGCGCCATGTTATTGATGATCGGATCCCATCTCGAATTTCCTTTTAATAACTCTTCCAAACGAAATTCAATGCTTTCCTGCATGCGCATAACAAAAGTAAAAATCCAAACCATAATATAATAAAGAAACTCTTTTCTTCCAAAGCGTCGACTTCTTGAAGTCAAGTCACTCTCGGCTGAAAAGCTCTTAAGTGTTGTCAGCGTGAACGCACGCAAACACACCCACCTCGATCGCCGCCGTCATCATCATCATCGTCAGCATCATCATCACCATCCATGGTAGTCAACATTAACAACACATTGCCGCCGTGCCGTCACTGCAGCACGACAGCGATCGTAGCAACTCCCGCAGGGTGACTTAAGCACACGTACACATCGACAAAGGTCCGTCTTAAGTCAGTTTGGTTTGGGGACCCTGCAGCAGCCATTCCTTTCCTTCAATCGGTGTCTCACCAACACCGATGTGATCCATCGATTGGTAATGGCAGACAAACGTTCTGCTGTTCGACTATCTCTTTCAGTGTTTGTGCAAGTGAGACCAGGAAGGAACGATCGCCCGTACGTCGCTGATCAGCACCCGATCCGATCGGTGCGCAGTTGCTAAGAAACCTAGAGCTGGTAGTAGTTTAGTTCGAAGCGGACACCTGCTAAAATATAGAGGATTTTTGTCGAATTTTTTGGCCTATTGCGATTAAGCTGGTTCAGTGACGGTTTATTGGCGCGCAGAATCCCTCGGACGGGCGGAACGGGAACGGATCCGATCGGTTTTGAGCCTCGGTATCACATCCGGAAGTTTTGCGGTAAATCTTTGCGCGTGTGGGATTTGAACTCGACAATCAGCGACGAACGCTGTCGGGAGTGCCGATTGTGAACATACAGGGATCTCTCTAAGTGGATCCACTGGAAGTGCGCTATCTTGTTGCGTTTAGTGTGTTGTATTTACACCCTGGTGAGCTGCTAGGGCAGGAAGAAGAAGAAGTGAGAACGAGAGAGGTAAGGAGTATCTCTGTCGATAGAGTGATTTAAATCGAGTGCCATGTTCGTTTATAAGAGCATTCCAAATTTCAAAAGCGAAAAGTTGTGTGACAAAAATGTGCAAATGTTCAATGCTCAATGTGCTGCATGGTGAAACGGTTGAGATTGTTAGCTGGTATGTTCCAGTACACTCAACTGAAACCGCGAAAGCATAATAAATGCGAAATCCGTAGGCGGACGAAACGACAAGGATAACATAGAGATCGAACGCATATATATGCAGCTAAGTCCTAGTCTTAAGTCAACACGAATGGCGATCTCACGCAAGGCCATTTTCCGAAACTTCACCCAATAAATTATTCAAAAAAAAACCCCCAAGAAAGCCCCCACAGTAATCTCAAGGGTCCCCCAAGCAATCGGCTCACAACAAGAAAACCGATCTTCGCTCGATGATCTCGGTTGCCATCCAACTGCACATGTAGATATGTGTGCGAGTGTGCGTATTGGTGGCTTTGGTTGGTTATCTGTAAGTTGTCTTTAAATCGTATATTTATGACTTCGAGAATACCTGCTGTTCGTCCCGGACTCACCTCGGAAGGCAATCAAAGTCGCGACCAGCAATAACGACAATAGCAGAGCGGTTGATGGTGTGAGTGTGACCTGGCGCGCTCGCGGATTAAACTCACATGCGACCGCTGTCGTCCGTAGGAAGGGGCAGCTCTCATCTGCTGGAACGGACCACACATGTTTGATGTTGGTTTTGCAAAACAATTTTGCAAATGCAAATAGGAATACTCCGGCAGAATGGTCTCCTTTATGAATGCGGCCACTTTTTCAAGAAAAGTTTTTCAGTAATTTGTTATTTTGTAATTTGAATATTTATTCGTGATGACAACCAATCAGTTGACAAACTTTTCTTAGGTTCAAGAAAGCGGTTTCTGAAGAAATAAATCACCCTAAGCATTGCTACCAGACAGTAAGCATTTATAAAGTTGATAAACTCATCTAATACATTCTGAGCGAATTTCATACAGAAACAAAATATGAACTTAATACCGTCATGTAAAATACACCATAAGTAATTTTGAGCTTAACTTGGCAAAACAACGAACTTGTGACAGTGTTGCGAAAAACTCAAGTCTCATGCTTGAGAATATTCACTTACGAGTTTTGCCTTGCGAAATTCAACTGAGAAAAAATCACCGATGGTTCCTGGATCTTAAAATCATTGATGCATTGGTTGGTATAGAAAGATCTCAAGTAATAACTAAAGATGTCCTTCAAGTAGTAATCACGCAATGAACCAGTAACGTAATCAATCACGTAGTTAACGAGAGCAATCGAAGCATATACCTCTGTTTCGTAGGCGCTCGGGAGACTGCTCCTTTCATCTCCACGGCACCTTTTCAACTGGTAAAGCAAGTTCCTCATCATCCACGAAATGTTGAGGACATTTCAACAACCGTGCCATACGATTTCCGGAAAGTTGATCATCGTCGTATCGTCGATGTGCTGCCTAGCATAGATTGGGAGGGCATCCTCGATTGAAAATATATGTCATAGATAGGCACGTTCCAAACATAGTTCACAATTCAAACGTGTCACACCTTTCCTGATCTGCGAAAGTTGAAATCGACCAATAAAGACGCATTGAGGAAGAACACCAGCTATTGTACGCTGTCGCTGAATAATCGCAACTTTAGGCTCAATCATCAACGTGGGATTAGGAACAAAATCAAGCTGCAGCCAAAGTCCATCTAGAATTAAATGAGCAGCGCCAAGAGTCCGGCCTACCATCGTCAGTGGTGTTGAACGATGAAATTGCTTCAATCCTTCAGGGGATTGTTTTCGCTTATTTTTCAAACAAGATTGTCAGCGTATTATCTGATGAGAGATTAATCGACAACTACGTTACTCTAGCAGCGAGCAACACTCGGGTCAAGTGTTGGGTTCAATTTATATCAACTTTGAGATGATTTGCACTCGACGTCCTTGAACCAAGGCCTGTTGGCGTTCCGTCAGCAATTCAGGAAAGCATATCACAGCTAGCTTGCCAATACCGTTACATCGTCTATTCAGAATGTCCATCTCGAGTTGATAGAAATCTGTACATACGTTTGCAGTCCATAAAAGTGAATGTGAATAATAAAACATGTGTAAGCATCCGTGAACTTCTGAACTTATGTGAAGACCTTAATAATTTTCTTAACATATCTGAAGTTCTCTGAAAATTTGGGCCATTCCTAAAATTTCCCGCTAATTTTCTGAAACTAATGGAACTGAACTCCCCCTGAAATTTATGGATTTTAAGCTCAACCTTAACTCCTATCAGGCCTGTTTAGAAAATGCCTACCATGGTGGGACCATGCAATTGCGATTGCTAAGTTAGATAGACTAGAGATAAATTGCATCCTGCTTCGATGGTTTCGCTCATATCTTCGTGATCACCTACTGAAGGTAACCGTTACGTTAGTGATTATCAGTATTCTACCCAGCTACGTCAGAGATATCGGATATCGTATGCAGATGGTCTTAAGATTTATCTGCGGATCCTTACTATCGATAACTGTCTGTTCCTTTAACGCCAGCTCGAAGCTTTTGCTAACACTTGCAACTTCAACCGAATAAAGGTCAACCCCGTGAACTTTTCAGTAATCACCTTCTCTCGCAAGAAGGAACCGATCATGTTCAATTATGTACTTCTGGATACAATTATCAACCACGTGAAAGATCTGGGAGTAATTCTGGATTTCCAGCTGACGTTTAAGCAACACATATCGTCACATCAAACATCAGTTCGGTTGGACCTATGCTTTCCCGATTAGACCATAAAGACCTTGCTTTACTATTTGATGATTGCAACCCGTCTGGCTTGGTTTGGAATATTTCCAATAATGGTCATCCAACAATTGACGTTCTCCCATCGCACATGCCATCTGCCTGCAGTGTTCTGCAGGATGGTTTCAATTTGCATGATTTAACACAAATCAATTCAAAATTGAACCAAAACTCTCGGTTGCTTGATCTTGTGCTGGTATATTAAGTTGCCATACCGGAATGCACTGTTGTCGAAGTCTTCGAGTCTTTGATCAACTTGGATGCGGAGAATCTTGCGTAGGTATCCGTTCTTATCGATAACACCATTTAACCACCTGGACTTTCGTAGAACTGATTCAGCTGTTTGATTCACTCCAGGTCAATTGACAGTTTCCTGACTCATGCGTCTCGATTGATGAAGCCGTTATCTACTTTGACGAGGTTGTGAGGACTACAATAACCGAATGTGTTCCTCTGCTGAGATGTGCTCGTAAACCTGCATGGTCCAATGATCGATGGAAGGCCCTGTGAAACCCATAAGCAATTCCGCATGCGAATATTTTCTGCAGTAAGTGATCAATATCGAAATTACAACCATAGAGGTAACTTTAAGACCAGAAGGTCCCGAAGAAATGTGCTCAACTTTTTGGCTCAGATCTGGTACTCTTTTCGGTCCAAAGATAATCGATGCACCCCTCGAAACATATGAAAATCCACTAGCCCCTCATTTTATCTGTCAAACTTTCATAGCTAATCAAAACAAACATAGTGTAGTACTAGAATTTCGACTAGAATGGGGTACGCTTATAGATGTACTTGGGACCAATTAGGCTAGTCAAGCAGTAAGCCAATTTTAAATCGTTAGTTTCCAACCGGTGGTATAACCGTTTCCTCTAAAAGAACAACTCATGCGAATACAAATCAATATTCGGCACAACGCAAAGCTATTCTGGTCAATTGTGGAGACAAAAAGGAATGAGGATGGGCTACCGGTTGAAATTCATCTAGGTGACATAATTGGCAGTGCACCGCTGGAGAAGTGCAATCAAGAATGTTTTCAATAATTCAATGGCTTCGTTTGTAAACTTGGTGATGCAATCAGAAACACTTCCAGAGAGTTGTTCAACTTTGATATCTCCACGACTACGTTGGAACTCGTCGATCTGATATACGAAGGCTGCTAGTCCTGCCGGAATCTCTTCATGCATACTGAAGAGAAGTTCTGTTTACACCCAACCGGGAAATGTAAGATTCGTAATTTGCAATATTTCGTGACAAGAACAGCTTCTGTAATGGAGTCGCGGGAAGGTTCGAACTAAGTTTGTTTCCCCAAATGATCATCTCGTGAAGATTTTTTCAAAAATATGCATTCTGGAAAAACTTGCTTGTACGCTGCAGTCCATTGCAAGAGCTTCCATTGCATATGTGGTACGAAACATATTCAGAGGTTGTAATGAATGAGGTTTCAATGGAATTTTATTTTACCTACAGCATCGCGTTTTTAAAGCTGTTCAATATTTCCTTACTTCAGGGGAAATTTCCATCGCGTTGGAAATCTTCGTTCATGTTTCCGATCTAAAAGAAAGGAGACAAGCGTGAAATGGAAAATTACCGAGGGATTACTTCACTTTGTGGCTGCTGATCTGTAAAGTCTCCGAGATCATCATCAACGACGCATAATTTGCTAACTGCAGAAACTACATTTCTCCTGACACACATGGCTTTCACCCGAAGCGATCAGGCTCAAATGTCAATCAATCAATCACTTGCTTGTATTTGTTTTCCATTTTGGTGGTATTGGTGTAATCGAGAATATCACAAATCATGAAAAACTAATACAGCTACATCTTACGTATTTTATAAGATTTGATAGATGGGTAGTATTGAATTCATGCTGATTATTAGGAAATATTATTTCGATATCTAAATTCTACTTTATAGGCAAGATTTTCAATTCTTGAAGCACTCACACCATTAGAGCATCTTAACACGACTCAAACCTTACCGCACAACACTTTGTATTTTGTGATTTTCCTTCTAGAACTCCGATTTAGTATATTTTCTTAAAATCTCAGGTACGAGGTCGTCCCAAAAGTACTCTAATGATGCAACCCATCATGCTAGTTTATTTATGGTAATAGTAAGAATACAATAAAATACCCAAGTACCAAAAACGACTTGTGATCTGACGATCAGATGGTGAAAACGACCCCAATGAAAAAAATGTCACTGAATTTGGATATTCAATCTATATGGTTTGTGTACATTTTTATTTTTTGATGTTCTGTTTGCCAATGCACTAACTTTTATTTACAACCTCATTTTCTATTATTTTTAAGGAACATATTTTCGAAGAAAACTATTACTTTATCTTCAACTCTCTCCTGGAAGTAGGCTGCCTCAAACGATGCCTCCTTAACAACGTGGTCATTTATATTGTTACTGTTAACAAAGCATACTACAGCATTCGTTGCGGCAGATGCATGTAGCGATATCTGTACTTCACAGGTTCTATTCTTTTGTTCACAGAGTGAAAACCAAGATCAGACTAAAGTATATAACCTTGCCAATTTTTTCAGACGGCGAAAAAAAATCAAACTGTTTAAGCTTTTGTTGTACTAAACGGGTACGGGTTTTGATAAAACTTGAAGCATATTAAAGAACTGTGTCAGGAATGTTAATGAGCAAAATTTCAGCATATTTGGAGTACTTGAGGAAATTCAATTTATAAATAAGGGGATTAGAAGGAAAGGGGTGTAAGTGACTTTGATCGATTCTCTTCATCGACATTCTCTTTTGATAGCCACAGCTTTATAAACAGATTTTGCGCTATTTCTGCCACATTGTTTGATAAAAGAGGTTATCATGTAGCATCCAAAATGGCACACGAATTAAGGAATGTGTTTGCAGCTGAATTATTAACTGTATCACCAGCTAATGATTTTCTTAATTGCTTCTCGTTTATGTGCAGCTATTTGTGCTTTCGTTTTCTGCGGCATCGTTCGAATATTGACTAGGTATATTATACGGAAGTCACGCACAGCTACACTGAGTTGTTTGTTTGTAAACATCAGCATAATCATATGGTCGAACATATGCTATTTTGGTTAGTCGTGTTGCCGGTTTACCCAAAAAAGAAAATATGTAATTTTATTAAAACAAAATTTCCATAGAAAAGTGTCATCTAGGGCGATGATTTTATCTTTTCAACAAATAAAATATTCCTGAACAGAAAATAATTGAGTTGCTATGCACAAAGATGCTGCTATCAATCATCGAATTTATTTTACTGAATCTTATGTAATAGTTTCATGAAACTGTTTTGGCAACATTGGCCAATGATTGCTGCTAGGATAAAACATGGGATACGTAGCTTAACGCATACATTCATACTGTGCGCATGTGTCAGTCTTGTTGTGATCTTTCGTTGTTTACCGGCAAATCGTGAATAAAAATTCAGTTTTCAGCTAATTTTCATTATAAGTCGGGCTTAACTTATTAGATTGTGAAAGTAAATATATGTGCAGATGTAGTGAAGACTATTCAAATACTATATCCCTTCTGGAAGTGAGTAAAATAAGCGGTGTTCAATTTGGGGCTGGGATTTTTTTTTATTGTGATGATTTTTTGTGTGTCGTAGTGCTAGGCCAAAAAAAAATCGATGTTATTGAAAAGCAGATATCTACCCAACAAAATGAGATACTGCTTGAATAAAAGGTGAGTGCATAAAGATAATGAATCAGAGCAAACTTCGAAATACTAGTTGTAGGTGTATTTCATGTGTTTATGCTGGAAAAAGCTTCAGAAGTTGTGGGTGGTTATTTTCATTAACCTGTTCCCACTTTTTGATGATCATCATTGATGACACCTTCTGAGGCTGACTGTTAGTTGCCTCTTAAGACAAACATTGCTCCTTTTATGTCCGTATGTCTCATGCACTGAGACAAATCGACACTTACGATTTATTGGATCCATCTTATAACATACCGATTTCAGAAGATTTATTCATTATATCGTTATTTCACATACATAGTACCTGATATTCCTTTGCTTCAACTGTGGTTAGCGATGGATAAGATGTATATGAATATTTGTCTGAAACTAATGGAAATTCATATAAGTTTGTACTATAAGAAAATCCAGTAAAATATACCTGTTTTCATGATGAATGTATGTATCTTATAAGATAATCATTTGTATTTTATTGGAGTTTCTTTTAACAATTTTAGACGTTTGTTGATATGTCGCGTTTAAACAGACATGTAGAAACTATTGGACAGTCATTTATGTTTGCACTTTAGGAAAACATGTATATCTCATTGGAATAGCTTCCTTTGATTTTTCACGTTTGAAGATTGTAAACAGATCTATCTCAATCATTATAGCCATATTTGATTTTTAAGAAATCCAACTGCAAACAATTAATTGAACGAGCCCTACCTGGAATTCAGCCATGGTCTATTGGAACCAAGCGAAGACACCGATAGCATCACGCCTCAACAGTCCTGGATCGAATCCTAAATCAGATAAAATAAAAAAAAAACACATCTGTGAATAGACTCGAAGCACCACCACATACTGCCTGATGTTTATTTGTCGATTTATTTTAAGAATCGATTGAATATATGTGTCAAAACAAAAATATAATATCATTTGATTTTCTACTACCTTTAGTATTAGTGAGAAGTTTCACTAATACACGCATTTTACTGCTTGAAAATAATAATAATAAATATTTAAGCAGATCCAATCGCTAGAAGTTATCGAAAATTACAAAAAATCATTGGTTGATCAGCGATGATTAATAAGGTGATACATACATTTAGGCGTTTTCCGAGTTAAAATGTGTCTTGAGATGTTCAAACAAATTAAAGGAAGATGGGAAGAGCGCGTAGGCCCGTCACCCCCTCACTTTTACTAGATATCAGTTTTAGTGTAACAGGTCATCTTCCTATTAATTTGTTTGAACATCTCAAGACACATTCTAACTCGGAAAACGCCTAAATGTATGTTTCACCTAATTAATCATCGCTGATCAACCAATGATTTTTTGTAATTTTCGATAACTTCTAGCGATTGGATCTGCTTAAAACGTTTCAGAAATTAAGTTTAATTATTACTTTAACTAACTCTTTGGTTATTTTGGTGCTACAAGAATTGTTGACATGCTTAGTAATGTTTCGAAAATGACCAATTTCCCATACATTTTTTTATGTGTCTTTATATTTATTTCCGAAGGAGAAAATCACATTTCCATTTATTTCCCCTGCGTACATGATGCAGTTGGTTATTTCTATGGGTGATATTGTAGCATGATAATGTGGCTTACAAAAATACATGGTTTAGAATTCCTCTGATTCTTATATTTGGTAGGCGCCATGCTTTTTTATGTGTCTTTATATTTATTTCTGGGAGTGTATTACACACTTAGAAATAGCTAATTTTACACGTGACGGAATCCATATTTGACAAAAAGGTTCAGACGTAAACAAATATTTCATGTAAAATTAAGTTCTCCGAGACAGAAAAGTTCGTTACTCGACAAAAAGTACGTTTGATTGAGTTGAATTTTGCGTTTGTTATCACTCAATTCTATGACAAAATTGACGCTCGTATATGTCAGTCTCAGAGCACCTAAATTTACACGATTTTTTCTAAGTGTGTAGTGAAGCTGCTCACTAATACTAACGGTGGCAGTGAAGTATACTACTGGTCTATTTGCTTGATTCATTCACACAACTTAACCGACTGCTTCATGTCGGTAATCCATTTCATTGGACGTTGCGTACACGGATCTCAAGGCAGCTTTTGACGGGGTTGATCACGATATATAACTTGCTATGCTTGAGAAGCTCGGTGTCTCTCCAGATTTCATCCGTTGGTTAATGTCTTTTCTTACCAATCTAATACTCTGGCTGAGTTCCATTTGAAGAATTTTCACTTAAATTTTTTAAATGGAATATTTTCAAATCACCCTGCTATTCCACCAGACTTATTTCTGACAGACAAGGAATCAATTTTGACAAACACCTTCTCGAAAACCGGACAAAAAACAGCAGAGGGATTTTCGAACATTTTAATTTATTTTCGAAGCGTCAAATTGAAGTGAAAATCCTCCAAATGGAACACAGCCTCTGTATGAAAATCTGTGCTGACCAATCGGACTACTTCACAAACAATTATTCTGAACATCATGGCAGCTGATCATTTTATGCAGACGATGCCAAGATTTACACGATTGTGCGGTGCTTTGCTGATTGCCTGCGGTTGCATCACCTGATCGACAGTTAGAAAGAGTGGTGTTTTAGGAATTTGCTTACGTTGAGTATCGAAAAGTGCAACGTTATCACTTTTCATAGGAAGCAATAATAGTCGATTTTACGATAGACAACCAACCATGTCCGGGACCTAGGAATTATTCTTGACTCTGCATTGACATTTAAGCCACATTGTTTCCGAAGCTAGCAGATTCGGCTTCATTTTCAAAATCACCCATGAATTTCGATATCCTGCCTGTCTAAAAGTTCTTTATTGCTCTCTCGAGCAAACTATTCTGAATTCGTCCAAAGAAAATCCGTTCGTAATACTCTTCGCCACCTTCTGTGGAACAATCCTGTGAACTTCCACCGATCGAAGATCGTTGTCAACTCTTGGATCGATTAGCCAGGCAGTGTTTGCAACGAAAGTCAGGTTTGCCACCATTTTAGGAACAGCGTGAAATGCGAGAAAAAGTCGGGAATTGGAGGCATAATAAGTGTAAGTTTGTTGCTCCGTATCGGTTTTTCTTGTTGACGGTTATGAACCTCGATTTTGAGGTTGGATACAAGAAAAGGTTCTAACCAGGGTTCCGATGCATGGTCAAATATCAGTATAATCGCTTGTTTTTCTCACTAAGAAGACCTATATTGATTGCCGAGAAGGTGCATATTCGAAGAGATCCCAGAATTTTTCAAATGATGCCGAACATCACAATTGAATAAGGATTCATGTAAGACCCATTTTGATTGCTGAGATGGCGCGTCTTTGGAGAGGTTCCAGAACTCTTCAAATGACACGGAACATCACTTTTGAATTAGGCTTCTTGTGAGAAGATCAAGTATGTATGACTTCCCAAGTAACAATTTCGGTTTTATAAGGGTTCTGTAGACCATAATTTAGACTTGTAGCATGCTTTAAAACCTCCATAAAACTTGCAATGTTAATTGCGTTAACTGTATCGAAAACGAATACCTAATTACTTTTCCATAGTAATGCACTAAACAAAGTACACGAACATATAACAAAAGATCAATGTTTTGGGCACAGTGATTATGACCCGAACAGAGGGATAAAGTTAGATTAAAATATCCACAACGGTGCTCAAAACATTTTGTTAAAATTTCTTAAATCTTGCCTGTAAATAACTTGATTTGATTTCCCAATAATCAACAAACTTCAACTGCAAATCTTGTACAGAATGTTCTATATTTTAAAATATTTTTTATATAGTTCATGAATCAACTTTTTATGCATTGTTTGTTTTAATAAATTATGAACATAATTATGCTTATTATGTTTTTAGGTTGAGGAGATTTGTACTTGGACAATTTTAAAAGATACTATGTACAGTGACTCAACAAAATGTTAATATGGTTTTGAGGAAATTCATTCCGAACACTGTCTATACATATATTTAAAACAAACTTATATTGGATTTTAGCTTAATTATTTGAGCCTGTCGGAAATTTTTAATGTAAGTAATTTAATTTTAAGTAAAATACTCAATTTTGAACTATTTTTTTAAATTAATGGATTTGTAGCATATGTGGCAGTGAAATATGTGATATCTATCATGTTTCTATAATTGAGCAAAACTTCAAGAAATTTGGTTTACTGTAGTTCAAAAAGTAGCAGTTATTTTCGAAACGGAGTTTTCCTTACATCGATCAAACTGCATACGTACGCAACCAGTCAAGCATAAAACAGTACAAATTAATCTTAAAAGCTTAACAATCCCGTGACTTTGATAGAGTATCAGAGGCTTCATGCTACCTAAAGCTATCATCATATTTAAATTCAAATGTCTCTAGAGTTTTACAATATTCTTAATAGATTATTTCTCTTTCGGCTTGGAGGTAAACAACGTCCTTGAGAGCTTTATTTTGGCATGGGGATACATTGTGTTTCAGAGCATCTATTGGCCAAATTTGAGTGCTCTAGGACTTTGTTTACCCCCAGACGATAATAGATTAAGGGATTGTCGAAGCCGACATTTCCCCTACATTATTTGTTT
Source organism: Ochlerotatus camptorhynchus (assembly GCF_037179485.1). Lineage (NCBI taxonomy): Eukaryota > Metazoa > Arthropoda > Insecta > Diptera > Culicidae > Ochlerotatus > Ochlerotatus camptorhynchus. The sequence goes on from NW_027040524.1 coordinate 3,178,446, forward strand.
ATTGCTGAGGATTCACAATAATATTTCAAATCAGTTTCCTATTATTTTTTTTCAAGTTCGTTCATTTGTAAGGCTCAATCGCGTTAGCTTTACGGAGCCTATAATTCATTTTTCTTTGTTTGTAACAAAATTCACTTAATTCTATGTCTAGTAGGAGTTGGGCCGAATACTCGCGGTTTACCCGAGGTTAGAGGGGTACATTGTCGAAGGATAGGAAAAGGGGAGGAGCTTGGGGGCAGGGTTTCGTTGTCTTATCAGAGCGATGTCGCCAGTATGAACGGTAATATGGTTCTAGATTCGTCTGGAGTTCGACCGGCTATGGTGACCAGTGGGCGACGATGAGACTCATCGAGACGGGGGACTGTTTCCTATTATGTATTATGTATACTTATCGAATAAAGCATTTAGATTTCCTTCTTTAAAGCACTGCATAGATTTGATCAAGTGGTTGTAATCGAATATATCAAACAAACTATTTAGCTGAAATGTACTTTCAGATATAAGCAATAATATTCCCTAAGCGTTGTAACTGATTTTTTTTACAAATGTCGACCAGAAGAATTTGCACCTAGTCACTTTTGAAATCGGGAAATAATTGAGATTTTATATCGGGAAAATCGAAAATTTCATAAAGAAAATTCAGTGACCACCCTTAAAAGTGCTAAAGATGAAATAGATTCTCCTGGAATTTGGGTTAATTCGAAATTGATGCACCTCAACGAGTTCTCCGATCAAGTAGTTTACTGCATCGCGGACCGCATGAGCTTACATGATCCGATTCAGTTTGTATCTGTGCGTTTGAATCATCGATTTCTCGTTGATTACTCGTGGACTCATTCAAGCAAACCGATAGCAGCATCTAATTTGGCAAACTCTACCAGATTGTGCAGTCTATCCCCCGTCTTGATCAGTCACATCGTCGCCCACTGGTCACCATAACCGGTCGAACTCCAGACGAATCTAGAACCACACTACCGTTCATACTGGCGACAACCCCGAGCTTCTCCTCTTTTCCTATCCTTCGGCAATGTACCCCTCTAACCACGGGTAAGCTGCGAGTATTCGGCCCATCTCCTACTAGACATAGAATTAAGTGAATTTTGTTACAAACAAAGAAAAATGAATTATAGGCTCCGTAAAGCTAACGCGATTGAGCCTAACAAATAAACGAACTAAATAAAAAGTTTTGTGCAGTCAGTTTGCCTGAATGAGTCTTAATCCGTAAGAAATCGACGTTTACAGCCATTGTCTACATATGACTTATTGGTCCTTTTCATATGATGCGCTTAAATTGATCTACAACCTCAAATCGCTATACTGTTCCCTAGTGCAGTCCACCCTGCAGTATTGATCTGCTATAACTACAAGAATTGTGCTTGAATCCGTTCAACGTCGTTTTCATCGAATCTTGGAGAGAACCTTTTTGTCTGCCTTTCATAGCTGGGTCGATGTCAACTGATTGATCTGGAGTCTCTTCGTATTCAGAAATATACTTCAAGGGTCCCGCTAATCGCGGAGAGTTTTCAGGGCAGAATTGTTTTTCGTTGCATCGATTTGTGCTCACAGACAAAAACAGTGTTGTTTAAGGGAACATAGTGAAGTGATGCAGCATTTTAGACCCTCTCGCCCCTCGTTTCGTAATGTTCTATACTTAACCGTTATGTGCGTGACGGGTACTGAGCTTCCATTTGAAATGCTTATCCGATCATAATTAGAATGGTCTTTCATAGATTCAAGATCTTCAAAAGCAGATTTTGCTGTCCAAATATTATCATTGATGGAATTATGCAACTCGCAGCATATTATTGCTTGACTTCCGTATGTGTACTAAACGTATCAGGAACATAAAGGTATACTGTTATTGAAGCAATTAACTGTTATAAAAGGAAGTATAGAGTTGTTCACATCAAAAAAGTTCATCCAAAGTTTCAAGACTACTTATGATAGAATATGGGGCCTCGCTTTGCTCAGCCGGTAAAGGCACAGCTACAAAACAAGACCATGCTGGAGGTGCCTGTTGGAAAATTACTTGACTTCCCTGGGCATAGAGTATGATTGTACTTGCCACACAATTACACTAATGCAATAATGGTACAGGCATCGAAAGCTTTCAATTAATAATTGTGGAAGTGCATCTAGAAGGATACGTTGAGAGCATGCAATAAGCTAATATGCGAAAAGCAATAAGCTTTAAATGCGAAGAAGAAGAAGAAGAAGAATTTCCATAGTTCGCAAAGTTGCTTTCGAGTGTTTACATTTTTCCCACTTACTTGAGGGATAGATCTCCACACTTTGAACATACCAGGTTGAGTGGATTCAACAATTCAAAACAGATCACTAAAAAAAAAAATAGCCGAAACGTCAGAATGATTTAAATAAACTGTTCGGCACAGGTAGAGGCTGTCTACCAAATCAAAACTAAGTTACGAAATATTCACCCAACCGACTACAAACAAAAACCCGTGTGTGTATCGTATCGTAAATAGATGATCATATTTTTTGAAGCCGAAGGCTGGTTCACCATGTCGAGCAGATCGTAAAATTGTTCGATCTGAACGTGATTGTCTTGCTGTTCGTCCTCCTTTCTCATCGAACCTGTACACGCCATTGTACTTGCTCTCGTGAGCCCAGTATACACAAAACACAAAACGGCGGACTTATCGAGGAGATGCTCCCGGTGCCATCCATTCACCCTGCACGATGTCCACCTCCGACCGTTCGATCTCCCGTTCTCGATCACTTCTTCAGGCAATGACGACGACGACGACGGGTGAGAAATGAGGAGAATATGTGTGTTCGTGTGTAGGTATCGTTCGTTCGTTCGGCTGGTTCGATTTGATACCACATGCAACACGGCTTCAACCCAGCCAGCAGCTGGAGCTAGAGATGATGTGGTATGTGCCGAGGAGGTTTCGTTTTTTCCTTAATGAAATGTCATGACATTTCCACCATAAACAATTTTGGTTTTCTTATTTGTTTCTCCTCGGTATTGCTGCTGTTGTTGTTGTTGCTATCCGGAGCCGTTGTCGTCGTCGTCGTTGTTGCTGTTGATGTATTTGTTAAGGCTCCTGTTGTTATGATTGCTGTTGTCGTTGTCGGTTGACTCCCAACCGGCTGACAATATTGGAGGATGTGTCAGTGGAAATATTTACGAGAGATCGCTTAGAAACGATCGGCAGATCAATGTCCGCAATAGGGAATTGTTTGATTATTTGATTGTAAGACAATAGTATTTTAAATCTAATCTGTTTTTGAATATAAGCACCCAAAAAAGCCAATGGTGTAGAAAATATCTAGGTTCATTAAAGTTAATGTATCTGCCTCTTTAGACACCGTGTTTGTTATGTGTCCAAGAACTGCTCATGTTATTAAGATGGTGTCAACTTAAGAGAGATCAATGGCTTTTAAATTGTTCAAAGTACATCTTATTTTGGTTTTCCTACTTGCCTTACTTCCTAAAACTGACTGAGACTGTTTCACACGAACTAACGGCGTCATCTAGTAAGGAAAGTTTGATGTATCCGATGGTGTTGTTAGTTTGTTCTTATCATTGTTGACGTTTGACTGCTCTACACTTTTTCCCCTGTTGGCCAATACTGCCTATAATAGTAAATCAGTCCCATATGTAGTTTCGTCAATTTTGATATAACAACGCTATCTACTATCAATTGGCATCTACTTTCATATTATGCGATAAAACTATGGATTTGCATAATGAAAAATGTTGTTTTCACAAGTTTTCAAGTCAAGTTGCTTAATGGAACAAGCAAAGTAATCGCATATCAGTCCCATCTTGAAATTCAATAGTCCAGAAGACAAGTTTCAGCTCTGCTTTTTAAGTTGCCATATTTTTGGCTGATATAACAAAGCACGTAAGCTTCAATGCACTTGATTTAAACTTAAACAAACTCTGAATAAATTTAATATTATTTTTCAAATTTTCGCATGGGAATTGCATTTCGTAACTTCAACTGCCGTTTTCTCAATGTCCTCTTGTTCCTTATGGGAATGATCTGCGATTATAGGCAGTATACATATTTGCCTATGTTCGTACAGTAGATGTAATGGCTGTTATTTAATTATTTATTTATTGTAATTCATCTGACAGTAGTTTTCTTAATGAATAAAACTTGGATAATACACAAAAAAGCAACAAATAAACAGATTACAAAAATAATCTTCTCAATCGGTTTCGAAATTGGTTCGATGTTTCTCCGAATTCAAATGCGTCTTCCACAGCGGAGAATGCCCGAATCATCGCAGACATTGGCTCATGGTACCCATATGCAGTCCGATGGAATCTTGGTTGTAGTAAGGATGATTGCCGCAACATCCTTTGAGGAACACGGAAGTTTAATTGTGAGAGCAGTTGAGGGCACACACTTAGAAATTATTATTCTCATACGAGACGTAATTCAGCTATGACGTAAATCATGGAACGTAAACAAACATGGCATGTAAAATTGAGTGTCCTGAAACTGAAACATATGCAACTCGACGAAATGTGCGTTTGATTGAATTGATTTTCCCGTCCTTTTCAACTGATTCTTATGTCAAAAGGGCCGCTTGCATGTGTCGGTCTCAGGGCACTGAAATTTACATGTCTTTTTCGTAGTGTGCAGTCCACATCGCTACAAATAAGGCTTGTTGCATTTTTCTTCTGTGTTCCAATGTGTCCAGGTCCAATAGCATGCATCGGTCTGCCTAAGGTGGCAAATTCATTGGATCGCGCCACGGCAGGCTGCGCAAAGCCAACCTCAATAATCTTTTCTGAAAACGTTCTATTCGGAGATTCCACACTAGCTCATATGGAGACCAGACCACAGATGCATTCTCAAGTATGGGCCGAACTAAAGAGCACTATAGTGCCTTCAAGCAGTGAGGGTCTTTGAAATCCCAGTTGATGATTCGCCTTAGAGATGATCGAGGAATAGTGAAGTTGAAGGTCAACTTTGGGTCCAAAAGAACACCAAGATCAGTCATACGTTCTACTCTGCGAAGCGTAACATTGTGAATGCAGTAGTCGTAAAGGATTGAACTCTTAGAGCGGTGAAACGTCATCTCTGCACACTTTGGAACGCTGATGATGAGCTTATTGCGACGGCACCAATCCACAAACAAATCTAGCAGAGCTTGAAGACGATGATCGAGTGAACTATGACGTATAGCTTAAGAGCATCTGCATAAACGAGCTTGCATTTAACTCCCAACAAAGCTGCTACATCGTTGAAGAATAACGTAAACAAAAGTGGACCCACACAGATGAAAATTCTATATTTTAATTGTGATGTAAACATTCATACACGTAAACTTGTATTTCAATTCACGCAATCGAGCAACTTGTAAACAATGTTGTTTACAAAGATGGGCTTTTGTATAAAACAATTGCTACATTGCAAGAAATGTCTCAGAACTTTACATGATTGATAATGTAAAGTTATATGATATGTGACGGTCCATTTATGTGCATAATATTGAACAGAAATTTACACTACTTTTTCGAACTGTGCAGGTTACTTCCCTGAGGTACTCTGGAGGTGCTGGTAAACGTAGAAGAGACACAAGATCCTAGTCGTACTCGAAGAGTTCGTCCAGTCAAGTAGGAATGTAACCACGACCTAAGTTGCTCAGACGCTCCTAGTCGGGAAAGCTTGCGTAACAAACCTTCTGGTCGATTTTGTCGAATGCGGCTTTCAGATCAGTATATATGACGTCGACTTGTTCTCCATCGCGGTGATGCATGTTATGGTGAAATCCAAAAGGTTAGTAGCTACCGATCTACTGGGAATAAATCCATGCTGGTCAGTTGAAATGTAGTTCTTCGAGCGATTCAGGACAAATTCGCTCAAGATGATCTCAAACAGTTTGGACGCTGCCGAAAGACTGGTGATACCTCGATAGTTCTTAATATCCCGTTTATTGCCAGCTTTGAAAACAGGAAATATATACGACTGCTTCCAAAATGTTGGGAATTTTCCTTGCTCAAAGGATGCATTAAATATGGCTGCTAAAGGTTCTGCTAAGGCAGCTGAGCAACGGCAGAACACCACTGCCGGAATTCCATCTGGACCAGGAGAGAGTGAGGTTTTCAGTCTCCTTGCTGCTGAAAGTACCATATCCCGAGTTACTTCGAATGTGCCCAGTTCCACTAAGTCACTAGGCGTATTAAAGGCAGCAAATTCAGCTTCAACGTCACTGTTCATATTTTTATCGAAGACAAATGCAAAGTGTTTAGCAAACATCTCACACGCTTCGCTAAGAGAAGTGGACTCTTTCCCATTGAGTAGCATTTGGACGGTATACTCGCATCTTTTGCTTTTGACAAAGCTCCAAAAATTTCGGGGGCTACGCCGCAAAATCCACTGGACTCTGAGGGCGTGTGATTTGTACAAGGCATTGTTAAGTTTAATGTAAGCGATACTGGAACGCTTGAAGTCACGCTTCGGGTCAGCTGTTCTGTGACGACGTAGTTTTCTCTGGACTGCATTACGCTCACGCTTCAGCACTCTAAGCTGATGAGCACTCCAAGCTGAGGATATTGGTCGTCTGTTGAGAGGAACATTTGATTCTAACCAATGTTGAATAATGCTACAGAAACGCACAGTCATATCATCAACATCGAAGCATTCAAACACATCGGCCCAGTCTTGATCAAAAAGATACTGCAGTAATGAGACATAATCAATTTTCTTGAAGTCTAGAAGCCCTGCTCTATCATCCACGTTGCAAGCTGGGTGAGATGGCCAGTCGAGTGGAGCAGGTAGCGACCTAATTAAGGAAGGATGGTGAGCATCATATGGACTGCAGCGTACAAGCAAGTATTTCCAGAATGCATAGTTTCGTATAAAACCTTCTCAAAATGATTTGTTAAACGCAGTGCATTGGGGGAAACAAACTAAGTTCAAAAATATGCTAACAAAAAAAAAAAATAAACAAAAATGTTTAAAAAATCTTTTGACGGCCACATTACTCAATTTATTCGTATCTGGAAACATTCCAAAATCCGCGTGCTTTTCATGCAAATTCGTAATAGAAGTTTACATTTCTCGGTTAGATGTAGCAGTCCTATTAACAGGGGATTCGGATCACCAACAAAGAAGGTAAAACATGACGTCGAGTATAAAAATAGTGTCAGAGTTCTCCGTTCTTACATGATTGGACTTGCCAAACAATTATACCAATGCAAAAATGGTACAGCCATCGAAAGCTCTCCAGTAATAGCTGAGGAAGTGCATCTAGAACACTAAGTTAGGAGCACGCAATAAACTAATATGCGATAAGCAATAAGCTTGAAGTGCAAGTAAGCAGAAAAAGAAGCAAATGTTTTATACAACAAATGTAAACGGAAGTTCTTGCAATGAACCGCACAGTACTGGAATTTTTTCAGAATGCATATTTTCGTATAAAACCTTTACGTGATGGTTTTCTAGAGAAAATACATTTAGGAAAATAACATAACATAAAAATTTCAAAATTATTTTAAAATCTGTCCGGCGATCACATCACGGATTTTTTTCATGAGGTCAAACAAAGCAAATTCTGGCTACTTTTCATGCAAATCTATAATTTAATCTTACATTCCCCGACTGGGTGACGTAAACAGCTAAAATTGTGTGTTGGAAAATATATTGGTGTAACAGCAAGGTATCCCAAGTAACATTGCAAGTTTTATAAAGGTTTTAAAGCATGCTACAAGTCTAAATCATGGTCTCCAGTACCCTCATAAAAAAAATTGTTACTTGGGTATATTGATTTAACATGATTTACTACCTGTTTTCACACAGCAAAACAATAATTTAATATCACATCAAAGTGGATGCACTTCAATCGTGTCAAAAATATGGTGTAATATGACTTGCCACAAACTACAGAATTATCATTAATACAGTGCATGAATTGACATTACGCTGCTTTTACTGCATTGGTTATTTTTGTGGCCATAAAAATTACATAAGATTTTCGACATGATTGAAGTGCACCCACTTGAATGTAATATTAAAATTTATTTTATGCTGTTTATATATTTGAAACTGAACTGCTTCGTGGAAAGGATAATGAAGATTTTTTTTGCTCTCATCAGAACACAATAACGTAATATGTCAGCTAATTGTCAAATTCCATAAAGTACGTAACTCAAATAGTTCAGTTCCCTCTAAACGGTACATCAATAATTACATTTCACCCATGATTCCTGCTACCATGATCACAAGATCCCTCAAACTACCGCAAACCGAACTACAAGTTGTCGGTCACAAATGGCAGAAGTAACCGTAATTTAGGTTACACTCGCAATTTTCCTCGTTGATTTTCTCCTGCTTCCATGTATTTTCTTCAAACCACCATGCTTCGTCGTCGTCGCAAAAAGTGGCAAACCACCAAAAAATAACGAACCCGTTTTTGGACATCAGCATTTTTGCTCGATTCAACAACGGGCATCCGAGTAGCGAGCCACTAGCTGCGGTGTGAAAAAAAGGCACGAGAAATGATTTTTTTTTTGTATCCCATTACGTTACATCCATTCCGACGAGAGATAACCGAAAAAAGAAAGTTCAAGAATGAAAAACCAAGGCAGGTCCTGCTCCCGCCGCGGTTGCATTGTACAAGGATTGATTGTTCGGTTGGGTGGCTAGCAGGCGGATGCGAAAGAGGGCCTGTTGAAACAAAATCAGGGACGAGCCAGCAGCAAGGGGGAAACAAAGTGAGAGAAAGAGTGCAAGCTACCAGAGATGCTTGTGTGTTATTATCTCTCCAATATTGTATGTATGGAAGCTGTTATGCTTTTTCGAGGCTCCCTTCACGGGTCTTTATTATGCTTTAATTGCATACATAAAAGAGAAAGAAGTGCACTGGCGAGACCGTGCGAGCCAGACACCCGTCAGGGACTTGAGCGCAGAGGTGTGTACGGTAAGAATCATGGTTGTCAGCCTGCAGTGAGGCATATTCCTTTCTACATCCCTGGATTTGTGAACATGGCTTGACTGGATTGGAAGTTTTAGCAGGAGAGCAGGGTTACAACTGCTGCCTGAGCTTTGCATCGTTAATGAAAAAACAATCACCGAAGATCCGGATTGAAAGGTATGCAGCGGCTTGGTTTGCCTGCGTACGATTCAAATGGCTTCGAAAGCAAACAGATTGCCCTTACGGGTCGATCATCAATCATCGATTCCTTCGGATGCTATGCTGCTGGCTACTACTCAAATTTATGTAAAACCAAAAAGTGTAAAGGTTTGATGCAAGTTAAGAACATCAGTTTCGCCTTCATACGAGTGACCTCAACGGGCTAACAAATGACGAACGGGAATTTCACATTTCGGACGAAAACCCAAACTTTGAAGCAAACATTTCGATTGCTTCCCAATACCATTATTCGTCTAAGCAGCATGTCTTTCGAAAAGCAAAGATCTCATCGACTAGTGCTAAAATTATCTCCGAGGTGTCAAGTGCCTATTTGAATATTGCTTCCTTCGCGTGGCCGCAACTTATTTCATAGGTTGCCGTTGATGCCTGGAGGGCACACTTCAAATTGCCGAAAAATTTTGATCATCCCACTGACTGCCGGCTGGTGACGCCAAACAGCATCGCCAGCTCCGCCAGAAGACCACAACAAACCGTCATTAGCGGCACACTGCTAGTCTTCGTCATTCAGATGTTCGGCATCAAACGTTTCTGCCAGAATCACGTGCACGTTCGACTGGATCACGAAGAACCAGACGGGTTATTCGCACGGACTGGTTACACTGGTTAGCTGGTTGGTTGGAGGACGGTTTTGTAGTATTGTAGCGTCATCAAACCCATCGGAAGGGGCCGGCTGCTGGATGCATGTGGATTGGTTTGTTTGTCGTCATGACCCGGTCCTGACCGGTTCGGTTGATACGGTAGCGGTAGCGTGGTGATTGTGATGTGGGTTGTAGTAATAGTAGCGTCAAAAACAAACTGGCCAAGAGTAAGTACAGCGGTTCTGGATATCGAACCATTGCAACTAAATAATGCGTGGTCAACAGAACAAGTAAACGGCGCCGGTGGTGTAGTGGTAAGCGTGATGACCTCTCACCCCAGCAGGCCTGGGTTCAATCCCAGTCGGCGCCGCCGGGATGTTCTGAGGCATAACATCTCTGATCACGCCTTCCTTCGGATGGGAAGTAAAGCCGATGGTCCCCGGTTCATGAGTTGATGGGTCGATAGGTAGGGTCCAGGTGTGGGAGATGCCTTCCTGGCACGTCGGTAGCATTGGTGCTCAGCACGGAAAACAAGATCGACTGAAAAAACAAACCAAAGGAAAAAAAAACAGAACAAGTAATGAATTAATTTAGCAACTTTGATATTCGAAGAAAACCTTTAATTTTCACTTCTAATGGGGTAAGTGCACCAGTTATGGTTATACGTTCTTATTATCTTTTTTTGGCTTTATTACGTACCTACTGGGACTTTACACCCGCTCTCAACTTAGTGCTCTTTGAGCAGTTCCACAGTTGTTCATTGAGATCTTTCTAAGCCAGTACCATATTTGCATTAGTATTACTGTGTTGCAAGTACAATCATATTCTATGCCCAGCGATGTCGGGATTGAACCCAACCAGCTTTAAAAATGTTCCATTACCGACTGAGCTAAGGGGGGCCTCACGTTACACGCTGATGTGTTCCAATTATTGTTCGTGGGTGATCGGAACACACCTTAATGGGATGTTTAGCTAAGACTAGTACATCGACCCTACGTCTGCTCTTATTCTTTTACTACCAAAGCAAAGTCGGTTAACAAAATGAGGGCATAATTTTTTATTAAATTTCGCTGTTCTTATCATAATGAAAGCTCATGTTGATTTCAATTATCACGAAATAAGTCTGGTATATTAAACTTTAATTTTGTGTTTTTGCTGTTTACATTCCTAACCATTGAATTTTAAATTTTATTTCATTTATCGTTCAATTGAATATGGTAGGAGCTCCCTACTCTCATCACATCGAGTAGAATACATCATTAATATATATCTCCGCCGTAAACTAATCAATCCTACGATTGGTACGATACTTTTATTCATAAATTAACAATACATAATCTATGTATATATCCCGTGCTAGGGAGCGACACGTACCAGCATCCAGACAGGTGAGTCATACTCTGAACCTTGACAGCATAACCAAAGATCTTATCAGGCTCCGTAACACCATTCGTAGGCAGTTCCAGCGTTCCGGGCTGCCTCACTTGAAGACCAATGTCAATAGGCTAACCAAAATTATCTAGGCCAGGATGGTGGAACTCAGAAATAACGGTTTTGCCAACAAGATTAGCTCTCTCCCAAATTGTGCAAAACCATTTTGGAAGATGACCGAAATTTTGAAAAACAAGTCAAGACCGATCCTTCCGCTTTCCTCTGTTGACCAGAACTTGGACCCATCCCTACTCATAACCCCAGTTGAAAAGGCCAATGATCTTGGCCAAAATTTTGTGATTTCACATAATCTTGGCGAAACCATGGTGAGCCCCCATGGGCCTGCCGTTCTGGAGGCAATGTCTAGAGTCACTGACACCCCCGTAGTAGTGCATGATGATAGTAGAATATCGGCTGATGAGGTGATAGCAGCTATAAGACGCACTAAAAACATGAAGACAGTGGGTATGGATGGTGTAGTCAACCTCGAGTTGAAAAACTTGAGTATTGACTTCTTCAACCATCTTATCCTTATCTTCAACAAATGTTTGGAGCTTGGCTACTTCCCTGCATGCAGGAAGTTAGCCAAAGTGATTCCAATACACAAGCCTGGCAAAGATCCTACCAGTGCCAAAAGCCTCTTGTCCTCCATCTCGAAGCTATTCGAAAAGTTGATACTCAGCTGCATTGGCGTAGCTAGAAAATTTATCTGGAGGGTGCCGAACGGCCTGCTGCACTTTTTTAATTTTGCAAAACTACTTATTAAAAACGCACTCAAATTGCGTCCAAGACAACTTATTTTTGGGTACATTTTTTTTCTGTGACCAATAATATGACATTGAGGCTTACTATTATTTTAATGGTGAAACAATAAATTTTGATTATATTTATTCCATAACAACGATTGGGGCCTCGATTGAGAGAGCCTTAAACCGAAGACAACAAATCAAGAAGACTGGCAACTCTTCCATTTTCTCATACAAACGCTATGAGACAGGTACAATCGCGTTATCTGTCGCTCAAAGGTGAATGCTTCGAACGAATTTGATAGCAACGATTACATCCTCAGAAGAAGGATTTGTGTATTTGCTCATTTTTCTATGCGTTGCTGCCACCTTCACTCAAGGGCAGCGCTACTGTATCTGTCGCTTGGATTCTGGCAAAGTTGCCAGTCTTCTTGATTTGTTGTCTTCGCTTAAACGCTTACTGATTTTGACCAAGCAATGATCGTTTGTTCATGTTTTTTGTAATAAAATCACAGTCCGCATCTTGTAAATGTAAGCATCTCAAACTTAAGAAAATTCTCAGCGTTAGATAGTTTCATGAATTTTGTAACTAGATTTTTTTTATTTTGAATATATCACCATCAGTCTAATCTCAGGCATAGGAACCAAAATTAAACTCTAAGAGTTTGAATTTTATAATAGGTATAATAGGTAAAGTGCACACAGAATAAATTGAATACGTTTAGGACGTAGGAAAATGTTCAAGATGCACAATTTTTTGACGTAGGACTACGTCGGTGATTTCTATATGGGGGTACACTTTGTGAAAACTGAAAATGGAACATGTAACAAAATTATGAAAGATTTTGAACGTAAATAACTCAGCTGCTCCTGGACCAATTACAATAATTTTATCACCAATCGATCAGAAATATTTCTACGCATTGATAGCAATGCTGCTAATTTTCAACAAGAAATTACTTAAAAAATGGTAAAAGTCAAGCATTGTTAAAAAGCGTCGAAATAACTAACAAATCCACTAATTACGTACATGCATATGCTGCAGATGCACAATTCTTTACATTGTTAATGTTCCAATAGAAATAGTTTTGTGATCCTAAACCCATATGTTTTCAAGATTTTTAACTAATAAAAAAGGATAACTCTGATACAGCTTGTATGCATAAATTCTTCTAATACAAATGTTAATAAAAGTTAACGAATTTAGATCAACTATAAGACTAAGATAAAATTGCAATATCCTTCCTGGACAGTCATTTCATCAAAATTCTAGTACATTAATATAAAAAACAAATAAGAATTTTAAAACTAATAGTATGTTTGACCTAATCAAGAGTTTAAATAAAAACTCCACAAAATAAATAAACCTTGTAAAAAAATACGGACGAAATTTTGTTGATAGGACGCTGATAGACAAGTTTTGAATCTCCTGGTCTTCAAAATTTGTAATTCAAGATCTTAGGAAACTTACCTAGATTCGGAGACTCACAGCGTTTCTGGAGAGAAAAATTGTTCGAGATAAGAAAGTAAGAAAAAATTAGGAATCAAAAATTTCGAAAAATCTTGACATGTGACAAAAATTGTGAATAATCAGGGTACAATTTAATTTCATTAGGTTTTTAAGATACTGGATTTTGAATGTCAAGATTCTGATATTTGAAGTGAAAAAAAAATAATAAAGCATTTATCCAGAACAATTGTTTTTTTTTTTTAATTTTAGAACTAACTAACAAAATCAAGATTTAACTATATTTCTATTATTATTATTTAGCTTTATTTAGGAGGCTTTCAGCCTTAGGCTGGTTCGCCTCCATACTATATTTCTAATCAAAAGGAATAAACTCGAAACTTGCATGATTGTGTTCCTGCTTATAACTAGGTAGTAATTTAACTTTTTTTTTTACAAGAGTTGTGATGTTTTTAATATTTTAAATTTGGCCCATTTGGTATCAATTTATTATTTACATGTACATTATACAGGAAAAAGCTATTTCAGGCAATTTATTTAATCAAAAAATACACACAAAAAGCACGGAATTTTTTATGTGCTGATCCATGCAAACTATCCTGCAGCTGAATTCCGAGCATACAATTCATCGAAACGAAAGAAATTTATACATATTAGGTATATGCAGAAATTGAAAATTCTGCCCGGAATTTAGTTGCTGGAGTGCAAATTTGTGACAATATAGCTAAAACACCAAGGCACGGGTCTTCCTTATAGAGAATGTACAAGTATGGCCATAAAATCAAGATTCCATCTGCTTCCATTAGCTGGAAAACTTTTGAATACTTTCTGATCAACCTACATCCTACCAAATATCCAGTGATTTTTACTAATATCTTGGACTATATGGAAATCTTTCGAATATTTCCTGATGTCTAGGAAGGATGTTTGAAAGAATATCCTGTAATTTATGCAACATTTCCTGAACATCTACAAAACTTAGGTTTTACAAAATTTCCTCAACTTCTACGAAGTTCCCTGAATTTATTGCAAATTCCATATTTTTTTCCATTTCTTTAAATTCTACAAAGATCTCTGAACATTTTTGCACTTCTGGAAAGCCACCTAAGACATCTACAAATATTCTTGAACACCTAGAAAGTTCCTTGAATTTAGCGAAGTTCCCAAAACCTCCAAGAAGTTCATGTAGCTTCTTTGGAGTAAAAGTACGTTCATACTACAGAGTTATAACATGTTATAGCGCTATATTGATGGTGGTTTCTGTGTTGCAATTATTTGGCAACCGTTATAACATGTTATAACTCTCCAGTCTGGACAGCGTTCAAGATCTCTGAAAAACTGCAACGAAGTTCCTTAAACTGAAGCGAAGATTCATGAAGTTCTTAGAAGTTTATTGAACTATTTTTAGATCTTTTAAAAAATTCCCTGAACTTTTTCAAAATTCCTTATAGTACGTTCAGACTACAGAGTTATAACATGTTATAGCGCTATCTTGATGGTAGTTTCTGTGTTGCAGTTATTTGACAACCGTTATAACATGTTATAACTCTCCAGTCTGGACAGCGTTTTACACTTATATGAAGTTTTACGCAGCTCCTCAAAATGCTACGAAATTTGAAAATCTTCTACAAAGTTTGCTATTTAATCTCCACAACTATTCCAAGTCCATGAGGCTAAAAAAACTGAAATTATGTAGAGGTTCCCGAACAATAATGATCTTCCCTAAAAAAAAAAATAATGTTCCTTTAGCTTCTACGAGGCTCCTCAAATTTAAATGAATTCTCTACTTCTACGCAGTTTTCAGAACTTTTCCAAGTTCCTTTTTTTTTACGAATTTTTCTGAAGGTCTATGAATTTCCCAGAATTTCTACCAAGTTTACTTAATTTCTACGATCGTCCCTGAACTTCTATTTGAAGTTTTACAAAGTTTCCACAAGTTAAAGAAAAATTCCTGGGCTCATGGATAATTTGTAGAGCCTGAGGACGTCTTATTGCCATCGATTCGATATAATATAATTTCTCAAAATTGTTTCTTCTAGTCCAGAACATAACAAAAGTAATCAACATAAAGGACTTTAAAAAATCTTTGTTGGTGGTGCAATTTTATCACTATTAAATAGTAGCATTGAACTTAACAAGCTTCACAAAATACCGGTGAGTCAAAAACAAACACCAACAATTCTGGAGGGGGCCTGGCCCTCCTGGCACCCCCAATAGCTACGCCAATGCGTCAGCCGTCTGCTGGTGTTTTCAAATGATAATTAGTGGATATTGGCTGGCTTCCGATTCATAGCGGCGAATGGTTCAACTCTTTAGCTGTTTAATTTTATATGCAAAATACATATAACAGTATCGCACACTTTCTGAGTAACTGGAGTAAAACCATACAATGAACGCACAGCGCAATTATCGGAATATAAACAAACTTTGACGTTTTTTCATTGTATATTTCTTTGCATACAACTTTATTTTGGTCAACCTATGAAAAAAATTCTCAATTAAAAACAATAAGTGAATCGAGTTTTTCCGAGGATGGGCTTATTTTTTTGGATGTCTTCAGGGGAACTTCACATAACATTTAATATGGCACCTAAAACTAGGCCACTTTATGGGAACTCCACACCGACAATCGTCATTCTATAACAAACCAACTGCTGCAAAAATATTAGACTAACTTTCATAACCTCACCTCCTTTAAAGAGTACATACTCACTGGAGGTGTCTATGTGTAATATGAAAACATCATTACATTTGTTCTATTGTATAATAATAAGAAAATATGAGGAGGTTTTTTTTATGTCTGATAGATTATGGTCTTCATTGGAATGCTCTACTTCAGTGAGCTGTTCTCTGCTTCGTTTAAAACAGAAATAAAAATAGGGGAACTGGCTCTAATGTTGGCCTATGGATCTAAGAATGGGCCCATCGCTAAAAATCTGCTATTTATCAATTTTATCTAGATGAACGCGTCATTGGGACGTTAATAATATATTTGGTTGCTATTGAAAATTTTGTCGACTACTGAATTTATGTATGGGCCCAAATTAGGGGCATTTAGGCCGACATTACATCCATTTCCCCTATATAAATAAATAAATTAATACAAATGTATCATTCTTCTTAAGAAGCTAATATTTGGGAATACTTTGTGTGTCTACAAAGTTTCTATCCTTATTAGCCATTCGATAACCGTTCTAACAAGATACAATAGTTTAAAATTTGAAAGGGTATTAATTTGAAATCCTCAAAATGAAATGGTTTGATATCGTTTGCAACCCCACTGTGTGCAATAAAACTGAAATAAGCAACAATATAGCACAATATCGAATTGATTCGTCGTAAATCAACTCCCACGATTGCGATCCGTAATTTACCTTGAAATTTGAGAACGCAATTTTTGCGAAAACGAGAATTTCGGAACAAAGTTGAGACTCATTTGCATATTTGTATTCATTTTCTACACGATCCCTGCTGTTAACACTGTCACGTGTGATTCTCTTGCATGGCCATATCGATATTCTGCTCTAACCGTCAGCGGATTGTTTAGCATGCCCTCAGTCTGCATGAATTGGACATTTTTCTTGTCAGCCCAGCTCCAACCCTGGCCGTAGGACATTCTCACTCTTCTAGAGATACGCACCCCCCGAAGACATGCAATTGATTCGGGTATAAATCATTCACGGGACGACGGCCGACGACCACCACTTCGCCTTTTTCTCACACTTACATTCAACTGCTGATGGTAGTGCTGAGCTGTGTGGCTGGTCAACGATCGAGTGCACCGCAGCTGGTAGAGATTGGTATAGTCAAGAGTGCGGGTGAAGGATAAAACATCGCATCTCGACACGGCGATCAGTTAGATTACTGTGGATAAAGGAACATTGGAATGAACGGGCAAAAATGGTTACGAAGGTTTCCAGTTACGATTTATTTGCAAAGGATGTACTTCAAGGTAATCCGGATGGATATGGCGTGCATGTAGAATGCAGTGCTATCGATTTCTTAAGAATAGTTCTCCGCTGGGGAGCATTCTTTTGACAAATAATCTCTATTCCAAACGCAAGAAAGCTCATTTTTCCCACACCAGCCAGCGCATGGATGAGTTTTGTCGGGGTCAAAAAAGCAATTACGTCAGACCCGCGCAGGTCATCGTGCCAAATTGTCAAAAATTACTATCATTCAGAGGCGTAACAAAGGCCCAACATGTTCACTTGACCCGAAAGCTGACTGTCTCATTAGTAATACTAGACAGCCCTCCACGCTCTGACTAACGCCGAAATACCGATCAACGCATAATATCCACACTAGGGTGCTTCATTCTGAAAAAAGTGATGAATTTCTGATGGGCCACCCTCCAGTTCGATTCATAGCCCCAAAATATGAACCTGTGCAAAAATTGGTGAAGATTGATGAAGGTTTAGAGGTCGCGCCAATGATTTGAAATTTGTATGGGAATTACTATGGAAGAATTTAAAAAATCGCTTATATCGCTATAACTTTGCTTCTACTTGTCCAAATGTCGAAAAAATTTAGTATGTTATTGCTATGGCAATAAACAAAAAGCCTACAGTTGCTACGCTCAGTTTTGCAGCGTATCAAGAATTATAAAAATGTGAAAAAATGGCAAAATAGGGTAAATTGACAGATGAATATGTACAAGGCAACAACGCCAATTTCATCGCAACAACAACAGGCTTGTTGATCATTGTCATGACAACCACATATTTTTTTTTTTTCAACGTTTGGACAACTACAACCAAAGTTAGAGCAATGTAAACGAAAATCAATAATTTCCCATACTAATTCACCAAAATCTCCATACAAAATCCAAATCATTGGCGCGACCTCTAAACCTTCATCAATCTTTACCATTTTTTGCACAGGTTCATATTTTGGGGCTATGAATCGAACTGGAGGGTGGCCTATCAAAAATTCATCACTTTTTTCAAAATGAAACACCCTAATCCACACGTAACGAATGGGGAGAAAAAGCTATAGTGAATGAGAGCTAGAGAGAGCAAAAAAAAAAATGCCAGGATGACAAATGATGCTCCACGATGAACCCCAATTTCTTCAACTCATTTTTCGGACGGGCCTATTCAAATGGTTCCAGTCTGAACCGGTGATGATGATCAAGCGTACGGAGCGGAATGGGGTAGAGAGCCGGACAATTGTCCATCATTTGCACGAAAGGTTTTGAAAGGGGTCCCATCATCTGTTAACAATGATGGGGATTTGTTAGGTCATAATCTTTGGAAGATGGTGAAGAATCGTTAGTTCAGATGATCACACCGGGGGAAGAATTTCTGCGGTTTTTTAACGGTGAATGATTGTACTTTCAGTAGGTTTTGTGACGTTCCGCACTACTTCGTCACTTGCATTTCACTTTTTTAGTTCGTTTGTTTTGTTACCTCGATATCTGCACGAGTTCACTCACTAATGAAAATGAAACACCATTAATGATCGATCTGAACTGACTTGTGTTTTATTAGAATTACTTTTTTACTTTCGGAAAAAAGGGTCAGAGGCACAGGAATTTTTTTGAAATTTTTCCCACAGGTAGAATTTATGGTTATATGAGTGAAACAAAAAAAAACTATAAATTAAGAGTGGTTAATTTTCCAGGAAAATTTTACGAGAAGTTTTTGGAATTTCCCAGACATTTACTACTTTGAACATTCATAGCTCATGATCCAAGCTTTGTAGGAAGAACGTCGTGTAATGATATAATAAGTAAATTATCTCAGCAATCCATAAAAAATCTGAAAATAAAATTCACGAAAAACCATTGTCAGAGACTCAGAAAACCATTGATACATGATGATAGCATCAAATAACTTTGAACGAATCAACAAACTGAAAAGTTTAGCAAGGCAAAACCGTATCACTTGCTATTTTTGTGGATTACAAAATCATTATGCAACCGATCGTGAATTTCCGGCCGTGGGAAGAAATGCGAAAAGTATCATAAAATAGGTCATTATTATGCAAAAGTATGTTGATCAAGATCAAACCACCTTTACATTATCCTGAGAAAAGAGCCGGTTATGAAACCGTGCGTGCTATCGAGGCAGAAGAGCAATCTGGTCAAACTGATCCAGAGAGCTTCATTTTTAACAGGGAAGTAAAACCGTTGGTCCCGGTCCATGAGTTGATGGGTCGATAGGTAGGGTCCAGGTGTGGGATCTGCGATTTTTTGCGTCAGTTTTTGACCACATATAACTATATCAATAGCGGATGGATTATAATTCTTAACAAGCCAATCTATTGTAAATGGCAAACATACTTTTGAACATAAAAACCAATAAATGATCCATAAAATATTGGAAAACGTTCCATAAAAAACATCCAAATGTTCCATAAAACTTCGGAGAAAATCCTTAAAAAAGTGTGAATGATCCATAAAAAATATCAATATGATCCATATTTAATGTAAAATTTAGCAACACAATTGTAAAAATGTACCGCTAAATTTCTAAATAATGAGCATTGAAATTGTACGAATTACCCATAAACATATTGCAATTGATCCATAATACATTCAGCAGTGAACCTTAAACTAAAGAAAGTGATCCATAGAAAATCATGTTTGCGCACTTAAAAATATAGCCATGTTCGTATTAATGAAAGCAACTTCCTCAGAGCAGTCTCGTTTTGGACAGTTTGAAGCTGAAATAGGTTTTATTAAACTAATATAAAATCAAAACCAATCTTAATGCTTATAAGGTGGCAAAAGGAACCAAGAAGTCTGTCTCAAATAAACCACCTAGCAGAAATAATAGAGTGAGGAGTGATGCCGCAACCGAATCTGGAAAAGGAAGTACCAATGTGGTCAGCCTGGAAGAATCCCTAGACCAGTTGCTGCAGGAGAAAAGCGCAAATAAGAAAGCGCTGGAGGAAGAGAAATTCCTCCATGAAAAGCGATAGGAGGCTGAGCGGGAGATTTTCAAACCGAGAGTTATCTTCCGTCACTCTTTCAACAAAGATTTGGCTAGATTTAGCATTTAGGGATTCAATTATTATTTTAGTTAAGCACGCAAACGATGTAGAATGAGCTACTTACTAGTTACTTACACAGTTCGAAAAGTAGTGTAAATTTCTGTTCAATATGATGCACACAAATGGAGCGTCATATTTCATATAAGTTTACATTATATATCATGTAAAGTACTATCACAATTCACGCAATGTAGCAAATATTGTATACAAAAGCCCATCATTGTAAACAATATTGTTTACAAGTTGCTCGGTTGTGTGAAATTAAATTTAAGTTTACGTGAATGAATGTTTACATCACAATTAAAATTAAGAATTTTTATCTGTGTAGGGTAAATCATGTATATAGCGTTTAGGAACAAATTGTAGGTTACCAGATTTTAGGATCAAACTGTAGTATCTAGATTAAGCAAATATAGGGGGGGTGACCCGGGCGTAGTGGTTAGCATTCATACCTCTCACGCCAAAGTCACGAGTTCAAATCTCACCCCGGACAAGTCACGAATGACCCAAGAGCGTTAAAGTGACTATAATTAAAAAAAAAATAATAATCAAATATAGGGTTATTAAATTCAATATTTGCACGCATTCCACCTCCAACTAACCTACTTCAGTAGCTTCATAGAGGTAACTTTAAGACCAGAAGGTCCCGAAGAAATGTACTCAACTTTTTGGCTAAGCTCTGGTACTATCTTCGGTGATGATAGATGAAGACAAGGAAAACAAAGAAAGAACATAAAAATGGAAGTAAGGGCTGCCAGCAGATGAATCAAGAGGTATTCGAAACAAAATTGGTAAGAAATGTCCATTAAAATTGATTTAATACAGATGAAAAAATTTCAAAACTATATACATGCCAGATTTGGAAATAATAGTTTTTGAATCTGGAAGTGTGTTTATGATACCATTATCCATTTGATAAAGGTAGAGTAAACATGCGGGGCTTATTGTAAGTAAAAGTGACCTCGGAGTGGTCGTGAATTACCAGGCATTCTGAAATGGGTCACTGGAGCTGCAATAGAGCTAACACCTTCTAACTCCCGGACTAAACCTGCTTTAAATTAAGAGTAATAAAAAGCAGTTTTCTTCCATAATAACACTGCCGGACAGTGGGGGTTGGATTGTACACACACACACACACACACACACAGCTCTGGTACTATCTTCGGTCCCAAGCTTATCGATGCACCCCTATAAAACACGAGAAAATCCACGAACCCCTCATTTTACCTGTCAAACTTTCATAGCGAATCAAAACAAACATTGTGTAGTACTATAATTTTGACTAGGTACGTTAATCGATTTGCTTGGGACCAATAGGCAAGTCAAGTAGTGAGCCAATTTAAAATCGTTAGTTTCGTATTGATTGTTGGTAGCTAGTTCACTACAAATAACTACAATTTAATTAAACGATAGGTATATTAACAAATTTAGGCAATTAAAATAATTTAGCTGTAAAACGTTTTTTAAATTGTTTGGAATTGAGTCTTCTTTTCCTCTTTTTTTCTCGTTCATACTCCGACCTATCTAAGGTTTGGTTCAACGGAACTGTGAGTTCACAGTTCCGTTGAACCAAACCTGACGTCTGTCATTTCTGACAGCGACCGTTACCGTAGCTCTCTGAATCCCCCACAGGGTTGTCACTGGACTTGGCGGTACAGTGTTATCCCGATATTCCGAACAGCCATGATCCATAAATTAGACGTATATTATTCACGTTTTGGACACTGTATTATTAATTTCGATCCATAAACCATGAAAAATTGCTCCATTACTGCTTAACTACTTAGATTTACTGTCCTGCCGTGTTTTTAGGTAGATGTGCGGAGCGATGGTCAAGCGTCTAGAATTAGCTTCCAAAAGAAGCTTCTATAATAATCTTCTTAAGAAAAAATGAAAAAAAATGTTAATTTTATGGATCATACCTAGGGTAGGTGTTCCAGTTGTTGGTAGACGTGCTTATTTTGGTGTGTTCTAATTATAGTCTATATCTCGGTCTATATACATATGTTTTTTTAATTTGATCAATAAACCTTGGAAAATTGCTACATTACTGCGTAGCTACTCAGATTTACTATTCTGCCCGTGTTTTTTTTTTTGTCAGAAGAGCAGAACGATAGGCGAGCGTCTAGAATAAGCTTCTTAAAAAGTTTCTAAATGAAGCTTCCACAGTAAATCTAAGTAGATAAGCAGTGGAGCAATTTTTCAAGGTTTATGGATCAAAATTTAAAAAAATAGTGTCCCAAACATGAATAATATACGTCTAATGTATGGATCATGCCTATATTTTTAAGTGTGCAAACTTGATTTTTTATGGATCACTTTCTTTAGTTTAAGGTTCATTGCTGAATGTTTTATGGATCAATTGCAATATGTTTATGGGTAATTCGTACAATTCCAATGCTCATTATTTAGAAATTTAGTGGTACATTTTTACAATTGTGTTGCTAAATTTCACATAAAATATTGATAATATTGATATTTTTTATGGATCATCCACACTTTTTTAGGGATTTTCTCCGATGTTTTATGGATCATTTGGATATTTTTAATGGAACGTTTTTCAATATTTTATGGATCGTTTTATCAATTCTAAAGGTGCAAACTTAGGGCTGCCATTGTAAATTTTGCTACAAATCTGCTAAAATTAACTATTTATCAATTTTCTATAGGTCACTATTGAAAATTACACAAATATAGAACTGCTGCAATGATGATCAAAATTATAACCGATTGCCTGCAAAAAGCGGTTTCCTTAACACAGTTTTCAAAATCGAATTCCATTTATCATTACTCAACCATGACGACAAAACGGTCCTTTTTTCAGGACCACCATAAATTATTGTTGCTCAGGAGTTAATTTTAATTAAACGTTCGCTCGCCTTGCTGCCAGCTACATCACCCCCAAAGCTCTGTATCCAGCAACAAAACGTTTGTGGTCAAATACGTCAAATATTGAAGTGGTACATACAAATTCTCGCAATTACCGAATACCACATGACCATGTCAATTAATCAGAAACACTTAGTAAGGTTTTCTCCAGGACGCTAGAGAAAAGCAGAAAAATCTCGATTGGAAAAACTTTAGCAAGAAATTCATCCAATCAATTTTCGCTTATTTGTCATCATAAAATGAGGCGTTTCCGCGATGGGAAAAGTGGTTTCCCTAACACAGTCGCCGAATATTGATACCGAGCACTAAACATGACAGATGGTATCTATCTTTATGCCTTTTGATGCAAATGTTAAGCCCCTCCTATTAAAAGAATCATTCAAAAAAAAAAAAAAATCCCAATAATAGAAGGGCCTTACATTTTGCATGAAAAAGCATAAACGTAGGTACCGTCCGGTATGCTCAGATTCTGTGAATGATATGTTTTCCCTAATACACATTTAATTTCCGCACCGCTATCATCGCCAAGAACATCACGGAAAAATTTCCACAGCATTGTTCTAAACTGGCTTCCAAGCTTCTAACCCATCGGTCCTTTTCAGGACCACAACTGACTGATAAAAAAAGTTAACTACAGACTAAGAGCTTATATCCAAGACATGTAGTCCATGATTGGCTTGTACTACATGGACATCGACAGAGCACCTCAAAAACAAAACTCTCAAATAGCTTTCAAATTTCAACCTATCGATCTTTTTCACTCATAACGAGTTAAAAATCAATTTAATATTTACTATACTTCTGTGACATCAAAACTACCTTTCGTAATCCTACGTCAAATCTACGGTGGATACCTCTTACTTATCTTCCCGAAAAATGCATAGATCGGACCGGCAATCACCGAGCCACATCCAGCATGTTTTTCCTCTTAGCTTACTAAGCTAAGGAAGGGACTGTCATCAATGTTATCATGTCATCATCGAAGAAACTCTAGTCTAGTATTGCAGGGTGGTAAGTCAACCAGGAACACCAGGGAAATGTCGGAATTTTAATGACCCACCAGGATATTTTCCTTCTTTCAATGATTTCATATTGGCACATGTTCCAAAACTAAAATTATTCAAAACTAATAATTTCGTTCAACGGCGCCGGTGGTGTAGTGGTAAGCGTGATTACCTCTCACCCCAGCAGGCCTGGGTTCAATCCCAGTCGGCGCCGCCGGGATGTTCTGAGGCATAACATCTCTGATCACGCCTTCGGAAGGGAAGTAAAGCCGTTGGTCCCCGGTTCATGAGTTGATGGATCGATAGGTAGGGTCCAGGTGTGGGAGCTGCCTTCCTGGCACGTCGGTAGCATTGGTGCTCAGCACGGAAAACAAGATCGACGGAAAAAACAAACCAAAGGAAAAAAAAAAATAATTTCGTTCAAACAAGAACATGTGCTGCAAGTTGAACAGAATTTGAGGTTATTTCTGTAAGGATGTAGTAAATGTTTTTCTTTCGATTCAATTGGATTGGCAATAGCGACGTGTCGCTGAGTCACTTTCAAATATATTTATGTACAGGGAGCAAGATAGACCGAATCAATGGTAGATTGTGATACTTATTGCGATACTGTTATTGAGATAGTGATAATTACCATGTTTTCGTAGATAAAAACCCTCCTAATGGGTATAATCTGAACCAAAAACGAATCACTCACTGATTTCAGATCTTATTGTACAGTCGAAATAGAACGTTTAACATATTCTTTCATTTTCTCACCTATTTCGTTTAACTAACAGTTATGTGTGGCGCCGGTGGTGTAGTTGTTAGCGTGATTACCTCTCACCCCAAATGGCCTGGGTTCAATCCCAGTCGGCGCCGCCGGTATGTTCTGAGGCATAACATCTCTGATCACGGGAAGTAAAGCCGTTGGTCCCCGGTTCATAAGTTGATGGGTCGATATGTAGGGTCCAGGTGTGGAAGCTGCCTCCCTGGCGTCGGTAGCATTGATACTCAGTACGGAAAACAAGATCGACGGAAAACAAAACAAACTAACAAAAATTAGTTATCTGCTTGATAGAATCAACACTCGTTCAGTTTTTTTTTTCATCCAATGAATGTTTAAAGAAAATTAAATTCGCAATACTTAAGCGTTAGCGTTGTTATGATATACTTCGTAGATTGGATACTAGCGACACTCACGTCTCTTCTGAAATTCTCAGTTAGACTACTTTGAGGGATAATGTTGGGGAGTAAACATTGGTTCCAATCTAAACAAGAGTAACAGAAGCATGACTGTCGCTATTCCCGGCAACGCCCATAACTAGGGATTGGGAAGGAAATGTTGATGTAGTACTTAATTAACGAGAGGCCCCCGACTTAGCAACGCCCTCATAAGTGCTACGGAGTTGGAGGGTTGGGTAAAGTATTCGGTTTTCACCTCAAGTTGGCAGCAACCAAAAGTATGTATTGTTTATTTGGTGTTTATTTAATCTCTCGATAGCCGGCTATCGAAAGAACATATTCATTTTGTTTAGTGATCATTAATTTTAAGAGTCATGACGAACAGCTTGGATTTTTTTTTATAATTACTTTATTTGTACAGGCTCAATCAAATAAACTTTACAGAGCCGAGTTATCCTTTGCGTTATTACATTATTACTGTCTTAAATTTAAAGTTAAAGGAACTGGACCGAGTACTCGCGGTTGTCTCGAGGTTAGTGGAGATTTACAATTTTTTGGATGGGAAAAGGGAAGAAGGAGGCTTGAAATGTGGTTTACGATACAACTATTTAATTGATCCTAAAGCATGAAATTATTTCTATTCATCTTGAAAACAAACATTGAAAAAAAAAACCCACATGTACAAAATACAAACTAAACACAAGGTTAATCAAACTTACAATCTAAGATTAATATCCTTAAAGTAAACATGTATGAGTTTCATAAACTCCAGATCGCGTCTAGCCAAAATATCCCGAACTGGAACATTAGGTTGTCTACCTCGAGCCCGAAGGGAATCATAAAAATGTGATCTGACTCCACGATACTCCGCACAAGACCAAAGGATGTGATCAGCGTCCTGTTAACCTTGTCCACATTCACAAAGATTGCAGTCTCCCAACCCCACACGGAACAAGTGAGCGTTTAGACAATAGTGATTGGACATGAGACGAGACATCACGCGTATGAAGTCTCGATCCAAGTCCAACCCTTTGAACCATGCAAACTTCGACACCTTAGGGATAATTGAATGTAGCCATCTCCCTAAGCTCCCTTCACTCCATTGATGTTGCCAGCTAACGAGCGACTGCTGACGATAAATAGAGAAAAATTCACTATAGGCGATTTGTCGATCATAAATGTCGCCTTCCATAGCGCCCACCTTCGCAAGTAAATCCGCCTTCTCATTGCCCAAAATTGAGCAATGCGAAGGGACCCACGCGAAGGTGATGATGAAAGAGCGCACGGATAAAGCACTGAGTGCTTTATCGGCCTAATGGAACGGATAGCCTCGACAGAACTGAGACTATCCGTAAAAATATAGTAGTGGTCTCGAAGAAGTGAAGCAATAGTTTCCAAAATGTAGTGAATTGCTGCCAGTTCGGCCACATACACAGAACAAGGAGCTTCAAGTTTTCGAGAGGCGCTATGAAATTCATTAAATACACCAAAACCAGCGGACTCCTCCATTCGAGATCCATCTGTGAAAAACGTTCTTGCAGAATCAACATGGCCAAACTTTGCAGAGTATAATGACGGAGCAATCATAGGACGATGATGCTCTGGAATTCCGTGGATTTCCTGCATCATAGATAAATCAAAATTCACTGAATTGCCGAAATCGGAGAAGACTACACGATTGGGAATATTTCTTGAAGGGCTGACATCCTGTGTTAAATATAGGTAGTACAAAGTCATAAAATATGTTTGAGGATTTAGCTCCAGAAGCTTCTCAAAGTTTTCGATCACCAGTGGGTTCAATACTTCAGCTACCATATTCTAGAACCGATAAAATCGTTGTCCGGTACAACGTCAGAGGATCTTGTGGATGGGCTCCCCACCACGTTCCGGTAATTGATCAAGGAAATTGATCCTTGGTTGGCATTTTCGTCTCAGATACTCAATGTGGGATCTCCAGGTGCATTTGGAATCAAACCAGACATCGAGATATTTAGAAGACATGGAATGAGTGATCGGTTTACCCAAAAGTTGAAGCTTCGGTTGTGCTGGGCTATGCTTTCTAGAAAAGACAGCTTGGGATTAAACCCATGATTTTCTGCTCAGTAAGCAAAAACGATCCCTCCAGGGTCATCGAGCATCTCAGAACCATAACGCTTCGCGATAATACAGGACTACGTTTTCGCTTGATATGTAAATAGTTTCCGAGGTTAATGTTCAATATTAAATATACAAATGATGGTGGCGATTTATTGTGCTGTGGAAGAGCTTGGGGTTAAATCCATGATTTTCTGCTCAGTAAGCAAAATCGACCTCTCCAGGGTCATCGAGCATCTCATAATACACAGCGCTTTGCGTCAAAGTACGAATATATGGATGTATTATCTATAATTGAATAACTATTATTTACGTTAATTACATGAGAGATATAAAATATAAACTACAAACAAAACGTGACTACTAAAATCTGAAAAAGATATTCTCACAAATATATTTCACGCAACAAGGAATCTCAAAACCATTAGACGCTATAATGATACTCTGCACATGTTATAGACACAAGAAGAGGCAAAAAACAAGCATCCTACACACAAAACCCGCCAAATTCACATGCAGTCACAATCAATGATTCTACGAATCGCGAGCGCTCACGAATCATAAAACCGCTGGCTGTGACACTCTGGAAGTGAAATAGACAGGCTCTATGCGTCAAACACCCGCCCTCCAATCTCCTCCTGCATCCAACAACACAAATCTCCATTACAACATCGAACGAATTCAAAACTCCGAAAATCACTCATCTATAGCAAGTGAGTGGAAGCAACCCGAGGGGGCCTCCCTTAGCTCAGTCGTTAAAGGCGCAGCTACAAAGCAAGACCATGCTGGAGATAGCTGGGTTCGATTCCCGGTCCGTTCTAGGAATTTTTCGGATTGAAAAATTTCTCGACTTCCCTGGGCATAGAAGTATGATTGGACTTGCCACACAATTATACCAATGCAAAAATGATACAGGCATCGAAAGCTCTCAATTAATAACTGTGGAAGTGCATCTAGAACACTAAGTTGAGAGCACGCAATAAGCTAATATGCGATATACAATAAGCTTGAAATGCGAATAAGAAGAAGAAGAAGGAAGCAACTCTGCATGCAACTATTCTTCATGATATACTTTTTCTTTCTATTAGGCCTGTGGACATGCGTTGGCTTCGAAACTTCTAATCAAACTGGGAAAATTTTCAGATCACAAAAAAAACTTAGACGAAACTTTCAAAGGTAATAAGAAGTAAGATAAATATTGAGTATTTTACGCAAAAACGAGCAAGTAATATTAAATCTCTTGTATCGTATGCTAATGCTAATTGACTGTTACAAAAATAATATGCTTAAATAAAATAAAATATTAATAAAATGATATGCAAAATTTACTAGAAGATCATTACTTATTGGTGAAAAGTTTCTAATAAGCCCTCCCAGTTCCTCTGTATACAGAACAAATCTGATACTATAATCAGAATTGCTCAGTCTGCATGAAGCAGCCGATTTCATCTAGGAAGTTCTATTAACAACCAAGAATTAATCGTTTGAGGCATACTGAAGCATTAAGAAGGTGATATGTGTCACTATAGGAAATCATCATCGTTGCATGAAGAGACGAACCAGCCCAAGGCTGAAAATCTCTTTAATAAAGAAAAAAAAAAATCATCGTTGCAAATATAAAGAAATTAAACAACAATTAAAAAAAAAAATGACTTATCGACATTGTCAACTTCCTGACCATCAGAGACTGTGTAATATTGGTCTCCTGGAAGCATATTGTAGTCAAATTTGACGTATGTTTCATCGTCCATGATAAGACATGCCAATTGTCCACGCAGCAGGCTATCCTCGGACGGATGCGGCTTGTGTCTGACTCCGTTTCGGCTTCTTCTGCTGCTTGAACGTTTTCAGTCCGTTTCTTGCCTTGGCACGTTGGATGTTACTCTTCAGTGTACCTCACAGGACAGAAGCTTCGTCCATCTTGACAAAATATGCCGAGGAACAGACCCCATCTGCTGCTGTAGTCAAACAGATGGGGAAAATGAGGGGACGTATAGAAACATGAAATCAAACTTTTTTGATTTTTCGTCAATATGCTCATCAATATATTCGTCGTCAATATTTGCAGCAATATGAATGTCGTGTATTGCTTGCTTTAGATGTTCTCAGGTTTTTCGAAAAGAGGCGCTTTTCTTATTGATGAAACCTTAGTGATCTTCTGGTCCACTTTTTGATCCCCCGGTTCCGGTTTACGACCATATTTCGATGTGTCCTAGAAGATAAATTCTTCACAAAACTTTCGGATGGCGGTTTGGACTACTGCGATACTTACAGTTCTTTGAAATGGTTATTGGACTAGCGGTGATTTAAAATCCTATGAAAAATTCATCAGATTTAAAAATTCTGAAGAATTTTCAATGGTGCAAAATCATTTTTGTTTTAATGCTTGTTAGGAAAATTTTGAAGGAAATTAAAATACATTTCCAACAAAATTGATAGAAGAATTTCAATATTATTATAACAAAGGTTCAATTTTTGGCTACAAACATGATTTATAAAACCAGGTAATTTTCGGTCTATTAACCAGGAAATCCGGCAAGAAACCTGGAATTTTAAGATGGTATTGCTAAGGCAACAATTTTTCCATGTGACCAACTAGATGGCAAGTTTGGTGAGAAGTGCACCAGCTATAATATTAAGGTAAGTGAGTCAGTTATGGTACAATTCCATATTGTACAAGTTTTTGGCCCTACCGTTTTAAATCAAATAGGACATGACTGGTTAATGTCATAACTGGATCAAATTTTAAATAGTGCCATAACTTTTTGTACTCTAAATTTGCTAGTTTCACTTACTCAATTGTAATTTGCAATTATTCCAAAATATTCTGTTAAATCTTCATACATATTTTAAACCGTGACGTGCTTCTTCGACCTTTAATATTTGAGTCACTTTCCTACACCCATACAACAAATTTGGCTAGGTTGGTGACGGTCATATGCCAATTGTACTAATGGTTTAACCGATAAACGCCTGCCCAAGAAAGCATCATCGATATAAAATATTTGTTGAAGTGATTCAAATCAATGATTTGTCATCGGTGAATTCCCTCTCATATACATACACAAAACACCCAGAGCCATTGAAGATCAATAAAATCCGATTTGGCGATAAAAACGATTTCACCTTCGGCCGGACCGTATCTGTCACCTCAAGCCAACGTAGCACAAACACCCGCTCAAGAGAAAAGTCAAATGCGCCGGAGGCAAGAATTTGTACATATGCGTGTGATTGTGCGTTGGAAGACACCCCTGTTTTGTGTTTTTACGTATTGGTAGTGGACTGGCTGCTGCCAAAAGAATGCGAACTCCATGGAGCATTACACCATCCGAACGCGCACCATTGGTGTCACCTTGGACAGAGTGCGCAGCTCTGCGAAAACCAACCAAGGGATGCCCATAGTCGATAACCGTTAGTTTTTCTCTCGTTCACATTTATCTTAAAAAGTGCAATCTTCATACGAGTGTGCACGCGTCTTCCTCCGAGCACCTCCGGGATGGCGTTCTGAAATGAAGAGAGCAACAACATACCGTCCAACCGATCCTGGTGGAGGACAGGGACTGACAGAATCAGAGCCAGTCGTTCGCTGTCGGTGGGGCACGAAGGATGGAAAACCGTTTCTGAGATGAATTTCATACCCTTTTATGTGCCTGCTTCAGATGGTACAGCGAGGGAGGAAAATTTATGTAATGAAAACACATTCCACCTTACCATCCACACATTTGGATAGTGAGTTGTTTGGTGGAAGAAACGGAGGAAAATTCCTTCGTTTTCTGAAGAGCGCAGTAGTGCCAGCATAAACAAAAATTTTTCAATTTCAATGTTCGGGAGATTTTACGTTAAGAACAACACTGCATTAATTGTTTGAATAAAATCATTTAATATCTGAATCAAGTTATAAAACGATCTGGCAACAATGCTGAGGCAACGTACATACCGGAATACGGGATGGAATCGTTCGTAGATGGTGGAATTGAGCAGAAATGCAGTTAGCTGCATGTGCACGTACCTACGACCCAACTGGATGCGAAAAAATAGACGTAATAGAAATTAACTGCAGGTACTTTGATAGCATGCCACCTATATCTGGAACGTTTCCTGGATGCTGGAGCATTTGCGAAACAGTTATGGCTAGGCTATCGGGAAAGCTGCAAATACATGGTGGTGTGGGATGCAGAGAGCTGCTGCAACGATATCTTCAACGGGATGGAGGAGTTCCAATTTCTAAGGCAATAAATTCAAACTAATGAGAAATTGTTTGGAGTTTGTTTTGAATATCTCCATGAGCTCGGCGCAGTGCGATGGGTGTTCTTGGTGGCGCGAGATGGTAGAGAAAGGAACGTGGGATGACACAAGTCACATCCA
Source organism: Ochlerotatus camptorhynchus (assembly GCF_037179485.1). Taxonomy (NCBI): domain Eukaryota; kingdom Metazoa; phylum Arthropoda; class Insecta; order Diptera; family Culicidae; genus Ochlerotatus; species Ochlerotatus camptorhynchus. The sequence continues at coordinate 3,210,322 of NW_027040524.1, forward strand.
CTAAAGTACCTACACGAGATGTTCTGGAATGGTTGCATCAAACGGTACTTGATGTGTGCCACTATTTAGTAGCGCGAGCGGGGGAATTGTGAAAAGGGATTAGCACATTAAAGAGTGGAACAGTTTAGCAGAGATTTGATGGGCGATTAAAATGAGGGGACTCGTTAGATGCTTGCATTGAATGGGGGTCGATTAACAAGAATGGGTGGTTGGCTCTTGAGTTCAATGGCAGTGCTGGGCGGTGAGATGACAAGAAATTGAACTGATTATTCTGAATTCTGTTGGCAGTTTGATGGTAATAAACGAAAACATTATTTTACATTTCACTGCAGTATGTGAGTGGAAAATGCACCGAATGGAAGCGGAAGAGATCCATTGAGAGTTGTTCGCTTCACAATCAGATTCGAGGACCTACCTATCTAACCTAAAATTAGTACAGATACATTATAAAAAGAAACCATCGTTCAAATCTCTCTTCAGTAAAACTCGTTGCCGCTTGTTGCCATGAAATCCAATTATTTCGTTTCACGCCAAATATTTTTTTTCTTGACCTATTTCTTCTCAATTTGTCCATCGTTGTCAAATCGCCTGCAGCACAGTAACTACAGCTTACCCGCTTGCCGTTCAGTAGATAATTGCCTTTTCCACACGCCATTCCCACTCTCGCACTCATTGCTCCTAGAGTCGTGCGATGCAATCCTATTGTAGTCCTCCACAAAGGGAAAACAGAAAAATGCGATGTCACCAAAATACACAACCGATGAGACCTACCAGTTCCAACGAATCCGCTCTGTGACTGTCCCATAATTAGGTTCAAAAATTGAAAGTGCCACTTTTGAAAGCATTATATTTTTCCACACATCCCACCGTTATAGCCTCGGCTGCCAGTGGAACTGGAAAAACCGAAACGAAACGGAATTCGACTCTTTGCTTTGCTCTAGGTATTCGTCTTGACTATTGTTATTGTTATGGCGTACCTTTTGAAACCGGAAACCAGAACTAATTTCCCAGAGTGAGAGGTCAGATTTCGGTGGTGGCCCTGCTCCGGCTTGTGGCTGAATTTTAAAAGTGTGCCTCCCTCTCTTCCCTTCCCTCATACCGATAAGTTGAGGGTTAGTGTGGAAGCTGAGAAGGCAAGGAGCGCGGCTAAAAACAAAATCAGCAGGCGGTTTGACTGGAATTTTCGTGCATCAGCAGCATCAGCAAACGATTCACCGGCAGCAATAACGAAGGCTTGTCTTTTTCGATGATCAGAAGATTTCCATCTTCTTCCTATTCAAAGGTTGGCCTTTTCTCGTCGTCAGCTTAATACTTCAGAGTTTGGTTGTTGTATGCTTGATAATTATGAGCAATTTTTTCCATCGATTTTCATCTCATTTCTTCTCCTCCGAAGAGCGGGAAAAGAGATGAGTATTTTTTTGGGCATGCTGTGAACGCCATTACGACGTGAATAATATTCGAAATCACCTTCAGGCATACCCTCAGGACTCAGCCTAAATTGACTGGACAATCATGCACTCTCTCAAGCGAATTCAAAATCAATAATCGTATTAAAATTTACGATCACCTAAAATTAACACTATTCTGTGACTTATAGCTTTGTGAAATATCACCGATGACCACACACTCTGCTCTGCTAATTCGGAACACAATGTGCGAATCTCTGATACACCGCGCTTTTTTTACCAATGGCACACCTGAAAAGTTACGTCATTCCACATGGCGGGAGGAATCCTCTCCGAATACCACTTCAATCCTAACGATTGATTCATTTTTTACCCTGACCAAGCAAAAACTGAAAATCCTCTTCACAGCCCCCGAGCGTTCATCAATGTGTAGGAACGAAAAGGTAAACAATTTGAACCAACAGATTTCCAAGAGTAAACCATCGAAAATTAGAAGCATAACGATGAAGCGGGAACGACGAAGCATAGGAAAAGCTCCGCAGACACGAAATCACACATCATTCAACAATGATGGGAAGAGTCTTGGATCTGAATATTCAGAAATTTGTTGGATCATCATCCCAACCAACGGATACCACGATGATGGCCGTGATGATGATTATAGTTGCTTACAGGTGTTTGTGAGAGATCTGATCCTCAATGACGGAGAGTTGTTGGTGTGGTGGAGGTCGGATATTTTGTTGTTTTCATTAATGTTTAGACACTGATTCAAGGGGCTTATCTAAAAAGTTATTCGTGTGGGGAAGATCGTAGATGTAGAGTGAAGCCTTTCTTATATGATCTATGGAGCGTTATTCGCTTCCGAATAAGATACTGGCATGGAGTATAAATTAGTACCAATGACGGATAAATTATGGACAGTGCAAATATTAGGAGTTATAAGCAAACCGTGATGAAAAAATACTTATAGGGAAGACATACAATCCAATCAACTCTATTTAAAAAGCTATCGTAAAATCGTAGACGTGATATGAATAAAAATCCTAACCTTGATATGCCAAACCTTCAAACACTATTTTAACCTAACATGGTTTTACGTGGCCAGATTCTTCTTAAACCAAAACCCTTATGCGACACATAAAATAAATGCGAATTGGTAAGAATTTTAACGTTGCCAGAACTTCTCTAGCGTTTCCAAAATCTTCCAGATGTTCATTGATGGGACTTAAAGGACCCATGATGTTCCTGAAATTCTCGGAAATTTCGTGAACTTCACGTAACTTTCTTAATTTTGATGCTCTCTGGATTTCTCTGAAATTCTGTCAATTTCGCTTAAGTTCTTCCCAGAAATTATCTGGGCTATCTGAAATTATCTGGATTTTCAGAAATCACACCTCCTCCCCACCCAGTTTCCACAATTTTCTGAGGGTAATGGAACTGTAATGAAGTTCTTTGATCTTCTCTAAAGTATGGCAGTACTTTGGGATGGAGACACAGATAGCACACATGGCATTCATTTTATAGCTTTTCTTCATGTAATGAAAATTTGAGCTATTGAAATCAAATCAAAATAGGCGTAGCAATATTGCCTGTTTTACTTTGAGCGTGTAGTGTTTGTTGTTCAGTGTGCAGCAGAGATGCCAGATTTACGGACCTGTCTGTGAATTTACAGACTTTGATTTTTTCACAGAAATTTTTTTAACAGACATTTTTTCGTTACAGACATTTACAGACTTTTTGTTTTTTTTACAGATATTTACAGACTTTTTTAATCAAGGGAAAATTTTAAAATTTATTTGGTTACACTGCTTTACATTTTTAGTAGAATTTCACGTACGATGCATTTTGCAACACGCATTAGAAATTCGCGCGTTTTCAAATCCAATAAATGAAAAACATTCATTAGAATTTCACATAACTTTCATGTGATATCATAATTGGGAATTGCACCTCAAAATGACATGAACCTTATGTGTTAAATGAAATTTAAGTGATCTATCATATAGAACTCATGTTTTTATTTATTGATTTTAACGTATACGGCGTAAATGGCTTCCTTCCTCAACTCCAATTAAGATCAATTCATTAAAAGCAGGTCATTTTTGCTCCAGCATGAGTTTTGCTGGCATTTCAAATTTTGCATCTATTTCATGACCCCTCTAGTTGCTATATTTATAGTCTGGCGGATAGAAATTCGATTTATCAAAAAGCGGAACCAATTCAACATATTGTAGACCAATTTTTAGAATACGAAACTGTGATAGTTCTTTCTTAGTCAACCGAATGCAAATGAACAGCATCATCGGGTAGGCGAAACTTTCCCCAATTTGATGGTGGTGTTGTTTTGCCTAGGTGAACCTTAAGTCACAAGAAAAGGATTTCCGAAGATTTGTTCGCAAAGCTAATGTGCTCTTTTCTGTTGTTGGTCGTGATATGCTAGATTGGTTCCGCTATTTGACAGCTCAATTGGTTCCCCCCCCCCCACCCCGTCACATGCAAAAAATCTGGCATCTCTGGTGTGCAGTGAGATCATATACTTTTCTGTTTTGTATTTTATCATGCCACCAAAGATTTTGACAAAAATCTTGGTTAATGGTGTCTTTCAATATGGATTTAAGTATATATATGGCATATTCAGTAAATGAATTTAAAAAAAACGGTGTCACATTGAATAAGATAGCTAGAAACGACAGTTTGTCAGAAATTACTTTTCGCAAGATTCAAATACCGCTCTCTGTATTCTTGTTCAATTCAGCTTGTGTCTGGCTCCTTTGGACGTTTATATGTTTCGAGTCTGTGTATCCCTCCCAGTTAGTACCCAAGTAGTACATTTCCATCACAAAAAAGTGTCATCAATTGATTGTGACCAAAATAAGTCACATAGAAGTTGCTACGACAATTTTGCTACACGTGTGCTGCTAGTGTAATGATATTTCCCTTAAAATTTACAAACTTTTATGAAATTCTTCATATTTTTCTGAAGTTTCCAAGATGATTCTAGATGTTCTTCGAACTTTTCTTAAGTAATTCTCGGAACTTCTCCGTAGTTCCCGTAATTTCACTGGTATTCTCGGAACATCTGTGAAGTTCCCTAATCACTTCAAAAGTTTTCTTAGCTTCTTTGGAGTTCTTTTGACTTCTCTAAGGTCAATTTACCCAAAATTCTTAAACCAAATAATTTGCGCAGTTCCAAGATTGTCACTGAAGTCACATAACATATGTGGAACTGCATGCAAAATAACTTTCTAAAAGTTGACCCCTTTTTTGTGTTGCCTCAGTGGTATAACTGGTATAGTTGGGCATCGATCTGTCTAAACAAAATTGTCGGGATAACGACACTGTGCGTTCATAAGGACCAATGTCGAAAACGTAAACAATGGCTTCTTTCGTATTTTTCTTGTAGCTCCTAGTCATTCCATGTAAGCCATCAATTCCATCGGATAGGGGGACTCTCTCTCTCTACACAGTTTACGTGTAGTTGACTCAAGTGGTGTTTCATTCTCGGGAAATTCGCAGAAAAAGTTTACGTTTGCGACAGTAGCTCTTATGAAAGAAAAGCAGATATATGGTTGCATGCTCAGTAAGCATTGACGTTGACGACGACCCTGCAACTCTTTACTCCTTGGTAAAATTCCATATGCATCTGAAAATATGTGCATGAAATCTAGCGGACTTGGTCTTATCACTTCACTCCACCATAGAACCAGCGAGCCACCATCTTTTCACACAAAGCTTGATAGTATCTTATGCAATTTTCATAGGAGTGAAAAGGTAAGGAAATGTCCACCAGGTTTCACGCACAGACTGACGATTGCGGATGGAATTTTACCATAAGAGTAAAGAGATATAGAGTGAATGCGAATTGTAAATTGCGCGATGTCAATCATACAAGGTCTGGCCCAACTGACTTATTGGTATTACACAGTTGAATGTGGAAGGTGGTGTTCGTATTTCACCTAAGAGTTTATCTTTTTACACGAAACAGCTGTTGCCTGTGATGTCACGTCTGCTGTTCACAGTATGGAATGTTGTGCTGACGTAACGTCGTCATTCGCTTGCGCAGCAATGTTTACAACATTTCTGCTTCTAATACTAGCAAGCTGCCTGCTGCTACAGACCTTGTATGATTGACATCGGATAATGCGGCCTTTCTTTTTTCGACCAGCTCTACAGGGGGCTCATCAAAGGTTTTTTTTTTTAACTAGCATTTTCAAGCCGGTTAGAAGCCATTCAAGAATAACGCAGTAATATTGCATATTTACAGCTGCAATATTTCTTAGTCTCTTTGACCTGATTGAATTCCATTCGATTCATTGAGAAAATTGCGATAGTTGAATGTAATGCAAACAATTCGAAGATTTTATGTTTGCGTTGAATAGGTGTAAGTAAACATTTTATATGAATAATATTGTTCACTGTGCTATTAGTAAATCAACTAATGAGGGTCATAAAATATTCTGTTGACATTTATAAAAAGTTGAAATTTTTCTAAGAAATCTTGAAACACAACTAGGGTATGTGTACCAGTTTTAGGCCATAGTGGTCGTCGAATTGACCTTATCTTAAATTTCACATTTTAAAATTCTTTCTAAATTTGTGTTGATTCAAGGTAAGAACATATGTTTTGGCAGAAATCTACGCAAATGAAGCCATTAATTTTTTTTTTCAAATATGGCCCTGGGGCCAAAAACTAGACCACTAGTGCCAATACTGGTACACTTATCCTATGTAAAATAAATTCAAATGATTACTTTCGTTTGTAAATAGTGCTTATTGTTGCTAGAAAATATAGCCGTTCCCTTCCTTTGCCTTTTCGATCAATCTTTCCACGTTTTTAGTGCAAAATAATTGGAGTAGATCTTTTGCTCAAAACATTTTGAATTGGCCGCAGCTGAGAAGCATATGGAGCATTGAATCCTTGGGTATTACAGGTACCGATGAGCACTCGGTTTGATTTATCGTATTGCTTGCGAAATTCTTGCGAATGGGACGATGGTCAGCTCAAAACACTGCATAATTTCCGCATAAACCGGGACACTTGTTGCAAAATGATGCTGCTTCTCTTTGAACTTCAGAGTTTATGCAGTTAACTCCTAATTTGCGGGGTCGTATTTTTTCTCCTACGAATCCAAAATGAAATCAAAGTTGACGCAATTGGCTCCAAACATTTAAAAAAAAAGTTTAACGAAAAATAAAAAAATGGTACATACATTTTTCTTCTAAGCAAATAAAAATATTTAAGATTAGAAGAAGTATTGGCGTGGAGTTTTCCCACTTTTTTGCCATAACTACAGAAAAACAATACGTATGGTTTACAATGACATTTCAGGATTACTCGTTGGGTGGTCATTGCTAACAAAATCGGCGAAAAATTTATACTTTTTTGATTTCAAACGTTAATATATTTGTTTGCTGTGTGACGCGATTTGAGGAGCTAGCTAAATGGTTATAAATAAAGGACGTTAATAGTTAAGGAAAAACCTAGTCATAAGTTCAAAAGTTCTAAGAAGATAGAGAATTATAAACCACGCTATAATTATTTTAATAGAATTGACGTAGTCGTGACGTAGGGGGTACCCCTTTATCCCCTTTCTCATTTTACAGCTCGTATAATCAATTTGACAGATCGATGTCTTTCTATACCACTTGAAATCACTGAAATGGGGTCGATTTTTGATTATCGAATTCCACATATGTTATGTGCTGAAGTTCTAGAAATATTATTGACATGCCAGAAACTGCCCTGGATATATATGAACGCATTCTTCATCATCTTGAACCGTAAAAGCATAAGATTTCCAAAAAAAAAATCCTCTCTTCTTTATTCAATATCCTTTTCTGGACTGCACTGAGGTTATTGGAACTTTCCTAATGTCCCTGCAATCATTCTGGAATTTTCGAAACTTTTCTGATAATCATGCAATTTTCCAGTTTTTGGAATATAAAATCTGAAATCATCGGGATGTTCCAAAGTGCCATAGAACTTCTTGTAAGTTCCTGCAACTTCTTGAAATTAATGTAACTGCTTTAACGCTTATCTTTCCCAAAAATACTCTAAACTTCTGTAATGTGAATACTTCGACTAACATTTATAAAAAGTACTTAATTTCTCTAGATTTGTCTGATCCACCCAGAAGGTTCTTCAGAGTTTTTGCAGTTGTCTGAAACTATTGGAACTGCGTTGAAGTTCACGTATTTTTGCTTATCATAAACTGTTTCAGCATTCTCTTGATGTTTTGGTAATTTCCGTCTTTTTTAGCTTAAATTTATTTCAAGATTGATCATTCTACTTGCAGTGTGTAGTGTACGATCTAATTATGTTGTGCTTCTATAAAGCTTTTTGATGTTTAATAATCTTCCTTCCTTTACTTTTCCATGCAATTAAGGTTTCTCTCAACAAAAATTCCCCAGATCTTGCTTAGCATGATGTCCTTAAAAAATATTATAAAATTCCACAAGTCTTTAAGACTGTGCAAGGATTTTCACTCCAGATTCATGAAAACAAGTTGAAGTATTACAATTTTTAGGTCCAGAATATCAAAATGTTATTCAAATTTCAAATTTGTGGGAAATATACATTTTTCTGAAAAAAAAAAATCATTTCAAGCCTTAGAAATTGTAAACTTGATTTGTTACTGAAGATCAATTTATTCTGGATCTATAACGATTAATAAAGTGGAAAATTAATTGTTTTTATTTAAAAATATACTTACTAAGAAAATTATTAAATTCCCTTATGATGAGATTCCTTGCGACTTCCAGGTATTTTCAGGAAAAGTTAAAATTCCTGAGTAATTCCAGTTTTCCAGGTAGTAGACACACTGGCTAATATCGTGGGTTTGTTCATAAACTTTCTATTGAATCTTTAACATTAAAGGTTCAAATTGCACATTAGTGTTTATCAGATACTACTTGAATAAGTCTAAAACATCAAACATTTATTTGGTGAGCCATCAGGCTACATATAAGGTTCCTACAATTTTCGTAAAGTCAATGGGACTGATCTGAAATTCTACCAAATTCCATGAAGCTTTTGGAATCTCGCATAAGTATTCACATTTCACCTGAAGATGTTCTTCAAACTGCCCAGAAATGAGTGGAATTGTAAAAAAAATCCTTGACGTTATTTCGCCTTTCATTAATTTCTTGGAACTTCTTCGATTTTTCTTCTCTAAAGATCCCTGGGCTTCTTCATGCTTCGCTGAAATTTTCGAAACTTTTTAAAAGTTTCAACTATTTTCCTAAAATTAGCATTTGATGGGAGAAAAATCTTTTTCATTTGCAGGCGGAATTTTTCAAAACTTGTTTTTTATCACTAGGGGTGAAGAAATATTTTTTCATCTTACAAAGCTCCGATTAAAAGTTTTAGTTTTCTACACGTGCATGAGGCGGCCCAAATCAAATAAAATTGTTAAATTTTATGAGCAGATTTGATCACTGATTTTGTTTTTTTAAAGATAGTTTTTGTTTTTTTTTTCTCTTTTTACATCTCACATTTAAGGGCAAAGACTGATTCAGAAAGAAGACAGAGTGTTTCGATGCTGTGTATTTGCAGTGATATTTTGCGCATAGTACTCTAGAAAGGCGTCCAAACATTTGGTACAGTTTGGATGTAGGAGAAGCTGGGTTAATTTGCGTCCCGGTTTAATGTGACCAACAGCGATTTTTAGGGAGAGCAAATTGCTATGAAATGGCAAAAACATATATATTTTTTCTAACAAAATCAACTTGCCTATTTCAAAACGTAGTGAGGTGGAATATTCTGAAAATTGGTGTTACAGTCCGAATAATATTTTTATAGAAAAATGTTGTGATAATGTGTTGCGTCATGCTTTTCTTTACAGATGAAACATATAAACCAAAGAAAATATATACTTCAACGTACTGGTATCATCTTTTATTCAGTTACCTTTCTGAAATTTTGTGCAGTACGTTTTTGTATATTTTGAACGCATCGTAACAGTTTATTTTTGACTATTTCAAGGTTTTGTAAGCCCTTATATGCTGTTGTAGTTACAACACATAAGCGTTGCGAGTACGTTGAACTTGGTCATTTTCAGCAAAAATTGTTGTTCTATATTTTTCAAATTTTGATCTGAATGCCATGTAACGATTGGAACAAAAGTGCACAAAACTATTTTGACAAGCGAGTACAGAAATGTTAACGGAATGACGACTTGTGCGAAGGAATGAGCATGTCAACCCTGTCCCAAAGTACCGCCAGTCGGGGTGACAGAAAATGATGCCGAATATTCAACATGTTTTAAAAATCATATAAAGGACAAACTCGAATTTATTGCAACGCACATAAACAGCTGTAACGTTTTAACCACGGCAACAAATGACTTGTAAATTCCAGGGAAGATTCTTAGATAAATTTTTAGTCATACCCACTTTTCAATTAGGGAATCCAAAAGCTGTCTTTAAACTTTGTACAGTTGTGAAAAAGTCCATCCTCAGAATTCCTTGAAGTTCTTTTCGAAATTATTAGAACTCTATGAGCTTGTTTGAAATTCTTCTCAGAAGTCCTCTGGAATTAATATAAAAACTCTTCTTGACTTTTACTCAGAACACCTTGAAACTGAAATTCCCTTAGAGTTCCCTGTCCTCAAAATTCAATATCCTTGAGGTTCTTCTCGGATTTTTTAGAACTCTCCTAAGAGCTCTCTTGAAATTCTTCTCAGAAGTCCACTGGAATTATAATTAAACCTCTTCATGATTTTTTCTCAGAACACCGTGTAACTTTTCGAAATTATATTGAAACTATCTGCATTTCTGCACTATCTGAATTTTCTTTGAATTCTCCCCAGACATATTTGGGAACTGTTCTAAGAGTCCAGGTTTTTCTCGGAATATTTTTGAACCTTTTTTTTTCTTAGAACACCTTGGAACTTCCCTTATAGTTTCAGAAGAATGTCCTCTGTATGCTCCAAAAATTCTTCCCAGAATGAGCTTGAAATTACCTCGGAATTTCCTTGAAATTTTCCTCAACATCCCTTTGGAATTTCATTAAAAATTTGATTCTCTCGTTATTCTTTTTGAAATTATCTTGGAACTAACTGCAGGATTCACATTAATCATCTCCATTTTTTTTTGAACTGTCCTCAGAATTCAAAACCCTTGAGGTTCTTCTCGGAAGTCAAGTTTAAGTTGTCCGTCCATTCACCAAAACGTTGTAGTTTTTCTACCAGCAATGTTCAATAAAGCTTGCCCCTTCTTTCACCAGAACTGCGCAAATTTTTACATCAGGAATTTTCCATTCAGCTTGTCCCTCCATGCAGCAGATTGTTTCAAATCTTACACCAAAAATTTTCAGTACAAACTTGCCCCCAGAAAATTTTACACCTGAAAATTTTAATTGACCAGAACGATGCAAATTTTCCACCGTTAATTTTAAATAAGCATTGCTTCTCCAATCTTTTGATTGGCAAAGATTTCCTTTTTACATTGTCTACCAGAAATTTTCAATAAAGCTTAATTTTAACTAAAACTTGTGCCTTCATTTACCAGACCAGTGCAAGTTTTCCACCATAAATTTTCTGTTCATTTCATTTATCAGAGCGATGCAAATTTTGCACCAGAAATTTTCAATAAAGCATGCTCCTCCATTCATAAGAACGGTGCACCAAAAATTTTCAGTGAAGTTTGTTTCACCATGCACCTTTGTGGTGCAATTTTCAGGCTTTGTCTCTTAATGCACCAGAATGGTGCAAATATTCCACCAAAATTTTCAATAAAGCTTGCATTCATTAGAATGATACAAATTATGCACCAACAAAATGAATAAACCTTGCTTCTACATTCACCACAGTGTTGCAAATTTTCCACCAGAAATTTTCAGTTAAATGTTCACCTCCAAATTTTTAGCGTGATTCAATTTTTCCACCAGGATTATTCAATGTGATTAGTCCCTCCATCCACCACCTTGATGATATTTTTAAACCAGACATATCTAATAAAAATGTTTTTCTTCAATTTACCAGCATGAAGGTGAATTTTTTCAACCTTAAATGTACCATCTTCTTTTAACACCCCATTGAAAAAAAGAAATTACTCCAGATTTTTTTTTTGTGGTACAATTTTCATCGAAGTTTGTCCCTTCTTTGTGGTGCAATTTTCAGGCAGCATCTCAAAGGAATTGACGCAATAAAAGGTTTTCAGTGCCCTAGCACCGATTCCTAGTCCTGACTACTTTAAACTAGGGGAACAGGATTTTTCAGTAATCAAAGGAACCCATATTAGTCCTTGTTACTTTGTATGCCTTCTTGATAGTGGAAAGACCTGGCTTTGTCCACCGAGGATGATTTTGAAACAAGGATCAAATGAGTTAGTTGGTCTGCATCTATGTGATTCCTAATCTTCCATTCGTTGTTCTCTAGTTTGAAGTGGTTAAGACTAGGGCTCTGATGCATGGTCATTATCGATGTCATTGCTTAATTGTGTTGTTAAGGAATCCTATTTTGGCTGTCAAAGGGAGGGTGATCTAACTCTTCGAAGGGTATAAATAGGGGGAACGGGTTTTTCATGGAGTAACCATGAGTAACCACCATGACTGGCCTGTTTAAAAAGCACTCGATTAACAACTGAAGTTCTTAAGAACAACAAGTGCAGGTGCGAACTACAGTTGGGATGTAATAGTCATGCTGAAGAAGAAGTTTCAGTCACAAAAAAACGAGCGAGTCAATTAAATCAAAATTGATTTTCGTGGTGTTACAGATTGTATAAACTCAAGGCCCTTGATTATACATGAATGTTTTGTTTGCGGCGAAGATGAATTGCATTTCGTGTAAAATTCATGTTTTTTTTTTTAGTGTGTGGGTAGTTCTAACAGCGTACATTATTAATTTCAATGAGTTCTTTTTAAGTTCAATTGAATCAAATATTTACATCTTATGAAGATTTTACGAGGAAAAATACGACCACGCAAATTTAAAGTTTAGTGTATTCATGAACCAGTGATTAAAAGCATGTGTTCCCCTTCACTAACACACACAAACAGATAGGGTGAATTGACTTATTATGGACCTATTTTTAGGCTTTTTAGAGTGCATCATAAACTCCCCAATTACTCTGTTTACAAATTGAGCTTAAAATATGGTTCCTAAAATAAAAGACAAATTTATGACAAGGAGATCTCGAAGGATAGACGAAGTAGGATGAAAAATTCAAGTCGATTTCAGCAAAATTTACTTCTTTAGAAGAACCAGCACACCATCAAAGATTTTGGCCTCTGGCGGAGAAGATTAAAGTGAGTGGGCCCTCGAATTCATAAAACATTGTCGAAAGTTTAAAAACATATCATCCTTCTCCAGATCTTGCGAATAGATGGCAATCGAAATAACAACCGACAGCAAACCACTGAAGCTGTTTGTTAGCGAGATTTAGCTGGTTTCCGCTCCATAGCAGCGGTTTTATTCGGCAAAAGAACCAACTCTTCGAAAATTTCATTCAAGCGTACATCCATGCATCGTTGGATGGTGCACTTCTGTAACCATCCGGAAGAAGGGGATTTTTTTCGAGCACGATTGCGCTTCCTGCTGTTCTAAATGCGAAATGTTAAAGTATCGCAAACTATCTGAGTAGCTGCACCGAATCCATCGGGAGAAAACCACCTGAAAGAACACTGGATCCCACAGCGCAACTAAATATCGAATGATAAACAAACTTTGACGTTTAATTTTTTGCAGGCAACTTTGCCTCCATAAATGCTACCATAAATCTGAACGGGTTAGGATCAAGCAAAATGGCTTTAGATAAATAGAATTCAGCCTGCAAGTTTTCTTCATAAAAGTCATTTTAAAAACTTTTTAATTTGTTAAGGAATTCTTGAAAGCAAAACAACTTTTTCACAAATGACCCATGAAATCAACTTTTATGCCACCGCCATCATGTTACAATTAGTTTGTTTGTTTTTCACAATCTTCGATTTTCAATCTTTAGTTCCTTGGATATAACTATATTTTGGTAAATTTAGCAATGAGCAAACATTTAAATGCAAAAATCATTAAAAAAAATGTCGGCTTAGCTCGATCTGAAAAAAATTTCAATGTAAAATAATTAGTCAAATCGACGTTTTACGAGGGCGGATTTATCAGTTCTCTATCAGTTTCTATTTTAATTATGTTCATAACATCGGATTCATAAATCCTTTTCTATCTTGAGTGATGTTTTCCTAGTGGATTTAGCAAATAGCTAGGAGAAATGGCTCGGAAAGTGTTTTTATTGTAGCTAAATAGCTTTTGTTGTAGCTTTCAAATGGTTCTCAATGCGTTCGTCATACAACCTTTTGCAGTAAATCAATCTTGAAGAGCTACGAGAATACACCCTTCAGAACCTTCTCCAGGGTGGGCCAACTAGACATATTCTAGTCTTAATGAAGTTTTGATGGATGCATTAATGACAAAATAGCCTTGACCAGAGTTTTATGAATGTTGTTTTATAGTTGCTTTGTTGTATTTCATAAAACTTAAAATATTACTTGGGATGAATGTCTGAATGGGAATAATTGTCAGAGTATTTAATCGCCAGATGGTGAAATAAATGGTAGTAGATAGCATCTCGGTATAAAATCTCTAAAATTTCAAGGACATTCCGTACACGCCATCAATTCCCGAAACAACAGAGTGCAGAAAAATGTGGTGTTTTGGAGATATCCATCATTGAAATTCCTTGGGCACGTTACTAAAATTCTCGTTAAACTTTATAACCATTTAATTGTTGTTTCAGCAATGTTTTTCAATATGATGCTAGCTTATCCTTTACTTAGTGTGTATCAGTCACAATAAAATAAATAAATAACTTTATTTTGCCCGCAAAAATATGCATTACAAAGTTATCTATTAACTTTTATGGACCACCCGGGGTCCATTATAGGATTGTTTACTGCCTATGATGAACCATCTAGAATAAAATCACATTTAACTTACTATTTCAGCTTTCGAAAATAAACAATAGATGGGATCCTATGCAGATGAGTGGTAAAAGATGTTTTCCGATTGAATTAACCAGTAAACCGTTCCAATTTATATGTGAAATAAAATTAAGTCGCAAATGGTTCACTAATGCGAAAGGGTCCACAAAAGGGCAAATTAGCCTATCTGTTACTAAATGTCTAATCACCAATTCCAAGCTCCAATCGCCGTAATTACAGCGCCATACCTAAAATAGGCATTAGCTCAAGCAAATCGCAACCATGACCCAGACATCCGAAATTCGCCACACTGAGTAGCCACAAAAATGTGTTTCCTCCATTCGCATCAAGTTCACGGCTGGCTGCTACATGCTCCATAGACTCGCAACTACCCGCCCGTTACGTATGTCTGCGTCTCGCTCCGCGAATCTCATTGCGTTCATCGTTTGGTGTTTTGCTCAGCACATTCGTCCTTCACTCTTTTTTCGACAGTGTAATTAAAACAAACCGCGCCGCCTCCCCCCGAAAAAAAAATGTAGCTTTTCCGCTACTGACTTACTTAGGTACCGACATACCTAAAGCCCAAGCCCGAGAGCGATCCAAACTAGCTTCGACTGGATGGCTACGTTCAAGTAAGTATTGCCCAGAAAAACTAACCTTGTGTGTGTGTTCGGAGCCAGTAGCCAGCAGTGTGATTCATTGCTCTAAATTGGAAGATGCCTTTGTTGTTATGTGTTATGGAATGGTCGCTGAAAGCAAAAGTGCGCGGTATGGTTTTCGTGCGTAGGCCTCCAGCGAGACCAGTTCCGTGGATCCCAAAAATCTGGGATCCTGTTCCGCAAGTCGGTAAGTAGAAGCTGATGTTGAAACCAAGCGCGCAACCAGTTTGGCTTTTCTGAACGTGTTTCAGGTGTTATGCGAATGGATTCCAATTTTGGGGGGATATCTTACAAGACGCGCCACAAATGCTAAACCTGTTCATCAGACCCCGTTTGTGTTTCTGTATGCGTATATCGCTGTTGGCCAAATGTGAATGTAACATTTGACATTTTTCTTGTATCGAAATCGAAGAGCTTTCCAGTTAGTGACAACACGGCGTGGTCTCATCTCCATAAGAAGGTCGACAAATTTAAATTGCTAATAGGGTATTAGCTTGTTTTTTTTTCCGTGGAGCGAGCCGATTTTGAAGCATAATAAAATAAATTTTTCGATCGTAAATATTTCGTTTCGCTTTTGCGTTGATGGCATCTTTTTGGGCAAAGTCGTTTTGGTATAGCTATGGTGTATGGCACACAGGAACATCTACTGACGTCAACGTGGCTACAGACGTAGAATTTGTATGTTAATGACAGAGATTAATTAGCAGTCTTCTTGAAGAAGGTGCGACATTTTTCAGATTTAGAATGAAATATCACATTCTGTAGCAAATATTTCATGCAAAAAGCAGGATTAACCCGAACATAATTGAGAAAAGAAGGTTAGATCCCGGGCTGTGAGGATAAACGAAGGGTAAACAGCATAATTAATATGGCATTGGCCGATGGATATCGACTAGGTTGTAGGAATATTAGATCACAATATTTTACTTTTGTTTATCTGAAAGTTGGAAAAGAAAAATAAAGAGGGGAAATGAATGTAATGTCGGTCTAAATGCACCTAATTTGGGCCCATACATAAATTCAGCAATCGACTAAATTTTCAATAGCGACCAAAAATATCCATCAGTACCGTCCCAATGACGCGTTCATCTAGATAAAATTGATAAATAGCAGATTTTTAGCGATGGGCCCAATCTTAAATCCATAGGCAAACATTAGAGATATTTCCCATACGACCAAAAAATTAGTACAATTAAAAAGCAATCGGAATCTCTCGGCACCTGCATCTATAATAACGTGGAATGCTGGAGGCGGCTAGCTCGTTTCGCACTACCGGTAATCTTCGCTATCTTTATCAGTGGTGCCAATACACATTATTATATTGTCCTTCTAGAGCAAGTTCCCGAGATTAATTTCCCTTTCCAATAAGAAGAAGAAGAAGAAGAAGAAGAAGAAGAAGAGGTTCCACCGCATCACCAGCAAACAAAATTCAAGTTTGTCAATGCATACTATGTTTTTTTCAGCATTCAGTTCATTTTCATACTGGTGGTAGAACTTTGACAGCTGCGGTAGAACTCTACCGTAGCCACCAGACGAAAATGTTTCATAAGATCCGCACTATGATCCTCTCCAGGCGGGTGCGTATTGATGCGATTTGCTTGTGTTAGTGAGATGAATTTTTTGTTTGCTGTTAGAAATTTTTTGTTTGCTGTAAGAACTGTCATTCT
This sequence comes from Ochlerotatus camptorhynchus, assembly GCF_037179485.1. Classification (NCBI taxonomy): domain Eukaryota; kingdom Metazoa; phylum Arthropoda; class Insecta; order Diptera; family Culicidae; genus Ochlerotatus; species Ochlerotatus camptorhynchus. The sequence continues at coordinate 3,226,964 of NW_027040524.1, forward strand.
AAAGTAAAAATAAACAACATAACGAAAACAAATCTTACGCTTACACCGTAAGAATCAAATACACTTTTATGAGTAAAAGTTTACCCATTTTCAGTAAAAGTGGCTTTACTCATTAATGAGTGAATTATTTTTACAATGTAGCTAACAGTTAGTACTTAATGGGTATAATAAATAACTCATTAATTAGTAGTGCCACTTTGATTGATGATCGCTTAACTTTTACTCATAAATGGGTGTTTGATTCTGTGAAACTGTGGTAGTGAAAATCCGAGGAAAATACACAACAAACCGCTGTCAAACTCATTATGACAGATCGAACTATATACATTTTTTAGCCAGGGAAAAATAATAAACAACTTTACACGGCGATAGACCCCCGTTAGTGTACGTGCGTTAAACGTCACTAATTGATATGAAATGATATTATAGTGTAGTGTTCGTGAGATCCGGCTCGGAGAACTCAATGTATACTAGACTGATGTAAATGATGAAGTTTTCACTTCACAACGCTCAAACGGTTCCAAATATGAAATCGAAGTAGGCTGCGCTGTAAAAATGACTGCTGCGTCGTTTTTTGTGCGAAAATAGTTAAAAATTAATTTCCACTGTTTGTTAATGCGATTTTGAATTATTGGAACGATGTTGAAAAAGAGAATTAGAAAAAAGTGATCAGTTACCCGAGAAAAATCCAGCATCCAAAGGATAGCAAATCTAGATAAAATTTTGCTATCAACCTAGAGCTGAAATCATAATTTGATTTCAGTTTACTTGATAAGCAAATTTGATGATAAATTATGTTTTCATTTTGCTGTACATCTGCTCTTCAAATATATGTTGTTGCAGCTTTGTTTTTATTGTTTTAGTTGAAATTGAATACTCGTTTCGTTATAGACAGCAAAAATGTACATCAAATTGAGTTTTCAGTTTGATCTCACTGATAGCAGATTTAGTTTTCAATTTGATGTCACAGGAAGACTTTTTTCTTATAAATTTAATGATATTTTCACCATTAAAACGACTCAAACGACATTATCTGCGACATCATAGCATCACCTTTAGTTTTCAATTTGATCTCAGACTTTGCTCGGGTGAAGTGTCAAACTGTTCCTTTAAATTAAGAAACATTGCGTTCCGGAAGATAACCGTTTGTTACACGTGACGCTCAGCTAAGTTATGTTTCCTTTTCTTTCAACTACCAGTAATTCTTATTCTAGATTCAAATGACTGTGTTGATCACAATAAATACTCGTCAATCAAGTCTTGCGCTACTGCTTGGCTGAAAGTTTCAGTACATTATCAGTAAAATATCTGCATCGATAATGTATTGGATTGGGGCTTATCGTTTGTGAAAATAGCTTCGGAATGCTTGTGTTCTTGAAATGGGCTATTGGAGTTGCGGTAGAACTAGCACATTCCAACTCAGTTCAAACTTCTTGCAGTCATAAAAAATTAATACATGCAAATGTTATGCATAATGCTAATGCCAGACAGTGGGAGTTTGACTGTATGCACTCACACAAATAACCTTCCCAAAATGTGCACTCATTTGTTCTAGATATCGCTGATCAGATCACTGCTTAAGGAATATTACGCACGTCTGAATCTCACTGAAAACCTTCAAAGCTCTTTTGGACCTCTCCGAAGTATTTTGAACAGCTCTGAAGTTTTCAGATCCTCTCAAAAGCTCACTCAAAATTTCTCCAAGTTTAACAGGTTCTTTATTTTTATTTTTTTAACTAGTTTGTTTATTTGGAAGGCTCAATCGCGTTAGCTTTACGGAGCCGATAGTTCATTGTTCTTTGTTAGTAGCAAAATTCGCTTAATTTTATGTCTAGTAGGAGTTGGGCCGAATACTCACGGCTTACTCGAGGTTAGAGAGGTACATTGTCGAAGGATAGGATCAGGGGAGGAGCTTGGGGTAAGGTTTCGTTGTCTCATCAGAGCGTTGTCGCCAGTATGAACGGTAGTGCGGTTCTAGTTTGATCTGGAGTTCGACCGGCTATGGTGACCAGTGGGCGACGATGAGACTCATCGAGACGGGGGACAAGACAAACAAAAACTAATCAAGAGAGACAAAAGACAAAGGAATTAAATTCTTATACTAGACATTTGAAGAAACACATAAACCGACTGCATATAGCAGATATCGCGAGTACCCAACACGTCTCTGATAGGAACATAGGGTTGTCTTCCTTGGGCCTCAAGAGTATTCAAAAGTCACTCTCTGGCGGTGTCATTATCCGTACATTGCCAAACTACGTGATCGATGTCATCGTAACCGTTTCCACACTGACAGATGTTGCTGTTGACGAGGTTTATTCTATTTAGATGAGCATCTAGTGAGTAGTGGTTGAACATAAGTGACAGGTTCTTGTTCGATCAAGTTAGTGAAATTGTACTTGGCATAGCGGATTTTAGAGAAATATCCAAAATTTTAACGAAGATCAGTATTTTTAGGAAAAAAAAACAACGGAATTCAGGGAAGCGCAATGAGTTTAACTGTGGTCAAGGGAATCTCAGAGGAGCTTAACAGAACTGTTGAGAAGTTAAGGGGCTTCTCAGAAAGAATCTTCAATGGAATATGTCTAGAGGGGAGCCTCAAAAATGCTAGATGGAAATTTAAATAAGTTCAGATAAAACAAAAAGCTCTTAAAAGAAATTTAAAGATATTTTAATGGAATCTTAGAGAGGTTTTAGAAATTGTTAGTTCAATTCCATTTCATGAAAAAATTACAAAACTATACCATCACAAACTTTTCTTAAAATTCCCACCAAGCTGACCAACGGCCAGTTTGGACCTATATCTGGTCAACTCTACATCATCTCGAGCCATCTTGTCAGTCTTCTCTAATTTCCGCTTGAATTTTGCGACTGGTACGAATTAAAGGTGATTGGTAGTTTAATGTACCTACCCCACCCGTGTCCCCTCGAGATCGTCAAGTCGACGATGACAGGAGCACATATCGTGGTAGGGGTAAACAATAGTTGCAATTTCCAAACCTACGACTGGATGCCTTCCTTCAAATAACAACTGAAGTGCGGTAAAAAATCGGTAGAACTGTTTCAAACACACAGTTGGTACATGAGCGGGTCGGTTTTCATCTCTTTTGCCAGTGGTGGCGGGGGGGGGACACCCCTCACCATCCCTCTCCAAAGGCGGAGTTTGGTAAAGAGAGATGAAAAAACCGATTTGTACCTTCCTTAAAAGTTGTCCTAGCTCGCTATTCTAATATCTATATGCAATCTTCATACTGCCGTACTCTAACGGAACTATCAACTCTATGCTTTAATCCACTCCATCTATCGTATAAAAATTACCACTACAGTCTGTTATTTGAAATTAGCATCTTCAACTAAGTTTAATGTCTTTTCGAGAAAATCCACTCCGTACCGCAAAACGAATATCTCTTACATCTAATGTAAGGTTGAATTTATTACATTATCTGCATATGTTTCATACAACAAATGTAATTACAGTTCTTGCAATGGACTAAATGATGAATGATGAATATATTCACATGCTTATAATTGTTTTCCTTGCTAATATTGTAAAGTAGGGAATGGAAAACTTTATTTTTTTGGGTCAACGTCACCCTCACTTACGGTACCTTTAAATCTCTTCGAAATTTCCTTGGAATCCTCCATATAACTAATTTAGTATTATCCTGAAAATTACATGCCTTTTTCTCAAAATGTTAATCAATCAATGCTCTCCTGAGGAATCCTCCTGAGTCTATTTCTTTTTCTATTATTATGCTCAGAACACCCGATAAATTCTGTTTACACTTCTCTTTGAATTCCCGTCAACATTATCTAGGAATTATCATTAAAACTAACTTGCTATCCTTCTCATGACTCCCATACAATTTTCATCGGAATCACCGAGAAATTCTCTTTAAAGTTCTTTTCACAACTACCATGGAATTATTCTAAGATTTACCGAGAAATTCAATTCAGACCTTCTTTTCTTCTCCCTTCATTTGTATGGCATTTTATCTAAGATTTTTTTAGGACATTATCTCAGAATGATCTTGAAATTCTAGGCAGAACTCTTTTTAGGATGTTTACCAGAATTTTATGGCAATTCTCCTCGGCTTTTCTTTTGAAATAACATTTTAATTCCTTTTGATTTCTCCTAAAAATTACATCGGTGTCTCTTCAGATTTCTATTGAAATTTGTTTTCCAAGTTGCGCACCATCTTGACAACTTTCCAGGACCAAAATAGTGTTTCTTTTGTAATATAGGATCTGGATAATTTTTTTTCCATAATTCGACATTTTGAGTATTTTTCTCAATCCCGTATTGGAAAAAAAATATCATAGTTTAATGCTCCTTCCGAATGTCGAAGCCTCCTCGAAAAAAATCAAATGAAAATACAAAGAATGTAGCTGTTGCTGTAACCATGGTTTTAACTATGAAAATATTGGACCTTACCTAACATAAAATCACAAAGAAATTCATGGTTGACAGTAATAAAAATCAGTGAGAAATTTACAGTCGAAAAGGGGGATTGTTATGTAGATTAACAAAAGGAAAATTCATTTTTTCCCGATCAAATTTAATATCAAAACAGCAATTTTCATTGAATTTCTAAAACAATTTCTTAATTCAATTTCTTACTTTTTAAAATTTGGTCTAATGTCCCATTCAGACCAATAGCGTTCACGATTGCCTTGTAACGATGCAATTAATGATGATGACTCTGCTCGTGGGCCCGAGAAGACTTCCGAAAGTTGCTCAACCAACACATAAAAACGACACGTTATAGAACTAGCTTCCAAAAAACCCCCGAAAAACTAGAATTCATCGCAAATATTTCAACGAATTCTTCCATTCGCGCTGAAGACGACAGACAATGCTTAAGTCCTGCTGAAGCTCTAGCCCTGTCTTTGGATCTGGATCTATCAGAACGGAAGTACATTGTGCTTCGAGATGTGGTAAACGCCATGCATAAAGATTATTTTTCAGGTATTTATGCACTAAAGCAAGCTAAGAATAAAATCATTCCACAAAACCTTGAAGAGCTGCCAGTAAATGGCATCACCGAAGTTTAGCAGATAACTCACCCTACAAAAGAAAGATTGAATAGTAAGTTAGGAATGGATGATAGCTCTGGGTAGGATTTATAAACATAAATTTTCCAGTGCGAATTCAACCGATGAGTTCTTATTCCTAATTGCTATTGTTCCCATCGAACTAATTGATACAGAAACAAAAGGAACTTTGTGGCATAGCCTCTACCCATTTTTGCAGACCTTTTAAGTTTATGTTTGCTAAGGAGGAGTCAAATGTTAATCTAAATGAACAAACCACAGTGGAAACTCATGTCATCATATTAGTCCCATATGAAACATGCGTAAGTGGTATCGATCTTCACGTTTGTTTTAAGTTTCTTTTCACTATGCTGGATGTGGTCACACGAAAAAGCAGCTAAGTGTTACATATGTGGCGCTACTCCAAAGGATATGAACAATTTGAAAGTCCACGAGAAGCCTGAAAATACAGCCAACTATGGGTTGTCCAACAATGAAGAGTTGGATTAAGTCGATTGAGTGCCTACTGCATATTGCCTGTAGGTTTGTTAAATTTATTTCCTTACTTAAACCAAATTCGCCAATGTCTTTTTTTAAGTTGTCGTTCAAAACTTGGCAGGTTCGTGGAGAAGCAAATAAGAAAAGAAATGAGCAAATCAAGAAAAATAATCAAAACTTGTGCAAAATGCAAATAAGATTGATCGTCGACAAGTCCAAGCCTTTTCTGATTTTTTTTTTCTGAACCTAAAACAAGTTCTGCTATCACGGGAATCGACGAAAGCCTCATAGTTAAATTTGCTACAATTTTGAGAGTGATTGCTAGCGGAAAACAAATTGATATTAATAAATATCAGATATTACTGCAGGACACAGGGGATCAATACTTAACTTTGTATCGCTGGAAACATGCCATTGACGGTGCATCAACTGCTTATTTCAATGTTCGAGTTACCCATTGGTGATTTTTCGGAAAAAAGCCCTGGAAACAGCTCATAAAATTACTAGGAAAACTCGATTAAATCACACACGAAAAACATCCAGAATCAATACCAATGAAGCCGTAATGATACCATTGCTCTTGAATTCAGACCCTTTTGTATCTTTCAATCGAAAAAAATTTTCATCTAGGAATCGTAGAGATGACTTTTTTAATACTGATAACTGGTGGCAACAACCCATATCATATCGAACATCATTTCATACAACGTAGTCGCTTTTTGTTATTGGTTAGTTTTTGAATGTATCAAATGAGCTACCTGGTTGAATTATACTCCCAGCTTGCTTATTTATTTATTTATTTTTTTGGAAGGAAAAGCCACACAAGTGGGCGCAAATCCTCAGCATTTCAGTACCTACAGATTCATTTGCTTGATCTAAGTCCTAAGCATATTAAACGATATTAATGATTAACCTAATTTAAGTACAGAAAACAGAAACCGTCAAAAAGTTAAAAGTGCATTATAAAACAGATTCTTAAGCCTAACACGGGAGATATTAAAATCAAACCAGTTATAACATTTGTGGGAAATCTTGCGCATGCTAGTTAACGACTCATTAGCTCCGTAGTTTGTGCGAGAAGCCGTAATGTTGAAAACATAATAAGAACGTAAATTTACTCATCTGATATTGACGTTCAACTGCTGCAGAAGTAAGCCGCAATTAATGTCCACTCGTAGGAGATCAGCGATGAAGGTAGCCTTAGAGACGGCACGGCGAACACTAAGTAATTGCAGTGCAGGTGCATATGGCTGCGTTGCATACCTTCGAATGCTAGTTGATGGGAATCCTCGGTGAATCTTTCGCGAACGAAGTGAAGATGTTAGTTAGATGCAGAAAAGGGAAGTGCGAGGCCATTGATCGTTCCAGCAATCTGTTCAAGCTTTCACCCGTGCTGGACGAGTATAATGTGATGCGAATGGATGGAAGAGCTGAAAAAAGTTGTGAAAAGCTGTATGTGGTGCAAGATCCATAAATGCAAACCGGTGGTTCCAAGAATGGCTCCCCTTTCCAAACCAACAAACTTTTCCTTTAGTTAGACCGTTAAGCTAAACCGGGGTTGACTTCTTCGGCCCGATCAACGTAGTGGTTGGGCGTCACACGGAAAATCAATGGTGTACTCTTTTCACTTGTTTTGGAGCAAGAGCTATCCACCTCCAAGTCGTGTATAGTCTGTCGTCGCAGGCATGCCTGATGACCATCCAGCGTTTCGTTTGCAGACGCGGAGTTCCTATTGAATATTTCTCCGACAATGGGACAAACTTTGTAGGTGCAAGCAAGGAAATCGTAAAGGAGATCAAACTGGACTGTTTTGAGGAGCTAACGAGCTCAAGAACCCGATGGAACTTCAATCCACCATCGGCACCTCATTTCGGTGGAGTGTGGGAACGACTCGTTCGTTCAGTCAAAGAGGCGATGGAGTTGTTGGATGACGGTCGCAGACTAACGTATGAAATACTCCAAAATACGCTGGTTGAAGCAGAAGATATAGTGAACTCCAGACCACTAACTTGCGTTCCTCAAGAACCAGGAAATACTAGGTCGATAACTCCCAATCATTTCTTGAGGGGACTTCCATCAAGTGGAACAGTGGGTTACGTACCGCCGACCAACGAAGCTGAGGCACTACGGGATAGCTACAAAAGTTCGCAGTTACTGGCTGACCGCATATGGAAGCGGTGGTTGTCTGAGTATTTACCGATCATCAACCGACGTACAAAATGGAAGAAGGCGAAGTTGTGTTTGTAACAAACGACGACAACAGAAAGTGCTGGGTTTGAGCAGTTGTAGAGGAGGTCGTCCAAGGAGCCGATGGACGAATCCGACAAGCCGTGGTACGTACAGCCAAGGGCACTTACAGGCATCCGGTAGTAAAACTTGCGGTGCCGGAGATACGTATTAGTAAATCTGTTTCCAGCGGGGATCCTGCACCAGTGTTACAAGGAGAGGCTGTTGAGGCACCGGTGACGTCACCACCGAACGCGCACCTACAAATACACGCACAACCGTTGGGGCGTACCTAACTGCAAGTAGCCAACCTAAAAGGATCATCATAATATTCTGTAATCAAAACAAACGTGGAAAATTATGTAGACCAAAATAGGTGATAAGTAAATCTTATAATTAGTGGCTTTTTAAAGTGAAAATACATAAAAAATAAAAAAAAAATATAGCAAGAAATACCTTATAACGGAGCAAGTAAGTTGTAATAGTGAAAGTACAATATTATAAAGTAATGTTAACATTTAATTTTTGTAATAAGTAGCAAAGGCAGTAAAGCTGTTAAGAAGAGACAGATTATCAAGGACTGATTTGTTCAGGAAAAACTACTCATGTAAGTGAAATGTAAAATGAAATTAAAAAAGTTAAACCAAACTAATATATTTACAGTTTTGAGCTGTGTGAAAACAACACTGCTGGACAAATTTTGTTTTTTTAACTGATCCGAACAAACGTCTTTCAGATACAATAAAAATATGAACGGTCCCAGACGACTGCCTTGAGGTACACCAGAAGAAACAGCGAATGGTTGAGAAATATGATCTCCTATCCTATGTCAACCGGTGAGGTATGAGCGAAGCCAATCAAGAAGGAAATCGTGAAAACCTAGTCGCTCTAGATTGGCCACTGCAATCTTGTGATTGATTTTATCAAACGCAGAGGAAAGAATGGTGTAGATTGCATCCGCTTGATGACCTATTCCCATCTCGCGTATGATTACTTACTCGGCATAAATCCGTGTTGTTCGGTCGCGATGTAACTATAGCATGTGTGTGTTTAAAAAAATCTAGAACCAATAGTTCAAAAAGTTTTCAGACTGCACATAAAGCACCGACTGCTTATTTATTTTTTAAAGACAGGTAACACAAAAGAATCCTTCTAGCCGTAGGGAAAGATCCCAGAATCCAAAGAGAGGATGAAGATGGATGCTAAAGGTGCGGCCAGCACTCCAATACAGTTCATAATAACCGTGGAAAGGATTCCGTCAGGGCCAGTGCTGGAAGAATTTTTCAAACGAAGGCTTACTCTACGAACATCATTAGTCGAGGTAGGCGAATGCGGTCCAACGGCAAAAACTACGGGAACCTCGCTTACGGCGGCTACGATGTACTCGTTAAGTAAATTTTCTTTGACGAAGATACTGCTGATTCCCTACGAATCAGACTCTTCGCGATCCGTATTGTACATGGTAGAAGGTAAGCCCGATTCCTTCCGTTGATCGTTCACATGATTCCAGAAGCTCTTGGGATTTGCTTTGCGTTTAGTTTGTAGATGGCGCTGATGGGATTGAAAAAGCTGTTTGTTGAGCCGCTTATACTGTTTGTTAACGAGGTTGTACTTCCTCTTCGATGCCTCCGTTCGAAGTTTACAAAATTTCTTCAAGGCAGCTCGTTCGGATGACTTCAGTGTCTTGAGTCGGTGGTTGGACCAAGGAGCGTTACTAAAGTCTGTTCAAAGATTGATTGCAAAGGCTCTCAAATTTCCAAAATCGACTGTAAATACCGTGCTTAAACGTTATCGGGAAACATTAACGTTAGATCGTGCAAAACAAAAAAAATACGTAGAAGTGGAACATATGACCGAAAACTACGAGCGAAGGTCATAAGGGCAGTCCAAAAGAATCCTGGGATCTCCGGTCGTGATTTGGCGAAAAGGATCAGTGTGGCACACAGTACATGCCAGCAAACATCCCAACAGGACGCTGAAACAAAACCTGGTTGTCAAAAACCGCACAAGGAAGCTGTACGAGCAAGTTCTGTATTTTGATGGACGGACGGATGTATTTTGATGGACGATGAAACTTACGTAAAAATGGACTTTGGACAAATCTCGGGCCAAAAATTTTGCTTTGCTAAACGTAAGGGGGATGCTTCGGATAAATTCAAATTTGTATTTGCAGATAAATTCACTCGCAAGTTGATGATTTGGCAAGGCATCTGCAGTTACAGAAAGAAAACAAAGGTTTTCATAGGAGCGACTATGAATGGACAACTTTACAAGGAGGAGTGTCTCCAGAACATAATTTTGCCGTTCATTCAATCACACGAAGGTCCCGTGAAGTTTTGGCCTGACTTATCTAGCTGCCATTACAGCCGCGGTGTCATAGAATGGTATAAGCAGAATAATTTCGATTCGCATCGGCAATTATCAAGCGCAAATTGAAGAAATGTGGCAAAACAATCAAAACACCATCTGATTTGGAGAAGTGGTGAAAAAGGATGGTAGATGAGGTTGACAGTGCTACTGTGCAAGACATTATGAGAGGTATTCCACGAAAAGTTCAAAAATTTATCCGAAAAGCTGAGGAATAATTTGTTGTATTTTTCCCTTGAAGCTAAATAAAAATCATACAAAATGATACCTTCAGCGTTTTCGTGCTTTAAGGAATGAGAAATGACCTATTTTGTGCGGCCAAATTCTAAATGGAACAGACTTTATATATGGGTGTAGTTGTTATGGGTACAAACTGATCGATTGCATAGACGGCAATATTCGAGAAAACAGAAGAGGCAGCATTCGCGTCACGATCTCGGAGTTCATAGTCCCCGCTGATGTTTTCGAAAAGGTTGCAATTCCCTAGAAGTCAGTCCTTCGGTAGTCATACAAAACGCTGTCCACAAAGTGCAAGTCTGATATAAGTGTAATGATAACTACAGAGGTAAATGGTGTCTACAACGTTTAACTAGTGGTTCGGGTGCCTCTTGGTCCGATCAATTAGAGGCGAGTTCACGGCTAAGGAAACATAGATCAAGCAGTTTATGATTTTCATTGGAGACCCCGTTCCGTTGCAGAAGATCAGCAGTATTGTAGCAATCTAGGAGAGATGCTACTACAGGTGTAATATATGAGTTATTAGAGCGAAGATGACAGAACCCTGCTTCATTCGATGACCAGTTGACTGAAGCAAGATTGAAATCACCATGAACAAATGAAAAATGTAAATAATGTATCCATTAATTTTACATTTGAAGATTTTTTTCCCACTAATAACTTTATAAATTTGCATTTGGTCAAGTTTCATCAAAATTTTATCATTGGATATTTTCGTTTTTCGCTAAATATTATAAACCAGGAACTTAAAATATAACCGGGAAAACTGGGAGAAAATCAGGATTTTAAAAATAAAAATTCACGTATAGTGTTTTCCTATTTTGATAAAAAAAAATTATATGTATACGAATGGCAACTAATAGTTACGTAACTAAAAAACTTAATTTATAAAATGTAATTGTTTTATATTGGATAAAAACATCAACAACCCTTCAATTCATCATTCCATCAGATGAATTCAACGAAGTCAACCACCGTGCACTCTTCATCCCGATATGATTATTGATGACCCGTAACGCTCGCAATTTCGAAAATTATGGCCCTTTTCTCCCGCACCAGCCAAAAAACCGAAATGTCGAAACTTCAAAAGAAACCATTAAGTCATTACTCCCCGCATCTCCAGCTTCGCAGGGTACAATGCAATTGATTACAATGCCTCCGGATATGGGATACCACTGGATGGCAGCAATAACTGCACTTCCCTTCGACGACGGACGGACGGCCAATGGCCCCCAATGAGATGAAATGGTGGAGGTGACAAGGTGACGACGAGGAAACAAAGAAGCAAATTTGCCGAGGAATGGCACTGCTACGGGTGGAGGAGCAGTGGATCCTGGCCGGAGTGACCATTCAATTTATCCGCATCAGCATCCGTACCCTTCAGCCGTGGTTGCATACTTCCCGATCACTGCGCTACGATTGGTACGCGGCGCATATAAATTCTCAACCCACCACCAGCATTATAATGGGTGATGTAATCTGTTTCGTTGCGTTCCATCGAGTGGGGCCCTACCTGGCTGCCTGGTGCCGGCCTTACTCTCTCATACATACCATACTTTTTCTTTTATGGCTTTTGGATTTCGTGCCCTCAGGGAGGGAAGCGAACGCTTTTTGATATTGAATGCAAAAACAAAGGACTATGTAGCTACAACAGCACTGCCCCGTGCGGCGACCCAAAGTACCGGTGCACCGTTCGTCGCTGCTCTCGAGTGGGTAGGTATGTGGGGTTGAGAAATCCTTCCGCGCAGATAAGAGTAACTACCACTTTTGAGTGCTGGGAACTGCGTGGCGACCAGAGGGGAAGGCGGTAGGTTATTGTTTCCCGAAATTAAACGGTTCCAAAAATGTGCATCTCAAGGCTCTGAAGCTGGGACTTTCTGTGGTGCATAGTTTAAAAAACGTAGATACAAGCATGCACTCCCGATCGAGGCGAAGGAGACCGACAAAGAAACGCTCTGGAGCCTAATGAATGTAACATGATCGAATGTTTGTAAAGTGAGCTGCGTGCGCAAAGGCAAAAGGTTTTTTTTATGGCACATGAACAAAAACTGGGCGGTGGGCGAAAGGTATCGAATTAATCAATTACCGCACACCCGCTGGTGATTGGAGATTGTTTGTTTTGACGATGCATGAAGGACGGTACTTTTACGTAACTGAATGAGATATACACTTGGAATGTGGACGACGGAGATTATCCGAATGAGAGTTTTGTTTTCCAGCGTAACTATCAACAGAGTTCTGGTACTTCATTTCAAAGCTCACTGAGCGTCACTGAACTTTACCCATCAATCATAATCTTTCATGTCCACAAATAACTTTTTCAATAACACACTCCCCGATCGGACAATCAATACCCCGCGATGACCATTCAAAGCGTCGTATTCAAATTCATTCATCGCAGCATTCTCCAGTTGCAATACTGATATCCCACAGCTTCGGTCGGCAAATGGGAAGAAGACGAACAGACTGGCTTGAATGACGCATCACAATCATCTCCAACGTGGCGTCGGCTGCGGCGGTGGCGGTCAGTCAGTCAGTCAGTAAGTCAGCCAGTACGGGGTAGACCAACCAGGAAGGCAAGCGGCGCAATATTGTTATCTTCTGACTGAGCGGCTTGACTGTGCGTGAATCGACGCTTTTTGCGTCTCAGCAGCAACAAATTTTGTGTGAAGTAAAAATTAAATCCGATGACCGCCATTAGTGACCGCGTCGGCGCAAAGCAGTGGGAGAGGTTAAATTTTTATTGAAATAGTGAACAGCGAACAACAACCACGGTGGTATGATTTGGAGGACAAGGGAGAAACACATCATCTCGAAGGTGTTTATGATGCTTGTCAAAGTTGCATCTTATTGTCTCAAGTCGCCACGGATTACGTGGTTTCGGTAGTGGAGTGTTGTGTTTTGAAATCGGTTCAACGTTAATGTATGGGAGTTTGGAAAAGCTTGTCCTAGGATGCGATTGTTCTTGACTCAAAACGTTCCAGCAGGAAGGTATGCGTGCTTTTTTAATTTTTCATTCCAATTTCAAATCAATTTACACTAATTTTTAACTTAAGTGATTACTAGAGTGGTTCAAAATTTAGATAATAATCCACCCAGCTCAATCGATCCCAAAAATAGAGCTCATTTGGTGATGATCTCATTTCTGCACTTGCCATAGTAATTTCAAGCACCACACTAAAAATAAACTGGACACTTTTCTAAAATTATGTTGAAATATATTTACCCGTTTCTTTAACTTTTAATTAACATGTTGGTAATGTTACCTGCTTTGGTCGTTGCATCAATAAACTGGATTATTATTTTCAAACGATATTTTCCACAGGCCAGTATTCTTACAGTAGTGTAATTAAAACTTTTACTATGCAACATTAACTTGCTAAGCCAAGCAGCTGTTCGACAAAAAATTAAAATCCAAAAATTGAACTAACAGTCGAAACCTAGGTTTCTCAGAAGATTTAACGGTTTGTCGTCCTCGACAAAATTGTTCTGCATAGTATTCCCAATCTAAATCCGAGGTTTGGTTATAATTGAGCATACTTTTTTTTTTAATTTTTAGCAAGCAAATGCATAGTTTAGTGTCATTTTCCATACATTTTCCTAAACAAAATTTAAAATTATCCCGCAAATTCAGTTCATAACCAAATTCGTTCAAATTTTGCACAGTTGTTGGTAACCTCAAAACGCATGGAATGAGCAGTGGGGAGCATAGGGTTGTGATCCACCATATAAACTTGACCCACACAGATACAAATTCTGAATTTTCATTCACGTAAACTTGTATTTCATTTCACGCAACCGAGCAACTTGTAAATAATATTGTTTACAAAGATGGGCTTTTGTATACAATATTTGCTACAGTGTATGAAATGTCTCAGAATTTTACATGATTTATAATGTAAACTTATACTACTTTTTCAAACTGTGCAACTCTACATATAGAAAAAAAATCTGAATTTTACTGGTGATGTAAACATCCGTGCATGGAAACTTTCATGCATGTATACTTCCTTTTCACGTAAACTAGCAGCTTGCAAAAAATGTTCCAAACAAAGGTGGACAGTTGCATACAATATATAGATCTACAATGTAAACTTGTAGGATATATGACGCTCCATCATAGTAACGTAAATGTACACTACTTTTTTTAGATGTGTAGTGTACATTCTAACGCTAGTTTCTATGTTTCGTTATGCAAGCTATTAAGTATTCCATCAGGACGGAATAGTTCATAGTTCACAGAAGCTTTTCTACAGCTCGCGTTGTCTGTTTTATCTCTTCGTGGCATTTTTTCTAGTATTTTAATGAACTATTCACAATAATAGCTGCTCCAAGAACCTCCGGGTGCTTCGGTAAACTTGCAGTATAGGACAATAGGATTTAATGCACCAAAATAAGCCGTTTGACATTTCTTTATTCATGGTTTTTCATCGGTTAGCTCAAAACCATGCTTGGCATGCACAGTTGTACACACCAACTGCTCATTTGTTAATATCTTTTCACTCAGTTGTTAAAATTTAGTTTTCTTTAAAGTAATTGAATCATAGTTTACTGTAGACATGCAAAAAGCAGGTAAATCCCAAGTAACATTGCAAGCTTTATAGAGGTTTTATAGCATTCTACAAGTCTAAATCATGGTCTACAGAACCCTCATAAAATCAAAATTGTTACTTGGGATCTTATCATTTAAATCAACACCAATGAATTTATACACTTAAAATCCGAGATGTGCAGCGAACATTTCTCACTTCATTTTTGCAACGCAAAATCAAATACAGTTTATTAATAGAATTAAAATATCCTTTTTTACATATCTATAACAAGTTTAAACTCTTTTCTATCGACTGCTTTAAACAGAACTATGTTTCGTAAACTCTGTGGAAAGTTATTGGCAAATGAGCAGTTCGTGAGTAAAACTGTGTATGCCACACTATTTTCATGAGAAAATACGAGGAGTGCTTTACCGGCCTCATGATCTGGTGCAAGTGAGGCGATAGTTTCTAGCGTATAATGTATTGCCGTCAGCTCAGCAACATATACGGAACAGCATGAAGCATTCGATATGAAATTCGTTTTAAATACAAACTCCAGCGGACGTCTCTATTAGTGATTTATCTGTGAAGAACGATCTAGCACCAAAGTGCCCTTGATTAGTTTTTGTTAAAACTACCACTTCCTTTGGGGCTTCCGGAACCTGTTCTGAAGAATTTGAACGGCTATTGTCACCCTGCACATTAGCATGACCTTTAGTGAACTTTCCATGAATTTCTGTAAATTGTAATATGCCACACGTCTGATTTTGTTGAAATCATAGATTGGACGTAGGTTAGTTGGTATAGTTCGTAAGAATCCCCTAAAATAAAAAAAAAAACACACACACACACACACACACTTTAGTATGCAGAACTTTCCTAAGGTTCCTTGAAAACTTTCATGAAGTTTTCCTGGATTTTTTCTAAGAACTTGTCTGAATTTCCCTGGGATCTTTTACGTACTTCCCTGAGAACATCCTGACAGATCCTTGAGAACTTAAGATCGTAACTGAAGCTCGCTAAACTGAAGTTTTGAAGATCCCTGAATTTCCGTAAGCATTTCACTAAAGTTCCCTGGAGACTTCACCGAAGATCTCTGAGAATATCGCTGAGATGATCTTTGCAAATTTCTTCATGTACTTTCATAAAGTTTTCAAAGATTCCCTGATAGTCGTAGAACTTCCCTGAAGCTCGTAAATGTTTCCTTAAGTTTACTGAGAACTATCCCAAAGTTCCATAAAAACTCTGCTAAAGTTTCGTGAGAACCTTGTAATGTTCCCTGAAAACTGAAGTACGTAGGACTTCCCAAAAGTTCGAAGAAATTCCCTGAAGTTTCCTGAGAATATACCGAATGTCTCCTCTGTTCGGAACATAAATCCACTGCGACCAGTTATTTGATCTATTGTGGTATAACCCGTGTCCTTAAATAAGTGCATGTCGTACTACTCCATCACTATTGAAAAATGATGCACTATTCAGTTTTGATACAGTTTTCATTGTTGCCTTTATCGCAAGGATCCGATTCTAATTGTAAGGTCCCCCTCTTTATACCATTCGGAGTGTTGGAACACCCTCCAAAGGCGCGCCCCTTTGTAAGTCAAAAACGGATTCCTTCGCAACAAAATCAAGCAATAACACCGATAAAGACCATGCATCAGAATCCTAGCCTTAACCCCTTCTAGAGAACATTGAATACAAAATTTTAGGGTGTACCGTTTAAAATCCACTCATACAAAATTCATTCTCAAAACCCGAGTTTTTATCCGATTATCACCAAATTTTCAGGGAGTCAAATGAAAGTTAGTTTTGGCATCATTCATTTAATTTATTTCACCTTTTTATCTGAATGCGCGAACCTTGGCCTTAACCCCAGCCATAAGGTTCTGCACGACCTCAGAGTCGCCAGTTTTTTTTTTGCATATTAAGCCATGCTTTCTTAAGTTCTTCTACATTCTTCACCACTTTAGGTCGGTTTAGAAGTTTCTCCTTCATAATGGCCCAGTATTTTTCTATTGGGCGCAGTTCCGGAGTGTTTGGGGGGTTCAGATTTTTCGGCACGAAATCGACATCATTCGCTCGACATATTCTTGGCGAACTTCGACATCTTCTGTGTCCGGAGGTTATCGGGAACATAACACTTATCCTTGGCAGTCACATACAGGTTTCCTGGAATCTGGTTGAAGTCCGCCTTCACATATGTCTCGTCAGCCATCACGCAGCAGTGCGGTTTCGTTAACTTTTGGTCGTACTTCCGGGCACGGCTTTTTGCGACCGTATTATGTTTCTTGTCACGGTTTTGGGACTTCTGAACCTGAAACGTACGTAGTCCAGCTCGATTTTTGGTATTCTGCACTAAAATCTCGGTATTCTGCACTAAATCAACATCTCGAACGGAGGCGTTCGGTTTCCGTTGAAAGGTTCCAAGCACGCGTTTGTGATCGTTCTCATTGACATGACGGCTTTTTTTTTCGGATCTTCGCTTCCAATCAACAGTCAGACGTTCTTCGAACCGTTTTATGATACCATACACCGTGGAATCCGCGATTCCCAACTTTTCGCCATTTTGCAAACTTTTAAACGCGCACCTGATGAAATTAGCTCACAGAGTGTAAACAATACACATTAAACTATGTCTACGCAAAATTTCAAATAATTCTACCCAATGCATAAAAAATTAGAGCAATTTGAGTGCGTGCAAATTTTAAACGGTACATCCTTTAGGAATCACGTAGGAAAAGGAAAATTACTACCCAACTCATTTTTTCCATGTTTCAAGTTCATCCTTGGTGGACAAAGCCGAGTCATGTCACTATCAACAAGGACTAGCAAGTAGAAAGGATTTTGATTAAAAAACAATCCTGTTCCCCTAGTTTGGAGTAGTTCGGACTAGCTCAAGAAACATAAATTCATAGAATTATGTTGACTAAATTTCTTTACAACTTAATCTAGTAATATAAAGTTTATATAAACTGTTATAGAACATGTGTGTTGCTTGGGAGGCTTCGGTGTAGATATTAATGCCAGTAACGCTCCACTTAAAGGTAATCTACCAGGCGTTCCCTAAGAACTGACATTTGTAAAATTTCCCTTAGGTTCGTAGAAATGCCTTACATTGATTCCCGTAGTATCCTGAATGTGAAGTATTCTGTGAGCCAGTCTCAAGCTCGTAATTTTTTTTTTTTTTGAAGTAGGATTACGGTTTTCGGCAACATATGGGGGGTGCAATTAAAAAAAACAAAATCGACTGCGTTACGAATAGTGGTCAGGATTTTACCACTTATAACTCTATCAATAGCAGATGGATTTTAATTATAAACAAGCCAATCGATTGGAAATTTTTCTACGAATCTGCTAAAATTACTACTTTATCAATTTTCAAAAGGTAACTATTGAAAATTGCACAAATATCCAACTGTTGCAATGGTGATCAAAATTATGACTGATTGCCTACAAAAAACGCATTCCCTAACACAGATTTCAAAATCGAATTCCATCCGGTCTCACCGAATGATGATTATTCAATCACCGTGTGTGGTGGTGTCCAGTCGTCATCAGCAGCAACAGAAGTGCTTTCGGTGCGTGGCGTTGTACATTGTTCTCCAGTACAAAACGAAAAGCTTCCCACAAGCAGCTAGCTATCAAGGCTGCCCTCAAGAGCCCTCGATTCACTGAAGAAGGAGGAAGAAACCGCACACCTACTGATTGGGTGCAGTAGCTCTTCGTGAGTGGCTGTGGGCCATCTATGCCAAGCTCGTCACCCTCGGTCCAGACAACATACAGCTCGCCAGCCTCATCTGTGTTGAACACCCTCAGCATTACTCAACCATCACGACAAAACGGTTCTTTTCAGGACCACCATAAATTATTGTTGTTTTAGAGTTAATTTTCATTAAACGTTCGCCCGCTTTGCTGCTAGCCACATCACCTCCAAAGCTCTTTGATAATGTACCCAGCAACAAAACGTTTGTGTTCAAATGTGTTCAGTATTGAAGTGGTACATAAAAATTCTCGCAATGACGAAAACACTTCAAGTTAAGGAAAGGTTTTCTTCAGGACGCTTAAAAACTCTAATTTATATGATTAATCGCAAATATCTCGTGATTGGAAAATTTTAGCAAGAAATTCGTCCAATCGGTTTTCGCTTATTTTATTATCTATTGAATAAACCAAAAAATTCCGTGCGTTTTGTGCACGAAAATGCGTAATCTTGTCATTAGAAACGTGGCATTTCCATGATGGGAAAAAGGGGTCCGTCAAAATCATGTGAAATCTGTCAAAATCGTCTGGAACCTCCTCCGTCGGAATCGACTGGAACCTTCGTTGGCAATATCTGAAATTACTACCGAAATCGTCTGGAGCCTCTTCCGTCGAGAACGTCAGCAAACTCCGTTTAAATTGATTAGAAGCCGTGTCTAAATCACCTGTAATCTCCTTCCGGTGGAATAGTATGGGTTCAATCCCAGTCAGCGCCACCAGGATTTTCTTCTTTCCTTTATTTAACGTCGGTCTTTGTTCCGCAATCTAGTGCCAATCACCGACGAACATCGATTGCCGTGCAGGAAGGCAGCTTCCACACCTGCGTAGGACATCGCACCCATTCATTCAATACACATGGGCCGGGACCAACGGCTTTACATTTCTTCCTAAGGAAGACGTGACCAGAGATTGTTATGCCTCAGAAAAATCCCACCGACCTCGGCTGGAATTGAACCCAGACGCATTCTGAGGCATACAATCTCAGATCACGCCTTCCTTCGGAAGGGAAGTAAAGCCGTTGGTCCCCGGTTCATGATTTGATGGGTCAATAGGTAGGATCCAGGTGTGGGAGCAGCCTTCCTCAGTACGGAAAACAAGATCGACGGAAAACAAATCAAGGAAAAAAAGCATGTTAAATCTCCCCTCCTTTAATTTTAATCTACAATTGGCACAAACAATGAAATGGTTTGCAGGCTTGTATACAAGGTTGTTTATTTATGCAATATCGCGCAAAATTTACACGAAATAACGCCTTCATTTACCCCAAATCTAGCGTTGATTACGTGTGCGCTATTATTCGAAGAAATTTTGTTAAGCCTCATGATAACATGCGTATCAAAGAATGGTAACAGTTATATATTTATTGCTCTTCAAACTACACTGGAGCTTAGATCATGAAGTTCTACAGTCTCAATATAGTCTTGAAAAATGTCAAGAAAATCCTAATGAGTCCATGAAGCTCAAGAGAGCCTTCTGACAACATGCCCTTCACACAGTTTAAAAAGTAGTGTAAATTTTTGTTACTATGATGCACATAAATGGAGCGTCATATATCATACAAGTTTACATTATAGATCATGTAAATGTATGAGACATGTCATCAAATATTCCATATATTGTATGCAACTGTCCATCTTTGTTAGCAACATTTCTTGCAAGCTGCTAGTTTACGTGAAAAGGAAGTTTGCATGCATGAATGTTTGCTTGATTTTTAGCGGATGTTTACATCACCAGTAAAATCCAATTTTTTTTTTCTGTGTATGGAATGGTATCATTAAAATATTTATTGCCCTTCAAAGAATTCTGGAGTTAAGATCTTGAAAACCTGAAGTCTTTAACAATGTCCGTGAAGCTCAAGAGAGTCTCTTGACAACATGCACATCATGAATTGGTATCAATAAGACTTTTAATACTCTCCAAACTTTTCTGGAGCCAAGATCTTGAAGTTCTTCAGTCTCAATGAAAATCTTAAATCATGTTCGGAAAATTGTATGAGTCCATGAAGCTCAAGAGAGCCACTTGACAACATGTACATCATGAAATGGTATCAATAATATATTTAATGCTTTCCAAACTATTCTTGAGTTCAGATCATGAAGTACTGCAGTAGCCACTGAAGTCTTGAACAATGTCTTGAAAATTGTATGATCCCGTGAAGCTCTAGTGCGCCTTTTGACATCATAAACGTCATGGAACAGTATAGATACGATATTTAATACTCTCCAAACTATGCTGGAATCAGAATCTTGCAATTTTGCAGACGCAATGAAGTCTTGAACAATGTCCTGAAAATCTTCATGTGTCGGAAACTCTTAAGAGGTGATGACATGTGCTTCATGGAATAATGTAAATGCTCTCAAGTCTATAGATAAAGGCAGGATAATTCTGAAAAAAATGGAGATACCAATAATTATAATCAGTATTTTTATGTCTATAATTAAAACCGCTCAGTATTCATTGACATTACTATATTATGTTCATTTTGAAGTTAGATAAGAAGTGGATTGGTTATGATCGCATAGGTTACAAATAAGTAAAAATTCATTATACCTTAATTTTTTTGAACACAAATCACGATTTTCAATTTTTCAGTTGGTCACCTTAATCTCCATAGTGCAAACCCCGTCCCCTAAAGTGCCTCCGTGGCTTATGAGTGACCCATATCGACTCTGACCACAGTTGACGCAATTGATGGCTATGACCAAAACAGGCTATGAAATTGGATAACTAACTATTTTAAATAGCACAGACTGAATTTTAATTACTGGTCCTGGTCACTTCCTTAGGAGTACCCGTGCTGGTACCATCTCCAAATTTGGACAAGAATTTTCAAAAGTGGTTTTTATTCTTGGAACTTATCGGAGGTAACCTTTGGTGGCCCTTTTCAATGCTTTTTAGAAATTTTTCCTAGGCTTTGTTAGGAGTTGCCCCACTGCAGCGTGTCTGGGTTCTATCCTAGTCGAGGTCGTTGGAGTTGTTCTGAGGCAAAAAAAATCTCTGGTCACGTCGTACTTCGGAAGGGAAGTAAAGCCGTTGCTCCCAGCTCATGTATTTATGGGTTCGATAGGTTCCAGGTTTGGAAGTCGCCCACCTGCCACTTGGTCGGTGATTGGCACTCGATTACGGAACAGAGACCGACGTTAAATAAAGGAAAACAAACAACGAAAGTTGCCAAAATATTAAGCAATTAATCGGTGATTATTGCGCAGTTGAATTCTAAGAAAAAC
Organism: Ochlerotatus camptorhynchus; assembly: GCF_037179485.1. Taxonomy (NCBI): domain Eukaryota; kingdom Metazoa; phylum Arthropoda; class Insecta; order Diptera; family Culicidae; genus Ochlerotatus; species Ochlerotatus camptorhynchus. Next base: position 3,248,841 of record NW_027040524.1, read on the forward strand.
TCATAGATGGAATCTCATGCAGTCATTTAGCCGAATTATGAAAAGGGTTAGATTGGACTTAGAATAAGTTTAAGAAATTGAGGGCTTGTTTAAAAAAAGATCCGTAAACAATTGTTGCGGTGTTAAATTAGAAAAATATACAAAACTATGGGACTTTTAATATTTTCAATATTTTTATTCTGGAACATGGAGATTTTTAAAGGTTTCATAATTAGACATTTTTACCAAAATCAAAGTAAAATGTCAATCATGAATCAATATTCAAGATTGTCGAGCTCTGAAAATGTTGCTTGGGAAATCCAAAAAGATTTTCAAAGGGGTTGTAGGAAGAATTCCTAAAGTAGTATGATTGAATTTCTAACGTAGTAGATTCTGTAAACAATTGCATGGCAAATGTTAGGAAACCTTAAAGTGAATTATAAGGAATTCCATTATAGTTCAGGTTGAAAATCCATGAGAATTTTGAAGGGGATACAAATGAAAATTTGATGATCTTCTGAGGAGAATTCTAAGGGTACTATTTCAACAAATTTTCGAGAGCATTTCAAGAGAGTTCTGTGGATTATTCGAAAGAGAATATAAGACATAGTTTCATGGTTATTTATGGAGAATGCGTAGGGAATGCTAAATAGAATTAATAGGGGAGAATTCCAGTTGACTTTCAAGAACATTTCAAAAAAAAATCTTAAGTCCAATGGATTACATGTTTTGCATTACAGATAAAAATAACCAATGTATATTTTTACAGCAAATCATATTTGAAACGCATTTAATATATTCACTATAACATGGCAAACTTGTATGCAAGCAAGATTTTTCCAAATTTCTATTGAATGACACAGCAAGCAAACGCCAAACCATCAAAATATCCAAATAACACTCCGCAAACATCTTAACTGTTTACATTTCTCTCAAGCGAACACTTGCTATTAGTCGTAGTCAAAAGCAAAGATTGAAGTTTAGATTCGATGTCTGCATACGGCGCAGCGAGTGGCGGTGGACCTTCCCAGTAAGCACGCTTTCTATTGGCATACCACCACACTAAGCGAAGCACAACAAATCGAGAAAAGTGAAGAAAAAAAAAACGAGCACATGTAAACAATCAATCTCATGTGGTCATTTTTCGGTCATGAAACCGGTCTGCACCCACCAACACTGTATGTAAAATGCACACTATCAAGATTCTGGAGAGCATTAGAGCAGCCTCAGCAGCAACAGCTTCCATCCGTCAATCAGTCAAGTTGCTTAAGGAGAAGGAGGAAGAGTAGAATGAAGAAACTACACTAAACAGTATAATTGAACAGAAAGGGCCTGGCTTTTGTTTAGATAATTGACGGCCTCAGATTGCTGCGCTGGCCGGTCTTTTCGCCGCTACAGTTCGTGCCCCAACAACCTTCAACTTGGCATCTTCTCGGAGCATGACTCTTGCTCTTATGGGCCACGTTGAGCTGTTGTTGTTTTTGTTGTTGTTGTTGAGGGTTGTTGTTACTGTCGGTTGAGGAACCCGTTCAGCGAGTCGGGCGGTGGTGGCGACTGCAGCGTCCATCGTCGCGTCGGTTTGTTGTTGTTATTTTCCGGAACCGGCTTATGACGACAAGAACCTCCATCATCGGTTTGCTACTTGGTTGGTGTTGGTGCGGTGTGGTTAGCTGACTACAGTGGTTACTAAAGGTGGTGGTGATCGTGAAAGGAAGTCGCATGGTAGTAGAAATTTGTGTTTTGAAATGATCATTTCTAGTTATACAAGTTTTCCGAATCAACCACGTGGTAATTTGTTCTTTTTTCACTTGACGCAAGTGGTAGGGAGGCATTGTGGTTGCATGAATGGTTAGCAAACGCGGGAGTGGGTGAAAGTATGTGAATGAGCTGATAACCTTGTTTAAATAAAAAAAAATGTCTAATTTCGTACCTCTTAAAACGTTATATTTAGTAAAAACTAAAATACTAAAATAATGCTGAGAAATAAGTCACTCCTGACTCTTCGAAAATTTGTAGCATCGTTGTAAAATTACAAATAGATTATCTCTAATAAATAAGTTACACATTTCTACAACTTAACCAATGAAAATCATCATGTCGAAATTGGTTTCTTGTAGTCTCAAGGGACAAGCCGCCCCCGCCGAATCCTTTAATCGCATTCAACCAATTCCGGTCTCATTATTTTCATCACAACCGTATGTAGAATCCATCGCGGATCGAGAATCCGTCAAACCACCAGCTGATCGTTAGTCAACTCAACCCAACCAGTTCAACCTACTAACCTGTCTAACGGCAAACAAAGGCAAACGACACGAAGTCTCCTTGGTGGAGTCCGTCATTCATGACGAACAACTGGTTGTGCACACCACGCGTGCTCTTTCCCGCGCGAGCTGCGCACTCACCACCATTTGAAGTTCATGTAAACCAGTTTTTGGGGTTCAATCAAACCAAAACAAAACAACAACGCAGTCCGTACCGATACGAGTTTATTTTTTTACTTTTCGGGGGCCTGCCGGGTTGAACTGGAATTTGCTCGCAACTGATCTGGTTCCATCGGACGGGCGGGTGGTGCTTGGTGGTTGCTGTCTGTTTTGGAAGGCGTGTGTGCGCTGTGCATCTCATCATCAGCTGCTACGAGAAACCCTTTTCAGGTTTTGGCCGAGTTCATAGAAAAAGAGTGAGACGGAAAGAAACCAGAACCTGGCGGTAATTACACACTCGTACTCGAGGATCGGATTTCTTTGTGGTGGCGGTGGCGATCGATGGTTACGGCGACGCACGCAGTTGCTTCTTGTTGCTGTTTTGAACCTGTTATGTGAGCTGTGAGGTCACAAACGTTACTCGCAGTCTGGTGGTTTTGGGAGCTTCGCACTATACCGGCACACATTATATTCAGTGCGTATGTGCATAACAACAGGTACGAAACCACAATCAACGTCATTGATGGGAGGGTTGTATCAATTTCTGTTGTTCCGAAGGAGAAGATGGCATCAAATCTTAACTGTCATTGAATTAATCTTGTATGTACATAGTTGACAACACTTTCCATTTTTTTTGTGTGATATGTGTTTCGAAATCAAGTGTCGCTTGAATTGTTACGTGAATTATGGAGTATGCACTTGGAGCAGTTTGGCATGGAAGAATGGTATTTACTATTTCTGTACCTACCAATTATTACATCAACTGTGACAATCGCCAACGAAAACCAACAACATCATCGGGAAGGGAAAAGTACATTATAAGAATTTGAGTTATTCTTCAATTGTTCGTCGCTTCAGAGAGGCGTACCGTTTGGCAAGGAACATGGTAGTCGAATACCGAGGCAACTCTGTTAAAGGTCCTTTGAATGCCATTGATAGTTGATTGCATCCCGTAATTAGTCCGGCGTAGAGGTAGACGCAGCATATGATTGTTCCTTAGGGCACTGGACTGAACATTTACGGCGAATCATGCAGAACGGCCTGGCAATGATTCCATTCTGAAGAATGTTTACTACCAAACATAGCTCTGAAAACATTTTATTCGAGTTCGACAAGCTGGCAGCGGCTTTAGAACGGAGTATTATCGAACTTGGATGATCCTCGAAACTATTTGCGCTAAAAGTTAGTCAATAGGATCAGATCCGTACTCAGGATTGTTTTTAAGAGGTGAACTCTCACATTACATAAGGGTAGCGAAAAAGAAAAAAAGATACATCGCAACCAATCCTCACTATTGTGCCTGTTTTCTTAAACATGCAGTTACTCTGCCAGTTACTCAGGGATATCAGTGTGAATTTAGAAAAAATATACGACGAGATCGACGTGATATCTTCACCGCTACTTTTAAAATTTGCGGGTGGGTGAATGTGTTCAGTATTTCAGATTAATACAACTGAGTTTCTCCAAAAGCTCAAGGACGTTCTTACACGGGAAAAAATCTTAACAGGCTTGATGAAACTCCTTAAATTCACTAGAGGATTTAAAATCCAACTGTTACAATGGTGATCAAAATTATCACCGATTGTCTGCAAAAAGCGCTTTCCCTAACACAGATTTCAAAATCGTATTCGATCCTGTCTCCCTGAACGGTGCTTATTAAATCACCGTGTGTGGTGGTGCCCGGTCGGTCGTTCCAGATCATTCCAATGGTCTGGGCACTTTGAAAAAAGAGGATGGCTCTTTTACTACTTCTACAAATGAAACGTTAGAGTTGATGATGAGAACGCATTTTCCATGTTCTATTATTAATTCAAACGAAGACCAAAACGTGACGACAACAGCAATTGGTATCGATGAAACCAGGACGGATATTCATGAAATATTGAATGAAACGACTGAGTTAGACAGAACAAGAGCTGATGCTTGCACTTTGGCCAACAAAATCTTTACTGAAAGAAAAGTTGAATGGGCGATTGACTCCTTTGAACCTTTCAAGTCACCAGGTAGGGATGGAATTTTTCCTGTACTACTACAGAAGGGAAAAGCGGTTGTAATGCCTATTCTAACAAAGATATTTCGATCAAGCTTAATATTAAGCTATATACCGGCAGTGTGGCGACAAGTGCGGGTTATTTTTATTCCCAAGGCTAATAAAAAGGATAAAACTTCACCAAAATCCTTCAGGCCAATAAGCTTATCGTCTATTTTGCTAAAAATAATGGAAAAAATATTAGATGAACACATAAAGTCATCATATTTAGTCACAAATCCTCTGAGCAAATATCAATTTGCATACCAGGAAGGTAAGTCATCAGTAACAGCACTCCATACGGTTGTTACAAAACTAGAAAGATCTTTTGAAGCAAAAGAAATTCCACTTGCTGCATTCCTTGACATTGAAGGTGCATTCGATAATTCATCTCACGATTCAATGACTACAGCTATGATGAAACGTGGTTTCGATCAAAGCATTGTAAATTGGATCAATGAAATGTTATCAAAAAGAGAAATATCAGCAAACCTTGGAAGCTCACTCATCAGTGTAAGAGCAACCAAAGGATGCCCGCAAGGAGGCGTGTTATCACCTCTATTGTGGTCTTTAATAGTTGATGATCTTCTCAAAAATTTAATAGCCCATGTCTTCGAAATAATTGGCTTCGCAGATGATATAGACATAATTGTACGTGGCAAATATGATTGTATTATTGCTAACAGAATGCAAATTGCTTTAAATTTTGTCTCATCGTGGTGTGATAGGGAAGGATTAAACATAAATCCTTCTAAAACTACTATCGTGCCATTTACACGAAGGTCATTCCTAGTTGAGCATTCAGTCGGTTAACAACGTCCCGGTTTCAGTTGCGCGGCATCTAGTTTTTTTCGGTGTTTTTTCCGCCCGAGCGGTTTTTTTCACCCCCCATTGGGTGCCCCAAGTGACCAGTGTCCAACAGAGGAAGTGGAATTTCATCGGCCGAGCCCCTTGGAGTTACCATCCAGCTTTAATTCATCCCGGTAATCCATCACCGGAGTTAACGGCGTCGTCAAGTCCATCATTTTTTCACGCCGTCGCGAGGGTGTGCAAGTGATAGTGAAGCGTGTCGTATCACCAGCTTGCTGACCCACCAACACCAACCATCACCACCGGATAGCAGCGTGGACCAACACCAACGCACCACGTGATAACAGCGTTTCCACACACACGCTTTGTGCCGGTGTAGTTAAGTAGCGAATAAGTTTTATTTATTGCCCCTTTGTTTTAGTTTCCCCTTTCTCCCATCCCACGCAAATATTTTCTTCTTCTTCTTCTTTTTTCTCTTGTCCCTGTGTGTTCCCTGTGTGTAGTTGTTTTGTATCTATTGCGGTGGCAGTTGCCCCGCAATGGATGGTAATAGTGATGGCGGGGGGAATACCCTTCCTGCCCTTCCCACTGAAGACGAACTGTCCGACGTGGAAACGTCAGCCACGGTGAAGAAGTACACCGGAACCATCCCGAAGCGGCCCAGGCGAAAACGAGCACCGGAGCCCGTACCGCCTACCCCATCTCCTCCTACCCCGCCTAATCCATCGCCACCAACACCACCAGCACCGTCACCCCCCGCACCACCAAACCCGTTTCCCCCTACCCCACCTAATCCCTCTCCCCCCACACCGCCAAAACCGTCTCCCCCTACTCCGCCTAACCCCGCCAAGAAAACAAAAACTGCCCCCCGCCATAAGTCATACCCAGACGCCTCGACAGGCCCATGGGTTGTTTTTTTCCGACCCAAACAAAAACCGCTTAACGTTAACCAGATCGAAAAAGATCTATTCAAACGTTTCTCGTCAGTGACCGACATTTTGAAGGTGAGGCCAGACAAACTGCGCGTCACTGTTGGTAACCGCAAGCAGGCGAATGAGATTGTTGCCTGCGAGCTTTTTACGTTAGAGTACCGCGTTTACATTCCCAGTCGTGACGTGGAAATCGAAGGAGTGGTCACCGAAGCGAGTTTGACCTGCGATGACTTCTTGAAGAGGGGGGTTGGTGTCTTCAAGAACCCCGTTCTTCCAGAAGTCAAGATTCTTGACTGCACCCAAATGCAGTCAGCATCCCTCGACGGGACAAAAAAAATCTATTCGCTGACTGACTCGTTTCGAGTGACTTTCTCCGGATCGACTCTGCCAGATTACGTCCGAATTGGGAGGGTTCGACTTCCTGTGCGGTTGTTTATACCAAGGGTGATGAACTGCACCAAGTGCAAACAATTAGGCCACACCGCCGCCTTCTGCGGCAACAAGCCACGATGCGATCAGTGCGGCGAGAAGCATGCGGAGGGTGCTTGTGGTGCTCCTCCTAAATGTGTTTATTGTTTGGCACCTCCGCATCCTCTCGCAGATTGCCCGAAGTATAAACAGCAAGGAAAAAAACTTGAACGGTCTCTGAAGGCGCGCTCTCAGCGTTCCTTTGCGGAGATCTTGAAGACTTTCAATCCTCCTCCCAAAATCACTCCGGAAAAAGAAAACAATAATCCGTTCAATCTTCTCCCAGTTGACGAGGACGACACTGACTCAGAGGGCAATGACGGAAGTCCTTTTGTTTTCAAAGGTCCTTCAAGGAAGCGATCCAAGAATGACTCGCAGAAAATTAAAAAAACTGACTCCCAAGCCCACTTGGATAAATCAAGAGGTCACGGAAATAAACCGAAACCCAATCCACCGGGTTTTAAGCCTGTCGATTATGACAAAGAATTTCCGGGGCTTCCGGGAACATCTAAAACCCCAGATGTCCCAGTTTTGCAACCAGAACAGCAGAACGCCATGTTCACGCTTTCTGGAATTGTGGACAGCATTCTCGATCTGTTCAACATCACTGACCCTCTTCGGAGCATCATTAACATGATGCTTCCAATCGTGAAACCTTTTCTGAAGCAATTTGCTTCCAAGTGGCCCCTCCTTGCTTCATTCGTATCCTTCGATGGATAATTTTCCAAAAAATGATACGGTATCTCTCCTTCAATGGAATTGTAGAAGCATTTTACCAAAACTAGACATATTCAAATTTTTACTGCATAACATACACTGTGATGCGTTTGCTCTCTGCGAAACATGGCTCTCTCCAGATGTTAACCTTTCTCTTCACGACTACAACATTATCCGTCTCGATCGTGCAGATTCGTACGGTGGGGTGCTCCTAGGGGTCAACAAACAACACTCATTCTACAGAATCGACCTTCCTCCAGTGTCAGGTATTGAAATTGTCGCATGTCAGGTGAATATTAGAGGTAAAACCTTCAGTATTACCTCGTTATACATCCCTCCGAGAACGGCTGTTTCTCGGCGAGCGCTATCTGACATCTGCTCAGTGCTACCTGAGCCGCGGTTGATCTTAGGGGATTTTAATTCCCACGGTACAGGCTGGGGAGAGCTGTACGATGACAACCGCTCAACCATCATCTATGACCTATGCGACGATTTCAATATGACCATTCTAAACACCGGTGAAGTAACTCGAATAGCCAAACCTCCAGCAAGAGAGAGCAGACTAGACTTGTCACTCTGTTCGAACTCACTATCATTGGATTGCATGTGGGAGGTAATCCAAGACCCCTATGGTAGTGATCATTTGCCCATCAAAATTTCGATTTCCAACGGTTCATCTTCACAGTGTCCAATCAACATCGCGTACGATCTCACGAGAAACATCAATTGGGAAGAATACGCGAACGCGGTCCGTGACGGTTCAGAATCGGTCGACGTTCTCTCTCCGTTGGATGAGTACTCCTTCCTATCGCGGCTCATAGTGGATTGCGCGCTTCAAGCACAAACGAAGCCTGTTCCTGGCACTACCATTCGCAAACGTCCTCCCACTGTGTGGTGGGACCAGGAATGCACCGACGTGAATAAAGAGAAGTCTACCGCGTTTAAACAGTTTCGTAAATACGGTTCCCGCGAATACTTTGAGCGGTATACGGAGCTAGAGGAAAAGTTTAAGAGCTTGGTCAGGGCCAAAAAACGCGGTTACTGGCGTCGGTTCGTCGAAGGGCTATCGCGAGAGACTTCCATGCAAACGCTCTGGAATGTCGGCAGGAGAATGCGTAACGCGGCATCGTCGGTCAACGAGGGCAAGGAGTACTCTAACAAGTGGATTTTCGACTTCGCGCGTAAGGTTTGTCCCGATTCGGTTCCGGTCCGATGCAACACTCGCGATCCGCCGCTGGAAAACGATGATATGGACTCCCCGTTTTCGATGGTAGAATTCTCAATTGCTCTTCTTTCATGCAATAACTCAGCTCCGGGAATTGATCGAATCAAGTTCAACCTGCTCAAGAACCTCGCAGAAGTCACAAAGAGGCGATTGTTGAACTTGTTCAATCGATTCCTTGAGCTCAACGTTGTTCCGGATGATTGGAGACAAGTGAGAGTTATTGCCATCCAGAAGCCCGGTAAACCCGCTTCGGATCATAATTCGTACCGTCCCATCGCGATGCTGTCGTGTATTCGGAAGCTGTTAGAAAAAATGATTCTTCTTCGTCTGGACAAGTGGGTCGAGGCGAATGGCTTACTCTCAGATACGCAATTTGGATTCCGTAGGGGCAAAGGGACGAACGACTGCATTGCGTTGCTTTCAACTGAAATCCAATTAGCCTATGCTGAAAAACAGCAGATGGGTTCAGTTTTCTTGGACATTAAAGGGGCGTTTGATTCTGTTTGCATCGACATCCTTTCGGACAAACTCCATGCGAGTGGGCTTTCTCCGATTATCAACAATTTCCTGTTTAATTTGTTGTCCGAGAAACGAATGAGCTTCTCTCATGGCAACACGGAAATTGCACGAATCAGCTACATGGGTCTTCCACAAGGCTCATGTTTAAGTCCCCTCCTGTACAACTTCTATGTCAAAGACATTGATGAATGTCTGGCCGAAAATTGCACGCTAAGGCAGCTTGCAGATGACGGCGTGGTTTCCATGGTTGGACCAACAACACCGGACCTGCAAGGACCATTGCAAGATACCTTGGATAATTTGTCTACTTGGGCAATGAATCTGGGTATCGAATTCTCTCCGGAGAAAACAGAGATGGTCGTTTTTTCTAGGAAGCTTTATCCAGCACAGTTTCAGCTTCAACTTATGGGTAGAACAATCACTCACAGCATGTCGTTTAAGTATTTAGGTGTCTGGTTCGATTCCAAGTGCACTTGGGGAAAACACATAGCGTATCTGAGGCAGAGATGCCAACAGCGAATCAATTTCCTTCGTTCCATTACCGGCACTTCATGGGGAGCCCATCCGGAAGATCTGATAAGACTCTACAAGACCACCATTCTCTCGATTTTGGAGTATGGTAGCTTTTGCTTTCAATCGGCGGCGGGGACGCACATATTGAAGCTCCAAAGGATTCAATATCGTTGCATTCGAATCGCGCTAGGTTGTATGCAATCGACGCATACCATGAGTCTTGAAGTTCTTGCGGGCGTCCCCCCCTTAACAAATCGTTTTGCGGATTTATCGTTCCGGTTCCTCATCCGCTGTGAAGTCATGAACCCGCTGGTGATCGAAAACTTTGAGAAGCTGCTAGAGCGGAATCCTCAAACACGATTCATGAGCTTGTACTACGAGTACATGACTCTGGACATCGGCCCCTCCTCGTTCAACCCCAATCGCGCTGTCTCCCATCATTTCAGTGGTTCTTCCGTGAGATTCGATCTCACAATGAGGCAGGAGATTCAAGGAATTCCAGAGCCTCACCGTGCCCTGATTGTCCCAACTATTTTTGCGAACAAATACCGCCACGTCCCCACCGAGAAGAGATTTTTCACAGATGGGTCGGTGATAAATGCGTCCACTGGTTTTGGAGTATTCCACGATCTTCATAGCGCCTCATACAAGCTTCAAAAGCCGTGTTCGGTATACGTTGCTGAACTAGCAGCTGTATCGTACACGTTAGAGCGTATTGCCTCACTTCCACCTGACCAATATTTCATTTTTACGGATAGCCTAAGCTCCCTGGAGGCTATGCGTTCAATGAGGCCGATGAAGCACTCGGCGTATTTCCTCCAGGAAATACAATCGTCATTGAGTGCTTTATCAAACAGCTCACATGTCATCACCTTGGTATGGGTCCCTTCTCATTGCTCTATCCCGGGCAATGAGAAAGCGGACTCGCTGGCCAAGGTGGGCGCTATGGAAGGCAATATTTACGAGCGACAAATCGCCTACCACGAATTTTTCACGATTTCTCGTCAGCAAGTCCTCGCCAACTGGCAACAAAAGTGGAATGATGGTGATCTGGGAAGATGGCTACATTCTATTGTCCCACAGGTGTCGATCAAACCCTGGTTCAAAGGGTTGGATATGAGTCGTGATTTTATTCGTGTAATGTCCAGGCTCATGTCCAATCACTGTTCGTTAAACGCCCACCTCTTCCGTATTACGCTTGCCGACAGCAACTTGTGCACCTGTGGAAACGGTTATCACGACATTGAGCATGTTGTTTGGTCCTGCTCCTTGCATCATGAGGCGAGATCCGTTTTTTGTGATTCCCTTAGGGTCCGAGGAAAACAACCCTTTAAGCCAATTAGAGACGTCTTGGCTTGCCGTGATATCGACTTTATGAAGCTTATTTACGACTTTCTTAAAGCTGTTGATTTATGTGTTTAGTGTTTTGTGTTTTAGTTTTAAATTAGTTCAAAATGCTTTCCCTTGTCCTCCCTCCAAATGATAAATAAATGTAATCCCTAATCTCGAGTAAACCGCGAGTAATCGGCCCCCGTTCTACTAACATTAGTTGTAAGAAAATGATATTCACACACAATTATGTAAAAATATTCGGCTCCGCAAAGCTAACGCATTTGAGCCTTGACAAATAAATAGATTATAAAAAAAAAAAAAAAAAAAAAATTTACACGAAGGAAGAAATTTTCATTAGACAACATAAGATTGAAAGGCACACTTTTGGAACTTTCTAATGCTGTCAAATATCTTGGAGTAATCCTCGATAGTAAACTTAATTGGAATATGCACCTAGAGCAGGCAATAAACAAAGCTACTAATGCTCTATGGATATGCAAAAGAACATTTGGTAAACAGTGGGGACTGAAACCGAAAATGATCCATTGGATTTACTTTGCAATTGTGAAACCCAGGATTACTTATGGTGCATTGGTCTGGTGGCCAAAAACAAAACAAAGTGTTTCTCAGAGAAAGTTAGAAAAACTCCAAAGGTTAGCAACTCTCTCAATAACAGGTGCAATGAGAAGTACACCATCGAAGGCATTGGATGCTTTGCTTTATATGCTACCATTGCATCAATTTGTACAATTAGAAGCCGAAAAGTGTGCTCTAAGGATTACAAGGTCAGTGAAACTCTTTGAAGGAGACCTTAGAGGACATCTTACGATTCTAAAAACTGTTAGTATCAACTCTCTAGTAAGGAACAACGAAGACTGGATGGAGAAAAGATACAACTTCAATCGACTTTTTCGAGTAGTTGACCCTGGGCGTAATTCATGGCAATTTGGTGGCCCGGTTCTTCGTCCAGGATCGATTTTTTTTATACATATGGTTCAAGATTGAACAATCAAGTGGGAGCAGGAGTAACTGGCCCAGGGATAGAAATATCGGTTCCTATGGGCAGATGGCCAACTGTGTTCCAAGCTGAAATCCAAGCAATTTTAGAGTGTTCCGTTATATGTTTGCGTAGAAACTATAAGAGTTCAAATATATGCGTCATGTCCGACAGTCAAGCTGCTCTAAATGCTTTAAAGTCGGCGACATGTACATCAAAACTTGTCTGGGAGTGTGTTCAATCACTTCAAAAATTGTCTTGTCATAATCAAGTCAACTTATATTGGGTTCCTGGTCATTGCGGGATTGAGGGAAATGAAAGAGCTGATGCACTAGCAAGACTCGGATCTTCTCATAAGTTCATCGGGCCAGAACCCTTTTGTGGCTTATCGGCTGCATCTCTTAGAATGGAGCTAAAAGCGTGGGAATCTTCAAAAGTGGAGGAAAACTGGAAGAACTACCTGCCTAGCTAGTCGAAGCGATTTATTAATCCAAACATTTCTGTGACCCACAAAATCCTGGAACTTTCTAAGAAAGATCTTAGTATATAAGTTAAACACCAATCTGCCCCCGTCTTAGAACCATCATCGGAACTAGCACCCAGCATCAATATCATTCGTCAACATCGTTCAATCAACATTCCCACAGTAATCAGCAAATCCTCAGCAGGCAGCAACGTGATGTAAACCACAACAAATGGTCTTCCCACAGATTATGCAGCATAAGCAGAGCAGCCGGAGAGTTATGGGTGTGTGTATGTCGTCTAGAGGTGTAATTAAATTGAATGACAATAAATCGAAGAGTTCAGTTTTAGCTTTTGAGTGGAGTAGTTCGTCTAAGATATTTTTTAAAAACCCCGAATGCCTCGGTAAAGTTTTAATTGGCGCAGTCAACGGTAGGATTCCGCGTGTGATCTAAGTGATAGTTGTTCCGGAAATTATCCACCCACGAATGCACATCGTGGTTAGAGAAAGCTACGTCACAAGGATACAGCGAAGGAATCTATAACCCGGGGAATCTTCGGACGAATACCGAAGTGCAACCGACACAGAGGACCTCACGACAGACGCATACTGGAGTGGATCCAAGGTAAGTTAAGTTCTCTAATTTTATAAGTGAAATTATTTTTAGTTGATGAAATCTCGAAATAGTTTATGTGTTAAATGTGTTAAATGATAAGGAATGCCATTAGATTAAATGTGAATGTGAATGTGAATTAAATCCAATTTGGAATTCTGAAATCTGAAATTTTACATAGAAGACAAAACGATTAGTAATTAGCGGTTAGTAATTGATCAGTAAATAAAGTTTAAGTGATTTAAGTGAAAAAGTAGTGATTAGAAAATGGCACGATTCGATAACAATCGTGATCTAGTAGCAGCAGAAAATGAACAGCTGCAAGACCAGTTGGCAGCAGCCGCTGCAAGATTGGAAGCACAAGAACAGCAGATGTTAGCGTTACAAGCCGAGATACTAAATGAACAAAGGCTAGTTAACGAACGCGATCAACAAATCGCTCAATTCCAAAATAGGAACCCGTTTCCTGTGGTTCAGAATAACGGAGTGGAAACAATTCTAAAAGAGATGCAAACTCCACAAATTATCAGGGACTTACCCTGTTTTACAGGAAATCCCGTTAAATTGAACAGTTTCATTAAATCGATTGATAAGCTCATGCCGTCGTTAGAACGAGCAAGAGGAACACCTGTATTTGAAGTCTGGATGCAAGCCATCCGTGCGAAAATTACTTTGGATGCAGATGCAGTGTTGGAGCTGTATGGCACCGATACAGATTGGGATGATATTAAGGGCACCCTCACTACACATTTCAGCGATAAAAGGGATGAGATCTCCCTTACTCGTGATTTATTTAAAATTACTCAAACAGGTGGCGTACAAGAATTTTATGGTAATGTTTCCCATGCTATTTCCTTGCTGGTAAACTTACTTAACCTGAATGAACCAAACCCAGTAGTGGTTACAGCAAAGAAAGATTTTTATCGGGAACTAGGTTTAAAGGTGTTCTTATCCGGTCTAAAAGAACCACTAGGTCCTATAATTAGGGCACAAGCCCCTAAGACTCTCAAAGAAGGTTTAAGACTTTGTCTCGAGGAGAGTAACTATAATTATGTCAGAAATCCACATAGAATCACTCCTCAAATTCCCCCGAAACCTCTTCCACTATCACCACCAAATCAATTTGTGGAATTTAACCCATTCCTGCAAATTCCTAAAACAATGAAGATAAAATTTTATGTATTCGATTTCCACCCTTTCTTCGACGGGCTAATCGGATACGAGGCATTACAGTTCTTAAAAGCCAATATTCTCACAACAACAAACGAATTACAATTACCGTGCGGTAAAATAAGAATGTTGCGCAAATATCCATGCAGTACCCCAATACAATTGAATGCCAATGAAACAAAATTTCTAAATCTTCCGGTAAATGTTGAAAAAGGAGATTTTCTAGTACCAACAGACACGATAATTTCAAACTCGATATTTGTTCATTCTGGCTTGTATAGTGCCGATAACTATTTCGCTTATTTAGCAGTGACAAACCCTTCAAGAGAGAAAGCGTGTATCGATTTCGTTAAACCATTTGAATTTGAATTAAATAACTTTGAAGCACAAAACCCACCAGAATCACCTCGTCCAATAAATCGAAAACTATTTGAGCAGCTAAGGCTAGAACACTTGAATGCAGAAGAGCGTGAGCAGTTACTTAAAACAATCGCAGAAAATCAAGATGTGTTTTTACTTGAAGGTGAACACTTGACATTTACTAATGCTGTCAAACACAGTATTAAAACCAAAGACGATTTGCCGATTTATTCAAAGTCTTACCGGTACCCTTTTTGTCACCGAGAAGAGGTACAAAAACAAATTTCTAAAATGTTGGAACAGGGTATCATCAGACACTCTGTTAGTCCGTGGACATCTCCAGTCTGGATCGTCCCTAAAAAAATAGACGCTTCCGGGCAAAAGAAATGGAGATTGGTCATCGATTATCGTAAATTAAACGATAAAACGATCGACGATAAATATCCTATCCCGAACATATCGGATATACTCGATAAGCTGGGAAGGTGCAATTATTTTTCAACATTGGACTTAGCATCTGGTTTTCACCAGATCGAAGTCGAAACATCTGATATACCAAAGACAGCATTCAATGTCGAAAATGGGCATTACGAATTTTTGCGAATGCCCTTTGGGTTAAAAAATGCTCCATCAACCTTTCAGAGGGTGATGGACAATATTTTAAGAGAACACGTCGGTGTACGATGTTTTATCTACATGGATGATATTATTATATTCTCCTCCAGTCTGCAAGAGCATTTGGAAAACTTGAAAAGAATTCTCGACACTCTATCCAAATATAATATGAAGGTCCAATTGGATAAGTGCGATTTCCTTCGTAAGGAAGTCGCCTTTTTAGGTCACATAGTAACTGTAGATGGTGTGAAACCGAATCCAGATAAAATTAAAACAATCAAAACATGGCCCCTTCCGAGGACTGAAAGAGAACTTAGAGGTTTTCTTGGAATCCTCGGATATTATAGAAAGTTCATAAAGGATTTTGCAAAAATTGCAAAACCTTTGACAAACTCTTTACGTAAAGGTGAAACGATTAGCCACACTGAAGATTTTGTAAAAGCCTTCAACAAATGTAAAAGTATATTGACAAGCAGCGATATTCTTCAATATCCTGATTTTACCAAACCCTTTATTTTGACTACAGACGCATCCAATCACGCGATTGGCGCTGTATTATCACAAGGCCCAATAGGCAGGGATAAACCCATTGCCTTTGCCTCTCGTACTCTAAATAAATCGGAGGAGAATTACTCCACGATTGAGAAAGAGTTGTTAGCGATAGTTTGGGGATGTAAGCATTTTCGACCATACTTGTATGGAAGAAAATTCACCCTTTACACAGACCATAAGCCATTGACTTATAGTCTTAATTTGAAAGAGCCTAATCAGAGGTTAATTCATTGGCGGTTGAGTCTGGCTGAATTTGACTATGATGTTCGTTATAAACCAGGCAAGCAAAATGTAGTTGCCGATGGTTTGTCGAGAGCTGTTCACGAAATTAACATTAATGAGCAAGAGTCATCGTCCGATGATGCTACCATGCATTCAGCGGATACTGATGATTCCGAATTTATTCCGTGTACGGAAAACCCATTGAATTATTTTAGTAATCAGATTATACTTCGAATTGGACCTGAGGAAAGTAACGTGTACGAAGAAATTTTTCCAAAAATACACAGAAGAACGATAACAAAGCTAGTATTTGGCGTACCACAACTTATAAGAATATTTAAAGAATGCATGGATTTAAGGCGAATGAATTGTATTTTTTGTCCGGAAACACTTATAAATAATATTCAAACAGTTTATAAAAATTATTTTAGCCGATGCAAAAGTTTCAGAGTTTGTATATCACAAAAACTGTTGATCGATTTAAGAACGGTAGACGAACAAAGCCTTATGATTGAGCAAACTCACGAATTGGCTCACCGTGGCGTTTGGGAGAACAAAAGACAGATTTCAAAAAGATTCTTTTTTCCAAGAATGAAGTTTAAAATTCAACAGTTTATTAAAATATGCGAAGTATGCAACAAGAATAAATATGACAGGCATCCCTATAAAATACGTTATGGATCTACACCCAATACAAATAAACCCCTGGAAATAATTCACATTGACATTTTCTTGACCCAACCATATATTTTCTTATCGGTAATTGACAAATTTTCCAGATTCGCCGTCCTCATACCTATTAAATCAAGAACTATAGCAGACGTAAGAAAGGGACTGTTGAAATATTTCTCAATATATGGTACACCTAACCTAATAGTGAGCGATAATGAGCCAGCCCTTCGGTCAGCAGAGATCAGAGGCTTGACTCATAATTTGGACATTCAAATGCATTTCGTACCCGCTAATCACAGCGAGAGTAACGGTATGGTCGAGAGGTTTCACTCAACAGTAGCTGAAATCTTTCGATGCATTAAACCGCAGTATGCAGATTTAAATAATAAAGAAATTTTCTTAATTGCTTGTACCATGTACAATAACTCTATACATTCGGCAACAGGGCTCAAACCCAGAGAAATTTTTTATGGTTTAAAAGATGGCCAAGAAAGACCTCTCAATATTGAAAGAATGATGGCAGAGCGAAACAAATTGTATGACGAAGTAATCTTGGCTAACGAAAAAACAAGAAATAAAGATTTACTTTATCATAACAAAAAGCGAGAGGGAATGCCACATATGGAAGATGACAAAACCATATATAAAAAGGTACAAGGAATTAAGAGAAAAACGAAAGAAAAATATCTTCAGACCAGGACCATGGAGGATAAGGGTAGAACGGTCCTTGATGCTGCTGGTCGGGAGATTCACAAAGAAAATCTAAAAAGGCTTTGAAACTAATTTTGGTATCTTTTCAGGATGGACTATTCATTCATCATATTCCTGCTGTTTATTCCCATTTCCTATCCTAAATTCATCCAGGTTCATGATATAACTAACAATCCAGGTGCGCTGATTCTCAGCGCGGGAGAAGGTAGAATTCTTGAAGGCTACAACAGGTTGCTTCATTCCATTGATTTAAAAGAATTAGGTGTCACAATAAAACTATTAGAAAAGTTAGTTTCAAACATTAATAGTACAACAGGAGATTTTTCAAAGCTAATTGATCTTAAGTTTAAGGAAATAAACAATACGTACAAATCCCTTCTCCCAAGCACTTCAAGGTACAAGCGATCTATAGAAACTTTAGGCAGCACAATAAAATTCATTACAGGAAATTTAGACGCAGAAGATCTTAGGCACATTAATTCAAATATTGATGCTATCAAAAAAGTAGATAACAAGTTAATCGATCAAAACAATAAACAAATTGTCATGAACCTACAATTCCAGAATCGCTTACAAAAATTGGCAGACGAAATAAAAAATCATGAAAATGTTTTACTCAAGATGAATATGCAAAAAGGATATTCGATTACTGAAAATTATAAAATCTCTATGCTTTTTCATTTAGACATTGTCCTAGAAACTCTAAAAATAATAGAAAACGGAATATCTCTTGCTATGTTAAAAATTGTCAGTAGACAGCTTCTAACTATAAATGAATTAAAAATTATAGAAAAACAATTGAAAAATGTTAATATTAATTTGGACAGCCTGAATGACGCATACACGTACCTCTCAGCAACAGTATTCTACCATGGCTATCACCTCATCATTAGCATCGATATCCCCAAAGTCTCACCCATCACTTACAAACGAATGATTATTGAACCACTACCTATTCAGAACAAAACAGTAAACATCGGCTATAAGACAGTCCTTGTGCATTCAAACGAAATAATTGCAGTTTCACCAGAACTCGAACAAACAGTCAAAACTCATATTTATAAACGAAACCAGCTCTTGAATATTACTAACAACCTGTGTATTGCACCTTTAGTTCAAGGACGAAGTGGAAAATGTCCCTTCAAAGAAACACCGCCCACTACAGAAATCAAGCTTTTGACCTATGGTACTTTAGTGGTCAAAGCTACACTACATAATGTGTTGATGAGTAGTACTTGCGGAATAAATCAAAAGGAGCTAAAAGGCAATTATCTAATCGTTTTTCACAACTGTTCAGTTATTATTCAAGGTAGACTGTTCGAAAATCTGGAGTTGAGTTTTAACCATCCAATCATTTCACCACTCGAAAACAATCAAATAGAGGAAACCAACCTGGAAAGATTTTTCAACAGCTCATTACTGCACAAAATGCACATCGAAAATAGAACACATTTGGAATTACTAAGGAAACAGCATTTCTCATCAATTGGAGTCATCTTTACAGTAATTACGATAACCATAATCGTTATGACCTACAGAAAACGCATCGAAATAGCAACATTCATCAAGAAACGCACGGGACGTGCTTCTTTTGGGGAAGGAGTAGTTAAACACCAATCTGCCCCCGTCTTAGAACCATCATCGGAACTAGCACCCAGCATCAATATCATTCGTCAACATCGTTCAATCAACATTCCCACAGTAATCAGCAAATCCTCAGCAGGCAGCAACGTGATGTAAACCACAACAAATGGTCTTCCCACAGATTATGCAGCATAAGCAGAGCAGCCGGAGAGTTATGGGTGTGTGTATGTCGTCTAGAGGTGTAATTAAATTGAATGACAATAAATCGAAGAGTTCAGTTTTAGCTTTTGAGTGGAGTAGTTCGTCTAAGATATTTTTTAAAAACCCCGAATGCCTCGGTAAAGTTTTAATTTATATGCAGGTCTTATAACAGGTCATTGTCCGAGCCGTTATCACTTGAAGCTGATTGGAAAACTTCAAGATGATGTATGTCGCTTCTGTGGCATAGAAAAGGAAGACTCGGAACATTTGCTATGCCACTGTCCGGCAATTTTCAATAAAAGGCGTAAGTTCTTCGACAAGGGGCTGATAGAAACCTTTGACATTTGGAGAACAACTCCCAGTACGGCAGTGCACTTTATTCGAAGTATAATGCCGTGCTGGGATAATGCTATTAGTCAAACGATGGCGATCACTCCTAATAATAGTGATACGGCATCTTGATATAGCTAAAGAAAAAAAAAAGGGGAATATATCACAATAGATCAGAAAAATGGTCGCAGTGATGAAAATACCCGACAAGGAAAAAAAAAACCCATCGGTCCTTTTCAGGACCACAAATGACTGATAAAAGTGTTAACTAAAGAGTAAGAGCTTGTAGCCAAGACATACCGTCCAGGATTGGCTTGTACTACATGGACATCGACAAAGCACCTCAAAAACAGAACTCTCAAATTGCTTCCGAATTTCAACTTATCGAACTTTTCTCTGATAACTAGTTAAGAAATCAATTTAATATTTACCTTACATTTGCTGTAACTTCAAAACCACCTTTCGTAATCCTACGTCTAATCTACGGTCGTGTCTTGGATACAACCTCTTACTTTTTGTTCGAGGCATGAAGCTCATAGTTCACCCAAGGTGAGAGTAAGAGCGTGTGAAAGAAAACATAAAAATGAATGGCATTGAACCTCACTCTCGTTTTATCCTCTTTCGCTCACAAACTGTGAGGCTCGGTCGAATGATTTGTCAGTAGCAATTCTACTCCTCATAAAAATGCTATGCTCGGCTTATTTCAGACTCGCGAGTGAGGCTTCATCAAGCCTGAATCTTAAGCAGGGGTTGAAACGGTCGTGAACATTGTTCCGTAAAATAAACGTAACGCCTATGCTAAGTTGCACCGGGCACCAGCAAAGGCAACAAAAGCCATAGAAACGTGAACTATGTTCTGAAAAATCATGATCTTGTTCTGGTAAACGAGATTAAAGTTCTAAGTTGTGTTTAATATCGTGAACCTGTTCTCGAAAACGGGAACAAAGTTCATGAACTATAAAACGTCAACATTATTTTTTTTCCTTGAGTTGTTTTCCGTCGATCTTGTTTTCCGTGCTGAGCACGGTATGAATGTACATGAATGCATGAAATGGATGTACATGATTTTCCATGCCTGCTCACTACGGACAAGTTTGACAACATCCTGAAAATGCATGCAGCTTTGCATGTGATCCAAGTTCACGGTTGCAGGAACGAAAATCACAGTTATGGGATCATGGTATCACCAAACTACGATTTTATTTTGTATTTTGCTTAGCGTTACGAAATCACAATTCGCGCTGAACAGGCTAAGTTCACGGAAAATTCGATTTACTCGATCACGTTTATGGAAACTAAGTTATGAATTTGAAAGGAGTAGTGGTTCAGCTTTTCGTGATTTTTGGTTCACAAATATCGTAACGGATTTTTTTTTGTAGAAGTCAAGGACAGTTCTTTAAAGCTAAGAGAACATCATTTGATTGCAGAAAACTTGTTAAAAGCAATGGGAAAGTTGAAGAATTCAAAGAACTCCATAGATCTTCTTGAAGCTCAGCTAGTTTTTTTAAAACCTCAGCAAAATTTTCAGATTACCAGTAAACTATATAGAAATTCAGAGAATTTTGTAGATCTTCAGCTAGTTTTGTAGAACTTTAAAGAAATTTGTCGAACATCTTCAAATGTTGTTGAAAATTGACAAACATTATACTGTTTTGTAGAAATTCGGGGAACTTCGATTAAGCACAGGGATTTTTTAAAACTTCATTACACTTTTTTAAACTTCAGGGATTTTCGGGAAAACTTCGTAGAGTTGGAACCTTTGTACAAGTTTGGGGAAGTTCGTTGAAGTTAAACTAAGTTAATTTATTTTTGATTACCTTCATAAAAGAATTCTTTTAGCTTCCATTAAAGTGTAATGGACTTATAATAGATCAGGCAATTCCGTAGAAGTTTAGAAAACTTTGTAAAACTTCATGGAACTTCGCAGATAATCAATGGAATTCTAAAAACTTTTAGGAACTTTGTAGAAGTGCAGTGAATTTCATAATAATTCTGAGATCTTTGTAAAAGTCAAACAAATTACGTTGCAATTCGAGGAACTTCGTTAGAAGTGCTAAGAATCAGTTTGAATGTTCAATGAACTTCGTAAAAGTTCTGCCATAAATGTAGAAAGTTGGGGAACCTGGCCAGTTGAATATGTTTGTTAGTTGTGTGTCTTCTGGAAGTCTGTAAACCTTTTTATGGCCTAAATTCATGAAAGTATGTGTTTCTTTATTATGAAATTATATGTAAAAATTGCTGTGTGCAAGCTGTGTGAAAACGCAAAAATACAAGCATTGAGTCAAGGTTGGTCTTGTGGCTGCAACGTTTTAGTGATCATGATAGTTTTCAGCTCTTAGCTAATACTATTTCGTTCCGCCTTATTCAATAAACCCGTTGAACTTTTCTAACCTTCTTGATCGGGTCAAACATCCAACGACTGAACGTTTGCACAACACTCTTCAAGATTGTGCACACTGCTGCAAACACGCCTGCCGTCGGGTTCGATCCTTCACGCGATGATCGAACTTGATACGGAAAGTGCAACTGCAGGCAAGTTGGTGGAATGTGGCAGGACATCCAGCCCACGTGGAAGGAGAGCGGGGTGAATGCAGGTACATTACACTCCAACAAAACACCAAAGTCGTGGATGAATGAAATTGGAATTGCATATGCAGCTATGCACCGTGACTGGCTAACATATAGGCACTGAGACGGAAGGGAGAGGAGGATCAGTATTGAATTAAGATTATTATGAGATAGTGTCTAAAATGTGTTTCAATTTTTGCGAAAGGTGGGTTGGACGATTTGCCTAGTGCGGGAAGGCAGACGGAATCTCTCAATTGAAATAGTACATAGGAATACAACTTCAGCGCTTGCCAGCTTGTAACCGCGCTGTCTCCGTTCGTTGTTACAAGGTACAAAGTGCACATGTTTTGATAAATTTATGAAAAAACGTACCTCTATGACTGTGGCTTGGCAGCCGAGGAATTGAGCGGAGCTTAAGGTGCGCAAAAGTTCGTATGGTTATTATAGCGAATTGATTGAGTTAAGTGTTTCCCAACTTGGTGGTTTGGCATCGCGCTGCGCTGACTCTTGTTGGCTGGGTCGGTCGTGCTTGCCTGCTCGCTTGCTTGAAAGCCGCGAGTGCGCGCCGGCAGGTCTTAGAATTAGAGGAGCACATCTAAAGCTCCATTAAATTGCGACACAGTTAAATTGCTGTTGCTTGTACGAAGCTAACGATAGTTTTATTTTGTCCAATACCCTGCATCGGCCAATAAGTTTTACATGCATGTTGACTGGGGGAAGGATCGTGGTTTGTGGTGCTATTAGTGTGTACATTAGCGAAAGTGTGACGAGTACATGGAGCGTTGACAGAAGAAACGAATAAATTAGGATTTTGTTCTTTTATAATCATTCGATTAAGCTGATGAGTGATGCTGTATATGGCATTCAATGTCTAATTATGTGCTCTAGAGTTGACATGTGAACTCATGGCGAACTAATTCCATGCTCATGCCTTCGGCTGACCTTCGGAATAACCGAGTCACGGTTCAGCGAGTGAAAAATAATACTTTCAGTCTGACATGCACGTTTGCAAAACTAAATAAAACCAAAAATCGTGCATCCATTCAACGACAATGGTGTCACATAACATTGATAATCGATAGCCACAGAAAACGATAAGCCTCGTCTCACCATCAGGTTGACCCTTTTGCGGCATATCAGCTTGTCAGGTGCCAATCAGTGAGAAACGATGTAATTTTTTTTTTTTTGGTTTCGCTGTCGGATCGTTGGAATCAATTCCAGAGACCGCTTCGAATTTCGGTATTTTCACAACCACCAAACAGCGGTCCACATAAAATGACGTGGCGATCAGTGCCCCGTGTGCTGAACGCCCGCCCGCCAATGTATGTTGGCATAAGGATTTGCTTCTTTTTGTTTGGATAAAAAATGACCTGAACGAAAGGAAACAGCGAACCGAGAGCGCCTTTTTTTCGGACTAATGAGGAACATTAATTTTAACGCCGCGAGAGATATTTTTTCGCGAGCGGCCATTTTTGGAATTTTTACAACGATGTTGGGTTTTTGCTTCGTTTTACGGAGCTCAGAAGGGACGTAAAATAAATATTGCATTTATTACAGCGTACAGCGAATGTCATGTTTTGGGATGCTAATGAAGTTGTTACAATTTTGCACCGAGAACCATTGGCAATTTATGTGTTTGACCTCCACGCAAAAAGCCTCCTCCTCCTACTGATGGTTTATGAGCTGCAATCAGCAAACAGCCGGGATGAATGATAGCAATCACCCTTGCGCAGGCAGTTTCACACAACGAAGCGACATGATTGCCTAGTTATTTTGTAGCTGCCACTAATCGCCCATTCCATTTTCATCTCGATTTTCAATTTTACAACCCACCACCACAACTCTGATCTCGTCTCGAAGCCTTCAATCAGCGCACACTCATCGTCTATCACGCGATCTTCGGTCCCATCCTAGCCCATGAAGACGAGCCAGCAAATTGCTGGAAATCTCATGACTATCTCTCACTCCGTGCGCCTCGGCTCCGATGAGGAGGCGTACTGCTTTACAACCATCGTTTGTTCGACTCCCAGTGAAGGGATTATGTTTTCAAGAAATTAATTATGATTTTGATCGATGATTTCTGTGCAGGTGTCTATAATCTTTTACAGTGTTTATCCGAGAAGGGCCCTTACCTCGTTTCCATGCAATGTGTCTTTGAATTGGGGCTGAGAGAAAGAGAGCTAGTGACACGATTCGTGGTAAAGCAGAAATGCTGAATGAAAACTTCTTGCTGAGTGGCATTGAGAGATTCGAATTTTGATTTGTTTGATCAATTATGGTTTTGTCTTACTTATTTATGAGGTACTTAATTGAGTTCACAGAAATAAAATTTTGATTTGGAATCGTCACGTAAAATCTCCCTAAGCCTAATAACAGGCTTGCAATGTTGTTTTTTTTAATTTTTCCTTGATTTGTTTTCCGTCGATCTTGTTTTCCGTGCTGAGCACCAATGCTATCGACACCAGGGAGGCAGCTCCCACACCTGGACCCTACCAATCGACCCATCAACTCATGAACCGGGCACCAACGCACAGCAAAAAAATAATTTTGATATCACGTCAAAGTGGATGCACTACAATCATGTCGAAAATATGGTGTAATATTACTTGCTAAAAAGGACAAAATTATCATTAATACAATGCATGAACTGACATTACGCTGCTTTTACTGCATTTGTTTATTTATGTGGTCATAAAAATTACATGAAATTTTCGACATGATTGTAGTGCATCCACTTTGATGTGATATCAAATTTTTTTTTTTGCTGTGCGGCTTTACTTCCCATCCGAAGGAAGGCGTGATCAGAGATGTTATGCCTCAGAACATCCCGGCGGCGCCGACTGAGATTAAACCCAGACCTGGTGTGGTGAGAGGTAATCACGCTTAATACTACACCACCGGCGCCGCTGACAGGCTTGCAATGTTTTTTTTTACGTTATTTTTTGTATATTTCTATAAAAAATTTCAATTTTCATCGACTTTAGTGTTATTGATGTTGTGAAAACCTCTAGACTTCCTGAAGTTCAATGGACTTCCCTGAAATCTTCTGGACCACCTTGAAGTTTTTTGTACCTTTCTGAAGTCCTCTGAGTTTCTAAAGTTCCCATAACTTTCTTTAAGTTAATGGACCTGTCTTAAAGTTCTTTCGATGTTTTCGAAACTATGCTGTGGCTCACGGTACTTCCCTTTATATATTTAAACTTCCCTGATATTCTTTGCATTTTTCTAAAGTTTCCCCAACGATCATGGATCATCTGTGAAGTTTCCGTAAATTCCAGGAACTTCCTTGAAGTTCTCAAAACTTCTGTTATGTAAAATAAATTTCTACTGTGTTACCTGACTTATAACGAATATACGTTGTATACGAGTACCCCGAATAGAACGTATGACTCGTCTAATTTTGCATAGCATTTGCAATGTAAAATTAGACGAACTATACGTTGCATTCGGGGTACTCGTATACAACGTATATTGGTTATAGGTCAGGTAACACAATATTATTTTCCTGAAGATAATGGAACTGACCTGTGATTCGTCTCAAAAATACAACTGATACCGTCTTGAATCAGAGGTTGTACAGACTTATCGCTTACTTCAAGACAACGGACAGTACAAAACACCCAGTAGATCAGTAGGGAAATTTCCTTATAAGAAAAGTTCCACCGACTGGAGCGGGTATCGAACACTTACTTCGTGTGGCACTCACAGTATGCATGAACACTTCCATGAAGTTCCTATAAAAATTCAGAAGATATCTAACCATATCTGAGGTTCTCTGGACTTTTTAAAAATCTGGGAACTTCTCGAAATACCACGTTACTTTTTCTGAAATTAAGAGAACTCTGATGATCTTCCCTCAAGACCTCAAAACAGTCTAGAAGCTTACGAAACCACATTTAAACTGTTCACGCATTTTCCTGATGGTTATGAAACTTTCCTAAAGACCTTTCCTAAAGTTCTAGGATCTTATCTATTTTTTTTTTATTATTATAGTCACTTTAACACACTTGGGTCATTCGTGACTTGTCCGGGTGTGAGATTTGAACTCGTGACTTAGGCGTGAGAGGTATGGATGTTAACCACTACGCCGGGGTCGCCCCCTGATCTTCTCTGTAATTCTCTGAACTTCTGTGAAATTC
Source organism: Ochlerotatus camptorhynchus (assembly GCF_037179485.1). Lineage (NCBI taxonomy): Eukaryota > Metazoa > Arthropoda > Insecta > Diptera > Culicidae > Ochlerotatus > Ochlerotatus camptorhynchus. The sequence goes on from NW_027040524.1 coordinate 3,274,982, forward strand.
TCGCAGTTTTCCTGAAATTTCTTTAATTCCCTTGAGTTCTTTGGACTTTGCTGTAATTTTCGGAACTTCTTTAAATTTTCACAATTTTCTTGAAATTTAAACGAAATAAATAATGTAGGTGGAATGACGGCTTCGGCACTTCTATACATATTATCGCCAGGGGGTACATGAAGTTTTAGAGTGTTTTTTTTTTGCAAAACGATGGTCTGGAATATCATGCACCTTCAGCACTCAAAGACTTCATTTACCCCCTGACGATAAAGCGGTACGGATGAGTCAAAGTCGTAACTTCTCCTAGTTTTAAGATTTTCACTTTAGTTCTCGAAATTTTCCTGAACTTCATGAAACTTATTCTTCCTCGTCTTAAAACTTCTAGATTTTTATGATGTTTTAGCCCCTTCCTGGTGTTATTAGAACTAACCAAAAGATCCATAAATAAATTCTCTAGACTTCCCTGAATTTCTCAATATATTCCAAAAGATCACGCAATGTTTCTGAAGTTAATTAACTTTCCTTGAAGTTCTTCGATCTTCCTTGAAGTACTTGTAATTTTCCTTAAGTTTTGAAAACTTATTTGTTGCTCACGGAACGTCGCATAAAAACTCCTATTTCTCCTGAACTTCTCTGGACTTCACTGATGTTTTCAGTGCTTCCCTGAAGCTTCCTTTGTGTTCTAATGATCCAGAATTTCTCCTGATATTCCTAAATTCCCTGCAGATTTCACAATGTTGCTGATGTCTTAGGAACAATCCAGAAATTCCCGAATTGAATCAGATTACTGGAAGGAGGTTTCGCGTACGTATTTCTGCCTACAAGCTCACCCTGCCTACAAGCTGACCCTGCACACAACAGTATGGTGAATTCAGAACGATAACAAAGTTTTATCTTTTTGTTGAGTAGAATCGCATGGAGGGCAAGGGCAATTATATCATATTAACAATATGATCAATTCATGCCTTTTCCAAATGTTGCAATGGCGACCCGCAACATATTGCTTCACGCACCATCTAGCGTTAAAAAAGGTCAGCAACAATCATTCAATTTCAATCGAGGGGTGCGAATATAGCACTTATTACAAAAGTAAGAGTCAAATTATTTTCATTAATTATATTGTGTATATTGCTTTAAAATTTGTCTGATATGTCACTGTTGTCATCAAATAAAATAAAATGCTGAAAAACATTCATTACAAATATTAAACAAATTTTCATATGGTTTTTACCCCTCGTGACAATAAACAAATACATTGGTAGCCTTTTTGTCCACAGAGGTGCTTTCATCGCTAAAAATTCGGTTTGCCAGCTAAGAGAAAGAGTGAATCATATTGTTAATATAATATATTTGGCTAGGGGCAAGATGGTGGCTACTTACATACAAACATGCATTCCTGAAATTATCGGAATAGCTCGTAATTCTACAGACCGCCATTAATGATCCTTCAATTTTCCATAAGTTAATGGGTCTGTTCTAAAGATCTCTGATCGTCTTCGAAGTACTGGGAACGTCGTGACGAGCTGAACTACCCGAGCAAAATCGGTTAACAACATGAAAGCCAATGGATATTAAAGTTTGCAGTTAACGTCTTGCTTAAAATTTAATTTAAGTTCATCTGTCGTTGAACTAATGATTATTGTTTATTTGTTTTATTTAACACATTTTAGGTCATTCATAACTTGCCCGGGTGAGATTTGAGCTCAAATCTTTCAGCATCAGAAGCATGTATACTAACCATTTACGCCACACCCGAACTCAGTTAAACATAATAAATTCAAAATCAGAAATAAATTGATTTCATTCAAAGCAAGATTAGTCTTTCGTTTTATTCAAAAGTGTAAAATTTTACTCTCATTTTTGCTGTGTTAACCGTTAGGTCAAACAAATCGAGATCAACTGGAGTATTCAAAATAAGTTACATCATAACAGCAAATTTTGATTTCAATTTGATCTCCAGCTTTGCTTGAGTAACCTACGGCAAAAAATCACGTCAGTAAAAAAAACTGGGAACGTCCCTGAATATAATGAAAATACCTTTAATCTTTTAACTTTTCAGAATTGCACTTATCTTCACATCTTCCCACTTTTTTTACGTTTTTGATTCTGTCATGAAAATTATGGAACTATCTTCGAATGTTCTGAAATTGTCCTGATGTTCATGAACCTTTTATTACGAAATTTAAATGATGCTCTTAAAAAAATGCTGAAGTTTGTGTAACCTGTCTGAAATTATTGAAACTTCTTTAAAATTCCTACAATTTCGTTCGGTTCCCTAATCAATGTTTTATGGTTATTTTGCTTAACTTCGTGATTGGGGTATCATCCAAACCATTTTTGGAATAGTTATTTCATTTGGGTTTCGTTTATAGTATTTTTATTAGGGTTCACTGATCCATCCTGATATTTTCGGGGCATCCCTGAAGTTTTCTCAATTATCCTGAAATTCTTGGTTTTTGACACCTTTACCGAAATTTTCTTAACTTTCCTCGAGTTTTCTGAACTTCCTTGAAATTCCCGGAAAATCCAGCGGGTTATCAAAATGTGCTTGTAGCTCCCGCTTATCAATATTTAAATTTCTTCAAAAGATTGGCTTTTCCTAAAGTTCTCGGAAATTCCCTTGAGTTATTGGAACTACTTTTCAGTTCTCTGGACTTCCCTAATGTTCTCTGAATATTCCCGAAGTTCTCAGAACATTTCAAAACTTCCTGCAGTTTCCCTGAAGTAAATTGATCCACCTTGATGTTCTTGAAGCATCACTAAGACTCTTAAAATTGTCCAGAACTTTCTGAACTTCCCTTGTGTTACCACTGTTTATGAAACTTCCCTGAATTCCTCGGCATGTGTGTGAGAGTGTGTACAATCCAACCTGCTTTTTATAATCCTTACATTAAAGCAGGTTTGGTCCGGGAGTTAAAAGGTGTTAGCTCTATTGCAGCTCGAGTGACCCATTTCAGAATGCCTGGTAATTCATGACCAATTACCATCCAGTAGTCCAACCCGAATAAATGAACTCAATAATAGATTTAAATGAAGATTGAAGATTAGTTTTAAGAATGTTTTCGCTGGAATAAAAGATACTCGCTATCTTACATTCAGTTTATCCTTTGGTGCCCGCTTAGTTGAGTAAGCATTCCTACTTTCTCTTTTCTTTTCGTTCATGTTTTGGGTAAGGCCGAGTATTTTTTTCGTTCCGTTAATACCTGCGGTTCTACAGAACTTGCCGTTTAACCTTTAACAAAGCTACCCAAGTAACCAAAATTATGATAAAAGGCTATTTGTGACTTAAGCAGCTTGGTTGAAGGTGGTCTATAGAAATCTAAGCAGCCTCATTTTCAAGTCGTTATAAGAACTTGTAAGTTCCGGTACCATAATTGAAAAGCATTCTAAGCAGCTTCTGGCGGAACTTGAACGGAAATTTTAGAAAATAAATTAAAATAAGTTTTCGTCCTCTAAACCAATTCTAAATTTAGTTTGCACTTTAATGAAAGTTATTTCTAAAGGCAGGTATTAATGTGTATTGATTTATCAGCATTAGTAGTAGAATTGAAGCTGTTTCAAACAGCTCTATTGCAGCTCGTTAATTAAACCCAGTCCTTCTGCTTGAGAGCCTCAGCACAAACCGCTACGTCATCTGAGATATATTAAAGTGAGCTGTTGTCCCGCCTACTGTTGGAGTTTTCAGTGCCCGCTGACTAACTTGAATACGAAACACAACACCTTGATGAATTTTAAATTGGTGTTTACCCGCATGGTGTTCCAACACACTTGTGGCGCAATGGTTAGTAATCGTAGATCGCATGCCGAATACACGGGTACGAATCCAGGGAATTACTCTTTTATTTTTATTTTTTTTTGGTAGAATGTTGATGCACTGTATAAATATAAAGACTTGTGCGGATTGATTCATGTGGCTTGAAAGTTCTGTCGGAACTTTATTTGAACTTTATGGAACTTGAAAGTTCTGTCAGAACTTTATTCGGACTTTATGGAACTTGAAAGTTCTGTCGTAACTTTAATTGAACTTCATGGAACTTTAAAGTTCTGTCGGGACTTTATTCGAACTTTATGAAACTTGAAAGTTCTGTCGGAACTTTATTTGAACTTTTTGGAACTTGGAAGTGATTTTAATCGTTGAATCCGGAACTTTTGGTTACTAAGGTAGTTGTGCGAATTTTTTGGAGGCGAACCAGCCCAAGGCTGAAAGCCTCCTTAATGAAGCTAAATAATAATAATAATAGTTGTGCGAATAGTAATCGGAAACCGTTCTAGAGGTTCTATGAGGTAAGGTCTCATAAATCGGGCAAATTCCAAACACGACCAGTGGTCTCTCTTAATCGAGAGTGGCGCTTAAGCCATTGGGTTTTACGAAAACCTCAACGAAAATTCATGAACGGTAACATGTTCACTCTACCCTTATCAAATGGATAATGGTATCATAAACGCACTTCCAGATTCGAAAATAATCATTTCCAAATCTGGCACGTATATAGTTTTGTAATGTGTTCACCTGCTTTTAATCGATTTCAATGAGCCTGAATGAGTGAAAGTTCTTACCAATTTCGTTTCGAATTTCTTTTGGTTCATCTGGTGGCAGCCCTTACTTCCATTTGCATATTGATTCTTTTGTCGTTTCTCTTGTATTTTATTTCCCTTGAATTCCCTTGTTATCATCTCTTTTCATTCTTCTCTGCAACGCTGCTAGTCTCCCGAAAATATCCCATGTTAGGTTAGGTTAGGTTATCTTTATTAGTAAGACTTTCAGCCAGAGGCTGGTTTATCACTTATCCCATGTTATTTCTGATGTGTTCCACGACATTTCATAGTTCATTATCTTTGTATGATAATGTTTAGCTCCTAGTTGCGTCTTATAAAACCGTAACACCAAGGGCCACATTGCGCATCTCGAAACGAAAGACTTTTTGTACGAACGCTTGCATGAAAAAGTTTTTCGTTTCGAGATGCGCAATGTGGCCCCAATGCGGAAAATAGACAGTGCCTCCGAGTATTTTCTTAACGAGCATCGCTCTATTGTCGTATCGCATGTGCTTCATTTTGCTGCTCTTCTTTCGCTTTTACTTTGTTGACTCCATAGTACCGGAAAAGATATAGATGTATACAATATTAACAATGCTGTGATAAAATCACAACGGTATGGTCGTTAAGAATAGTTCAACGGATGTGAAATAATGGAACATTTAAATTTAACACGATTTAAAGTGTTTCAATGCAACATAGTTTGGTACAACAGGGAACTGAAAAATTTAAAAAATCGAAAGCAAAAAGCGCACAAATTTTATAAAAAATATAATAGTGAAGAAACTTTGGCATACTATTTAGACATTTGCGATCAGTTAAATTTGGCCGTGAATATGGCATTTGAGGAGAATAATTTAAAAACTGAACTTGAAATAAAATCTTGTCCTAGAAACTTCTTCAATTATGTGAAAACCAAATTAAAATCTGATAATTATCCCTCAAAGATGCATTTGGACGATAGGATAGGTGAGAACTCGGATGATATATGCAATTTGTTTGCAAATTTCTTCCAAGAAATATATACTACGTTTTCAGAAGAGGACCGTGACCGTGAATATTTTGAATCATATCCAGAATTTTCAAGTGACATCAGCGTAAGTCAAATCAAGGTTCATGATATCTTAAAGGGTTTAAACAATTTAGATGCATCTAAAGGTCCTGGCCCTGACGGTGTTCCGCCAGTTTTTATGAAAACTTTAGCAATTGAACTTACTGCTCCATTATTTTGGATTTTCAATATGTCACTGGAATCCGGAAACTTCCCTAAAATATGGAAAAACTCGTTTTTAGTGCACAGCTAAAAAAAGTAGTGTAAATTTCCGTTACTATGATGCACATAAATGGAGCGTCATAAATCATACAAATTTACATTATAAATCGTGTAAATTTATGAGACATGTCATGCAATATTCCATATATTGCATGCAAATTTCCACCTTTGTTTGCAACATTTCTTGCAAGCTGCTAGTTTACGTGATAAGGAAGTTTACATGCATGAATGTTTGCATGCATGGATGTTTACATCACCAGTAAAATTCAAATTTTTTTAGTGTGTGCCTATCTTTAAATCGGGTAAAAAATCCGACATACGTAATTATCGTGGTATAGCTATTATCTCTTGCATTCCGAAACTTTTCGAGGCGATTGTAAATGAAAAACTCTTTCTTCAAATTAAAAACAGAATAACTACTATGCAACACGGCCTTTAACGTTCAACAACTACGAATTTGCTTGAATTAATTAATTATTCCTTGAATGCAATGGATAACGGAAACCATGTAGAAGTGTTGTATACAGATTTCAGCAAAGCGTTTGATCGAATTGACATACCCATGCTTCTTTTTAAACTTCAAAAAATGGGAATTCATTACGCACTCCTCAAGTGGCTTGAATCATATTTAACTGACCGTCATCAAATAGTAAAATACAAAGGAAAGATATCAAATCCCGTTGATGTCACTTCAGGAGTTCCTCAAGGCTCCCATTTAGGACCACTTTTATTTATTCTCTTCGTCAATGACATATCTTTCATTATTAAGAAATTGAAAGTTTTAATATATGCTGACGACATTAAACTTTTTTTGGAAATAAAAGATGCCAAAGACATCATCACATTCAAAGAGGAAATTCAAATATTCCATACTTGGTGTCAAAAAAGCCTGCTACAATTAAATATAAAAAAATGTAACTCCATTACCATTAGTAGAAAACAAAAGCTACCCGATATAACAGTCACTTTAGGAAACCAGATCGTAGAAAAATGTGATAGAGTCAGGGATCTAGGTGTTATTTTGGACTCAAAACTTACTTTCACCGATCATTACAACACAATTATTAACAGAGCCAACAACATGCTTGGTTTCATAAAACGTTTCTGCTATAACTTTCACGATCCGTATACGATAAAAACATTGTACATTGCTTATGTAAGATCGATATTAGAATATTGCAGCATAGTTTGGTCACCTTTTTCAATCACACACGAAGAAAGAATAGAGTCCGTTCAAAAGCAGTTTCTATTGTATGCACTCCGCAAGTTAGGTTGGACTGTATTTCCTCTGCCATCTTACACAGCTCGGTGTATGCTCATAAATATCCAAACATTAAAAGAACGTCGTGAATTTGCTATGATTTCTTTCGTAAACGATATCGTATCACATCGAATTGATTCAATAGAACTATTGTCATCCTTAAATTTATATACACCATCTAGGCATTTACGAAATAGAAATATATTTGCTACAAATCGTCATCGTACGAATTATGCCAAATTTGGACCTTTGAACCGATGGATACATATAATAAGCACTGCGATAACATTGACTTTACAATGACAAAAACTAAATTAAAGCAATATTTTAATTCATCGCATAACGTCAACTAGAAGTAATGTTTTAACTTTTTCTTAAGACATATTATAAAAAAATATAAACAAAGACAAAATTGTAAAAATAGCACTTAAGACATCAATTGTAAAACGGTCTACACTGATTGACGACAAATAAATAAATAAATAAATAAATACATTAAATTTTTTGACTTACAATAAACACATTTTTTTTCAATATGTTATCTGAACTAATCTCTGGATGTATTTACTTGTGTTTTATCGAAGACATCATATCAAGAAGACTAGCAACTTTGCCAGAATCCAAGCGACAGATACAATAGCACTGCACTTGAGTGAAGGTGGAAGCAACGCATAGAAAAATGAGCAAATACACAAACCTTTCTTCTGAGGATGTAATCCCTAGCAGCACACTTGTCGCCAAACGGTTGTGGCTACTCCTATGCAACTTATTTCAGTCACATTCAAGTTGCTGCAACTTTTCATGACTGAATTGTGCTACTTGGGATCTTTGCTATCAAATTCGTTTGAAGTATTTACCTTTGAGCGGCAGATGACGCGATTGTACCTGTCGCATAGCGTTCGTATGAGAAAATGGAAGAGTTGCCAGTCTTCTTGATTTGTTGTCTTCGGTTTTATACAAATAGTATCGTACTCGACTATTAGTACAATACACTGAAGAAGTCTGCACGTTGTAGACGAAATACGCGTATCCGTCAAGGATAAGCAAATAAGGTAGTGGAATTAATAGGAACTTACTAATCCTTCTCTCTCTGTCTCTCTCTTTATCTTTATTTGGTTTTGTAAAATCCAAGCACCCGCCCCTCAGGAAATATTTGAGGTAAAATGCCACCTTCGCCTCATGTTGAGTACGGTGCTCCTCATTGCACCATTCCGATCAAACTATGTCATCTACCGCGTTTGTTGCAAACAGCCTTTCATACAATGTTACGTTTGTAGCTTGCCGTTACTTATCACCAACACACTAAAAAAATCTGAATTTTACTGGTGATGTAAACATCCATGCATGCAAACATTCATGCATGTAAACTTAATTTTCACGTAAACTAGCAGCTTGCAAGAAATGTTGCAAACAAAGGTGGAAAGTTGCATACAATATATGGAATATTGCATGACATGTCTCATAAATTTACACGATTTATAATGTAAAGCTGTGCATAATCATTTGACTCAAATGTCGTGTGTCATTTTGTCATAATAAATACAATTTTGAATTTCTGATCACCAGTAATATTCGATTTTAACTTTTACTATAGGTGATTCTGGCACATTTTTAATAAGTTCCTTTGATAGCTTCCCTGTAATATCTAAGTAGCCGTTTTGCATCATAGCGAGCTGATTTAGTGCTTAGGAAGGATTTGATACCACGAAAGGTATAGGGTATTGATGGTGGTAAGCTCCAACCGGTATTATCATCGAATTAAATTCCGATCAAGAATGCCTGGCTGCTTTGATGACGACATCAGAGCTAATTAACACGACTCTAAGCAAACATTTTGCAGATCATTGAAGGGACGGTATTAAAAGTTAATCCGAGTTGGAACTTACCGCCATGAGTCTTCAGTATAATTTTGAAGGAAAAAAAAATATCCCATATGTGAGGTCCCCTTGAATTGAGATAATGCTAATGTATTTATCAGCTCATTCGATTTTTAACACGACCCAATTCTAACTTCAAAACTCAAGTACCATAATTTCCCGTTCACCTTGCAATCAACAAAAACTTCCAATCAACTAAGGTTAGACGCTGCATCTCGCCTTGCTGCCCTCTGCTCTGTTGAGTGGTCGAAAGCCGCCACCGTGCAAAATCGGGGTCAAAACAAGCACCCAGGCCCTCGATGATCTCTATAGCCGTAGGCAGGCAAGCACAAATTTACTGACATATTGTTGTTATTATTGTACAACTTATCCCCTCCCATCGCATCGGAGGTCGTCGCCATTGGAAAGAGCTCTTCGACGTGCTGCACGCATGACCGTTTCGTTTATGAATAAATGACATGTTTTGTAGCTCTGTATTAGTATCCCCTTTTTGATTTTGAGAGCCGCCATCGAATCACCGGCGACGATTAGTCATTTTCGAATTTCACATCTCTTTCCCGGGCAGTGTTCGTGTTTGTGTCGTGTGTGCTATTTTGGGCTATGATGTGAAGCGACATGTGTGCGACAGCTTAGCCTTTGCTGGAATGGCGCAAAACTGAAGAAGAAGAAGAAGTGGGAGTGGGGAGAATTGGATATTTTTAATCCCCTTTGCGATATTTGGGTGAAAGTTTTTAAACCTGTGACTTGGAGCTTTTGTGACGCTCCGAAAACGTATTCGCTTCCACTTGATTAATTACCAAAATGAATCAATCATAACTAATTCGCTGGAGTGGTGCTCCCCAAAGAGACAGTTTCCAGATCATTTATCTGAAAATAAAGTATCGCTTGCATATCACGCGGGGAATCAAGGAAATTGAATTAAACGCGATAGGCATCGCCACCGTCATTGCACCATTCGCTGTGCGGGGAATGCACCGTTCGCGGATTCATCAATCATCATGTAATTCAGCAGGGCCCACGTCTCACGAAGAAACCACAGCTGTCAGTTGTTGAAGAAAGATCAGGTATCTGCCGCACGTCTCACCCTATCGCTCGAGCAATTTCAGCTAGGCCTTTTCTAATGTGCCTATCCTGGCTTCGTCGTGTCTCAAAGTTGATGCTCGTAGAGGTTTTAGTCAAAGTAAATATTTAGCGGGCCGACAGCCCGCGACCGGAGAATAAAACGTAATTACTGACCATTAATTATGACGGTTTTGCCCGAGCGAGCGCTCTGGTGCCAGCAGTGGTGGTGATTGGGTGTCGTAACCGAAGAACACTACGGCAGGTTGTTATAAAATAATGATTAGATGAGGTCATATCGTGAAGTGATTTGCACTGACTCTCTTGAAGTACTATAGTATGTACCTAAAGGCTGGAAATGAGCGTTTGCGGATTTGTTAATTTGAATCGTTTGTTAAATGGATCCTACTTGGCGGTGGACTCCTCGCGGGAAGGCACGTTAATTGAAGCAATTGGGATACGCAGAGAACGTTTAGTATTGAAATGCCGCACTTGACGTATCGCAAAAAAAAAAACGATTCTGTGACTTATCTGTGTACGATTTGTAAAACAGAATTATTTTGTTCATGAAAAGTGCCCTAACGAACCAGGTAACATTTTACGGGCTGTTTATTCCTTCAATCGGCTAAATATGAGACCTAGAATCTCTGATCCCTGTGCATCAATTGAGCAGCTGGATTATCATCATAGACATTCTAACTAAAATTTGGAATTTCAAACTCCACAAAAACCATCATAATCAAAATTTGAACGTAATCGGGTAATCATTTGGGCCTAGTTGAAAAACTTAGTCATTTTCCTTAAAACATGATCGATCAGCATCTATTAAGGCACATTTGTTGGGAACTCAATAAAAACCCACCGTATAAACTTGATCCAACCTAGACCCAAAGTAAATGCTCTTCTTATTTCTTCTTCTTCGCATTTCAAGCTTATTGTAGTAATAATAGTATTCAACATGCACTTCCACAGTTATATATTGAGAGCTTTCGATGCCTGTACCATTTTTACATTATTATTTATTGCGTGGCAAGTACAACCATACTCTATGCTTAGGGAAGTTGAAAAATTTTCCAACCCGAAAAATTCCAAAACCGCCAAAATTCCAAACCACTTCCAGGCTTGGTCTTGCTTTGTAGCTGCACCTTTACCGACTGAGCTAAGGTAGGGATAAATACTCAGTCTTCCTGTACTAAGACTAAACACCCTAGCAGCACACTTGTCACTGAGTAGTTGTGGTTACTTGTATGTAACTTATTTCAGTCACAATCAAGTTGCAGCTACATATTATGATGGAAGTGTGTTGCTTGGGCATCTTCCTAGAAGTCTTCACTGTCAAAGATTCAACATAACGTCTCCCTTGTGTCAACTTATCATACCTCAACTGCAATCCATAAACATGAACGCTAATTATAGCTTCCGTGATTTAACACGTAAAACACAGCAAACAGTGTTCGGTAACTGCTGCATGTCACTGCCCGTAGATTATAACCATTAATCTCGCATCGAATGCACCTCCCCAAAAGCCTTCATTGGGAGCAGAACAGCATCCGATCTCGGTCCTGCTCACTCTACAACTCAGGAAGGTGATATATTTTCGAATTGATTTTAATTAAAGCACTCTCTCGATTTGCACCATTCTGTCGCATCAAGCACAATGTGTCAATGTCATTCGAATGGGCATGCTGTGGAATGCTCGAGGTCCTAAATAAGCACACTTCGAAGCCTTTTTGCGGAGGTTTATTCCAATTTAAATAAATATAAAAATAATGCTCACACTGTAAAACCGCTCGTTCAATCGGCAGAGAACTAAATAATAAACACGGAATTTGCAAGCATGTCCATTCCGTGTGCAAGTCGTGCACAAACCGAATCAAGCCAACACACCAAAGTGTCGCGTGGGCGAACCGAAAATTTACGTGTGCTCCGTTTAATGCCTTTGTTTACGGCCTGTCCAAATTATTAATCCACGATGTCTCGTCGTTTCCCGGGAGAGATCAGAGCAGGAGTTTCGTTTCAGAGTTTTTATGAGCCCCTGGCTTTACGTTTTTGACTTCATGCTGATTAACTTGTCTTTTCGATCCACACTGACGGTTGGTGGTACCGAAAGGTTCGAATTTCACTTATTTTTCGGGGCGTTTCACCAGAGGCAGTAATTTTATTGCGATATGCTTTATGAGGGGTAGGAATGCACTTTCTGCACGCCCGGAGATGCATTAATGAGATGAGTAGCTTTTGTTCAGCGATTATTAAATAGTAGGCTAACAGGAAGTTGTATTAAATTAAATGTCAATTTAAATTATATTTTTTACTGGAAATTAAATGCTGGCAAATGTGTTACCAAGCCAAAAGCGGTGGGTTCAATGACCGGTCTGGTCTGGGAAATTTTTCGAGTTGAAAAATTGTCGATTTTCTTGAGTATAGATTATCATTGTGCTTGTCACACAAAATACAAATTCCTGGGTTGGTTAAAATGGAAAGCTTTCAATTATTAGCTATGGAAGTGCTTCGAAGAAGACTACGTCGAGCGCAGACTCAAGCTCGTGTTAGAGCTTCAACACCAGGAAGAAGAATAAGTCCAATGTCACGAATAATAATTTAAGAATCTTAAACATTTCCTTAGTTTTTAAATTCTTATCTTTTTCCTAGTACGGAATACTAAAAAATAAGTCAGTGATTTAAAAAAAATTGCATGACCCAGAGCTCCAAAAATATAATAATATAATATAATAAAAATATTAATTTTTCAATTTCAAAAGTTTTTCAATGTCTCCGATGTCTGATATTCTGCATATTTTTGATAATTTTAAAACTTTGAAATGTTTTACGTCAAATAATCTAGAAAATCTCTCCATACCTGGGATATTGAATTTACGTCCGGCGATGAAAGGATTTTTTACAATTTTAATATCTCACGCATCTCATTATAACATTTGTCGGACTGTCGTTATGTCTTACTTTTACACTTTTTAGAAATGTTCAGCCTCTTAATCTTGAACAGATTTCTTAGAACAGGATCATGAAATTCGTTCTCAATTGAAGTCTCAGAACCTGAAAAAAAAAAATTAAATTTGGTTCTTCACTTTCTGTGTTCGGGATTTTGAAAATGTTTGATTTAACTAAATTATCTCAAAGTTACTCAACAAAATTTCTCGAAGATTTTCTAAGGATCATTCCAAAATGTTTTAAGTGTTACATTCAGAATTTGCCTGAGTACTCTTATGATTATCTCCGCTATTCTCCATAACAGTCTAGAAATTCTGTGTATATATATCACGTAAGGACACTATTGATGGAATCCATTTTCCATACAATTTGTTTTACCATTTCGCATTTTCACGGGCCTACATGTGGCAATCTGCTAAATGTACAAAGCACAAAAGAAATCTACGTGTTTGCCGTAGAGAAGAAAGCATCGCGTTTAATATCCAGATCAGTATGATTTATGGATGGTGAAATTAGTGCCGGTGAAAAGGCGAAGTGGAGGGATTCCAGGAATCTTGTCCTTAAGAAATTGTCTTTACATTTGTCTTCGTTTTCTAGATGATTCTCGTTAGTATTTACTTAGATTGCCCCAAATTTTATTTTAAAATCCTTTGGAATATTCTTCGGAAATCTCTTGGTGTATCCTTCAGAAATTAGAAAGTAAATATTATCCTGAATTTTTTTTAGATTTAATTTTGGAATTCCAGTGGGTATATTTTCCTCGGAATCCCATTGAAACTAATCTCAAACTGCCTTCAGAGAATCTCTTGGAGTTTTCTTTAAATTATCTTTGGAAGGCTCTTGAAACTCTCCTTAAAATTTTCCTTGATATTTCCTGAGGATCTCACTCAGAATTTTGTATGAACTCAAAATTGACTGTGAATTATTTTTTTGCCTACCGCATTATTTTAGAAATTCTCTTGACATTTTGGCAAACTAGTAGCTTGAAATTATGAATAAAACTTTTAGAGCTTTTTCAGATGTAGATTTTCTTGGAGTTATCATCGATTATCGCTTGGAGCTCTCCTCAGTAATCTCTTTGATAGAATGATTAACATTGTTGTGATTTCCAGCCGTAGCTGATCATTATAGGTAGCGTAAGGATTATATTTTCATAAACCCTACGTCAATCACTTGAATTCTCCTCCCAATTCCCTTAGAATGCTCCCTAAAATTCCTTCAGACTTGCTTTACAATTCTCAGGAATTCTACCCATAATCCTAATAAAATTCACTTCAGCACAACTTGGAGTAAATTTCTAGTTCTTCTTACAATTTCATTGAATTACTTCTCAAAATAGCCTGGACCGTATATTTAAGAATAATTTCTTTGGAATTATCCTCGAAACTCATTTGGCATTTGCATCAAAATAATCAATACAATTTCTTAAAAGTGTCAGATTTCTCAAATTTTGTCCAAGAGTCCAAGAGTAATGATTTTTGTATTCAATCCGAGATCTTGAAATTAATGACATGTTTGTAATTTCGAAAGGGTCAAGAATGCAAAAAAAACTGACTTAACTTCATAACCAAAGTAACATTGCAAGTTTTATCACGGTTTTGAAGCAGCCTACAAGTCTAAATCATAGTCTGCAGAACCCTCATAAAACCCCAATTGCTACTTGGGGATCATGAGCTGTTCTCATTCTTTCAGCATTCTTCCAAAAATGTCTTAGTCCGACTTCTCAAGTGTTGATCCGCTGATCGTATTGTTTTATAAAAGAAAATCTAAGTTCAACCGATAATGTTATAACATTCAGTCTAACTCGGTGCTCAGCTGGTAAATGTCATAGACATTTTGCCACCAAAAGTTTTCATAGCGACAATTTTTTTCATAAAACAGCCTCAGTACTACCTCTGGCCTAGTGCCCTTCGAAAAATGTACATGTAACTTGAGCAAAATTTTAAAATTATTAGACTTTAAATTGCGTTGATGTACGATATCAATATCTAAATTTAATCAAATGTTGCTCAATTGCTGACATTAACCATGCTGGAATTCCTTTTTCATAATATTTTTAAGCTGTTTACATTAATCCGTGAAAATATTTTAAGCATCCGGGAAACTGGGAATCAAATTCTTTCGATCCAGTGCCACTCTTATATTGAAAATGCAAGCCATTTAATTATAGAATTATATGATTAATCTCCCTATTGAGGCCTACTTTAGCTCAATTGGTAAAGGTGCTTCTATCAAGCAAGACCATGCTGTTGATGGCTGGGTTCGGTTATATAAGATATGCGTAGAGTGATTTTGTCATTCCACTTTATCTAAAAATAGCAAAAGTTGGGTTCACAAGGTTTCCTAGATAAAAATTTCCTTTACGAAAGTAAGATTCTTGTACGAGAGCCAAATGGGATGTGCCATTTAGCATTAATCTACATAGATGTATCTATGCTGTACATTTATGCTGGAAAATGATTTGTGCTATCTTAACAGTAGTCATAACTCAAGATATCACAAACACAGCAACGTAGAAACCACATTAATAATTATTTGTAAAATGCGAAGGGCGAACCACAGAAGTATTCTGAGTAAAACGCATAAAGCTTATGCAAGTAAGTACATTTTTGTTTGGTATTTTTTGATTTTTGAATTTAAGTATTATCATTTCCATAATCCCGCCCTTATTTAGCCTCATACTTAAGAGTTAAGAACGGCGACCGGCGAACGGCTTCATACTGTGGAGGGCACCCAGATACTCCACACGCTCCGTTAGCGATCAGATTTTTATTAAACCCCCCAAACCATTCATTCATGGCACGGTAGGCTAAAGAGCGCATGCCACCGTGAGTTATGGGTCACCTGTCTGATAGACTTCTACCATTGGAACAGGTGGTCCGTAGTGCTGTTCTTAGTAGGTCTTATTAACACTAATTGAAGGGATGAAGTTTCGCCAAAATTGTGGAATCTCAGTGATTTTGATAGAAGTTCGGGGAATTGAGCATAAGCATGAGCATGATTGACCGCCCACGGTTGCTACTCTGTTATTGCAAGATCAGCTGTAATTACATAAAGAACCAATAGACGATGCTTGCGCCTAGCAATCATCATCAATGAGTAAAAACTGGTGATCTCAAACTAGGCAATACCAGTATCGGCCGCGCCCAAACACAGGTCAAGAAAGGGATGGGTAGGAATGTGTTGACGTGACACTCGTTTTGATGGAAGCCGAGAACACCTCTGCACTTCCACGAGGAATCACTGGGATATTGGGTAAGAGGGTTGGGTTTGCAGCAGGGCACGTTTTGGTAAACGATAAGCTGAATTGATATGCTAATGATCCTATAACGTGAAGGAGCTTGGGATTGAACTCACGGTTTTCTGCTCAGTAAGCTAAAACGTTTGCCACTAGGCAAACGAGCTCCTTTTATTACAATACACCAATGATCGATTTGTTGTTATTTCAATAAACAAATAAAGCGATTAACGAATCTTGAATGTGGAAGGGGTAGAGATTAATCTCTTGATGTTCTACTCAGTAAGCAAAAATGGTCGCTCTGAGGCCACCAAACCCCTCATATCACATCATACAAGGTACGATCCCGTTGCTGTTGCAACCATTTAAAACCGGCCCCGTAGCTGATGTTGATGACGATGTTAAGTTGCTCAAAACACACGATAATCAAGCAATGGTACTATAAGTCTCCTTAAGGTGATAGGACTTGGGATTTATTCAAACTCAAACTCGAAGGCGGTGCCCTTTACACAAGAATAAGCCTCTATGACCAATGATCTTTTTAACCTAGAGACAAAAAAGCTACGCGATGTTCGTTGTTTCCATTTGGTCCTTACGTAAGACGGAAACAGAATCCAAAAACTTTCACATTTTTGGACTACCGTGCCCCTTACTTCACAATGTAAACTACGACTGACATGACGATTTTACCAACGTACAAATATTGCACATCTCTTTTAAGTTATCTCGACCAAACTCTATTGTGTTTTAAAACGACTGTTTCCTCCATTATAATTCACGGGATCGCCCCGATTATGCGTCAAACTACCGCATCAAAACCACACAATCAAACATGACCCGCCATGACTACCGCCAGTCTTCATACACGGCCCTCATGATCGTGTTAAGGACGCTCTCAACAACACATCAAAAACTAATTGGTCAAGTGCCAAGCTTGCATATTTGATTGCGACATTTATTTTCTTAACGAATCATGCTTCGACATGAAACAAATCATAATGCATTATTCGTAGGCACCTATCCATTAAAACCGAAGAGCATGCCTCACGCAATCGAGGCCATCCCTCTGGCAAATGGGAAACGATGAAAATATATCTCGATTACTCCCTCGAAGGGACGCACCGCTCTCGCAAACAACGCATCCGACCCCAATCCAGCGCAACCGGCATCCCGCCCACGCATGCCAACACCACCATCAGATAGTGGAAATTTTCTCCTCATAGTTTTCAGGCGAACCACCAGTCACACCAAATCGACCACAAAAGCATACATGTCCCCTCGAAAGTGCAATCGAGAAATGTATAAGAAAATCTTCGTACTCACCAAATCAATTTGTCCGGGTGCACATTCCCGATGCATCCACGCATATTTTTCTCTAATCAGCCACACAATAACTAAATAATCACTTTTCTTTATCAAATCACTCTCTGCACAAAAGCAATGCACATCGCAATAGCCTAACAATATAATAACGCGGGCGAGTCACACTGGCAATAAATGGAAGCGAGACCACATCAAGCACGTCAGCAGCAGGGGGGAAACATCAGCACAAACATTTCCAAATCAAATTATCGCGCCAGGGATACAAAACTAATCAAATTCGAGCACCGAAAAATTCTACGCCAGCATAGAGACAGCCCGAACTCAAAAAATAAATAAATAAAATAAAAGCCCGCAGCGGAGCAAAAACACTACCGTTCTCGAACGATTCTCAAAGCAAACTCCTCAGTGATTTTGGCAGAAGTTCTGGGAATTTAACAAAAACTCAGCTCAGGTTTGTTAAAGTTCAGCATACTTCTTAATAGTTTTAGGGTTTGATTTGGTACTTTCTGGTAGTTTTGAGAACTTTGTTTTCCAGAGGTTTTGCTCACGAATGTTTAGGAATATTTATAGAAATGGTTCAAAGTTTTTTTTTCTAAAATTTGGAGAGAGAGACAATTTTTATGGTACGAGATAACTAAGAAAAAAAAATGATGGTGCTGGGAAAGTGTTGAGGGAAGTTTTAGGAATACACAATAATTTCAGGAAGTAAGTATTTATAAGGGGACTTTGTAGATGTTCAAGGAACATTACATTCAAAATAATCCACACTTTACTACTACGTGAAAAATCACGTAACGTTTCATATTTTCGGACTTCAGTCTACTTTACGTGACTCTAGTAAAATTAACGCAATGCCACCTGAATGTTAAAAGAAATTCCAATTACACCCATTTATTTATCCAATGAAAATTAAGTGATTTACACATACCTAGAATCTATGTGCGTTTCACGTAAGTCTTAAGAGAATTCCACGTTTAAAAAAGTAGCACTCAGTTGGGTGTTCAACATGGCGGCATGAGTGTGAAGATGCAGATTTGTTACTGTTGTCTTTTTTGGACTTGTAAAAACGTAAGTATGAGATTTAAATTATGCTGTTAAATATTCGATTTTTGATTAGTTGGCGGCAAGCAGCAAAAGCAGTTTACCTTTGTCTTCTTTTCCAGGTCCACTATGGATCTTTGACAGATACCACCGTGCAAAAATGCACGGCTCCTGCACTTCAACAAACACCTCCACTTTTCTCAACTGCAGCAGTCGAGTTTACAGCTCACGACTCCTCACCGGAACGGGAAGATAATGGCTGGTATTACCAGTCATAGGCAGCTCAAATGGAGACAAAGCTACCACGAAGCCGTGAAGTGCAATCGTCCCATGGAGGCACGTTGACCAAACATCGAGTTCCTGATTGGGTTTTATAACAATGTATTTTTTTGTTTTTAATAAATTGAACACTCTAAAGCGAATAAAGAAGTTTCATGAATTTTGCTGTAATAAACATTAAAATAAAGAAAAACCAGCCAACAGCAGTACAAATAATAGTATTAACCACTATGAAATCTATCGACAGTATCACGTAACTTCTACGTGATAATCCTGTGACGTTCAAGCTTCATGAAATGAGTGCCCCTTCTTGGGAATCATATAGTTGTTACGTGAAAAGTACGATGGAAAAAATCTACGTATGTTTTCACGTAGCATTGAAGTAAAAATTATTTTGAGGGTAGGGAGATTTTCCACCTCTCGAGTTTTTATTGTGTGGCACCTTCACCAGCTGTAGAATATGGTGCTGATCATCGTGCAGCAGCGATAAAGCGTAAAAGTTTTGCAACGTGCCAAATCAACTAGATAATACACTATTTGAAACAACGTCATTTTTATAAGTTTTCAAGAGGCGGGTGCATCGTTATTTTAGACAGATTTATATTTTAAGGGCGCACGTCAATATTGGGTGCAACTACTAAGCTCCAATTGTAGGAACACAGTACTGGTATCGACCCCTACTGAGTTTTCTATTCACATTGTGCAGCGCTGCTTTTGACGTGGAACTACGTCTTTGTCGACTATACTGGGGTACACATCAAAAAATATGTAAGGTGAAGTAGTGTTAGGTTTTGAACGCTTGTAACTGTGTCATTTATAGATGAAATTTAAATCCAAATGCGCCAATCGATAGGATATTGCTTTACGAAACTACTGAAAAAAACTTTTCTAATTTTTCATAAAAAGAACTTTTGAAAAAATGTACACGCTTCGGACGGCGTGGAACTGGGTCCTGCAGCAAGCAAGAGCAAGTCAGCAGTTAATGTGGTGCTTACACCTATGCGGATTTGGTAGCGCTAGTGTACTAGCACTGTGCAAAAAAAGTAGCCAGAATAATGTAAGCAGGACATCAGCGTCTACCAGCATGTGATAGTTGGCTAGCGCTAGCGCCTAGCAAATCAGCACAGATGTAAACACCCCTAGAGGTGGATCACGGCGTGATCACCTTGGCAACCCGCCATGGGTCGAAGGAGACTTGGGTTCAATTAGATCGAAACGCGGAAATTATTTATGCACACGGTTTTGGACCATATTCAAAAACTGGCTACTTCTCCGGGGGATCAAAACATGGCTAGGTGTGGCTAATGAGGCACTGGGCCCCTCAAATTACCTAGTTTTTTATTCTCATTTGATGTGAGGTGTCACCTGATAAGTTTTATTCGTGTGAGGTCGCAATTAGCCTGATATCTCATGTAAACCGCAGCATATTCCGGTCATATTTCCGAAACCAATTGATCGATTCCAAAAAATATGTGACCATAATACCATTCATGTAGCGACTTTTGATTGGTTTGTGACACTCGGCCTTGCGGGCTCTTAAGCATACAAATGGTACTTTATATAATGCGCCCAACCATCATGTATGTGTAGGTCCAATTCATTGCTGAATAAAAACCTTCAATAAATAGGATTTAGATTATTTCTAATATAGTAATTTGCAATAGTACACAATGCCCCTCTAAAATAATAACAGTGAATAAAGATACACGTACCGTTTCAACTTACAAGGTTTACCTTAACTATGATGCTTACAATCAAAACATTGAATAGCTGGAGAACCTGTATACGAGCTCTGTCTTTGAAATTCAAAAACTGAATGTGTTATTGTACTAAGTACCTACTCATTGGAAACCAAACGTTTGATTTGAGAAAAGTCACAGTATTCTATTTTGCATCATTCTACGAACACACTGTAAACTACATAATAATTGCAAATTGGAGAACAAAGAGGTACTTAAGCCCCGTATGATCGTTATTACCCTTCCACCCCTACTTTGCTGACATATGAACCAATATTTTGTTCAATATAAAAGTACCGTCTTCTGATAAGGAAAACAACTGCCTTTTGCGTTATCATAAAATGCAACCTTCACTGTCTTCTTTGCTTCAGAGACCTAATTTAAAACTATTGATGGAGCTACTGAAAAACTAACTTATTTTTTGCAATTGATTTATCCCGCATGGCGTCTTTGTGGACTATACTGGGGTGCTACTCTAAAATATATAACGGCTTGTTTAGGACCCCACATTTGAATTTTCATAATTGATTACATTCCAGGAAAAAATACTTTAACGAACATTGAACCATAACCGAAACATTTAAATACTTGAAAAAATTAAGATAGAGTATAATAGTCAAAAATGTATGACATACATCAATTTTGCGTCGTTCTAGGTCATACTGCGGTCGTGTCTAGGACATAACCCTTTAGTTTTGTTTTTTTGGTTAAGGGTTTTAACCGGATTACGGTCATTCACCCCGAGCAGTGCTGCTGTTCCAAAACATATTTAGACTCAAGTCATGAAAGGAGCTGTTCATAAACCACGTAGAAACTTTAGGCTGGTGAGAGGGCGGGTTGGCGATTGTCTACGGTCCATACAAATTAAAAAAAATATATGAACGGTTGTCGACGCAGGGGAATGAGGGGATCTTAAACCTCTCAAAAACGGTCTATGAATAGTCTCTAAATTGAAATGCGGTGGAAAACCATAAACTGTCCTTAATGGAAAGCTGGAAATTGAAAATTTAAATTACTGACACGTTTTTATTTTCTAAAAAAAATTGGTAAAAGATATCAAAAATCCAAGAAAATAAGCCTTTTCCTTAGAAACCTGAAAAAATTTACGTGAAAAAAATATTTTCTCTATCTCGTCCAGTGGCGTTCCGTAACCTCACTTTTTACCTGTGCACCAACTTTAAAAACCAGATTTAATACCATATTCATACTCGAATCGGTTGAAAATACACTTAATCTTCTAGTTTACTCGATATCTATCCATTGCAAGCAATATTTTGATAATTGTTTATGTTTTGAGAGTTGGTGCACAGGTAGATTGAGGTTAAAGAAACGCCACTGATCTCGTCATGTAACAAAGATGGACTCTAAACAAAACAGGAAGGTTGATTTTAATGGTTTTTGAGGCCAACTAAGTGACATCTGTTCAATCCTATTCTGTGATTGGTTTTTCATTTTAGTTAGACAGTTGTGCCGTCCTCTTAGCTTACCTTATACTGGATTTTAATGTTAAACCAAGTCAAGGTTTTATAATTTCTGGGAGCATAAATTTACCTACTAGCATTCTATGTTTAGATTAGTGGTTTTACCTGTTTATTTGAAATTATGTGAAAAAAAAAAACTGGATAATTGATTGTTAGTTTACTTTACTAGTTCAACTGAGACCTTTCAGAAATCTAAGTGAGACGCAGTTGGTTATTAGAATTCTAGAAACGACCAAACATCCAATCCATCATTTTCCACCGGTCATTTATTATGTATCGCATACTGGACAAGGACTTTGCTACCTTCCGATCCGAGCTATCATTGGTCATGGAATGATAGTACCCCGGGTTACAATTAGCATTTGTAATGTATTCACAATTCATCACAACACGTATCAAACATACAGTCCGCAGCGGCGCGCACACACACACAACCGCCACCGGAATGCTCTTTAATTGCTTGTAAACTGTTTGCATATGTACAGAATAATATTTTCGCAACGAGTGCAACTCTAAATTATAATTTAATATTCATCAACAATCTAACTAACCTACCGGCATTCTGTTTCTCTTCCACAGTGACCTCTCTCCCCGTATCCGTCGCCATCGTTCGCTGTCCAGCTTAGCTCAGGACAAAGACAGAGACCCCCACACGAAGCTCCCGGCCGCCGTCTCAGTGGCAATAGTGGACGGGAAAAGCACCGTTCGAAAACAAGGGAATTAATATGCAAAAGCTGGTGGAATTAATAGCAGCCCCTTCGGCCCCAAACAACAACAGCAGCAGCCTACGGAGCAACTAGACGCCGTGGATAATAAGATGAATGAGTGAACGTTTGTGAAAAATAATAATTGCCAATGAATAGCCGAGGTGCCAATCGTGCCAGATCGCAAGAAAAACAAAAAATCGAAAGACAAGGCTTCCAATTTTGCGTACTTTAGTTAAGGAACATATTTTTTATTTTATTATTCAGAGCTAAATTATAATGCTGTTTTAAGGAATTGCTTCAATTTCAACCAAGTGTGATATTGAGTGGAATACTGCAAGGGGAGAAATTTTTGAGATTCTTGCTGCTGTTATTATATTGTTTAAGATCGTAACGACATCCGTCCAACTTCCAAGTGCCATAACAAAGTTAAGTGCATCGCCATAGTAGTAGTTTTAAAACAAGTTAAGCCTTCGGTGGATGAAAAGTAAAGAAAAAGTAAATAATCATAAATTTTAAGAGAAACGTGGAAGCCATCAAAGCCAGCCAGTCAAAAGTGTGTGTGTTTGTGCACGGTGAAGAAAAGATAAAAAATTGATAACAATTTAGCAGGCGTGTAAATTGAATGTCCGCTCCGACCGATGACAGTTTTATACACACTAAAGTGAGCAAGTGTTGCAAGTAGCAGCCAGCGACAGCCGAAGAAGGAGAAGACAAAGAAGCAAAGTAAGAGCACAAGTTGTCAATCTCTGTAAGAAAAGAAGTTTCTACAAGTGCATGCTCGCGGAGAGTGAAAATACAACCGATAAGTGTGCGAATGCGGGGAGTGCTCATTAAGTGATTATGTAAAAAAAAATATATAGTGTCCAAGTGTGCACCTGTGTGCGATGAGTAGTATAGCAACCCGAGCCCAACATAAGGATTTTGAAGAAAGAAAAAAAAAATGCAAAAAGATTAAATTCAATTGACGCCGACCAAGTTTCAGAGAGTGCGATTCGAGATAAATTGATGGGACAGGTAAAATCGGACGAGGCGTTAGTGTTGGGGAAAATTGGTGTTGCTACTTGGCTTGAGATAAGTAAGTGGATGGGTCGTATGCATCATTGCTAGGAGGTTGGACCTTTTTGAGTGCATTTCATAACGTTCAAGTTTATAACGCTTCAACTTGAAAGAGAACCGAATGCGAAATTTTTGAAGATATATTCTAACTCCAATATATTTTGATATAACATTGCGTTTTTTTTTTTAATCAAAGCAATTGAGATTTTTCATAACTATATTGGAATTCAATTTCGAAAAATCTTAGTTATCTATGAAGAAATACGTTTGTCAATCTTAGAATTTCAACGTTATACAAGTTCAACGCATATTGGCAAAATCAATAAGTTTATTAACTATTCAGATAAGCTTAAAATGTTCTAGAGAAAGGTCTGAAGAGGATAGGTTGATAGTTTTGCAGTATGAAAATTTAATAGAAGTTTGAAAATAAGCGAGGGCCATTAATGTGACAGTACTAGTCAAACGCACACTTCTTTATCTAACTCATACCTTGATTAGAAGACTACCAGTATTTCTTCAAATCTACAGGCAAAAAAGTACGTGTTTGACTTGCTCATATACTGTCTGCGGCTGTGGAATAGTTCTTGTGACGTTTCATCACTACCTAAAGCCCCACGTTGACGAAACCATTTTCAGCCGATGGTGTGTTATAATGCAATTCTTCTTTACCCAACTATTGTGTAGCTCCTCTCGTCATGACCAACATAGTCATCTCAGAGAGAAAACAGTAGTTAACGGTTACTCCTGCCTTGAGTTGTTACATTCAAAGTGTTTTTATGTTACTTTATACGTGAAGTTTACGATTTTCAGAGTTGGTTGGAAATGCTGTCTAACATGAAGCTTTAGTGTCATAATTTATTAGCTGTTATTGACTAGTACTGTCGCATTAATGGCCCTCGCTCATTTTCAGACTTCTATTCAATTTTCATACTGCCGTACTCTAGCGGAACTATCAACCTATCCTGTTCAGACCATTATCTAGCTAATAAATTATTACACTAAAGACCAACTCTGCAGTTGATATGTTTTTGAAAATTTTGTGTTACTTGTTCAAGATTTTAAATTTTACATTCAATTTTAGAAAAATTTCATTAATTGTATGCACACTAAAAAACTAAATCTTTCACTCAGATTTTCAAGAAAATTCGCGAAATTATAAAATACAGTCATATGAAACTTTAAAACCAACCCATAGTGTCTGATTAGATGATTTACTAAAGCACTCTGGGCACCTTCAGTGGTGCAATGGGCCGATGTGAAAGACTTCCATCCTAAATGGCTGCTTGATTTTGCTTTAGCCTGGGCCAAGGTCAAATTCATATCGACATAAGTGATCCCCATAAACAATATTCCCAGAGATGGCACTGTTACCTTGGTAGGCATCGTTGAAATTCAGTATGGGAGAAGAGAGAAAATCAATTATTTCCAATAATTACAAAAAGTATTCAAGAAATCACGTGACCAAATGCATAGAGATAGTAAGTATCTACACTCCCGATCATAAGTTTAAGGACACCCAAAAAAAAAAAACATGACAAACTTGTTATGTTCATATCTCTGTCATGTAACATCCAATTTTCGTTCTCTTTAGATCATTTGAAAGGTATTCAATTGAACTTTCCTCGTAGGTTAATTGTTCAATATAATTTAAAAAAATGTGTGTTTAAAGTTCACCCAAAGGTGCAATATTTTTCAAAATTTACTCTGAAGAATCGTGACTGATTTTCTCAGAATTGAGTTTGCCAAATTTTGAAATAAAAGTAGTAGTAGAACACTTTTGCTATACCATTCATACCATTCAAATAACCTTTGGAGATCGAAAATTGAACGTAAAATGAGAGATCATTGAACAAAACATATTTGCATGGTTTTTTGGGGGTGTCCTTAAACTTATGATCGGTAGTGTATCTCCCATGTTTGGATCTTTTAGTTTAAAATTTACTTGTTAATTAACTGTAAAATAAATAAAACAGTTCATTCCTATACACTATCTACCTTACTATCAAGAGAGTGAGCTACTTTATCTCTCACACAATTTACTCTCTCTCACGAACTCAATCTCTCAACATGCCATGTATTTTGATGACTCGTGATTTGTGATTTTCCTCTCACAGACTTCAGAATAGAGTACCTGTTACCGAAAACGTTGTTGGAACGACGTTGCATACTTGGAACAAAAGATACTCTATAAACCCCATCCTAACATTTAAAACCTCGGAAAATCCTGTTTAGGGAGGGGTTCAGAAAGTATTTTTTGTTCCAAGTATGCAAAAAAGGAGTATCTTCATACATAGACGTACCAAACATGTGTTTCAGTGTCAGGTGTTCTAAATTGGAAGGGATTTCTAGTATTTTCGGCTGCACTGTGCTCTGTTATCAACTAACAGAAAGCAGTTTATGCGTAATTCCCGACAGATGTCGCCACCAACAACAGTACTGACATATGATGACCAATAAGCGCAGAAACTAGTTCCATCGGCTCATTAACCGTTTAGTCGAGCTTCTGCATTAATTTTCCATCAAATGTCACTGCTTGCGGTGACATCTATCGGAAACAAAGCAGAAACTGTGGTCCGTTAGTTGTTCGCAGAGCCCAGTTCAGTCAGAAAACCTATAAATCCCTTTTTGTTTATTAATTTATTTGATAAGGCTCAACCGAAATAACTTTACAGAGCCGCGGATTATTGTTGTACAGTGAACATCTTAAAAATATAGTCAAAAGGTACAACACAATAAACCATTTATTTTCTGCTATCCAATAAGCCTCATCGACCAGAACGGGAACCGCTTCCAGTGGTTTCATTGTATGGCAGATTCGCCAACGGGGGTCAGAGCGCTTCCATTGCAGCAATGGACGCAAAACGTGGTCATCACGAAACGGTTGCTTTACAAAGTCGACGACGCATCGACTGAAAGAACTGCTCATGAATAACAATGAGAAGGACCACACAATGGTTGCTGCCGAGTAAACAGATGATCGCATGACACACATTAAGAGTGGTCTGCTTCCGTCGACAGCCGAGTGAACACTGATATAAATCCCTTTTACAAACTACAAAATTGAATACCTGACACTGCAAAACATGTCTGGTACCTCTTTTTATGCGTGTATATTGACAACCGGAGACCCACCTTTTAAGCATACTAAAGGGGAAGCTACCCGCTCCGAAAAAAAAAATAGGATTTGATTTGTATAAAAATATTGGAAAAAGATATAAAAAAAAATCTAAAAAATTATATTTGTTCTAATTTTGTGAAGAAAATTCACGAGCAAAGTCACCTACATTTGGACTCAAAAAACCACAAAACATCTGAGAGTACATCTTTTTTCATGTTGAGTAAGAAAAAAAAATATTTTTGCGTGTAAATTTGCTCAAGAATGTAGGAAAAAGACTGAAATTCTTGGTTTTTTTAATTTTTTTTTAAAAATAAAAATAAACCTTTTTTTTTGCGGTCAATTTTTATTTAATTAAAAAAATTTAAGCTTAAGAAGTCTTTTTTTTACTATTATGGTCATTTTAAGGCTCTTGGGTCATTCGTGACTTGTCCGGGGGAGAGATTTGAACTCGTGACTTTGGCGTGAGAGGTATGGATGCTGACCACTACGCCGCCACAGTGGTCTAGAACTGTGAAAAGACGGTCAAAAGTCATTATCTCATGAATCTTGGATTTTAGACTAGTAGTGTCTTGAAGAAAGTTTCTGGATATAAAAAGACCCTTCTTTTGATATTTACAAATCAATGATTAATTTTTCTAGAAGTGAGATTCAAAATTTATTTTTCCAAACAATCCATATTCCGGTTCGCTGTCTTCGGCAAAGTTTTAAAAAATATCAAAACAAGAAAGTTTGCTGAAGACGCTAGGTGACTATTTCTTCATCTTATTGAAATATGGAACGTTTTTGGTGAAAAACATTATTTTAGCTGAAATGATTATTTGCAACCTTGTATTTAAGTGTGTTTTCTTCAAAACATTCAAAATTTCTTGCAGAAACAGGCAGAAACATGAATTATTTGTGAAATACTGCATGATTTGAGATGTTTTTTTTTTTTTTTTAATGGAAAACCCCTTAAAAGTGATTTTTTTTTTCAAGATAAAACATTCTTTGAACCTCTACTTTGAACTGGTTCAAAAAATGTTTTATCTTGGAAAAAAATCACTTTTAAGGGGTTTTCCATTTAAAAAAAAAAACATCCCAAATCATGCAGTATTTCACATATAATTTATGTTTCTGCCTGTTTCTGCAAGAAATTTTGAATGTTTTGAAGAAAACACACTTAAATACTTCTATTCCTATTGGTTTTGTCGTGGGATGTGGTGGGAAATGGCAGTAAATCGTAATTATGTGGCTAAAAATAGTATTTTTTGAGCAAAACCAATAAAAACTTACCTATTTAGCGATCTAGTATGATATGATATTCATCAAACTTATGTGTATTGATGTTTTGAACAATTTTGTAGAACATTTAAACCAGAAAAAGTTTAAATAATTTAATTATTAAGCAGAAACTTTTATTATGAGGTTTTCCACCAACAACGTTCCATATTTCAATAAGATGAAGAAATAGTCACCTAGCGTCTTGAGCAAACTTTCTTGTTTTGATATTTTCTAAAACTTTGCCCAAGACACCGAACCGGAATATGGATTGTTTGGAAAAATAAATTTTGAATCTCACTTTTAGAAGGATTAATCATTGGTTTGTCAATATCAAAAGAAGGGTCTTTTTATATCCAGAAACTTTTCTCACGACACCACTAGTCTAAAATGCAAGATTCGTGAGCTAATGACTTTTGACCATCTTTTCACAGTTCTAGACCACTGTGCGCTGGGGTCCCCCCCCTCTCCCCCCCAAAGAGCTTAAGAAGTATTTTTGTGTACTGTATGCTTAAAAGGAGAGGCTTCTGATATGAGCTTTCATCATGAGCTTTCATGTCATTTTATTATAATCAAGCACACATGCGATTAATTCTCTTATGGTTTTGACGTCAACAGTTCTAGTTGACTTCGAAGAAATTAGACAAGCCATAGAATGCAATCGGTCGAATGGATATCTTATCTTAAGGATTGTCACGGCAGAAGAATAAATAATTCTGTTTGCAATGTTCCCATCACTGACACGTTCTATAATGACAAAAAACTTAATGAGATTTTGAAGAAAATCTCTATCATCGTTTTCTCATTCAATGATAGTGACAGAAGGATTTCTAAAAATATCACGTGAGATCTTTCATTGATAATGACATTCACCAGCCCTGATCAGGAGACCATAGGAATGTCAAATATGGATAAATGGTTCTATCCTAGAAAGTTGTGTTGCACAGCGATATAGGTTCCTGCCAACAGTGCACAATGGTCCAGGATGGAAATTCTGCAGAAAAGGTGCAATAAGAGCCTGAAATTGAAACTTTAGAATGAAAGCGTCTTGTACAAAGTTGTTCCTTACAGTTAAACCCCAATTTTGGTGTACATTTATGCTGATTCTTATTATCATTTGAATAAAAATATTTTTGATTATAAAACGAGATACAAACAAATGTTTTCGAAAAAAATATGCGTGTCATTTTCAAAAATAAGAAAGGTTTGAGGACCACCCTAATGTTGACCAGTATCAACAGAAGGGATTTCATAAGCACAAAAACTTGATCTCTGAGAAGTGGTGGGAAAAAGACACCCGAAGGGTCGAAACTTTTTTTAGTGATTTTAAATGTATCCGAACAATAACGTACAGGGAAATTAAAATAATTCATAAACTCTCTTTGATGCATACGACCCCTAATTCTCTCGCCAAACGCCGTTTTAATCATCATTTTTATCCATGACCGTAGCGTAGCAAATGACACTCGTTGGTTGTGCCTAGCAGGCACACACCATGAAGCATTTGAACACAATCTCTAAATTGCAACCTCCAACTAGTCAGTGGCCAACTTGCCACCGGTGGCAGTCAGAAGCAGCAACACATTCGTAAAAGGCTAATAACCTCGATTGACACTCTTTGCCTGGTCGTCGTCGTCATCGGCGTCGTCGGTTTACAGCATTAATCATAAAACAAGCACACTTATTCAGTGTGATGCCTGAACCGTTGCTGCTTGCGGGTAGCTTCCAATGACAACGTTTTATTCGAATTAATAAAAGATGGATTCTCGTTTCGCACTCTTTGAACTTAACGTCGGATCGTGAATTAAGTATGGTGATTAATCGAGGTGTGCTGAGCACTGATGATGACTATTTTCGTTTTCATTTTGCAGATTCAGCTATGTAAGCGTGAAATTGACCGACAATTAGCGAACGAATCCGTCCAGAGATCGTGAGATTTAGAAAACATAGAATGTGATACAAGTCGTCTTTTCGGCGAGAAATAATACTCAACAGTGCTTCCAGTAAACACAGTATTAGACTAGCAGTAAATAAAGTGCAATTTCTCTCATAGAGGCCAACGAATCAGCAGGAGAAAGTTTGAGTAAAAATGTCTTCCTCTCCTGAAATGCAACAACAACATCATCAACAACAGCAACACCAACAACAGCATCATCACCAACAGCCACAGCAGGCACATAGCGAGATTAAATCGAACCCACCCACGCCACCACCGGAGCTGGCGACAATGACTAATGTCAGTGTGCTGGACCTGCACAAAGACTACGCGGGGGATGTGGGTCAAACAAAAGTTTACGACAAGGAAACCAACACGGTGTACCTGTACGCCAACCCAGGCCATAAGATCAACACGACAGTAGCATCCAT
The DNA here is from genome assembly GCF_037179485.1 of Ochlerotatus camptorhynchus. Taxonomy (NCBI): domain Eukaryota; kingdom Metazoa; phylum Arthropoda; class Insecta; order Diptera; family Culicidae; genus Ochlerotatus; species Ochlerotatus camptorhynchus. Next base: position 3,305,531 of record NW_027040524.1, read on the forward strand.
ACAGTCTCCTCAGCAGCTGACCACGATCGTTCAAGCAGGTCATCCTCATCAGTTGGCCTCCCCCGATCATGATCATACAGAACAGAACTTACTGCATTCAAGACTGATTCAAGAACAGCAGCAGCAGCAGCAGCAGCAGCAGCAGCAGCAGCAACAACAACAACAACAACATCATCATCACCACCACCACCACCATCAACAACAGCAACAGCCACAGCATCCCCATCAATCGCACGAAGAGGATCAACACGTACAGCGACTCTCGCCAGGAGACCAGGTAATTGACGGAAGATTAATACCGTCCGGCCTGAATGGTGAAGTCCACCATCAGCAACAGCAGCAACATCAGTCACTGGCCCGTCTCTCGCCGGACGATCAATCAGTGCGTATGCTGGACAACGCACACATCCAGCGCCTCTTGGGCAACCAACAGATCATCAGTCGCGAGATCATCAACGGCGAGCATCACATCATCACGCGCAACGAGAATGGCGAAACGATTCTGACCCGGATCGTGAATGCTCCGGCCACCACCACCGATCAATTAATCAACAAACTCCCAACCGATCCCAATGCCATTTACAGCGGTCATCACGCAGCAACAGTGCCCGGCGGTGGCCCTTCGACCCCAACCGATGAACAACTTCCAACTACTGTCCTTCAGTATGAGAAAGAAAGCGACGACAAACAACCTCACCATCATCAACAGCCGCAAATCTATGGCAATCCAGCAAACGATTCCTCCCCAGATCAAGCGACCGCCATCAATCAACCCAAACAGATCGTCTACACTGTTGGTGGCGAGCCTAAAAACGTCATTTATGGTGATCCCAAGGCTGCCATACCGCACTTTGAACCGATGAACCAAGATCCGAATGATCAGGAACCGAAGTCCCAGATCGATTATGTATACAACGATGGCAACAAAACTGTGATCTACACCGATCAGAAGGGCTTGGAGAGTTTGTACGCCAATAATGAGCTGGGTCTGATGGATGGAACGCAAATCGTGGTCCAGGGGAACCTCCAGTATACGCCGCAACAGGGGCCGGACGGTACTACGGTGTACGTGGTCGCTTCCGATATGAACCAAGACGATGTTAATCAGCAGATTCAAAGGTAAGTCAATTTTTGATTTGATTGTTTTATAGAACATGAATTAATAAATATCACAAGTACCTACAGCACAGCATCCGAAAATGCTTAACCCTTTCTACGAAGCAAAAACCATCTCCCATCATTAACCGATTGTCTCTTATTTGGCCCCATCAGCCGACATTCTGGAAAATGATCCCCTTCCAGGAGAGGCAACCGTTGACGTGCCGCGAATTCCAACTTCTGTTTCTCGAAATTAAAACCCATTTTATGTAATGCATAAATTTGTCCGTACCGAGAGAACACATCATCCTTCCCCGGGCATTGATGAGAAAACTCATCGTATCCATTTGGCGCATCTGTTCTGTCTCCAGGAATCGAAAACGGACGGACCGAACCCGTGTACATAAATTAAAATCCTTGTGCGTCACTCTCCGGCAGTGCGACGACATGAGAAGGAAAATCAAGAATCTTGTAATGGTCTTGCGTTGTCATTCTACCTCCCTGTCAGCGACCCTTCCCCTGAAGGATCGGGTTACCTTCCTTCCGTAGTTGGTTTCATCGATGGATGACGATCGATCCTCGTGTGCGTTGCGGTCAATCAGTCCGTCTGTCTGAAATTAAATTAACATCGAATTAGTATGCGTAAGACAATGGTTATTATGGGAACGTTAACGACGGAACGACGCATGAATGTTTAATGACTGCACGGCCCTGGTCGACCGTCCGTAGTGCATGAACCCAACATGGGCTGCTCTTCTGGGAGGGATATACTTTGCCAAGAAGCCATTTTGGGCGTCGATGCTGTGGAGGTCTCCCCATGTGTTATGATGAATCGAATGCACTGCCTTCATGGTGGACTACATTGTTGCTCGAGTGGAGTTATTTATTGATAATTTATCTCTTGGGGGCGGAAGTTTAAGTTTGGTAGCAGCTTGATTTACTGGAATGGTTTTAAATGCGCGAAAGGTGAAACAGTCATTAGGACGCACGCAGAACTTGAATTGCAATCGTGGGTTGTCAATATTTCACCCTTTCTCGCATATGAATGGCTCATTAATTAGTCGGTTTTGAGTAATATTCTGCGAAGCAATAATTCAATCACTAACCTCAGTATTAAATGATTCTATTTTTTTCTAATACTTGAAAAATTTAAGGAACACTTTGAGGTAAACATATTGTTGCCGAAACACAATACGATATTGAGACATCGAATGGGTAATTAGAAAGTGTGGGAAAGTGAAAGATATTGTTTTCAAAATCATTACCGCTAGTATTTTAACGTGAAATCCACGGAAAAAATGGTTGATGTCCTATTGATATTTTTTTAAGATCCCGATCAAAGACAATTATTTAAAATACTACCTGTGGTACATGTGCCAAGTAACTAACCAACCAAATTCACCTTATTGCATAATAAGGCTGATATATGGCTAATATGAAGTTTTGATGTCCTGTATAAGCATTATATTGCAAAAAAAGGCGATTGGTCACACGGAGATCCATATCTGGGCCTAAAATCTGTCATTAATTGAGTTATTTTATCATATTTCAACAAATAATCGAACTTCAGACAAAACTATTCTGTCAACATGCGTACAAGCATAAGCATACCATTTCGTTTCAGATTTGAAAATGGCATTCCCCTTTAAATCACGGTGTACCCAATCTTTTTTTTCTAGTTTGTATTTGAAGAGGAGATACTGATAAGCAAAGCACATATCTGGATCAACAATAGAAAAGGGCCCATCAGCATTCGTAAACAAACTGTTCCAAAGCCCATTCCTCACAAATCGAAGGCCGCTCACACAAACCAACACCATCATCGTGTAGGTAGATGTTTACCCTATCCAATGATGGTGTTGGTTTGCGTGGGTGGCCTTCGATTTGTGAGTTAAGGGCTTTGGAACGGTTGGTTTACAAATGCTGATCGGCCCTTTTCTATTGTTGATCCAGATATGATGAGAAGGACACGTGTGAAAGAGAAAATCTGCAAAAAATGAACGGTAACCGGTGGGATTTCAACCCACATTAAATATGAATCAGATTCAATGGCCGTGTACTACAGCTTTGGAAACAAAAATGATGTTTTTTACGGAATGCATAAAATATCTTTCAATAATTTCACATGACCGTAATTCCAAATCTTTCTCATTGATCTTCAAAAGGGATGTTAAAGGTATATTTAGGTGCAATAAGACCACTTAAAAAGCGCACTGGATTCGTAGAACATTAGAAACTATTTTCAAATAGTGGGCTGACAAAATCGGGTCAATAACATATTCTAAAGCACATTTTGTAACGCGACACCATCAGTTTGCCAACGTGCTACGGAAATGCGGACATTATGAATATGGTCATATATTTAATATTAGCGATAGTCAATCGATCAAAATGTACCAGAAGTTTATTTTATAGGGTAAACTACGTCTTCATCAGCAGTACTTTTCTAAAGAAGGGTTTAGATTTACTTTAAGCGATTGGTGTGTGAAACAACAAAAATGTAAGATCGATTTTTTAGCAATCACTGCACCAGATTTAACAATTCTCAGGTCAAATAAAAGAAACAAGCCTTCAATTTAACGCTATCTAATATTTACGTGATTGTTCCACTGGTTCCGAAAAACAGTACGGATCACTTTCGGTAGGCTAAGTGTTTATAACAATTAACCATAAAAATGCATAGTTGAAGATGCTAAGCATCAAATAACAGACTTAAAGTTGTAATTTTAAACGATAGATGAGGAGATGAATGTATAGAGTTGATAGTTCCCGTTAATGTGAAAATTGATGTATCTACATTCGATGGACATATTTAAAACTACATTTTGTTTATTTCTCATTCATTCTGTCTCAGTTTTATAATCAAAATCAGTAAAATTTGACGGTTAACATTAACTTAAGTTTACTAAGCTATAAACAACCAAAGCTTTAAAATACCAAACTCCAAGTCCAGGATCTTCAAAATTTTCAAAGTGCCAGAATCTCAGAGTTAAAAAATAAGTCTCAGACAGTGGGCTATTTCTTTTAATATCTTTATTGATGAGACTTTCAGCCCTGGGCTGGTTCGTCTCCAACACAGGTTAATTTCAAGTTCGCAATCTTTTTTTTCCCTTGATTTGTTTTCCGTCGATCTTGTTTTCCGTGCTGAACACCAATGCTACCGACGCCAGGAAGGCAGCTCCCACACCTGGATCCTACCTATCGACCCATCAACTCATGAACCGGGGACCAACGGCTTTACTTCCGTTCCGAAGAAAGGCGTGATCAGATATGTTATGCCTCAGAACATCCCGGCGGCGCCGACTGGGATTGAACCCAGGCCTGCTGGTAATCTCGCTTACCACTACACCACCGGCGCCGCTGAGTTCGCAATCTTAAACATAATTCAAACTTTAGCATTTAAAAAATGGTTGTTTGTTTTGGATCTTGAACACTTCTCATGTTCAATAATCTTGGATATATTTGCCCATATCCATGTAATATGTAATTTTAAAGTTCCTGAATCTTACAGATTTTTCTAATCTAGGATCATATAATTTTCTTAGCATGAAATCAAAAAACAAAACGAAGCCTTTGAATTTAATTTTTTTTCAAATCTTTAATAATAATTTTTATTTCTGTGTCTAGAATACACTAGTAATTTCCATCATAGTACTCTTAAAAATATTTTGTATAGCCCTCTCTGCTATAACTCTGTAATACTCTTCATATTTAAAATAATTCTTGCAGTATACCTAGCGATTCCACCAACCCCCCCCCCCCGCAATTAAGTTCCCATGGAATTACCATGTAGGAATTCCATTTTACTCAGCTCTGAATTTCTATTTACTCTTTCGAAAGAGTTTTCTAAAAATTGTCACTAGAATATCCTTAGAATCATCCTTGGAATTCCAATGAATTTTCCTTGGAATTACCATAAAATATTCCTGTAATAGAATCATTTGGATTTATTTTCAGAATTTTTGATGACTTCACATTAAAATTGCCTATGAATTTCTCCTAAAGATTCACTCTATTTTTTATGTCTCATCTAAATTTGATTGGCATCCACGTCAAAACTCTCTTGAAATTCCTCCTGGAATTAACCTCAGATTTATTTTTAATCCTTCTTTTAGCATGTCTCCTGAATAGTTTCCGAAATTACCAATGGAATTATACTCTGGATGTATTTTTTCTATTTGAAAATTCATGAAATCATCCTTATTATTCTCTAGGATTTCTCCTTTGAATTACCTTGAAATTGATTTCAGAATTCATTAGGGGAAGCAAAAGCCATCGTCAAACGTAAACTCTTCTATGTAATCAAGCATATTGTCAGGCCATTTTTCACAGAGGTGGCGCTGTTCCGCTGGAAGTAATAAAAATCTCCATGTTTAAATCAATAGAAGTGGAAATAATTCGCTTTCCATGCATATTCAGGTCAAAAAAGGAGAACGACAGCCTAAAGAAATCATTCATGAACTTTGTCGTTCACTTCTTTCCAGGAAATTATTTTGAATTAAGCTACAATTCAATAAAATTATTTTTCTTCAAACAGTTTTACTCGCTCTACTACCAGTCTCCAGAGATCTAAAAAAAAATGCGAGAGAAAATTCGCTCACACGATCGCAATCTTTCATATGCCATGTATTTTGATGACACTTTATTTGTGATTTCCCTCTGTGCAACGACTAGCGACAGAAGTGAAGAGCTGGGCTACTACCGTTCACTCCTGCGGACTCGGTATGTGTTGAATTTGGTGTCCTGCATTTCCGGTACCAAGTAGATAAAACTCTCTTAAGCAGAACAATAAGCTATCTGGAGAAGACTGCTAGGAACGAAGAAGTCTGTCTGCTCAGCTAGGGGAACAGAGCTTTAAGGAATCTGACCCATCAGAAGCTCCCCTCAGTTTCGCGACTACACTGGAACAGCACGAAACCTTCACGTTGACCTCTCGGTTGCTAGATGATTCCAGGCTGGTAGCAATTCGTGGGAAATGGACGGATGTGTGACAGCCCAAGTAACATTGCAGGTTTTATTGAGGTTTTATAGCATTCTAAAAGACTAAATCATGGTCTACAGAACCCTCATAAAACCAAAATTGTTACTTGGGAGAGCTATTGCAGATCCCGCTGTTAGATTTTTTCTTCTGACTCCTGGACCAGTGCTCCGTGCTCTCTGCGAAAAGTGGGACAATCTTCTACGCCATTACCATGCACGCCAGTAAACCGCTTTGTATTCTTTCAAACTCTTTAAGTGTTCTAAAGGCTTTGGAATCCCAGACATCCAGACATCCTTGGGTCCAAGGAATCCAATTGGAAGCTCCATCGAATACTACTTTCCTATGGATACCTGCGCACTGAGACATCCGGGGGTATTATGAAGCAGACCATCTTGGGGCTACGGGTCGATCTGGACGGCTAGCTGCAAAAACCGTTTCTGGACCTGATATTAAGAATTGAATGAAGTTCAAATTTCGGAACGATTGGGCCCAGGAGTGGGCCACCAAAATGGAACCGTTCATTCCCAAAATCAAACATGGAAACCTCCAAGATGCAAAATTTCCCAAACCGTCAGGACCAATTGATTCTGTTTCGTCTTCGCTCAGGATATACTCGCACTACCCATAATATGGGGAGAGCGACTTCATTCCGAAAACATTGCGATATTTGCAACACAACGATGACGGTAGAGTACCTCTTAGTAAACTGCCCAGGTTCCAGGGAATGTGGAAACTTTATGGGATCCCAACCAACATTAGAAACGCACTGGCCAATGACCCTTCAACCGAAGAAGCTGATATATGCTTCATCAAGGACGTCAACATGTATAAGAACATCTGACCTACCACATTGACAAGAACTAACCGACCCACTGCATAGAACCAGGACTAACCTCTATAATGAACTCTGAGTACACCACCATGACAATTTGCCGACCAAATGCACACACTTAGAAATAACTAATTTTACACGTCAATCTTTGACATAAAGGATGAGACTTAAACAAACATGTCATGTAAAATTAAGTGCTCCGAGACTGCAAAGTTCGTTACTCGACGAAGAGTACGTTTGATTCAGCTGAATTTCTCGTCTATTATGACTCAATTTTATGTCAAAATTGACGCTCGTATATGTCAGTCTCAGAGCACCTAAATTTACATAATTTTATTCAAATTGTGCACCAAACCAGGAACATCTAATAACTACGACAGCACCTCGAAAGCCAACTCTGATAAACAAATACTCTGTTACTAGGGAGTTCCCTTCCGGTCCGTCCACTTCTCTTAACTAGCACGGTGCCTTCTGGATCCCTCATCTGATTAACTCTATAGCTAGGGGGTCCCTTCTGGATCCCCAATGACATTTTGAACTCTGTCACTAGTCTTCAGGATTCCCCAATATTCGTCAAAAGATGAAGCAGCCTATGGCTAAATATTTTATTTATAAAGATAACCGAACCTAACCTCGGAATTCTCATCCAAATTTACTCAAAATTCCAAAGGAATTAACCAAGGTGATGAATTTCCGAAAAAGTTTTTATTGAATCTTATTCATAACTTCCATGGAATCCTACGCAGAAAATGTTACACAATATAGGCTCAAGAATGCTACCCTGAGGAACTCCTGCTCTAACAGGTAGTCGATCAGATTTGGAATTCTGATAATTTACCTGTAGGGTTCTATCAGTTGACTAATTTTAAACTAGTTTCCTCATATAGAGTGGAAAATTAAACCTTTTAAATTTGGCAATCAAAACTTCATGCCAAACACTGTCGAATGTTTTTTCTATGTCTAGAAGAGCAACTCCAGTTGAGCAGCCTTCAGATTTGTTTGAACGAATTGAATTGCTAACTCTTAAGAGTTGATGAGTAGTTGAATGTCCATGGCGAAAACCTAACTACTCATTTGCTAATTTAGTTCGTATTGATGTGAAGCATCATTCTATTTAAAATTATCTTTTCAAAAAGTTTACTTTTTGAAAAAGGAAACTTATTGGACGGTAGCTAGAAGTTTCAGCCGGTTTCAAAATTGGAACAACTTTTGCATTTTTCCATTGATCAGGAAAGTATGTTAAATGGAAACATCTGATAAATAATTTTACCAAGAATGACAAGGTACTCCATCATCAACTGGAGCTTTCATATTATGAATTTTTTTTAGTGATAGACCTTACTTCGTGCAAATCAGTCCCCCAGAAATCATCAAAAATATTTTCCCGAGAGAAAATATTCAGATAATCCCGAGCAACCTGATTCTCAACAGGACTAGTAAGACCCAAACTAAAATTATGAGAACTCTCTAATTGCTTAGCAAGTTTCTGAGCTTTTCTGAATTTGTGATCATAATTTTACCCCCTTCCTAGAGGCGCTGAAATACGATTTTGAGGTTTTTTTTCAAAAAAATTTGTGAGCTTCCAAAAGAGTTTAGAACTTGGGTCTAATTTAGAAACAATATTTTCGAAGGTTCTAATCTCTGGGCAATGAATCGCTTTTTAATTTGTTTGTAAAAATCCCACCAGATAATTTTCATTACAGGATCGCATGTGCTTCGATATTGTCTCCTACGGACACTTTTAAGACGGATCAAGAGCTGAAGATCGTCGTCTATTATAGTTGAATCGAATTTAACCTCGCATAGTGGTACTGAGACAGCTGTTGTCTCAACTATAGAAGTAGTCAGAGATTCAAGAGCAATATTAATATCATCTTTAGTTTTCAAAGGAATGTTTGGATCGAAGCTATATTCGATAAATGTTCGATATTGCTCCCAGCTCTATAGTAATTGAAAGTAGAGCTGTTGGGATTACAAATTATTTCATGAGATATTTTAAACGTCACTGGAAGGTGATCAGGGCAGAAGTCAGCATGGGTAACCAATTGGCTACAAATTTGACATGAGTCAGTTAAGACCAAATCAATATTTGAGGGATTTCTTGCTGAAGAAAAGGATGTTGGGCTGTTTGGATATTGAGTAGTGTAATAACCTGTAGAACAATCATCAAACAGAATATTACCATTGGAATTGCTTTGAGCATTATTCCATGAGCGGTGTTTTGCATTATAATGAAGAATTTAGACCTATGACGGGTAAGTATCTGAAGATAAAAATTGAGAAAATTCTTTTGATGGCCTACGCAAAGGAATTACAAATAGACAGCTATAAACGTAAGTTGTCCAAATTTTGTTTCAATAGAAACTCCCAAAGTTTTTTTTTTTTTTTTTTTATTTATTTTAACGTCGGTCTCTGTTCCGCAATCTAGTGCCAATCACCGACGGACATCGATTGCCATCTATTGACGGCAATCGAATGTGCAGGAAGGCAGCTTCCACACCTGCGTAGGATATCGCACCCATTCAACACACATGGGCCGGGACTAACGGCTTTACTTCCCTTCCGAAGGAAGACGTGACCAGAGATTTTTATGCCTCAGAAAAATCCCACCGACCTCGGCTGGGATTGAACCCAGACCCATCGGGGTGTTAGAAAGCAGTCACGCTTACCACTACACCACCGGCGCCGGCTTCCCAAAGTTTCAAAAACTTTGGTTTCAAATGAAGAAAGAATTTTATGTTTGATTCGTCTATGAACAAGATGGCAACGCCACCACAGGGTGTATCAAGACGATCATTTCTATAAATGAAATAATTTGCGTCCCTTTTAACCTTATGGTCAGGTTTAAGGAAAGTTTCAGTTATAACGGCAATATGCACGTTATGAACATTTAAAAAGTTAAATAGCTCGTTTTCATTATCTTTAAGGGATCGAGCATTCCAATTCAAAATATTTAATGATTTAAAGTCCATTACTGAATTTTAAAGTCATGACGATATTGTTCACAAATTTAACTCCAGTTTTAATAGCATCAAACATGGAGTTAGTTTTTGGCATATCAGTTGATTTATGTAAAAATTCTATTTTAGGAGCAGAAATCATCAAAATTTCCGTTAAAATTATGTAGGCAAAAGTTTTGATTTAGATTTCTACCAGCTGCAATCTCAGCTCCAATAACTTGATGAACATTGTTAACAACAGGTATAGATGAAGAAGTTGAAGCTTGTGAACTGTTTGTACATACGGTACGAATGTATAATTCGTTTCTCGCTGACCGTTAAGGAATTAGTACCTGGTCGGGAACGTGGAGTGTTTCCTGCCTATCGCTTTTCTAAGCGAACAAGATTGTAAGTTCGCTTTGCGAGTCTTACATTCCCGAAAATTGGATTTGTGGTTTTCTCCACAATTTAAACATTTATATTTCTTATGATCTTCCTGCACAGGACAGTCGTAAGCAGGCATAGAAAATCATTTGCATTCATTTCGTGCATTCATTTACATTCATTTGCCTCTAACTTTTTTCTTCAATAGCATTCCATGTACAGAGCTTTTGTAGGTTCTGTTATTAGCTACAACTTTTGTTAACAAGTCATCGTATCTCTTATGCATGACGAACCAGAGCGAACGGAAGCCACTACTGTTTTTCAGTGAATGTATTTTACATTCACTGAAAAACAGTAACAAGTTCTGCCCGCTCTAGTTCGTAATGCATAAGAGATACAGATTTGAGTTATGAGCCAAAGTTGTAGTTAATAAAAAAAACCTACAAAAGCTCTCTACATCATTTTGCAGAATGCTGTTGATGAAAAAATTTAGAGGCAAATGAATGTAAATGAATGTATGAAATGAATGCAAATGATTTTCCATGCCTGGTCGTGAGATTACCACAATTCATGCATTTAGATGGCATTTAGCAAATTTTTTATTCCGTGACCCCATCCCTGGTACTTACGGCACTGGGTGAGGTTTTCGAAATTTCCTTCAGTTTTGTGTTCCCACTTCATAAGAACGTGAAGCATATGGCTAGTTTTTTCTAAGGCGTTATGGTTGTTGAATTCACTTGAAGTGAACTAAATAAAAATCATTAGAAATCCCGTTGCGCGAATCGCTAGGACGGGATTTTATTTTCATTTTGATTACATGGACTGTCTCAACTCCAAGTAATTTAGCCTATTCATCTTTAATCTGATTCATGGGTGCACCACTGGGCAGACCTTTCATGACAACTTTGAACAAACGTTCAGTTTTGGTGTCGTAAATGAAAAATGTGTGTAGCTTCTCAGTAAGATACTTTTGAACCCGTCCAAGGAAAACATGAATTTAACGATGTGCAATAGTTTTGTGCGAAGAGCATGAAAATCGGAAGTGATTACCACAATAGGGGGGACTTTTTCCTTCTTGACATTAAACATTAAGAGTTGAATAAGTTGCAAATTTTTCAGGTAATATTGAGCACTGAAAATAGCTGTTTAAATGTGTTGTAGCTTTAGGGAGCAGTAACCCTTCGTGCAGCATAAAGCTAATAGATCCACACGGCAAGAGAGCACGATGCGGAGTAATTGCTTCTTGTGTTAATTTTGCTGAGTTGTGCCGGCTACTGGTTAAGCTTTTTTTTTTCCTCTGTTCGGGACCTAACACCACTGCGACCAGTAAATTGATCTATTGTAGTATATCCCGTGTCATTAGTTTAGTGCATGTCGTATTACTCTATCACTATTGAGAAATGATGAAGTATTCATTTTTTTTTACAGTTGCCACTCTTGCATTTATCGCAAGGATCCGAGTCTAATTGAAAGGTCCCGCTATGCATACCCTTTGGAGTGTTGAAACACCCTCTAAAGGCGCACCCCTTTGTCAGTCAAAATTGGATTCCTTAGCAACAAAATTAAGGAATGACTCCGATAATTACCATGCATTAGAACCCTAGTCTTAACCACTTCAAACTAGGGAACAACGAATAGAAGATTATGAATCACATAGATAAAGACAACTAACTCATTTTTTTTCCTTGTTTCAAGATCATCCTCGGTAGACAAAGCCGAGTCTTGTCACTATCAACAAGGCATAAAATGTAACAAGGATTAAGATGTGTTCCTTGGATTACTGAAAAATCCTGTTCCCCTAGTTTGAAGTAGTCAGGACTAGGAATCGGTGGTAGAGCTTACATCCCGTAACGTACCACGAAAAGGTGATCTACCCACGTTACGGGGCTTAGTTACGGCTGGTTAAGCTTAGTAATTTGTTTTTATGTTGCTATTATGGTGTTCAACAATTTTTTTTTATAAATTCCTCTACCGATTGACCTTGAAATATGGCGTCGATGCAGAAGATTGAGGGTTCAATCCCAGGCTCCTACACATCATGGAGTGTAAGTGTCACGTCACCTTCGTTCGCTCAATTTAGCGTACCGTTTGAATACCAAGTTATACCTGATGAAAACCCATCCCTTTTACTGATGATCCAAAGTTGTCTCTCTTAGTAAAAGTCAAGGGCTTCCCAATAAACGCAATAAATATATTTTTATTTTATTTTTACTATCCCAATTTTTCCCCCCTTGAAAAAACAATTAAAAACGGTTAGTTAAAAGATTATATTTTAAATTTTCCGCTAGGAAATTTTAGAACCATCAGCAATTCGAGAGGAAACTATTGATCGCGAATCTAAAATCCCAGTTTTTTTTTTCTCGTGGTTGTGCAGAGGATTTCCAGGCTTTCAACAAACGAGTATCACGTCAGTACAATCCTACCCATTCTCTAGTTGACCTGCAATTGGAGGCAGTTGGCGCTGGTTATGTCTAATAAAGTATGATATCAGCAGTAGTTAGCTCGATTTCACCATATTAAATTGGCATTGGTAATATTAAATCTGGGTCACTTTATTATTGTAAAATATACATAATCTGAATGGTGCAGACTTCTGGAAGTGTTTATTTTTCCCTTCAATACTAGATTAATTGAGTCATGCGGCCATACTAATTGACGCTAATAATATTAAAAGCACATGCTCTTTATTATTATAAAAAAGTCCGGATTATCAAATCTTGCGAAAACCTTAGCAAATATCTCATATTGTTAGTTTTTTTTTCGTATCTGCAAGCCTTCTGCAGAGCAGGAACCTCCCCATGCAGAAATGAATCAAAAATGTTCTCCGATTCAATATTTTAATTCCATCCGATTATGAAAAGAAAACACCCAAACTAATTTTACTGAAGAAAATCCGATAAACATGAAAGTTCATTAATCCACCACTTGGGACACGGCATTCAGTAAGGCAAATCTAGAAGATCCTAAGCCCACTGGTATAAGTACAGCCTCACGGTCAGCGCGGTAATCTCGCGGCCTCACGTTTTCCTGCACATGAGGGCTGTATGGGGAGCGCGAGATCATAATAATCATAAACTGGGCAAATATCTATAATTTTGCCCTGGCATCGAGTGAGATCCGGCAAAGTCACCACACAGCTCCGAGCACAGGTGTTGAAACCATTCCGAGAAGTGTGCTGGGCCAGTGTTGGAAAAGCAAAATCGAAAAAATAAAATCCAACCAATCAGTGGATAAGCAATTCTACTAAGCACCATTTTTAAAGAAAACAACCCGATCCGAACGCGAACCGTAATTGCATGCTTTATGCCAAATCTAATTTATGCTTCCTTTTGTTTATGGATGGTCACAGTTCGTATTGATGTTGCTTGGCATTTTTGGCGATGTGATAGATCGTGCGCAACTGATGGATTTGATTGATTGAATTATCGTTGCGTAAATTGAATATTTCCATTTTAAAAAAAGATCCTCAGTCCAAATTGTCTCGAATTGTTTGCCTTTCGCTTCAAAAAACGAACGGACTGGCTATTAATCATCATTAAAATATTATTTCATTTCAACTCAATACTGAATCTATTTTCTCTCGCGTTTTATATAAACCACTCGAATCTGACTAACAATTTTCTTATTAAGCCCCATTAGCAAAACACCATTCAACAATAAACGTGTGTATAAGGAATTATTTCATTTCAATGCCCATTCCATTCGCCAAATAGAATAATTTATTTACTATTACCACGTCCCACCCACTAGTTCCCTACTCCTCACGCGAAGGTAATACCAATCGTTCACTTATTATTTTCCCTCGTTCCTCCCTCGCAGCTACATCAAGGTGCCACCTGCGCGAGCTCTATTCGCGCCTCATTGACTCACTTCTCGAAAGGCTTTTGGAACTTTGGAGCGCGCTATGGCTTGTAGGAAAGTACACAAAGCCAATTGGAACGTGTGCGCAAACGGTTGGTCGTCGCGATCAAGCGTGGGAGCAATAAGTTCACATTTATTATATTTTTTGTTCCGTCGTCGGCCGTCGTATAGTCGCTATCCTGCGCTAGGTCGATCGCAGACGATAGCAACGGAATGGAACAAATTGTTTTCCTTTCCAAGTTTGGAACCATAAGTGGCTGATGGAGTTTCTTAACTAACTGTAATTCCGGAATTCAAGTCGCGGTCTTGCTTTTTGCTGGTTCCGTGACGCTCGAGAGTCAATCCACCCCTGTGTTGGCCTTAATGGTACGGTAGAGTTGAGGGTGAAATATTTACTCTTGAGCAACGCCGTGGAGCTTGTTGCGAATGGATAAATCTGTCTACAAATATTTATCCTGCGTGCCACTTGTTAGTTGAATTTTGCTTCTCGTTTTAAATATTTATGCTTACAAATGAGGTATTTGTACCTTCAGCGAGGTCGAAGTTTTCGGTTGCAGAGGAAGCATCCATTACAAACATCGAAGCAAAAGCTTGGCTTTAATGATTTGTAATGCTCTCGTACCGATTTTTTGTTTGTTTAAGAATGCTTTGAAGCCAAATGTTTCTTTGAAAAAACCATACTTCATTAAAGAAATGCATGGTTAAAGTCAGTACTTAATTAAATTTCAATCATCCAAGGTTTGAGCGAAAATTTAGACAATATTATGAAGCAATGATGTAACAAATATAAATTTTACAGTGCGTTTGAACTGTAATTAACATTAATAAAAATAAACATTAAAATAAAATTAGCATTCGATTATGTGTTTCCGGTAAATACTACTCATATGAACTAAAATTAGAGTACAACATAAAAAGCACCACTGGACTACAAAGCCTGTGATTAAAAAACCTCTGAATACTCACTTTCAAAGAGTTGTTCAACTCCAAACGGTCTTATTTAATTTACGTGATTTTATTCTTCACTTCTGGGAATAAAAGGCTATCCCAGATAACAAAAGCACGATGTTTAAAAAGCGTTCTTAAAACTATTTGGATTAAGCATATGCTACATAATTATTGCATTCATTTATTTATTTATGGTTTCAATGATTCATCTGACATATGGATGTCTTAATGAATTAAAAAAGTATAATTAAAACAAAAACAGGACAGGATTACGTGCTGCCAGATGTACAACATTACGCTGTCTAATCACTCTCTCAGGTGCGTAAAAGAAAAGCTGCCGAAGTAATTCTGGGGAATCAATCTCGCTGCTACACGCAAACCAAAAATCTATTACAATGAATGTTAGTTCCGTTTTTTATCATCCTCTGTTCATGAACATCGCAACAAATGTTAGAAATTGACCATGCAGGCGATGTAATGGTTTTTTGTCTTTTTTATTTCGTGTTCTATCTGCGCTTTCGACTATACCAGTAAGCTTGTACGACGACGCACATTGTAGAACATTGTAGAACGACGCACACACTTGCCTCGAATCTCTCCAGCAGAAAAAGCATAAGAAGTCGAGTATGCGAGAAAGTGAACGCTTCATGTTTGCTTTTAGGCTATCCATATAAAGAGTTATGAAGAGAGCAGTGGAGCACAGGTCTGAAAATCGCAACGTTCGTGGTTCGAGTCCAGTCGGCAATCTGTTTCCTATTTTTTTTTCGACATAACTAATTTACCTCACTAATACAGTCTACATTTTTCGGTCTCCAATTTTCTTGCATTGGACCGCAGCTAGGTATATCGCATCGTCGGTTCATGCGGTCTCCACTAACATCATCTGATGATGAATCCCACATAATTGTAAGCGAATCTTACATCCCACGGTTGGGTGTAGTGATCTTAGCGCAAACACAGCTTGAGCGTTCCGTCTTCTTTGTTCCAAGGTGTCAATTCCAAGCAGACGACAGCGATCGACGTAAGACGGCAACCCTAGTAGCACACATGTCACTGAACAATTGTGGTTACTTGTGTGCCACTTATTCCAGTCACAATCAAGTTGCATCAGCTTATTTCGATCGAAGTGTGCTGCTTGGGAAGTTAGCCGTGCCACGCCATGACAGATGACGAAGCGCGTAGCGAACAAACTTTATCTGTACACTCTCAAATTTGGCTATCCAGCATGCTTGGTACGGGCACTATATGACAGCACTATACTCTAAGATTGAACGTACCTACTAACAAACAATACAGCGCCCACAGGCAAAGCAGATCGCGAAAGTCTTCAGATATTTTGAACATAAAGCCAAGCTGCCTGTTAGCTTTAGTCAGGATGTCATTGTAGTGCGGTTTGAAGGTCAATTCACAGTCAAGTGTTACTCCCAAATCTTTGATCTGGCTAATGCTCTCTAATGTTTGCCTGGAAATGGAATAATCAAATATTATCGGGAGCTACGAGAGCACCAACTATTCATACGATCCACAATCAGCTGCAACTCCTAAAAATCAGCGAGGCAATTGATAATCACATACATTTTGACATCGTCAGCGTAGAATAGCTGGAATCCAGGTGGCAGTAGACACGAAAGCTCGTTGACAAAAAGCGAAAACAGAAAGGGTCCTAGATTACTTCCTTGGGGAACGCCGGAAATGTTCGTGAACACTTCAGAAGGAGAAGCTTCAATCTTAACGTAAAGAGAAGGGTTCGTAAGGAAAGATTTGAACCACGAGATGAAGGATCCAGACACTCCGAGTTTCTCAAGCTTGCTAAAAAAAATGTTGAGGTCTACTCGGTCAAATGCAGGCTTGAGATCAGTGTAAACAGCGTCGATTTCTCCGCCAGAGTCCATGATCCGAACACAGAGTGACACGAATTCGGCCAAACTGACCGTTTTGGGTTGAATCCATGCTAAGTCGTGGAGATGTAATTTTTACAAGAGCTGAAGAGCGCCTCATTGATGATGATCTTGAATACTTTGGAGCAGCAACATAGTGATGTGATGCCTCAGTAATTCTGGATACTTCTTTTATCGTCTTTCTTGTGAACGGGGAACATATACGAAAATATCCACGCCTCAGAAAATTTACTCTCCTGTAGTGACAGATTAATTAACTTCACCAAGGGAGTGAGCAGACGCAGGAATGCCATCTGATCGAGAGTTTCAACCAGAGGCGTCGCGTGCCTCATTGTCGCACCAAACTTTGTTCGTTATAGCTTACCACCACATATTAGTGTTTGTTTTATTTTTCAATGCTCCATGAATTCGAGGGACATATTCTCAATTATTATATTAATCATTACTTAACGTAACATTTGAAGGGCCTATCATCTTGTGTAAACAAAACTTGAATGGCCCTTTTCTCGCTAACCGAAGTAGGAGGAATTGCAAAACTTAACTAATTCTCGTTTTATCACAAGGCTAACTCTTTCGACTGAAGTGTAATGAATAATATCCCTCAAACACTTCCGAAAACGTTTTTTGATACAAAACAGTGTCAAAATCTAGAGAAACTTCATGAAGTCCCCTGAGTAGCAAACTTGAATTAATCAGCTCTTTATTTATCAGAATAACACTATCATTGTGAACCAGGGGAACAACTGACAAGAGAGTGAGAGCGATCTTTTGCGCTCTCTTTCTCCATTACTCTCTTTGCCTGCAATCAAATATCCAAGTGCACAGCGAGAAATGCACGCTGTAGGCACCCATGTATCACACATGTTCTTCTAATTTAAACTCACACATTCAAACCGGTCTGCAAGTATGATAACATCCAAAGCGTACCAGACTGCCGTTTTCTTGTTCCTCCCGTTTGACGCATGGCTGCTGAATGTTTCAATTACAACTAGTGGTGCAAACCGCCATGTATTGTGGTATGTTTCAAGAGGGTATAGAAGGTCTGCTTGGCTTACATCAGGCATTGGCCATTCACAAACTTGCCACCCGCCACCCAAAAAAGCTCGCTTATAGGTGCACTATTTAACAAATTTTGTCATGGTAGTGATATCGACATGCTTAGAAATCAATGCATTAGTGATAAGGCAGACCATCCGAACTGAATTCAATCCTTTTTGAAGCAAACCAAGATCGAAGATTTAATTGAGCCACATTATAAAATAGAGTATTGGTCACTTGTGGTCTGGAGTAAAGATGAACCATAATGTGACCATCAAATCTATACAAATCTAAGCGCTTTTCTTTAAAGGGGCTGTTCATAAACTACGTAGACAGTTAAGGGGGGGGGGGGGTTGGCAATCATCTACGGCCCATACAAATTTATTTTTTTGTATGGACAATTATCTACGCAGGAGGAGGAGGGAGGGAAGAATCCCAAAAACTTTCTACGTAGTTAATGAACAGCCCCTAAATGATTTGCACAGGTTGCACATGTGTACGCGACGCCACTGGTTTCAACCTTTGAAGAGCTAGATTGACGGTATGTTCACTGATGTGAAAAGGACGGAGCTCAAATGCATCTGTTGGAGAATCGCACGCTATGTCTGAAGGCACTTGTTTGCAACATTCATGTACCTCAGTGTTTTCTTCACAGGATGTTAGTATTGATCCTAACAAACAAATCTGTGATGGTTTTAAATTATTTCAACTAGGGTTTTTTGAGAAAGACTGTTTTGAAGTTTAAAACGCCGATTATGAAGGCGTATATGGACTATTGACGATACCAAACTATTACGAATGGAATAAATTCAGTCAAGCAAGGTTCAATAGTTGGTTGAATTAATCCAGGAGATAGTAAGTATCCGAAATTGTTGTGTCCCGTACTCAGTAGGTGGCGAAGGTGGCGTTTGCAATCCTGAGAGGTGGTAAATTTGCTTGGATTTTTAAAAATAAATAAAGATGTTTGATTCAACGGCGAGATCGAAAATAAATTCTGGCAACCATGACAAATTTGTTTGAAAATCGTTTAACCGATAATGGCCAAAATACAGGAATGAAACCCACACGAGGTTAGACACTCTTGCCCAGTAAGCTTACACACTAATCGAGTTAGTACGGTTTTACCGAGTTTTTGAATTGCGGAACTGTTCGGTAAAAGTTTAAAAATCTGTGGAAAATTTATTAATGAGAATATTTGTTCTGAACATTTTACATACTAAGTTCTGTTAACCCCATTTAATGATAGAAAATAAAATTGGTCAATTTCATTGATTCCTTACGGATAACGGTCATTTGAATTTTTACCGACTTTTTCAGCAATTCAAAAACCCAGTAAAAAAATACTGACTCCTGTAAAAAAATCTTAGTGTGTAGGTAGCCCTCATCTTGAATTACTAAAGAATTGCTAGAGCTTCTTGCAGTTCCCTTTTTTTGTCTAAGGAACCTTTCAGGAAGGTTGAGCGACTTTCTAGAAAATTCCGCGAACTATAGGGAACTGTGGCGAATTTTAGGAAAGTTCTGCAGTTTTAGCAACTTTCAGAGAAGCTCATTGAACTTCAGAGAGGGAAGTTCTACAAACTTCAGGGAAATTATGCCAAATTCAGGAACATTTTGTGAGCTTCAGGCAAGTTTAATGTCCTCCTGGTAAGTTCTACGAAGATAAGAGAGTTTTGTAAACTATAGCAACATTATATGAATTTTAATGATGCTCTGCAAAAATTTCTTTAAACGCCAGGAATTGTTTGCAAACTTTAGGATGATCTATGAACCACAGGGAAAATTTACAAACATTAGGAAAGTACTGTGAACTTTAAGAAATATCTGAAAATCCAGGAAAAAAATGGTAAACTCAGAGACGTTCTGCGAACTCCAAAGAAGTTTTAAGATCATCAGGAAAGTTTAAAGAATTTCATCGAAGTTCAACGAAATCAAGTGAAAATTTCTGAACAGGGGTTTGAATTTGAATGTAACTTCTATAAACTGTCTCATCATGTCGTTGATGGAACAACTTCCACTCCATGTCTTAGAAAACAGGTATGATAGAGAGAATTTGTTGCGGTATATCTTTCTCTTTTACGCTTCCCTTATGAAATGTGATCAGGGTGGAAGGCGTTAAAAATGAGAGTTCGCCACCTAAAAAAATACCGTGATTACGGCTCACACATGTTACACACTTTAAAAAATCTACACGCGCCGTTCATGTGTTTCGCATTTAAATTGGCGCAATGTGGCAAACACATTAATTTCAAATGTATAGCTTATGAAATCAGCTATACCTTACCCATGCTTCATTCACTTACAGGACACATGAATTTCATGTGATTTAAACGTTAAAGTCATGTGCTTGATTTATATTCATCAAATGTTTTGCATATGAATATGTTGTACCAGAAATGCTAAATTTATGCGTGATGCACATGAATTTGATGAAAAACCTTGTTGCAATCCAATATTATAACTATTGGATTTAGATTTTATTTGTTGCTGTGAAAAAGATAACGGAATTTCATTTGAGCAAATCGTAGTCATGCATACTACATTCCAATAATATCGTACAAACATTAAAACATATTATCCAATACCTTCAAAACTCAAAACACGGTCTACTTAAAAGATAATTATTGAACGGGTTTCAGTGTGTGAAAATGATAAACACGATATTATTCATTTTAAATACATTAATTTATATTTTCATATTGTGAATACAGTAGATTAATAGTAGTAGATAGCTTAACCTATCATATCAAATATCGCTGTCTTCGTGAATAAAGTTGTAATTTTTTATCTGTATACGTAGTAGTAGTATACGTATACACACGTATACAAAAGAAAAAGAATGGAATGTCCAAAAGAATTCATTTTCGTTCTAGAATTAAAATCATATGATCAGTCCTATCCACTTTCAAACATTCAAAGCGACTCCAGTTTAGACCTCCAGAACTCAGTACTCTGTTCAGTCAAATTTAAACTGCACACTTAGAAAAAAATCATGTAAATTTAGGTGCTCTGAGAGTGACACACGAGCGTAAATTTTGACATAAATTTGAGCCATAGCAGACGCGAACTATAGCTCAATCAAACTTTTCAGTCTCGGAGCACTAAACATTGCATGACATGTTTGTTTTTTTTTTTATCTAGTTCGTTTATTTGGAAGGCTCAATCGCGTTAGCTTTACGGAGCCGATAATTCATTGTTCACTGTGTGTAACAAAATTCACTTAATTCTATGTCTAGTAGAAGTTGGGCCGATTACTCGCGGCTTACTCGAGGTTAGAAGGGTACATTTTCGAAGGATAGGATCAGGGAAAGAGCTTGGGGTAGGGTTTCGTTGTCTCATCAGAGCGTTGTCGCCAGTATGAACGGTAGTACTGTTGTAGCTTCGTCCGGAGTTCGACCGGCTATGGTGGGTGACCAGTGGGCAACGATGAGACTCATCGAGACGGGGGGACAAGACAAACAAAAACTAATAAAGAGAGACAAAAGACAAAAGGAATTAAATTCTTATACTAGACATTTGAAGAAAAACATAAACGGACTGCATATAGCAGAGATCACGGGTTGCCAACACGTCTCTGATAGGAACATAGGTTGTCTTCCTTGGGCCTCGAGGGTATTCAAAAGTCGCTCTCTGGCGGCGTCATTATCCGTACATTGACAAACTGCGTGTTCGATGTCATCGTAACCGTTTCCACACCGACAGATGTTGCTGTCCACGAGGTTTATTCTATTGAGATGAGCATCTAGCAAGTAGTGGTTGGACATAAGTCTACTCATCTCGCGAATGAAGTCACGACTTAACATTAGGAACAACACATGAAATCCATGTGTGGTAGTATTGATTTCATAAGCAACAAAAACATAATATTTTTGTATTTTTCTGAAGTTGTGACCGACCATGTATAGAAAAATACGCTACTAGGAGGAAAGGAGGTCTAAAATTAGTCAAAAATATTCCACGTCATTTTTGGATGGTTCAGCTATTTTCAACATAGATACATTTTGATGATTTTGAATGCATAACAAATTCAAGATCCAGGATGTCTTTGGCTCAATCGCATTCAGTTATATGTTTAATGTAAATGTATATCCCACAATGAGAAAAATTAATAAAATTCTAGCAAAAAAAAAACCCGGGGAAACACAGGAAATTGCTAGTTGATATTTGCTGGTCACCATGGTTTTATCGCACTCACACTTTAGCATTCACAGATCTCTATTGGCCGTTTCCACTAACGCCACGTTCTCATGACCATTCTCGATGCACCATTTTAAAAAAAGACTTCGATGTCCATTTTCAGAGTAATGCAATTGAATTCTTGAACCAATCCAGGCCAAACCAGATCATTTGCATAAAGTAAATTCCAAGACGACATTCACAGGCAGATATCGTTTTCAATGAGGACGAAGACGAGGGTCAAAGGACTAAACACACTCCCCAGTGGAACCCCAGATGCTATGTTGAAGGCGCTGGATTGTGTAGAGTTGACTTGGACAATCGCATTTCGGGAGGTCAGGTTTGCCCGCTATCAAATATGGAAAGCCCATGTGCATTAATTTGTCCACGGCGTACATCCGGGAAACATAAGATTCTACTAAAGATGTAATGATTTACCGCATGAACGGATTGTGTAATGGTGTCGCTGGAAGGCTTTTAAAATAATTTTGTAAAAATCATACTAGCTAACTTTTCAAAAAAATATGGTTTCACCCACTCCACTGGGTCTAAGAAGACATGTCGTGACGGTTTTATACATCTACATACTGTCTACATTTCAATTTCTTATGATTTTCCTACACAGTATAGACGTCCTTGGCGTGAAAGAATTTACCACAATTCAATCTGGCATGTATATAGCAATGATTTGATCTGTGAACCAATCCCTGGCACTTACGGCACTGGGTTAGGTTTTGGAAACTTCCACCAGTCTTTCTGAAGTGTATCCACTGCACTCGGGCATTTAGCATACAGCTAGTTTTTTCCAAGGCCATAAGGTTGGTATGTTCACTTGACTTGAAGTAAACTAAATAAAAATGATTAGAAATTGTGTTGCGCGATTCACGGGATCGAGATTTCATTTTCATTACTTGGGTTAGCTCAATTTCAAATAAATTGTTCACTTCAATTTTGATCTTACCCCGGGATTAAGCACTGAGTAGACCTTTCAAGACAACCTTGAAAAAACGTTCAGTTTTGGTGTGGTAAGTAAAACATTGGTGTTACTTCTCAGTAAGATACATGAGAAGACGATTGGTTAGACGCTAGACGGCCAATTGAAAGTGAAAACTTGAATTCATTAATAAAGTTCAAAGACCCTTGGGAAGAGCATGGTAATCGAAAGTGGCTACCACAATAGGGGGACCTTTTCCTTCTTGACCTGGATGATGGATCATCCGTGAGTACATCAAATTGATTGCTCAAATAAATTTCATTAGAAGTTAAGAGATTGCCCTTTTCTTTTGTGTTAAGCGTCATAGTGGCAGAAGAAAGTTTCTCCAATTGACTACAATCGAAGGATCGTAGAAGTGTTCGGAAAATCATTCTCAAATTTCATTCATTGAGCCTCCCTATGAAAAGTAGCTCACGTGCGAATCTGGAGAACATATCTCATGAATTTTCACGCACTCATACTCATAAAGCGAAAAAATCATTCAAACTTCAAACACATAAAAGCTGCTCATACATAAGCAATTGAAATCATGCTTATGTATTTTCGGTTAGTTTTCCATCCACTGATGCGAAAACGACAATGAATAACGTCAAAATATAAGGCAACGAATTTTTGAACCTGAAAACTGATGAATTTTTGCCCAGCTGAACTTTGCAAGGTAAAACTCATAGGCGAATAAAATCATCCATGAGATTTGAGTTTTTGAGTTTTTCTAAACACTGGATCAAAGAGGTACTTTCTAAATCTAAATATATATGTCGGATTACCACGGGTAGGGTAGGGATCGAATAGGAATAGGAATAGAACAAGGTTGAAAATGTGTAGGTAATATTTTGCACTGAGAAGCGTTTTTTAACTGTGTTTGTAGTTGTAGGTAGCACTTCTTTCAGCAAAAAAAAAATAGATACGCATAGCAGCCGAGTCCGATGGGAACTTTAACAGCAAATTTTGATTTTGTGAATGAAATGACACAAGACTAAATTGTTGGATATCGACAAAGACAACCCTTCCAACTTCCAACTTCACGACAGCATCTGATAGAGTGATATAGAAGCATGCATAAAAAAGGCAAGGGCTGCATTGTAAGTTTACTAAATATTCGGAGATCATACCATTTTAGTCAACCTAACAAAATCTATCATTAAAGTTCCAACGTGGAATCAGCGTTGTTGTTCGCCAGTTATGGTTAAAAAGAAAAAAAACTGAGGTATTCGTCTATCTCCGGTATGTAATTCGTGCCTAGTGGCCGCACAACTGAATCTTGAATGAAGAAACATCAACATAAATTCAAAAACTTAAGTAAATCAGATACTACTAAGGGGTGTAAATTAAACCTGCAAGCAAGCGCTGAATTGGAACTCACATCGCAGCAGAAGCAAAATCAGGGGCTCAAGGTGGCGTCAACTTAAAATTGACCAACAAGCAAGCAGTCACCCAGGATGGAAATCTTTCACTTTGGCCCTATGTACCACGGAAAATATCAGAATTCTTCAAGGGATAGATCTAAGCCATAGAGAACTATACCATAAATTGCAGGCACCGCATGTCAGCACACCAACATAGCCAACACCCTAAATCATCAGCGCAGATTGCTCAACTATATGCACTAATTAAAATCGTGCGATCTATTTTATTATTTTTAATCAAGTATACTCAAAATGGAAGTCTGCTCGTTTAAGATGCATCCCCTACAATCCCATATCACCACAACAGCAGTAAACGTCCGCAGGTATGCAGTGAAGTTGAGTACGGGAGCAAAAACCAAAAACAAGCCACAAAACACGAGTAGACATGGAGAGCAGTGCACCATGCCTAAAATTTATGTTTATTATTTTTTACGATTATTTTAATTGAGTATTAACTCCATATTTAATTGCTGATAATTTTCTGAAGCTGGAAGGTTAAAAGCAAACCATGAAGGTAGACATGTACTTGCGCGCGTTGTCTACATGTGGTACCAGTGCAATAGTTGGTACCCGGACATTTTTTTTCTTCACTTAACGTCGACGACCGATGATGATGATGATTCATAAGCTCCCCAAGAAAGAGGAAAATGCTAAAGGTCGACGAATTGCCGCAGCAGAAAGGATAAATTCTTGGTGGAAAGTTATCTCAGAGCGCGATGCAATGTTTTCCGTTTGTCAGCAGCCATCAGAGATCTCGACGCAAAAGGGGCATCGATAATTAATTGCAAATCATCGCTCAAAAAGATGATGACGGTCGAAAATGGACCTGGAGAGCCTCGCAGAGGTTGGCTGATTTGTTTTGGTTTTAAGTGATGCGTGAGCGTGCTGTGTTGGGTGAACCATCGTGCATGTATTCAAGGTGCATTAAAATTCATGATTCTGCAAACCATCCTTAGTCAATATGGAGCCCACGAAAATGGAGTTTGTTTTGGAAAGTTTATTGTGCTTTACAAAATTTGATTTTTTTTTTATCGAAGGTGTAAAGATAACCTGAACAGAATAAAATTATTGTGTTAATATTTCTCCATATTCAATCCTTGCACGTTGTGCCTAATTAATATGCATCCCTGAAACCTCTTTATTATTATTTTTTCCAACAGCGCACTAAAATTGGGTTACGCCGATGAAGTCATTACGATTCACCGCTCATAAAAGCCTTTAATTCAAAAAGACCATTTCAGATATAATTGCCGCATTTATGATTGCACAAATTGCAGTGTAATTTTGACCGCCATTTAATACCTGCAAATAATCTACCCCCAATCAACTCGTAGCTCATATTTAATGCCTCCGCCTGCGAGCACCAGTCCTTTTGCCTCAATTCCAAAAAACCGCATGTCGTTACTGATAACAACCGATAGCGATCGACGAATGCCACTGGCCGATACATTCACTCTTGGTTTCGTTCATTCATCTCGCAGCAGAAAAAAATACAACAGTCCTCGAAACCCGTCTTACTGCGAATCGATTGGGATTCGGTGTTTGGTTTCCATTTAAGGAGATTCCGTTCGCCCAACCATCATCCTGAACAGCAGCAGCAGCAGCAGCAGCAGCAGACGACTCTCGGCAAGAAGCCTTTCAAAAATCGAAATAATTCCCCTTGAGGTGGTGAGTGAAGGAGAAGATTAAGTTTCCCCACCTGCATTCCCGCCGCCGTCGAATCGTCTGTCGTGCTTTGCGTTGGCAGCGGTCAACCTTTTCGGCGAATTGTTCCTATATGCTTGTACGTGCTAAGCCCCAAGTTTTATTGCAATCACTATCGAGCAAATGTTATTGCACTTTGACAGAGGTGTGCGCTGAATTGGGAGCTAGCTCTTTGGAAAATTGTGTAGAATATTATGGAGTATCGTATGTCGGAGGAAAACTGATCATTAAAGGGTATACACATTATATTTGCCCTTAGAAAATTACATTCCAACAATAAAGCTTCAGGTACGATTTATTTCGATTCGACGATCATTGAAATCATTAGGGGACTAACATACCTCTCACGCCAAAGTATCATTCCCGGACACGCCATGAATGACCAAAGAGTATTAATGTGGCTATAATATTAAAAAAAATTGAATCACAGCTGTGATATTTTATCGTTATGAGCTATTTCAATATTAAATCTATAATATTATAATCGATATTTTTCTATTTACATTACTATGAGAATTTGAACACAAGATGTCTACCACCTTGAAAAACCTGGAAAATCAGGAACCAATGGGCAAAATGATCCGAATGATCTACGCCTCATTTTTATACGAACAGAATCATCAGCTCAAAAACATTTTTTCTGAGTTCTCAGACCAAAAGTTTCAGGATCTTGTCAAAAATTATGGTAGGGACCGTTTTCGTCAATTCCTCACTGCGGTGCTGAAAAGAATTAGGGGAAACGCACCTATTTTGGCCATATTTTGACAATATTTCACGTTGTTTAAAGCTGATATCTTGAGTTGTGCTGAGATTCAAAATAATATGATTTCGGGGTACACATAAATTTTGCTCACAAAACGCACAAAAATTGTGAATAAATCGTTTTCTGAGGTGGTGGTGCAATTACCGTATTCGGTTTACATTGTCAGACCTCTTTTCCGTACCATGGAAGCAATGAATAGTTGATGAAATTGAGATGCTTATTAAATAATTCTGTGTTAAATAGAGAACCTTTACAAAATTCCAAATCCAACTTTAAAGTAATCCAATGAATAGTTGAAATGATCCGGATCACTTCTATGACAACCGGTTCTGAGCCGTTCACATAAGTGACCCGTCTTAGCCATATTATGTGATGTAATGATAAATTGAGAGCTGGTTGCCTGATTTTCAACTTGAACACCCCACCCTCCTCAAATTCATGCACCCCATTTAAGGAGCGTCTATAATTCTAATATAGGAACGTACACATCATTTAGTTCCTATATTAAAACAGTGATACGAGTATAGATTGTCTGCAATCAACTCAACATAAAACTAATCATAATCTGTCCGCCGTTTCGGTCTTTGGACTTGGCCTTCTTCAGCGGTATAAAGTTGAACCGTCTTTCGGTCAGCATAGATAGCTAACAATCTAAAACAAAAACTTACCGTTATAACGATGTCAACCCATGGATCGTTGACGTTGACGTTGATAAAACTGAAATGAGCACTTTTTCACGAAGACCGAAAAACTGAATATAATTAACTGATATTTCAACTTCTCCGAATATCTGATCTTTTGAGAAGTTTTCGGTACATTCCAGAAGCTATTTAAACTGCCCTAAAGATCCCTGAACTCCAATACAGTTATCTAGACTTCCCTGAATTGTTGTTTCGGTGCGCCTTGTTCATTGTCTGCAGCTCGGTTGCTTTGTCGTTGCAGTTGAAAGCAGAGATAGAAATTCTCACTCAGCTGCACGATAATCAATTCCTCACTCAAGCTACTTTTCGGTGAGTTGTGAACCGTTAAAATTTTCATCTCTCCTTTTTCACCGATAATTCATTATCCTCTCTCACAGATAATCCGAAAATATCACTCTTCAAAACACAGCGAAAATACTTTACCATCGCCCATTTGGCTCTAAAAACTACCAAGAGCGAAAAAATACCACCCCAAAATTGTTCGGCTCCAACCCAATGTGATGTAAACAGTTGAGGCTTGGGAATTCGCCGTCTCTTTTGTTCTTCCGCTTATTAAATGGTTTACGGAGTGTGAAATCATGCTGTGTTATCCATTTAAACAGCGGCAGAACGAAAGGGACAACGATTTCACATAGCCTCACCTGTTTCCTTTTAATTGGTTTCAACCAGTCCGGCAGATTTTTTTATTATTTCCTTTTTATACCTTCTATCAAATCATAAGGGTCATCCATAAATGACGATTCAATTTTCTTACCAATTTTAGACCTTCTCCTCCCCCTTCGTGGCGTTTTTTCTATACCTTATGCATGGTCCGTTACAAATGTTGAAACCGCCTCTCCATTACTCCTCAGATTCTACGTAATTTATGGATGTGCCCTAACTTTTGTTTTGGTTCTTAATTTCGGTTCATCGTTTGCGTGCGGAAAGTGAATTTTTAGGTGTATGAAAGAAGTGAAAAATCATTATCGGCATCACTAATTCACTGAAAAAGAAACGATTTATCTGCCGCTCATGCTCTCCGAAAAAAATAAATCGCTGTTGCTTTTCTCGCGAAAACTGCTGCGAGCGTATAATATAATATCAAAATATAATAGGCATAACATTTGAAAACGGCACAAAAGCATTTGTAAACAAACTTTTTAAGGCCCTTTACACGCGAACCAAAGTGCCCCTATCCGATGATGTTGTTGGTTTGCGTGAGCGTACTTTGGTTCGTGTGTAAAGGGCCTTAGAAAGTTTTTTACAAATGCTTTTGTGCTGTTATCAAATGTTATGCCTGATATTCTCTTGCTTCTCACATTTTCATCTATTTCTCCTAGCAGGTGAAACATGCAGCTGGCTGATATGCCACCATGTTATTGAAACCAACATCTGAAACGCCACAATTTAAGTGTGAACTGCAAAAATGGCGTCACTGAATTGTCTTATTTTTATCAAATGAAATTATTTTCTTTTCTATGCCATATAAATGGTTGACTTCGTTGTATAAAATCAGAAAATAATGCTTTATGAGTTCTAAGTTTATTTTTCACAAAATGTAAGCAAAAATATTAAGAATATCTAAAATATCAGTCACGTCTTTTTTGAAATTCTGGCTTGAATCTTCCATTTGTTTACAAATTATGAGCTGTCAGTGGGGCCCACAATTCGCGGGCCCGCAGCGATGCTAGCTCTTGTCAAGGCAAGGCAAACAAGATAAGGCTGCTACCTAGCTGGAAAAATGACGTTTCTCTTATCAAGTAGGCGAAAATTTCGAACTCTGGTTGAAAGCAAATCATTGATAATAGGGTAGAGCGCTACTTCGTCGTAATCGCCCATTCCCATTCTATCGATCAGAAAAGATCAATAATATCACTGATTTCACCATGCACAAATCAATAATAAGTTTGTTCCGATGCGTTAGTTCATTAGCTACAATATAAATCCTATTATAGCGCATTGTATGAATATTTACACTCATTGTTCTCAAAACAAAAGAAGTGCTCCTAGCGAATACACTTTTTCTACGTTTATCCGTAGGACGAAGAAAATCTAATGGCGTTTCAATGCGTTAGGACGGAATTGAAACTCGTAGAACGAATTTAGAATCAAGAAGCAGTATTAGATTTTGAACAATATCCCAACAATTTGTGACTCTTTATGCAATCCAACGGTACGTATGGAAAGGTGAATAAATTTAGAAGTCATCTTTGACAGAAATATTCCATTTTTTGTTTAAACTCGATCAAAATTGAGTGGTAAAGTGCGGGTTGTGCTTAGTAGGACGGAAATTAGATCAAAAACCCTAAGTTGTGTTGAAATATAGAAATACATCAAGTTTAGCTTCACAAATGAAAGTACGGATCCCACCATGAACAAAATTCCGCCGGATACGGATTTCGTTCAGATGGAAGTTTCTTATCGGATTGCGGAGGAGAAAGCACTTTCTTAAAACATGAGCTAGATGATTCGATGCTGCATATATCAATGTATACATTGACGTTTAACTCCAATGATTTAATTTTCTACTTGGCAATTGGAAAGGCAGTGGATGGGTAGTCATGCTACATATTTTTTATAATTACTTTATTTGTACTAGTCATGCTACATGCGGGGGGAATTTGTTCAACATGTATACGATTTACAATCGATTAAAATACGGAAAAGTGAAGCGTGATATCTGAGCGTAATTCTGTTTGGAGTTGGATCGCGACATGTACACAAGCAGAAGTGAACATATTTTCATTAAATCGTTAAAAATTAACCAACGATGTTTATTTTATGTTATCTAATGAATGATTCCTTTAAATATGAGAACCGATAACAAATTGGTTAACGATCGTTAAATTGTCATTCGTTGATTATATGCTGAGCAATTTGTTTACTAGGATTAAATCTACTATGCGCGACATCGTTTTCTCTATGATCGACACGTGAGACGCACGGAAGCGAACCTTCGCATGAATCCGAAAAGTGTTTGGTCGTTTGTCAACTCCAAACGGAAGGAATCCGGGTTGCCTTGTTCCATGTTTCTCGGGAATGACTCGGCTAATAGTGAAAGAGAAAAAGGCTACTTGTTTGCTCGTCATTTCAGGCAAGTGTTCCACGATTTCTCCGCTTCGCCGGCACAAGTGCTGGATGCTACTGTTGGGATGCCACGTGATGTGTTTAGTGTCGATATTCCGCGCATTTCAGAAGACATGGTTATAGCCGCAACACGCAAGCTGACAGGCATTCCGTCATCAGTTCTAAAACGTTGTATAGCCAATCTCTGCCTTCACTTGCGAGGCTATTCAAACTCTCGGCACAGCAATGTGAGTTCTTCTGCCGCTGGAAACTTTCTCATCTGTTCCCAGTCTACAAAAAAGGAGATAAACGGAATGTCGCAAATTATCGTGGAATCACCTCCCTGTGTGCCTGCTCAAAACTGTTCGAGATTATCATAAATGATGCTCTGTTCGCGTGTTGCAAAAATTATATCGATACAGAATAACACGGCTTTTACCCGAATCGATCCGTGTCCACGAACCTGGTGCAGTTTACTTCCAACTGTTTGCGATGCATGGATTCAGGATGGCAAGTCGATGCTGCGTATATGGATCTAAAAGCTGCATTTGACACGGTGGACCATAATATCTTGTTTTCAAGCTGGAGATACTTGGCGTCTCGTCAACGGCTCTGGATTGGTTCATATCTTATTTGGTGAATCGCTATGTAAGGGTTGAGATTGGCTCGTCTCAATCGGATGTTTTCTCAAACAACTCGGGAGTTCCGCAAGGCTGTAACGTAGGACCACTACTGTTTTCGATCTTTTTAAACGACGTCGCCTTTCTGATACCATCAGGATGCCACGTTTTCTATGCAGACGATACGAAAATCTACAAAATTATTAAAAGTCTCTCGGACTGTTGGGATCTCCAGAATATGTTAGGTATTTTTGCTGGCGGGTGCTCAAGAAATTTGATGAGTCTAAGCATCGAAAAATGTAATATTATTTCCTATCACCGTGAAGTCGAACCAATCATGTTTGACTATGTTCTCTGTGGACGTAGTCTTGCATAAAGGATCTCGGCATTACCTTAGACTGCAGACTCACTATCAGAATCCACTATTTTCAAAATTTCCGTCGAGTTCCGTGACCCGCTATGCCTCAGGTCCAGGCTTCCAAATAGTACAGCCTTCTCGCGACAGTCGGTTTATACCTGAATTAACTGTGGCTTTGTGTGCTTTACTACCGCTTGCTACCGTACGTTCAGATCTGAATTCGAAGTGTATTGGTAACAGCGCACGCACGAAAGAATGAAAGCTGTATTAGACCAGTCGCATCTATTCCCGCTTTGCAAAAATCATCGTGCTTGGAACGTAGTGAACCGAATGGGCTGTATTTACACATTTCTTTATAACCAGGGTTTCAATGTTTCTGTCGTCATGACAGCCTTCACAAACCGACGACATCCCTCAGCTTACCCAAGTGGCTGTCACGAGACATTATATACAATTGATACACGGCAGTGGAGTATGGAAGAAACCCAGAAGTATGATCCCAAATAGACATGTCGGCCCGATGTCGGATCAATTTAAGGTCAATAGAGAAGTAAACGAACTTCGGCGTCACACTGGTAGTGTAGTAGCAGTCTTACGGCATACAAACAAAATTTCAAAGACAGCAGCAACGAATCGGCAGTTTGACGGACTGCTTGTTGTATGTACGAGGAACGTTACGAAATACCATCCGAGGCTGTCATAGCCGAACGAACAAAATACATGACTAAGAACGAGCTGTCGTGTACTGCACGGGACGGCAACGTTGCATGTCCTATAACAGCCTCACTGTGGGCTGTCGCTTATAGCTCAATCTCAAGGCTGTCGTAGGAAAAAGAAAGCGACAGCCGTTGAAATACTGTCATGAGGCGGTACTTTTGGTATGCCTGCTCAGGTCACTCTACTTCTCGCTTGTGCGATGCTTATTGGAGTCAAGGTTAGTTGTTTAGTGCTCTTTCCATGCTGGCTGGATCACTAGAATTGAATCCGTTCAACGCAAGTTTGTGAGATATGCTCTTCGTTTCCTCAACTTGCGTGACCCAACAAACTTGCCACCGTACGAGGAGCGTTGCCGTCTCCTGGGAATCGAACCATTAGAGGTGAGACGGACGGTCACTCAAGCTATGTTGGCTGGAAAGCTGCTTACGGGTGACATTGACTGTCCAACACTGCTCAGCTAAATATGTATGCCCCTGAGAGGCCTCTTCGTCAACGCGACTTTCTGTTTTTGGAACCACGGCGCCGAAATTATACACAACACGAGCCAATTCGAGCAATCAGCCGGCAATTCAACAACTTCTTTTATATGTTCGACTTCAATGTATCGGTTACTTGACCTTTTCTGTACCGTTGATCATAACTATTTAGTTTAAGTTTAGACAATAATTGTCAATGAATTTTTCAATATTAAAAAAAAAAACAAATAAACAAATATTAAAATTGGCCTGTACATTTGAAGACATACTTCAAATCTCCGCGTACATCGTACGGGAGCTAGGCAAAAGGTGTGCGTTTGACTTTGTACTGTCGCATTAATGGCCCTTCGCTCATTTTCAACTTCTATTAAATTTTCATACTGCCGTACTCTTACGAAACTATCCACCTACCCTCTTCTAAGATCATTCTCTAGCCAATAAATTATCACACTAAAGCTTCATGTTAGATATTATTTCCAACCAACTCTGATTGAAATGGGCGTTAAAAGATGGTAACTTCAATTAATGAAGCGATCACCTTTGTGCTTGAAAAACTCTACAACAACTTTATCGGAAATGAAAAAAATGCTAAAGTTTTTTCAATCTTTGAGAATAATGAAACCAGTTCACAGTTATAAGTTGAAAATGTGTGAGCATTATTATTTCTTGAATAGGCATATTGAAATATTAAAACCGAGATTCTTCGTAAGATAAACGTTAACGCAGATGAATTCAACGTTGGTTGTAACGTTTTAACGTTAGCACGTCAAAATCACTGATACAGTTAATTTAACGATGCTAGATTTTTTAGATAACGGTGCCCATCACTGTACACAGGTGTGCAAAGTATACATGGATGGTAAAAAACAGATTCTCTCCTTGTTCTGAATCGGAAGGGAAAAAAATTAATGACGGGAACAAACACAAATGCATCTTATAGAAAATGAAGGGGCATCAAATGATTTCCAACACCAATCAAAAAACGACGCCGGTGGTGTAGTGGTAAGCGTGATTACCTCTCACCCCAGCAAGCCTGGGTTCAATCCCAGTCGGCGCCGCCGGGATGTTCTGAGGCATAACATCTCTGATCACGCCTTCCTTCGGATGGGAAGTAAAGCCGTTGGTCCCCGGTTCATGAGTTGATGGGTCGATAGGTAGGGTCCAGGTGTGGGAGCTGCCTTGCTGGCACGTCGGTAGCATTGGTGCTCAGCACGGAAAACAAGATCGACGGAAAAAACAAACCAAAGGAAAAAAAAAAACACCAATCAAAAGACTCTGAAGGAACAAGACATTCTCGGAACGGAGAACAAAGCGGCAGCAGTACGCACGCTGGTAAAATGTCTGAAGTGCGTCGTTGGCCAACTACGACAAGGATATAGAGGAATAGCCCTTCTATGGCTGAGGAAGATACAGTGGAAATTGACGTGATGATCCCGTCAGCCGATTAGAACAGCGGAGAACAAACGAGTGAAAACGAAGCCCAGAAACAACACCATAGTAGCCGGTTCAACTACGTGAAAGATGAATTATAAAAGAAGGGTCTGAAAATGCCACCACTTGGGAGGTGGCTGAGTTCGATTCCCGGTCCGGTCTAGGAATTTTTCGGGTTGGAAAATTTCTTGACTTCCCTGGGCATAGAGTATGATTGCACTTTCCACACAATTATACTAATGCAAGGCTCTCAATTAATAACTGTGGAAGTGCATCTAGAACACTAAGTTAAGAGCACGCAATAAGCTAATATGCCATACGCAATAAGCTTGAAATGCGAGAAAGAAGAAGAAGAACTAAAAAGTAAAGAGATCTAAAAGCTCCTACATTGTTCCTGAAGTTTAAGAAACTTTCTTGAAGCTCATGAAACTTTTTTTTTAATTTATAAACTTTCTTGAACTTCTCTGGACTTGCCTCCAGTGCAAAAAACAGTCAGGTTCAATGAGTCATTTTCATATAAATATGAACTGCCATCTGCCCCATCATTCACTGCCTTGTGAGAGTCTGAATGATTTAGAGGTAAACGAGTCACTGACAGCTGAGCACTCAGTCAGTAGATCAGCCAGCACGTTTCTTCTTCCGTGATGGTACCCAATCGTTGTTTTGAATGACTGAGCGTACATTTTCTATGGAAAAATGCCTCAATTACATACTGTGTGAGCAAAGGCAAGCGGTGTGAGTCGCCTGTTCGTGAGTGACTGAATGTTTTTGTCGGCTCTTTTATAGCCTCGTCCTTTACCGTTTGGTACAAACGGTCAGCACAGGGTAATAGATTGAATAGTGCAGTGCTTTCACACTCAGCCTAGGCAGTCAATAATTTTACGCTCTGCTTTCCTGAAGTTATCGTTCCTAAATTTTCAAGACGTTCTCTGAACATCTCTAAAGTTCCAGCAATTTTCCTGATATTCATGGAATTTCCTTAAGACCTTGCCATTTTCCTAAAAATTTGCAACTTTCGCTTCTTGAAAGAACGCCACTCAGTGCAAATGGGTAACCCAGCAAAAAGACAAAATTCTTCTTCGTTATGCACTTTTTCATCTCGTGTGCATGCAGTCGTGGTAAGAAAAGTCTGCAAAGAACTCAAAGAAGACATTAACGCTTGTTGTATTATATTCCCTCCCTGCGCACGGAGTGCACCGCTTATTGTGTCGATCGCTTTCTCAAAGATTAGTTGGAAAAAGTGTGTGATGCAAATAGGAGAACCACACAGCTTTATCGAGTGTTGTGAGATGCATGCACAAAGTTACTTTGCAAACGCTCTGAGGTGCTTTCCAGCCCTGCATGCCTAAAAATAATTAAACTGCATACACATCTCAAAACTGCACTAAAGATTTACGGACATCCCTGAACCTGTCGGAACATGACTAAAGTGTTCGGAAACTTCTTGAGTCCCGTCCCAAATTACAGTGAACCAAGTCGATTACAGTGGATATCAAGTTTTTAGAACAAACATCGCATAAGAAATCATTTCCGCAATAGCCATGAAATTATTTTTTCAATAGTTCTATAACTCAATATCGCTTTTTTAAACTTTTCTGGACATCCCTAGAATTCCTAGAACTTCTTAAAGTTTCTCAAAATGGTCTTGAAAGTCATAGAGCTGCCCTGAATTTATCAAAACTAACGTTTGGGATTATACAAAAAAGACGTAAATTGCAATCAATTTTAAATATTGATTGGGAAAATGTACGGGAAACGATACGAATATAATCATAATATTGCTCAAATTTTACCGAATCCCGGAATAGATTGGAAATACTATTCTGAACAACTTTGTCAAAGACTGCGAATCGATTACTCTGCTACGATTTCCTTGAAAAACGAGGCAAACGCCGAATTCAGTAAAAAATAAAGACCGAACAAAGTGTAAATCACAAACCCGATAACCGAACTTTAGTAATTTATTTCAGGCTGTCAAATTCTCAATAACCCATGTTTATATTTGAAGTGTGAAAGTGGTCCAATGAGAAAACATAAGTGGTAGTGAAAATACATAAATGACACAAGTAAAAAAAAATAAAATTCCAAACTGAATCCGGATGAATTCAGAAACTTTCTCATGTTGTATGTTTGCAGCACAATTATGCACATATGAGCGCACAGGAATGGATGGGAGTCCAAACATTTTGGTGCACAGCTTTTATGCGAGAGCCACATGTAGATAAATATTTCAGGAGTAACAATGAATAACCACTATGAAAGGTCTGTTTTCTACTTAGAATATTGCCCTGACCGCTGGCTGGAGTTCTTCAAGGGCCACTTGACGTCTTGTATAATCTCCGTCTTCACAACATCTGCACTGAACCTGCTTGAAGACCCATAATAATCGGGCATACAGCAGCAAACCATATTGGCATTGACATGGAATCCTATATCGCTAAAATTCTACGGCATTGTTCCATGTTTCCTCGGCTTTTAAACGCTCATAGCTTCTCTAAGCTCAAAAAAATGGTCGCCAACGCTCGATTTATCATGTCCAGAAGAACCTACCCATTCTCCACTGGTTTGACTGCTCACCACGAACTTTCACGTATTAGGGTTATTATTCATATAAATTGGAGAAGGTCACGACTGAAGGTAACGAGTGGAACTACTGCATACTGTATCTGTCTTAAATATAGGTAGATTGCGAAGATAGCCCTACTAAGGGGCTCTCACCACCATCTGTGCACGCATACGTGCGCAAAATTGAAGTGCTTCAATTTATTTTTTGCCCGCCGCTGATCTGTACCCCTACAACAACAAAACAACAACAGTCATCGTCATCATCCTCGCATTAAAAAAATGATCATGAATGCCATCGTACTGGAGAGCTTTTCGGATTGTGTGATTATGTTATTGAACATGTGATTGCACATTTTAAGTAGATCGTAAAAAATGACAATCGACGCACGGCTGCCGATCGCCGTCGTACTAATCGAATCCCAAGTGCTGCGGATAGGTACTTCAATATCCGGCGGCATGTAATCCCAGCCAATTGGCAGCCAGCTGCAGAAAAGGGCATAAATTTTAACCAGAGGTAAATCAAAATTTTATCTCTCATGTCGCGGTCATTTTGATTCGGATCCGGATTAAATGAAAAATTACTGGAATTTATGAAAGTCTCTTTAGTTGATTTTTGTTTTGCTCCCTGGGACCTGGAAGAACCGTTCGTATCCTGGGCCTGGGAACCGCCAGGAGTGAATAATCCTTTCACTTTGACCTCTGATCAGAGGAACCCAGACCCAACAACGGCAGATCGCCGGCCGCGGCGCAGTAGTGATGTGAGCTGCTTGCCGGTTGGAATGCATCGTAAAAAAGTGCCATCATTCATGATAATTTAATGCACATCCACTCGAATTGATAGACTCTTCCGAGTGGTAATGTTCGTCCGCAATGGCAGACGCAACGAGGCAAGGATTTATGATGTTCAACTGATGCTCAATGCTTAACTGTGCGGTCGTCGGTCGCCCAGTCGAGTGCATGTTTGAGCAAATACAACACACTTATCCCGATCTGCACACGTTGGTTGGGTGCCGGGCTTGGAATCTGCCGGAGAATAAGGGAGGGTTTGTAAATGAAAGCATTTGTGTAATGTTCTTCGTCTCGATAACAAATGGGATTCGATTTATCACCTTGCTTATTAGGGAAAAGTCACGAGAGTGACTGTGGGATTAAGTTATGGTTTACGAGGGAAAACATGGAGGAATATCCCGGGCTCAGCTTCTAATAAGCTGGGTGAGAAATATTACTATCAGCGTATTTATGTGCTGCTATAAAGTTCGACCTCGTAAAAGTACTCATTTAGCAGGAAATTGAGTTTGGAATGGGCATGCGAATTTCTTTGCGGGTTATTATCGGAGATTATAATGTTCAGTCGTAATTAACATCCAGGGAGAAATCATTTCAATTTATGTCCTCTGGAAATTTTAAATAGAACCGACGATTTACTTTATTGGTTACTGGAGTGTAGTCAACAGTTCATTCTCAGAAAATAAACTAACGGTAATTGTCACAACTTGTTAGGTTCTGTATGCATCCCATATATATCATCCAAGCGTCAATAAATTTGCTGGTTGCATTCGAAGAATGATTGAAAACGTGCAATGTCTCTATAATTCAAATTTATTGCTACCAATCGCCATTCGCTAAGCGCACCCTGGTTACATGTGTGCTAAAGTATGATTTTATTGAATGGCTTGGCGTGAGCAACATCGATTCGCTGTAACCTTAAAGAGGTTAATGGAACATGAGTTTGTTTGGGTTTTCTCAGCTTCCTAACATTATAGGGCCCTGCTTGATGATGATGTATGAGAGTGATCTACTACCTATTGTAGCACAAATTTTAAGTCCAATAGCTATGGGCTATTCTCACTGTTCAACGTTTGAAGTCAAATCTCCTATCAAGGGCTGCGTGTGCAAATATTAAAGTAGTTTTTCTCATAATTTAATTGTATTATTTAGAATTTAGATCTTACTTGATAGATAGAATAAATAACAGTTGACTACGCTAAAAATTATTTTTTCACGTACTCGTTCCTAAGACTTTCAGTAATAATGTTTTCTTTTCTTTATTCTTTATTTCTTTCGAATTCATATTAAAAAATATATCTGAAGTCGACAACAGATATCTTTATAATACAAACTGTGATTAGTACTTGAAAAAGAAAAATAGCATTGCCGAATTATTTAAATCAAAAGACAGAGTTACATAAATTTCTTAAGTTTATGGTACCTACTCGGGATCTAGAATCGGATTGTTGTCTTATTTTGAGCCACTAACCAAATTATATTTTTTGAAAATATTCTTGACCTAAAATTATCCTCAAACTTCAAAATGGCTACGAAACATATGCCAGAATTTCCATTGAGTTCTTCTCAGATTTTCCAGCTTCTAAAATGTCATTGTACCCACAATTTTGTTCAATTTATCTCAAAAACTCTATTTGAATTCTCTCAGGGCGTTACAATATCTGCATCAATCTACTAAATCGATGCGACGAAGAGACTGCCAGGTTTATTTTTCTGTTGAAGGATATGATTGATGTCTTTGAGCCGGGGGACCCCTCTAAATTGGGGGCCAGGCATAAGCCCACTATCGTCCTACCGTCAATATAGCACTGTTCTATTCTACTCAAAATTAACATGGGATTCTCTTTAGTATTTACAAGGGGTTCTTCTCACAGTTAAGCTTTTCAGCTTAACCATAGAATTCTATTCTGAATTTGCTTAGAATTATCACTTAGTTTCATTTTTAGATTCTCAAAACTTTGTCAATTGCTAGAATATTACATAGGGGAAATGGCTCTAATGTTGGCCTATGGATTTTTTTGTCTTTATTATTATTATTTATCTTTATTAGGGAGGCTTTCAGCCTTGGGCTGGTTCGCCTCCAAAAATTTTTTTGTCTTTAAAAATTTGGCTAGATTCAGAGATTACTTTGAAGAATAAGATGCCATATTCCAGGCTAACAATTTTTCACGGTAGCTTCGATTGCCAATGCTCCTCCGTCTTACAAAGAAAACACAAATTTGTGTTCCCTTGATAGAATATGTTCCTGTTTCGATTCAGGAAATGCAGTGAGTTGGGAATCTCCTTTTTATATCGGTATAAATACCCCGCACACATTTTTTTTTATTAGTTTGTTTATTTACTAGGTTCAGTCGTGTATGACACTTTGCGGAGCCAAAAATGAGTAATGTTTGAATTTTCATTTTAAGGGGAGGTTTACTTGGATTTGGCTGAAAAACAGTTGAACTTTGGAATTTTTTTTCAGGAGAATGAAAAGACATACGAACTTCCGGTTTCGATAATTATATTTGTCCACTATTCCTGAATACTTGGAAATTTTTTGAAGGTAAAAAACAAAATGGCGGCTCAAAATGGCGGCTCGCGTGGAGGAGTGTCAGTCAGGTTTTGCTGCAGAACTTCGAGTGCACACCCTCTGGTGGTGAACTGAAATGAAAATTTTTTATTGTGGTTAAAGTTGATAATATTCCCTATGGCTTATACCTAACTAGAACGAAATCCGACAAAAATTGATCAAATTATGGACATTTGAAAATTTAGTGCTTTTTTTACCCCTTTTTTCTCACTTTGACCTTGCTTAAAAAATAGTAACTAACAATTTCATTTTAGGTATAATACAAAAAATAGTATCCTTCAAAGCGCAATTTTTCGATTGTAAATCGGATCATTTGTTCAAGCCCTATGCTCTAAGTTGTTATAAAAAATATGGTTTCGAGAAAAACGCGTTTAAAGTTTTTGTAGCGTCCCTCAGCGCGCATGACAAAGGTTCACTCAAAGCGCCATAACTCGCTAAATATGTTTCGGATCGTAAAATCCTTTTGGCCACATATTCTACACACTTGTAGCTTTCATTTTATGCAAAAAAATCATTTTTTTAAAAAAAATCCAAGTAAACCTCCCCTTAAACAGCAGTAGTTCTAGGTTAGTAAGTATTGGGTGCCAATTACTCGTGGCGGGCTCGAGGTTAATGGGTAATAATTTTGATTGGAAGGAGTCAGGTAGGAAACTGGTTTCTGAAGCCTTCTTCAGATACTACTCTCGGACGGTTGACCAAATCCTGGCTGGGCAGGGGCAAGTAGCACATAAACAGGAGGATATTAAGACTGGGACACAATGGCTGGAAGTTGTCATGAAAGGAGGGGATGGTCACATCAGACAAACAAAGGAATTCGTAGATCGCCTGCATGTAGGGAAGATCACGGGTTTCCAATACATCTCTTACTTCACGGAAGGATTGTCTACCTCGGGCCACTAGGGAATCCAATAGTCGTGCTCTAAGGTGTCATTACCCGGACAATTCCAAACTGCCTGATCGATGTCATCATAACCGGTTCTGCACCTACATATATTGCTGTCAACGAGGTTTATTCTGTAGAGATGTGCATCTAGCGAGTAGTGGTTGGACATAAGTCTTGACATCACGCGAATGAAGCCCCGATACACATCCAGACTAGCAATGGGCGATCTTGGATCGAAACACAAAAGATTGATTCTTTTGGTTCGATTATTCGTTCGATCGACACGAAATAAATCGACTAGATCGATCCTTTTCATTCGATTTTTGTTTCGATCCAACAAAAAAAAATCAGTTCATTTGCATTAACAATTTAATATTGACCGGTACCTGGAGTCTTCAGCTCACGCTCGGGCAGTTAATATTGTGTCTTAGCAGATCTATAGTACCGACCGAAAGAGTATACGATGATTGCACACATCTGTTCCCCCACAAAAACCAACCGGAGTCCTGTGGGATATTCATGACGAAAGCTATTTTTCTACATATATACAAACATTCACTTCTCAAATATGACATATTCCAGGTTCATCAGTCCTCTGCTATGTCAAAACTTTCCCATCGACAATCTTTTTCGATGATGAGAGAAAATCCGTAGTCTAGATCCCCATGAAAACCATATTGCTCGAGACTTTTTATCAAGAATGGTAACAAGTGTTCCGTCAGAGAGGCTATTCTTAAAAACTGATGAAACCACACAGAATCGATATGGGCTCAATGCAAAACGCATGGCTCAATTAGCTTTCTTGGGATCCCTCTCGGATGAGTTTTGTGATATCTGAATTAAGTACTTTCCGTACTTACGTGCTTTTACACTCCGACCATCTAATCGTTTTGTTTCATATGTTAATCTTTCGTTTTTTAAATCGTTTATTTAATACCAATAAAAAGAATATTATAACCTGTTAAATCACTAAACGGCGCCGGTGGTGTAGTGGTAAGCATGATTACCTCTCACCCCAGCAGGCCTGGGTTCAATCCCAGTCGGCGCCGCCGGGATGTTCTGAGGCATAACATCTCTGATCACGCCTTCCTTCGGATGGGAAGTAAAGCCGTTGGTCCCCGGTTCATGAGTTGATGGGTCGATAGGTAGGGTCCAGGTGTGGGAGCTGCCTTCCTGGCACGTCGGTAGCATTGGTGCTCAGCACGGAAAACAGGATCGACGGAAAAAACAAACCAAAGGAAAAAAAAAACACTTTCCTAATCTAATATCCTGAGCAAAAACTTTCACATGTCAAATGAAATCAAAATAGTCATTTACTATATTCTCACATAGATCATACGGTAAAGAGTTCAATCCACGGTACACGGTAAAGACCGTTAAGCATGGAGGAGGTAGCATGGTTTGGGGCTGTTTTTCTTGGTATGGAGTAGGTCCCATTTTCCGTATTAATTCCAACATGACCAGATTTGAATACAAAGAAATCATGGAGGAGGTTATACTCCTTTATGCAGAAGAGAACATGC
This sequence comes from Ochlerotatus camptorhynchus, assembly GCF_037179485.1. Classification (NCBI taxonomy): domain Eukaryota; kingdom Metazoa; phylum Arthropoda; class Insecta; order Diptera; family Culicidae; genus Ochlerotatus; species Ochlerotatus camptorhynchus. The sequence continues at coordinate 3,348,227 of NW_027040524.1, forward strand.
CTCTTATATGGCATTTTCAGCCAGACAACGATCCGAAACACACTTCTAAGTATGTGAAGGAATGGTTTCGTGCAAACAAAGTGTCGGTTATTTCATGGCCTAGCCAATCTCCTGACATCAACCCCATCGAAAATTTATGGAACGAGCTTAAAAGAAAGTTATCTGGTCAAGTATTTTCAAATAAGGATCAACTATGGACCACACAAAGAGTGGAAACTTTTCAGTGCTTGATTGAGTCAATGCCAAGAAGATTGAACAAGATTCTACTTAACAATGGAGAGCACAGCGGTTACTACACACTTAATCTAGCTCGGTAAAATCTCCAACAGCCGATTACTTCGGCATTCACTTTTGCTGATATCACTGCAAAATATCTGTTTGTTAGCTGATATCTCAGCAAAATTTAATTTGTTCGCTGAGTCTCGGCAATTGTTTGACTGAATCTCAGCAAAATAAATTGCAGAATTACTCGGCTGTTGGAATCTCGGCGAAAAAATTTAAGTGTGTAAGCGTCATTAGTCTAATAAAACTTATACGATTATTTTCAAGCTTTCTATACTATAGTTTTATGCAACACACCATTTACACTGACCAGGCATATTTATATATGATTCTAATGAGTGAGACATTTAATGTTTTCACTTTGAGTTTTCTAATCTAATCTAATCAAATCTAATCTAACACCAACACAGCCAGTTCTTGAAAGCATCCTGGAAAATGATATATATACCTACATCATTTTTCTTGTCTATTTGATATATGTTTCACATCGAAGATGCGTCAAACATATCAAAACGGCCAGGCCTACTGTGCAGCATTTAAGAGGCAAGATGATTCAGAAAACATCGGGCCTGTTTAAATCGAAGATTAAAACACGATGCTTCAGAATCCAATAAATAGATGAAACGTGGACATCTCGAACCGTACGTTCCGATTTTGGTAATTATATGATTGGTTGACCGTTGGAAGCATCAAAGCTAGAAAGGTTAAGTGATGCTCCATTTTCTTCTGACGGTTGGGACATGAGCACTAACTCTTGTCCTAGCCTTTTATGACTTATGGCTATAGCGCAATAACTCGCTTTCTGAAAAGAAAAGAGGGAAAGGAAAAGGAGAAGGACAAAAGGAAAAGGATTATGTGAAATCTATGAACATAAACAATATTTTTTATTTGAAATATACAATAAAGAAATGCATAACGGCGGTGTTCACTACCCGAGTCTTGTAACTAGTCATAAAAAGTAACAAGGAATAAAATCTTATCCTTTGATAATTGAAAATCCTGATTCCCTAGTTTGAATTTGTCACGGCTAGTGTTCGGTGGTAGATCTTATACCAATAACGCTCCACAAAAAGGTGATCTTCCAACGTTACTGGTTTGAAAAGATAAAAATTTACCAAATGGAACGAACTCATCAAGTTTAGCTGCTTGACATGTGTTGATGTAGAAGTCAAAATTGCAGACGAAGCTTAGCAATGATCAATATGAATTTATTAAATTTCATATATAAATATGAAATTTATACATTGATATTAAAGGGATCATAGAGTTATGGAGAGTTGACTGTAGCAGAGCAACCGAAAGAAGTTTAATATAATCATCATCAATGGAGTTTAGATCCTGCTTCATGACAAAGACCGATCAAACGACCAAACAATGGGGGAACAAAAGGGACCTCTCATACCACGGCGCATTGCGTATAGCCCTTCTACAACTACCGCGAATCATCATTCCGGTGCTCGAACTCTAATTCAATTGGCGTTGACGAAACCTTCGAAAAACTGTGACTTCTAACAATTTTAAATAGACCGATTACATTCGCAAAAAATCACCATCTTAGAGCCCCTCGGTGGGACGAGTGGGTGTATGGCGAGCTGTCAATTTGATAGTTGAGTGTCAAACAGTGAAGTTATTATCTTGCATTAAATCTTGATTCAAAACTCGATATAAAAGTCTGTGGGATCGAAAAAAATATCGTTGTGCTCAGAAAACAAAGCTCTTTCAGATGATTTATAAAAACAGATAATTTTTTTCTTCCAGTTTGGCATTGTCTAAAGGAATCTTTATCAGCTTTTCAAAAATCACATCCCTATGTTTAGAAAGTTAGTCAAAATTATGTTTTTTTTTTAATATCAAGTCTAATGAAAAAAAAAAAAAGATTCGGCACAAATACAGGCGTGGCATCGAAGTAGGCTATGACCATCGGTAATTATTTATTTATTTATTTGTCGTCAATCAGTGTAGACCGTTTTACAATTGTTGTCTTAAGTGCTATTTTTACAATTTTGTCTTTGTTTATATTTTTTTATAATATGTCTTAAGAAAAAGTTAAAACATTACTTCTAGTTGACGTTATGCGACGAATTAAAATATTGCTTTAATTTAGTTTTTGTCATTGTAAAGTCAATGTTATCGCAGTGCTTATTATATGTATCCATCATTTGGTTCAAGGGTCCAAATTTGGCATAATTCGTACGATGACGATTTGTAGCAAATATATTTCTATTTCGTAAATGCCTAGATGGTGTATATAAATTTAAGGATGACAATAGTTCTATTGAATCAATTCGATGTGATACGATATCGTTTACGAAAGAAATCATAGCAAATTCACGACGTTCTTTTAATGTTTGGATATTTATGAGCATACACCGAGCTGTGTAAGATGGCAGAGGAAATGCAGTCCAACCTAACTTGCGGAGTGCATACAATAGAAACTGCTTTTGAACGGACTCTATTCTTTCTTCGTGTGTGATTGAAAAAGGTGACCAAACTATGCTTCAATATTCTAATATCGATCTTACATAAGCAATGTACAATGTTTTTATCGTATACGGATCGTGAAAGTTATAGCAGAAACGTTTTATGAAACCAAGCATGTTGTTAGCTCTGTTAATAATTGTGTTATAATGATCGGTGAAAGTAAGTTTTGAGTCCAAAATAACACCTAGATCCCTGACTCTATCACATTTTTCTACGATCTGGTTTCCTAAAGTGACTGTTATATCGGGTAGCTTTTGTTTTCTACTAATGGTAATGGAGTTACATTTTTTATATTTAATTGTAGCAGGCTTATTTGACACCAAGTATGGAATATTTGAATTTCCTCTTTGAATGTGATGATGTCTTTGGCATCTTTTATTTCCAAAAAAAGTTTAATGTCGTCAGCATATATTAAAACTTTCAATTTCTTAATAATGAAAGATATGTCATTGACGAAGAGAATAAATAAAAGTGGTCCTAAATGGGAGCCTTGAGGAACTCCTGAAGTGACATCAACGGGATTTGATATCTTTCCTTTGTATTTTACTATTTGATGACGGTCAGTTAAATATGATTCAAGCCACTTGAGGAGTGCGTAATGAATTCCCATTTTTTGAAGTTTAAAAAGAAGCATGGGTATGTCAATTCGATCAAACGCTTTGCTGAAATCTGTATACAACACTTCTACATGGTTTCCGTTATCCATTGCATTCAAGGAATAATTAATTAATTCGAGCAAATTCGTAGTTGTTGAACGGCCTTTAAAGAAGCCATGCATAGTAGTTATTCTGTTTTTAATTTGAAGAAAGAGTTTTTCATTTACAATCGCCTCGAAAAGTTTCGGAATGCAAGAGATAATAGCTATACCACGATAATTACGTATGTCGGATTTTTTACCCGATTTAAAGATAGGCACTAAAAACGAGTTTTTCCATATTTTAGGGAAGTTTCCGGATTCCAGTGACATATTGAAAATCCAAAATAATGGAGCAGTAAGTTCAATTGCTAAAGTTTTCATAAAAACTGGCGGAACACAGTCAGGGCCAAGGCCTTTAGATGCATCTAAATTGTTTAAACCCTTTAAGATATCATGAACCTTGATTTGACTTACGCTGATGTCACTTGAAAATTCTTATACCAACCGGTCAGCACTCGTATTTATTTCGGTTACGTGGGGATGTAATTTGTGATAATCCCCGGTCCCATTAATTTATTTCATTATTTTTGAACGGCCCTTATACTTGAGATGACGCTTCACATTCGTCTAGTGATGTCCGATTTTTAATTGAATAATCGATTAATCGATTAACAATCCGAAAAGAAAAATATGTGTAATCGGTTATATCATGTCGATATAAGCATTAAATTCTCAAAAGGATCATCACCCATCGTTTCAAACATGCACTCTCATTGGTGTAAAAATGAAATCACACCGAACAAAAACTAATCGATTAGTTGTTAATTGAGTAATTTAAAAATGGGACATCTCTGGTTTTTTATTGCCTTGATAAAAAAAAAGTGTATTATTTCAACTCTACCGAGGGGGCAGCATAAACACTAAATTACCTTACATACGAGGGGTATTCATTGGATGAAAGGGACCGTAAGGCACGTGAAAGAGGACACCAAAATAGAAAGTTTTTCTTCCGACTGTTTCATCTTAGTATTCTTCTTTGTTTATGTCTCTAAGACTAGAATTTAATTTCAACTAAATAATCGCCTGAATTTAAGCTTTGCTGTAAATTTTGAACCTTAAAATATGTCAGGATGCCATAAAATGTTACGAATTGGGTTTTTAAGGGTATTGATGTAAATGCATATTCGTAATCTGCATTAAAAATGGAATCCAAACCCAAAATATTTCATCAATTTTGGAACACTGGAACTATTTTAAATCAGTACGATTACATTTGCAAAAATCACCTTTTTAGTGCCCCTCGGTGTCACTTTGTATGGAAGCAAGCTGCCAGTTAGTCAGTGTTGTGTCAAACAGTGAAGTTATTATTTTGCTTTAAATCTTGATCGAGATAAAAGTGTGTGGGTTCGAAAAAAAACATCGTTGTGCTCAGAAAACGAAGCTCTTTCCGATGATATATAAAAACCGATATATTTTTTCAAAATTAAAGAACCCAATTTTGCATTTGTCAAATGACTTTGGGCTGTAAAAAGTTAGTATTTGTGGATTTATAAAAAAAAATCAATATATGTATCTCTGTAACTCGTCACAAAACACTCATCTTTTGAAGCTGATTCACAAGGAAAAAAAATTAGCAGGGAAAAAACACCACATCAACAAATCACTTTGTCAAATTACTTTTTAGCGTTGGAGGCGAACCAGCCCAAGGCTGAAAGCCTCCTTAATAAAGCTAAATAATAATAATACTTTTTAGCGCTACTGTATGGGAAATTTCCTGATTATTATTATATACAAGCAACTACGAAATGAACGGTCATCGAAGCTAAAGGTCGATATTCATTAAGAAGTCCCCCGCAATTTATTTGTATTTAACCTCAGATTCCTCTTTCAATGTTATCAATTTATATTTTGGTTTCTCCTCAGAAATACCGTTCAATTAACTCGGAGTGCTCCACTCATATTTTCCTGACTTAGTCATCTTAGAATCATGTTCGAACTTCAGTCATAACTCGCATCGAATTATCCCTTAAATACTCTTAGATTCTATTACAGATTTGCACAAAAAGTATGCAGACTTTATGATGTTTCATCGCAAGAGCGAATAATGGAATGTGGTTGTCAGAAGATTTTGAATAAATAATTTAAAAAAAAATATGATAAACTTATTTTGCGAACAAAGTTTGTTTCTCCAAATTTACTGCTGTTGAAAGAACACATGCAGAGGATGTGAAAAATTCGCCTTAACATTTGATGTTTTTTTTTTCATTATTTGTTTTCCGTAGTACCGATGTTACCGACGCCAGCTCCCACACCTGAAGCCTTACTTTCGATCCATCAACTCATAGACCGGGGACCAACGGTTTTACTTTCCTTCCGAAGAAAATTCCGACGGGACCGGCAGGGATTGAACCCATGAACATTTGATGTTCATGCCTTTTGATTTTCCTGTACATTTGGAATTATCTTAATAATTCTCTTGGATCTTCAAAAATCCTGAAAATATTTTTTTTGAACTTTATGAGCCTTGAGATTCCTGTGCCCGGAATTTGCAATTATTTTTCAAATCCAATAAATTGGAAATATTGTATTAAATCAAGAATCATAATAATTCTTCTTAGTCCGTGAGGGGCGACCCCGGCGTAGTGGTTAGCATCCATACTTCTCACGCCAAAGTCACGAGTTCAAATCTCACCCCCGGACAAGTCACGAATGACCCATGAGCGTTAAAGTGACTATAATATAAAAAAAAAAAAAAATCTTAGTCCGTGAGCTTCAAAGACAACTCTTGAGAAAATCTCCAAGTCCCGGATCTCTAATATTTATCCATGTCCCGTACCTCTTAACATTTTCCATATCTCGAATTCACGTAGTGTGCGGTAGAAATCAATGCAATTTTATTTAACGAAAAACATTCAAACGCTTTCGAAAAGGTGAATATTTGGTTAAAACCGAAATTCAAAATTTCACGTTTTTGCACTATAAATTTATGTAAAAAAAAATTTAATTTTACACTGGAAATTTAGAGCAACAAAGCTTTGAAACACTTGACATTTGCACAACTCCTCACTTGTATTAAAAAAAACGGATTCACCAACCACCTGCTCTCCGGCTTACGTCACCCTGAATGATATCGCTTTATTGCACTCACCTTTCTAAGCGGATTTATGAACTTTCCCGCCGGTATAATTACGATAACCATCACCGAGAAATGCCGAAAAATTTATGACACTACGCTGCACGCGCACCCAGCAATAACTTTTCCTCTAAAATCTCCTCTCGGATCTAAACCCGAAAGCCTTTCATTCTTCAAGATGCATCTCTCTCACTCTGTCTCCGATCGTCATCCGTCCCGGTATTAGGGTCAATGAAGAATAAGTTGTAAAACCATTTCCCAAGATTTATTTTCGTTGAACAATTTGACCGATTTCGATCTGGTGCGACCAATTTGAATATAAATCAATCGTTTAGCTACATAAACGGTGGTGGTGGATGTTATGCGAGAGAAAAACACCTAAATGTAGACAACACACTCGGTCGTAGCCTCATGATCGAATGCACGGGGACACCGCGTTCAAGAGCGCGAAGGTGCGTCTCTCGTTTTATTGGACCTTAGCTGCTGTGGCATCTGTTGAGGCCAAAGCAAAACGACACAGACACTCATACACGTACAGTACGGACGAAGATCAACGATAAATGATAAAATATAAAATCCATGCGATCGTACAAGTTCACTGAGCGATGATGGCCGTACGCAGAGTCTTGAGAAAATGCGTGGCCAGAGCATGTCGTGTATCGGTCATAAGGACGGTGAGGGCAAAGAAGCAAATCCACAACGATCGTTTAATTTGTTTTTAAACATACAGCATGGGGGCAGAAAATGCGCCGAACGGTATAATTCTCCTGCAGTTATACGCAAAAGTGGACGTTCATTGCTGGTGTTGTTTTCGCAGAGAGGCTCCAGCATCGGACAGGGATCACCAACTTGGAGTTGAAATAATGAACCGTAAATCATTGCTCTCGTGATGGCATCGCAGCTGATGGGTTGGTATCTACCCTTTTTGTGAAAACAATCAACAAAAGTCATCAAAAGTCATCATTCATCAGCAGTGGTAAATGATGACATTTCGTGCGTGCGTGTGTGTGTGTGTGTGTGCATGGGGATGGGACAGCTTTGACTTCTCGATCGTGATGGCTTTTTATTAGACCTTCGCAAAATTTGTAATTTTTGCTTCACAGTGCTCAAACGGTTCCAATTCTGGTCCTGACAAGGCTACCAACATTTGTACTCACTTGAAACCTTTTGATCATTGGCCTCTAGATTTCTTCCACATTGCTCCAAGAAAATGTTCGATCGTTATTCATGAACTACTTCAATGTTGAAGATCGTTTTTTAGCCGAACATCAATTGTTTAAGAGATTGGTAAACTGTTTTGTGGGCAACACTGTATTATGCATTGTGACATAGTGGCTATAATTGTTGTGCTCTATTCCACGCTCCGCCAGAGACACCAATGGTTTATTGAACATGAGAAAATGTGGTAAACTCCAAGACTGTTAAAAATATAAGAAATCTCTGAATTCTGAAAATTGTTTCACCTTCAAGGTTTCAGATGTATTCTAAATCTTAGGGTTTTCAAATTCTCTAAACGGCTAGTCATAAACTCTTTCTGTCCCTACAGGGAAAGCTCTTTTTTTTATTTTTTTTTTAAACCAATGCAACCATTCAATAAATTCTGTGAAAACGAATTCTCTCATGCCCATCATTTGAAGAGCCCCTTTCTCAATCGAACCTGTCACTGTCAGTTGAGTAATTCACTATCATTTGATATACGACAGTGGAGTATGGACGAAACCCAGTAAAATGGTCCAGAACAGACATGTCAACTCATTAATTTTGGGTTTATGTCGGGTCAACATCTGGTTGTGGTTTGGTAGAAGTCAGGTTGGAGCCGGGTTGACTTAGCTCTTTCGCCGGAATATCGATCAGAACTCCGATTGTGTTTAGGTTACACTCAATTTAATGATATCAAGCGTTTCTCAGATGAAAATAATCCATGCCTTCGTCAAATGACTAAGTAAACTGGCAAAACAATTGACGTAAACATCAAATGTAAGAGTGGATTTCTTACATCCTCTGTTTACGTTTCTTGTAACAAATTTAATGGCAGCAATGGGCTGTATCGTGTAAGCAAGTTATTCCATAATTAATATTCTCGTATAAAACGTTCATGAGATGCTTGTCCAGCCACAGTGCACTTGGAGAAACAAAGTTTGTTCGAAAATATTTCTTAAAAAAAATTACAAAACTATTCAAGACACATTTCGTCGATCACATTACAGACTATTCATGCAGTCCCAGCTCGACGACCTCCGCTAAAGCCTGCATGGTCTAACCCACACCTACGTGTGCTAAAACGTCAACGCTCTGCCGCCCTCCAAAAGTATTGTAACTCTCGCTCGCCGTACTACAAACGACTGTTCAATTTTGCGAGTCGTAGTTATCGAAATTACAATCGTTTTCTCTATAATCGACACGTGAGACGCACGGAAGCTAACCTTCGCACGAATCCGAAAAGTTTTTGGTCGTTTGTCAACTCCAAACGGAAGGAATCCGGGTTGCCTTGTTCCATGTTTCTCGGGAATGACTAGTGAAAGAAAAAATGCGACTTGTTTGTTCGTCATTTCAGGCAAGTGTTCAACGATTTCTCCGCTTCACTAACACAAGTGCTGGATGCTACTGTTCGGATGCCACGTGATGTGTTTAGTTTCGTTATTCCGCGCATTTCAGAAGACATGGTGATAGCTGCAACACGCAAACTGAAGCTCTCGTTCGCCTCCGGACCTGACGGCATTCCGTCATCAGTTCTAAAACGTTGTGTAGCCAGTCTCTGCCTTCCACTTGCGAGGCTATTCAATCTCTCGGCACAGCAATGTGAGTTTCCCTGCCGCTGGAAACTTTCTTATCTGTTCCCAATGCACAAAAAAGGAGATAAACGGAATGTCATAAATTATCGTGGAATCACCTTCCTGTGTGCCTTCTCAAAACTGTTCGAGATTATCATAAATGGTGCTCTGTTCGCACGCTGCAAAAATTATATCGATACAGAACAACACGGTTTCTACCCGAAGCGCTCCGTGTCCACAAACCTGGTGCAGTTCACTTCTAACTGTCGGCGATGCATGGATTCAGGATGGCAAGTCGATACTGCGTATGGATCTAAAAGCTGCATTTGACACGGTGGACCATAATATCTTGCTGGCCAAGCTGGAGATACTTGGCATCTCGTCAACTGCTGTGGATTGGTTCAGATCTTACTTGGTGAATCGCTATGTACATGTCAAGAATGGCGCGTCGGAATCGGATGTTTTCTCAAACAACTAGGACCGCTACTTTTTTCGATCTTTTTAAACGATGTCGCCTTGCTGATACCATCAGGATGCCGCGTTTTCTATGCAGACGATACGAAAATCTACAAAATTATTAAAAGCCTCTCGGACTTCTGGGATCTCCAAAATATGTAAGGTATTTTTGCTGGCTGGTGCTCAAGAAATTTGATGAGTCTAAGCATAGAAAAATGTAACATTATTTCCTATCACCGAAAAATCGAACCAATCATGTTTGACTATGTTCTCTACGGACGCTGTCTTACTCGTGTAGAGCACATAAAGGATCTCGGCGTTACCTTGGACTGCAGACTCACTTTCAGAATCCACTACAATGACATCATCTCCAGGGCTAATCGACAATTGGGCTTTATTTTCAAAATTGCCGACGAGTTTCGTGACCCGCTATGTCTCAGGTCACTTTACTGCTCGCTTGTACGATCCTTATTGGAGTCAAGTTCAGTTGTTTGGTGCCCTTTCCATGCTAGCTGGATCACTAGAATTAAATCCGTTCAACGCAAGTTTGTGAGATTTGCTCTTGCCGTCTCCTGGGAATCGAGCCATTAGAGGTGAGACGGACGGTCACTCAAGCTATGTTCGCTGGAAAGCTGCTTACAGGTGACATTGACTGCCCAACACTGCTGTCACAGCTAAATATGTATGCCCCTGAGAGGTCTCTTCGTCAACGCGACTTTCTGTTTTTGGAACCACGGAGCCGGAATTATACACAACACGAGCCAATTCGAGCAATCAGCCGGCAATTCAATAACTTTTTTTATATGTGTATGTGTATATATGACGTGTTTCGTAATCGGCTACTTGGCCTTTTCCGTACCGTTGACCGTAACTTTTTAGTTTAAGTTTTATTCATTTAGACAGTAATTGTCAGTTGAATTTTTCAATAAACAATAAACAAACAATAAACAATAAACAATGCAAATCGGTAATTGAATCTTACATTTCTCGCTTGCGTGAATGAACCTTGAACACTACCCTCCCTCTTTTTAACATTTCCACATGGTTATGTCTAATCATAGTTGCTCCCACTCACTTGCTATAAAAAAAATATTTTCAGAATTTTGAACAATTTATAACATGCTAACTAAATAAAGACTGGAACGCACAAAAATTGGTCGACTAAAAAATCGTTTCTTTCAGTAAAAATTCATAACACAAAAAACTTCTTATTTTTCTTTTGGTAGTTCAATTCATATATTTAAAGGAAAAAATGTTCGTTTATTCTTTTGGTTTGCCAAATCCGAACTGCCGTGCCTTCCGCTTAACCCCTTTCATTACATTTTGCACAGTGGTCTCATCGATCTTATTCGCCGTCGAACGCCAGTTAGATTTAAACTGCTGCTCGTTTTCCATGGATTTATTCGTTTTTTTTAGATTCCGTTTGACCAAGGCCCAATACCGTTCGATAGTGCGGAGTTCTGGGCTGTTGGGAGGGTTGTGGTCTTCGGGTACCACAACCACGTTGTTCGCATCGTACCACTTGATAGCCTTTTTCCCATAGTGGTAGCTCGCCAAGTCCGGCCAGAACAGCCCAGGTATTTTATGTTGCTTTAGGAATGGTAGCAGCCGCTTTTCTCTTGGACGTATATCTCTTGATTGATGGTTACCGTAGTAATGAAAATGCCGTTTTTTAGACCACACGTGCATATGGCGACGAGATAGACGATATATTTTTTCGGGAACCTTCGATAGTTTGATGGTTTTGAAAATTTCAGCCACCTTCCCTTTTCCTGATGCGGTATAAAACTTCTGTCACAGAAACTGCTTGAAATCCGCCTTCACATAAGTTTCGTCGTCCATGACGACACAGTCGAACTTTGTGAGCAGATTCGTATACAGCTTTCGGGACCGCTGCTTTGCCGACGTGTTTTGTTTGTAATCTCGGTTCGCCACCTTCACCTTCTTAAACGTCGACAACCCGGCTTGTTTCTTGGCCCGCTGCACAGTAGTATGGGAGACATTGAGCTTGCCAGCGACGTCCCGGATGGAGAGGTTAGGATTCCGCTTATATTTTACCGCCACCTTCTTCGTCGTCGCTGCCACGTCCGGATTACGATTGCCGCCGCTTCCAGGCTTCCTGGTGGTCGACAGACGCTCCCCGAACACTTCTAAAACGTTTGTCACGGTCGATTTGGCCACATCCTGCAATTTTGCCAACTTGGCGTGTGAGAACGTCGAATTCTCTTGCTGCGCGAGCAAACTTTTGACACGCTGCTCCTCTTACTTGGACGTCATTTTGAAAACTGGAGAGCAAACGGTGAAAACTCATCATAGCAACCATTGTATATACACTCAACTTACAAATGCAGCATTTCCGGTTTGTTTTATGCATTTTTAACAGAAATACACCAATTTGAAGTTGACCAATTTTTGCGCGATCTAGACTTTAATACTTTTTTAGTGGTTTTATTGCACGAAAGTATACCATAAATATTTAGACTGGTCCACACAAATAAAATTTCTAAATTTCCACGGGTCAAACCCTAGATGTACCTAGATGTAGTGGACGGAACAAATATGTTGATCATTTAGTTCTTAACTCTTTCCGTTTTTGAATTGGTGGCCCTGAAAATGGCCGGTTGTTTTTAAAATGGTGGCCACATCAGCGCAAGTCGATGCCGACCAGATGATGGCAGCCTAGGCATGCTACCTCTTGTGGGAAGCCTTTCCTCCGGTCGAAGTGGGTGTTTTCGTCGTCGTCGTCGTCGTCGTCGTCGTCGTCGTCACTTCGTATTGGTGCGATGTGTGCTGTTCCGCTCATACGTCGTGTCCGACGCTTATCCTTCCGTTATCCGTTTTCTCCTCTCTGCCTTTCATTGGTGAAATGGTGAGCGGTCAACCGAGCATTGAGCTCGCTCATGTGAGCATGCGCAATGTATCGTGTGTTCGATTTGTGCTCTATCGTTGCTTCCGTGTTTGGGATTTTCCGTTACATGTCTGAATTTTGATTTTCTCTAAATGTGACTCCCAGTATAGAAATTAATGACGTCAAAAGCCATACTCTGAAAGTTTGTTTTAAGATGATCTGGCGCTTTTAGTTTGAATTTTGTATGGGAAATTTGGAAAACATACATGAGAAAATGACACCCCTACACCCAACCAGTAGATGTAAGAATCAAATATGAGGGATGCATCGTCGCAGAATGTTAGTGGAGATCGCATTAACGGAGGATGACATATACAGAGCTGCTGAAGAAAGAAACATGTGGAGTGTATTGGTCAGTGATATTAATTATGTCAAAAAAAAAAAAAAAAAATAGAAAAAAAGGTTACCGACTGAACACGAACGACGAACGTCGTGTATAGCAGACCTGTGTTTCCTCAACTGTTATCTCCATGCTTCGGAATATGGGTACGCTAAAAGCAAATAAGAAGCGCCCATTTCCGCTCATACTCAATTTCATATGCTTTTTTTCTGCTGAACGGGAATTGTAGCGAATCGTGGAAAGTGTGTGCGTCGTTCTCATGGAATCAAGAAAATCTTATCTTCCGATGCTTAACCAACGATTAAAAAAACATAAGTAAATGGATTTATAATCAGTGTACATCTGAGATCATGGAGTATCAGTTGTGTTACACATCAATCCACTGATTTGATAACAGTCGCTGTGTAATGTATCTCAAAATCTAGGAACTTGCTTTCACCAGAAAAGTTGTTCGGGATGTCAAATACCCTACAATAGGATACTTTTGGACCCGGGATGATACGTAGATGGCAAAAATCAAGGTCCGCCGCCGATTTTAAATCCAAGATGGCCGCAATTGGTTATAGAAAAAACTGTCAAATATCCTGCAATATGAGTATTTTAGGAACCGGTGTAGATGTCGAAAATCGATGTCCGCCGACATCTTGGAATTCAAGATGGCCGCCATTGATTTAATAAAATCTATCAAATAACCTGCAATATGGGTATTCTACAATGTTCAGTCCTTTGACCGCAAACCGAAGGCATCCTTCGTAAACAAACATTGATGTGGAGTAGGGCGATGTTACCATGGACGTTGCTCGGGCGGCCAAAACAACAGCTGATTGGGTTGATTGGGCTGAAGCATCAACCTATTCAATCGAAACTGTTATTTCGAATTCGAGAATTAGCGATGACGAAATCTCTTGAAAATTTAAAGTCAGTCAAAACTTTTATGACCAATGTCTTTTATGATCAATGCCTTTTTTTTATTTTTAAGCATAAATCTTCCGATGATTTTTCCAGTAAATAGCAATTTAAAATTAAATATTCCTAGTAGGGAAACGGAGATTAAAATGAAGAATTAATCTTTTAAACGGAGAAATTATTCAAATTAAATGAATGTAAACAAATTAAAATGAAAAATGTTCGTTGGTTAAAAGACGCGCCCGTTAAATTTATTGATATTTGAATGAATAAGCATTTAAAATCGTCAATTGTTCATTTTACTTAGCATGCAAATTTGACCCTTACTTCCCCTAAAAATTATATTTCAACGATTAACAATTATTCACAGTGAAAAGTTGAGAATTCATGTTTAAAAACTGAAAAATTTAGTGAAATTTGCAGGCTGACAAAATCGGGGGTAGTCAAAATGTGGAGCTGACAATATGAGGAAAGCACTGTGCTATCATTTACAATAACGATCATCAAATGCATCGTATATCTATATCTCTAAAAAAAAATTAGGATGTAGGTAATTAGTTCTATCATTCAATCAATTTGAATTTTTTTTTATGATTACTATCGCTAAAATAATGTGTATACTAAAATTAACTACAACTAATAAAAATACTTGTTTTTAAAAAATGGAAATAATTCGCACGATAATGCGTCAACTAATAAGCTAATCTGAAACACATACATGTACTTTTTCAATGTTCATACTATACAGTAGGTGTGTCTAAAAATAATGGACCTGTAAATATTTACTGAGCAAACTTCACAAGTGCCAGAATGTAAGTCGTTACTGAAAAAAATATTTAAAAAAAATCATGAATTAAAATAAAGTGAGATGGATTAAGTACATATTTAAGTCGTAATCAATTGACTACAATGTTTCCAAATGCCAACTTTATATGGAACCGATATTTAAGCCCTTTACAGCGATCTCGCTAAAACATCACGACTAATCTCATTTCAACGTCCATTAGCCGGATCAACGCGCAGTACAAATTATCTGGCGCTCAAGCGCTGAGCCAGCAATCGTTAAAGATCACCCTACTTTCCAGTGACCCCTGGCCGTTTCCTCGACCATCTGTACAGCAACCGTTGACGGACCGATGTCCTCCAAACTAGGGATTGCATGCTAATTCGATCACGATCTCTCACACCGTTTAATAATGGTCCGTCCACCGTGGTTCGCCGATCGACCAACCGACGTGCCTCGTGGGCAGAAGAGCTCGCGTGTGTCCCAGCTAAGCCATTGCACATGCAACACGTGACTCTTTGCCTAGACCTCAGTCAGTCAGCAGCCGATATTTAGAGCAGAGACGAAGGTGGTGGACACATCACCATCGTCATTCTGCCCCATCGCGGAATCGGGAGTATGTTCAGCGTTCTGGTGATGGCTGCTGCTGCTGCTGCTGCAACTAGCTTTCGTGAGATCGCGCAATAAAGCATCGCAAACAAATAGTGGCACAAAATGTTTGGCTTGCCGGCACTCGATGGGGTTTACATATAGGGTCAAAGGCTCTAATTTTGACCAAAGAAGCTGAACATTAAGTCCTAAGATAAATAGTTTTGCTAGCTGAATTACGAAAGGTTATTTCTGGATGCTAAAATTAATAATCCAACACAAAGGTTTAAGGACATTTAGGCCGAAATAAGACACATCAACCCTATGTGTGAGCAACATTTCACTCTTAGGCGGTGCAGTGGGTAGGAATGGCTACATTTACAGTACATTACTGACTCCAAGCAAAACGGACAGTCAAACAAGTTGTTTGCTGTTGGGCAGGAGTGTTGTTGTGAGCTGCATCAAATTGCGGACAGGGAAATAACGGGATGTGTTTTCATTGCGTGGATGATACTGATGGCATAATTTTAGAATTTACTGCTTTTCAACACCTAACCAGACTCTTTTACGGTTTTGCGTAAAAAACACATTGAATCTGTTATAAATCTCTGCATACAAAATCTGTAGTCGTCAGACTTTTTCATCGTTTGTTTTCTGACTTTGAGCTTTCGTTTGCTCTTAACTTAGTGTTCTTGAAGCAATTTGAGAGCTTTTCTATACCAACCAATAAATGTATTTTGGAAATGGAATTTTACGGGTTGAAAATTTTATTGGCTTCCCTGGGCATAGGGTTTGATTGTACTTGCCACACAATTATACTAATGCAAAAATGGAAGTGCACCTAGAACACAGACATTATACTATTTGAAGTTGAGCGAGAAGTATTCATTCAGGAACGAAGCTACTTATTCGCTACCGTCTATAGCAATAACTAACACTAAATTTTCCGTGATGAATATATACACAGGATGTAAAAGAAGACTAATTATAGAAAAAAAAACCCAAAAAAACAAACACTCAAAACCACATACCAACACCCCGCCGAGTATGCTTGGCACTACTGAAGCAGAAACCGCTGCATAAATTCATTCATACCCAACGATACTACAATGCCTCACAATAATGGGTTACATCAGATAGCAAAGATGATGACGATGGTGATGTTAAAAAATATTAACCGTCCTCCATAAACGGCGATAATAGCTGGTCAACAATCGAAGCGTCGTGATTGCCAGAAGCGGTTTGCGGCGACAAGAATAACACAGCTGGACACCCGGAGCTCACTCACTCCAATACCCTTCAACTGAAACTTACGTATACAGTAGTGAGGTGCTTTTATTTTGGCTGCCTCGAAAGAGGCTCCCCACCGACCGACCCTGCATGCTTTACTGGGACCGATAACGGCGATAAACCTATATATTTTAATAATTTAACATTTATGTTCTACGCGCCTTTGGAGTGTCCTCCCGGCTGGGGGCTGAATTGTCTCGCCGTCGTTGTGACCACGCCTGGCACTTATTGGATTTGGTTGCGGTGTAATAAAATGTGTTTTACGACTTAAGGAAATTTCGATGATATTTTCAATCAGACACAGAGAAACATTTGATTTAAAAATTGGAGCTCGTAAATGTTTCCAGCAAGTGTGGGACACCTCAATGGATATGAAAAAAAAATTGCCGATAAAAAAAACTGTATCAATTGAATCGTAAAAAGGTGGAATAAAAACGTTTAATCGTTTGGCATGGCTTCAAATGATTATCGCTGCAAATAAATTTTGGATTTAGTCCTCCAGTCATATATGGAAAGTTTCTCAAGCACTGTATTGGGATCCAAATAGCCGAAAGAATTCAGATTGGAACCTTCTATCAGAGTTCTCCTGTACAGTCCAACAGATCTGAGACATTTTTTGACAAGGCTTTGACTTTGACCTGGATTTTATATGCCCAAATAACTACTCATTTGAAATTCTCCACGAGATCTTATTCTTCCCAGAGTCTTATTTCCTCTCGAAGAAAGGATGTCGTTTTTTTCGATCCAGATTCCCAATATCCTGACTTTCTCCTGGTATCCTGTGAAGGTTCTATACACCCAACCGGGGGATGTAAGATTCGCTTACAATTATGGGGGATTCATCATCAGAGGATGTTAGTGGAGACCGCATGTACCGAGGATGCGATATACCTAGCTGCGATCCAATGCAAGAAAATTGGAGACCGGAAAATGTAGAGTGTATTAGTGAGTGAAATGAATTATGTCGAAAAAAAATTGGAAAAAGGTTGCCGACCTGTGCTTTGTCCACTGTTACTATGCTGAACTCAGATCTGAAAACACAGTATAAAGTACAAGACCAAGAAACATGCTCGATGTCGTGGTAACCGTCACCACAGGCGCATAGATTACTGTCTGAGAGCCCAATCCGATAGAGATGTGAGTCTAATGAAAAGTGATTGGACATGAGCCTAGACATGACGCGGATAAAGTCACGGTCCATGCCCAACCCTTTAAACCATGGTTTGTTCGACACCTGTGGGAGAATAGAGTGTAGCCATCTTCCCAAATCACCATCATTCCACTTTTGTTGCCAGTAGCTGAGGACTTGCTGACGAGCAATTGAGAAAAAATTATAGAAGGCGATTTGTTGCTCGAAAATGTCACCTTCTATAGCGCCCACCTTAGGCAACGAGTCTGCTTTCTCGTTACCCGGAATAGAACGATGCAAAACCAAGGTGATAGTGTAAGAGCAATTAGATAAAGAACTCAGGGTAGATCGTATTCCAAATAGGAAATACGACGACTGCTTCGTCGGCCTCAAATTGATACTGGATCAATCCAGATTATCCGGAGAACCAGAATATAGCCAACTATACTCCAAAATATAGTTTCCATATTAAATACGCTTTGATCTCATGATTCTGAGCAAACATAGAAAAAATCACGAGTTTCTAGGACATTTTTTATAATCGGTCGTTCCGGATCCTTCTTTAAGTCAGTAGAGTTTCCCTGAGGGCGTATATGGTGTCTTTACACCATATATACTTAGTACTATCATTTTCCAGTAATATACGTTAAGGTGATACTCTAAGGAAGCCTTAGTGTGAAACTTCAAAGGCACAATTGTCAGCAATAGTGTCCTCGACGAGACACACGCTGGAAACGGAATGTCGATCAGGTAGTGAAAGCATATGATATTGAACGTACTTGCCTGGAAGAGCAGGCTGGAGGACCTCAACTGCAGACTCGACAACAGGACCGCGACGACTAAGATGATCGCTGGCAGCAAGAGACGGGACTGTGTCGGGCTGAGAAGAGGCCTCCAAAATGCTATCTAACATGCGTCGCGGGGTCCTTAGTCCATCATGGATTACTCTGTTAGTCAATCGTCGTGTTTCGTTGTCAGTTGATTTTTCCGGAAATTTGCGGTGGTCGATCATTGATCCAGTAGAACCAACAGAAAGCATCAGTTTTTTGAAAAATTGACAAATTCCCGCAAACGGATACCAACGCGCCAGGACGAGGGTTCCAACGCCAGTTCCTTGAGGTTAGGGTCCAATCCGATTTTGTACGATACAAACGTCAAGTTGGTGGTATCTTTGCCCTTCGGAACAAGGCGCACCACATCAGCAGCATCCGAAGTACACAAACAACGCGCAACGATTTTCTGCACGTCACTGTTACTGATTAGCGGATTTAAGCCAGTCATGTACAGCCAAAACTTTTCTGGTGCCGCAGCTTGCGCCATAGACGGCACAGAAAGATGAATCTCGCCAAAATCAATCGCCTTCGTTCCGTTAACGGCAGGTACAGATATCTCCGGTCTATGGTCTTCACGGCGGTCTACGGGTTTTGGCCAAGGTAACGGAGTGGGAACGGGATTTGTCTGAGCAGCAAATCTTTCAATTTTCTGGCTCAGTTTTTCCACCACGATGGACAGCTCCTGTACTTGCTTAGGCAAATCAACAAGCGGTGGCGTATCAATGTGTTGGCACCTTAGGTTTTCGGCAAGATAAGTGCGAATGGACCGGCCGTTCAGCGCAGTTCTACAGGGAGGACAAATAAACATTGCCTTCCCGGCTGAGAGTGCTTCTTTCATCGTGCGAGAATTCAAACCACAACACTGTTGGTTAATGTGATAAGAAGCCTCACAAAAACCACAGCAAATTGGCTCGAGATCATGGATCTCTTGTTTGCACTCGCCACATTGTTGTTTTGCCATTTCGGTTTCACTTGGCTTCCCACTCGCAAACTTGCTGTTGAACGCCTTCTCGTAAGCAGCACAATAACACGAACAGAAACGAGTCAAATTTGTTTTCCGTGAAACAGTCCGAATGATGCAGTTCACGGTGAATCGATGTATGTAGCGGACAATAGGCGATGAATGATGACGGTAATGAAAACAAACAGCTACGGATCAACACTTTTTGATGCAAGAGCGGTCAACACAGAACCAAGAAAAATCGCGACGGAACAGGCAATAGACCAAAACTTTATGTTGGTGACACGACAAAGCACTTTGGGTATGCAGACGAATAAAAACGGGTGTTTAAAAACGCGTATTTGGGTAGATTTGGAAATAAATCTGGAGCACAAAACTAGAAGCGGTAAACAAAAAGCAAACCGTGTTGCCGAGTGTCGGTAAAAAATGATGATGTCGGTAAAAAATGACTTTACCGGGAACTCGGGTTGATCCCGGCCCTTTATCTTGGTACGCAAAAGTCTCCAATGAGACCACCACCAATCGATCCAGCAGAATTTTTCCTTTGAGAATATGTATAACATGTTGACTGAAACCGTTTGGCAGCCGAGATATTCAATTTAGTCGCGGTTTTGTCATTTTTTGCTGACTGTGCACTGGCCTCAATGAACGAATATCCTCCAGTGAGCTTACCCGAGCAAAGTCTGAGATCAAATTGAAATCTAAATTTGATGTTGTGATTTCGCTGATAATGATTACTCAGGTTGTTGTCGTTCTGGTCGTTTTAACGGTTAAAATATCAAAATTGAGAGCAAACATATCTTCCTGTGACATCACATTGAAAACTATTTCTGCTATCAGTGAGAGCAAACTGAAAACCAAATTTGCTATCCATTTTTCCTGTTGATAACAAAACAAGTATTCAATTTGATGTTATGCTAAGGCAATGAAAACAAACCCGTAACAACATATTTTTAAAGAGCAAATGTACAGCAAAATGAAAACAAAATTTAATATCAAATTTGTCAATGTGTAAACTGAAATCAAATTATGATTTCAGTTTGATGTTGATATCAAAACTTGATTTCAATTTGTTGTCATTTTGATGCTGGACTTTGCTCGGGTAGGCTGTCAGTGTAAATGAAGTAATGGTCAAGGGGAAGTGAGGCAATTTGCTCTAACGCGTATGATATAGCTGCTAGCTCCGCAACGTAAACTGAGCAGGGTTTCTGAAGTGGAATTCATTGAATACTCCAAAACCAGTGGACGCATTTATGGTTGACCCATCTGTGAAAAATCTCTTCTCTTGACTGACGTGGTGGTACTTGATAGCAAAAATTGAGGGTACAACCATCGAACGACGAGAATCTGGTATTCCATGGATTTCTTGCTTCATGGTCAAATCAAAATGTACATAGGAACTGTAGAAGTCTTCGAAGCCTGCACGACTGCCCAACCTCCAGCGTCATGTTTCGTAGTACAAATTCATGAATCGAGTTTGCGGATTTTGGTTGAGCAACTTCTCACAGTTCTCTTTTACCAATGGATTCATAACTTCACAACCGGAAAGACAGCTCAGCGGAACGATCTGTTAAGGGGAGTACACCCTCGAGACTCATCGTATACGTCGAGTGCATACAGCCTAACGCAATACGGAGACAACGGTATTGAATCCAAAATTTGTGTGTTTGCCGCCGTTCGGTGCAACCCTATCAAGTCTTCCGGATGGGCTCCCCACCAAGTGATAGTCCGGAGAAAATTGATTCTATGCTGGCATTTTTGACTCAAATACGCAATATGTTTTCTCCACGTGCATTTGGCATCGAACCAGACACCTACATACTTAAAAGACATGCTATGATTGATTGTTTTACCCATTTTTTTTTTGTTGGGGACGTAATACCACCGCGACCATTACTTTGATCTATTTTGGTGTATCCTCTTTTTATTAATACCATAACGTAGTATTATGCCACTATTGTTTGAGTAACTACCACTAATGTTGTAAGCAATTATCCCAACCAGGTAATATATTCCTTGTGAAATTTATTACCTGATTGGGAGCAGCAGCCCAGATTTCCCAAAATCTCATCAGACGCTTATCAAGATATCTGCATCGTTTATGAAATAGTGCAACACAGTCACACAACAAATGTTCAGAGCTTTCACTCTTTAAGTTACAAAAGCGACATTTATCTTCATGAAGTTTACCAATGATTTTCAGGTGATATATACAAGGACAGTGTCCTGTTATCAAACCAGCGTATGTACTCAAATCTTTTTTTAGAAAGATTAAGTAATTTTTGTGTATGCAAAGCGTTCGGCTTTATAAAACGTTTAGATTGCCGAGAATTTAAGGTACTGGTCCAGTTGTACTGTATCTTTGTTTTCTCCCAGTTTTTTTAGCTCCATTTTTAAATCACAAAAAGAAAGTCCAAAAAATGGTTCAAGACCAATGAATTTCGTGAATGATCCTATTTTTGTCAATTGATCAGCTTTTTCGTTCCCTTCGATTCCACAATGACCAGGTACCCAATAAAGGTTAACCGTATTTCGACAGGGCAGTTGCTGTAATAGTTTAGTACATTCCCACACCAGTTTTGATGTTTAAGTTTTTAATTTCAAAGCATTCAGCGCCGCTTGACTATCTGAACAAATGCAAATATTCGCATTTTTATAGTTCCTTTTTATGCAAATCGTAGCACATTCTAAGATAGCACAGGGCTGGTAGCGAGTCACTTTTTAGTGACTTGGTCACTTTTTTCAAGTCAGTCACTAAAAAGTCTCTTTTTTAAGGCCAAGTCACTAAAGTTACTTTTTCTTGTAATTAGTCACTATTTTCAACTTTTTTAGCATGAATTTATTTCAAGATTAGTTATTCTTTGCGTTGTGACGTTTAATCGTCTTTCTCTATATACAGGATGTCTACTCATTTTTCTAGATAAAATTCCAAGTTAGTAAGTCTAAGATCTAAAAATATTCAATGTCTTGAAGTTTCGTATTGCATGTACAAGTTCAAGATATTGAGAATATATTCAAAGTGCCAGAATTAAGTAAAAAAAATAAATGATTTATTTTAAGTTCGTAATTAACTTTTTGAAAGATTAGAGATCTTCAACGCAGTCCCATTAACTTTACAACAATTGTAGGAACTTTGGAGAACTTCTGAGGAATGAAAAGAAAAGCTGAGAATTTCAGTGAAGCTCTATAAACAAACTGCAGGAACATAAGGGAAGTTAACACGCTGAAAATATGGGAAACTTACTGGAAGCTGTAAAAACCTCAAAGTGGTTCTTTTAGCATCCGAGACTTTTCAGGAACCTGTATGAAGTTCCTAGAATTTCAGAGAACTTTACAGGTGTCAAGCGAACTTGAGGAACTTAGAAAACTTTAGGGGTATTGTGCAATTTTTTTAAGAAGTTCTAAGCACCGCAGAAAAGCTAGATCGATTAAAAATCTACAATCGTATATTTAGATAAATTCAAGATAGTTCCATGATGTGCTGAAAAACAAATCGAGAACCCTTAAGATGTTCCGCGAATTTCAGGGATGTACAGAGACCATCAGATAATTCATGAAAACTTCGGAAATATTTCAGAAACAAACAGAAGTCCAGAGAATTTCAGGGAAATTTAAAGGTGTTAACGGGAATTCTATTTATTTCCGAACAGAACCGAGATCTTCAATAGAACCAAGAGCTTTATGGAAGCTTCGAGAACATCAAGACAGGTCAGAGAATCAAAGGGATTCCTGGAAATTTTATGAACATCCGGAAAACGTGAGAGTCTTTTAAGGGTGTTATATCGTGGAGATTTCAAGAACTTTAAAAAATTCTAAAATTTAGCTATGTTGATTAGAGAACATCAACGAAGTTCAATTAATAAAAAAGCGAGAACTTTTAGCAAGCAGCGATATCTTCAAGAAATTCCAGAGACCTAAATTTAGATATGTTAATATAAATATTCAGCGAAGTTTCGAGTACTTTTAGGACGATCAGGTAGCTTCATAATAATCCCATTAACTTAAGCAGCGACTTACAAGGAGTTCCGTGGAATTATAGGGTACTCCAAGAATTCTATGATTGATCCTAAAACGTCAGAAGCGTCAGGAAATTATGAATATATATCAGAAAATTTGCATTTAGTGAACTTCAGGTAAGCATAGATAAGTTCAGGGAAAAGCGAGTGTTAATAATGGTTATAATACTTAAGGAACATTTTTGAATTAATTTCAGTAAAGTTGCTGGTTCTTAAAAATACTGATGAATTCAGGGCAGTCTAGAGAAGTTTAAAGAAATTCAGCAATCGTTTAGGCACCAGGAAAGTCTAGACTATTGAAGAAGTTTTAAATTAGTGTCGATAATTTAAGGGAAGTTTTATGAACTTCAGAAAAATCTTGAAATTTTCAGTAAAAATCATAGAACCATAATAATTATTTCGTTTTAATTCTATGGAAATTGAGGGAGCATAAAAGTTCCATAAATCTATTAAAACTTTGGAAGCTTCACAGAAGGACAGTTGTCTTCAGAAATCAAAAAAAAAATATTTTTTTTAAATTTATTTCTTGCTGAAGATTAATCCACTGTTAATCTTTAAAGATCAAAGTGTGAATAAAAATAACGAGAGAAATAAAATGGTTTTTTTTTTTAAATTTATTATTTTCTTTAAAACATCCTTAGTAGGAATTTTTTTAAATTCTTTGAGACTTCCAGGTATTTTAAGGCAACAAAAATTTTCCTTAGGATTCCTGGTTTTCCAGATTTTTGAAGTTAGTAGACACCGGGACTAATATCATGGGTTTGGTTATAAACTTTCTATTGAATCTTTCGTTTAAAGGTTCATATCTTACATAAGTGTTTATGAGATAATAATTGCATAAGTCTAAAACATCAAACATTTATTTGATGCGCCTTCTCTTAGGTAAATTTGTAGTCACTATTTTTACAACTGTAAGTCACTATTTGGTCACTTATTTACTAAACATGGTCACTAAAATAACTATTTCTGACATCAGTGATCGCTACCAGCCCTGATAGCATATATTTCGGCTTGAAATACTGTCGGCCATTTTCCCATGGACACCGAGAAGTTAACCCCAGGGTCGGTACTACCAGCCCTGACCATATTATCTTGTTTCGATCCATCTGTATAGAAAATTACTGATGCAGGACTAATATTCAGTCTTCCTGCATCCCAGTCAACGCGAGTCACATCAGGAACATGGAAATTAAAGTTGAAATGATGTCGCTTCAGCATACAATCTTCGTTCATCAATATTAATGGACTTATCTGAAACTCTTTTAGAATACTCAAATGTCCAATAAGATCTCCATCGAAGAAATTCATGGACCGTTTGAGCCTTAGAGCACTTTTCACTGCATCCAGTTAAATAAATTGATGAAGAGAAAGGATATTGAGTAAAGCATCTCAGGCTGTAGAGGGAGTACTACGCATTGTTCCAGTTATGGAAATAGTTGCAAGCCTTTGTAGCCTGTTTAGTTTGACTTGTGCCGTTTGTTGCTTAGTTTTCGGCCACCATATAAGTGAGGCGTAGGTAATCCTGGGTTTAACTATGGCCGAATATATCCAGTGTATCATATTTGGCTTCAAACCCCATTTTTTCCAAACGTTCTTTTGCAGGTCCAAAAAGCATTTGTTGCTTTTCCTATTTGTTGATCGATGTGTTTGTTCCAGCAGAGTTTACTTTGTAAAGTTACTTCTAAAAAACTTTACTTCTAAAGATAGTGACAGCTTTACGTCTCCTAGTTTAAGATCAGTTATAGAGATTTTACGTCTTTTAGTAAATTGTACAATAGTTGTTTTTGTAGGATTGACATTCAATCCCTCATCTTTGCACCACGATAGTGTGAATTTTAATTTTTTTTTTGCATTCTGTCGAAAACGACTTTATCGAATTTTTCACGGACTATAATGACAATGTCATCCGCAAACCCAATTATTTCGAATCCTTGATGCTTTCATTTTAAAAGAAGGTCATCAACAACTAGAGACCACAGAAGGGGAGAAAGAACACCTCCTTGAGGACAGCCTTTTACAGCTGTTACTTTCACTACTGAATCTCCTAGATTAGCTGATATTTCTCTTTTGGATAGCATTTCTACAATCCAGTTGATTACGTTTTTATTAAAACCACGATTTCTCATGGCGCTTATCATTGACGTGAAAGATACATTATCAAATGCACCTTCAATATCAAGAAACGATGCTAGTAGAATGTCCTTAGCTGCAAAGGATTTATCTATTTTATTCCCATTATTTGAAGCTGTATTTGTGCTGGATAATGCTTCCTAGAAAAAAAAAACCAGGGTATCATGCAATGGTCCTTGCAGGTCCGGTGCTTTTGGTCCTATAACGGAAACTACACCGTCATCTGCAAGCTGCCGTAGCGAGTAATGTTCAACAAGACAATCGTCAATGTCCTTTACATAAAAATTATAAAGAAGGGGACTGAAACATGAGCCCTGAGGGAGGTCCATGTAACTGATTCGTGAAGTTGTCGACTTTCCATGAGAAAAGCTCATATACTTTTCTGACAACAAATTGCTCAAAAAGTTGTTAAGAATTGGCGAAAGCCCACTATCATGGAGTTTATCCGAAATAACTTCAATACAAACAGAGTCAAAAGCCCCCTAATATCCAAAAATACTGAGCCTATTTGCTGTTTCTGAGCATAGGCTAGTGGAATTTCAGTAGAAAACAACGCAAGACAGTCGTTCGTTCCCTTGCCCCTCCGGAATTCGAATTGCGTATCTGAGAGTAAGCCATTCGACTCAACACACTTGTCCTGACGTTATACAAACATATGCATAATGCAAATTTTATCAAAATACAGTTTGAAATCAATAATATCCGTTAATACCTTATTCGACACAAAAATTTAAAACACAAATAATGTGAATGAGAGCGATACTTCAAAACTATTCGAGATGACGGCAACAGTCTCACTCTTAGAAATTATCACTGACTTCGATAATTTAAATCACATAATTTAGATGCTACAAAACTTGCTAAAATTATGTTTTCTGAACACACTTCTCAACATTGTTAATCAATTTGAAACTAAAATGTTTATCATTATCAAGCGATACTTTCAGTGAACAATATTGGCGAGAAACCACTTTGTACACTTTTCACGGGTTTCTCTGCTCTGTTACTTAAGGCAAACGGCATCTCCATAGAAATCGGGTGACTTAAGTAACATCGAAAAATAGTTTGATCGGAAGGCGATTATGCCAAAAAGCAATTTGACTTATAAATAAATTTAAAAATGGCATGTGACCCTATATTCGGTCAGTATATAGTGTAATAGCAGGAGCATCAATTGACACTAATAGCTCGACTTGGTTTACCTTTGTTGCTTTCGACGTAATGAAAATTTGCTCTTGAATTTTTCTTCCACACAAAACAGAAATTTGGCCAAGCAAATCTGACAGCAAAATGTTTCAATCACACATCCAATGTTTACAATTGTCACAATTTTCACTCTCCGCCAAACTGTCCACATCGGTACCAATCCACTTTTCTACTGTTTGCAAAACAATACCCCCAATCCCGGTCGGTGGCAGCTCAACATCTTGTTTACCGTGCAATGGTCGGCTACCTGAGGTCGGGCGTGTGCGCTCATCCAGCATGAAAAAAAAGAGCCACACTAAAGTTGACAGAAGATGCGAATGCATAATTAACTCCTTCTGCGGAATGAGCTACACTCGACAACGGCCACAGATGCCTTTGAATAGATGGATTGAGTAGTAGCAGCCGGAGTGCATCTCTTTACGAAATGCTCGGACCGACTCCTCTTGAGGCACTTGGGTCGAGAGCCAAGGGAAACATTGCTTCTTTTCTGCCTTTTATGTCCGATTTGTTTGTTTTCTCCATATTCTGGACGCGGGAAGGGATGGTTTGCAATCGATCCTCACCGGCTTTGCCTGAACTCGCTGCACTGTAGCTGAAGATTACTTTTCCTCATCATTACCTTTATATGTGCGGGTACTCTTTGCTTTTTTTTCGTGCAAAACGTGCATTTTCCCCCATTTAGGTTTACTGACCATGCTCGGGAGAGTCGCGCGTTTCATGAATGAAGTGAATAATTTAGACATTATTTATGAAAAGCCGTACATCGGACGTTTATGGCCAGCATAAATCAAGCGAAAGAAGCTCGCGCTTTCGGTAAATGATTGTTTTTTGCCTTTTTACTCACTTCATCTCTCGAATGCCGTTTGTGCTTGAGCCCCGTGAGGAGTGATTTTCTTAGCAATGCAAGCAAACATGGAGTGGTTTGTTTTTCGCTGCACAGTGCACACTTGTTATGGAAATGCTTTCTGCAATCAGTAGAATTCCAAACGAAATGGCTTTTTTTTCTGCGAAATTCGAGAGTGCCAAACCTCTGCTTACCAGTTACTAAACATAATAGAAATGCTAAATCTAAGATCTTCATTCGTGGACTGCACGGCATAATTGAAATAGGAAAACATTTTCCGCACATTAAATTCAATTCCTTCCCAGCATATAAAATTAATTACCGTACAAAATGTTTAACCTCACCCGAAGCGAATGATTCGTACATGAAAATGCGATACGTGATCAATGCATGGTGCAATCAGGCACTGCTAAGAAATGAAGGCCTTGGGCATGGGAGGAGTTGGTCAGAGGTGCCACAATGATTGATTCCCGAGCGAACTTGGCTGCGAAACGGCACTCTGCTGACCCAGAGAGGCCTACCGAGCCAGTCTCAAGTTGGATCATAGGTTACTACCACCGACCACCGTGGTCGAGTATTGTGATGGTGATGGTGGCGCGTTGATTGCGGACCTTTGCACATCCCGAAAGGTCGCCATGGACGCAAACAAAGTTAAACATTATAATCATCATCGACCGGACGGACTGAGTATCTTAGCTTTGTAGTAGGTCTTCAGCAAGGGATCCCTAGCGGTTGAGTCTAGGAAGGGGTTAGTGAAAGGAGGCAAAGCGGATAAGCAGAACGATGGTCAATGTGAAATCGATATGACAGAGATCGTATATTCAAATATTTCTTATTCTCAACTACACTTGGATAAGAGCCAATTGCTACTAGGTCGTTACACCAAATGTGAATATAATGCCATTGAGCCGAAATTTGGAATACAGGTCAGACTCGATTATCCGGGGGTTCGATTATCCGAGGGCTCGATTATCCGGGGCTCGATTATTCGGAGAAAATGGCTCGATTATCTGGAGCCATAGTTTATTTTTCTGTAGTATTGGAAACATGAAGCATAGGGTAAATGTAACAACCATTTATGCATTTTAACCATTTTGAGTGAATTTGTGCTTGCGGGAGATACACAAAGTGATATAGAAAGATAAGATGACGAAACAGTACATAGTACCTGATCAACCTGAAGTATGTATGTATGTATGTATGTATGTAAGGTAGCCACCATCCCTTCGAAGATCTTGTCTTGTATGCAGCTCCACTTAATAGCAAGATCAATTTGAGCTACCGATCTGAATTCACAATATCGCTGTATGAAGGGCCAAAAACGGTGGGGTGGACCCGTAAGCAGAAACACTTACGCGAAATCCACGGGAATTTAAGAATCTCCTTCCAACGATACGATCCAACAAATCGAATAACGCAATTCGCAATACTTATTAAGCTTCCTACAGGATGGTTTGTTAAGAAGGGCGCGTCAATCTCCATGAAACTGTTGGAGTAGAATTCACACCATCACAATCGAATCGGAAAGATAAAGAAAATGATAGTGTTTATTCCCTCCTAGACTCCGGTTGTCATACCACTCCAATCGTCCAGTTCCATGTCAAATGATACCCTGATGCTCCCTCCCAACCCAGTATTTATTTATATATATAGTAAACATATGTAATGGAGAAATGAAATATATCAGAACATTAAAATACGTAATAATGAAAATACATTTATATGGATAAAAAAAAACTGGTATTCCGCAATGAAAATAATAATTATTTTACATACAATATGATGCAGCTCTATGTCTCCTCAGCTCCCAATAAGGAAGATGTAACCCTGAAATTTCCAGGTTATATTATGCAAATAAATATTTTTAGCTAGAATGATACTTGATATGTTTGTGTTGTGTTATGTTGTGGGAGAGCTTGGGATTAAACCCATGATGTTCTGCTCATTAATCAAAACCGATCCCTCTGAGGTTATCGAGCATCTCAAAACCAAAACACTAGATGGCAAAACATGATTAAGCCCTCACCTGGTATGTAATGAACAACAGAAATACGCGATAATTCATATATTTTCAGCATATGATGCAATATCACAACTGTTGATAAAAGGAACGGATCCCATCTTATTTAAGACCTGGATGACCTGAAATGTGTTTAACCGGGTTAATACTTATTTAAATGTAATGTAATATTGAAAATGCGTTATAATGCCATGTAACAAGATACAATAAACACAAGATTTTTACAAAACAGATAATGAACGATTCAGATTTCTTTTCAAGCTGACACTATGCTTCCCTGGAGCCGCTCATAATAGCTAACATTAAGAATTAAGTATAATAAAATATAATTTACAATAATATTAAATGATGTAAAGTCAATAAGTACCTGATCAACCTGAAGTCATGAAAAAATATCCAGATTTGTGGAATTCTTAAACACATGAAGGACATTGGAATAATTTCTAAGCTGAGAGAAAATCTGAGAGATGTGATATGGGTTACGAATTACTTGGAGTTCTTTAGAATGATGCCTGATCAATCTGAAATAATAAAAAAAAAACATTCCTAAGGTTTTCAAGGTCTTATTTTAAATTATTTATGATTCCAGATTGATCTTTGAGAATACTTTGAAGATCTTCAAAATGATACCTGATCAAGCTAAAGTCTAAAACAAATATCTTTTGAGGATATTTTGCATGGGAAATATGATTTGAATTATTGGTCAGTGGAAGTTTTCAAGATCTATGATCACCTGGAGGACTTTGCAATAATTTATGAGCAACCTGGTATGATGAGAGAATATCTGGGAGATCAGATTTGAATTGTTGGACAGTTGACGATTGACAGAATAATATCTGATCACGCTGAAGTCTTTAATAGATATCTTGAAGATTTTTTTTTTAGCAATATTGTATCTTGAGAGGATATCTGGGAGATATTATTTGAATTGATGTGCAGTTTAAAATCTTCAGAATAATACCGGATCAAGCTGTAGTCTTTAACACATATTTTGATGATTTTTTTTTTTTGGAGATCTATGATCATCTGGAGATCTTTCGATCAATTTATGAGAAATTTGGTATTTTAAAGATTATTTGAAGGATGTGATTTGAGTTGTTGGGCAGAATGATTATTGATTAAACTGATAAACATTTTGAGAACTTTTTGGAGATCTCTGACCACCTGGAGGTCTTAAGAATGAGCAACCTGGTATGTTGAGAGAATATTGTGAGCTGTGATTTGAATTGCTAGCCAGACGAAGATTTTAAGAATCCTGATCAAGCTGCAGTGCTCAACAAACATGCTGAGGAGTTTTTGTAGACGTATGATCACTTGGCTTTGGAATAATTTATGAGCATCCTGGTGTTTGAGAGAATAGCTGGAAAATATGATTTGAATTGTTGGGTAATTGAAGATCTTCAGTATAGTGCTAGGGACCAGGTGGTTTTAAAATGACCCACCATAGTGGGCATGGATCCACTCAAAATTGAGGGTGGCTTCAGTCATTGTTGAAGAGAGTGAGATGATGCGTGTGCAAAGTTTGTTTGCTTCGGGAATTAGCGCAAACGGAGAAGGTGATTCCTATTCAAGAACATGTTTCCTGGCACAAGATGATTACAACAACGTAATCCCAGGTAACGAGTTCGAAGAAGTCCCGGACGATTCTTCTGTCGAAACATGTATAGAATGTACTATCTGAAGGCAAATTGATGATGGAGGAGATTATTTTATGAACATCTCTGATCACCTGATGGTTTTTTAAATTAATGAGCACCCTGGTATCGCGATTTAAAATTGTTGGACTCTTGAAGATCTTAATAATTATGCTTGATCAACATGAAGACTTGAAAAAATAAATATCATGGAAGTTATTGGAGATCTCTGATTACCTGAAGGTATTTGAAATATTTTTTGATCAACGTGAATTCTTGAAAAAATACAAATCGAACTTCAGAACACCTGAAAATCTTTGGAATAATTTGTGAGCAGTCTGGAATCATATAAGAGAAAATATGTTTGCTGAAATTATGTGAAGATCCATGCATTTACATGAAGTTCTATAATGTACTACCTCCCAAGTAATGCAATTTTGTTGAGAAAACTTCTTTGCAACCAAATTAATTTATATAAAGATTATATAAACTGTTATAGAACATGCGTGTTGTTTGGGCTATATTTGGACATATTTAAATGAAAAAAACTGGGATAAAATAACAAAACACAGCTGGAAATGAATCGTGTATTAGTTATTGTAACCCATTACAAGACTATAATACATACTATCATAAAAAAAGCTATAAATCTGTATATTTTGCTGAAAAACTATTATTATCCCCTATTACAAATTCCGCCGGGATCATCTTTTGGATCTAAATATAATCTATCTAGCAAAAGCTGCAATTGACGAGGCCTGGTAGCTCAGTGGTTACCGTTTCTGCTTACTGAGCAGAAGATCGGGAGTTCAATCCCAGGCCGGTCTCCTTCCTTGCAATTGTTGCTGAAAATGCTGACAGCAGCTAGCAAAATAAGACAGAACTGGCAGACTGCAAATTTTTAATACTTTTCTAAATTTTGAAAATTTTCTTTTTTTTAATAACTTTCTTAGAATGTAAAACAAATCCGATTTTGAAGCAAATTCTATGACGTACAGCTAATTGATTTTCTCGATCAATTTGTCGATTCTGAAAAAAAAACTACAAGGGACAGCCCCTATGGGGTTGTACGCAATGGTAACGTAGGACTACGTGGTCTTATATAATAAATCTTATTGCTTACTGCAGCAGGAGCTTGTGTTTTGTGTAGGAATAGAAATTTGAGCGGGTGGAGGCGAACCAGCCCCAGGCTGAAAGCCTTCCTAATAAAGATAAATCAATCAATCAATTTGAGCGGGGTTCTCTCTGTTTATACTCTTTAGTATGACGCGTTTGACATACATGGCCTACAGCTACTCACGAAGAGCTACTGATTCCGATCAATAGCGGTGCGGCTTCATGCTCATGTGGGCTGCAGCCTGATGCTTGCTGGCAGCCTTTCGTTGTGTACTGGAGAACACCACCACTCACCACGCGGTGATTGAATAAACACCGTTTGGTGAGACCGGATGGAATTCAACTTTGAAATCTGTGTTAGGGAAATCACTTTTCGCAGGCAATCGGTGATCATTTTAATTAGAATAGCAACAGTTGCACATTCGTGCAATTTTCAATAGTGGCATTTCGAAAAGAAATGATAAAGTCTTAAATTCAACAGATGCGTAGGGGGCAGTTGAGTTATTAACGTTCAAAATCTTTCATAATTTTGTTAGCGTAGAGAACTACTTCGGCCTAATCGCCCATTTTGGGCCTATCGAGCAGGAAACTTCAAATAAATCCATGATTTCAGAGTTAAAAGTCAATTATGCGGTTGGTACGATACTTTAGTTAATAAGCTACGGAACGAAGTCAATGAAGCGCTCCGACCGAATCAATTTTTATCTTCATCCGATAGGCCGAAGTGAATTCATTGGCGTTTCAATGGCGTTGCAATGCGTTAGACCGAGTTTAGAATCCGTTGGCCAAGTTTGGCGTCAAGAAGCAGTGTTAGACTTTTGGCAATATCTCAACGATTGGTTTCTCTTTATTAAATCTTTAATAAAGAGAAGCCAAAAAACATCTTACGGTACATACGGAAAGGTAAATAAATTTGGAAGCCATCAATGATAATAACATTCCGTTTGGTACTAAACTAGATTAAGAAAGACTAAGTGCGGGTTGTGCTTAATAGGCCGGAAATGGGGTAGTTAACCCTATTTGTTCCATTTTCGGTTTTCACAAAGTATACCCCCATATTGAAATAACAGACGTAGTTCTACGTCAATAACAGAATAAGATTCCGGATCATCACCTCGTTTTCCCCTGGCCATATGCCATCTGTTAGATAAGGATCTGAAGCTTTGACCGATTTTTAAAACTTGTGGTTAAAATTTGACAGATAGAAAGGTATTGATTAATCCTGCTATCTGAGCATGGTTATTTCTTAGAGACGTGAAGTTATATTATGACAACCGTGGCTTAGTTTTTCAAGAAATTTGTATATAGGTACTTAACACAGGGATTTTCGAACATGGAAAATAACTTTCGAAACGTCACTTTTAAATTAAATTTAACTCGGTACATGGTTCACAGCCTTATAAGCTCCTTGTTTTTAATTTTTGCAGTGACATCTGTCACTGCAGTATATAAGGACTAGTGGCTTTGACTATATGAAGCTCACCAAATACATCAAAATAAATTTGAAAAAGAGTTCCATTCAAGTTTCAAACCCGCTCAGAAATAAAACAGAATAATCGTGCTCGAATAATGAATCAGCAACTCAGAATTGCAACGAGTTCGTTTGTGTTCTAGTTTCAAATTGAAACAGTCCATATAAAATATAACAGCATTGCGAACGGCCTTAGGCTCATTTTTCATAAAACTATTTTCGACAAAATATGCAGTTGTTTTTTTTTTAATCCACAACTGTATCTCCAGATGCATCTTCAGCGATCACTAATAAAATATAAATGCTAATTTTTGAATATTGCATTGCATTAAAACCTGCATGATGAACTTCACCCCAGATTTCAAA
The DNA here is from genome assembly GCF_037179485.1 of Ochlerotatus camptorhynchus. Lineage (NCBI taxonomy): Eukaryota > Metazoa > Arthropoda > Insecta > Diptera > Culicidae > Ochlerotatus > Ochlerotatus camptorhynchus. The sequence continues at coordinate 3,382,529 of NW_027040524.1, forward strand.
ATTTGCACTGTTAATGTAATTTTAATTTAAAAAAAATAAAGTAAACATGCAATTTAAAGCCTCAATTCGGACATAAGACAAGCATTTGCTAGGTATTTATATGTTTGCTAAACATGTAGTTAGAAAAACATTCAGGTTCATCGGTAAATAGGTATTTAATTTAGACCAAATTTAGGAAATTTTATGATGAAAAAAATCAAAGAAACATGTGATGCTATGGTATGTTCTATAATCATTTTGTTTGAACAGTTTATACTAGGAGGAGAGTATATTTCTATTTCATTAGTTTATTTGTAAGGCTCAATCGCGTTGGCTTTACGAAACCAATGCATTAATGCATTTTTTTTTCAAAATAATAATTAAAAAGAAGGGTCCTAAACGAGTTCATAACAAGATTATAGCAACAGTTGTAATTAATTAATATTGTAATCATTTTGTAATTTATTTCTGGTCAGGAAGTAATACCTTCAAAAATTTTGTTTTATGTCCATGATTGCAGAAAAGTTTAACTCGAAAATTAGTTACTCTTTTTTGGAACTTCAAATCTCTTAAGTTTTTAACTGAAAGTCCTTCCAATCTTTCTGCCACAATATAAGTTGGAAAACTTCGTGCAGCACCGTTTGACCCCACAAAAAAAAATATATGCACCATTGCAATCAATCACCTTCGGGTTTCAGCTCTCCAAACAGTTACGCTCGCTGGAAAAGTCCCCCCGCGGGTGAGCAAGCAATGAATCATTCGGTACTGAATCGCGTAGCTGAATTTCCGTTTGTACCGAGGAAAAACAACCGTTTTCGATCGATCCATCGAAGATGCTGATCGCTGCTGGTGCTCTGTCTCGCTGCACGTGTAATAATTTATGACCATCCATGTCAGTCATATTAGAAATGAATCGTTTTTAGGATTTCCTCCGTCTCGCACAGTTCCCACACGGAGAAAGGAAACTCCGATTCCAGATGTTCGGTGTAAAGTGTTTAAAAATGCAATTCCTTTATGTTTTGCTTGCCAGCTTTCGCCCGGCCTCGTCTCCTTGGCAGCCTGTCGTTGGTCCTCTTGGAATAGATAAGCGTCGAAATGGATGGATTGCAGTCGGTGCAATATTTCGTAGCAGTCGCGTATAAATTCTTCAGGGGCCTCGGAAAGCAATGAGGAAGCGAATGAATCACAATCCATTTGCCGGCATGCACCGCGTGCCATCCACTAGCTGGTTGTGATTTGGATGACCAGACTGGGCTTGGACATTGTATTCAGCCATCATCAGCCTGAGAGGGCCCTCCATCTAAGCGGAATGCGATTGCAAGAGTGTACAATAATTTAATCCCTCTCCAAGCGTTCGTGTCATATTGTTCGGAACTCTCTTCCCCTTTTGGTTGTCACGTGGAACTTTCTAGCCGCGCTATTCGAATCAGCATGTGGTCCTCCGTTAGCTGATGGTACAACAAAATGATGGCACGCTCACCATACGCCAGTGCAGTGAATATAATAATTAATTTTATTATTTTCTCAGCCAATCCAAACCTACGTACACTAGAAGGGCCTCCCACACCCTTTGAAATGGAAACAGGCACTGGAGGAAAAATACTATTTTCAAAGTATTGTCTTCTAATTAAAAACCAAACTCAACAGCAATGTTGCTGCCAGTGCATCCCCGTGAGTCCAATTGGTCACGAGTGAACATCTGATTAATTCTGCGATAGCGGCAGGCAGTGCTAAAGGGGTGCCCAACCTTTGCCGCCCCGGATCGTGGCCCCGAGGCAAATGCATCTGACCATTCACATTCAAACACACACACACGTGAACCCCCCCAGCCATGAAGTCTTTCAAACGATGATGCTGATGATGATCCAAGCGAACCTCTAAACTGAGACGTTTAAGTGAAAAAGCGTGATCCCGGCTTAGGCTTAGCATTGAATGTTTGCCACAACTTGCGTTATGACCTCCTGAACTCGGAGTCCCTTCTCCTCACCCATTTCGTACATTCCAAGCTCAAAACATGTGGCACCACATCAGGTGAAAAAACAATCAACTAAATGCGAATGCGGAAAGGACCAGGTTGCATCGTTCCGAGGTGGCCCTTGTCCAGCGAGCAAGCCGAACGTACGCTGTGAACGGAAAAGGTAGAACGTAAATAATTTAGATTTCATGCTGCTTTTACCCATAAAGCACACGGACAGTCGGATGTAGGTACCGACGTATGTTGTGAGCACATAAGTGCCTGTAAATGAAGATGCTCATTTCTCCTGTCACTAAAATGACGGAACTGAACGGTGCTTATTGCTGGAGAGTGGGATTAATTGAATTGCTTATCTGATGCTGAGGGTGCGTGGGAGATTTCTTGTAGAAACTTTCTTCCATGTAATGTTGCGCAGCCTCCGTTAGGTTTGTTAGTGTATGTGGCAGCCATTGCGATAAGGGAGAGTGGTCAAACTTGATGCATTGTTTTTATTTTGAATATATCTCAGCGAAAAGATCGAACCTAGATGCGGTTTTCGCCCAGGTTCACAGGGAAATAACTTCTGTAAGTTTATAAAACTTGTTTAATCTAAACCTCTTATTTTATTACCAAACACATTTTTGGACAAAGTAAAATCAAACTCGTTACAAGCATTCTTAAAAGAAGGCAAACAGGAATTAAAACAGTTATTGAATCCAAAGTTAGTTCTGTGGAATGGAATTGACAGTAACGGGGAGCTACGAAATCTGCGAGGAGGAATGGTCCATGGAATCCGTTTCAGGAGTTTGGGACTGTCCACAATGCCGGTAATTAGGTCGAAGATGAACAGTCGTTGCAATTCGATACGCGTTACTGAGTGAGATTCCAAATCAATCAGGATGCATCGGTCTGGATAGCTAGGAAGCCATGGGAGCAAACCTTTTTCTGAATCTATTCAATCGGTAGGATTGTGCGAGAAAAAGGCAACCTTTTCTGGATGTGTGACGAGTAATGAAATACGTCCGCTTCAAAACCGTCGTTTCATCTCTCGGCAATTTAATTTCGACAGTGATTGGCAATCAGCTTACCGGCATATCGGAGCTAAAAAATGAAATGATCAAGAACAACAACGAAGTCGCTAAACTCACTGACATTGTGAACGCTAGTACCCCCGGCGTTCCTGCAGTACCGAATCGTGATCGCCCCTCAAAACGCCGCCGGAATGATGCTGAAATACCGAACAAACCAGGTACGGGGACCATGATCATCGAAAATAGCGAAACGCTTGCTACAACTCCTCCATCGGATAAGTTCTGGATTTAGCTTTCACGTTTTCATCCTAGCGTGAAGCAAGCCGTGGTTGAGAAACTTGTTCGTGATGAACTGCAAACGAACGAACCAATCAAAGTGGTTTAGTTGGTGAAAAAAGGCGCTGACCTACGAATGATGAACTTCATCTCGTACAAGGTCGGCGTTCCTCTGGGACTCAAAGAAGGCGCTTTGGACTCTGGAACTTGGCCTCAGGAGATTGCGTTTAGAGAATTTGAGGACACGCTGACGAAAAATACTGTATGGCTTCCATCTGATGCCCTGGTACCTATTGCTACCCCAAACATAATTCACGTTGGCACTCCGACTGGTACCCCTTTCGGGACTCCAGCACCCCTTGGTGCACCAGTCCATTTAGGAACGTCCAGTACAACCGACAACGCCTAATCACGTCATCTGACTATATACATCCGAGACGCACCGTAGAAAGCTTGATGGAAGCCTTCAATCGCCCCATCCCAGTCCCGCCAACTGCAGCCAGCGTTCACCACAGTCGTCTCGGTTCTGAGGTTGGTGGTAGAAAGGGGATGTTCAACCATGCTTGCACCGGCAAGTATTTTTACGATTCGAATTTTTCATTGCGTGATGAATTCCCCCACATCCAGATTCTGACCAATACCCCGACGCAAAAGGAGGTGGCGTCGTTGTCTTCCTCTCTCCTGACGAATGGTTCTACCGGGACGCACCGTAGATAGCACAGTGCACGCAAAAAAAATGGATTTTTGTTTCAGGGCCTAATGTATTTTGTTATTGTTTCAAACATATTGTATCACTATTTCAACAAAACATATTTTTAAATCAACAAAATGGTTTTTAGAATCAACAAACAGATTATTGACTTTACAACCGGTTTGTTGATTCAAAAATATTTTTCTTTGAATTAACCGAATAATATATTTGAATCAGTACCATAAATATATTAGGCCGTGAACCAAATATATATCCATTTGAATTTAAACATCGTTTCTCTGCGTGTGGAAGCCCCCGATTCTTCTATCTCAGTCGCGCCATTTCCTGCCAACGTTCACCACAGCCGTCCTGGCCCTGAGTGTAGATGTGGGTCGGGGGTCTTCCAACTTGCTATACCAGGCAAGTATAAATTCAACATTGATCATTCGTTGCCTGAAGTCGGTTTGATTTTCAGCGCACAGAAATCTTCTTCATCTTGGGCCCTGGGACGCACCGTGGACAGTATTTTGGAAGCCCTCAGTCCTTCTTACGCAGTCGCGGGGGGTTGAAATCGCTCATAGGAGTCGGCCCGGCCCGGCCCGAGTCGGCGAGGGGGTCTTCCGAATCTCCCAATCAGGCGAGTATAATTCAAGATCTGTCTTGGAACATCCCCTGCCTGATGTCATTGCCAATTCTAGATCGCAATGCAGCCCCCGCCAGGCTACTTATCATCACAATCAGGCCATCTACATGTATATCACTGAGACTTAGCTCGATACTCGCACATTGTCAAAACAAATGTTTGGTTCCGAATACGAGGTTTTTCGATGCGATCGGAATCCGCACAACAGCCGAAAATTTACTGGTGGAGGCGTTCTCATAGCGATCGGCTCTGGATTGAAGACAAAAGTTATCGAAAACGATTCATTCACATCATTCAATTGTGTGAAACAAGTTTGGATTACCATTAAGCTCGCTGACCGCACTTTGTTTTTGTGTGTAGTTTACTTTCCTGCGGAGCGAACTGCGACTCTACGCTAATTGAATCCCACAGTCAGTCTATTCGAGCTATAATGGAGATCGCTACAGCTGTTGACGCGATGATAATCATTGGCGACTTCAATCTACCGGCAATTTCTTGGTGATCATCTTACGGTGGATTCCTGTTTCCGGACCACGACCGTTCTACATTTCACTCTGGAGCTGTAAGCGTTTTGGATCATTACAGTATCGCCACTCTGAAGCAAATCAACCACGTGGTAGCTTAGACCTTTGCTTCGTCACCGCTCAGGATACTGCTCCGCATTGGTCTATGGCTGTTTCTCCGTTGATAAAGACTGTTCCACACCATCCTTCTTTAGTAATTGCCTTCAACCAAATTCCTGAGGTCATTCCATTCCCCCCTAGAGGTCTCCTACGGTTTCCGAAATGCTGACCACGACAGTATCGGGAACTTCTTTCGAATTTGGACTGGCACAGGATACTCGTCCCTGCCGATGTCAATGCAGCTGCCCAAACGCTCTCGCATATTTTGGCTTACGTCATTGAGCGACACGTTCCGAAAAAAGTTCCTAAACAAGGTAATCATCATCATTGGCAAACCAGTGAACTCCGTATGTTAAAGTCTTCCAAAAGAGCCGCGCTAAGAATTTATACCAACTACCACACCCTACAACTAAAGCACCATTATGCGAGGATCAATCATGCGTATCAACGAACCAGTCGCCAATGTTATCGGCGTTATCAACGAGATGTTCAACGGAAGCTTCGATCTCACCCGAAAACTTTTTGGAATTATGTGAATGAGCAACAAAAGGAGTCTGGCCTTCCATCGACTATGGTACTGAACGGCGAAGAAGCTTCATCCCCTCAGGACATTTGCCTTCTGTTCTCAACCAAGTTTGCGAGTGTATTCTCGGATGAGAACCTACCTGATGAGCACGTTTCTCTAGCATCCAGTAATGTTCCAATGTCTGGTCAATCTTTGGCAGATATCAACATCGACCTCGCTATGATAACTAGGGCGGCTTCGCAACTGAAGTCTTCATTTAAGTCTGGACCTGACGGAGATCCTTCCATCTTTCTCAAGCAACACATTGATAGCCTGGTGGCTCCTCTCTGCCTTCTGTTCGAAATGTCCCTGTTTCCTTCCTGCTGGAAATCAGCTGAGATGTTTCCAGTGCATAAGAAGGGATGCAAAAGAAACATCGACAACTATCGCGGCATTACATCGTTGTGTGCCATATCTAAACTGTTAGAGTTGGTCGTTATGGAACCATTAGTCTCTCACTTCAAGCAGCCTTTGAGCGAGGACCAGCATGGTTTCATGGCAAGGCGGTCGACTACTTCCAACCTTCTGTGTCTCACCTCGTACATTACGGAGAGTATGACAGACCATATGCAAACAGATGTCATCTACACTGACCTATCAGTCGCCTTCGACAAGTTGAACCATCCTACCGATAGCGATCGCCAAACTGGATAGGCTCGGTATAAATGGCAGTCTCCTACGATGGTTCGCATCCTTTCTATCTGATCGTCAGTTGGAAGTTGCAATCGACGACTGCCGATCTCCTTCGTTCCCTGCCACTTCGGGTATTCCGCAAGGTAGCCACCTCGGCCCGTTGATATTTCTTGTGTATTTCAACGACGTTAATTTCGTCCTCGACGGTCCACGACTGTCATTCGCAGACGACATGAAAATCTATCTCCGAATCCGAGCCATCGCTGACTGCCACCTTCTCCAACTCCAGTCAACGCTTTAGCTAATTGGAACCACATGGTTGTAAATCCAACAAAATGTTCAGGAATCACGTTCTCACGGATGAAACATCCAATTACATTCAGTTATAACCTAGAAGGCGTTGACGTACATCGTGGGAATCACATTAAAGATCTGGGAGATTGTAAACTCACATACAGTCAGCATATCTCGTACGTGATCGACAAGGCATCCAGAACGGTCGGCTTCATTTTCAGGATAGCTAAAAGTTTCACGGACATCTACTGTTTGAAGTCGCTTTACTGCTCCCTTGTCCGGTCGGTGTTAGAATACTGCTGACCTGTATGGAATCCCAATTACCAAAACAGTGTACAAAGAGGAGAGTCTATTCAACGACGATTCATCTGGTTTGCCCTTCGACGATTGCCCTGGAGGAATCCTCATCGCCTTCCAAGCTACGAAAGTCGGTGCCAGTTAATTCACCTGGATACTTTGTGGAGTCGAAGAGATACGACAAGGGCCCTGTTTGGGGCAGACATTCTCGATTGTCCTTCTATTCTGCAACAAATCGACGTTAACGTTCAACCACGAGCACTCCGTAACAACGCAATGCTGAGGATACCTTTTCCTAGTGAATACTATAGTTCGTATGGTGCTATCAATGGGCTAAAAGGGTTTTTAATCATGTTGCTTCCTTATTTGATATTCACTTGGCACGCGAGACGCTGCGTCAGAGATTCCGTGATATATTTTTAAGAATTAGGAATTAAGTTGGACTTCACGGCCTTTCCAGCTTGTTACTTCTTGACTATTTTGTATTACCTAGTATTGCTTAATCCATCATTAGGACTAAACCCAGTCTGCTGATGTAGAACCAAATAAACAAATCGTAAGAGTATGCGTAGTGTTAAATGGAGACCACACTGGGGAAGCATATTCTAATAGCGAATTCGTTTATTATCGGGGTTAACACCAGTTCCAACCCAGTGCGAAACCGAACTTTTTGTCAGTGTGAACCTCAACCTGAGCTAGGTTTTAAAAACAAACGAGCAAACTGACGTTTGTCAACAAGCTGACCCAATCTTGATACCAGATCCAGGTTGGAACTGAATAATAAACTAATTCGCTATAAGATACTACGAACCAGCGAGCAGAATAGTGTCTTGAGGCAGTACACATCGGTGAAGCCAGAAGCATGACGGCGAATGAAACAGTTTATGCTTTGGCAGTTATGATGCTTATGTGTTCACAAAACGTTAACCTGGAATCGATCGATTGAGTTTACACGTTCTAGGGAATCCGGTCCCATGCAGTATGGATGAAGAGTAACGCTATTGCAACGGGTGATGGATATCACTTTGCATTTTTTGCTGTCGATTCGCATGCCGTTGTCGCCGTACCAGACTAGTAAACGATTTATATCTTCTTGTACTGCAACACAGTCGGCAGGAGAAACAATTACACGAAAAAAATGTAGGTCATCATCATAAGACAGTTTGGACGATGAGAGCAGCTCACACAACTCATTCACATAGATGATAAAAATAAGAGGACTATGAACACTGCCTTGTGGTACGCCAGATGGAGTATCGAAGATCCTGGAGGGTACGGAATTCACCACGACGAAAGCATTTCGAGTACGGGTACAGGTACGGAATGGCTCCGTGATCCAGGTTGGAAATCGTATGTGATTAATTTAGCTAATAATGAGATTGTGCGGCCCTGTATCGAAAGCTTTAGAAAAATCGACGTAAGCCGAATCCACTTGCTGTTTTGATGGTATATCACGTTATATCGCTGACACATAACACATTAGGTTTAATGTCGTTGAGCGGTGATTCATAAAACCGTACTGGTTGTTGCTGATGATCGGGGCAGCAACTCTGCACAGAGCTGTGTGGATCAGTTTTTCAGCAACACAGGAGGCAGGCTGTCCGTTCCGGGTCCTTTAGTTGCATCGAGATCTTCGAGGGCTTTCTGAACTTCGACTGGAGAAAACTGTATGCATTTCATGAGACGGAAACTGCTCGAATCCTGCTTGGCGTTGAACGGGTGAGATTAGCTGTCTCCGAGCTTGAGCGAGAAGTGGTTCCATCGAAGTTGACCGAGCCAGGGATGCCGTAGTCAGCTTTGCGACTCTTGATGAAATCCCAGAAGCGTGAAGGATTTTCCTTGACGGTTGTCTGTATCCTACACAAATAGTTTTCGTGTGTTGCAGAAAGGGAAGCTTTGTCCCCCAACTCAAGCTTACGGAGTCTAGCTTTATCGGACACATTTTTCGTACGGAAAAACCTGTTGCGCAGTTTACAGTGTACGTAGCTCTGCAGTCCACCACGGTTTATTGAAAGCAGTTAGTTAAATTTAAATTTTATGATATGCATTTAAATTTTAATTTTCACACGCATCCTAAGTTAGTTAGTTTTTATTTATTAAAGAGGTTTTCAGCGTTTGACTGGTTTGCCTCTAGGATACGCATCCTAAGGACGAATATTTGAAAATTCTGGGGAATCAGGGCTCCACAAACAGAGTTTTATTGTTTTCACATTAATATATCAGGTTTAAGTGTGTAAACCTTGGGGGATCGAGTGTTCCCTAAGTAAGTTTTCCACTTCTAGACTATCATTTGAAAAGGGCGTAACTCCAAAATTTAAACAAACCATATTTTGCCACATATAGAGAGAACAGATCACAAACTACTCGATAAACACGAAAAAGTAAAAGAAAATATCACTTCAAATCACCAAAAACGTTTCTTCTTACATATCGTATTTCCAACTTTCAACTCTATTATGCATCTGGTTGTTTCGCTTTGCACCAGAACTACGAATTATATTGTATTAATATGCCGAACGTACTGATTCTGTAGTATCTAGTCACGCCCGATTCATTTGAAATGCATCCGATTGATATTTCACGTGTAAACAACGAACAAAAAAAAAGGCAAAAAAAATCTCCGGGCGTAATTCCACTCTCACAAAATTTGCGAACGAAGAACCAAGGCGGAACATAAAACAAAAAATCCCGAGGGCATATTTCCACGGCGTATCACCAGTGCACAGTGATCCAGAATGCAGATTTAGGTGGAATTATATGTTTTGAGCCTGAAATTGAAACTTAAGACTAAAAGTCTCTCCTACAAAGTTGTTCCTTTTAGTTAGACCCTCATTGTTATGACAATGAGTTCTAGGGTGGTTTTTATTATCATTAAAATCAAAAATCTAACTTTTTTGTTTGAATAAATTAAGGTATACATGCTTCGGCATGTAGGGTGTTCCTTAAAAAAATAGTTTTTTAGCACTAACTTTTTTATTTAAAATTTTTCATGAAAGTCATCATTTTTCATAAAACTCTTTAAGACGAATGTTTTATAGCGATATTTGTTGCCTGTATCTATTCTAATAAAAAAGATATACCCATATAAAGTAAAAAATATGAATAAATTCAAATTGATTTTATACGAGTTTAAAAAATAACACACCTCCAATTTTTTTATATTATTCAGAATAACATACGCATTTTCAAATGCCGTAAAAAAGCTTTTTTTTTTTGTTTGCCCCAACCAGAGATATTAACATTTGAAAAGTGCATAAATTTAGTAGATCTCTTGATGGGCGATAGATATTGACAAGCTTTGTGCAGCAAATATTTGCGCCTTCTAAAGATCTAAAAGTTATTTGCAGACACCTTTGCTGAGAAATTTGAAATAAGAAAACTAGAGCAAAACAACTGTTTTTTAGAGCCACCCTAACTCAATTCAAGAAAATATCTCTAAATCGGCCAATTTAAGAGACACAAAAAAGTTGTTTCCAACAAAGTTGCTTGAAATTAGCTCAGCTATAACTTTGCCGAAGAATATATACACTCCCGATCATAAGTTTAAGGACATCCCCAAAAAAACATGACAAATTTGTTATGTTCATATCTCTGTCATGTTACGTCCAATTTTCGTTCTCTTTAGATCATTTGAAAGGTATTGAATGGAACTTTCCTCGTAGGCAAATTGCTCAATATAATTTTCAAATTTTGTAAGCCAAAAGTTCATCCAAAGTTACAATATTTTTCAAAATTTACGCTGAAAAATCGTGACTGATTTTCTCAGAATTGGGTTGGCCAAATTTTAAAATAAAAGTAGTAGTAGAACACTTATGCTATACCATTCATACCATTCAAATAACCTTTGGAGATCGAAAATTGAACGTAAAATGAGAGATCATTGAACAAAACATATTTGCATGGTTTTTTTGGGGTGACCTTAAACTTATGATCGGTGGTGTACCTTTATTTATTCAAACACAGAAGTTAGATTTTTGATTTTAATGATAATAAAAACCACCCTAGAATACATTGTCATGAAAATGAGGGCCAAACTATAAGGAACAACTTTGTAGAAGAGACTTTTAGTCTAAAGTTTCAATTTCAGGCTCAAAACATATCATTCCACCTAAATCTGCATTCTCGACCACTGTGTAGTGTTGGCAATTCAAAGGATGGAAGATCCTGAGGGTAACAACATGTAAGAAATGGCCGTATGATGTTTTATTTTCAATTTCACGACAAGGAAAACTTTTATTTTTTTATTTTTGATGATGCATGATAATAGATTATACTTTTAACTATATGTCAAGCTTATAAAATCATCCAGAAAATGGAAAGTCGTGAAATAGGATTAATTTTTAGGTCATCAAAATTCGGAAGTGATTTTCTTGATATGGTCATTTTGGAGTTACGCCATTTTTAATGTTAGTCTAGACTTCATGTCAAACTGGACAATAAATCAGAAGAAACAGCACCTATTCAATGAATATTATCGATTCTACTCATACACCTCGAAATCACTCTTCTTCTCTAAACGCGTCCGAACGATGCGAACGATGCTTTAATGTGGTTCTCTGTGTGTGAGCGAGGAGTATTTCTTGCTGCCTCCTTTTAGACATTTCCATTTGCATCGCTCGGTTCGAATTGATGCGATCGGATACGAACGTACAGAGCTGTTAGATATAATAGCAGCGCATGCTGATTTTCATGCAAAATAGTCAACTTTGACATGATGTAACTTTGTTGTCTTATAATCAATTAAGCTGAAACCTTAATTACTAAACTACAAGTATGTTCAATTACAAGATTACAAAACACCAAGTTTTTTGAAACACCTGCTGGAAAGTGAGATACTAAGTAAAATTGTTCGGCTCAAATGCATTCAAGGGAGGCCCCCTAGCTCAGTCGGTAAAGGCGCAGCTACAAAGCAACACCATGCTGGAGGTGGCTGGGTTCGATTCCCGGTCCGGTCTAGGAATTTTTCGGGTTGGAAAATGTCTCAACTTGCCTGGGTATAGAAGCATAATTTTGTACTTGCCACACAATTATACTAATGCAAAAATGGTACAGGCATCGAAAGCTCTTAATTAATATCTGTGGAAGAAGTGCATCTAGAACACTAAGTTGAGAGCACGCAATAATCTAATATGCAATCAGAAATAAGCTTGAAATTCGAATAAGAAGAAAGAAAGAAAGAAGAAGAAGAAGAAGCATTCAACGATCGCTTCATAAATGAGCATCGAGGTATCGATAAACGAGATTCCCGATGAGCATTAATTTAAACTCTAACTCAACCAACATTAAACATTTCATACCGCGCTCAATGACAGCACTGAATTTATGCCCGAATCCTGCTCAGAACACTCTTTATGAGGTTACCCGTTATGTCCGGAACCATGCGATCATCAGCAGCAGTCAGCGAAAAATCTCCTTATGGAATGGACATCAGTTCCATCTGTCCACGGGAGACTTGGAGGAAGATGCGCATGAACTGTGGTTGTCCTGTTGTCGTTCGTAGCCAGAAGAATCCATCGTCCATCGTAAATTGTTATGATTATTATGATTATTAACAGTACCGGTGCTTGGCGGCAATCTTAGAGAGATAGCGGCAAATATTAAAAATCAAACTTTCGTCGTCGTTGTCGATAAATTGGACATGGCGCGTATCGTACCGCGTGGTCTCCGTGATCGTTTATGCTGCTGAAATGGTGGACAGTGGCAAATCATAACTGCATGGTGGCAGCAGCAGCAGTAGATCCGTGCGGCACTTGGTGGTGATTGCCGAGTTGATGATGTGAACAAATTTTATGGTCATTCGATGGAAGTAGCGTTATGCGTTTCGCGGAATAGACTGGGAAAATAGTAAAATTTTAATGAAAATTGTCCCAGTGGATGGCACTCATACTGTTTTTCGATTAAAATGAGTGTCCATTTGGGATGTTGATGGGGATTTTAATTGGAGTGTACAAGTCGTGGTGAGTCGGTAATGTGACGTCGTTTGGATTAGGTTTCAACAAATTATCGACACACTATGAGAGAGTAAAGTTTCCTTAGGGATTTCTCAAAGAAAAATTGTGATAATATGCGGTTTTTATTGCAATATATTTTACTAGGTCGAACCAACACATCTCCATTCGATGTGACATTAAAGGTACCATCTTTGATTCGCACCTTGCTTACTGTTTTACAAGCGAGGTGTGATTGAATTTGCATCAAATCGTGGAATATATTATTCACAGCCATCTCAGCAGACTCCAGCGACATTTATCTACCCCTCACCCTGTTGGCGCTTACTCAATCTACAAAATGTCCCGAGAAGTGCGACTGCTGGCTTAGATCTTATTACTGGGACCCTCACGCTTGTGACGCCACCGTGACCGCTAACTACAGTAATCTATTCATGAGATTTTATTGTACCGATTGGCTGTCGTAATTGACCTTACACCAGCAGCAACAGCAGCCACATTAGACTCAACCAATGGATCATGGAGATAAATCTGCGTTGCTAATGAGCATATTCGCTGACCCTGTCAATCCCTCATCCAATACTAATTAAAGTTTGACCACGTTTACATATCGACTGAAAAGAGCTATTCTCCATACTCAGTATCAGTCAGCGGTGTGACACCATGCTGAGAAAAGGTCATTCCCGTGGGTCATAAAGCATTTCATTCGCACTAACGCTCCAGCGATGACAAGATAATTAAACGGTTCCGATTTAGCCAATTTAAAAGAAGCCGTCAACAACAACGGCCATACGCTCGGATTGTTTTTGTGCTTCCTCCTTCATCAATCATAAGTCCACCGTCCCGAGAAAGAGCCGCTAGACTTGCATATTCCGTTGTCTTTATGGCACCGAATCACCATTTGATTCGATTCGCTACATAGTAATTTTCTTATCGTCATTGGTGGATTGATTTGTTGCCCGTTAGTGTTTTTTCCTCTCAACTCTCAACAAGTTAGCGAAGTGAATGCGGCACAGTGAGTTCATTTACATGCACCAGAGCCTTGCATGAAACTGCATAAACCGCTACGACAACGGTTAGTCGATTAGGAAAATCATTAAAATCCATTAAAACAGCCTCGCACTAAAATCGACACCGATCATATCGGGTGTTCATAATTATGGCGGTAGTACCTTTTGAAGGTGGAATTGGAATGTAATGTGGAAATCGAATATAAACCTAGAATGTAGAGCAAAAATTAATCAAGGTGAGGTTAAAGTAAACTACAGCCAAGGCAAGTAAATCAATTTCAATGCAATCTTCCATAGATTTACACAAAGGACTTGAACATCAATTAGTAATTGAGTAATTTAGCAGTTTCACGCCAAACGAAGAATCGGAAATTTTGCATGAAACTTTGCATAATTGTGTGATATGGGAAATCATTCACATTTTTACAAAACATCGGCCATTTTGGATCTTGAAATTTTTTTTTTTAAATGTTTTTTTTTTATTAATTTATTTGGCAAGGCTCAACCGAGTTAACTTTACAGAACCGAGGATTTTTGTTCACTATACAATTCATCTTAAAACTTTATCTTTTCAATACAATAAATACTTTATCTTCCGTTATCCAAAAAGCCACCTCCATCAGAACGGGAGCCGCTTCCAGTGGTTTCATTGTATGGCAGATTCGCCAACAGGGGTCAGAGCGCTTCCATTGCAGCAATGGACGCAAAACGTGGTCAGCAATCACACATTCATCACGAAACGGTTGCTTTCTAAAGTCACGACGCATGTACCGAAAGAACTGTTGATGGTTGATACCAAGTAAACATATTAACCCAAGTAACACATAAAACATCTTTTTGAAAAAGAATTAGAACGGCTTGTTGCATAAATGTATTATAAGAGATGCAGAAAACATCCCACGTTATATATGAGGTATAAAGATGTTTTCTTCATACTTCTTTGATTCAACATTTTCCAAAATAGTTTTCTTTTGCTTTTATCTTTAAATGTTATTTGAACGTGCATCTTACTGTTTTAATACCACTATAAAACTTGTCGTATGCTAAATCAATCCAGATTGATGTAAACATTGACGGTGCCATTGAACCGGACTGTCTCTTCATTGATTGACAGTTTCTTATGAGGTATTTGGAAGTTTGTTATAAAGAAAGTTGAAAATACTTTTTTATGACATCTCATAAATTAATTCAACTGAAAATGTGCAGGTTGTCTTATAAGGAGTTGAAAATACGTTTAAATAACATTCTGGCAATTAGATGTCCGCTTTGCTACTAACAAAATGTCTTCATGATGGATCGAAGGCGTGTTGAACGAGAAAACAATTTTCATGCCATTAGCAAGAACATGATAAATACTTATAACAAGCCTTTCATCAAGCGGTGTTGGTCTAGTTAGGTAGTAACAAGTCTACCACGCCAAGGACCAGTGATCGAATCCCATACTCAAGATTTTTTTTATTGTTTTTTTGTAGCTGGTTTTTATGATGTTTTCAAAACATGTTATAATACCAGTATTTAGTTGTATAAGCTCCGCGTCTTGCGCTTTTTAGGTTGTATAAATGTATTAAATGATGTATTTTAAAGTATTAGTGATTCTTTGCGTTAGTCATTACAAAGTATTTTCAACTTCTTTATGACAAGCCGTGTTGCTTGGGAAGCAGTGTTTTAATCATATAAAGCAGATCGTTAGCTTTCATGCTAAAAAATACTGTTTTTTGAGTCAATAGTTATTATACGTCGTTTGGTTGCCCCCTTAATGTTACTTAAGTCAAAGTGTATTTTCCAGGATACTCTGGAGAATTATCAATCACGTCTCCTTACGTGCAGGCCATTCAATATTTTAGGACCACTGAAATCAGCTTAGCAACAAACAGTTCGATTTATTTACTTTAATAATGAGACAGTGAAACGGCACTTTTCACGGGTTTCTCTGCGCTGTTACTTAAGAAAAACGCCGCCTCCGTAGAAATCGGGTGACTTAAGTATCGAAAAATATTTTGATCGGAAGGTGATTCGTCACTGATAGCTCGACTTTGTTTACCTTTGTTACTTTCGATGTAATGAAAATTTGTTCTTGTAATATAAATACAATACTAATGGGCAATCCAAGTATTTAATAAGACAACTCTGATGTGCAAGTTACACAGCTGTCAATTGTCGTTGTTGAATTATCAAAAGTAAAATTCTAAAAGCACCCTTCCTATATATTTTTGTACGCCATTTTGGTAGGCATATTTATGAAAGCGTTTATTCCATCTTTGCCATGTCACACCTTTGGCGCGAGGTGTACTCAGCGTTGCCAGATATACCGGTTTTTGAACTTGATACCGATGTACAGATAAGGTTCATGAGAATAATTTTTAAGGTTTCATACCGATTTCTACCGATTGTTTTATAATGATTTATTATTGCCTGCCTGCGCTCAACTTTCAGAAAAAAACTACTGTGAGGTACTTTTATCTTATTGAATACATATAATTTCATGAGCTTAAAAATGCTCCAAAAATTATTCATCTATAAAAATGTCTTATTTTTCCTCCAAAGCTATCCAGGAATCGAGAAACAGCTGATGGCTCATCCCGGTAATTCCTGGGAATCAAAAACGTTCATCAGCATAATATTTTTTTTAATCTTTCCGTGGAAGTTTCTTCTAACTTAACACTGGAATTTTCATCCACCTTGCCGGTAAGTTATTTTCCGATTCCTCCCGGAAAGTTATTTAGACTTTCCTCGGATGCTTCTTCTGGCTTCACTCGAAAGGGTATATCTTCTTCTCCCGCCAGTTTTTTTTTTCAACTTCCCTGGAATATGTCGCTTAATTACCCTAGAAGATTCAATCGATTTCTACCGGAAATCTATTTCAAAATCCCCCTGAAATCTCTTTCTCCCTGATTTGGTTTCCCCAACTTCTTCTAGAAGTTTCTTTCGACTGTCCCGACTGTCTAGTTTCCGCCGTGAAGCTTTTTCAAAACTACCTCAGGAAGTTTCTTCCAGTGTCTCCAGGAAGTTTATTCCATGAGCTTCCTTAGAATTTCTACCAGAACTATCAATCAAATTCTACCAGAAGATTCTTTCGTCTTCCTCTGAGAGCATTTTTTTGTGTTCTCAAAACAGCTCACTTTACACGCATTAGCTCATCATCATGCCATACTTTCAAACATACAAAATAGGAATATTATTTACATTCTTTTTTTTTTTAATTTTCATGCAGTATTTTGGTAGAATTAAAATAGAATTTCATAAGTAAACTTAACATGTATTACGAATTTCTTTATTCGTTTTGTATTTGTATTCGTTTTGTCATATTGTTGGAAGGAGATTCTCTTATTCCCTCGGGTTTCGCGTAAGTGCCGCTGCTTACGGGCCCGTCCAAACCTTTTTGGCCCTTCATACAGCAGTATGTTGAATTCAGAATGATGACGGAATTTGATCTTGCTGTTGAGTGGAGCCGCATGCAGGGCAAGACCCAAGCTAGGATGGTGACTACTTACATACAGACATACATACATTAAAATAGAATTTGATAAGCTACTTAACTACAAATAACTTAACCTAATTAGCAAAATCACGTATTATGTGGTGATTTGATCTCAGACAGGCGTATCTGAACCTTTAGAGAATGAACGTACTCCGCTCATCATCAACCAGGTGGTGTAACTCAGAATTTTTAGTCCGCGGGGGCTGTCGAGGATCATCCTAAGGATCTTGTTCTAGATCCTTTGGAGTTTGATGTGATAGCATTTAGCACAGCTCTGCCAGATTTGCGTTCCGTACTCAATGGCAGGGAGGATAATTTGCTTGTGGACGGCATGCTTGTTGTTAAGGGAAAGGGTGGACTTTCTGTTAATTTGTGGATAGTGTAATTTAAGCAAAAAATCAAACATAGATATCTGTAAATTCACAGTTGCGCTTAAATGTAGGCAACTTGTCAATTAATCATTAACTGTTTGACGAAAATACTAAAATTTCTTAATATTGTTAACTATTTTGTCGCAATAATTTATGCAATTTGAATTCAGTGACAATCAGTTTATTAAAAAAAAAACACTTTCAAGCTAATGACAACAGTTGTTGAAGCCCTAAAATGGTTCGATTGAATGATGATATTGTAAGCTATTGTACGCTAGTCAAATTAAATAAAAAAAAATGTACTTTTTTCTTCAAAAAACTCTTGAAAACAATCATTAGAGTCCTTTGCTGAAATACTACAAAGATTTCTTTTGAAATCTTTAACCGAAAGTTTTATACAGGACAACTTAAAATGCAAAACATGTTGTTCAATTTTCTCCCGGATTACGATACTTTACGTTCCAGCAAATCACTAATATTTAGATCATGCGTAGAAAAATAAACCCTAACCATGCATTTTCCAAGCGTCCTTCACATTTTTGATTTGCTCAAGATAGCGTTTAAAAATCAAGGACCAATCATCACAATCAACACCCAACACGATTTCATGCACAATTGCAACTTTAATCCATTTTGCTTCATGTTATTTTGTTATCTCAGAAAAAGCGAAAGTGTATACGTTCCCCGCAATCGAAACAGCCAAAAATTAAACGAGGAGAAAGTTTTTCGGTGTGCCTCCTTCACATGTTATTCCTATTGAAAGTCCTTGTTTGGATTGTTTCACTTTTACTTTTTCGTGAACGATGTAAAAGACAATCGAACCGCATTCTTACCATTAGAGTTCTTGTCAGTGTTTTTTTAATATAATCCTTTGATCGCTTTTCATTTACAAGCTCCATTTCAACATATCAATTACGTTGCATGAGACATAGATAACACTTTAGTCTTGTGAGCCAAATCGACTCGTGATCTCATAAGCGGAAATAGTTCACGATTAATCTGCTTCTTTATAACATAACATTTGAATTATCGCTCTTAAACATCAACCGCCCCGAACAGCATTAACACCACCAGGCAGCTATCGATTACTTTCACACAGAGCCGGAAATTGAATAAATCGTTCGCGTTTCATAACCTCCTCCCTCCGGCCAGCATCCTTGAGGCGAACCGTGCGCAGTCTTATCTGGTGCGCTTTATCTCACGCTAAAGGTATGGCAAAAACCCAACCGATCGGGAAAATGAAACATAAAATCAACAAATATTTTTCATCGCGTCCACCACACCAGACACATCCTTCGCACGATAAATGCCTTCCTTGAATGCGCGGGGACGTGTGACCATCTGATGACGGACGGGTAGCATCCGTGTCAGCTTGGGGCTCCTCGCATCCATCCATCCATCCATCCATCCATCCATCCACATGTGTTGTTCACGGGTTATGAATTGCCCGTCATGAGCGAACGTCAATGAGATCAAATCAATTATGGTCTGGATGACAGAAGAACATAAATATTAGCTCGAGGGGAAGGGGTGCAAAAAATGAAAGATGATTGTGCAATTCCATGGTTAGGAAAATGCAGCATCGTTATTGATAAATTGTTTAATGTTTGCTGAGCCGTGTTTTTCTTTCTTCCGTTGCCTCCATTATCGATAACAATGAACGAGCTTTCATCGGCTGTAAATGGGATGACTTTTTATTCACCTTCTGTAATGTTGTCTTATTTACTTATTTATTTATTGATGCGTCTTTGTTTTATATTGCAATTCATTGCTTGATTGAATAAATTGATTATTTTTTAGATACACAAATTACATTTACTTAACTTCGTTTTCTCTCTTATTTTACAGGTGAGTGACATCAGACACATATAGTACATATTTCCAGAAGTAAGTATTGCTGAAAGTTTATGACAAAAAATTACAATTCAATTGGGTCCCATGAAGCGTTTCTGAAATGTTGCTCGGAAAACATATTTTTTTCCTAGCTCTTATTTTTTTTTTCACTCAGCAGGGGCATAACTAAATTACTCTAAGTCTTGTAAGACCCATGTATGGTAAGATGGGGTAAGCAGAAGTGGTAAAAAGGGTATTTTAAATACCATAAAATTATGTTCTCACGGAGTGTATCTTACCCCATCTTGCACTATATCAATTAATGGTGCTCCAAAGACCTAAAAAGTTGGAAGGGTTGTATACTAGATACGACCGCAGGGTTGGCGTTGGATAACGTCTGTTATGTGTTGTACTTAATTGTGTATATTATATTTTAGGAATATTCCGTAATAACTCTTTTGCGAAAGTTTGGTGGCCCTGAAAAGGGCCGTTTTGTTGGCTGATGTTGTTGACAATGATGGAACGGGCGACCTTGTTGGAGGCTTATATAGTAGAACAGAAAATATCAGAGGTGTCAGATACTCGCATCTGATGTCTCGGTTGGAGAAAGTATAAGAATATAAAAAAATCAATCGATTTTCACCATCTTTAGACAATGGTTTACTTTTAACCATTTTTCAAAAGTTTACAGAATGAAATCAATAGTATTGAAACATTCAGCAAATTGCTAGAAATATTTCCAATCGATTGATGCCATTATCTCGTAAATCTATCGAGAGACGGTTGAGTTATTATCGTTCAAAATCTTTTAATTTTTCGTAACGCATCCAAAATGACTGTTTTCAATTTTGTACCCCCGTATGTTGCCGAAAGACGTTATCCAACGTCAAAACAGTTCTAAAATAAACTATATAAATAACTGGATAAGTATGACAGTTGTTTGCCACCCCTGCTACGCATGGTAATCAGGGGCATGCCAATAGTCTTTTCAGTGATGGTAAACAAACCTATTCGATAAGTATGGTTTTGATCCCCTGTTCAGTCAAGGACATTTTAAGATATAATTTTAAATTTTTTGTGATTAAAAGGTATGGCGTGAAAAATAAAAATAAATTGAAGGGATTCTGAGGAGAATTCTTACGGAGATCGAAGCATAATTTAAAGCATAAGCAAATAAGTAGGGGGGGGGGGTGTTTATGTTTAATGGTAGAATGATGTTGTGACGTAGGACTACGACTTTCTTTTCTGCGGGTCACATTAAGAAATAGAAAATGAGGCATGTAACGAAAAAAGGGGGTGTGTTCAAACGCATATTTCTCCAAAGCATGGATGTGAAATATGTTATGCAATATGCCATTCGACGGTGTAGTTAGTCATAAATTTTGTGGCATATAGTACAAATAGTGAAAATAGCTAAAAAAAAACTAATAAATTTAACTAAAATTGGAAGCATCAAAATTTCCCAAACATTTGCTTAGACCACATGGTGTCTTTCGAAACAGAGCCATCACATAAAGGGTGATACGGTCAAAATTTGGTCAAGGGAAAACGCGTGTAAATCGGTGAAATCGTTTATTTAAAAAATCAAATTAAATTTCTTTTTCAAGTTCAATTAGTATAAAATTCAGGAAAAATATTCAGTTAGGCTTCCGCTTTTCCAAATCCGAATTGCCGGGCCTTACGCTTGACCCCTGCCATCAGATTTTGTACAGCCACCTTGTCCACCTTCTTCGCCGCAGAAAGCCAGTTTGCCTTGAACTGCTGCTCGCCCTTAGCAGCTTTTTTGGTCTTCTTTAGGTTCCGCTTGACAATAGCCCAGTATTATCTTTTGGGCGGAGCTCTGGCGTATTGGGAGGGTTCTTGTCCTTGGGAACCACCTGCACGTTGTTGGCGGCGTACCACTCCATGGCCTTTTTACCGTAATGGCAAGATGCCAAATCCGGCCAAAACAGTACGGAACAACCGTGTTTCTTCAGGAAAGGCAGCAGACGTTTATTCAAACACTCTTTCACGTAAATTTCTTGGTTGACAGTCCCGGAAGCTATGAAAATGCTGCTTTTCAAGCCACAGGTACAGATGGCTTGCCAAACCAGATATTTCTTTGCGAACTTTGACAGTTTCATGTGCTTGAAAACATCTGCTACCTTTCCCCTTCCTTTTGCCGTATAAAACTCCTGTCCCGGAAGCTGCTTGTAGTCGGCTTTGACGTAGGTTTCGTCGTCCATTACCACGCAGTCAAACTTCGTCAGCATCGTCGTGTACAGCCGCCGGGATCGCGCTTTGGCCGTCGTATTTTGTTTATCATCGCGATTTGGAGTCACTACCTTCTTGTAAGTCGATAGTCCGGCTCGTTTTTTGGCTCGATGCACGGTTGTAGACGATACACCCAGCCTATTTGCGGCATCTCGGAGAGAGAGGTTAGGGTTTCGCTTGAAACTACCGGCAACTCTCTTTGTCGTCTCAGCGGCTTCCGGTTTTCGATTTCCCCCCGATCCAGACTTCCTGGCTGTCGACAAGCGTTCCCCAAACACTTTAATTACATTTGTAACGGTTGATTTGGCAACTTTTAGCGATTTTGCCAACTTTGCGTGCGAGTAGCTCGGATTTTCGCGATGCGCGAGCAAAATTTTGATACGCTGCTCTTCTTGCTTGGACGGCATTTTGACAACTGAAGAGTGAATTCCAAAATCAAAATAGGAGCAACATTCTACACACACACACCTTCAAAATGAGGGGTGTTCAGGTTTTTTAAATGCAAAATTGAAAGAAATACGTCAAGTTGATATTGACCAAATTTTGACCGTATCACCCTTTAGTTGGTACCAAATGAAACAAAAAGTTTCGTTCAACACACATCAGCTCAACACAGACGATATGCGGACCGGAGGAAAGGCTCCCCGCAAGCAGCTTGCAATAGCGCTCCAGCCAGAGAAGTGGTGAAGAAGCAACACCGCCACTGTTCGGGTACAGTTGTTCATCGTGCGATACGCCGCTGTTGGGCTATGTTCACCCAGAGCGTCATCATCATGTCGAAGAACATCAAACTCGCTTATCGTATCTTCGCCTACAGATATCAGAGTTTCCCAATTACCCGGTACCGTGCACCTAAGAAGAATACGAACTTAGTGTGTCATCATCCCAAAAGACCTGCAGCTCGTTCCTCGTATTATAAGACTTGTACACTTAAGGCATGTATAGAGATCGAAGCGTAGCGAAGATCTTCTTCTTTCCTTTATTTAACGTCGGTCTCTGTTCCGCAATCTAGTGCCAATCACCGACGGACATCGATTGCCATCCATTGACGGCAATCGAATGTGCAGGAAGGCAGCTTCCACACCTGCGAAGGATAGCGCACCCATTCAAACACACACATGGGCCGGGACCAACGGCTTTACTTCCCTTCCGAAGGAAGACGTGACCAGAGATTTTTATGCCTCAGAAAAATTCCACCGACCTCGGCTGGGATTGAACCCAGACCCATTGGGGTGAGTAAGCAGTCACGCTTACCACTACACCACCGGCGCCGGCAAGCGTAGCGAAGATCTCATATAAAAAACTAATATTTAAAAAGCGTGACAAATGTAATGACAAAAATTTCACTTCGCTTGGAATTGTAAACAGATACGATACCGTGAAATCAAGTTTTGTGTATTCATGCATGCAGCTGCTCGTGAAAAGAAGCGCAGTTTAGCGAAAAGATGACGTTTAGAGAAAGAGTGAATCTGTCAGATTTTCACTTCACCAGAGGTGTGTAAACTGATCGATTTCGTGTCACTTAAACTGCGAAAAGAGGGAATTGGAAAATGTTCTACAACCATTTTTTTCCCAAAATTTTTTGGCCGGCAAAATTTCATGATTTGCACTTGCTTCAAATTTCGCTTCGCTTCGATCTGTATACTAAGCTTTAAATGTTACTAAGGCTGTGAACCATTTGCCGAGTTAAATTTAACCCGTGGTTAAAAGTGACATTTCGAAAGTTATTTTCTATGTTCGAAAATCCCCGTGCTGTCGATCGACCGGTTTTCGAGCCACGGTTGTCAAACTTTAACTTCTTGTCTGTCAGAAATAACCATGCTCGGATAGCAGGGTTAATCGATAACTTTTCATCTGTCAAATTTTAACCAAAAGTTAAAATAATCCACCAAATGGTTCTGAGCCTAAACCAAACGGCCCTTGTCAAGGACATCAATTTTTTTTTGCCAAAATAGTGAATTTAAATTGGATATAACGTCCGTCCACTTCGCTGCAAAACACATCACGTCATCACGCCCAACGCTCGTAGGCAATCAACCAAGGACCAAAACGCTTTAAATAAATTTACAGCACATTGATTGAGCATAAGCATTAGTAACATTTTGTAAAGATTTCAGCACTTAGCACTGAAAAAACCTAACGGTACCTCTGCCTATGCTAGGATTGGGCGATCTACAGAGAAAGATCGATCTTGACGGATCGATCTTACACAGAAAAAAATTCTGAATTTTAACTATCGCGTAAAATCTCCCTTCATTTATTTTTTTACTATACTTGGTATAAACATCGAAATCGTTTACAAGCTTGTATACAATATTGCTAATATATGCGATATTGCACTTAAATTTTCACAAAATATCGCGTAAATTTATGCCAAATCTAGCGTTCATATTATGTGCGCTATAACTCGCAGAAATTTACATGAATTTTTCGAACGGTGTATATTTGACACTACAATCGATCCACTGATTAAATCAGTACCAAAGAATCGCACACTTGCGTAATCCCATTTTCAAGTGCTTAGTTTGCTATCCTCACTTCCGCTCTAGCCAAAAATGTTGGTTTGTTATTGTTATCCTCATTTTCGGACTATACGCTTGTTTACGTTGGTACCCCAAGAAATTCTTTCCTTTATAAGATTCAATTAAAGGTTGTCGTAACGGTAAGGAGCGCAGGAGGGAGGTAGCGAAAATTTTCAAATGTTGCTGTATTCATAAATATCGGAAACGCAAATAGTGACGCCATTGTAGGGAGCGATGCTGATGTTGACGTTATGTTCGTTAAATTTACCACGCAGTATGGATCGATTCTTTCGATCTTTTTGTGGACAAAGAATCGATCCGAAAAATCGGAAATCGTGATGAAAACAAGAGATCGCCTTATCCTAGCTTATGCTTTTAGAGTTGCATTGTAAGTCCTATCTACATGGAGGATTATGCTATGGAACGGCTTGCTAAACCTCGCCTCCATCAGCCAAAAATCCGGGAACATAGCAAGCCGTTCTATAGCATAATTCTCCAAGTAGGAGGGACTTACAATGCTAATCTAAAAGCATAATTAAAGGTACCGTTTGATAATTTCAGTAGAATTCTTCACCCACGACATTCCCGGTGAGAAGGCGTTCAAGTTCGTCATCAGGGGCCTGCATAACTCAACCCGAAGTTTATCGAAGTAGAAATCAAAGACCGGTACAAGCTGCCCCCAAGTGCCGTCTACCGGATGACAAGAAGAGACGAGAATGTGAACGCGCTGAAAGCCGTCCGGTCCATCAATTCCACCATCGTCCGCTGGGAGCCATACCGTGGCGGCCATCGTGATGTGACTCAGTGCCAACGGTGTCTGAACCTTGAACACGGCACCCGAAATTGCAACATTAAGCCACGCTGTGGCAATTGCGCTCAAAACCACATCACCTCCGAATGTGCTGCGGAAGAAGCTGTGGCGTCCAAATGCGCCAACTGTGGTGGTACTCACCAAGGATCCGACAAGCAGATCCGACCTAAACGCGAGGATTTCAAGCGCATCCGAAAACAGGCGTTCATCAAGAATCAACCAGGACGAAGAAAGGATAAGGCTCCTGCAACCAGGGCGAAGGACTTTCCGCCTCTTCATTGACAAGCGAATTCAGGGGTGCGATCCGCCTTCCATATTCTCAAGAAACGTCTGGATCTTCTGCTGGATAAAGCACTCCGCCCCCCCCCCTGGATTCTGGAGACAACCAACAGCTCAAACAAATAATCCCGATCTGTTCTCAGCGGATGAACTGATGGAGATTTTCATCACCATGACTGGTGCTCTACGCAAAAGCCGCAATAAGCCTGAACAGATCCAACGGCTCGGTAAGTTCATCATCCAGTATGGTGTCTAAACCGCTAACCATCGCTACCTGGAACGCTTGCTCTGTAAGAGCTAAACAGATTGAGCTTGCCGACTTCCTCCGCAAGCATAGCATCAACGTGGGCCTTCTAACCGAGACCCGTCTAAAGTCCGGCGACAGCTTCTGGTTGCCTGACCACAACATTATCTGGCTTGATGGGTCATCGTCAGAAAGGGAATCATGTTCTGCACTCAACCCCACATCCGCACTTCTATCATCGAGACCGTTAGTGTGGAGGTGGAATCACCAACTGGAAACGTCCGGTTTATCGCTGTTTACTGCCCACGCCAGTGTACCGCAAGCAACGGACTAGGAATCCAATCCAACTCACAACATGGACTGTACACTGTGCAGTTTCCGGACGAACCAACTTTTATCTCTCCGGCGGGAAATCCCTCCACCCTGGACTTTTTCCTGTCGAACATCGGACTATCCAAACCGGAGGCGCACAACGATCTCAGCTCCGACCACCAACCAGTGGTGACTGAAGTCGGTGTCAACGTACTTTCTGCTAGAAGCTGCCTGCGTAAAGACTACCACCATGCCAACTGGGTGCAGTACGGACGAATGGTTGACAGCAACATCGATGAAAATCCACCGTAGATGGCATCGACCGGGCGTTGGAAGGACTCCAACAGGCCATATCCATGGCTGACGAGGCATATGTTCGACAAGTTCCTGAGGGGTAAGTTTGTTGCTATTGATTCCTACAACTAATTACTGATTCGGTTGAGAAATGTTTGTAAACGCCAGTTTCAGAGGACTGAAGATCTGGGTAAAAAACGTGAAATTGCAAATCTGAACAGACAGATTGCTTCCAGAATGGGGTCAATCCGAAATGAAAGTTTCGGGCGTGTTGTCCAGAATCTGGACGACCGCTCCAGACCATTCTGGAAGGTAGCCAAGGTCCTGAAAAATCATCCCAAACCCATTCCACCTCTCAGAGTCGAAAATGATGACGATCTACTTTTAATCACCCCACAGGAGAAAGCAAATGCGATCGGCAAGCATGTCGCTTCATCGCATTTGCTTGGCTCGAATATCCAAAGTCCGCTCTAAGATCAGGTTGCGTAATGCGTTCAAAACCTAGATGCCTCCCCTTGTGTCTTGCCTCCGGCGGATATGATTACAGTACAACAGATTTGCTCAGCGCTGAAATGCACCAAGAACATGAAGGCTCCCGGGTTTGACGGTATATTCAACTTGATCTTGAAGATACTCAGCATGAAAGTGCAGTCTCTTCTAACCGCTATCTTCAACCGATGCTTGGAACTGCACTACTTTTCAAGCATCTGGAAGGTAGCAAAAATCATACCAATCCGCAAACCCGGAAAGGATCCAACATTGCCTTCAAGCTACATACCAATCAGCCTCCTTTCAGCGCTGAGCAAATTGTTCGAGAAACTCATTCTCAAACGTTTGCTCAAATTTGTCAAGGAAAACAACATTCTCCTTCCGGAACAGTTCGGGTTCAGAAAGGGGCACTCCACCAATCACCAGCTAGTACGGGTGATGAATAACATCCGAAGTAACAAATCTGTATCCATGCCATCTCATTGCTAGACGTTGAGAAAGCGTTTGACAATGTCTGGCATGATGGGCTTGTATACAAGCTTTGTAACTTCAACATTCCTTTGCATCTGGTTAAAATTACCCGTAACTACCTCCAGTAAAGGTCGTTTAAGGTATCGTTAAATGGATGTCTTTCAGACACGTTTCCCATCCCACAAGGCAGTCTGCTGGGCCCCTTGCTTTACAGCATTTACAGTTCCGATATTCCTCCCTTCGGAGACATTTGCGTGTTTTTCCTGTTCGCAGATGATACCGCAATAGCCGTCAAAGGAAGGATGCCTCGCGAAATAACGAACAAGCTTCAGCGATGCCTTAACGCCACGTGGAAAATCAAAATCAATGCCTCCAAAACTCAAGCGATCATGTTCTTCCATCGGCAATCACCCAAACTGAAACCGGCACCATCTTGTACTGTAATCATGGATGGCACTAAGGTTGATTGGTCTGCCAATTAACCTATCTCGGGATGTTGTTCGATGAAAACTCCTCTTCCGTTCGCATGTAGAGAAAACTGTAGTCAAGTGTTCGGGCTTGATTAGGTGTCTGTATCCGCAGATCCAGCCTCTTAAGGGTGAACAAATTGGCTGTCTACAAACAAATCATAGCACCTGCGATCCTCTATGCAGCTCCGGTGTGGGAATCATGTGCACACACTCACAGGAACAAAATGCAGGTCACTCAGAATAGAGTGCTGAAGATGATACTTGATCGTCCTTTCGACACTAGAATAACAAATTTACACGAAGAGGCAGGTATTCCCAAAATAGATTCCAGAATTAACGAAATTAAGACTACATTTTCACAAAAATTTAACATATCAGAACAAGCTTTGAAAGGCAATTTGTAGTATGTTAGGTGTGTATAGTAGTTGTAGGTTAGTTGTAGTTGTAAATAATATTTTTAAGTAGTCTCCAAGGTGGTCATTCTCTAAAACAGGCGTGATATGACTAGGAACTGTAATTAATAATAATTGAAATTTCAAAAGAACTAAAGTTGAAAAGACGCATCTATGTCACTTGATATGTACTTCATGTAAACCACATAAATACAAAAAATAAAGATCATTTAAAGTCCAAAAGTAAATTCCATGTGCTTGGTACTGAAATCGTCAATTGCATGCAATAATGTCACAAGTCGAATTTTATTATTCATGAGATTTTAAGCAAATGACGGTAAATAGTAGAGAGTATCATTCCGCAAAAACCGATTTTGAAATTCGTGAAAAAATAAAAGTTATAGGTAGATATGCCTTTGCTACTTGGAAGGACATCTGTGTCTGCCTGCAAACCAATACAATACAGTCCAATATGGACTTAATGATTCGGAAGATTTTGAGGTCGTTGGTAAAGACCAGTTTCCCAGATGATATTTGTAAGCACAAGTCAATAATGAAAAGGACAAAGAGAAATGACCTTAACATACTCCTCTGTGGGACTCCAGCTGGCATGTCGAATGTCCTCGAACGTCCAGAGTTCACCTGAACGAATGCTTTCCTACCGGTCAAGTATGACATTTGTCAGTCGGATATCTAATCTGGAAAACCCATATGTCTCAGTTTCTCCATCGCAAAGATGTGCGGAACAGTGTCGAACGTCTTCGAAAAATCGATGTATTCAAAGTGAATTCCGGCATTCCATCTCACAGAACAACACGTTGGTATAGCATAATAAATTGGTTGTTGCAGAGCGATGCGGAATGAATCCATGCGGAATGTATTATAATATTATCGGTTTTGCTGCAGACAGTAGGACTCAAAGATTCAAGGAGCTTTCCTAGGTAACATAGAATCAATATCCAATGGTCAATGGTAATTTTCGACGAGGCACAAGCTACCTGACTTGCGCATAGGAATCATTTTTGCAGTTTTCCATAAACTCGGGAATATTTTGTCATCTAACGAAAGATTGATCAGTATCGTCATTGGTGCGGCTAAAGACTCAGCGAAGCGCTTCAGTAGAGTCGGAGCTAATCCATCAACTCTAGCTCCTTTCGACCGATCTAGTTTTGCCAGTGCTCTCAACACTTCATCACGAGAAAAATTGAAGAACGGAAGACGTACATATATCATGAGATGGCACGTGTTGAAAACAACTAGGGTGGGGTTGAGGCGATCCTTTATGTTAAAATTATATTATAATTATGAATTGTTCATTTTGGAGTTAAATTTCTTAACCATGTTATTAATATATTATTGAATGGAGCAGCAAAAATAAGCTCGTAGCCCTACGTCAACAATGCGGTCGTGCTTTGGACATAGAGTTTAACTTTTTTTTATGAGGAAGATTTTAGGACGCTTGACTAAGTAATGAACCAGCCTACGGCTGAAAATCTCTTTAATAAATAAATAAAAAAACATGGCTTAAGACTTTTGGCTCTAGCGGAAAAAGATTTTCCGTTTGGCGTAGAGTAAGCTCAACCCATCCTTCCTAAACTTGTTTTTTTTTTAACTTGCTGTATCTATGTTGGATAAACATGTTTCAAGCTACATTTTGTTTATTTCTCATTCATTCTGGTCTAAAGTTGATAATGATGAATCATATTGGACTAGTTAGAATGATAACACTGCTGAGATCCAGAGACCACGTCCGGCCTGCGGACCGCGCGTTGGGCAGCGCTGGCGTAGAGTCATTGCTGACGGATTTTATGCCATATCAAGCAAGTATAAAAGATTACCCCTGTGAGATTTTGTTTCACGGCAGTATACGATAGTATTTAGACGAAGAGATTGCACACATTAAAAACAAAAGTGAATTACCATTCAAACACTACCGACAGCTGTTACATTCATTCGGTCCTATTATTTTCATCAGAACACGTTTGTCCTTGAAAACCACTTGTTGCGGCTGTAGGGATTCCTGATCGCAGCCAGACAGTGTTTATCGCGATCGATGTCGCAATCGTTCGCAGCCACTCGAATGTAATTCGTGCGCGTCCAAGAATTATGCCGATGCTACTACTACTACAGCGCAAATAGGGTAGCATTGGCAACTGCGGTGCCCTGGTATTATGTTTAATTAAAAACCCATTCGAACCTCATTAATAACCGATTGGTAAAGCCTTCCCTTTACCTTTGGGCTGCACTCTTCTCTACCTACGTCTGTCGTCGTTCGTGCGGCAATTATACATATTTCCTGCGTAAACGACGCAATGCCCCGAACACACGAACGAAAAACACAACCATTTAAACGACGAAGAGGCGATGCGTCCTGCCGGCCATTACTGCCATTCCGTGATTGTCTCTTTAAAAATAAAATCACTCCAAGTTGGTCGATACCCACAGTAGTCAACCACGGACACACTTGTAGGTACACTTCGGGGGAAGGCAAGTCATGAGAGTGTCCTTTACTTTTCCTTGTCTTCTTTTTGCATGGCGTCTCGCACAAATTGTATAAATCATTTTAAAAAGTACCTTCCAGCACTTTGGCGGCAAGCATTGTTGTACTTTCGAAAAATAAAAAGGTCCTATACATGCGATCGAGCTGGAGCGCGAGGGACAGGGAAAATGGTATTCAAGTAAAATTAAATGCAAAAATAATGCATTCTCGGATGGATCCGCGATCGCAAGCAACCACCACATCTTCGGAGGGAAAGAGCATTCACTTTCATATTTTATTATTTTCCTTAAATAAATCATGTCACGCTACTTGATAATTCACTTTCGGTTCGATTCCTGGCGGTTTGGCAATTATCGGGATCGGGGGGACGCTCCGACTCAGCTGGGGAGGTCCCTTTCGCTTTGGACCCTTCTTTTTGAAAGGTTTCCAACCAACGTGAGCGTCGATGTTGTCGTCTATATGGTAAAGTGTCCTCGTGGTTGTGGAGTGTTTTGCGTTTTATGCGTAATGACGTGGCGCTCAATAAAGGTGTATTCAGATCTGAGCGGTATTTCACGCGCGGAGATAGATTTTGCGAAGGTACGAGTGGGAGAAAAGTACTAGCTGTCTCTCTCATTCCAACGCAAATTCTGCTCCGCTCCCTTAATGTACGCTTAGATCTGAATACACCTTAATGCGCAAGGAACGACGACGATCACGGTGTGTGAGGCCGTTTGCACTTGTCAGAATCAGACACGCAGTTTCCTCCACACGCGTTTCCTTTCACCTGTCATGATGGTGGACATGATTTTACACGTTGTCAAGGAAAAGAGAACGAACGATCAGGACACGCAGTTTCCGAATTGATGAAAGGATTATGCAATATGGTTCGTTATTGCTGAGCTTGTGTCAGAAACCATTTGCGTCAATTGTTGCAAATGTAATGACTTGTTTAGCAGAGTTGAAAGGATTTTTAAGGTTTTCCAAAATCATCGTAAAATGGAGTGATTTAATCATTGAAGCAGAATCAATGGATCACTGAACAATTACGACATGGATTAATTATATCTTTTTTGAAACATCTACCACGGCGATGTAGTGATTGAATTATGGTAATCTGTTAAATAGCGTTTTAAGATTATTTTGAATTAGTTTTTACTTACAAGCAACTGACTATTTTCATTCAGCCCTTAAATGTATGTTCTTTAACATAGGGTTGATGTACAATTGTTGCAATTGGGCGAGCTAAGAGTTTCGGCAAAATGATGTTGAATCTCTGTTTACAAAAGCAGATACGACTATTTGAAAATTCAATTCTTGAACGCAGCAGCTGTTACATATGACACGTTGCATAACGTTAGGTGCTATCCCCATAGAGCTTTTTGACGTTTAATTGGCGCACACTATTGCACCATTTAAATCGAACTAGTGCGAGCAAAAAGGAAACAGATTAGTGGGAAAACAAACCGTGCATTCATCCATGTGTGCTAGATAGAGAAAGCCGATTAAACGTCAAAAAGGCCTATAGGCAATAAGCCAGGATCAAGAGTCCAAATTAATGGGTTCATTTCCCGGCGGTTGTGACAATCCCGAGATTCGGGATTCAGATTTCCCGGGAAATCTTGAGATCTCAAGATTGGAATGATAATTTAAATAAATGTATTAAGCAGCGTTTTTATTTCGTAATGATAAATGTAATTGAGTTCTGATGAATGTAGGAGGAGTGTATAGCGTTTTTGAAGAAAGGGAGTAGGGTTTGCAATTTCCATTTACGTCCACTACCTCTATTGCTTATGATTGACAGATACGCGTATATTATCTACAATGTGCAAACTTCTTCAGACGACATTGTAGACGAAATACGCGTATCTGTCAAGGACAAGCAATTAAGGTAGTGGAATAGTGATGGAAATCATTAATCTTTCTCTCTTGCTTTATACGAAGTAATTAGTCAAATCAAAGATTTAATTCGCTTTTTATTACCGGAATGGTTAAGCTGTGTTGCAGATGTTGTTATGGCATATTATTGCTGATCCATAGATAACATAGCATAGCATAGCATAAACCAGGTTGCACAGTGTCGTAGGTGGTACGAGCTCCAAACTGTTGTTAAGAAGGAGACCCACCTTCATCCGTTGCTGTTAGATAGTAATTTGTGATTAATTACTACCTCTTAGATAAAGGATGTGTCTCCCTCCAACAGACCAGAGCTGTCCTGGCCACGTCCTTGTATCTGGTGGGGAAAGGGGAGGTATGTTAGTCCGACACTTATTTGAGAGAGATGCAGAGGACTCTACGACCCCTCATAAGTGTCACGGGAAGGGTGGATTTTTGTTAGTAGGGAGAGTAAGCCATAGGATACGCCCAGCCGGCGTTGCTGGCAATCGTTATATCAAGCATTTAATAAATAGAAGCTGTAAGTAGTTTATCTGTCCGTTGTTACTGCCCATTACCTAAACATATTATTCAAAACAATCTGCATTAAGTTTATCCAGCGTGAAGTTTTCTCCGCAATCAGTCATCGTCTACAGAGCTCGAATTATGTGTCAAGGTATCAGGATCAGCTGTAATGACACAGAAAACCAATAGATGATGGTATGGACTAGTACTCATTCTCAATATGTAAAAACTGGTCATCTCAAACTAGGTAATACCAGCACCGGCCGCGTCCGAACGCAGGTCAAGAAAGAGGAGGGTAGGAATGTGTTGGCGTGATACCCGCTTTGTTGAAAGCCAAGAAATCCACTGCACTTCCACGAGATAAAAGGATAAAAGGGTTGGTATTGCAGCAAGATTCGTTTTGGTAAACGATATGCTGAATTGATATCCTAACGATCCTATAACGCGAAGGAGTCATCTGGTCAGTAAGCAAAAATGTTTGCCACTAGGCAAACGTCCTTTAATTGCAACACATCAATGATCAATTTGTTGTTATTCCAATGTATTCACATTAACAAATAAAGCGATTAGCGAATCTGGAATGTGGATGGGATTGAGATTAAACTCATGATGTTCTACTCAGTAAGCATAAATGATCACTCTAAGGCCGCCAAGCCCCTCATATCACATCATACAAGCTACGACGACGGTGACGTTGATGACGATGTCAAGTTTCACAAAACACACGATAATCAAACGATATTACCCCTTAATATGATAGGACATAGGATTTATTCAAACCAAACTCGACGGCGGTTCCCTTTACACAAGAATAAACCTCTACGACCGATGATCTTTTAAACCTGAAACCAAAACACGAAAAAGCAATCACCGTTCTTTGTTTCGATTTAGTCCTTACGTAAGACGGGACCAAAATCCAAAAAAAAAAATGACATTTTTGAGCTACCGTGCCCCTTACTTCACAAAGTGATGATGATGATCCCACGTCTTACCCCAACAAAGCTTTGAGCTGGACGATTTATCTTTAAGATAATTAAATATGACAATTTAACGAGGTTTGCAAACAAAATCGAACTGGTTAGATATAAATTCCCTCTAGAGTTTACAGTTGCTTCACAGCAATATGAATGTGAAAAAGCTCAGGCGTCCACCACGTTCGCCTTTTTGTCCACCTAAAGCATTACATGTAAGCTACGACAGACGCAACGATTTTACCAGCGTACAAATATTGCACATATTTTAAGCTATCTTGACCGAACTCTATTATCGGATGTCTATTAAATCACGTGTATGCGGCAAGTGAGTGGTGTTCTTCCATCACAAGGACTTGGAATCGCTTTTGCAAGGGGCTTCTTCAGTTAGCGGTGTTCTCGACTGGTAACAGTCAAGAATCGCTTTGACGAAGGTCAGAGTCTCTGGTTGGCAAACGACTGTTCTGTACTTCGAAATCCTTGTGTTGGTATAGCTCGCTGTTACAAACGTTTACATTTGGGTTTTGGGTTTTCTCCTACATATTTCACCAGACCGACCCAAATATGCGTCAAACTACCGTGTTTGGAAAATCACTCTCAAATCTCATTCATTGAGTCTATCTGCAAGAATAAGCTCGTATGCGAATGTGGCAAGCAAAATTCATGGTTGATATTCTCATGTATATTCACGCACTCACACTCACAACGCCGTAAAATCATTCCAGCTTTAAACTCATAAAAACCACTCAAACGTCAATTGAAAGCATGCTTATGCATGTTGTATTAGTTTTCCAACCCTTGCTGCACAAACAAGAGTAATAACATTTAATAGCGCTGACATTTAAAGAAATGAATTTTTGAACCTGAAAACTCAGCGGTGATTTTTGCGACATTAAATTTTGGTAGGCAAAACTCATAGGCGCCTAAACTCATGCAAGAGATTTGAGTTTTTAGTTTTTCCGAACACTGCGCGCTGCCCACAAAAGCAGACACGCCCCTCGAAAATGCAATTGAGAAATGTATACGAATAATCTACAAATATATCCGGGAGCGCATTCTCGATGCTTCCATGCATATTTTTGTCTAGTCATTTTAAAACAATTCCTCCCCCAGCAATTCCAACCACACAATAACGAGATATCATTTTTCTTTTTCAAATCACTCCTTGCACAAAAGCAATGCACATAGCAAAAACCTTACAATAAATCAGTGCGGTCGAGTCACATCGACAACAAAGGGAAGCGAGAGCACACCAAGCACCTAAGCAACAGGGCGAAAACATCAGCACAAACCTATTGTTTATTAATTGATTTGATAAGGCTCAATCGAATTAACTTTACAGAGCCGAGGATTCTTGTTCACTATACAATACATCTTAAAACAATAGTCAAAAGGTACAACACAATAAACACTTTATCTTCCGCTATCCAAAAAGCCTCCTCAGAACGGAAGCCGCTTCCAGTGAATTCATTGTATGGCATTATCACCAACGGAGGGCAGAGCGCTTTCATTGCAGCAATGGACTCAAAACGTGGTCAGCACTCCCACGCTCATCACGAAACGGTTACTTTCCAAAGTCGACGACGCATCGACCGAAAGAACTGCTGATGAAGAACAATAAGGAGGACCACACAATGGTTGCTGCCGAGTAGACAGACGAGACACACATCGAGAGTGGCCTATTTCTGTTGACAGCCGAGTGAACACTGAGCACAAACCAATCCAAATCAAATCATCGCACCCGGGAAACAAAACAAATCGAATGCGAGCACCGAAAAACTCCACGCCAAGACAGCACGAACTCAAAAAAATAAATAAAAAATAACATAAAAGCCTGCAGCGGAGCAAAACCACAACCGTTCTCAAACGATTATCAAAGCAAACTCTATATTTTCCCAACACTGGATCAAATCATAAAATTATTGTTTGACTCTTAAAGATATTTGAGAGGCCATGTGGTTTATCAAGTATGGGAACGATCATAAATTACGTCACGCTTTTAGGGAAGGGGGGTGAGTGTTGGTTTGGAAGCCATACAAAAAATGTATGGTTCATTCACGTACATCATACGTGATGTAGCTTGACAAACTTCACTTTCCAGAAAAATGTCAAAAATTTAGAACACTTTTATGATCAAGATATTTCCATTGATTCGCTGTTTTTGCTGTCTCAGTGTTGACTACTTTGCCCTATAACTGATTTTTAACTGGACTACAGCCCAGTCAAAAAGGAACCCAGCCAAAGAGTGCCCAGTTAGTGGACAAGTACAGAATTCTTCCACTTCGTCATACAAATAATACATGTGAAATGTCATCATAGACATCCAAAAAAGTTTTTTTTTTTTTTTCCTCTGTTCGGGACATAAAACCACTGCGACCAGTAATTTGATCTATTGTAGTATATCCCGTGTCCTTAGTTTAGTGCATGTCGTATTACTCCATCACTATTGAGAAATGATGAAGTATTCGGTTTTGATACAGTTGTCATTCTTGCCTTTATCGCAAGGAATCGATTCTAATTGAAAGGTCCCGCTATTTATACCCTTCGGAGTGTTGAAACACCCTCCAAAGGCGCGCCCCTTTGTCAGTCAAAATTGGATTCCTTAGCAAAAAAAACAAGACATGACACCGATAATGACCATGCATCAGAACCCTAGTCTTAACCACTTCAAACTAGGAAACAACGAATAGAAGATTAGGAATCACATAGGTGAAGACTAACTAACTCATTTTTTCTTTGTTTCAAGATCATCCTCGGTCCACGCAACCCGAGGACTTATCACTATCAACAAGGCATAAAAAGTAACAAGGACTAAGATGTGTTCCTTTGATTACTGTAAAATCCTGTTCCCCTAGTTTGAAGTAGTCAAGACTAGGAATCGGTGGTAGATCTTACATCCCGTAACGTACCACGAAAAGGTGATCTACCCACGTTACGGGGCATCCAAAAAAGTTACTGCTGTTTCATTTTTTTTCAGCGGAAAAATAATCGCAATGTTTACTTATGTCCGGTGCTGTATCTATGACAATTAAACCATGAAAATACACTCAATTCTGATTTTACGTAACGCTCAAATTAAAGTAAAGTAGTTCAACTAAAACTTCTCTCCCATACCAACAGTTTTTAAATCTGCATTATCAAACCATTTTTCAAAATGACGGGTTTTAGGGGTCTATAGAGGGATTGCTTCGCCAAACCCGAGTGTCTGTTCCCCATTGAGGTGCGGCGCAAACAGCGGTCTAATAAGAAATGCTTATCTCCAGAAGCTACACCTAAGATGGCAGCCCCATCACGGGAATAGGACGCCTTAGGTAAACTAATGTACAAATTGTTACCGAAACCAACTGACAGACAACAGACGTAAATTTGAAATTTTCCAAATTTTTACTTCGAAAGCTGCAGATTTAAAATGATTCAGGAATACGATTTTGCTAACATCAGCAAATCCCACCCCACGAAAGGCAAAGAGAGTAGAGAGAAGAGGTGTAAAACGCGCTTTCGTGGTAATACGTGCCACCTCAATATTTAGCTTAATAGACATTTTCATCAACTTTTTATTGGGGTTAAATGCTATTCTAATCTAAAAATTTACTATTCGTGCTCATAAAAAAATTCTAAAAATAAAAGTATATTTGAGTGCCCTTCGATATAAGATTTTTTCAACGTTTCTTAGAGTTTTCATAGGCAAACATAAGAGTATTCCTAACATTTCATATGATGAATCAACTTACTGCATTGCCTGTGATCTATGTGAAAACAGAATGTTTTTCGATCACAAAATAGTGTTTTTAATGTACTCATTTCTGAGTTGAGGGTTGGACAATATCGTCCGTGTGGTTTGGTAACCCCTAAACAGCGGTGACATTTAAATTGCTGTACCGGCGCCGGTGGTGTAGTGGTAAGCGTGACAGCTTTCTCATTCCAATGGGTCTGGGTTAAATTCAAGCCGAGGTCGGTGGGATTTTTCTGAGGCATAAACATCTTTGGTCACGACTTCCTTCGGAAGGGAAGTAAAGCCGTTAGTCCCGGCCCATGTGTGTTGTGAATAGGTGCGATATCCTACGCAGCAATGTAGGATAGGATATGTATGGCAATCGATGTCCGTCGATGATTGGCACTAAATTGCGGAACAGAGACCGACGATAAATAAAGGAAAAAAAAACTTCAAATTGCTGTTATGAGTTACAGAACATTATGCCATTGCATAAATGTAATCTAAGTGTTTACTTTTCGCAAAAATAACGTACGAATAGCGCATAAATGTATGCAACCGACAGAACATCGAGCAAAAAGCATTACATTCCCCTGCCAGTGACGCATATTACCCAGCGAAAAATAAAAACGTTTCCGTGGAATTAGTTTGAATTGATAAAATGACAATTAAATGGCGCTCATTTAGAATTTGTTTAAGGTGATATCTTCCTACAAAACAGTAAATTACTAATTACATACCTTAAAAAATGGGCCTGAATTGTATGAATAAGATCTGGATACATATTTCTATACTTTGCCACCCAAATATTGCCAATTCATTCACTCATTGGTAATATTTACATTAAAAAGTACGATCAGCGGATTTAACTCTGCTCAGGGCATGAAATTTCAACAACTGTTTTCACTAGCTTTCACTTCTCAGAACCACACTAAAAACTATTACGACACGTGCTTCTACAAGTACTTTCAAGTTAATTCACTTTTAAAGACGATATTTACTTAAATAATATCATTTGCATCGTTAAAAACGCGAGCCGCGAATAATTTTGCAAATTGAAACTGTTTTGATTACCTTTTTTCTACACACCGCATTACGGAGGTGTGTGTAAGAATCATCTGTCATCGTATCCAGTGTTGTCGATTTAATTGAAACAAAGTGTGTAAAAACAATGTTTTTATTGCTTTTTAAGGTACTTAAACTGGGTGCAATTTAGAAACCATCACTAAAAAATGTTTAAAACAATTTCTTATTTTGTTTCTCAAGGCAAAAAAATGATAATAAATGATCCTAGAAATCTTCTATAGAAAAAAATATGTGTCGTTCTGGTTGCACTGCTCGAAGCCATCAGCTGATATGCAAAAGGCGGCAAAGGATGATTCAAAAACAAAAACATACACTATAAGAAAAAATATCCAGCGGCCAGTTCATTTTTGCCTACTTTTGACTTTGAGTGGGTAGAAACGAATTGTCAGTTCCATACTAATTGAAAACAATCAAATAAAAACTCTTCGACCCACATTACCTACTTTTGGCCTCGCTTTTGGCTTCCTACAATATAGTGCCGAGATTTGTGAAATTAAGTCATTTTGGGATCTTTTTTCTTACCGTGTACCTGGAGGTTTGAGCTCTAAAATCACTTTTGGACAGGTCGTATGTAACCAAAGTGTGATGTTGAATCAATTAACTTCTATTATGACTTGACATGTTGGTCTTGGAGGCTAGGCGCAAAATTGTTTTCTGTACAGGAAGGGGTGTCCTGGGAGGTGGTAGGTCGATAATATTGACAAATTGAATGGAAATGTAGTGATAGTCTCTGTTACACATTCGACCTAATAATAACGAACTCTAGCAGCTATGTTTACGGTAGTTGCGGTAGTGTATGATGTACACTCACACTACTACAGCATCAATGATAATCAATTCACTGACACATAGAAAGGAGAGAAAAAAAGCAAAAAAAGCGTCACGTATCGTATCACCTTAACTGGTACCACTGCACAGTTTTTGAAATATTCTTCAATCATCATCATTACAGTGCCAACATTTCAAAGGGGCGTAATTGCATTTGTAAACAATGGCTTTAGCCGTTGATTTCTCGCAAATAAAAGCTCACTCATGAAAATTAATTTCACCAACAGGTAGAGGAATGTTTCCTCTTCCAGCTAGCATTGTTAATTTGGAGGAGTGAGCTTTTATTTGCGAGAAATCGACGGCTAAAGCCATTGTTTACAAAAGCAATTACGCCCCTTTGAAATGTTGGCACTGATTAGTATACACATACATTCACATTGTGAGCCTTTTGACGAATGCTGTCGTCGAGAATATAGATCGGACTCGAGTAACTAATCGCGGGGCAGGCCTTACTTGAAGCCCTTACTTTGGCGTTGCCATGTCTCAACGAGCTTGGAACTCTCCTAACAACGTTCCGCTTGAGCTGGTGCGAAAGTCCGGCTTGACTCCAAATCTCCACAGCTTCGGTAGCCACAATTTGAATGCTTTGTCCGATTGAAAGTTGTTGGGTTTCATGCTTGAATCGAAAGTACCTGATGATGTCCAACTCCGACGGCAAACGATTTCTGGGCAAATGCTTCCTCGCAATACCGGTGATGAGATCCGACTTAAGCTTGGTTATTGGTGACATGATTTTCTTTTTTGGTTCTGCTTGCTACGGCAATCAAATTGAAACTAATAACTTTTGCGATCCCTCTCCGCTTATATATCCTCCTATTGAAGTCTAGAAACTTCGAAACAAATGTTATCAGTTGATTTGCAACAAAGTAGGTGATTTGTATTGAACGATTCCAATGATAGATTGATTTGCTGGTGGACATACGGCAAGTATTGAAATTCTGATCTTTTCTTTCCACAGTAAATCACGAATAACTTTTTAACGGCTCAGAATGGGGTTAAAGTGTCTGCTGCAAAGTTTTTGCCCATAAAATTTTACATCTTTCTGCTGCATTTTATTGAAAATAGCGCTAAGTTTGATACCCACTTTTGATAATTTAATGCAGTGATGTACCAAAAAAAAACCTTTAATAGAATTTGAAAATTTTTAACTAACAAATTGGACACAGAACATGCCGTTGGATTTTTTTTTCTTATATTTTTGACCCTTGGGAATCTGCGAAAAATATGAAAGGGTGAGGTTTCACTGAAATTGAAAAAAAAACTAAAAATATTTATTGGATAATAGCTATGAAAAATGGACTTTTTTCAAAAATCTCGCCGGGCGACCTCTAAACAACATTTCCCAGAGTTGCCGCCATACAAAAGTTTGTTTGTAACACCCTTAGCTATCATTTGGAGGATAAGCCCAGATTTCCAGACATAGAGCAATTTTGGGACACCCTAATACACACACAAGCCATCCGAAAATTTTAAGCAAGTATTTCATGATTTTACATCGTATAGTTGGATAAATCAGCATCACTGCATTTACTTAATTGTGTTCTGCGTAGCATTCCACAATTTCACGTAACGGAATACACAAAATTTTTATACACTGGAGGTCAAATCTCCTGGTGAACAAAATAAAACACAAAGAAAATCACTTCGACTCCACTTCTTTGCTAGCGAACGTAAAAGAATCATTGAACAAGCGTTGCCAGATGTATTACACACTTAGAAATTATCACCGACGTCGGTAATTTTTACCAAAATCTGAACAGCTGAACTGTTCGGTAAAATTTATGCAATTCAATTCAATTGCTTTTCAGCTACTTTGAAACTAAATCTCCACTAAAATGACAAGATTTGATCATTTAAACAAGGTTGAACATGTTTTGAAATTATTTTCAAATTCAATAGCCTTTAAATTGAAGGTTCAAGTTTTACCGAACGTTCAGCTGTTTTGATTTCGGTTAAATTTACCGAACATGAAAAGAAAATCTTAGTGTGTACCTCTAGGAGTCAAAATAAGTTTATTAAAACCTGCAAGTATGAAGCACAGACAAACAGACATTACTCTTAGAAGAAAATTCTTCAAAAATATCGTCAAGCGTATTTTGCATGCGCACTAGCACCACCTATCATCTACATTCCCAAGCAATGTTTTGCAACCGGAGCATCCCTTGTGCATGCAATTTTTTCACTAGTTGCTTTTCCCTCGTTCTTTCAACGTGTCAGCTGTGTTAAATAAAAACAAAACAGATGGAAGTCAGTGCTGTCGGTTCTACGAAATTTTTCGAATAGAATTGATTGAATTCTACCTATAGAAATACGGATCCGCAGGAAAAATTCTCAGAAGTTAAGACTTTTTTTAAGGGATTTGTTTTGTTTGCTTAGTGTGTTTTTTTCTTTTTCTGGAAACAAGTTTTTAAACAAGGTAATGCATCACTTATTAGAGCCTTTTTACCACCGCTCATCACTTCAATGCACAGAAGAAAAAAATAATATGTATCAATCAATGATATTCATGGTGAAGTATTGAACATCAATAACTGGTTAAAAATTGATAGAATATTACAGTCATCAACTTGATTTGTTCTCGAATTCTGTGTACATCGTACAACGTAATATTACGAACGAAATGACTAATGTGCAGCAGTTTTGATGTAATATTCAACAACTTTTTTTCTGTATTCGTCAGATGTGGTATGTGTCTCTAGTGGGATGCCTCGACCACTTATCATTTTCAATAGCTGACATCTACTAACTAGACGTGAAAAAGAACTGGCATCACTGAAAAGTTCGAAATGTGGTGGCTTGCTCAATGCTTCAGTGGAGCCACCATGACAAATGCAAGCACATTCCCAACTAAATGATTATTTGCGATGAATGTGATTGTGAGTGTTATGTCTGTTTGTCTGTGTATGAAGTTTGAACCAATTACTTAGATGAGTTGATGTTTTTAATCGTGAATAAATATCAAAAACTGAAAAAAAAAACAAAACTTAAAGGACCTTTTTTGGAACTTAAATGTTCCAATTACAAAGGTAAAAAAAGATTGAATTAAACACAAAAAGAGGAGATTTTTTTCTATTATAGTCACCTTAACACTTTTGGGTCATTCGTGACTTGTCCGGAGGTGAGATTTGAACTCGTGATTTTGGCGTCGCGGTCACGCCCAACAGGGGAGATGGCAACATTGTATGTAGTCTGTGCATCTGTGTAGGGGTACCAGTTAAACAAATTTTAAATGAGCGCCGTGTAATTGCCATTTTAGCTGTTCAAACTAACGGGGTTCCACGGTATTTAGAGACGTTTTTTTTGTAAAATACTTATTTTCACATGCTGTTTTCGGTAACATCAAGAAAATTATTCAGACTAATGCGCGTATTACCCTACATTCCCCTACCGATAAAAATGATCGTACTGGTAAAAGTGGACTTTTATGAATGTATTTACGCGATTCATTTATGGTCGATTTTTTAGCGGCTACCCTACTCATACATACTGATGCCGCCACCACCTTTCGAAGGCGATCTCGGTGGTATGTGCTGGTTGCTTAGTTCGGATTTCTCAAAAGGAGTAAAAGATCCCGCGCTTCGATTCGCGCCGGCATTTTTCGCTTTGTCTTTACCGATTTGTTCATCATCTCCTTTATTGACCATGCCATTTGAAGGATGCCGTGGGGGAGAGGTGGTGGAAAATATTAATTCTGTTAATTTTTTATCGATTCCACTTGGGTTGGTCCGGGACGGAGTAGGTAGGTACGTGTGGGTGGGAAGACCGGGGACTTTATGAATTGAAGCTCTCCAAGCCTCATACACTTAGAGGCTGCTTGCAAAAGTGCATTTCTCACCCACGAGGCTATCGGAGGACATTAATTTAATATCGGTACTTTGGTAGGGTGGGGAGGGGGAAGGATCGATGGTTTGTACAGAACGAACGAGTGCTAATTTTTTCAATTATTTTAACACTTTAGATTAGAAACTATTTTCCCATACGGTATGCAACCGGTCGAATGGGAAATTGAATCGACCATAACCTCTGACATTCGTGATCGGTGAGAGTGTTAGAAATTACACCGGTTCGACCGATGATAAATGTAGTCGATAGCCGCAACCGCTAAAATGCAACATTCATTGTATCAATTTTCGTGCGGATTAAAGTAACTGTTCATATTTCTCACACTCCAATTGCGACAGCCAGACAGCCTTGAAGATCGGCAATCCTTCTGTCATCATACCGACAACGAGTGAGTATTCATTAATGAATCAGCACTCTGCAATCAATCATTTGCATTATCATTTTCTCTCGTGTTTCAACTGTCGGGCCCTTTTTGGGTTCAGTTTTTATGGACATTTTTTGCGGCTTCTCATACGTGTGAACATGCCACATATTGCAGACGGTCGGGGAGGCGAATGATTGCATTTTTTTTTTTTTTGGTTTCGAACGTCGTCCATCAGTCCTGGCAAGTTGCACGTTGACCACAATTATGACATTCCAAGGACGTGACGTGACATGGATGACCCTGGCTGTAGCTCAACAATGTTCCACGATGCTGTCAGATGATGCGGTTCTAAATGATCAAGCAAGGACAACTATGGATTTTAGATGTAAACTAAAAAATCAGCGCGGGAATCTGACTGAATTATTTATGGTGCCCGGTCCATTTTATGCAAAAATGTCCCAATCATTCGATTTGCTGTTTTCCCTCATTTTTTTTTTTCATTTGCGATGATAAGTCCTCTCCCCCGGAGATATTCGAACTCGGAAAATACACAACCAAACACATGTCGCAGCTCTCGCACACGCAGGATGAAATTGAATATTCATTAAGGACACAGTCCATGATGCGGAAAGAGCGGGACAGTCCGATCAGATGAGACGTGCTGCTGGGAGCTTGGGGACCAAATGATTGTAATGATTCCTTAATAATAATATGGAAAAGGCAGCAGCAGCAAAAAATGGCATCGTCTTGTGACTCATTATTATTGGGACCAAACGAACGGAGGAAGGCAGAAGAAACAGATTCTGTTTAAAT
Organism: Ochlerotatus camptorhynchus; assembly: GCF_037179485.1. NCBI lineage: Eukaryota > Metazoa > Arthropoda > Insecta > Diptera > Culicidae > Ochlerotatus > Ochlerotatus camptorhynchus. The sequence continues at coordinate 3,427,188 of NW_027040524.1, forward strand.
GTCTTTCGAAACAATGACAATTAAAAAGAAACACATGGGGAGTCTGCTTGAGGGCAAAACGCGGGGAGAAGCTACAAATAAATTGTATTAATTAATCACTTATATGGCAAAGGTTTTAAGTAATATTTAATTTTTCTGTTCGGTCTGTTCGCTGATTCGATTCCGTTTAATTTATGTAATTATTGTCTTTCTGCTCTGCCTTTCCGTTCTTTGCACTATCAATGGTGCTCCAAATTGACAGTTCTGAAGAACTTATTACATGTTTCATTACAAGCAAAACTGTCAATGCAATCAGAACTTTACACCACTTTTAGATGATAAGTGACGGGAAATCATTTTGCACGGAAACAGAACGCTCAAGAATTACTCTTGCCAACTGCTGAAACCACAAATTCTCCTTCACCGAGGCGATTGACTTGCGTTCTGAAACGAAGATGAAGCTGCTTAAAACAGACGCTTTTCTGTTTATCATTCGAACGCTTTACTATAGACTGGACCAATATGGTCAGTGAAACCCTATTCCTGTGATAATAAGTTGAGTTCAAATCTAAACGTATTTAACATCACAAACACAATCATTGGTAGAGGCTCAGCATAAAATCCTCAAGTTTGTTAAGTCAATTTACTCTCACATTCTCAGTTACAAACCTCCACATTATCTTTTCGATCACATCAATGACCAACCGTGTCTAAAATTTCACTTCTCGACTTGTTCAATATTTACACAAACGATTGTCAGCCATGTCGAGAGATGAGGAAAGCAAATAGCATCGACCTTTTTGTCATTCCCCACAGCCAGCGGGAAGCATAGGTATAGGTATTGCTGTTTTGTGTGAATTTACCAGAAGTACTAAAATTGACAACAAATCACATCATCATTAGCCAAACAAAACAGCAGTCAGCAGTCAGTCAGCCAGCGTGCGATTAGTTATTGATCTCCGGACCGCTACTGCTGTGTCTGATATGTCTAGTTCCTTTTGCTCTCTCATCACATATCGGCCAAGCTTTTCTGCATCTAGGTACCTATAAGCTGATGAGTGACGACACGACGCTTCACTCCCATCCTCTCAAACACTACATTGTCGCAAATCACCCTGACTCAGACAATTAAATGTTTGATAAATGTTTGCCGTAAACATATACATTTTCTAAACGAACACAACAAAAAGCTGGAAAAGAATCCAAAGCACAACAACGCCTTCTCAGCCAACAGTTTGTGTTGGATGCTGAATAATAGTTATAAATTCTTGAGCAAATACACACTAAAGGCCCAATAGACAGCACCGTGATGGAGACCTTTCCTCAGGGATCATTCCGCAGTCCAACAATGCTATGAATTATCATACAATCTTCCATCCGTCCAACGTCCGTCCATTATTGCTTTGGGGGTTTCAGCGTACAAATCCCTCCTGCCGCTCGGAGGCTGTACGCAGCGAAAACTGCACGAGACACTGCCCTACCCATTCTGGACAATGATTTATTTGCAAATATTTACCACTTCATTGGGATCTTGCCACCAACCGCCAGCATCCCAGCCGGTGGCTGGCGTTCGTCTTATGTCAACTGAATAGCAATCAGCTGACGTGTGCGGAGGGGGACAATTACTCCGCACCCTTAACCGTTTATTCTAGTAGACGAGTAGGAGGGCTGGCTCGCTGCCTCGGCTATTGTGTGGATGACCACAGCGATTGAATGCAGAGTAATGGGCTGACACCTTTCTCTCTGGATACTATTCAGAGTGAAAGATTGTATGCAGCGGAAAGTGGTAGGTCCCATTATGGGAAGATTTGTTTGAGGATCAAGTGTTAAATGCTTCAGTCTACTCTAAACAAATTTGAATGCAATAATTCTTAAAAAAAAGGGTGGAGAACGGCTTCAGCCCTCCGAGATCCTATTCCAAGCACGGGGTTTTTCTAATGAAAATTAATCAGAAATCTAAACAAAAGATGCTCGATGTGGAAGAACAAAAAATGAGCATTGTTTACTCCATGCTTAGAATAGGGTCTCGGGGATCCGCAGCCGTTTTCCACCCTACATTCCTTAAAAAATATATAGGTCATTCCACGCCAAGTGGTCACAAACAATTGCACAAGTGAAATTGATCTCTTGAGATTTGGACCAAATTTGGAGGGAATGTTCATTAAAGTTCAAATTCTAAAAATCCAAAGTTATATGCTGATCGGAGTACCCCTCGATCAAGGGGCTCATTTTGCATTTTCTGTTATTTTTTAGAAATCACTACTTTCTTTTGTTCATATCTCCGGAACGAATGAAGCTACAAATTGCATTCTATATTGTTTTAATAAGAAAATTAGACAAGACATCTAAATCTGTAACAATTGTTTCTGTACAATATTGCCAAATATTTTTTATTTACGTTTGAAAACTTTACATGCAGTTTTCTCATAAAACATGTCGTTTATTTACTTTTTTTACATAAGAAACACTTAACGACAAAAAGTAATTTGCGTAGTTCATGAGATATGGCATTTTGAATGAACGAAAGTCATTAATTATGAGGGTTATTTGTTACCCTTTCCTCTTAATAAGATTCATTCTCATGACTTTCTATGATAAATAATAATTTACGAAAAAAAATATGCGTGATAAAACCAAGAATAGTTGTATACAGTGTTAACAACATCTACTATTGATCTCTCATTCCCAAACATAAATTAAATCTTTCCAATACATAAAATACTGTATCAAACACTGTTCGATTTGTTTCTTACATTTGATTATAATAATGTAATACAGAAATTACAATTTACTTAGTTTTCTTCTTTAGGCTAGCACTTCGTGATGATTTCTTCTCATTTTTATTTGAATCCACTTGCTTTGCACGTTTCGTTGCCACAACTTTAAAAGCTGAACCAGTTGTGGAACCAGAAACAGTTTTCACAATAATGGTATTAATACCAGAAGGAGTTGCTGCATGCATTAAACGAATACCGGGTATAGATGCAGCTGATGCAAAACGGTGTGACAGTATTTGTTTCTCCGGAACAGATCTCAGATGACACAACTCTTACGCTTAGATTGCAATTCTTCATTGCCCAGTCATAGAGCTCTTTTGGCGTCTGAATAGTGGCTCCTTGTAAACTAGCTCTCGTTGCCAATCTCTTCAAAGGTCCTCCCAATCCATCGCTTGGTCCTTTGGCATGTGCCGTAGCAAAGTAGTGCCACTCAGCGGGCACCCCATAATCGTTTTCGTGGAAAACCAGGTTTATATTATTAAATCGGTTTTTATATTGCCATACCGTAATGTTGTTGTGGTGCGCTCTAGCCTATCAGAAATTATGACGCAGTTCAATGGAACAACTTTATTCTCGTGTACGGTGTAGGCAGCAAAAGGGTTAACGGTTGCCTGCAAATTATTATAATGAACTCCCTGTACACTATCTTGAAAAACAAAAGAATAGTTTTCAGAGAAATGAGCCACTACAACGACTTCACTTTCACGTAAGTTATCACAAGTGAATTTCAAAAACTCGGATTGTTTCGCAGCAATATAGTCGTGCTTTCGAACTGATGTGATTGCGTCAATAAAACAGTCTACAAACGGTTCAAACTCTGATATAACACTCTCCAAAACACATCGTTCTTGCTGTGTTCATTGTTTGTAAGTGACCTCATCAATGCTACTGTCATCCAGGAATGACCAAATCATAGCACGAATTGGGTCCATATCGCCACACGATTCTTTTGGGGGATGGCACATGTTGCGTTTCAACAAATCTCTGCATGAAGTGAATAATTTAGCTCCATCAACTTCGATTTGGTCAAACTTTGCTCCTGTAAACTTAAGTCGAATTTTTTTGTGAATAACACACACGCATACTGTATATGTGCCTGCTGCTTCCGCCAGAACAGCACTCTGGCAGCCGATGTTCGGCAAATTTTGTGAAACCGATCTTCTGATCAGGAAATTTTTTCTGAAACAGAGCATATATCTCACCCAGGCTTGCAAGAACCAAACGCTTTTGTTTTAAGACTTGTTTATCTCCCTCACGCACGCTTTTGTACTTTTTTTTCCCCTACCAACTCCTTGCTAACGTCTGCCTCGCGAAAGAAATCTTTCACTTTCTGCACAACCTCTTGAGATAAGGGATTTCCCTTTTTGGGGTTAGGAGAACACATAATACCTTTCACTTCAATGCAACTTAGTATTAGAAAGTACTGATGCTGACCTTGGATCTTACGAATACTCCATGATTTTGGCAAGACTGAAAAAATCAGAATTTTTTCAGCTGAATTTCCACACGCATTGAATTTATCCTTCAGTTGGTCTATCATTCGTTTGGACATTCATTCGTTCTGGAGATATGAGCAAAAGAAAGTAGTGCTTTCTAAAAATTAACGAAAAATGGAAAATGCGCCCCTTAATCGAGGGGTGCTCCGATTAGCATACAACTTTGGATTTTTAGAATTTGAACTTAAATGAACATTCCCTCCAAATTTGGTACAAATCGGAAGGGGTCAATTGCATGTGCTGTGTACACTTGGCGCGGAATGACCCATATATATTTATATGTACATGTGTTAATAGCCAGTCCTTCAAGATCGGACAACCAAGGAGTGTACATTAACTTTCTTAGCTCTGTCACTCCCAACGATTTATATAGCCTATTTTCAAATCCTGCATACGGAGCGGTTGGTACGGTATGTCCCCGCTCTTTGATTACCTGTGGATTAAATGTTAACCACTGTCTATACTTATTAAGTAGACATGGTAAACATTCACTTCCACAAAAATTAACTAAACGCTACACAGTAGGCCTGGCCGCTTTATTGTTTGTTTCACATCCTTGATGTGCAGCAGGCATTAATAATGACAAGAAAAATGATAGATGTATCATTTTCCAGGATTCTTTCAAGTACTGGCTGTGTATGTGTAGACTAGACTAGACTAGACTAGACATGTGTTAATAGCCAGTCCTTCAAATGGTTGATCGCTTCCTTGACCGGTACGCTGGGCAAAGAGCTGTGACGTCGAAAGATACCATAATATCGTCCTCGTTGATGACTCCTGAAGATTTTAATTGCTGAGCGAACTCCTGGGTGTTACTAACTGCCTTACTCTGGAACTGATTCGGCATACTCTGGAACTCTGTGGACTAGCCACTTCGCTAGTTTTTGGGTAGGGGAACCAAGAGAAAATGGTTTTTGCCCGATGCTTTTTTACTACATAGATACCCAAAGTTGCCATAACGCCCGTGCTTTTTATTTTTTTTTTGTTAGAGTAATGGAGCGACGGGCAAGCGTCTAGAATAAAGTCTGGAACGCGCAAAAATTGGTCAAATTCAAATTGGTTCAACTCCTGATCCACTCTAATTTTGTCCTTATTTCTCTCCATATGAGGTCTGGGCTTCTCCTTCTAATTATTTCCTTCCCTGCTTTCATTCTCGTTCCACTTCTCCTTCTGGTTGCCGACGGTACTCCACCCCGAGCAGGAACGAATATCTCGATACTTTAAATTGGTATGCATTAGCCTGACAAAAGAGGTAAAATGCCAAAGAATAATAATAAAAAAATGATCCAGTACCAAAACGATTCCACGCAGGTATTCTTTTGATATCCACATATCAATTTTGCAAGCAATTTTTTGGTATTATTCTCTGGTATTTTACCTCTTATGTCAGACTGACCAACACCAAATGTTGGTGTCAACCTATGTCAATCATACAAAGTCTGGAACAACAGGCAGCTTGCTAGTGTTAGAAGCAAAAATGTTGTAAACATTGCTGAACAAGCGAATGACGATGTCACGGCAGCACAACATTCCATACCGCGAATGGCAGACGTGTCGTCACAGAAAACAGCTGTTTCGTGTAAAGAGATAAACATTGCGATGAAATACGAACACCACTAACCATTTAAACATTTCACGAATACCAATAAGCCGGTTGGGCCAGACCTTGTATAACTGACATCGGGTGTCAACAACGAAGTTATTTTCTCCAGCTCTCCAGAAAATCATTGAATGCATCTTTCATATTTCTGGGAGTGATGGGACGTTTCGCCGAATGTGTCAGGGCTTCCTCGAAACTCAATTCTTCGTACAATCCGAGTCCTGACGGAGTTCCATGGGCGTTCCTCAAAACGTACTTGGACAGTTTGCTGTATCCACTACTGCACGTTTTTCAACGGTCCGTGGATGTCGGCGTTTTCCCATCCTGTTGGAAGCTTGTGCACATGTTTCCAGTACGCAAGAAGGGCAACAAACACATCACTTCGCTTAGCGCTGTTGTTCAATTGTTCAAACTCGTTGTTATGGAACCGTTACTCGCTCACTGTAAGCCGTATATTAGTATCGACCAGCATGGTTTCATGGCTGGTCGCTCAACTGCCACTAGCTTGCTTTGCCTTACTTCCTACATCTCTAACAGTATGCCGGATCGTGCTCAGACGGATGTCATTTATACTGACTTATCTGGACAGGCTTGGTATCCACGGTTGCCTTTTGCTATGGTTTCAGTCGTACCTCACCGATCGCTATCTTACTTTTGTCATTGGTGATCACCAGTCCCGTATGTTCACTGCCACGTCCGGCATACCCCAGGGAACCGCTGATTTTCCTGATTTACTTAAACTGGTAATTGAGGGACCACGATTAATTTACGCAGATGACCTTAAACTCTTCCTTCGGATTCACTCAATTGAAGACTGTTGCTACCTTCAAGGTCAGATGAATGCTGTTGATGATTAGTGTATTCTGAATTGTATGGCACCGTCCAAATGCTCGGTTATCTCTTCTTCGCCCAAGAAAGAGATTATTATGTTCAAGTATGTTTTGTTATGCACTAAAATTGAGCGCGTCAGCCAAATCAAGAACCTAGGTGTGATTCTGAATACACAACTCTCTTTCAAGCAGCACATCTCGTAAACCATCGACAAAGTTTCCAGAATTCTAGGGTTTATCTTCAGGATTGCGAAAGACTTCACGGATATCTACTGCCTTAAATCGTTGGACTGCTCCTTGTATCGCTCCATATTATAATACTGCTCGATTGTCTGGACTCCTCACTACAACAACGACGTCGAAAGACTTGAGTATGTTCAGCGACGGTTCCGGAGATATGTGGTACGTAAACTGCCGTGGACGGATCCCTTCCGATTGCCTAGCTACGAAATTCGTTTGCAACTGATCCATCTGGAGCCCCTGTTGGTCCGAAGAGATACAGCAAGGGCATTGCTAATTGTAGATATTTTGCAAGGACTCACCGATTGCCCTGTTCTTCTTGAGCAAATTGACATCAATGTTCAACCCAGAGCCCTACGGAATAATTCAATGCTGCGCCTGCCCATACAGCGAACTAATTATAGCATGTTCGGCGCAATCGGTGGTTTACAGAGACTCTTTAATAGGGTTTCCGCACTATTTGACTTTGACCTGACTCGTCAGCTGATTTGCCGGAGGTTTCGTTCGTTTTTTAAGATCTGTTTAGTTTGTCTAGCAATGTTTTTTTTTTTACGAGATGACTATTGACTTTTTTTTTCCTTGATTTGTTTTCCGTCGAACTTGTTTTCAGTGCCAAGCACCAATGCTACCGACGCCAGGGAGGCAGCTCCCACACCTGGACCCTACCTATCGACCCATCATCTCATGAACCGGGGACCAACGTCTTTACTTCCCTTGATCAGAGATGTTATGCCTCAGGCCTGCTGAGGTGAGAGGTAATCACGCTTACCACTACACCACCGGCGCCGCTACTAGTGACTTATTGATGTTAGTTTTAGTACTTTTCATGTTTAGTTTAGGTTACATCATTGGAGCCTATGACGCCTGTTGATGTTTAGTCATAAATAAATAAATAAATAAATAAATATATTCCGCTGAATGAATCATTTCGCCGAATGGGACATTTCGTCGAATTGTTCATTTCGCCGAAGAGCAAGCCATTTTGTACGGTTTTGAACTTTTCTCAAAGCTCAGCTCAATTTTGAAATCAGTCTCGAAAAAAGATTAAGAAAGTTTGTTTTTTTTTTCAACCTGGCAAGCTATTCAAATGTAATGCTTCCTTCTTTTGAACATGAGCAGTTCTTTCGAGTTGTACTGATTTTCGAAAAAAAAAAAACAGTACTTATGATTTACAGGAATCCTTCCTTCTTTTAGACATGACCTGTTCGTTCGAGTTGTGTTGATTTCGTTATTTTCTAAATAATCAATATTTATGATTTATATGAATGCTCCCTGCTTTTAAACATGAGCAGTTCTTTCCAATAGTACTGATTTCTGTGAAATAATACATCCCCATATTTATAGCTTATGAAGCTTATGACATGTGGACATGACAGCCAGAAACTGATTTTATGTGGTGTGTTTTAATAAGAGACATACTGAGTCAAATTTGTTTATACCAAAAAGACATACAGCTTTCAAAACTAATCAGATATTAAAGACACATTTTCAAGAATTGAATTGGAACGTTTCCTAAGAATTTTAAATTTTCCATGAAACTTTTAAATTAAATCATATTTCTTGGTTAAGGGTTAACAAAAAATTAAATGTTCGTTATAAGCGCTGTCAGTCGTAAGCGATAAGGAGAAACACTTATGATAGAGGAAAGTCCACAAAGTATCAAGTTTAATACTGCATACATAGGGTAAATGTTGGCTTCGGCACCCATTGACTGTTTTCGGCAACCAAAATTTAAACGTTAATTTCACTATGTTTTCCCATCAACGCACTTCCCTGAATGTGTCCAAACGATTGTTTAGCCTTTCAGCTTCAATCTGATTATATTTGAACGATCGAGCAATCCAGTAATGCTACATTTTTCTTCAAATAAAGCATACGCACTACAAAATGGGGTTGATTTCGAGTTGCCGATAATAGAACAGCTGGTTAACACGCAGTTCTAATGGGAAGGTTGCCGAAGAAAAAGAGGCTGCCGACAATAGTCACACTCACCTGAGAAGTTTGGAGCGTTGTAAAAACGCTTTCAAAACGTTTTGAAAAATTCTGTCGATTGGAATGGATAGAAAAGCAAGCAGCAGATGAATGTAAACAAACAGACACATCATATATGTGCGTGACGCTGAGAAAATGCTAGTAGAAGTGCAGACGTTGCTTAGATTGACGAAAATACGTAAATTCCCCTATTAGCGAAGCGAAAAAATTCCATACTAAAATAACTTTTACAGCAAGTTCAGAATCCGTGAGCAACAATGGCAAGTGATCAAGTTATTTTTATTGCTGCGATTTCTCACAGGATCCAATTAAGCCGACTGAAAATGTCCTCATGTGGGATTTGATTATGGTAATTTTACTATCACAACATCAGATTTTTATGGCTAAATAATGTTGTTTTTCTCAGTGCGATTTTAATGCATCAACGCACTACTCCCATGTTTACTACAAGGTGACACTTTGAGATACCGCGCCATCACGGTTGTCTTGGGGAAAATCGATTGAAACCATTCTTCCAACTTCAAGATGCACATTACCGAGAAGCGAGATAAAATGGTACCGTACGCACAGATGTTAATAATAATTTTCCCATAATCAACTGCCATGGTTCCGTTCGTTGTTTGGTTTGCAGTTTTCAAAAAACCGGAAAATAAACCGCACGAGCAGCTTTCTTGTGGTGTGTTGATACTTTTTTGCTTTACGACTGCGCAAGCTTTATAAATGGTGTGCTCTTCGTGCGCTTTTATCTTTATTTCGTTTTTATTTAGTAATTTTACATTTAAGTGCATTTTTAACCTAGACGGGTGAATTATCCTTCGGATGGAAAGTTAAAATGTTGCACAATGTATGGCCGATCCGAGGGAAGTTGTTGAATATTGAATGCCCCACCGACGGGCACAACTTAATTAACAGAAATGTCAATATGCAAATCCTATTGGTTTGTCTATGTCAACCTGTCTATCACTCGCGCTGCGTGGCTGGCTGGACAGTATCATAGCGATGTGACATCTGTTACCGATTCACTCAAATAGTGATCAATCAAACGGCAAAAACACACGTTCTCCCTAGCTATCATAAGTCCGGAATCTTGAAACTTTCCACAAATGACTTTCCGTAGTCGCCGTCGTCATCGTCATCGTCGTTGTCATCGTTCAAGCTGCGATAGCCTTCAAACCAACTCACAATTAAATGCTGCTCTTTTAGTTAGGGCCAATTTTGAGATGTGTATCAATTTTTCCACCGATTGCTTCAAATTGGTACCTCTCGGTTGGCGTGCCGCACCATTTGCTTTTCGGTCCATCACATGTGTGCACTAGCTACCGTGCGTCGTCGTCGTCGTCGTTGTCCAATCCAAAAATCGAAAAGTCCAAATACGGAAAATTACATAAATTAGCGCACGTACGAGTATGCTTGCGGTGCACTGCGTTCTGTTGTTGTGCTAAATGACCTGAATGGAAGAAGTACCTACCTTCGGCGGGGAAGACAAAATTAATGTTTCATTACGGAAATTTTTAAGTTGGTGGAATTTTTCGGAGGACAGTTTTTGCTACTGGGGTTCAGCAGTTTTGGGCCTTCCATCGTAAACTTTGTGTCGAAAGGCCCCAGGTAGGTATAAAGCCACGTCTGGGGACCGACCGGCGTAATGAATGACCAAAATTAGACGGAAGGAAAGCAGGGTGAAGCAACAGACAGGCTCGAAGAATCTCTCTTTTCGTAGAATTCGATGATGTTGATGAAAGCTGAAGGGAAATAACTCACGCGATAGAATTTCTGGTCGATTGTTGATTAAAGGTGGTGGCACTGGTGACAAGTGATAAAATGCGAAGCGATAAGAGATCTGCACGTGAGAACGATCGGAAATGTACCTTTTGTTCATTGTTTGCAGGGTATCTACTGATAAAGTTGATTGCTGTGGTTGGTATCCATTTGTACCGAATTTGGAATACAATTTAAAAAAGTTTTCCTTCATCCCATATTTTATTCTTTGGCGGGTAGTCGAATAGCACTATCAGTCCGGTACACCCAAAATACTGGCTCCACGCAAAATTTAATCGTTTCAAAAATCACATTTCTAGACTAACATTTGAAAAGGGCGGAATTTCAAAATCACCATGTCGAGAAAACCGAATTCCAGAGTCCAAATATTAATCCCAGTTCTCTAATTTCCATTTTATGGATGATGGATTTATGGATGATTTTTTGCCGTGAAATTGAGAACAAAACATCATACGCCCTGATTATTTCTTTCACGTTGTTGCCCCCTGGAAATTCCATCCTCTGAACTGCCAACACTGCCCGAGTAAAGGATTATACCAGATTGATAACAAGTTCTTATACGCGGTTATCAAGATTTGATAACCGAACATGTTATCTTTGTGGTTGAATAAACATAACAAATATTATAACAAAAAAAATACTCCTTGGATATCACAAAAACAACTGATTTAGTTATCATTGAAAACAACATCCACGTGAATTTTTGTCAACAATTTATTAAGTTCAACTTATTTTATCGATTTGGTATTTGGTAACAAATTATTTTATCGTTTTGGTATAACAGCCTTACGCTGATAAATGAAATATGATTGGTAGTGTTTTTATTTCTTACCATGCGGATAATATTGCTAGTTTTGAACTAACCCGAGCAAAGTAAAATAACAACCTGATATCATCTTGAAAACAAGTCCTGTTATTTCAGATAACATTTTGTTTTCAGTTGTTATCGCATAACTAATTTAGTTATGAACATCGACTAATTTTGTTATCAGTTGTTATCATGAAAGAACATGAAATGATGCAAGGTTACTTTAAAACTTCAAATATTATCCGCAAGGTATGAATAAACACACTGCTCATCATAGGCGTAGCCAGATAGGGGCAGGGGGGGGGGCGACTGCCCCCCCCTAAACTCGGCAACACAAAGGCTTTCGAGGAAATGGCGTTCGGTGAAATGGCATTCGGCCAAATTTTCCATGGTAATTTTTTTTCGCCCCTCCCTAGCTCGAAACCTGGCTACGCCCTTGCTGCTCATCATGTTTCAATTATCTGTGTAAGGCTTTAGTACCAAATAGATAAAATAATTTGAAATTTGTTGAAAATATTAGCATGGATCACAAGATTTGTAATCAAGATCTTTTCAATGATAACTAAATCAGTTATTTGTTTGATATCCACGAAGTAATTTTTTGTTCTAATTTGTATTATGTTGGCTGCTTATTCAACAACAATGATAACATATTCAGTTATCAAATCTTGATAACCGGGTATCAGAACTTGTTATCAATCTGGTATTATCCTTTGTTCGAACCTTGCATCATTTCTTTTTCTTTTATGATAACTGATAACAAAATTAGTTAGCTGAAAACAAACTGATATCTGGAATAACAAAACTTGTTTTCAGGATGATATCAGGTTATTATTTTAATTTGCTCGGGTGGTGATACGCCGTGGCAATACACCCTTGGAATGGCTTCCCGAGCAAAGTCTGAGAACAAATTTGAAAACCAAATTTGATGTTGTGATTTCGCTCATAATGATTACTCAGGTTGCTGTCGTTTTGACCGTTTTAACGGTTAAAATATCAAAATTGAGAGCAAAAAAATCTTCCTGTGGCATCACATTAAAAACTATTTCTGCTATCAGTGAGAGCAAACTGAAAACTCAATTTGATGTCCATTTTTTCAGTTGATAACAAAACAAGTATTCAATTTGATGTTATGCTAAAGCAATGAAAACAAACCCGCAACAACATATTTTTGAAGAGCAAAATGAAAACAAATTTTGATATCATATTTGTCAATTGCGTAAACTGAAATCAAATTATGATTTCAGTTTGATGTTCACATGAAAACTTGATTTCGATTTGCTGTCATTTTGATGCTGGACTTTGCTCGGGTTTGTACATTGTTCCGCCGCGGCTCTTCCCAGGTAACCAAGAAGCATTCAAAGCAGCACGTTATCAGCAGCAAATTCCACTTAAAAACTACTTTTGGCCAAATACACGGTTGCTTTACTGCTAGACCTCTAAAACGAAGCATTGACAATGATGATTTGCGACTATTGTGCATCACGTCACGTGTAAGATTAGGTATTTCTGTGTAGTGGGTCAGTTTCAGCGAGAATTGCTCTTCTTGCTTTAACTTGACAGCTACATAGAAGATTAGTATTTTTCGCAAAGTTATTCGAATGTATAAGACTTATTGAATGATGGACAGTTTTGTTGAGAATTTCCTCACGAAGCGATGCTAGTTTACCCTGTTACTTGCTGCATTTGGCAAAGTTGTGCAAAAGTGCACAGTATAGTTAAGAATTCTGTCACCAGATATGTGTACTTTTAATTCATTTTGACGTAATGCTACGTCTGTGATTTCTATATGGAGGTACACTTTGTGAAAACTGAAAATAGAACATGTAACGAAATTATGAAAGATTTTGAACGTTAATAACTCAGCTGCCCCCGAACCAATTTCAAGCACTCTACGACTGTAAATTTTTAGCAAGAAACTATTGAAAAAGTGGTAAATGTCAAGCATTGTCCAAAAGCGTCGAAATAACTAGCAAATCAACCAATTGCATACGATGCAATTGCTGCTTCGCTAACGCATTTGACTCCGATCTTCGAGCGTCTGCGAATAGAAGAATCAAAGTGACGATTGACTCACAGCTGGCGAATGGGTGAAAATGGTAGTTACGTTTTGATATCTGTCAAATTGCATAAAAAATTTTTGGTACATCATCATTTTTGTAATTGCGGATCTTAAAACTAGGTGTCGCATGACCAGTTTTGACTTTGCGTTGATTTGCCAATTGCGTAACATTTTGCACACTCATCGCCATGTTCAGAATCACACGCCCCCAACGACCACACAAAATGCTCTTCAGAGTTGTAATCTTGTAACCAAACTTGGAAGCAGGCGTGCAAGCCATGGTCATCAAAAGAGGAAATTGACGAAGAGAATAAACTTTCACTGCTTCAAAGCCCCTTAATTCAATCGTCGTCATAGCAATGAAAACTAGCATCGCACCGTTTTTGGTTCTTGGGTTACACTTGTTGGTTGCAATTCAGCTGTTCAACATTTTTGAAGGACCACAAAAACATGAAATTGCACTATTTTCTAGGGATGCCTTAAAGTCCAATTATTCGATTAACGATTAATCGTAAAGATTTTGCCAGCTATTCGATTAAATATTTATTGAGTTTTTAATTATTTGAGTGCGTAACCGACATCCCATCTTATTTCTACTCGTTTGATTTAGCGCAGTAGAGAAATAATAAAGATATAATAAAGCTTATTTATTAACTGCAGCAGGAGCTTGTGGTTTGTGTAAAAATTGGAATTTGAGCGGGGTTCTCTCTGTTTATGCTCTTTAGTATGACGCGCTTAGATGGCCCACAGCGACTCACGAAGAGCTACTGATTCCAATCAATAGCGGTGCGGCTTCTTCCTCCTTCTATGGATGCTCATGTGGCCTGCAGCTCGCTCCTTGCAGGCAGCCTTTTGTTGTGTACAGATGCACACCACTACTCAACACGCGGTGATTGAATAAACACCGGTTGGTAAGACCGGATAGAATTCAACTTTGAAATCTGTGTTAGGGAAATCCCTTTTCGCAGGCGATCGGTGATAATTTTAATTAGCATAGCAACAGTTGCACATTCGTGACATTCTGAAAAATTATAAAGTCTTAATTTTAACAGATTCGTTGAAAAAATCCTTTCGATTGACGTATTAAGAATTGAAATCCATCATCTCTGGATCAAAATCAGGCCACTTTCATGCCACGATAGACTATGGTTTTTGAAATCGCACCCCCAATGTTGCCTCCAAGCACATGGTATGTTAGATTTAGACAAATCTAGATAGAGCTGGAATTAACTGTAACAGCTTTTGTAAACAATGACTTCTCTCGATGATTTTTAGGAATTCAAAGCACGCCCACGCAAACCAACCTTACCGCCACGTAGGCGAAGTCTTACCCTACCTGATGATGATGTTTATTTGCGTGGGCAAGCCTTGACTTTCAAGACATCATCGAAAGAAGTCATTATTTACAAAAGCTGTTACGTCCTAATTCCAGCTCTATCTTGATATGGGAACTGACATCCAATTGATGACCTTGACAAATGTTTAAAAAATACTCTTTTACAAATTTATGGTGGTCCTGAAAAGGACCGTTTTGTTGTGATGGTTGAGTAACGCTGAGCTGTTAGTGTGTTAATCACAGATGAGGCTGGTGAGCTGTATGTTTTTCGGAATGAGGGTGACGCGCTTGACATGCATTACAATTAGATGGCACCTCTAATGGAATGAAGGTCACCCTAACGACAGTGCGTTGTTATATGCGATTCCGGGAATATTTATATGAGTTTATGTACCGATTCCGTGAATATTCATAGGAGTTTATGCACCGAATTGTAAGTTTATAAGCTTCTCTCCCTGTATCATAATTAAAATTCAAATTAAATCCCATCAAAAAATGTTAATATTTTTTTCAAAATGTCATGTCGTACCAGCTCTAAAAATTGCTCGGGTTCAGAGGGCCACTATCATGATGATGATTGGGGTTTACCACCCATTGTAGCACGGAAAATAAATCCAACCGCAGTGGGCTCTCTGTTTGTCTTAATCAAGCTTAAAACCCTCTGATTATCATCAACACGGATTGGGTAGATTGATAGGCAAAGCCGCCTATACGCATCTACGGAACAATAGAGCATCTCATTCCAGCAACTTGATCAGCCAATTGGTCAAAAAGACAAGCCCCCAAACAGGAAGATACCCCAATGAGTAGGAAGTAGAGCTCGCCCTTTATCCACGAAATGTTATTAACAGGGAGTTGGCATTCCCACTCTCCCCGTCCAAATCGCTTCAATCGGGTGCCCTGTTGGACCGTCCGTTCCCTTTTATGTATGTATTTCAATGTATTTACGATTTGAATGTTCTGATTATTGTCAATAATACTTACATTTCGATGAAGATTTTTATTTATTTTACCAAGAGGGCAAGAGGGCCACTCTCATGGGGCAAAAAGGCCATAGGTCTAAAATTAAGTGAAACTGGTAAATGTTAATTTATAAACAACAAATTACTATTCTTAAGTATGCAACTGCAACTGCTTTTATTATTTATTCCACTAAAATATTGACTTAACGATATTTTTATATCCAAAATACATAAACCATGTGCGTCAAACAAATCAAATGGAAACTATTTTTGATTCTGATTCTGATTCTGATTCTGATTCTGATTAAAAGTCTAGTTTCCAAAATTTCACTAAAACAATGTATATTGGAAACATAAATGCCCAATTTTGCTAATTCCTGAACATTGTTGTGTTCAATTTTATGCATAAATGTAGGGGTGGCACACTTGCCCCGTATAATGTTTATTTTGAGTAATATATTTTTGAAAGAAAATATCTAATAATTTATTGTACTTAATGTTTCAATCAACCATCAATAGTGAATGCAGAAATTTTGAAAAAATAAATAAATTAGAAATTTTGAGAACCTTATTTTATGATGGCTTATTCTTATAAAAAACCGAGGGGCGACACATCAAAATCTCAATTCTAGATGCTCAAAAAATCGCACACTAGCGAATAAATCTTCGAAAAATCTTCTTTCATTTCTCGCATCTATTTGCATCGCCCATCATCTTTTTGCAGGAAATCTTCAAAATCGTGATAATTCTTCTTTCTATCTACTCAGCGTACGGGCAGCAAGCCACAGCAAAACACAATATTTCCTGCATCGTAGATAGAGTCGTCCCCCTCGTAAAAAACAAGCTTTTCAATACATCAACACAAAATAATGTTTTGCATTTTTTATGACTTCGTTTCAGACAAAAATTTTAAGAATGCTTCATAGGAATACCATGCATAAATTCATGGTAAGATAGTATTGAAATGTTTTCATTTTCAAAATATATGGGTGGCACTCTTGCCCCGGGTTCCCCTACAGTAGCATCATTTTTAACAAGAATTACCTTGAAAGCAAAGACCAATTTACGAGTTATTAACGAAACAGAAAGTCGATACAGAGAATCGATCAAAATCACTTGCACCCCTGCTTCCAAGTTTGGTTACAAGATTACAACTCTGGAGAGCATTTTGTGTGGTCGTTGGGGGCGTGTGGTTCGGAATATGGACAAAGAGGCACGGATAAACTCCATTCCATCTCTTTTCTGTAATAAGCTTGGTGGCCCTGAAAAGGGCCGTTTTGTTGCCAAAGTTGGTGATGATTTAATCTCCGGAACCACGACCTTTTCCTCCTTTTCCACAACCAGTCATTGTTGCTTGTTAGGTAGAAGAGTGAGCTACCTAACCTGCCACCACATTCCTACTGTTGTATTGCTGCTTCTACTGCATGCTCACCACGCCATCCGAAGCGAAAATGAGTTGGGGCTAGACAGCAGCGCTCTTTTAAATTTTCAATCAGAACGATGTGCAACCAAGTGGTACTCGATTATGACGACTAGGTTTGGGAAGAACGTTTATTTCATGAAAACAGTGATAAAACTATCACTCTTTATTTGAACATTGGACCATGCTTGAAATTTACCACTTTTTCAATAGTTTCTTGTTGAAAATCAACAATTGAATTGCTATCGATGCGTAGATATATTTATGATCGATTGGTGATAAAATAATTGAAATTGGTCCAGGGGCAGCTGAGTTATTAACGTTAAAAATCTTTCATAATTTTGTTACATGACCCATTTTCGGTTTTCACGAAGTGTACCCCTATATAGAAATCACAGAAGTAGTCTTACGTCAAAAGTGTTAAGCATCATTCTGCTAACGACTAAGATTTACCAACTTGTTGAGAGAAGGAATTTAACGAGAAAAACTAAAAAGGGGAGGAGCTTAAGCTGGGTGGACACTGATATTCTACCGACTGTTTCTATGCAATGCATAATTTAGTAAAGAAAGGCACAGCAGATGAAGTGTATGATAAAATACCCAAACTGGGTGGGGCATGATTTTCTAGTTTTCGAAAAATAATTATTTTTTCATGTCCGATTGACAAGCGACAAAACCGTAAAAGAAGTGAAACTTTAG
The DNA here is from genome assembly GCF_037179485.1 of Ochlerotatus camptorhynchus. Lineage (NCBI taxonomy): Eukaryota > Metazoa > Arthropoda > Insecta > Diptera > Culicidae > Ochlerotatus > Ochlerotatus camptorhynchus. The sequence continues at coordinate 3,445,165 of NW_027040524.1, forward strand.
CTGATATGCCCTTAATTGTTGCTTTCGTCCATACAGTAGCTGAATCCTGAAGCAACCGGACCGAGACTCTTCTGAATGCCCATTTCTCGTAGCGAAGTTGAGGTATCCTTCGCTGCGCCTTTCCAACCACTGGGTCAACCCGTGTCCAGCAGTAACCCCTGCCCACACAGTTAGAACGAAACGTGTGATTTTACGTTGACGTTGACAAAAATACCACATCATATATAATGTATTTTTAGATCAGTTTTCAAAATTATACGTCGTATTCTTTCATAGCATAAACATACATGCCATGAAAAATTCAATCATCATGTAATCTTAGGTCATGCGATTATATTTTGAGGTAAGGAAAAACAATTTATTTCATTATACCTGTTTTCGGATGATTTTATCATTGCATGATTATGTGTTTTCAGATTTATTCACAGGAACTAAAAAAAATCTATTTTTTTATATTTGCCATGTTTTTCTCCGGCACGCTTCTTCTGGGTTCGCTGAATATTCCTAAGCAACATAATGGCACAGTTGGCATGGATGGGTCTTTCCACCACGGTCGAGATTCGAAAGCGCCGATCCGCTTTGAAGGCTTGCATAGTGATCTTACGTACAACGCTGGAACGGTAACATACGGATCTGCACCTTTCTCGTATTAGCATCCTTTCCAGTGGTCTGCTTCGTACGGGTCATCGTTGAATTTTCCTATCTGAAAAAAAAATCAAAGAATTTAGTGTTTATGAGGTTCTTGAACCTACAATCCTACATTCTGTCGGTTACCTCAAGATATGTTTTTTCGTCAACGCATGCTGATCCAACCATGACCACTCGCGCTTCAAAACAAAACGATAAACGTCAAAATTTGATGTTTTACGTTGAGCCCATGTAAAATTATATCGTTTATAGTGGAAGATTGAATATGTCGTGGTAAATTAAAATGTTTTCAGTGAAATTGAAACCTCTCATGTAAAATTAAACTAAAATGAACCCACTTTTAAGCTAGATACTATATTTTTTTTACAAATCACGATTAATTTTCATTCATTTTTACTGTGCAGCAGCAGATGTTCAGAGTCTTGCGAGTGCCCAATCATTGAACCGAAGAATATGGAATTGTCCAGTCCGATTTGCTGAACCAGCTGCCTACACGTCACACAGCAAAAAAATAATTTTGATATCACGTCAAAGTGGATGCACTACAATCATGTCGAAAATATGGTGTAATATTACTTGCTAAAAAGGACAAAATTATCATTAATACAATGCATGAACTGACATTACGCTGCTTTTACTACATTTGTTTATTTATGTGGTCATAAAAATTACATGAAATTTTCGACATGATTGTAGTGCATCCACTTTGATGTGATATCAAAATTATTTTTTTGCTGTGCATCATCATCTTCAAAAGGATTTAATCCTGTATTACCATTGATTGATTTAACTTTATTAGGGAGGCTTTCAGCCTAGGGCTGGTTCGCCTCCACCCGTATTACCATTGCCCCTTTTCAGGGCCACCAAGATTTTCCAAAAAGAGTTAAATTTCTGAGCATATCCCAACTAAAATTCATATCCAAAGGTTATTTTCAGGGCAATCATAGTCATACTAAAAAGTATAAACAGAAAGAACCCCGCTCAAATTCATATTCCTACACAAAACACAAGCTCCTTCTGCAGTTAACAAATAACATTTATTATGTAAGACCACGTAGTCCTACGACATCATTGCGCAAAACTCCTTGTAGTTTTTTTTTAATTGGTTCTTTACTTCAAAATTTCGATAAGTTCCTCTTATTTTTTTTATAATTATAACTTATATCTATTGAAATTGGTGATAGAGAATCCTTCGCTTCTTCCTGCCGGCTTCTGTGCATACCCTTGTTGCCTTGTTATTTATTGATCCACTAAAACTTTAGAAGCACTTCCACAGATGCTTACCTCATATTTATGAAAATAGAGAATTTCCACACTCACAAGGTAGTTCTTACGTTAGCACAAAACATAACAAATAAGAAAGAATTTCCAATTCGAAAATTTCCTCGAGAATCGAACCGTTTTCAGCATAATGTGCTTTATGACCAGCTACTATAAATTAAATGCTATCGGAGCCACATTGCATCATATATTACTTAAAAGGACCAATCCAAACGCTAAAACCATCATCCGCTTCTTCTCAATCGATGATCCCTAACCAAACTATTTAAACGTTATTTTCGCTGCTGTCATGTGGAAATAATGGGATTCTCTTTGTCAAAAGATTTACTTCTGCTCCACCACATTGCTTATATTTTCATTAAAAATCACAGACCTCAAAAATAGGCCTCAAATTTGCAACAAAGTAAATTTTCCTGCGAAACCTTCCACATTTAATCGAATCCAATCTCCGGTATCCCATCAATTATCTCAACAAGCTCTTGTTGCTATTATTGGCCTCCGCTCCTGCAACTAATACCACTATTAGGTACCGATTATTATTGGTCCTATATACCCGCTAAAAATGGTATTAGCAAACAAGGGAATAATTGCCGCGCATTCAAGGTAATCAAATATGATTAAGTTATGTAAGATATTCATGCCAATCGCCTCCGTTTTGTAGCGCTCCATGTTGTATTTTCATACAGAATAAACTATAGCTGCGGCTGCTACTGCTGTTGAATAGCCGGAGCTATGCACAGTGCTGCTGTTAGACACAAAGCGCTTTCGCTATCGGATTAGATCAGTGCGCCAACTTATAAAGTCGATGCTTAAGACCCAACGCTCGCTACCAACAGCTAGTAGCAGTAGTCGAGTTGCAACCGCATTACGATAAAGATATCGTCCAACCAGACTGCACAGGGCATACGGAAGCTGACATAGATATCCATTTATTCCGCCGAGCAAACTGCACCTTAAGCCCTCGGGGTCCTACAAAAATGTATGTTCAGCTCAATTGTGGTTCACTGTGAATACGTTTGACCTCAAATCAGCTAATAGTGAATCTCAAACGATGCAATGTGTGTTACGCATAGACAACATATTAATTTATTAAACTAAATTGTTGCATGGTGTACGAAATTCCTGGAACTAGGTGACTCAATATATTGTATCAACATGGACAACGCTTTGTACCGCGTAAGAAGTGTCCAATCGGGTGTACTATGTATCCATTTTTCTATTTTACTTTCACATATTGTGACCGATCGCTGCCACATGCTCAATAAAGCTTTAATTAACGGCAATTTCCCGCGCTATTTAATGAACAAAGTCCAATCCAGTTCGCCATTGGCTCTCCTCGCTGCTGCTGAATGAAGAAAAACAACAACCGCGCCTTTGATGAGCACTAAGGTCTCCGATGATCCTCTATCGGTGGGAGAAGCGAGGGTCTCCAGATCCACAATTAGAGCGCGAATCGTCTGGACACTCCCAGACAAGCCGATCGTCATCAGCTGTCGTGCGTTGTAACTTCTACCCTGCGGACATTTACGATAAGATATGTTCACTGAAATTCACAGGACGGGTGGGAAAGAGAAGGAGGATTGTAATGGTGGATAAGGCGGTCGAACAGCTGAAGAAGTGATTACTCGCTGTATTAATTAATAAATCATAAGTCAGTGTGGGCAGAATTGTATATGTTGTCAATGGCATTGATAATCTGCGCCGTGGGATAGAAAGAAGCCCATCAATTGGAGATTGTAATCAAAGATCGTGGAATAATTATGAATTAGATTGTGTGCTTTGCACATGATGATGGTTCAAAAATTATAACATAAGAGGAATAGTATCATATTATCAGTATGCGAAAAACAACCAGTTAATACGCCCAAGTGCGCACTGTAGAGCGGGTTAACTTATAGTACTATATAATGATTCAAAAATGTTTTTCTACATTCATCGAGTAGGAAAGTAAACACAAATAAAAAAAAAAAGATGTTCGGTCACAAGACAAAAACAATAGTGTAAATGCAATAATTTCCGTTAAACATAATTCTAACAAAATTTACTCTAGGATGTTGATGATGATGATGATGGTCCCACCTCTTACCCCTACAAAGGTTTGAGCTGGTCGATGTATCTTTAAGATAATTAAGTATGACATCATAACCAGATTGGCAAACAAGAAACGAACTGGTTACAATTACAGATATAAATTCCCTCAACAATTTTTAGTTGCTTCACAAGATCCTCAGTACTTGCTTTAAAAATAATACTATTTGAAAATCATTAACTGTTGGAAAAATATTTACTCAAAGAAAAAAGCATCAAAGCTACCCCGTTTTACCCTACTATTAATATCCATATAGGTTTCTTACATCCGAGACATGTAATACGAGCAAACAACGTTGATAACGACTGCGTTAACGTCTGCAATGTAAATTCACTATTACAGACGACCTGGTCCAAAGCGAATTGGTCAAAATCACCTTAATTCAATAAATTAACTATCACACTGTGTTTGCGTTTCGAAGAAATTAAATAAGAGTAACTTTTGACGAATTTGTCCCACTGCGTGCTGTTGGGATTCACGGCTGATGGAATGGTTTTTGGGTTTCTCCTAATCTTTGTATTTCACTTGAGCATTCTTCATAAGGATCCTTTAGATACATCCATATATTTAAATTCTTTTGGAAAAAATTCTGCCAAGATTCAATGGAATTTCTGGCTGCTGAATCATCATAAATTTATCAATTATTAGTGTTGGGCTTATTTGGTTGCGTTTATTATAAGTAAGAGCTATTTGAGAGAAACGCCTTTTCCTTTTAGAAAAAAAACCATGATATCTTAAAACATAATGAACTAAACTTTTTTTTTAAATTTTGCTCATTTTTAGTCATAATAAAGATCATTCATATTCCACTAATTTTACTAAAAATCGTCCACTAGGTAAGAAGTTGAAAAACAAGCGTTTGACTAAAATAAATCTAACTTCATACAGGTTCTTCCAATAAAGGCAAAACTAAAGCGATAAATCAATAAACATCTGTGGTTAACAAGTCAAGATTTAAAAAAAAATAAATCTATTCACAATGATTAATGTTCCACTAGAGTGTACGCTCAATTTTGCGATACACTGTATATGTATGGTTAATGAAATCATAAGCATGAGCATGAGCATGATTGACCGCCCACGGTTGCTACTCTGTTATTGCCAGATCAGCTGTACTTACACAGAGAACCAATAGACGATGCTTGGGACTAGCAATCATCCTCAATGTGTAAAAACTGGTGATCTCAAACTAGGCAATACCAGCGCCAGCTGCGCCCGAACACAGGTCAAGAAAGGAAGGGATAGGAATGTGTTGACGTGACACTCGCTTTGATGGAAGCCGAGAACACGTCGGCACTTCCACGAGGAATCACTGGAATATTGGGTAATATGGTTGGGTTTGCAGCAGGGTTCGTTTTGGTAAACGATAAGCTGAATTGATATCCTAACGAACATATAACGCGAAGGAGCTTGGGATTGAACCCACGGTCTTCTGCTCAGCAAGCAAAAACGGTGACTCTTAGGCCACCGAGCCCCTCCTATCACATTATATCGTTACTCAAGTTGTTATAACTAATCAAATCCGGCACTGACGACAACGAAAAGTTTTACAAAATACACGATAAACAAGCGATCTTACCATACATTTTTAATATGAAAGGACCTGGGACCGCGTTTTTCTGCTCAGTAAGCAACCGACGATATTTCAAATCCTAAAACTAAAAGCTACGAAAGAGTACTTAGACCTTCATTAAGTTCCACTTTCACGCGACGTTTGCGCGATTTGCTCTTTACGCAAGGTTCAGGCAATCATAACAAGCTATGACCGACGTAACGATTGTTTAAACCCAGGTTAAACAAGCTATTCAAATGAAATAACGTTCTCGATTTTCACTTGGTTTATAATGAACAACCGAAATACGCGATAATTCATATAGTTTCAGCAGTTGACGGTTAGTTTTAAATATACTAATGGTACTGCTTACGGCGACTACGACGGTGAATACGACGGCGCCTGCGATAACGACAACAGCGAGTTTCTACCTTAACATTCAGGCGAAACATTTGATAACGGCACAAAAGCTTTTGAGGAATAAAGTTAACCACAAAAAAACGAACTTAGAAGTGTACTTCGGGTTGGTTTACCGGATAATATGGGTAAATGGTAGGCTTGGAAATCGATGATTCACGCCATTTTGGAGTACAAGATGCTGACTTCCGTTTTTTTTTTAATCTGTCGAATACCCTACAATAAGGGTCTGTTTGAAACAGGGATGACATTTAATCGACGACATTTAGAAACCGGAAATCGGCAATTCATGCCATTTTGGAATGCAGGTTTATGAAAAACTATCAAATAACCAACAATATGGATATTTTCGGAACGGGGACGACGTGTAGAGGCCGGAAATCGATTATTAACGTCATTTTGGAATCTAAGTTGGCGACTTCCAGTTTGTGTAAAACTGATGAAAACCCTGCAATATGAGTATTTTTGAAACGAGGGCGTCTTCTATCGTGAACTCATTTGCAGCATGCAATATGATTAGTATCAATATAAATCCTTGTCCGCTTCACGATACAGGAGTCGTATGCCACTGAGCGTTCCTGTACCGGGCCAACTGGAACCAGTAATTTAAATGCATCGACAAAAGTAGCACTGACGATCAGTACAATTTTGGTTCGCTTATGAGCGGCCACTTGCCGAGCTGGACCCGCCAGGGTGCCAGCTAAGAGAGCAAGAGAACTTCACCGCTCTTCTTCGAAGCTGGAACCAGTGATATGAGTAATGGTGGAAGTTCGCATCAGTTGAATAACCACGATGATCAAGAACCGGATGCTACAAAATATAACTACTTTCAATAAGGTGCTAATAAAGAGCCTTTTAGTGTTGTTATAATTGCCAATCGTATGATAACTACGCGTATGTTGTGCACTACTTGTAGACTTCCTCAGGATGATAGGGTACAGCGCGTCCATTCGTCAATGGCAGAATGGGTGACTTACAGTGCCACTTCAAATTATATTATTGCGATTTTATTTTCTTCTCTATATTTGCTCCGTCGCAGCAAACTTGGGGAGGCAATTTTATTTTTTGTATGTTTTCTGGTAGCTAATTATACTCAAGAAAATGTGAAATGGCATAAGATCAAAGGTTTCCAGACCGTATCACCTTAAGTACCGTAAAACAGGTTCAAAATGGCGATCTCTCATAGCTCAATCTTATGAAATCCATAATTAATTCGCGTTGCCACAAATCATAGGAACATTGTTAGATTTTCTTAGAATTCAGACCCAAAAGACAAATGTCAACCTCTAGCACCAATGGCAAGTTAGAGTTAGAGTGTAAGAGTTTGGTAAAGACTGCTACCGTTGGTAGCAATGAAAAAGAAAAAGTAATGCTTTTAGATTCTGGATCAAGTACCTCAAACTAATTTACATTTTTATGCAATAAATTAATTCCCGCCAACTCCAAAAACAGACACCATCCTTCCTTTGGTGGGGAATCTAAATGAAACGGTCTTGCTCTCCGTGACTTGGCTGGGCACCAAGCAACGAACCCACCAACCGTTGACGTTGATGCTGAGGCTGTTGATTGGAGAGACTCGACGGACGTTCTCCCCAAAGATTTCTCACTTTAGATATGCTGTGCTGGAACCATTCATGGAGAATGTGCCACTTTTTTTGCTTGTTCTCATTAAAAATCGTCATTTTATGCGAAGACTTTGTGTGACGATCGATTTTAACTGCAATTTGTATTCCACCTGATGCGACTCATTAGGCTTGCGGGGAGAGCTAAAATTCTGCAGAAGTCCCATGCGGGAATGAATGCGATCGAGATTGATCGCGAAGGAAGGCTGATGGTGTGGGATAGGAATTTTTAAGAGAATATTGCTACAAATTGCTACATTTAATATTTACTGTGATCGTAGATAAACTCGTTTGAAAAGCAACACCTTTATTCTAGTGCACCTTCAAAAATTAATCTGCTGAAATGAAATGGTTTTTCCTCGTTAAATGACATTCCTCGCATACTTGCATTTGCAATTTCCGATTCTTCTAACGCATCTCAGAAAAATTAATCGTCGTTTGCCTTTTGCAAGCCAAATTCAAACGGAATTCCATCGCATTTGCTGTTTTTGTCTCATCTCTCATCGGTGTTAAATATTTATTTTGTGCGTGTGCTTCCTATGGGTTTCGATGGGTTGGGCAACAACTCGCTACATAAACATTTAGTTTCGACAAGCAAAGAGGCAAAAAAAAAATTACGCCGTAAATGTCTGTCTCTTTCCTGCCCTCTGGCTGAATTGGTGTAGAGCATAGACAGTGATCGTGTTTTGATGAATGACAAGAAATTTTATTGCCCCCGTCAGTCAACCGGTAGCATAGAACTGCGGGGTGCAATGCGGTAAAAATAAACAGCAGCTCCATATGTTTAGCCATTAAATGTTTTGCTCGAACAGATGCCTATTTGGAAGGGAATAGATATATTTTACGATACTTATTTAAATAGCTCCATGCGCTAGAATTTAGTTAGAAATTTGATATATTCTAATCTGATTTGTAAGAACGCGAGAAGTTTCCGTTTGAGAATGCGTAAAATCAACCGAAAAGCAACAAAAACCCAATCTATCTCCTCACACATCTTCGAGCTGTGGCTTTCTGATGGAAGATGCTGAAGTTTAGTAAAGAAGGGAGGGGAGTAAGTTAAATTCACACAAATGTATGTGCTCATATGATAACGACAGGTGCTTGCGGGGAGGCGATGGAATTGAGAAATGATTACCGATTAGATTGTGGTAATGTGAATTCAGCCCTTCTTAACAAACCATCCTGTAGGAAGCTTAATAAGTATTGCGAATTGCGTTGTTCGATTTGTTGGATCGTATCGTTGGAAAGACATTCTTAAATTCCCGTGGATTGCGCGTAAGTGCCTCTGCTTACGGGTCCGCCACTCCGTTTTTGACCCTTCAAACAGCGATATTGTGATTTCAGATCGGTAGCTTAAATTGTACAAGATCATCAAAGGGATGGACTAAAATTATTTCACAGATTTATGTGAAATTTCATAGAAATCTCAACAGCTGAACGTTCGGTAAACAATTCGGTGAATTTTTCACAATTTTCCTGCAATGTTCACAGAATATAAATAATTTCATGTAATTGGTACTTCTGATAGGAATACTACATAAGAAAACTGTACTGATTTAACGAAGGTTTTCTAGAACAAGATCAATAAATCAAGATACAAACATTCCAAAGGCATGAGTTTCTTGCAGGACTAAGGTCCGATAACTCTCTTTATTGGATCTAACATGAAATGCTTTTCTTAATCGTGGACTGAGATTGAAGTTGTTCCTGATGATATTACGAAGCTACTTTTCAAAAATTATTTGCGATCTGCAAAGACAATCTAGTTTACTAATGTCACCTTTTGATTTCGAGGAGGTGAATCGTGACTTTGCTATGCTTGATGTTTGACGTGTTCGAGATCTTTGTGAACTATGAACGAATGAACTAACTAATCTGTGTGTGTTTTAAAGTTTTACTGTAATTAGCAATAATTACAAGGGATTGGAAAATATCCGCACCAGGTGTTATTCATTCACTCGAAGCCACTGAGTAATGCTCAAACTCTGTTATAATTAAGATGACAATAAAAGAAACACGATAACTGCAGAAAAATCCAACATACTCACTCACCTTTATACGGATTAATCCGTAGATCTGCGGTTTATACATTAACGACAGATCAACTGAAAAAATGTTTATTTTCTATGGATTTTCCATTCTAAACGGAATTTTTCGAAAAAAGAAAGAAGTTGAAACGCTACTGATTTAAAACTGTAGGCTCACCCTCCGCTCATCACTTCCAATTGTCTAAACGTTTTGAATAAAGGACATCATCATCTATGGAATTCGTTCTACAATTCTCTTAGATTTCCTTATTATATTCTTAAGAATTCGCTTAAATTTCCCTTCATAATTCTCTTTAAAATGTTCTGCATTTTTTTCTGAAATCCAGTAGGCCTATTAAGCACAACCCACAAATGTATTTACCTTTCTGTACGTACCGCAAGATTTGATGAAGAGAACCAAATTTTTGAGATATTGTTAAAAATCTAACACGGTTTCTTGACGCTAAACTCGGCCTACGGAATCTAAATTCGGCCTAACGTATTGAAACGCTATTGAAACGCCAACGAATTTGCTTCGGCCTATCGGATGAAGATAAAGATTGATTTGGTCGGAGCGCTGCATTTGTATTTGAGAATATTGGGTGCAAACATTCATATCACGCGTTCTTATTGACTTTGTTCGGTAGCATTTGAACTAAAGTATCGTACCAAATGCATAATTTACCTATTAACGTCGAAATCATGGATTTATTGGATGTTTTCTGCTTGATAGGCCCAAAATGGGTGCTTAGGCTGAAGTAGTTCTTACCCTATCTCAGAATAAATTCTTTTGAATTTTTCATAGAATTCCATATGAATTCACTTCAACGGGAATTTGCTCAGCTTAAGAAGTCTCCTCCTCTCTAATTACAGATTTCTAACTACTATTGATTTTTCATATTAATAAGAATGTTTCAAAAAGTGAAGTTGAAACTCTACTGGTTTAAAAATGCCCTCCCCCCCTTACCCACGCTCATCACTTCCAACAGTCTAAATTTTTTGAATAAAATATTTCAAAACAATATTGGAATTAGTTTAAACATTCGAAAGACATTATTACCGAAATTTATTAATATTTACCACAGAAATTTCTTGGATTTATCCTCAGAATTCTGTTGCGTGAAATACTCCTCAGTAATTTATTTTTAATCACTCTAACAATTTCTTTGGAACTATCCTCAGAAATACATTCCTCGGAACTCTTCTTAAAACATACATGAAACTCTGCTCGGAATCCTCCATAAAATTCTCTTGCAATTATCCTTTGAATTTCTTAAAAAAAAACTCCTCATATTCCTTTGTAACTACTCTCATGATTCACCTCAATATTCCTTTAAAATTTCCATGGAATCAATCCCTGAATTCCCTAGTATTTCTCCTCAGAATTTTTCATTTATAATTTTTCCCTGAATATCCCCTTGAAATCCCCTTTAAATTAACAATGGAATCCTGCTTTTGAGCTTTTCTGCTTAGAAATCATCATCTAAATTCTCTAGAAAATAATTTAAAAAAAAAACATAATCCTAGCTATTCTTCCAAATCTCAAAATTAACCAGGGAACATAATCTTTTTTTTTTATTTTAAATCCCGGGTCTATGAAATTTTAAAACTTGAACTCTGTTACTCTTAGTCCCAGTTTCCTAAAACTTTCTTCTTCACCGCTCCGAAAAAAATAATTACGTTTTGATTTTTCTAAAAATATTGGAAAAAGATTTCAAAAATCTTAAAAAATCACATTTTTTTAATGAAAAAAATCACGTGCCAATTTAATTCCTGAATTTAAGATTATGTCCAAGGTTCAGAATATTAAATATTTTTCAGAAGTTCAAAATCTTAAGGATATTTGCTGGTCCGTAATCTTGAAAAAATGCTAAGTCTGAAATCTCCAAACGAAAATCCCTGGACCCAAGGATAATGTCACTTCTGAGGATATATTTTCTTCAAAAATGATTTGGAGATAGAAGATATGCATGCAGAATAAAAGGATAGACGGAAAAATAAACAAGGATGATCAGGATATTTTAAAATAGTAGATAGGGATGCATAGGAATACAAAAAGGTCAGAATCAGGACTCTACATTTTTGAAGTTCTAAAATAAACTTAAGTTTTGTTTCTTTCATACAACGTTTTTAACGCATCATTTAGGGTAAATGTTGGCTTCGGCACCCATTGACTGTTTTCGGCAACCAAAATTCAAACGTTAATTTCACTATGTTTTCCCATCGACGCACTTCCCTGAATGTGTCCAAACGATTGTTTAGCCTTTCAGCTTCAATCTGATTATATTTGAACGATCGAGCAATCCAGTAATGCTACATTTTTCTTCAAATAAAGCATACGCACGGATGAGCGAAAGAGCGCTCGACTTTGATAGTTTTCTCTTTCGTTAAACACATCAACAAAGGTTTCATGACGTATATGACGGAAAATGAAAATACATATTTAAAGCATTTCTCACGTGAAAACACTTGAAGATTACACGTAATATGTTTAATTTATCTTCCATCTACATATTTATTTTTAAAAAAAATTGAAAACGCATTTTAAACAAATTGAAAGAGCGCTGATAGAGTGTTCGTGAAAGGGGATTGAAAGCCATAATGAGGTTTCGTTTAACTAGAAAATCGACGTTACTTACATTGAAAGCGATGAGCAAAGCAACGACGAGAAGATCCACAGCCAGCGTTTTCTTCTAAGCGTGCTTCTTTTTCATTATCATTTCTTGCTGATAGTCTAGCTAGGCGTTATAGAAATGAAGCGTTGGGCACGTTTGTATGAGAGAAACAAAACTCGAGTTTATTTTAGAGCTTCGAAAATGTAGAGCCCTGAGGAGCACGCTTAGAACGAAAGGCTGGCTTTGAATTTTCTCGTCGTCGTTTTGCTCACCCCTTTCAATGAAAGTAACGTCAATTTTCGAGTTGAAACGAAGCCTCTTCACGGCTTTCAATCACTTTCACTGACACTGTTATCTGCTCTGTCAATTCGTTTAATATGCGTTTTATCTCATTTCCGTTTCTTTTTTTTAGATAAATATGTGGATGGAAGATAAAATACACATATTAGTGTAATCTTCAAGTGTCTTTTCGTGAGCAATGATTTAAAGATATATTTCACCCCGTAACGTGGGTAGATCATCTTTTCGAGGTACGTTACGGGATGTAAGATCTACCACCGATTCCTAGTCCTGACTACTTCAAACTAGGGTACAGGATTTTTCAGTAATCAAAGGTCCTTGTTACTTTGTATGCCTTGTTGATAGTGAAAAGACTCGGATTTGTCCACCGAGGATGATCTTCAAACAAGCAAAAATGAGTTAGTTAGTCTTCATCTATGTGATTCCTAATCTTTTAGTTATTGTTCCCTAAAGGGTGTCCACGATGAAATTGCCACACACAAAATTGATTCGCAAAATTCGAGTTTTCATCCGATTGCCATCAAATTTTCAGGGATTGAGAAATAACTATTAAACTTCATTTTACCATTTTACTCGTATTTTATTTACAGCATACGCAAATGCCCGCACCTTGGCCTTAACCCCGGCCATAAGATTCTGCACAACCTGTGAATCAACCGTTTTTTGCATGTAAACCCATACTTTCTTCAGTTTCTCGACTGTCTTCACTACCTTAGGTCGTTTAAGCTTCATAATCGCCCAGTACTTCTCGATGGGGCGGAGCTCCGGAGTGTTGGGAGGGTTGAACATTTTCGGCACGAAATTGACCTTATTGTCCGCATACCACTTCAGCACGTCCTTGGAGTAGTGGCATGAGGCCAAATCCGGCCAGAAGATTGTTGGGACGTTGTGAGCCTTCAGGAGAGGAAGCAGCCGCTTCTGGAGGCACTCTTTTATGTACACCTGTCCGTTCATCGTGTCCTGGGTCACGAAAGGTGCACTCCGCTTCCCGCACGTGCAGATGGCTTGCCAAACTAGGAATTTCTTCGCAAATTTGGACATCTTCTGAGTGCGGACATGCTCCGGAACGCTGAACTTATCCTTGGCCGTGAAAAACAGGTTGACGGGGATCTGTTTAAAGTCGGCCTTTTGTACCTTGAACGTTCGAAGCCCAGCCTTAGTTTTGGCCTTCTGGACAAAACTTCGGCTTAGGTGCAGCTTCTTAGCCACATCCCTAACGGAGGCGTTCGGATTTCGGTTGAGGGCCCCAACTACGCGGTTGTGAATTTTGGTGTTGTACGGAATACTTTTTCCTTCACTTCTGGGCTTCCGATCGGTGGTCAACCGTTCCTCGAACCGCTTAATCACTCGCAACAACGTGGAATTCGCGATTCCCAACGTTTTAGCGATAGAACGATGCGAGAGATCCTTGTTCCCGTGATGAATGCGCAAGATTTTATCACGCACGAGCTGTTCTTTCGACTCCATTTCCACGAGTTTTGATCACAGGACTTTAAAACTTGCAGGATGTAAATAATGCACTATGAACTAAATCCACCCAAATTTTCATTAAATTCTACCCAACGGTTAAAAAGTTAGAGCAATTTCATAGTGTGGCAATTTCATCGTGGACACCCTTTAGTTTGAAGTGGTTAAGACTAGGGTTCTGATGCATGGTCATTATCGATGTCATACCTTAATTTTGTTGCTAAGCAATCCAATTTTGACTGACAAAGGGGCGCGCCTTTGAAGGGTGTTTCACTCCAAAGGATATAAAGAGCCGGACCTTTTAATGAGAGTCGGATCCTTGTGATAAATGCAAGAATGACAACTGTACTGTAAAATAAAATCGAATACTTCATAATTTCTCAATAGTGATGGAGTAATAAGACATGCACTAAACTAAGGACACGGGATATACTACAATAGATCAAATTACTGGTCGCAGTGGTGTTAGGTCCCGAACAGAGGAAAAAGAAGAAGATATATTTTAATTTGCATCATATACTACCTATAATCGCATATCAGTCCCATCTTTGCTTGATTTCCTATCCAGACAAACGATTGAAAATGTGTTTGTAGACGCCAACTGAGGTTCTAGAATGCTTCAAAACTGCTTGGCTTCAACAGAAAAATAAAGCTAGCAATCTCTTCGTCGCATAAATTTCGTCGATTGAAGCTGATATTATAACACCCTGCTTAGGAAGTATTTGTTTGGGAATTGTGTTTTTTTGATATTTATAGATAGGAATAGGGAGGTGTCGTTCCCCCCTTGCTGGACCTCCTATTTGTTTCAAGTTCAATATTTCTTACATAATTATATTTTCTCTCACCTTTCACAATTCAAAACTAAATCGAAAATATATTTTGTTAATTAATAAACCATTCTCCAACGTCTGCCTATCTCTGAATAAGCCCTTGGAAAACTGTTCAATACAAATGAACAGCACAACAAAAAATCTGTTACAACTCCCTGCACGCCCTGCAAATTCATACCCATGATATTTAAATTTACTTGACCAATATATTATTTGTTCATCTAACTAATCAATTTAATTTTTATTTATATCATTACAGGTATGCACATCAACTATCATCACTGACAGTGCGTAAACTCGCTGAGTAAGCAATAACTCCATATTTCAATTGAACTACAATGTCTTCACACAAAAAAAATACACCCATAAAAGATTACCAGACAAGAATAATAAAACGATTTACTTAAAATCCATTACACTCTATTACAAAGCCATCCTGTTGCAGGAGCCAGCCATATAATAGTGATCAGCTCAGTGACTCAAGCAGGCGTGCTCTCAGCTTGGCTCTGATTCAAAGCCCCATTCTTCATTACCATTTAAATTAAATCTGGTCCGCACGTCCCTCTGGGTAACTCTCTGTTGTCCGGAAGCGGGCTCCCTCAAGGTCCGTTCCAACGCGTTCCGCGGTTGCCATGTGCTAGATCTTTATGCTTCTGTTTATAATGCTTTGCATAGCTTCAGTCGGTACCGACATCAGCCACTACTATGTTGGTAAGTTGGTTGAAAGCACATTGCACGTGTCGGGAGGAAATTAGATAAATTACAATGTGATTGCTGTCGGATCATCGTAATGCGATGCAATTTCAAGTTGTAAATGATTTATGGCCATGGAAAGGAAATTCTCGATTCCCGGTATAATTTTCCAATCAGCAGCCTTGAGAAGTGCTAGCTTATGATGCTATTATTTCTACACCAATTGGTTTTACCGATAAGCTTAATCCAATCAGTTGATTGACTATGATCAAGCCAATCGTAGCTTACACTTCAGAGGGGCCCACATGTGTCAAAAAAATGTTTACTAACGCATTAACCTTACAAATCCCACATTCAACACCCTCCAACCTGCACCCCGCCAGTTGGTGGGCAAAATTGCGAAATCTCCTCGAAGCACTCGTTCGGACCCGTCCCATCCCCGGCAACTAAACGGTGGTAATCGGAATTGCGTGTGAGTGCACAATTAATTTGCTAGCGCTTTGACAAGACAAGAAGCTCGGCGGCAGAAACATGCATGTTGCTATTGACTTCAACATTGTAGTGGAGGCGCGCTTGCGCGATATCAACATAAACATATTTTCTCTTGGCTCCGAGCTGCCAACAGCCAAAGTTATGGACCACATACCAACCTATTCCAATGTGAGCGGTCAAATGGACTCTCATATCCGCTCAGCTTGTCACGTCGGCCTGGATTGCAGGGTGGGACTGCGCCGCTGGTGCTTGACTCGCACACCAATTGGCGGCAAAATTGATGCCCTCTCTGCAGTTCTCAATGAGATTCAATTTATGGCGAATTGTTATCGCAGGACGGTATTAAAATGCGCCCCAGAGGTCAATTAGGGTTGCCGAGATGGTAGAAGTAGGCAGCAATTAAATTGCAACCGAAATGAATTGAGCAGTAAATTTGTCATATTTTGCATTTGGGTCCGGTTAATGAGATTGTGCTTCTCGAAGCAGAAGGACAACGACGCATCGGTGAGAAGCGAGTTGAAAGAGGATAATTCGAAGATGCCGCCGGTGATAAGGGTCCTAGGTTGACTAATTGTTTGTAGACATGAAAAGTTATTTGCCAAGTCAGTGCCAGTGGGCTTGCAGGTACATATTTATCGCAGGACGATGAGATATTGACAGCTCAATAACAGTGCCAATGCATTACAATGGCATGGGTACACTAGGGCACTTAAATTGCGCAGGTTTGTGGGCAAATGTTGTTCATAAAATGCAGAAGGTGATTTGGATGATAATTGTATATGAGTTAAGTTAAGAACTTGAGAATTCAAACGTGAAAGCTACCTAAAAGCAATGAATTGCAACCATCCCCATTAAGATTAGATATATTGACCGAACATATCGTAGTTGCTCCGCCATGATTGATCAAAACTTGTGAAACTGCTAAGAGGACCACATAATGGAACTGGGTATTAGATTTGCATCGACAATGTTAAAGTTAACGAGGGTATAGTTTGTGGGTTGGCACATTTTTAGAAGGTTAGTAGGTGGTTAGGGTTATATATGATTTGCATAAATTACACAACCGATACATCACTGACTCCAGTCTTATAAAAAACCGAAAATAAAGTAGTAGGGGCAAAATTGATCACAATGAATAGTCTGCACTAACTGATGATGTATGAAACCATTTTTAATTAATTCTCCAGATGTTTTTCCATAAGAGAGTCATTTATACAAAAAAATTATAAATTTGAGTAAAATTATCCCTGATACTTTGTCCCATGAGAATGATTATATTTGCAAAGATCTAATCAGCGTTATCCAAAGATAATGAGTTTAATGAGTCAGTGAGTCAGTGATTTCAGACGACTTCAACTGAAAATTTCTAAAAGCGTAGTTACCCATGGTTGTGTAAAATGTTAATCGATTTCCTCAAAAATCGGTTCGAATACTAAGTAAGTCGATAAAATTATACTCCGTTGACGATTATACTCATAGCCTGAGTGCAAATTTCATCGAATTTCATAATAATCGAGCTGAATTTTGAGGAAAATTCTCGAATATTTTACACACTCACAGAATAAACAACTTTTGCAATTTTGGGCCGACTTCGACTCAATTAAATAATTCCTCTTCGAGTCATACGTGTAGTTCATTCCACAAGACAGGAGTTTCGTCAATATTTCCATCAATATGGTGATGTCAATACTTTTAACAATATTTCCGGTGGGGTTATCAATACAGGGTTGCTCCTCACTAAAATGGTTGTATCCGATCACATAACATATGTGGAACTCGATAGTAAAAAATCGACCCCATTTCAGTGATTTCAAGTGGTATAGAAAAACATCGATCTGTCAAATTGATTATAACAGCTGTAAAATGAGAAAGGGGATCAAGGGGGTAGTCAATTATATTAAAATAACCCATCGATTTATCCTGAAATGTAATAACAAACAATTCGTATTGTTTTTCTGTAGTTTTGGCAAAAAAGTGGGGAAACTCCACGCCAATAATTGTTTCATTCTTCTAACTTGTATACTTAGTAGAAAAATGTATTTACCATTTTAAGGAGTTCACTGCATACATTTTGAAGTCCAAAGAGAAGCAGCATCATTTTGCAACAAGTGTCCCGGTTCATGCGGCAATTATGCAGTGTTTTGAGCTGACCATCGTTCCATTCGCAAAAATTTCGCAAGCAGGACGATAAATGAAATCGAGTGCTTCTTATCGATACCTATAATACCCAAGGATTCAATCCTCCATATGCTTCTCAGCTGTGGCCAATTGAAAATGTTTTGAGCAAAAACAACACAAAGATCTACCGTTCTGATTCATATTTCGGACAGCTTCATATTTCGGACACTTTCATTTTTAATTAAATATTACATCCAGTTAGAAACAAAGTAATAATGTTAGATGATCGTGGAGGGCACTAGTCAAAAAAATTTAAAATTTACAAGACATGTGGATCATATTCGACCGAGATAATCAACTTTTAAAAGTGTCCGAAATTCGAGTTTAAGTGTCCGAAATTTGAATCGGCACGGTACCTACTACAATTACTTTCCACTAAAAACGTGAAAAAATTGATCGAAAAGGCAAAGGAAGGGCGTTGCTCGCAAATTTTTTTTTTCGATCACTATGGCTACGGTCCCAGCCAGCTAGCTGTTTCAAAGTTACCAGGAACGGCTATGTTTTTCTAGCAACAATAAGCACTATTTACAAACGAAAGAAAGTAATAGTTTGAATCTACTTTACATAGGATAAGTTTACCAGTCTTGGCACTAGAGGTTCAGTTTTTGGCAATAGGGCCAAATTTGAAACAAATTTTAATGGCTTTATTTGCGTAGATTTTTCCAAAACATATGTTCTAACCTTGTATCGAAACAAATTAAAAAAGAATGTTTAAATGTAAAATTTAAGATCAAGGCCTGTTGGCACAAAATAAGATGTTGGTCACCCTACACTAAATTGTTATACAGCTACACACTATATCTGTTATCACCACTCTTATCACACACTTCACACAGCAATAGGCACTCACTCTCTATTTCGCACATCCCATGTACACGATCGCAAGCAACATATAGGAGAAGATTACCGATCAGTATTCAGTAATTATAAATCATCCGCGCGCGCAGGAACACTCTGTCCGTCAATCGATCGAAAGGCAAACAAATAAACAGTGTCCGAACAGTTGGGTTTTTATTTAACCAGAATAAAAGTGTTTTTATGTTTATAATCGTCGCGTGTGCATTCCATAAAAGTACCGAAATCCGCCCGGTGATACAGTCCACCCCAGTGTCGAACAAGGCCAATTCGACGACCACTAGGGCCTAAAACTGGTACACCTACACACTAAGATTATTTTACAGGAATCAGTATTTTACTGGGGTTTTGAATTGCTGAAAAAGTCGGTTTCAATTCAAATGACCGTTATACGTAAGGACTCAACTAAATCGACAAATTATTTTACTATCATTAAATAGGGTTAACAGAACTAAGTCTATACAAGTTTGGAAACTTTTTTCTCATGTTTTTATTTTCCCCAGCTTCTAAAACTTTTACCGAACAGTTCCGCATTTCAAAAACCCAGTAAAACCCTACTGACTGGATAAGTGTGTACCCTTGTTATGTTTCTAGATTTCTTACAAAAAATCGACTTTTTATAAATGTCAACAGAATATTTCATGACACTCATAAGTTGACTTACTAATAGCACAGCGAACAATATTAAATATTCATACCAAATGTTAGTTTTATTACACCTATTCAACGCAAACATAAAACCTTCAAATTGTTTGCATTCAATTACATTCAATTCTCGAAATTTAGCGGCGCCGGTGGTGTAGTGGTAAGCGTGATTACCTCTCACCCCAGCAGGCCTGGATTCAATCCCAGTCGGTGCCGCCGGGATGTTCTGAGGTATAACATCTTTGATCACGCCTTCCTTCGGAAGGGAAGTAAAGCCGTTGGTCCCCGGTTCATGAGTTGATGGGTCGATAGGTAGGGTCCAGGTGTGGGAGCTGCCTCCCTGGCGTCGGTAGCATTGGTGCTCAGCACGGAAAACAAGATCGACGGAAAAAAAATCAAAGGAAAAAAAAAATTCTCGAAATTTACGTAATTAATCAAATGGAATTCAACCAGGTTAAAAAAAAACTTTGATAAGCCCCCTGTAGATCTAGTCGAAAAAAGAAAGGCCGCATTACCCGATATTAATCATACAAGGTCTGCAACAGCAGGCAGCTTGCTGGTGTTAGAAGCAGAAATGTTGTAAACATTGCTGCGCAAGCGAATGACGACGTTACGTCAGCACAACATTCCATACTGCGAACAGCAGACGTGACATCACAGACAACAGCTGTTTCGTGTAAAAAGATAAACTCTGCGGTGAAATACGAATACCATATTCCACATTTAACTGGATAATACCAATAATTCCGCCCAGACAACCAGAATGCACGTATATTCAAAGTTGGTTCTGTGATAAACAAACATATATACAAACAAACAAATCGTACACAGCAAAAAATAAATTTTAATATTACATCCAAGAGGATGCACTTCAATCATGTCGAAAATTTCATGTAATTTTTATGGCCACAAAAATAAACAAATGCAGTAAAAGCAGCGTACCGTCAGTTCATGCACTGTATTAATGATAATTTTGTCCTTTTTGGCAAGTAATATTACACCATATTTTCGACACGATTGAAGTGCATTCATATTGATGTGATATTGGTTTTTTTTTGCTGTGTATAGAATGCAAAAAAGGGATTATACCTACAAACGTAGAGGCCAAATAAGTGATTTTTTTTAACGGGTTGATACGATTAAATCTGTAATAACAAACACAGCTTGAAAAGCCTTACGTTGTAATACAATTTTATTTGTAATACAGTACAATGGAAAAATGATTCATAGTATCTAGTTCGGAAATTTGCATAATATACGATTTTACTTAAACATAATGCGAAGTATGGCATAGTTATATGCGAAATTGACACAAACGGTGGTTATTTATGATACTGTATGTACATTGTTATACAACTTCTGGGTGTCTGGGCGTTGGGCCAGACCTTGTATAATTGACATTACCCTGTCAATTTACAATTCGCCTTCACTCTATATCTCTTTACTCTTATGGTAAAATCCCATCAGCAATCGTCAGTCTGTACGTGAAACCTGATGGACATTTCCTTACCTTTTCACTCCTATGAAAATCGCATAAGATACTATCAAGCTTTGTGTGAAGAGATGGTGGCTCTCTGGTCATATGGTGGAGTGGTGTAGTGGTAAGCGTGATTACCTCTCACCCCAGCAGGCCTGGGTTCGATCCCAGTCGGCGCCGCCAGGATGTTCTGAGGCATAACATCTCTGATCACGCCTTCCTTCGGATGGGAAGTAAAGCCGTTGGTCCCCGGTTCATGGGTTGATGGGTCGATAGGTAGGCTCTAGGTGTGGGAGCTGCCTTCCTGGCACGTCGGTAGCATTGGTGCTCAGCACAGAAAACAAGATCGACGGAAAAAAAACAAACCAAAGGAAAAAAAAAACTACACGTAAACTGTGTAGAGGGAGAGTCCCCCTATTCGATGGAACTGGTGGCTTATATGGATGGAATTTGAACTACAAGAAATATACGAAAGAAGCCATTGTTTACGTTTTTGACATTGGTCCTTATGAACGCACAGTGTCAATATCACGACAATTTTGTTTTGACAGATCGATTGCCAACTATACCAGTTGAACTACTGAGCACAAAAAAGGGGTCAACTTTTAGAAAGTTATTTTGCATGCAGTTCCACATATGTTATGTGATCCGATGGAATATTGCGAGTCAAATTACAACCACCTTAACAAAAGAAGAAGGGCATCTGCGTCAATATTTGCCTCAATATGATTGTCAATACTTTTAAGTATTTTGCCCCTGTGGTGCTTGCTTGCGACACACTGCAACCACACTGCAACCAGGTTGGCAGACATAAACTTCGTCCACCATAAATCAAACCGAATTTCAACCAGTATTCATCATAAGGAATTTTGTTCTACGAACGTCACTTTGTTGCTCCTTTTTAGCAAAGTGACGTTCCTAGAACAACATTTCTGAAAATAAATTCGATTTCACTTGGCACTAGAAGTATAGGACTGACAATTTAATTTAAACTACGGTGAAAATAACCTCTGGTCACGTCTTCATTCGGAAGGGAAGTAAAGCCGTTGGTCCCGGCCCATGTGTATGTGTGTTAAATGGGTGCGATATCCTACACAGGTGTGGAAGCTGCCTTCCTGCACATTTGATTGCCGTCAATGGATGGCAATCGATGTCCGTCGGTGATTGGCACTAGATTGCGGAACAGAGACCGACGTTAAATAAAGGAAAGAAGAAGATAACGCCTGAACAGAAAAAAAAGCTTCTTTTGGACAATTTTTATTTTGGCGTTTACGCCACATTGCTGTCACACGGTAGCACTGTTCTTCTTGGCCTCTGAACATCACGTTCAGTTCCACCATTTTTTTTCTAGCACCTCATCGCTTCCTTTGTGTCGTTATTGTTGTTCTCCATTGACGAAACTCCTCCCCATCATACGTACTGGTACTGCTAGGTTCTTCGATCCATTGTTGTTTTTTCACTTTGTTGTTGTTCGAAGCTTCCACTTGCATAATAAACACATGTTTTTATTCCCTTGATCCCTTCCGACATGCTTGGCATGCATAGTTGTACACACCAACTGCTCATTTGCTAATAACTTTTCACTCAGTTGATGAAATTTAGTTTTATTTAAAGTAATTGATAGGTTAGGATCATAGTTTACTGTACACATGCAAAGAGTAGGTAAATCTTATCACTTGAATCAACACCAAATGAATTTTTACCCCTTGCTTTTTTTTTGCCTCCCTTAGCTCAGTCGGTAAAGGCGCAGCTACAAAGCAAGACATCTAGAACACTAAGTTGAGAGCACGCAATAAGCTAATATGCGATATGCAATAAGCTTGAAATGCGAAGAAGAATATGAAGAAGAAGAATTTTTACACTTAATGTCCGAGATGTGCAACGAGCATTTCTCACTTCATTTTTGCAACGCAAAATCAAATACAGTTTATTACTAGAATTAAAATCTCCTTTTTTTACATATCTACAAAAAGCTTAACCCACAAACAAACAGACGAAACTCTTTGAAAAAGTTTCCCTTGAAAAAATAGTATCTCAAAACATAGGACCTCAGTGATGACATCTCTCTGGCTTCTCGCGGAAAACAAGCTTGCTCGCTATCTCGCAAACAATATTGCCTAAAAGTTCTATAGAATGTATAGAAACGTCAAAGTGATCCGATTCCAGCGCTGCGGCGAGTAGATCGCGGAACTGATAATATTCAAATCAACCGTTAAATGCGTGACCGAAGATACACAATGAAGAGTTACGTCTGTTTGTCTGTGCTTAAACTCTATTCTATCGACTGCTTCAAACAGAACTATGTTTCGTCAACTCTGTGCAAAGTTATTAGGAAATGAGCATTTCGTGAGCAAAACTGTATATGCCAAGCATGCCTTCCGATTCAAGAAACACAGCGAGTTGGAAATTTCCCTTTTTCGTCCAAAAAGGGGAAATGGCTCTAATACTGGCCTATCGATCAAAGATTTGGCCCATCGCTAAAAACCTGCTATTTATCAATTTTATCTAGATGCAGCGTCATTGGGACGGTACCAATGAATGTTTTTGGTCGCGATTGCTGAATTTATGTATGGGCCCAAATTAGGGGCATTTAGGCCGACATTACATCCATTTCTCCTATATACCCAGTTTACCTGTGTGCATGTCAAAGCCCAAGTCCACAAGACATTTTTCCGAATGACACGCTTCCCATCATCATATTTCCCCATCACCGACGCTAGATTCCAATCCAAAACCTCAGGTGGAATATCATTAACTCGCACGTGTTGAACATTGCCCCCCGCAGATGGCATGCGTGCTTCGACCTATCGGCACAATGACAAATCAATTTTTATTTTATTTTATTTTTATTTAATACATCCATCTGACAATAAGTCTTAATGAACCAGAAGCCATAACAAATACTAAATGTATCTGGAGTTAATAATACGTCTCTGGAATTGAGCAGCAGGTTCCCTAAACTCGAACAACTCTTCAACTGTAGAAAACGTGCGAATCATACTCGTAACAGGTTCATGTTGTCCAAAAGAAGAGCGATAATCGGACGAACGAGTGAACAGTACAGTGCTTTTAAACAGTACGGATCCGAAAAATCTCTTGAGATTCTTGATATAAAACCAAGCTGACGATTAGCCTTAGTGATTACCATTGAACGGTGTAAGTTTAGGGTCCAGCATTACACACGATTCGAGCATAGAAGTAGACTCCAAATCGCTCACGGATATGCAGCAAAGCATGAAGCATCGATTCCTCTGACGTAAACATTATAAAAAGTGATTTCTACTCCGCAATCCGGCAAGTAGCTTCAATCCGAACGCATCCAAAAATTGACAATTTCATTGACATTCAATGGACATTTCATTGGTTTCCAACGGCAACGACAAAAGCGAACGAGCTGCAGACAAACAAACAAGTTCCACAACAATAGTTGCTATCGAATAAACAGACTATCGCGTGATCCGCACCGAAAAAAATTGCATACGTCAACATGATTCCGACCTCGAAAAGATCTTGGGTGTCTTCGAGTAAATCTTTCGGGAGTGGGGTAATCAAATTGAGTACCTTTAACCTACGGAATTAGCCTCGATGAAATCTGCCATCCCTGGTTCCGAAGTGATGTGCTTGTTGTCATTTGCATTTTTTCTCAGGGTCTGCTGAATGTTCAACATAAATGATAGTGAATGTATTTGGGGGGTGAACGGAATAAAATTCAGTATTCATGGATTACTGAGGTGATCCCGTCAATCCTTCAGTATTATTATTCAAAATAGAAAAGTAAGGGTTGACTAAATTTAAACCCACGGTACAATTTGGTCTGGTTTAACTAACCAACAAGCCTAAATAAAAGATAAATCTCAGCAAATCTTGAAAGCTCATCCATAACAGTTAGAGCTGTAAAAGGGTGTCCTCAAGGAGGTGTTCTTTCACCTCTTTTATGGTCTTTAATAGTTGACGAACTTCTCAAAAACTTAGGAGCAAAAGGTTTCGAGATAATTGGCTTTGCAGATGACATAGTCATAATGGTACGAGGAAAATTTGATAATGTCATTTCAAATAGAATGCAAACTGCTCTAAATTATGTTTCGTCGTGGTGCACTAAAGACGGGTTGAATATAAACCCTTCTAAGACCACTATTGTACCGTTCACACGGAAAAGGAAATGTTCTATAAATAACTTAAAATTGAAAGAAACTTAACTGGAATTCACATATAGAGCAGGTTGTTAATAAGGCAATAAATGCTCTTTGGATAAGTAAGAAAACTCTTGGTAGGAAATGGGGCCCAAAACCAAAAATGATCCACTGGATTTATTATTATTTGACGATTGTAAGACCCAGAATATCCTACGCATCATTGGTTTGGTGGTCGAAAACTAATGAAAAATCGGCTCCAAAGAAGCTGGGGAGACTGCAAAGACTTGCTACTCTCTCAATAACTGGTGCGATGAACAGCACACCGAGTATGGCACTAGATGCTCTACTTTATCTGCTTCCGTTGCATCAATTTATCCAATTAGAAGCTGAAAGGAGTGCTTTAAGGGTTCAACAAACAAAGTACTTCCTTGAAGGTGATATTACAGGACACCTTAGTATTTCAAAAATGTTTGATATTGATTCTCTCGTATTAAAAAATGAAGACTGGATGGAGGAACTGTTCTTTTTTATACAGACGGTTCAAGATTGAACAATCGTGTGGGAGCAGGGGTAACTGGTCCAGGGATAGATATCCGAGCAAAAATTCAAGCAATTCTTGAATGCTCTGTAATATGCCTGCGCAGAAATTATAAACATTCGAATATCTGCATTATGTCTGATAGTCAAGCAGCATTAAATGCTTTAAAATCACCAACATTCAATTCAAAACTCGTATGGGAATGTGCATTTCAGAAATTGGCCTGTCAAACCCAAGTAAACCTATATTGGGTTCCTGGCCACTGTGGAATTGAAGGGAATGAAAAAACCGACACGTTAGCCAGGCTAGGATCATCTCAGAAATTCATAGGACCAGAACCATTCTGTGGAGTTTCTGATTGTTCTCTTAAAATGGAGATCAAGAAATGGATAAAAATGAAAGTGGAGACCAATTGGAACAACACTTCCATTGCTAGGCAGTCGAAACGGTTCATAATTCCATAATTCATATACTGGTTTGATAACAGGACATTGTCTTCAAGAGGATATGTGTCGATTCTGTGGCGTAGAAAAGGAAGACTCTGAACACCAGCTATGCTCTTGTGCAGCAATCTTCAATAAAAGGCGTATTTTTCTGGATAAGGAGCTGGCAGAACCCTTTGATATTTGGAGTGCAGGTCCCAGTCAAGTAGTACATTTCTTTACTTTTGGTCAGTCTATGTCGGTCGCTTCACAAAATAGTGATACGACTTAATTGATAAAGCAATATAAAAACGGGGAATACCACAATAGATCAAAGTAATGGTCGCAGTGATGAATATACCCAACACG
Organism: Ochlerotatus camptorhynchus; assembly: GCF_037179485.1. Taxonomy (NCBI): domain Eukaryota; kingdom Metazoa; phylum Arthropoda; class Insecta; order Diptera; family Culicidae; genus Ochlerotatus; species Ochlerotatus camptorhynchus. The sequence goes on from NW_027040524.1 coordinate 3,471,815, forward strand.
TAAAAAAAAAACCAACTAGCCGATATCGATTAAAAATATACAGTGTATTTTAACAGCAAACATTTGGAATATAGGCAGGTGTAAATTTTTATGAAGAGCTTATACCAGTTCAATTTTGTTTACAAATCTTATCAAAATGATAACACTTGATTACCTCAAAGATAAATCAACCAGCTAAAACCTTCGTAGATGTAAGGAGACCATCATTATCCATATCTTCGTAAATTTTCAGTTGTTGTAATATTACATCTGTGCTCTTGTTTTGAGCTAATCTCATTTTGAGACTTTGGCCAGTTGATCATTCAGTCAATCATACTGTCAATCTATCGTCATAAGGTCGACACAAAGTACTTTTTTTTTTGTATGAAATTATACCCTTTTTTTAAAGAATCGAACCACTCCTTTGAACCGTTTGAGTTATAATACCTTTTGATCATATTGCGTAATCATGAAAAAAAATTGTTCGAATAACGCGGTGCATTTACTGCGGTAATAATTATCCACTGAACATCTTTTAGCTCCCATATTCTACGTTCAGTCAAGGAATAAGACGGACGCCATCAATCTTGCCCCGTGAAGGCTATTCTGCGTTTCACCAGTTCACGCAAATAAGGTATTGACCGCAGCACAGTAGCCGAAAGAATGTAATCACATTAACCACAATGACGGGCAGCCCAAGACGGCAAAGACGGCGTCGACGGTTTTATATAAAATTGTAATTAATAAGTAGTTGCAGCGGAATGCTCCTGCAGGAGACACATTTACGGCAATGAGCCCTCACATGCGCCCTTGTCTGATAGTTCGCCTCGGGGGTACCTTTTTCGTTGCGATCCAAGCTCCTGCGGGACAGCAAGCAGCACTAGTTCCGTTAATGGTGCACAACGAGCACGGCGCGACTTGGACACATTCTAAAACTGCAGTTCTCTTCCCGCCTATCAGACTCTGTCGAAGGGAAAGAGCGGAAACTGCATAGCTATTTTTGTCAACATCTACCCGGCCTGCCCAGCACGCAGACTGTCCGACCCGACGTCAGACAACTCGCTGCAGTTGATATGATATGCATATTTTAATCACTATTATTAAAGGTGAGAGTAGGTAGCGTAAATTATTGCGCTGGCCGGTCCGATCAAACTGCGTGTGGGGCTTTTCCATGCATAGTTTTATAATATGGGTTTGCCATCTAGACTCTAGCTTCCTTGTCTGGAGTCCAGAGGAATTCGAGCTTTTGTGAAAAATGGACAATACACGCTCCACACACGATGAGGATAATGTGGGCAAATTATCTGCTAAGTAGGTAAATTTAAGCAAGTTTATTGAGCCCCATTTACACGTTTTATGATCAGAAATTGTAGACTCCGGCGAAATTATTCAAAATTGAACGATCTTCTCGTAGCGGCTATTGAGGATGTCACAGTGAAACTTTTATAACGTACGCCAAGCAATCTCAACAACATTGTAAGCACCTTTATCACTAATTAAGCGCTACCGAATGCACAGCAGCAATTAGCTCAGTAACTAAGGCCATTAGTATCGTTTCACCTGTGGTCATCCACGGGTAGCGCTTTCTCAGACGACTGGTTTCCACAAAACTTTTTTTCAATTAAAACCCCTGATAACGAATGATACTGAACCTGGAGCCCAAAGCGCACCCGTGCACAGTCCGAAACAGGATTTTCCGCTGCTTCATCAATGTTGCTGCAGCGGAGCTTGCCGGGTGAAAATAATTGAAATTTCGCCACATTTCATTCGAATCCAACACGACGCGCACATGGTTGGACATGTTGGTGAACATGAGCATGTGCGCTGTTAGCAGTTGTTTTCGCCAATTAAATGCGGAGGTGCCAAAGAGTGGCAAATTTTCGCCACCACCGATCACTGTCCGATGTGCGTGTTAACGCTCTGGAAAGTGCGTAAATTGGCAAGAAAATGGCAGATTTTCTTGAAATCATACTTTCCGGAGGAGTAACAGCAGATGTTTGTTTTTAGCTCGTAACTCATAGCTATTGCTGGCGATATAGTGGGACGGGATTGTCGAATCTACTTTGGAGAGGAGGGAAATTTTAACACGCAACATTGATGAATGATGAAATTTATTGAACCGGGTAAATGTCATGAGATGTTCAGGGTGGTTCAGAATAATTTGTGGCTATCACGCTCTTTTATAGTACACCCAATGTTTTATTTTTTTAGCACGTATACATTAGGGGTCATGTATTATTTTTGAAAACTTGTTTATTTTTTGGCATACTGAACCTAACATGCACCACTTATCACATGGCATTATTCTCAATGGTTATAACGTTCCAATTGGAACCTAGCTTAAATGTTTGCACAAGTTTAAAGTGCGTGACAGAACAATAGAGCCAGTTGATATTATGTAGCCATAAAAACAATAGCACAGTGGTCCAATAGCCGTATGTACGAGGAATAAACTGCGAATGTTATGAATTGGGTTGTTAGTGGAATACTCACTAGAGTTGAGTATCTTCCATTTAATTTCGCTTACCTAGTATGTTGTATCCATATTAGATATTTGAAAAAAAAACCGTTTTTATATTCGTGAAGCCTACATATCCTTCTACGCTCGGACCGTGATCTATAGTTCACGGTCCGAGCGTAGAAGGATACGTACATCAAAGTTACCCATCACGCCGCCGTAAGCCATTTTTAAATCGGCACTCACTTCTAGTCTCAGTAGAGACGTAATAAAGCCGAAGAAGAAGCAGAAGACGAAGCCTTCAAACCCGCATACACAAAGCTACGAAAAGTACTGAGGCCTTCATAACTCGCATAAAAATATTAGTGTAATATTTTTTCCCAAACACAACGATTTAAAGGTGTCTGGAGTCAAGTCTACTTAATCGGTCGCGGTCACGGCACCCAATTTGACTCTCTAATTTCGTTTCAACACGAATGTAAGTTCTACTCACCCAGTGCTGCAAAAACTCGACAATACTCGGCGATATTCAAAATTCTGCTTTGGTCATTCATTTGAGCTAACAGTCTTCGTCAAGGCAAACCATGTCAATAATCAGAGACAATGCTGTCAGTGACGAACATGTGCAGATTTTACAGGGACGAACATGAGCAACAACAACAATGCACCAACCTAATAATCACGAGCAGCGAATCCAAACACATAACAACTAGCAACCAACGATACAGACAAAACGCTTGCTACGACTACCATGACAAACTCGCTCTGTAACAAAGCTTGATCGGAATGGTAGAAGGATAATGATATATTGCTTGCCATCTTTGTTGCAATATACACGGATAAGGCAATGGCTTGATCTGAATCGAGGAAAGACATAACCTTAAAATTCCCATTAACACACGTGTATCATCATCGGCTTTAGCTCGTGAAGCAGCTTGCAACAATTTGCTCATTTCCTTCTATCACCCCGAGTGAGCTCGATCGCACGTGCTGCTTGTCATGCAAAAAGGGAAGAAGATTATATCATTATTGCTTTCCACTTCTGACATAGCGTTATCATTCGGTTCGTTGATCGCTTGTCATTTTGTCATTTGGAAATATTTTTGATTCCTTGATCACGAGGCTATCGCGCCAAGTAGCAGTAGAGAATAAATAACAATGTTAATAAATGTATAATGTGTAATGTGCAAGTAATGTTTTTGTTTTATTTGAATGGACTCACCAAATCAATCCATGATAGATGTACAATGATGCGGATTCACTATGAACTCAAACTGCTTTCTTTTCAGATTAAATGTTATTCGATATAATTTCCACTTTGCTTGGCTGGCACTTTCATCGCAAATCCCGGTCTTTCAATTCGATCAGCCAAAATCCAAATTCAAAAAATGCATGATCAAACATGGTTTCTATTCTTTAACAAATTTAACACACTTGAGGCGTGGCTCATCGCACCAACCGACCAATACATCACATTCTTCTTTTGGCTATATTACGTCCCCACTGGGACTTAACGCCAGTTCTTAGTATTCTTTGAGCATTTACGCATTTGTTAGTTTTACCATTTTTGCATTAGTATTATTGTGTGGCAGGTACAATCATACAAAGACATACATAGAGACATTTTCCAACGCGAAAAAATCCTAGATCAGGCCGGGACTCGAACCCAGCCACCTCCAGCATGCTCTTTCTTAATAGCTGCACCTTTTTTCCAATTGAGCTAAGGGAGACCGATTCCAGACACAGACACACCAATCTTGTCGAGCATCGTCGATTGTTAAATGACAAATCAGCTCCGGTTCTCGAATGGTTGGCCGGGTTTTTAAGCAATATTCTCCATACCAACCCTTCTGTATAAAGAAGCGTAAACTACTTCCGCAGGAAATTGGAAGAAGTTTCTGGGCAAAATATGTGACGATTTCAGAAGAAACTTCCCGAAGAGGTCGGGAAAAGCATCCAGGGATGTCGGAATAAGATTCCAGGGGAAGATTCAATTCTTCTGGATCATTTAGCAGCCGTTAAAAAATGAGCATTCTGCGATGAGCGATCATGGTAATCAAAAAAGGCCGTCCATGGAAACACTTATATCTGTCGTGGTTGAAATAGTCGATCGAACGATCTCAACTCGTAGACAATTTGGGAAACCAAGATCATGACATTGAATGAAATTAAATCGTAAATTACATTTTAGGAAGATGATTTTTTGAATGACCTCAAGAAGGGTATAAAATCGCTTGGAAAACCAACATTCGATCCGAGGCCCGAATGGTCGAGCATCATATGCGATTCAACTCGCAATCGGCAAATGTCTGTACCAAATTGGATGAAACAACCGCCAAACGAAATGCACCATGGTCACATAGAACGTTAATGAATATGTTTGGAAATGGTCTACTGGATTCGGAGATATAGCCAGAACATGTTCCGCAGAATACGGGCCATAAGATTAGAAGTGCCCTGAAGGCATGTCTAAACACAACACTACACTGCGTACTGCATTTCTTACACACCACCAAGAGCATTGAGTTTTACACTCCGTACCAGTGCTCGATGGCAAACACCAAACGTGGCGAGCAAGGCACCGGTTCAATATCAGATATCAGGCGGTCAAAAATCAAAAAATCGACTTTCACTAATCCTTATTTCGTTATTTTTGGTCGATAGTAAACATTTCAACTAAGAGAATTTGAAAGTTTCAAGCTTCTAGCAGTTTTAGTTTCTGAGAAATCGGATGTCGAAGTCAAAAACGAGTAAGAAAAGTACAAATTTTGCCGCAAAAATACACTACCACTCAAATAAAATTTCATCCACTATTTATCATATAACTACCACATCATTAAACATCGTTGGAAAGGTAATTTAATAAACTTTCCGAAAAAAGAATCCATTTGGAAATTTGATGGAGACAAAAAAAAATTAAAAATAGAAAAAAAATAATTGAAAATTAATGCGAAGTAATGAAATAAGGTTGTTAGCGGAATGCTAAATAAAACAGCAAAAAAAGGTTATGTTCCATTTAATTCCACTTAAAATAATTTTGGTATCCATGACAGATACGTATTTCGACTACAATGTGCAGTCTTCATCAGTGTCATTCCCACTAAAGAACTTATCAAAATCTAACCCCCTTAAGTACTCATCCCCTTGGTAAAAAGTCAAGATCATAGGTATAAAATGAAACTACAATGTGTTGAATCGGAACCTACCTAACTAATAAAAACCAAAGATTTAAGTAAGCTAAAGGAGAAAAATCTATACAACTCTCTAATAAGGAAAATCCCCAAAGGCTTGGTAGCCATCATAATGAAGTAATGAAATTGGGTTGTTAGCGGAATGCTAAATAAAACAGCAAAAAAGGTTATCTTCCATTTAATTCCACTTAAAATAATTTTGGTATCCATGACAGATACGTATTTCGACTACAATGTGCACAAGAGTTCGCCTGCCCCAACGGCCCCAACCTGCCCCATTGGAAATATAAGCGATTTGAAAATTTTCGGTTATTATGGGAGATTTCAAATTGTACAAGAGCCGGCTTGGGAACAAACTGTTTTCAACAATTATTCAACTTTTGGAGTTATATTCGGTTGGTATAGTCGAAATATATTGTTAAAGAACATTTTCTAATATTTCATGACCAACTTTTAAAAAGGACTTAAGCTTTTGTACAAAAAGAAGTCATCATTATCATGAAGTTCACTGTTGGATGAACGTAAAACTACATTCGTTTATGCTTTATTCTAAAGTAAGTACCTGTATTATGACGATAATAGAAGCATATGCGTAAGTATGTACCTACGCATATGCGCGGATGAGTTTAAATTATACCTAAGTCTGTACTTAACCTACTGTAGTGTCAATTTGAAGCCATAGTGTATTTTGTGTAGCTTTTATTTAAACTACTACAGTGTAATTCAAATTTACGGTTGAGACCAAGTGTGAGCATGGATAATAGAACCATTATTAATCTATTAGACGCAAAATTAAGCCATAGTGACAATGTTCACAGAGCCATTGAATTCATTTGTGAAAATTATAACATCTCAGTGGAAAAACGTAAACGTCTCGATGAAAAGATCCATAAAATCGTTACTAAATACATCAACAAATGGCATGAAGCTAATCGCACGAAAGAACGATTTGAGTCGTATTTTCGGAATTGGCTTGATGGAGAATTTGGCATCGAGGAATTCATCGAACAGGAGCAATGTGTTGCCTCAACCTCGGCCTCGGGAACAAAACGTGGACGACCTTCAAAACCTTTCTTGGATTTGAGTGAAAGAGGAAAACGTCGTGACATCGATAAAGAAGCAGTTGATTCAAAATTCGATACCATCGAGAAAGATTTGTTATTTGCGAGACGGACCGCTTATAATCCAAAGGATTTTAATTTAGTTAAAGTTGGGCATATTTTAAAAACCAAAAAAGCTCTAAAACCATGCTGGCTCAACTAACTAATCAACGAGGAATGTGTTACCAGAAGAGGCTTTTAGTGTACTTATCGAGGCTGGATTGAGTAGATTTCAATACGAAGTAATACATAGTGAATCACCTTCAAGATTTCCACCTTACTGTGATCGGAGCAAAAAATATATGAAAAAAATATACGCCCCCAATATTTATGAGAGAGACTGAGACAATATAAGACACTTCCATACGAGAAAAAAGACTAGCTTAGAATGATGGTCGTAAAATCCAAATACAGCTATTTATATGATTAAATCAGTCATCTAGGTACCTTTTGCATCTGGTCAAGGTAGTGGAAGGTGCTGTTAGGTATACTAATCGATTAAAAATCTGCCTACCTATTAAAAAACGGGTAGAGAACAAGTAGTAGTATACCTGAGAAGAATTAGAACTGTCAATTTCCTATTGACAGTTTTGAAATTATGAGGCATAAACAAGGATACAATTAAACCCTTGTATCATATTTAACTTCCATTCTCAAGTAATTCGCGGAAAAAGTCATTGTTTACGTTTGCGACATTGACTCTTATGAAAGAAAAGCTGATATATGATTGCATGATCAGTAGTAGAGATGGTCGGGTATGGAAATTTCAACACTCGAACCCAACCCGTATCCGACTCATTAAATTTTCAAGAACCCGTACCCGACCCGAACCCGATCGATTAAATTTTATAAACCCGTACCCGACCCGAACCCGACAAATCATAAATCTCAATATCCGTACAAATCATAAACGCGAACCCGATCCAAAATATTCAGCTAAAACTGAAATTTTCGATATGCTGTTCAAAAATTAAAACTATTTAACAACATATTTATTTTCGAGTCATCATTCGTATTCAGTATTTTACAGAATAAAGGAGTGAATATGAGAGTAAACATTAATTACCGGTAGGCCAAAAACGCTTATTAATGTGAACGAATTTCAATGTACTCAAAGTTCCCGGTGTGAGGTGTGTTCTAATGTGGCTCCGGTCACTGAAAAAGTTCACTCATCCGAAGTGGATGAAGCTGGAATAGCAAGTTTCACTTTTCTTTCGCCAAAATTTAGCCACATCAAAATTTTCTGCTACAAATTCTTCCATTCGAGACACACCAAGCTCACTAGAGATGGTCGGCTATAAAAATTTCAATACCCGAACCCGACTCGTACCCGACTCATTAAATTTTCAAAAACCCGTACCCGACCCGAACCCGACATATATTTTTTTAGATAACCGAACCCGAAAATTTATTTTTTAAATACCCGTACCCGACCCGAACCCGTAGGGTCGGGTCGGGTTTCGGTTTAAAAATACCCGTACCCAACCATCTCTACTCAGTACACAGCAAAAAAAAAAATAATTTTGATATCACGTCAAAGTGGATGCACTACAATCATGTCGAAAATATGGTGTAATATTACTTGCTAAAAAGGACAAAATTATCATTAATACAATGCATGAACTGACATTACGCTGCTTTTACTGCATTTGTTTATTTATGTGGTCATAAAAATTACATGAGATTTTCGACATGATTGTAGTTCATCCACTTTGATGTGATATCAAAATTATTTTTTTGCTGTGTAAGCATTGACGTAGACGACGACTCTGCAACTCTTTACTCCTATAATATGTGAAATATGTGCATGAAATCTAGCGGACTTTGTCTTAGCTCTTCATTCCACCACGGTACCAGCGAGCCGCCTTCTTTTCACACAAAGCTTGATAGTATCTTCAACCGGTGGAAACTAACAATTTTAAATAGGCTCACTACTTGACTAGCCTATTGGTCCCAAGCAAATCGATTAACGTACCCCATTCTAGCCTAAATTCTTGTACTACACTATACTTGTTGATTTTGATTTTGTCCTCAGTATGATAGACGGAAAAGTCTTAACTTATATCACTGGAAATTCGTCGATGCAGAATTGTCCAATATGTGGGGCAACAACAAATGTAATGAATGATGCAGAGAAATTCGAGGAAGGATTTATATCAAACGAAGAAGCCTTGCATTACGGCATATCTCCACTTCATGCTTGGATAAGATTTTTCGAATGCCTTTTGCATATTGCATACAGAATGGATATCAAAAAATGGAAGGTAACGAAACCGTTCAAAGAACTATATGAGCAAAGAAAAAAACATGTGACGACACAGCTTTACGAAAAATTTGGAGTAAGAGTAGATCAACCACGATCGGGTGGAGCAGGTACCAGTACTACAGGAAACGTTTGTCGAAGAGCATTTGGAAATCCCAAGCTTTTAAGCTCCGTGCTGAACATTGATGAAGAGTTAATTTTCAGATTCCGGAATATATTGATTGCTATTAACTGCCAAGAGCCAATAAACCCGGAAAAATTTGATGCATATTGCAAGGAAACATATAGGCTCTATCTTAAATTGTATGATTGGTACAAAATTCCTGCAATCGAGCATAAAGTTCTCGCTCATGCTGGAGAAATAATCATACATTCACCAGCACCACTTGGTTCATTAGCGGAAGAGGCAGCAGAAAGTCAACATAAACAATTGAAAAAATATCGAACCCATCATGCAAGAAAACGATCAAGAGTAGAAAATTTACATGATGTCTTTATTCGAGCCATTAATGAATCGGACCCACTGATCAGTTCCATTTGGATGGCAAAAAGACGACAGAAAAAAGTATCCCTGAATTATCCCGACGTCGTGAAAAGTTTCATGATATTTGAAAATTCTGTAAGTGATTCAGTAGTCGATACTAATAACTTCAATGCCTTGGAGGAACTTTTTTTTTTCCTCTGTTCGGGACATAAAACCACTGCGACCAGTAATTTGATCTATTGTAGTATATCCCGTGTCCTTAGTTTAGTGCATGTCGTATTACTCCATCACTATTGAGAAATGATGAAGTATTCGGTTTTGATACAGTTGTCATTCTTGCCTTTATCGCAAGGAATCGATTCTAATTGAAAGGTCCCGCTATTTATACACTTCGGAGTGTTGAAACACCCTCCAAAGGCGCGCCCCTTTGTCAGTCAAAATTGGATTCCTTAGCAAAAAAAACAAGACATGACACCGATAATGACCATGCATCAGAACCCTAGTCTTAACCACTTCAAACTAGGAAACAACGAATAGAAGATTAGGAATCACATAGGTGAAGACTAACTAACTCATTTTTTCCTTGTTTCAAGATCATCCTCGGTCCACGCAACCCGAGGACTTATCACTATCAACAAGGCATAAAAAGTAACAAGGACTAAGATGTGTTCCTTTGATTACTGTAAAATCCTGTTCCCCTAGTTTGAAGTAGTCAAGACTAGGAATCGGTGGTAGATCTTACATCCCGTAACGTACCACGAAAAGGTGATCTACCCACGTTACGAGGCAAATGGAGGAACTTGCCTGTATATTTTCTAATAAAAAAGATATACCCAAATATAGTAAAAAATATGACTAAATTCAAATTGAGTTTAAAAAATAACATACCTCCAATTTTGTCATATTATTGAGAAAAACATACGCTCTTTCAAATGCCGTAAAAAAACTTTTTTTTTGTTTGCCCCAACCAGAGATATTAACATTTGAAAAGTGCATATTTTTAGTATAAAAACGTCAATAATTCTTGATCGGCGAAAGATATTGACAAGCTCTGTGCTGCAAAAACTTGCGCCTTCTTAAGATCTAAAAGTTATCTCAAGACACCTTTGCTGAGAAATTTGAAATAAGAAAACTAGAACAAAAAAACTGTTTTTTCAAGAGCAACCCTAACTCATCTCAAGAAAATAGCTCTAAATCGGCCAATTTAAGAGATACAAAAAAGTTATCTTCAACAAAGTTGCTTGAAATTTGCTCAGCTATAACTTTGCCGAAAAATGTATACCTTAATTTATTCAAACAATAAAGTAAGATTTTTGATTTTAATGATAATAGGAACCACCCTAGAATTCATTGTCATAAAAATGAGGGCCTAACTATAAGGAACAACTTTGTAGAAGAGACTTTTAGTCTAAAGTTTCAGTTTCAGGCTCAAAACATATCATTCCACCTAAATCTGCATTCTGGACCACTGTGCAATGGTGAATGGTGAGGAAGTATTATTCGCACAGAAATTTGTTCAAGCTCCACTGAACACCCTCGAATAGTTACTTGTAGTTTCACGGCGATTTTTTATTATTTTTTATATGTTACTTATAAGTAGAGCCTAAAATTTGCCCAAAAAAGCATTTATCTAAGTAGTCTAATAAACAAGTTGGGACTGAAAGTGTGGGTCCGTTTTATAACTTGAACTGTCCTTACTCTTGTACACTGTTGTGGAGTAGCTTAAGCTAAAAAATCATACTTTTGAACTAACTCTTCATGTTGCAATTTACTACTCATGATAAAAGAAGATCATGACAAATGGCAGCGGATCTGATATTTTTATTTTATTAATCTCATTAGTCGATAGTTATTCATGTTTGATTGCTTACCCGGTAGAATTTGATACAGCAATGTACAATCCCAGATAATCAGCCATGACTAGCAAATTATCCAATCAACCTCCATCGCCAAGAAGCAGCAATCGAAAACTATGAATCAAACAAAACTCCAGTTCCCGGTAACCCACATTCAGGCATTGATTAGATTCGAAACACATTTACGGCTTACAGCCTAATCAATACTGAAACGGGCACCAACAGCAGCAACAGCAGCAATAAAACGCAATAATGCTAGCAATTTCTTTCGAACGTCCTTCGCACCATTGCGCACCAATCGCGATCCGTGTAATTGCACACGCCCTTCCAATTCCGAGCCGCCGGAGCCAGATGCACCGAGAAACACCGAGTTTGCTTCATTAAAATATTCATGCAAATTTCCATTGACAATAAAATATGTTCCACCGAGATGGAGCCGGGAGGGACGACTCCAACCGACCGCCTGGCGCAGCTTGAGGCGGTTGGCTGAAATCAGAACGGCGGTGTGGCACAGCTAGGGCAGCTTCCGAAGCAGAAGCTGGATCCTATTTTTCAACCGCGTGCTCGGCCTTTAATCGTTTGAACATGAAAATATTTATTATTTACATTATCGGGAGCCGCGCATCGTTCGGAATGGGGTTTGCAGCTTCCGGAGAGTGGTTCCTAGAACCCGCACAAACGAAGGCCGCTCCAACGCTTTTCCTCACAGCCGGCCAAAGCTTTTCCTCTCAGCCGGCAGCCGCAGAGGGAGAAAGTAATTAGCGAACCGTTCTGTTCAGGTTGCGAAGATATGTTCTATTAATTTGCGGAGGAAAGAAGTTACGAGGCTCGTTAAGACTGGTAGGTTTTTTATGATCCTTTGAGGAAATTGTTTGTGATTCAATGGACGCTAGCAGAAGACAGTTGCACCGTTTCAAGATTCGCTGATAAAGAGAAATAATTAAGGTTGTCATAAAAATGTCAAACCAATTAAAAAACTACTTCCGATTGAGACGAGCGGAGAAGAATGGACGGATCGATGCCGTTGACGAGCCGTGAGCAAGACACGCGAATGAACTTTACAATTTGTCAATGTTTAGCGAGACTGTAGGCATCACCTTATCTGCGTAATAAGATCTGCATAACAAACCAACCGGGCAGACAAGCGCACAACCGGGCTGGTTCAGCTTGGGGGCGAAATATGCCCTTTCAGTCTGCGCTGATGCACGTTAATATGTTTAGAAATTTTGTTCGAACCTACTAACTAGTGCCACCGGCTATTGCTTTTAATGAAAATTGCCCTATCCTTGTTTATCTGATCGCTTCAAACCGCACTCTAATAAATTACTACCATGCCCTAAAGGGTCAACCCACGTGTCTTGACCGTGCTGCTCCCAGCCGTATTTAACCGTCCAGTAATGGCAGCAAAACTGTGTGATTATGATTAATTGATCAAAAGTGTGGCTTGGCCTATGGGAACACACGATCCGAAGCTCGAAAACATGTCCTCGATCTGGCATGCTGGCTCTCGTGAGCGCGCGCACGCCTTCCAACGACGACAACCCGATAACGGCCACACGATCGACAGAGACGACGGCGGGTGCGGTGATACAGTCAACACTTAACTGCACTTAATTCTCTCCGCGCCTGAACAAATGACCAACCATGGCTGATACGGCCGAGTCCTTCTCGAAATCACACCGCCTATCCTATAATATCTGTAAGACTTCGATGGTGGCAAGTGATATCGATACGTCTCGCGAAATATGCAAAACATCCCCTCCGCAAGCCTCCCACCTTTAAGCGCCCACTAAACGGTGGACATTTGTCTACACTTTAGCAAATTAGTCCTATATGAATGAGTTTTTTCTTGCATTTTCTGATAGGAACTGTCACCCGAAGGGGGACACGAGTATTCGAGTCCTCGAAACACCCAGCGAGCCAACGCCTTACCACACAGAGTGCAGAACAACACGGTTTTCAAGACGTTCGCTCGTAAATCCGTCAAACGTGTGCGACTAAAGTGATTATTTCCGCCCAGATCGCTGATTCTATTTGCATTTTTGATCGCAAATACGGGACAACAAGGGCACTTTGAGGGGGGAGGGTTTCCATACGCTGATAGTGCTCTTTGGAGTTACGCAGCGATCTTGATAGAGAGCGGCACCCCGCGAGTCGCTTGCGATACTCATGCGAATGACAACGACGACCACGACGACGACGGTTATTGGTAATTGGTGCAGTGGCTACTACTTTGTACGCGACACAAGTAATTGCGAAATTGAATGGTAATCGGCCGGGTGAGTTATGTACTCGGAAGGCATAAGTTTTTATTACGTGTTTGATAGAAAATCATGTTGATATACTGTACGATAGAAACTGTTTTAGAATAGTTGAGGTGAGGCTAGCAACGGTACCTTCGGGGAAGGTGATTTAGATCGGAGCATAACATGAATTAATTTTTAATAAACGGAAAATAATCGATGATATTCAGAGATTAAAATCACTACATACACAGTTCAAAAAAGTAGAGTAAATTTCTGTTACTATGATGCACATAATTGGAGCGTCATAAATCATACAAGTTTACATTATAGGTCGTGTAAAATTATGAGACATCGCCTGAAATATGCAAATGTCCATCTTTGTAAGCAAAATTTCTTGCAAGTTTATAGTTTACATGTAAAAAAAAATTTCATGCACAAATATTTACACCACCAGTAAAATTCAGGTTTTTTTTCTGTGCAGCATTTTAACAGCAAAAAAAATTTTTTGACGTGCTGCAATTGAATTTTCGAAACCAATTTTGGTTTTCGTTTATCGTTATTCAGTGAAATCACTGTTAGTAAAATTTTGTAAATTAACATTACTTTCAATGCACATATCAGGAGCATTGAAAACACATAAGATTACTGTCGATTCTAGGATTACATGAATTTAAAATTCCCGCGCTGATTTTTAGACAAATTGAAAAGAACGACTGGAACATGCTATATTATCAATGCATGCACACTACGAAAAAGACATGTAAATTTCAGTGCCCTGAGACCGACACATGTGAGCGGCCCTTTTAACATAAGAATCAGTTGAAAAGGACGAGAAAATCAATTCAATTAAACGCACTTTTCGTCGAGTTGCCTATGTTTCAGTTTCAGGACACTTAATTTTTCATGACATGTTTGTTTACGTTCCATGATTTACGTCAAAGCTGAATTACGTCTCGTGTAAAAATAATAAGTGTGTGCCTTCCGTGAAACAATATCAATATCATTCAAAACAATATGCATGCATGTTACCAGAACACAAGTAATCTGCTTGGAAGTAGATTTGGATAAAAAAAAATTACTGCCGCCATGGCACCTAGGCGCAAAAGAAAAGGGCAATCTCTTGATCCCCCTTCCGATGAAATTAATTTGAGTAATCAATTTAATTTGCTCACGGATGATAAGAATGATTCATCATCCAGGAAAAAATCTAGTAAACTTTCCCGGATTAATGCCAAGAAGGAAAAGATTCCCCCGAATGCCGTGTATTGGCTGAAACCTTGGATGGATTCAAATGTCTTCTCAAGTATCTTACTGAGAAGAAGCATATTTTTTTTGACTTGCGACACCAAAACTGAACGTGTGTTCAAGGTAACCATGAACGGACTGCCCAGTGGTGAATCCCTGGATCAGATCAAAGATGAACTGACAAAATTACTTGAAGTTGGGGCATCATATCCTAGTCAGAAAAGGCACGGTACACAGCAAAAAAATAAATTTTAATATTACATCCAACAGGATGCACTTCATTCATGTCGAAAATTTCATGTAATTTTTATGGCCACAAAAACAACCAAATGCAGCAAAAGTAACGTAATGTCAGTTCATACACTGTATTAATGATAATTTTGTCCTTTCGGAAAATAATGCTACACCATATTTTCAACACGATTGAAGTGATGTGATATTAAAATTATTTTTATGCTGTGTATTACCAAGCCAGAGGCGGCGGGTTCGATTCCCGGTCCGGTCGAGGGAATCTTTCAGGTTGGAAATTTTCTCGACTTACCTGGGCATAGAATATCATTGTGCTTGCCACACAATACATAAATTCATGCATTGGTATTGGCATCGAAAGCTCTCAATTAATAACTGCGGAAGTGCATTTAGAACACTAAGTTGAGAGCACGCAATAAACTAATATGCGCTAAGCAATTAGCTTGAAAATGCTAGTAGAAGAAAGTAATCAAAATGAAAATGAAATCCCGTCCTGGCAATTCGCGCAGCGGGATTTCTAATGATTTTTATTTAGTTCAAGTGGGAAAACTTCAGGAAGACTGGAGGAACAAAAAATTGCTACATGCCAGCTAACTGCATGGACGCAAAGGGCGACTGTCATGTGAAGGAAGATCCTAAGAAATTTAAATGTTCAAATTGTGGTGAAAACCACAAACCCAATTTTTGGGAATGTAAGACTCGCAAAGCGATCCTACAATCTCGTTCTAAGCGACATTGTAGGAAACGCTTCCTCTGCTCAACGGTCAGCGAGGAACAAATTCTAAATTCGTACCCGTAGATACAAATATCACCCCTGCTTCAAATTCTTCATCTATACCTACTCTCCTCGCTGCTAACAATGTTCAGCGAGTTAATGGAGCTACCTATGCTGCTATGTCAACGGGTAGTCATACTAAAATACTAACCAACGTAGGTCTATCGGAAATTTTTGAAAATTTTGACTTAGGAAGCATTACTGCTCCTAAAATGGAATTTTTACAGAAATCATTAATTGCCATGATTACTGATATGCTAAAAACTAACTCCATGTTTGATGCTATTCAAACTGGAGTAAAGTTTGTGAACAATATCGTCATGACTTTGATATTCAATAATGGATTTTAAATAATTAAATATTTTGAACTGGAACGCTCGATCTCTTAAAGATAATGAAGACGAGCTATTTAACTTTTTGAGAATTAATAACGTGCATATTGCCGTTCTAACTGCAACGTTTCTTAAACCTGACCATAAGGTTAAGAGGGACGCAAATTATTTCATTTATAGAAATGATCGCCTTGATGGACCTTGAAGTGGCGTTGCCATCATTCATGGACGAATCAAACATAAAATTCTTTCTTCATTTGAAACCAAAGTTTTTAAAACTTTGGGAGTTTCTGTTGAAACAAAATTTGGACAACTTACGTTTATAGCTGTCTATTTTCCATTCCATTGCGTAGGCCAGCAAAAGAATTTTCTCGATTTTGATCTTCAGATACTTACCTGTCATAGGTCTAAATTCTTCATTATTGGTGATTTTAATGCAAAACACCGCTCAAGGAATATTTGAGCATTATTCCAGCCATTCCATTGGTAATATTCTATTTGATGATTTTTCTGCAGGTTATTACACTATTCAATATCCAAACAGCCCAACATGCTTTTCTTCAGCAAGAAATACCTCAAATATCGATTTGGTCTTAACTTATTCATGTCAACATTGTAGCCAATTGGTTACCCATGCTGACTTCGGTTCTGATCACCTTCCAGTAACTTTTAAAATATCCCAAAAAATAATTTTTAATCCCAACAGCTCTACTTTCAAATACCAGGTGGGAGCAATATCGAGCATTTATGGAATATAACTTCGATCCAAACATTCCTTTGCAAACCAAAGATGAAATTAATTATGCTCTTGAATCTCTGACTACTTCTATAGTTGAAGCAAAAGCTGCCTCAATACCAAAATGCGAGGTTAAATTCGATTCAATTATAATAGACGATGATCTTCAGCTCTTGATCCGTCTGAAAAATGTCCGTACGAGGCAATATCAAAGAACCCGTGATCCTTGAAAGTTATCTGGCGGGATTTGCAAAAACAAATTGAAAAGAAATTCTCTGCCCTGATGAACAAAACTTTTGGAAATGTTTCGAAATTACACCCGTCATCAAAACCCTTTTGAAAGCTCACAACAATTTTGAAAAACCTCAAAAACCTATACAAGCACTTAATGAAGGCAGTAAAATTTTGAACACAAATTCGGAAAAGCTCAGAAACTTGCTAAGCAATTCGAGAGTTCCCATAATTTCAGTTTGGGTCTTACTCGTCCTATTGAGAATCAGGTTTCTCGGGATTATCTGAATATTTTCTCTAGGGAAAACATTTTTGATGATTCCTGGGGGACAGATTTAATTTCCACTCTGTATTATGATTAGATTAATTCAAAATTATTTTACTAACAGAATTCCAAATCTAATCGACTACCTGTTAGAGCAGGAGTTCCTCAGGGTAGCATGCTTGGGCCTATATTGTATAACATCTTCACTTCGGCCTCCCTCATTTGCTTCAGGGCTGCCACAAATCTTTGTTCGCTGATGACACAGGCATTTCCGCTAAAGGAAGAAGTCTTCGTGTTATTTGCAGCAGACTGCAGAAAAGTTTAGATATTTTCTCTCCTTATTTACAAAAATGGAAGATTTCTCCCAACGCTTCCAAAACTCAACTTATAATATTTCCACATAAGCCTAGAGCTTCGTTTTTGAAACC
Source organism: Ochlerotatus camptorhynchus (assembly GCF_037179485.1). Taxonomy (NCBI): domain Eukaryota; kingdom Metazoa; phylum Arthropoda; class Insecta; order Diptera; family Culicidae; genus Ochlerotatus; species Ochlerotatus camptorhynchus. The sequence goes on from NW_027040524.1 coordinate 3,489,653, forward strand.
TAGAAGTAGTCACATAGTCACTATGAACGGAGTTCCAATTTCCTGGTCAAGTCAATTGAAATATCTTGGATTGGAACTTGACCAAAAATTAACTTTTAAAGATCACATTGAGGGCAGTCAAGCCAAGTGTAATAAATATATAAAATGTTTGTATCTTCTTATAAACAGAAAATCCAAACTTTGCCTGAAGAATAAACTGCTAATATTTAAACAAGTTTTTAGACTGGCTTTATGCTGTGCCAATATGGTCTAGTTGTTGCACTACCAGGAAAAAAAATCACTTCAAAGGATTCAGATCAAAACTCTAAAGTTGCTTTCTCTTACAGTACTACCGAGGTTCTTAGAATTTCAGATGTTTAGACTTTAGAACAAATGTCCAACAAAATATTTTATAATTTCAGGCAAAAATCGTTGCGATCCTCAATTTCAACGATTAACTGCCTTTATACTTAGATAAGATTTGGTTTTAGTTTTTAGTCAATAAATTTCAATTGTTACACTGACATGCAGGTATAGAATATCTGTTTAAAATACTGAATTTCCAAGGCAGGAACAATGGTAAAACACTTAGAAATATTTCATAACAATAAAGGCTGGTAAGTTACTGTAGTAGGTGAAGCCCCTAGATTAAAATGCAATGCAATTTATTTTGAATTTCGAACAAATAAAAAGTTTAAAACATTGGATTATTGGATGGAAAAATGGAAATTTAAGGAACATTATGGAACATTAAGGAGATTTCTAGTACTCGTCATTGCCGTCGATGCTGGGTTTGATTAGTTACAGCAACAACTCGATCATCTGTGTTGTGATGTGATATGAGGGCCTCGGTGGCCTTAGAGTGACCGTTTTTGCTTACTGAGCAGAACATCATGAGTTTAATCTCAGGTCCTTTCACATTCAAGATTCGTCTCTTTCTTTCTTAACTTTAACGCATCACTTTAATTAGGCGTACCGTTGTCAAAACGGACCCTAAGTAGTAGAAGTACTTACCGACCCTTTTATTCAACATTCCAGTGATTTGTGGAAGTACACAGGATTTTTCGGCTTCCAACAAAGCGAGTATCACGTCAACACATTCCTACCCTTTCCCTATTTAAGCTGCATTTTAACGTGGCCGGCGCTGGTATTGCCTATTACTACGTTTGAGATCAGCAGAGATTGTGGATGTATGTTAGTCCCAAGTGGTGGTCCCACACACTTAGAAAAAATCATGTAAATTTAAGTACTCTGACCGTGACATATACGAGCGTCAATTTTGACATAAATTTGAGTCATAACAGACGCAAAATATAGCTCAATCAAACGTACTTTTCGTCGAGCAACGAACTTTTCAGTCTCGGAGCACTTAATTTTACATGACATATGTTTGTTTACGTCTCATCCTTTATGTCAAAGATGGATTCCGTCACGTGTAAAATTAGTTACTTCTAAGTGTGCAGTCTGTTGGTTCTCTGTGAAATTACAGATGATCAATAACCGATGCAATAACGGAGATGCAACCGCTTACGGTCAATCATGCTCATATCAACCACATATTCAAATTTGACAGCTTTTGGACCACCAGCTACCACCAATAGATGGAGTTATATAGTTATTGGGTAAATGTCCCTAAAACCAGCTTAAGTGTCCTATGCATACATTTCGAAGGATTGCATTTATGCAGCCGAAAATATCCATTGGTATCGACCAGATGACGCATTGTTCTTAGAAAAATAGAAGAACAAGAGATTTTTTTTTCGCCGGTGGTGTAGTGGTAAACGTGATTACCTCTCACCCCAGCAGGCCTGGGTTCAATCACCAGTCGGCACCGTTGGGATGTTCTGAGGCATAACATCTCAGATCACGCCTTCCTTCGGCAGGGAAGTAAAGCCTTTGGTCCCCGGTTTATGATTTGATGGGTCGATAGGTAGGGTCCAGGTGTAGGAGCTGCCTCCCTGGCGTCGGTAGCATTGGTGCTCAGTAGGTTATTTGGAAGGTAGGTATTCACTGAAATTTAGTTCGAAGGTAACTGCTTTTAAACATGTTACAGTTTTTGAATAAATGACATTTTCCAATATGCACACTAAATATTCATGAATGATTTTCTCAGAATTGTGTCGGACAAATTTTGAAATGAAAGTGGCAGTAGAACCCTTATTCTATACCCATCGAGATACGTTTGTGAGAGACCGGTTGAAATTTTTATAATATGCTTTAAATAAACCAAATAGCTATTCAAGTCAGCGATCAAAAGTTTGGAGTCACCCCACAGTATGATTTGTCGCTGCTGTATGTTTAATTGAAGTTTTAGTATACAAAAATGAGAAAATATGATGAGCCACATACTAACGTTGTAAGTTTCATTGATTGCCTTTTAACTACTGCAAAGAGAATTAAAATTGGACAAAAAATGGACACTATGTAGTGTAATAATGTTCATGTAACTTTCACAATATTATAAAGTTATTAATTTTATGTGATCAAATGTGCAAAGAATAGCCAGGTGGCATATGATAGTGGGCCAAAATATATGCATAACCCTATTTTTCCAACCGGAAGAACTCTTAAATGTTGCGTGAATTATGAAAGTAATGAAATTGTTTTTTCTCTTTTTTTATTTCCAGGTAAGTGAACCTCCAAATCTTCTGACACTGCAACGGAACGTGGTCTCGTCATTTCTAAATACGCTGTGTGACAATGAAGCAATATTGAGTTTTTTTTCTTCGACAACCACGAAACCAGACGTGAAAAAGTAGGTATAGAATATTCCAGACATTCATAAAGTTTTGCTTTATTATAAATGAAAATGATTACCGCTGTTCACATGACATTCGATCCCTGGTGATAAATTTCATTTCCATTTGATGAAACAATCGTTATCAAAAAGAGATTATACGAAATCGATTCAGTGGAGATTTATTTCGATTGCCGCTTAATAGACAGTTTTACCGATATCCCCATTAGCATCAAATAGCAATAATGAATCGATGCTATCAATTTATTGCATTAGCCCGACAGAGAGATAGTGTGTATCCTCCCGGCAGTCTGTGTGTTATTTTGTGTCTTCCGTATGTTTCCCAGTCTGCTTTCTTGAAGCGTTCCGCGAAATATTGTGTTGTATAACCGATAGGCTGACCTCTCTTTGAAAACTTGCAGATCCTCGATCAGTAGTGACAATTTGAAACATTTTGACCATCTTTTATTGATTGTCACGTGGATGACTATTTAATTTGAATTAAGCTTAATTTACGATACGGCCGCTATAAAAATCGAGCAATCATCATTTTACAATGTATGAACCGAGTATGAATGTCGTCAGTTGCAATCCTCATCGGGTCAACGTGCACCGTCTTCGTTTTGTGTCAACATCTCGGCCTCACGAACAACAATAGCAGCACCATCATCGCGACACACAACGATATTTTCGCTCCGTCTCTTTCTTCCAACCAAATTCTCCATTCACGCACTTTCATAACGATAAAACATCCTACCAGAGATAGCCACGAAAAAAGGGTTGATGAATGCACACGCAACCGGTGCCTAACTGCGCCTTCGGAGTCGCGCAAAAGAGACAACAATACCGTGCGCATTCGATTCTCGGAGCGAAAGAGAGAGAACACATACCTACCTGAGGTCCAGCCGCCGTCTTATCAGCGCCAGCATCCAACCCGTTCGGCAAGATTCGCGTTTTGCTCTCTCGCGGTTCACACGAACAAGCCGTTCAAAACAGAGTTCCACATGCTCTCGCTCTCCCAGGAGCTAAAACACGATCTTGGGCACTCAACTCACCTGTACGTCCATCCGATCGACGACGGATCGTACAGCCAAAGCCATTGAGTGACCTGCCCCTAGTGCAGCTGAGTGAGTTCCGAGTGCGCCGCCGTCTCACCTGTTTTGACCAGGCGATACGCCGGTACATGCTGTGATTATGCACAGCTTGTAAACCGCCAGAAGTGGTTTTCAGTTTATATCGGCTACTCACCGAGTCAATACAGGAAATTGCTGACCCTCGACGCGGCAGATTTCGTCGTAGATTGTGTTTTCTTAGCTTACGTACGTGTAAAGTTGTCCGCGCGCGGAGTTTTCGTATTCGGCGCGAATTGCGTAGTACGTTTATCGATTGTATTTTTTTTTTTTTTTGTGGAGAGCACGTATTGTGTCCTTAGTGCAGGTCGGTGATCTTTTGAACCGCACAGGTCGATCGCGTCAGGTGTTTAAACCAACGCGTGACATTCAACGTGAACGCGGGGTCCATTGTTTAGCATTTTTGGTGATATTGCCGTTTGCATTTGGAATTAGCAGTGTTAGCCCACGGGCGAAAAAACCTAGTGACCGTAGCAGGTGTTTCCTGATTTCGTAACAACCTGGCATTGCGAGTGATCGCTGACTGATCGATCGATGAAATCCGTGAGCTAATGCCGGCCGTTGGAAAGAAAATTGTGTTTAGTGTACAGTGAACGGAACGGAAACAACAAGTGAAATAAGTGACGGTGCAAATGGGAAAGTGAATGGTTCCCGAAAGAAAACAAAACAGATCGATCAACGCCCACTCAACGCCCTCCGTGTGTCGTGAATCAGTGCGCGAATCGGGGTAATTGACTGATCGGAACGTCCGTGAGTGTACGTACGTTCCACCCCCAACCTCGGTTGTTTCTTTTCGCATATATGCACAGGTGTCAGTAAAGCCGTCAAGCTGGATACCGGAAGTACCTACACTTTAGCCTACCCGGATTGGCTGAGTGAAGATAATCGGTAAATATCAGAGCGAGAGAGAAAGAGAGTAATTAACCGTATTTCGGAAGCTCTCGCGTCTTCGGCTAACTCCCACCATCGCCACCTCCTACTGCACACCTAAAATTGCTTGTGGTGGTTGAGAGGGAGGGAATGCCGAAAGAGGAGAAATGCCTTCATCAACCGTCTCAGTGCATCGACGTCGTCAGTGTTTTTGGATTCGACCATCAGAAGGAAAGTGGAGCTAAGGGAAACACAGGAATGGAATGTTTTTAAGGGCTAATTATAGGCCAAAAATGAGTTGGAATCCTTTCGGAATAAGTAGCATGGAAAAATGCTTCATATTGGTGTTTATTTTCTAGAGTGGGAGCACCAGCTAACGAAGGCATCGGAGAGAACTTTGAGAACGAAAGGAAAAGGGAAATTAACACTTTCATGTGAAAAAAAAATGTTGAAACGTAAATTCTTGTGGGTTGTTGTTAAGGAAGAAGACTAATTGTTTGAGATCCCGGAATGACTTGAATGGTTGAGTACGAATTTCAAATGCACCGTTCGACTGTTGAAACAGTGTTATCTTTTGATTATTATTATTATTATTATTATTATTATTTTATTATTATTATTACCATTGGCTTCGAAGCTCTTGCACCTGCTTATCCGTGCTCTCAACTACGTGTTTGTAGCACTTCCACAGTTATTAATTGAGAGCTTTCCAAGCCAACCAACGTATGAATTGCTATGTTGTGTGCCAAGTGCAATGATACTCTATGCCCAGGGAATTTTAGAGCATTTTCAACCCGAAAGATTTTCCAAGGTTGATCCAGCGTGCCACTAAACCTTCATAAATCCTTACCATTTTTTATACAGGCTCATATTTTGGGGCTATTTAATCAAACGAGAGGGTAGTGTATTAACAAATATTTACTTTATTCAAAATGAAGCAGTTAAGGCCTCCATATTGCAAAAACAGTGAATAGAGAGCATTTAACGAACTTGTTGGATACTTGGATTGACTTCACAAAATATTGCAACCTTAATCACTGGAGCTTTTTTAACGAATTGGTTTTTACATTCCGTTCATTTGGTAAGGCTCAACCGTTAACAAAAACATTGCGGAGGCAAATTTCTTTAAATAAATTTTAAAATCAATTGGGGGTTAGGAAAGTGTAGAAGCCGAAAAACGGGGTTAATTCCGCGGTATTTTTTTTTTTTTTTTGCAAACAGAAACACTTTAAAAGAATGCGGTTTTCAGCATTCAATTGAAAATATTATAAATAACATTTTCACAATTTTTGGTTTTTGAAATCTTCAGTGAGGTAGCGCTGCAGTCGTCTAAGTGATGGCATCCCTGGCGTGAAGTGGTTTGCAGAATGAAAAGCTTTGCAGCCGGAGGTAGTCCTACACACTTAGAAATACCTAATATTACACGTCATGGAATCTATCTTTGACATAAAGGATGAGACGTAAACAAACATGTCATGTAAAATTAAGTGCTCCGAGACTAAAAAGTTCGAAAGTACGTTTGATTGAACTTAATTTCGCGTTTATTATGACTCAACTTTATGTCAAAATTGACGCTCGTTTATGTCAGTCTCAGAGAACCTAAGTGTGTAGAACGAAATGGATAAAATTTCATAAATTAGAATGTTTAAACTTGGCCGATTGTAAAAATATTGATTTTGTGATTGTGGTCTGATTTTCAGGTCTATTTAAAAAAAAAACTTTTAAATATAAAGATAAAAAACTCAGGTACTTAACTAGAAAAAAAAATTGTAGAACAAGCTACAAAAAACAAATCAAAAATCGATTAATCAATTAGAAATATGACATTCGTTTCCACCTGACTTGAAAAACATGGTTTCGAGAAAACCGCGATTAAAGATAAATTTCATGCCGGGAGCGCACAGATAGTCCCCAAGTCTCCGCCCCAAACTAATGTGAAAGAAAGTGTTCCCGGGTATAAAACCAACTGTCCCGTATTCTTTAGACTCTAAACTATCATTTAAGACCAAAAAATCCATTTATTGAACCCGCTACAAGGGCTAACTCCTTAAATCCGTACTCTGAGCCAATGTCATATAAGAATCCTGATGAGTTCTGCTGATGTTCCGTGGGTGGCTTACCATGTGCTTTCTCCTGTACCCGCAACTTCTTTCATTCTTCCAACTGTCTTATCCTTCAACAATGCCAGCCGCGTGGCCTCCTCTTAATTTCTTTCCCGATTTCTGTCCATCCAGTCTACGATCCCAAACTCGTGGAAATTATATGCATCCCAGTAGGTAAGGGAATACGGGATAAGAACGCCCGGCAGGATAAGGCTGACCACCACCACGATTCTTGCAAATGTTCAATACAGAATAGATTAACAATATAATTTTTTTATTTTGATAGAGGGTTAACTACCCCATTTCTGGTCTATTTAAGACAACCCGCACTTAGTCTTTCTTAATCTAGCGCAGTTTATCACCAAACGAAATGTTATTATTACTGATGGCAACAAAACTTATTAACCTTTCCGTATGTACCGTAAAATATGTATTGCCACTGTGGTTCACCGTACATAATATATCCACCAGTGACAATGTTTTTGAACTCTCATGTGATTAGACTTGTCATGGTGGGTTTTGATTCAATATGATTTTAACCTCTTCCCCGAGGGTACTCGATATATTTCCAGGAGTGGCCAATGTGTTCCTTGAACACTCACTATTACTCCCATTGATCATATTTTCAAATTCTCATGCGATTTGATTTCTCGCATTATGAGTTTGTAACGTTTTTGATCATTTCTAGACCTGCGCACACCGGAACCTTCTCCGGCCATATCTCCGGAACCAGTTAACCCCAATCTCAAAGATGTTCAATTGTAATCTATGTGACCATAACACATATCATTTGGTGCTTGTTGCGTCCAATTTGATGCACTGGTTGCTGAAAAACCAGTCATGGTCTGTCTTACCCAGTTGGTGGTCCTTCTTACCCCGCCGGTAAAGGAACGAGTAGCTTTTAATCGTTCAAAAAATTTATGAAAAATCAATGTTTTTAAATATTATTTGTCCATAGTAAAATGAACGGTAATTCAAAATGTAATTTTAATGTTTTGACATCCAAGCTGCCTCAGATGTTTCTTCCAAAATGTGTCCAACTTTCCATGGAAGTTCATATCATAAGATCTTTTGGCTTCCTATTGATAATACCTTCTGATTTCCCAGGAACCTTAACCTAGACATTTAATGGAGGCGAACCAGCCCAAGGCTGAAAGCCTCCTTAATAAAGCTAAATAATAATAATAATAGACATTTAAATTTGGCTTCCCTCAGAAGATTCTTCCAAAAAATAATAGAAGATTCTTCATCCCTGTTTTCCTCTGTTTGGGACATAACACCACTGCGACCAGTAATTTGATCTATTGTAGTATATTCCGTGTCTTTAGTTCAGTGCATATCGTATTACTCCATCACTATTGAGAAATGATGAAATATTCGGTTTTGAAACAGTTGTCATTATTGCCTTCATCGCCAGGAATCGATTCTAATTGAAAGGCCCCTCTATTTATACCATTTGAGGAGTGAGAGCTCCCTCCAAAAGCCATGGTATATGCCATGAATGGTATATGCCATTCGTCTCTCCGGGTCTTGGAACGAAATTGTGTTTTTCAAGTGATATTATAGCCTTTCGGTACACCTTGATGTACGAGAAAGGCAAAAAGGTGGGTATCATAAAATTGTGTTATATTTAGCCAAGGTTTTCTCTCCCAGGTGTGTAATCATTTTGCAAAACGTAATAATATGTTGCTTGATACATTTTATTTTAAAATTGTATTTGTAAAATCGTTACCACAGTGTTAGTGTTTAGCGCCAGTACATCGTACTTGGCTTCGTTGTACAGTACTGTACATTTCTCGATGATCTTTATTTCGATATTCCTTCCTATGTTAATCGTTTCAGCAACTCTGATTCATCAACACTTGGTGAGCATGAAGTGCTTAGAATCGCATTAATAAGCATATAAATTGCTCTTTTGATTGTCGATTTGGTGGTGGAAAGTTGAATCTCTCACTAAGATGTGCTCGTTCCCCCGCTGCTGGCCTGCAAAAGGACCTAAGTAACTAACGGATTTCCACAATACATGGCATATAAGATCGACTCAAATTTAAGTTTAAATTATTCAAACTTTAAAAAACGTAGTTTACTTGTAGACTGAGTAAAAATTTCCGAGCCTCATAAATCTTTTCGAATATGACAAAAATCGACGAAAAATTTACTCACTCTAGAAATATACACTCAAAGAATAAGTCACATATCCAATGGTAAATATTCATTAGAATTTCACATAACTTTCATGTGATATCATAATTGGGAATTCCACCACAAAATCACATGAACCTTATGTGTCAAATGAAATTTAAGTGATTTATCATATAGAACTCATGTGATCACATGAATGTTATGTGAAATTGAGATAGATAGCATTGGTTTTATAAATGGAAAAATAGTATGTGCATTCCCAAATGGAAACTACACGAAAACTTTTTTCCGTGTACTAATTTCATAATGTACATCGAGATGTTGCTCATATTACAAAACAAATTCCCGAAAAAGCTCGGAAAGTTTTACCTAGTCTATGAGTTAACTACATGACTTTCGAACATGACTTTTAATGACATTTCAAATTTTGCATCTATTTCATGACCACCCCTCAGTTACACGCAGAACTTTTGCTAATTTTATGCAGCCAAATTACAGACATTTCTGAAATTTTCAGACATTTTTCGCAGACCTCTCAACCTCTCAACCTCTATACAAGTAAATCTGGCAAACTTAGTCAGCTACTTATGACTGTTGGGACGGTTGGTTTGGGACAAACTCTTATTGCATATCCATTTACACTTCTATACAGCAGTTATTCTGCTGTTAAGTTGTGTGTTAACTTGAGAGGCGCTTATTCAACCTTTCCCAATTATTCGATAATCACTACACAGCTTGATCTTGAAATACTATTTACCATTTGTTGATGGAGCAATTTATTGATTTTATTTAGCTGCGAATCAAATTACTCGAAATTATTTATAAGCAAACCACCAAATTATTACCCTGCACAGGAACTTGGACTCGACCTCCAGACCACCGCATTGGCAAACCTTGAAACTACCAACTTCGCTACGCTAACACTTTGAGCTGACGTAAACAAATCGACATTGTCTTCAACAACAAGATCGCTGAGTAGAGACTTTATAATAGTGCACATGAATCACTTTTCTCGACTAGTTAGTTCAGCTTTGTAAAGGAGCGGAGTAAAAGCTGTAAAACTGCCCACGTCTAAAAATAAACCTAGATGACTTTAAAAATGCTTCAAAGTAGCGCTAACACAGTTTATAAGCTGAGTAAAGGTTGTTTAGTTGTTGAAAAGCACTTTTGATGTTTATGTTATTCAGCAAGAGTGGTTGGTTGCATTGTTGGGAAAATATCAAAAAATAAAACCTCACCAAAGAACAAGATCACGCTTGATTTTCGAAGATAAAAATCAACAAGCAAACATCTGCGGTTGATATTGTAAGCTGTGTTATCGCAGCTCGGAATATCAAGCTAACAAAACTCACCAGCTGCAAATCTCACCAAACAGTGGTGCAATTGAGTTTCATAATTTTTGCTTTACACCCGAACGCAACCGAAACTTCCATAACGGCTGGCAGCGTGATATTGAGAGCATATGAGAGCGGAAAAATATCAATTTGCTAATGATTATGCCATCACTGGTTGGATGTGTAGAAGCCATCAAATGAGTAATATATGCTTTTAATTAGCTTTGTTTTGCAACTACAAGGTGAAAGTTTTTTTCTATTATAATAGTCTCTTTAACGCTCTTGGGTCATTCGTGACTTGTCCGGAGGTGAGATTTGAACTCGTGACTTTAGCGTGAGAGGTATGGATTCTAACCAATACGCCGGGGTCGCCCCTCTTAAGCGGAAGGTTTATAAATATTTGCATAGAAGTGACATTAGCGTTTATTGGCTGCTGTTATGCACTGCGACTGACAAATTGAATAATGGTTGTGAAAAAGTTGAGTGAACGTTCTCCAAAACTTTGTTGCAAGCTTCTGCTTCTGTAACTGTATCTGCAGAATTTTTTTCAGCTACTTTACATCACAATTCTGGAAAAGGTGGCTTATAAAGCTAAAAATGCTAGTTGAGTAGCTAGGTACATATTTACCACGGCAAGAACCAGTGTTCGAATCCCATGTTCAGCAGGGTTTTAATTTTTTAAATAATATTATTCCACCTATTTTATTGATTATAATGTTGGTTTTTTAAAAAACACGTTACAAGACCAGTATTTAGTTTTATGAGCTCCACCTCCAGCGCTTCTAATTTTGTTTAAATGCATGAAATGAAGCAATTTCTAGCATTATTAATGAATAAGTAATTCAACAGTATTTTCAGCTCCAAATGAGCACAATACACTTCAATTGATCGTCTGACAAAGTCATAGATGTAGTGACCTTGTGATCCTTTGAAGTATTTTATACAAACTACATCCTAAAAAACAGGGATTTTTTTACTGAATTCTTATAAAAACAATTTTTATAATCGTACCAAAGAAATCATCGAAGTTCTTAGTAAACTCCAAATTTTATGCGGTTGGATTAACGAGAAAATTAAAGCTTTGCGAATAGGACGCGTCAATGTAGTTTTATGTCAAGTTATAGTTTAGTCAAAATGCAGTTTTATGTCTTTTTGTTTATCAAATTTTGGCTGATAGCTATTTAGGTGCCGTGGTACAATTATCTCTGCTTGTCCAAGTTAATAGTATTAATTTCACACCATAATTCGAATAATTAAAAATTTAATTAATCATGTAGTGTAAGATAGGGTAAGATGCACCCCAGGCAAAAATGTCTTTTTGACGTTTAAAATACCTTTTTAGCTAATTTTCCAGGAACTGTTAAGGAACATTCCTTGTTAAATGTCTGAACTAGCAATGCTGTTTGATAAGTCCTCAAAATAAAATTTAAAAAATGTATTCAAAATTTGCAAAAAGCCATCTTGCCCCGGGGTGCATCTTACCCAAGCAAAACCTGTAAATAATTTACGGCAATATGTTAGGACGACTTGAACAAGACGTAAGTAGCTTCCGAAGCACACTTCAAAGAACCAGTGCAGTATGAGATTTGTGAAGAAATGGACCAAAATATTGTGAGGATGATCAGCGCCGATGATCGATTATTTAAACCACCCTATTAGCTATACTATTAACGGATGATATTGAATGAATTCAATTTATTACAATGATTGATTTTTCACCGGCAAGTGTTTACTACTTGTGCGTTAATAAATCGTCTGCTAAAAAAAAGCTTCAAATTGACCGTCCTAAATTACAAAAATCCAATCAGCCGCCTCATTGTGCTACAATCGGTCAGTACCCTCCACCAAGGCGTGCATTTCCATTTTTCCTCCGAGTAAGCACGCTGACAATCCAAACCATCAATTACCGGCTCCGGCCTCGGCAATCATGGTCCACATCAAAACAACAACACTACCTACTACCAGCCGGATCCAGCCAGCAAGGCGTACCGGGGCCGTTCCTGGTGTAAATGACCCACCAAATGAGCAGTGCACCAATCATATGCCATCCGCCACACCACGCCAGATATTTGACCGTGCAGAAATTTTAACCATCACTCTAACCATATAGACCATGCAGTCTGGAACCTGCAATTAGCGCACTACTTCGGAGAGCCAGCAGCCAGCTGGCCGACCGAAAACCCCGAAACGCGTACTTCCGTACGCACACAGTTGCACACGGATCTTCACACGTAAACTCTAATTATAAATTTTCCTCTCCACACCGACCGGACGCATGATAGAACAACCGACGATCCCCGGGTGTATAGCCTCGTCTGATGATCCTGCTGAGTCGCGTCAGGCAACAGTCGCAGTAGGGTCCCTCTCACCGTGTGCGTGCGCTTCCTGAACGGATCTTCACGCTAGTCTCAAAAGACGACGCGACAACCGACGGCGACGGCAGTTCGGTGGTGCAGGGTTGGATTGCTCAATTCAATTGCTACGCTTTCCGAACTAACGCTCCGGGTCCAACCCTGCGCACCGTTCAAGTCCAAGGCAAATTATGTGCGTTCCTCACGGAAGAACAGTTCCCCTGTGTGTATGTCCGTCCACATTACGGCCGAGCACGGCAAGGCATCTCCGAAAAAAACTTTGTTGTCCACGTCGCGCTCCGTCCGTGAAGAATAAATATCATAAAGGATAATAACAGAGTGGTGCCAGGCCGGACCCCAGGGACCAGGGAAAGGGAAGAAAATGAGCATTGCTCGCACTCTGAAAAGGGTCCTAACCCTTTTTATTACAAAATCTTTTTTTTTTTATTCCCTTGCATGATCATTTTATTACATCTCGGTCCTGCTCTGCTTTGCTCTGCAAGGACCGCTTCTTTGTACATTCTTCATCGAGGCAAAAGACGAACAAAAAACGCTCATTCATCTCATTGTTTGAGGTTATTATTTAACGTCGTTGGACATCTCGCCTCTGGTGAAATGGGAAGGTAGGTCCTTTTTTACGTCTTCAAGGTCCGTTGGCACAGTGCACACACACAACTTCACTCCTCGGGAGATAGGGATGACGAAAGGGACCACGGACAGTTTGCGCTATCCTTCCGCATTGATGATTCCTCCGATGTTGATGATGGTGTGATACACGAGGAAGGGTCTGCTGTCTGTTTAGGATTCATTTTTTTCGGATCTCTTCAATCACCTTGGCAAAGGCGACTTTTATCCGTTGGTCTGCTCAAAGGCAGAAGGATTTCGTTCGTAGTATTGGTCTTGGATGTGAGGTAGTTGGTGGCCGGGCCCGTGTGAAAGTTTCTGGATTTGGGATTGTGATTGCACCGCGCAACCGCGTCGGTTCGAAGGACGGCGGATTTGCATATAATGAGTCTCGGTGGTGATTATTGGACCTAGAAGAAAAGGACGATTGGACCGATTTTTTTTTTGTTCATGTTGCTTAATGTTGAACGTTCTTATTTGGACCAGAGGATTTTTTTCTCTCTCTCCTGTAGGACATCTGGAGAGTGTTGTTACAGCTGTTCGAACGTTCTTTGCAATGCCCTGTGGATTTAGAGGTCATTGGCGTGATTGAGACTCAGGTAGTAATCTATTTAAAGGGCTCAGTCTATTTATTGAGTTCTTTTAAAAGACTTTCGATGACGTTTCTATATCAACCAACGGTCCTTCAGTAGATCCTTTCGGTTTGGCATGTTGTCAGTTTGGAATCAAGTTATCGATATTTTTGGAAAGGTTTTACTTTGGTGCATTTGAACAATCTGCCATATTTGTCATTAGATTCATATGGTTGCCTAATACAGTAATAACTCAATTATGTAAACTCACTTTTTGAAAATCATTTCTAATGTTCTACGAATCCCATGCGTCTAATTGCACCAAAGAAGATGAATGAGAGAGATTTGGAATTACGATTATGAGCAATTATGGAAAGATCAAAGATTCATGCTTGGAGGGGCTGCAAAATTGGGCCATTACTGTATTTTAAATAAGCAAAGTAGTGCGAATGTTGATTACTTGGGAATTAAGAAATTACAGCAAGAGGACTGGTCATCATTCAAGTGACAGTATATGATGCGATTATGCCTGTCTTACAGCTGTCGTTTGAAAAAATGAGAGAGTTGCCAGTCTTGTTGATGCGTTGTCCAAGATGGGAATGTATTTTTTAAACGAATCTCTGGATTTAAGGACACAATTGATAGAATCCACAAATGGCCGCTATAATGCCTAATTTTACAAGGCAAATCAACCATTGGCCATTTATGGATTCACATTTTCTAGATAATTCAAATATCAGCTACCAGAAAACATACAATGACAAAACTCCATACGTACGCACTGTGGTCATAAATGGAAATATAACGGTAATGAATCATTTGCTCCGTGTCTATTCATCTTAGAGGGATAGTGTCTTCGTAGAAGTTGTTTGTAGCGTAAACGCACCTATATTGGAGGTACGTTAGTGTAATGTGTTCTAATCGTGGCTCCATCCGAGACTCCATAAGCCACTACAGAAAAACATTGCATTAGCGTACCCTTACTATAGGTGCGTTGAACCTAATTAAATGTGCCTAATTTTTATAAAAAAAAGATGATTGGGGTGGTTCTCATTATAGCTTGAATCAGGCATCTAAGTTTTTAGTTTTATGTTATATGTGGCAACATTCTTCAGGTAAGCTTTAAGTGCTAACATTCTTGCAGAAAATATTATTTCAAGCAACTTTCCTGAAGAAATAATTTCCAAGCTCTTCCTTAAATTAGGGTGCTCCTAAAAACTAATTTTCTCATTCTATTTTTTTTTTTCAAATGTTTTGAAAATGTTGTCTTTAACAGAATTGTAGAAACAATTATGGTGCACAATTTTGAAAAAAAAGTATTTGGGTATAACTTAACATTCAAAAGCTATGGGTAATTTAAATCCAAAAAACATATAGTCTTCTAATATTTATACCTCGGGAAGTTGGATTGTTAATTTTATTCTTGATATAACTTTTAAAGGGTCACACTAGACGCAACCTTTCAAGTTTAAACTGCGAGAACGTTTTTTTTTTAGAATGGAGTTAATATATAAAAATGAATTTGTGTCTGTCTGTCTGGCCCTTATAGACGATAGGCGTGAAAATTTGTATGCAGGGGTTTTTAGCCGGGAAAGGTTCTTATGATGGTTCGAGACCCCTTCCCCTGTATAAGGGGGCTCCCATACAAATGAAACAAATAATTATAGCATACTTTTTTTTTTTGAATCGGCGCATAAACTCAAGCTAATATTGAATCCCGAGCAAGACCGGGCACACTCAGCTAGTCTGCCAATAAAAACGATTAAATGTTCCAATTAAATCGCCGAACGTAATGAAACATTTTCGATTTATTGTTGGTACCTTCATATGTTTTATTGGCATATACTTTTTTTTTTTTTGTTAATGCGTTTCATATTTTTTTACATCTAATCTTTTTTAAGGAACGTTCTCTTTTCTTGATGCACAGATTAACTGTCCTGCCCATGTTTTTTTTTGGTTAGTAGAGCAGAGCGACGGGCAAGCGTATAATAGAAGTTTTTAAAATAATAAATGTTCCCTAAAAAATATGCAATGTACCAATACAAAAAATGAAATGTCCCATGTCGTCGAACTTTATGGAACATTTCGTAAAGTTTATTGGTGCATTCAATATTTGTTATGGAGTATTTATGTATGATCATGGTGCCTTCACAGTTTTTCAAATTAATATTTCAACTTAAATATTCCCACATCTGCCTGTTTTTATGGATCAATTTTTGATTGTTAGGACACATTTTATTGTTTCTATTGATGCAAAATATAGGCTGCCCATATTTGATGTAAGGTGTTATAAATAACCAGAACCGCTTAACTCGAAAGAACTGCTCATGTTTAAAATAAGGAAAATCATTAAATCTGTTTGATTTTAAATTATCATCAATCTGAAATCACTCAAAGCTCAAGGATATAATCATATATTTTTTTTCGAGAAAATTGGAGAACTGAGATAAGTATTTAAAAAAAAATTGAGAACAATAATCATCTATTCCTAGAAACAGTTCAAAAGACATGAATACTTCCCTTAGTCCTTAAAACTTTCAAAATTGGCTGGAAAAAATATGTGCTCGAAATTTTGAAAAATCACTACGTCTAGATGCTCTCGAAAATTCCATGGATTTTCAAAAATGTCTTCAAGTCTGAGAAATCAAAATGAAAACCAGTTGTGAATACAAGTTTTGGCCAAACGTCCATTCAGCCAATGCACTATTCAGGCAAACTTCCTGGTCCGGCAAAGTCATACTAGTGTTCGAGGTTTGCCATCTACAAATTTAAAACTGATAGTGCAATGATAAGTCATCTTGACGACCATTCGGCCACTCTGTATTGTACCATTTGACCATTTACTTACCCAGAACTAAAAGCAGGTAATGCCGTTAAAATAAGTGGCAAAGTTGCATCATTTTCGAGAAGCAAAACTAGCAAGCGATACTGCTGTGCACCACAGTAGGAATGGGTTCAATCCCAGCCGAGATCATAACACCACCCATGTATCAATTTTGGTTTTATGAGGGTTCTGCAGACCATGATTTAGGGATGTAGAATGCTTTAAAACCTGTATAAAACTTGTAGTGTTACTTGGGCAGATGAACAGGATATTTTTCCAGCATTAGTTTTTTGGTTAAAACTGTGCAAAAACTAATGTCTGGATGCAGAGTCATACTCAGGATTTTTTAGTTGATTGCAAGTTTTCAATTTTGCGCCCCTCTCACTAGAAAATTTACGTGATGAATAAATAAGTTTTTTTATACTAAAAAATAAGTTTTGACGTAAGACTACATCTTTAATTTCTATACTGGGGGTCACATTAAAAAAAATCAAAATTCAGACATGTAACGAATAATCCCAAACACGGACGCAACGATAGAGCGCAAATCGAACAAACGACACATTGCGCATGCTCACATGAGCGATCTCAATGCTCGTTTTTTTTTTTTTTTTTTTTTCCTTTGGTTTGTTTTTTCCGTCGATCTTGTTTTCCGTGCTGAGCACCAATGCTACCGACGTGCCAGAAAGGCAGCTCCCACACCTGGACCCTACCTATCGACCCATCAACTCATGAACCGGGGACCAACGGCTTTACTTCCCATCCGAAGGAAGGCGTGATCAGAGATGTTATGCCTCAGAACATCCCGGCGGCGCCGACTGGGATTGAACCCAGGCCTGCTGGGGTGAGAGGTAATCACGCTTACCAATGCTCGGTTGATCACTCACCATTTCACCAATGAATGGAAGGGAAGGGAAGAGAAAAGCAGCGATAATAAAAACGCTTGCCAAATCGTTTTCTTCGTCATTTGCTTTCGCGAAACGGACGGATAAGCGTCGGACATGACGTATGAGCGGAACAGCACGCATCGCAGCAATCCGAAGCCGACACGACTTCGAAAGCACCTACATCGACAGGAGGAAAAGCTTTCCGCAATAGGCAGCATGACTAGGCCGCCGTCATCCGGTAGGCATCGACTTGCACTGGTGTGGCCACCATTTGAAAAACAACCGGCCCTTTTCAGAGCCACCAATTCAAAAACGGAAAGAGTTAAGAACTAAATGATCAACATATTTGTTCCGTCCCCTAGCGGTCCTACGTCAAGCCTCCGTTCGTGCCCCTAGGCACAGACACTTCTACTTTTTTAAGCAAATCTAGGATAAATGGTTATATGATCGTAAGTGCTTTTGTCAACAATGGCTTCACACTTCAAAAACACATCCAGGAACATTTAAACTACTTGATTCTGGCCAAAATTCCGTTTTTATTTAAAAACATTCGTTTGAAGCCATTTTTTATAGAAGTACGACCATTTGACTTATTTCATTCTTGAAATTACTGCTCAATTAAAAGTGTATCTTTGCCTATCGAGTTAATCTCCTACGCCTTTTGGTGTATTTGGTGAAGCTTTGAGCTTTAAAAGTCCCTTCTGTTGGTGGCTGAAAACATTAGGGTGATCCTCAAAATAATTGATATCCAAAAACTAACTTTCTTATTTTTGAGAATAAAGACAAATGATCTTCAACAATGTTAAAGCTGACATAATTTCAAACTTCACTGAAGACATCAAATGTCAGATGTTTCTTTGATTTTATTACGTCCCTACTGGGACTTTACGCCAGCCCTCACCTTAGTGTTCTCTGATCACTTCCGCAGTTTTTAATAGAGAGCTTTCGAAGTCAATACCATTTTTGCATTAGTATCATTCAGAGGAAATGAGAGAACTGATACTGCTATTCCGAAAAAAAATGTATTAGCCGGCGCCGGTGGTGTAGTGGTAAGCGTGACTGCTTGCTCACCCCAATGGGTCTGGGTTCAATCCCAGTCGAGGTCGGTGGGATTTTTCTGAGGCATAAAAATTTCTGGTCACGTCTTCCTTCGGAAGGGAAGTAAAGCCGTTGGTCCCGGCCCATGTGTGTTTAAATGGGTGCGATATCCTACGCAGGTGTGGAAGCTGCCTTCTTGCACATTCGATTGCCGTCAATGGATGGCAATCGATATCCGTCGGTGATTCTCACTAGATTGCGGAACAGAGACCGACGTTAAATAAAGGAATGAATTAAAACGCTTGCTACAGAAGCGTAAGAAGCCTAGAAGAAGAAGGTAGAGAACATCAAATGAATGTTCTAGACCGGCCTGTGAATCAAACCCATCGTCTCCAGCTTTGTAATACCGTGCCTTTACTAACTAGGCTATCTGAGGCCCCATAATCCCTAGCCATAATCAATCTTAATTGTTTTTCGTACAAGTCGATGCATTATCGTTAATAATCGATCTAACGTTTAGGATTCGAATGGTGTTTCACCGTATATTTTCTCTTGCCAGACTTAGATTGATGTTTTTCGATGATATTGAATCGATTATCATCAATTAATGCCGGACAAGACAATTATTCACGTACAACATTTCATTTGTTGTCATCCTGATGGAATCTTAAAAATAGCATACCCGAAACGTACCCATTTCACCGATTACCAAACCCAACAATCTCTCCCGTTCCAAACGAGTCCATAATCCTAAACCACAAACAATCCAAATGAAGCAATCTCTCACCCCGGAACCGGTCGTCGTTGGAACCGGAATCCGGTTTCCACCTGCGAAAATCAACACGGAAGCTGCCGTTGGTACCGGGGCACCACGCATCGACATCAAGTGCATCGTCCCGGGTTCCTAAAAGCAACAAAACAATCAGCAACACACGTTCCTCCCAGAAACTGTGCCACACGGGACGGGTTTGTTTTGTTGGAAATTCTTACCCTGACCGCCGCACTTTATCCATACACACGCGCGCGCGCGCAACCTGTCACGGAGCATGCGCGTCCTGAAGAAGCACCCGGGCTGGTGTGGCAGCGGCGGCTTAGAACCAGTTTACGTCCCAAAAACTGGATGATAATAATAATAATAAGCCAATATGGGGTTCAGTTTTCGGGTTCCGCGCGCACCGAAAGGGAAATCACGGTCCCAATTTTGAATAACCCGTCGTCGGCATTCGCCTGACTCAAGGGGCACAAGTGGTCAAACGGGTTTCGGTCGGCCTCTGTTGTTGTTTAAAATTCTCCGGATTGCTGCTTCTGTTACACACCCGGTTGATGGTTTTGGGTTGTTCTTAGAGTCAGGTACCCGGCGGCGGCTGTGGCCTAATCACAAAACACAACCCCGATAGACAGTCGTCTACCTTCAGCTGCAGGTGGATGTTTGGAATATTTGCGAGCCTTGAGGACGGCGTTTGTTTACTTTCGAAGGAACAGCAAAACAAAGACAATGACAAGAATGGAAGGCGAAGCAACAATTAGCACCATCATCTCGGACTCGGACACACTAATTACCCAGTCAGTAGGGGGTGACTGCTCGAGCTAATTACGGAAATTCTCATGACTTTCGGCAATCCTGCAGCAGGCAGCCAGCGCACAAAAATTAGGATCATAAAAGGTCCCGTCGAGTCCAGAGCAAGCGAGCGAGAAAGTCAGCTTGACTCCGGAAGTCTTTAGCAAAAGCGGAGTCCCGTTGTCGGTGTGAGAAGTGATTTCCTTAGCAGCTGAAAGGGGTTGCAGCAGTTGATTACATCGCTCACTGAGACCGGGAATCATCCGACGACGATGGGCCATTTTTCAAGTCATCCTTGGTGATGAAACGCGTCCGGAGGCTCGTCCGTGAGCGCGCGCGCTCACTTGCTTGCACAATTACAGAAATTATTAATTTTCCACAATTATTTTGATCTATAGAAACATGTCAGTTTAAAACTGAGGAAAATCACTTAAGTAGTTATAAATATTAGATAAAAAGCGATGGTAATCAATCATCGGAGGTACGAGCACAGGTGAGCCCTGGAGTCCGTCTTGGGCTCATTATTTCGCCTGCCGAGTGCCAAGCGAGAAAGAGAGGGCCAGCGGTCGATGGCGAGGCGCGTGAGCTCGTGTCCCAGGGTGCTGTGACGAGAGAGTGGTCCGTCTGTCCATCTGTCCGGCTGTCTTTGAATGGAGTGGTACAGACAAGAGCGCGCACCTCGTCCTGTGTATGCAGGTAGTGGCTCCCAGGGCGCAGAAACACAGAAGGAAAGAAATCCGAACATGATATGGGATTTGATTTATGTTCGCAATGATAAGTGGGATGAAAGTATTTATCTCTTTTTTTCGCTTATTAAATTTAGTTCGTTGGCAGAAGTGTGGAGGTTTTCGGTAGGCCGTTCGGATCTCTCTAAGTCCATTTCAATGTAAATAAAAGATTTCCTCCTGCTGCTCCTCGGACCGGGTTGATCTGTCCGCACAAGTAGCCATCCGTGGCACGCCGATGTTATCTTACGCCTCATACAACTGTCAAAAGGCAGCAGCACGAAAAAGGAGGGGAAGCAATCTCGCGGATCCCACAAAACAAACAAGCAACGAAGCGGAGGAATGATTTTTTGATTAATATGTTACAAATATTTTTACGATTGAATGATTAGTCTGTTTGGATTAGCGGAAGCCTCAATCGTAGCTAGACGCTGTTGCTGGTTCACGTGACTCATTTCCTGCCGTAAATGAGTGCTTGTCTGACGTTTATGGCCCCACGCGCTTATTCCATGTCGACAGCACCCATTTCTCTCACTAATTATGAAAACTAACAGCCCAATGCCAATTGAACTCTCGAGTGATGTGACAATCCATCGCATCGGTCGGAGGATGAGGGCTCTTTGAGCGTTTTTGCTAAAATTCAATTCGCACCCAACTACTTTAGACGTAGGTAGATGGCCGCAGAACTGCCACCACGCGGGAAGCGTTTATGACTTGGCTAATTATTGTGACAAATAAAAACTTATATTTTATGTGTTAATTAGATATTTAAATAGGAGCTGCCGTGTGGAGCCGCGATCATCTAATGACAAAACAAATAGCGATCGATTTAAGCCGCACAGGTATCGGGGGCCTCCTACCGACCTGCCCAGAAGCTAGTCCGTGAATTGATCCCCAACCGAGGATCGTTAAACTGTACAACTTCTTTTAGTATCGGATGAAAGCGCTCCGGCTCGGATTACTCCTAGATATTAAAGAAACTTCCACCGGGCTCTCGCGCAGATTGTTTCACTGCCCCCTGCCGCGAGCGACCAAAGTACTTTTCGTACGCATCCCGTGGGGCCTCGTAAAGATTATTATTACCCTTCCGTACTGATCCAAATAGCGGCCAGAACACGGGGCCATTAAACCGGTAACGATCAGTGCTCTCCGTCCGTCGGAAGCGAGAGCCACGGCCACCGTCGCCACCGTGGAATGACGTGCAGATGGCGTCGTCTTCGCCACTGCAATCGTCTTCCAATTGACAATTTACATGCTGAGGTGTTGATTCAAATCAGGCATCTTCAATCGACCACGGAGACATGTGTTTATTAAAATTTCTATAAATTTGTCCACTGGGTGTCGGCCTCCGCCACGGGAGAGAAGTTTTTTTTTTATCAATTCAAGACGTTTATTGTGGTCTGGGAAATCAGAGCCATTAATGGTCTTCGGAAATTTTTTTTTTCTTTTTTTGAGTGCGCGGATAAGCTCCAACATCGACAGCTGTCAGTGCTGATCAGTCATTGTGTCAGTCCCACCAACCATGAGGGCAACGGTGCAATAAAGTCTGGCTTGTGACTTGGATCTTTTGAGTGGAGTGCGCAGGCTTGTAGCAGCAGCAGCAAGCATCCAGCCAGCCAGCGCACGAATCGGATCGAGCTGCTTAATTAAGCTCGAAAACATACATATTAGCGGTCATAAGCCTGCGGACATTCAGCGCGCTGCTTTTGTACTTGTTGTTGCGGGGTAACCGTGGCAACCTACCTGTGAGCACGGTCATGAGCGCCAAATCGTAAGGGGGCAGGCCACATATAGACTTTTGAAATATTTGCTTACACTTATTATGTTGATAATAAATTTAATTGGATTCAAATTGGAGCGGAGATCAAAATCATGAACACCTAACCCTTTTTTTTACGCGGGTACATTTCTCCAATTTCCAATTTGTACCATCTTTTTTAAAGATTTTTATTTTGATTTTTTGGATTTATTTCAACATCACATAAAATTAAAATAACACCGCGTAAAAAGAAAGTAGGTTAGGCAAAAAGCGCGATTTGTGCATGATTTGGGCTCTTTCGGGAAAATGTTCCCATTTTGACGTTTTCGCACACATACTCGTTGAGCAATATGTAAACACACACATCGATGAACGTCATCGGGACACAAATTGTGGGTAAATGTAGTCTAAGAAGGTTAATTATTTGCAAAACGTTGCTATAAAACATGATGAAATCTAAGAGCTCATTTACCCCCTGACGATAATATGTATAGATGTGCCGAACAATCTTCTTTCCTATATGGCCTCCAGTTTTGTTTGCCTAAGCCATTTCGAAGCGTTGCATACAATGTTCATGCTAGTTAACAATTTTATTAATCACACATTCTGGTTGCCTGGAAATTAAATGTTTCATTGATATCTATAATATCAGAAAAAACCTGAATTAATCCACCTATGGTGAGAACTAATCCGTCTTATTAGTAGAAATTCCGACAAAAGTGCTCATATGATGTGAGGTGATCAAGGAAACAAAAATATTTCCGAATGACAAAATGACAAACGATCAACGAGCCGAACGATAATGATATAATCTTCTTCCTTTTTCTTCATCACAAACGATTTCAGCAACACAGCTGGCTCGGGTCGGTAGAAGGAAACGACCAAATTGTTGGCAAGCTGCTTCACGAAGTAAATGCAAAGATGATACACGCGTGTTAATGGGATTTTGTTGTTGTAATTTCTTTTCTCTATTCCGATCAAGCTATGTCCTCAACCATCTACATATATTGCAACAAAGGAGGCTAGCAATCTATCATTATCATACTACCAATCCGATCGAGCTGTGTTGCAGAGAGAGTTTGTCGTGGTAGTCGTAGCAAGCGTTTTGTCTATATCGTTGGTTGCTTTATTTGTTTGGATTCGTTGGAGGTGATGGATGAATTCTCCCATAATTTGAGGAATTATATAATAGATTTTGACCCTAGTCAAAAGCTGCTCACTTTCCCGAGGTTAACCAGAACATGGTCGAATGTGACCAGCGTGGTACTGGGCACTCAGGCAGCACACAGGTAGTCACCTGTTATTTTTTTTAATTATCATGTGATTTGAGGTAACGAGGAATTAGGCCCATACATACTTGAACATATTCCGGCCATATCTCCAGAACCAAATGAACGGTTTCAAAACTAGTCAAAAACATTATAAGGAACCATGGTATCTTTCATTTTTGGTGGTTGTTGCGTCCAATTTCGGTTTAGTGGCTCTCGAAACACGGCTTATTTCCAAAAATCCGTATTCTCCGGAACTTATTCCGACCATATCTCCGGAACCAGATGACCGATTCCAAAACTATTAATTTTCCAAAACTTTCATTTAACGATTGTTGCGTCCAATTAGGTTCAGTGGTTGTCAAGAAACACAACTTTGCTCCCAAAATTCGGTATTTCTCCAGAAACAGTTGACTGATTCCCAAAATGTTGGTTCAGTGGTTGCGGAGAAACATGACATAAAAAAATGTCGATACATTCACACACACCGACATTTTTCGATCTCGTTGAGTTGAGTCGATAAGTATAGTTAAAGTCGGTTTTCCAAGCGATACATATACCGTTCTTTGTAAGAAGGTTAAAATCAGCATTGAAAGCATCCTGTAAAATGACGGCTTTATGAGGCTGCTATTTTTCTTGACTATGGTCTAGTCAATCCAAGTAATCAATAAAACCACTAATATACCTTTTTGCTATGCATAATCCCAAGTTCATAAGATCACCACAAACTGAATTAGCTTACTTATTGATTACTTACAAACAACTGGGCTCAGTTAGCTTTGTGATAACAAGAAACTTGAAAAACAATTCAATCCAACACACTTTTCGTCGAGTTTCGTATGTTGCGTATACTTAATTTTACATTAAATGTGTGTTTACATTTCATGATTTGCGTTAAAGACGGTTAGTTATTTCCAAGCGTGTAGGGTTAATCATGAAAGGTTAATGACGTTTAATCTGATTGTCAAGTTAAAAGTGCTCTTTTTCGTTCTCTCCTGAGATCCAAAATGTTTATTATTGGAATTTTGTTTTGTAAATAAAACTAATATCCTTTCTCTGAGATTTAAAAATTAATATAAAATTCTTACGAGCACTCAAAAACTTGCTCTACAGTTTTCTAAGATTTTTTTTTAGCAAACCGAATAACATTGCAAGTTTTACTGTAGCATTCTACAAGCGAAAATAATTGATGGCAGATCTCTCAAAAACCCCAATGGTTACTTGGGTAGTTTCCATAGATGCAGGAACATCAATGGAAACTACAGAAGGGGAACTGCAAAGGAATCAACGAAGTAAAAAGTGGCAAAATTTTCAATTCAGTAAGCGATACGTTACACACGAACTTTCTATTGAAATATATGAACACTGACACCATCTAAACATGCTGCTTATGTTAGCTACTAATCTAATCTAATCTAATCTAATCTAATCTAATACAAACGCAGCCAGTACGAGAAATCATCATGGAAAATGATTAGGTTGGATGAGGTCTAATCATTTTTCTTGTCTAATTGATGTTTACAGCATATCTGAGATATGATATAAACATCAACATACTACTGCGTTGGATTTGCCGCAAAGATGATTCTTGGAAATGAATGGGAACATTTCTTGAATCTACAGGGGTGGAAGGATGTGTGGACATACCGTACCAAACGCTCCGAGTTACTATGTGTAGTTGTTTGTAATGTGTAAATATTTGTGCAATATTGAAAAATCATAAAGTAATGCAATGCAAGGATCTTACCGAGGCGCCGGTGGTGTAGTGGTAATCGTGGCTACCTCTCACCCCAGCAGGCCTGGGTTCAATCCCAGTCGGCACCGCCGGGATGTTCTGAGGCATAACATCTCTGATCACGCCTTCCTTCGGAAGGGAAGTAAGCCCGTTGGTCCCCGGTTCATGAGTTGATGGGTCGATAGGTAGGGTCCAGGTGTGGGAGCTGCCTTCCTGGCACGTCGGTAGCATTGGTGCTCAGCACGGAAAACAAGATCGACGGAAAACAAACCAAGGAAAAAAAAGATCTTACCGAATTTTCTCCTATGTTGGTAATGATTATTTGCACGCACGTACGTACTCATGACTATAAACTGCCCAAGTAGGGGAGAATGGTATACAACGCACCCCCTGGGCAGAACGCACCAGCTGACTTTCATTTGTGTTTTTCATGGCTTTTACGTAACTATTTTGTTGTCTTATCAAGCAGCACTTCTAGCATAGCATCTGAATTAAAAATCCTGCTTGATAAATCCTAGAATTGGATTAAAAATTTCAAGAAAAACTAAAAACAAAATGAAAAAGTGCGTCTTACCCCGGGGGTGCGTTATGTACTGTTCTCCCCTAACCATAGGCAAAGCTGAACAACGACTATATCAGTGTTTGTATGTTCTGATGAGGCCCGCATATAGCCAAAAAGGCGAAATAACGTGCCTATGGTTGCTTGGGTGAACATCAAATGATAGGTTCCTCGAAATGAACTAAACTTATCTTTGTTGGCTTCTTCCGTCATGTTGAATGGATGAACCTTTCAAATCCCCATACTCCAGGCTTTTGACGATCCCCAATGGCTGCACATTTTGGGACACTTAGCAGAATAGAACGCAACATTCATATTGGCAACCCTCTGCTTCGTGCCCCACAAACCAGCTGCTAATGCTACCCGGCAAGAGTTTTGAATCTCACTCATCTTGCACACGCGTTTCTGTTATGCACTTTTCAACATTGATTTAAAAGCTTCGCGACACTTTACAAGCATTACAGCATTAAATTGAAAATTGATAAATCAGAGGAAGAAAAACGCGCAGCAAAAATTCACACGTCAGTCTTCAAGCGCAGCCTACTTCGATCTCCCATGTTGCCTATGTTAGCTACCATACAGCCTCCAACCTCCTTTCGTCAGTGTTCTCGAATGAAACATTTTCCACTTTTGGATTTGAAATTGCTTTTCTGTTCCGTGATCAATAGATTATTGCTTTTCTGTGAAATGCCGTAACTACTTAAAACGTCAATTTTTGGTTGAATATCAAAAGGCACAAGATCAGCAATGAGCTACTGTAGATTTGTTTAGGCATATTCTAGGTGATATACGGCCCTCGGTGCCCTAGGTGAAAATTCTGCCCTCTGAAAGACATGTTAATTTATTTTTAAATCAAATGAAGTAGAAGTCAGTAGTACAACATTGGACTATGATGAGCAAAGCTACACAGTTGAAAAAAGTATTGTAAATTTCTAATCTAATAGCAAAAACGCGATTAATGGTTTTATTGATTACTTGGATTGACTAAGCCATAGTCAAGAAAAATGGAAGCCTCATAAACCCGTCATTTTGCATGATACTTTCAATGCTCTTTTTAACCTTCTTCCACGCTAGCTTACGTGAAAAGGAAGTTTACCTGCATGAATATTTACATCGCCATTTAAATTCAGATTTTGTCCGTGTACTGATATCACCATGTGAGGCACATCACGTCCATGTATGTCACAATTGTATTAATGGTGTTCATGAATGGTTCATAGCATAACAAATGGATGAGTTTCTAAGGACTACCTAATTGTTGAAAGTTTTCTTTTGAACGTGAACGAGTAAATTGCTGCTTTAATTCATTGAATTTCAGATAGTAAAACGTGTAATTTTATATTAAAAACCTGCTGATTGAAATTCACAAAATATGTGTATCTGTGAACGATTCTTCTGTTCTTGTTGTGTTCTGTGCAGAACTGCTCAGAACTATTTTAAAATTTCATTAGTAATCTGGATATAGCGAAAGAACATTGAAAATACATGAAATTCTTAAGTAGATTTCATCTTCAAATCATCTAAAAACTTCGTTATCCATACTTAATGTTGGTCGCAAAAACTCCTTATTAAAAATAATAACAAATACTGGACCTACCCGACGCCACTGAGCACTGTCTTCTGGAGGGTAGTGTTGTTGTACTCATGCGGTGATTCGTTCACAAATTGATACAACACTAGCGCAAAATGTACGATACACGTCGTATGGCTTATTATTAATATTGTGGACACGCATGAACTAGGAAATATCACACATTCTCCGTTCCGAGCCGAAGCGGAGGACTCTTGGGGCAAGGGGAGAGCCATACGGAGCCGCTTGACATTAATTCCTCATGCATGCATGGAACACTTAGGGCCCGCTCGCACTTGGCGTCGACATTTTTCGTCCGGCTTCGGCTGCGTGCTGCTCGGCTTTTTAATCCAAGTCTCCACCACCACGCTACACCGTTTTCAAGGCCATCTGTCAAGAATAAAAATAATTTACATAGTAAACAATTTCAACGCAAGAAGGAAAAAAAAACCCCCTATAGGCTCGGTAAGTACTTGTCTCCCGCGTTGATTTCCGACAATCGCCTCACTCACACGCTGAAATGAGCCTGGCAAAGCGTGCTAAATTTTGACATTTGCAACAATCCATAAAAGTCACACAGCGATACAAAGTATTTATGACAGTACACACACATAACGCGCATGATTGAAACCAGCAAGCAATTTACGAGGGACGGTAATCGGATACTGATTTGCTCGACTAATTTTCTTCTATGCCGTCACACCGGCAGAGAGAAGAGAAAATACGTCCCATTCTTCATCGTAGGTCCCGTCTAGAGTCATGCAGAAAAGATTGAATTTCAATTTCCCTTTCCCTGTTCCCGGTCCATTACCTATGAAGCATTCAATGAAATTTATTAGCCATTTATTGAAAAATATACTCGAGAGAGGAAAGCTCTGCAGCTTCCAGCCTGAACAAAGATTCACACTTGTCTGTCCATCATTTTTGGGTTCCTCCGCATTCATAGTCATTGCGAACAATGGAGAAGCTAATTCTCGATTGTTTCCTCTCAATGAAAGGGACATTTCAACGACCATCGTCAGCAGCATCCCTCATCAAGGCGTTAATGAGCCAAACTAAAAAAAACCCTCTTCTTTCGGAACAAACTAATCAAAATATCAAATTTCGACCCACTTCCAACACGGGATCCTGATTCAAAAAGGAGGGAAGCTGCATTCCGGCCATCCAAAATTGGAACGCTCTCCTGCGGAAGAACCCATGCCTGCCGAAAGGTGTCCGGTTTCGTTTGCTTGCTCGATTTAAATATCAAAAGAAGGTGGTGAGAAAATGTGTTCCCATTCTTTTCACCGGGCTCACACTAATTGAACTTCACTTAGACACATTTTTTTTTTCCTCTGCCAACTGTTATTCAATCATCAACACAATTAAGCTTTTTGTAGCGCTCAAAAAATCACTGGAACTGTCTGGAAATGCACC
Source organism: Ochlerotatus camptorhynchus (assembly GCF_037179485.1). NCBI lineage: Eukaryota > Metazoa > Arthropoda > Insecta > Diptera > Culicidae > Ochlerotatus > Ochlerotatus camptorhynchus. Next base: position 3,518,833 of record NW_027040524.1, read on the forward strand.
TGGCCACAAACAACCAAGCTGGCAGATAGTCTAATTAATAATGATTGATATCAGCGTGACTGATCGACCGACCGACCGGGCCGGGTCACTTGACGACCAAAATCCCATTTTGGATCATTATACCAATTTCGCCAGTTTTGGGTCCCGCTTATCTCACTTGACTAATCTATTAATTAAACAAATTTGTAAAGCCTTTCGCGCTGCTCAACTCTCCGAAACAAAGCACGATCGGCTCTCTGTCATCCCCATTTCGTCGGAATGCTGCGCTCCTTGGTTGGCTTGGCTTGGCATCGGGGGAAAATGATAAGGCGATCGGCTGCGCTCTCGGATTAATGTTTATTTAAATTAATGACCCACTCTTTCGATCTCCTCGGCCAAGACTATGTAGAAATAGCTTAGTGCTAGCGTTCAGCATATATGGGAGGCTCTCTCTCCAACTCTGTTCGTGTGTATGTATCGGTTACCGAAAGACCCACATTTCTGCTGCTTGCTCTATTGCCGGGGCCATCTATTTGCATGCAAATGAATCACTTCCCCCGGCCGTCATTCCCTTTCCCCTACACGCCATCCCACCGATCCGAACCATTATTAATTTGTTACAATTATCCTGACTGTTATTAATAATTATTAGCGTTACCTTCACACACTGTGCCAACCGAAATACTAAAACAGACCGATCCTGGTTCATGAGCGCGAGACTGCTGCTGACTTTGGATCAACGGGCAATCAATGAATATTCACTCAGCCCCTTCTAATGGTATAATTGATCGCCACGTTCGATTAATCTTATCACTGCATGAGAGCATGGGTATGTGTTCACGGAAGAAACGGACACCGAAAGGATCGATAAATAACGATTTCTCGATCGCTTTGGCACAGATTTATGCGGTCTTTGGCGAATGTGTGTCGATGTGGCAAAACATTGACGATTTTCTAGCTCTGAATCGTCACGTAACGGGGTGCAGCAGCAGGAAGGCTTGAATTTGCGCCATCATCAGCGTGGAGATGGTGGATTATGGTGAAAACAGTAATTCTCATAAATCATTTTTAGCGCTGGTGAGCTCTATGAAATGAGTTAAAATTTGAAGTCACTTCGAGATAATTAATTCAAACATCAAATTTTTCTCAATAATTCAAATCATTATCCCTTACTATTGACCTTGGATTGACTTGCGCTCTTACTGGTTCACCTTGCGCTTCAAAATGAAAATGAAAATTACTTTTGAATCCATTTCGGATTTGCCATTTGATTTCAAAGCTCTCTTTAACTACTTTCTATACACACTTATTTAGGCTTCTGCCGTTTGATAAATTTCAAACAGCAGAAGTGTTCGGTAAAAGTCAAAAAATCAGTTAAAAATCCAATAATTAGTTAATTTGTTCAGAACTTGTTTGCACTTCGTTCTGCTTACCCTATTTATTTAAAAAAAAAATAAAATTGTCAATTAGGTTGATAAATAACGTGTAACGGTCATTTGAAAATTTTACCGACTCTGCTGTTTAAAACCCGGTAAAATTCTACCGACCTCGGTGAGCTGAATTAAGTGTGTATGCTTCAGAACTCTCCTCGAAGTTCTATAGGCCAGTAATCGGTCAAACAATCTTTAAGTTTCACCTCCAAGGCTCAGTTGATGTTAGCCCGTTTATGTACTCGAACACCACATGCTTATTGCTCTGTTTCTGAATACACTATGACATGCATGCATTTTAGTTCTGTGGGTTCAGTCATGTTCTTGTCTAGTTGACCTATACATTCAAAGGATCTCTGAAATATGCTTAGAGAATCTCAAAATTAGGACAAGAGGTTTGAAAGAGCAAGTTCGGATATCTCAATTAAAAGTCCAAAGAACTGCCTAGGAACTGCCAGTGAACCTGGTTATCCTGTATAGGAGACTTCTTGGCAATACCATCAACTTAATACATAAATACAGTGCTACTCGTACATAAGCAAGCAAACTTCATAATGGAATTAGAATACGTTCAAAAAACATTGGATGAACCCAGAAGTTTCGCTGCTACAATAGAAAACATCTTTCTGCCTTTGACTCTATTATACGAGTTTTTGCCTACTCCCTACTCAGTATTCTTTGAAGTACTTTCCAGTTAATTATCCACGGCTTTCTGAACAAGAATTTACAATGATACTCTATGCCCTCGAGAAAAAAAATCCATGCATGAAAGATATAAACAACTAAGGACTGCTACCAACAATGCAAAAGGCTTCAAAAGCATCCCACTTTGATCCGCTAAAACAGGACTGTAGAAGCAAGACTAGAGATCCTTCGGAACAACTCTGAGAGCAATCCCAGAGGACTTCAAACTTCAAGAGTATTTTCAGAGAAACCTGAAGGCAACAATAGAAGTCCCATGAGGATCCTGAAGATCGTTGCATAGAAAGTCCAAAGAGTTCAATTACAAGTCCAGATAATATCCTATGATTACCAGACGGTCTCTTAAATATAAATATATAGATTATAATGTAATAAGTTTATATTGGGTTCATTTTCCTCACTGTGATAGAAACCTTAGATGGCCGTAGGAAAGTTTTTTCTCAGTTCAGAGCTTCAACGGAGTCATCAGATTCTGCCACTGCATCTGTTTTGATTGTGTAATTTTTCTAAAGTATCCGAAGCGTACACCATAGCATCCCATCCGGTTAGCGGAACCTTTTTCATGTATGATGGGTGGCTAAGGTACCATTGATTGCAAATGAAATTTTCAAAATTTTGGTACGTTAATGCTCTGTAAAATTTACCCACATCCCCGAGGCCTCTGGAACCGAATATGAGGTCCTATCAAAGGATGGCCGATGTGGTCCCGGAAAGTTGCCCAGTAGCTCTTAGTTGAATGTTTATGACATTCAGAAAATGCTGTTGCGTCGCATTATGAGGTTCTTCCCAGGGCCCCTAGGGAAGCCTCCGAAGACTTTTACATATTTCTTCCACTCCTGGGTAACAGACCAGTAACTAGTTACGTAAGCTTGAGGGTCACTGATGCAGTGAAGGTGGCGGATTAAGGATTCTGAGCAGTTCTACGCCAAATGACGAATCGAAAAACTCGACCTCCGATTTGCATAATGATTTGTTATGTTGCTTATATTTGGCCATTTTGGATGTGGTAAAACTTTCAAAATGGCGTCTTTGAAATTTTTCACAAAATATTAGCACGGAAACGGCAATTCTCCTGAAATTTCCTCGTCTGGTTTAATAAAAATGCTTTAAAGAAAGGTCATGAAAAATAGAAAAATTTTAAATGCTTTAAATTATGGACTCTTAAAAATTGACAAAAATTGTAAAACTAAAAGTTTTGGTCAAATGATTCAAAAGTTTTTTGTTCAACGGTTTTTCATGTAATTTATACAAAAAAAAACATTTTTTGAAAAGTTATAATCTGTGAAATTATCAAAAAATCATGCTAACAAAAAATTCAACAATTTGACCAATCGTTCTTTATCTACGATATTTGAAATGTTTCAAGCGTCCATGTTTTTTGTTTCAAGCTGTTTTTTAGAATATAAAAAATGATTAAAATTCGAACAAGGACGTTTTGAGATATTTAGGTCTGCTTTTTGTTTAGAAAAATATCAAGGGAATTATTTTGAAAATGACGAGCAAAAATGTGAATCATTGTACATAGCAAACAATTACGCGAAGTTTCATGCAAATCGCATTCAAATCGATTCAAACATTATTATTTTTTCGCTATTTTGTCTGCAACTGCTCTATTGCATGGAAAAAAAAATCCATGATAATTTTTTGTTTGTTTTTCATGTCTTTATTATCGAGATTTTCAGACACTGATGAAAATTTTCTGGAACGGCGCCGGTGGTGTAGTGGTAAGCGTGATTACCTCTCACCCCAGCAGGCCTGGGTTCAATCCCAGTCGGCGCCGCCGGGATGTTCTGAGGCATAACATCTCTGATCACGCCTTCCTTCGGATGGGAAGTAAAGCCGTTGGTCCCCGGTTCATGAGTTGATGGGTCGATAGGTAGGGTCCAGGTGTGGGAGCTGCCTTCCTGGCACGTCGGTAGCATTGGTGCTCAGCACGGAAAACAAGATTGACGGAAAAAACAAAACAAAGGAAAAAATTCTTTTTTCTGAAATTGGCTAGAAATGAAAAAAAAAAATGCTTCGTGAAGATTTTGGAATACCGATTTTGTCCAATAGGTTCACTGCAAGAAACGCAATGTGGGATGATTTAAGCCGAAAAGAAAGGAGATGAAACCATCGTTTAAATATATTTTTTGGTAGTACGTTAAGTTTTTTTTATAGATGGTTACAAAATACTTAATTATGAACTTATGTGTATATTAATATCCATTAAGTTAAGAATTTAATTTTTATTAATTGGAAGATGTTTTTGAAATCTCCCATAAGTTTCTACCGGAATCTCTGAATGTTTACGTTTTCAATTTGATCAAATGGTTTCATCCAACTGTCCTCCGACTTCTCCAGAATTTTTCCCGATTTCTTCTGACATCCTTTCAGGAGTTTCTTCTAACTACCTCGGGACGTTTCTTTTGATTGGTTTTGATAGATTCTTCAGACAACCCCCAGATTTTTTTAACTTCTTCTGGAAGATTCTTCCAACTTATACTGAAAGTTTTTTGTGCAATCTTTTGAAAGTTCGGGATGATTTGAGATGTGGGCGTAATTGCTTTTGTAAACAAACACGTCAATTGCTGATTTCTCTTGAATAAAAGCTCAATCTCCCAAACAAACTATACCAAATGATAAAGAAATCATTCCTCTACCTCATAGTGTTATTACTTTTCGAGATTGAGCTTTTATTTGCGTGAAATCGGTGATTGATGTGTTTGTTTACAAATCTCAAATCACTCCGGAATGTATTACTGCAACTTCTCCTGAAAGGTTATTCCGGATTTATCCAGACTTGCTCAGAAAGTTTATCCTAACTGACACAGGACAATTCATTCGGTTTCTCCTGGAAGCTACTTTCAAGTTCCCCTGCTGAGCTCCTTCTGATGACTTGCCTCGGAAGTGTTTATCGACTTCCTCTGGAAGTTTATCTCTACTGTTTATTCCAACTTGCAAGGAAACGTCACCCGTCCTGAATATTTATCTCCCGAAAGAGTCGACCGATTTTTTTCACACTTCTCTGGAAGAACCTCCCAAAAATGTTTCCATCAGTTTCCACAGGAAATTTATTTTACTTTATTGACTGCACAGAGTAAAATCATAGAGGTAACTCTAAGACCAGAAGGTCCCGAAGATACGTGCTCAACTTTTTGGCTCAGCTCTGGTACTAACCTCGGTCCCAAGCTAATCGATGCACCCCTCGAAACATAGGAAAATCCATGAACCCCTCATTTTATCTGTCAAACTTTCAAAGCAAATTAAAACAAACATAGTGAAGTCTAGAATTTCGACTAAAATGGGATACGTTAATCGTTTGCTTGGGACCAATAGGCTAGTTAAGTAGTGAGCCAATTTAAAATCGTTAGTTTCGAATTAATTGTTTGTAAAATTCCCGGGAATAGTATATTTTATATTTTTCAGGGAACATTAAAAGTTAGCATTCCTTTTTAAAACTGCTTCCGAGGAAATCGAACAAGCTCCACTTGAATTGGAAAACGAGATTTTTGGTGGAATAAGCGGAAAGCGATTCTTAGGATGTCACAAGATTTTTCTTAAAAAAAATGTTTTTTTAATCACATTTTTTTTAATGCTGCGGATCGAAATGCATCCTTCTTTACTAATAACTTTAAGAAATGCAAGTGTTTTTGCTTATTATCTGTATTGTTTTGTAACTATACGTTCAAAATGCCATAGAGTTCAGATCGGATGTAAGACAAAATGTCAAAGTAAAAAAAGGTAGAAAGCCAAAAGATCGATAAAGTATAATACTGAGTAAAGTATGCAGATTAAATTTAAAGTCAATTTGAGCAATCTAATTACAATGCTCAAAATTATTTACCTCTCTTCGTGATGACTTTTTCTTTGATACATGAGTAGTATTTTTGGCAGAAGCAGCTATTAAATCTCGTATTCAACAATCGAACCGAAAAACTCGTTAGCCATTTATCTCTCTTGGATAACACTTTTTTTTTTACATGAGCAGTTCTTTGACATGCTGCTGACCAATCTTACTGAAAATGCTCATAATGAATGTCTCTCCCTTGGAAATGGCTCCTTCTTTGAGACATGAGCAGTTCCTTGACATATGCTGCTATTGAACAATTTTACTGTGTTATTTCTATCTTTTTGAGTTGACTTCTTCTTTTTAACATGATCAGATCTGCGCTTTGGCATAAACATTGTTGTTTATAAATTTATTTTTAAAGGTTCCAACGAATTACCTTTACAGAGCCGAGGATTCTTGGTCACTATACAATACATTTTAAAACTATTGTCAAAAGGTACAACACAATAAACACTTTATCTTCCGCTATCCAAAAAGCCTCCTCCATCATACCTGGAGCTTCCAGTGGTTTCATTGTATGGCAGTTACGCCAACAGGGGTCAGAGCGTTCCATTGCAGCAATGGACGCAAAACGTGGTCAGCACTCACACACTCATCACTAAACGGTTGCTTTCCACAATGGTTGCTGCCGAGAAAACAGACGATCGCGTGGCATACATCGAGAGTGGCCTGCTTTTGTCGACTGCCGAGTGAACGCTGATTTGGCATAAACATGCTGTTTAACAATTTAACTGAAATACTTGAAAGCCATTTATCTATCTTGGAGTAAATTCAGGAGGAATTCTTTATTACTAAGCAGTTCTTTAACAGATAAATTGCTGTTTATTGACAGATCAATTATTGTAAAATCTAACTGAACTATTCGAAAGCCATTTCTCTCCCTTGGAGTTGACTCTTTCTATAGAGCATGAGCAGTTATTTGACAGATAACAACAAGAATGTTTACCCATAAATGAAGGAATATCCCATTAAACAGCTGACCAGTTCCAGATCAAATAGGATAAAAATAAAAATTTAAGGCTCGACCTGCACCGATTTGCTTGAAACTTTGCATAATTATGTGTGCAACATTTTCATTTTTGAAAAAAATCGGCCATTTTGGATCTTGATTTTTTTTTTCCAAAATGGCATATATGATATATTTAATAGATTGTACCACTAAAATGTCATTTCTGATCGAAATGACATGCGAGCCAAAGTTGTTTAAAAAAAATAAAGCCTTTTTGGGAAAAATATACTTGGACATTTTTTTTTTTAATTTTCAGTAAAAAATCAAAAAAAGTGTTGAAAACTGAAATATCTCAAAAACAATATCTTCAAAATTTATTTTTAATTTTATTAATAAATCTCATGAAAAAAGCAGACATAAGAGTGTTTAAACCATGGATGCTTGAAAATTGATAAAAATCGTAGAACATCAATTTGAGGTCATAATTTTAAATTTCTTGTTAAATTTATGTTTGTATGTAAGTTTTGTACACATAACGTTTAAAAATATCTTAAATATTATTTGCTGTGTAGAAATTACACCGTTTTACATTCCAAAACTTTCCATTTTTTATGACCTTTTTTATTTTTTTTAAATTGCAGAACACTTTTGGAAATATTTGAGATTTGGAATTTTTTCATTGAGCCATTTCTCTATCTTGGAGTTGACTGCTTATATATAACATGAGCAGTTCTTTGACAGATAACAACAGGAATGTTGACCCATAAATAAAAGAATATGTATCCATAAATCTTGGGAATAATGCTCCTTTACTGCGTAGAAACTCATATTTACTGGCCTGCCTGTGTTTTTAGTCAGACGTGTGGGGCGACGGGCAAGCGTGTAGAGTAAGCTTATAATTGAAGAGGCAAGACAGTAAGTTTGAGTAGCTACGCAACGTTTATGGGTACACATTCCAATATTGCTTCTTCCTAGTTGCTTGACTGGTGTTGATTCAACCAAATCCGAGTAGGTAAACAGCTGGCAATATTTTGTCCGAGAAAGTTCTACCAAGTTCTCGAACTGACTCGAGTTTTTTTATGAAGGATTTCAAAAACGAAAAAGAATCAACCGTCTCTACTTCTAATTGGAAGTTGTTATAAGCAATTCGTCGCAAACATGAAGAAACTTGCAAACGTATGTTCATTGAGACAAGCAGCTCGAACAAATTTTAAAAAAGCAGCTAGGGGAAAAGTTCTCTTCGGCAATACCTTAACCTATTATCGTCAGGGGGTAAACAACGTCCTTGAGAGCTCAATTTTGGCATGTGGATACATTGTGTTTCAGAGCAACTATTGGCCAAATTTGAGTGCTCTAGGACTATGTTTACCCCCCTGACGATAATAGGTTAAGGTATTGCCGAAGCCAACTTTTCCCCTATTTGTTGACAAAAAAAAACCCCGAATAAGTGCGAGTCAATGTCAGCAAATTCGAGCTGTCTCATAGAATACGGCTCGTATTCCCCCTCCTCAATCAACACAAATTGGGTTAAAAATATGCTTGAGCCTTTAAGCTTGAATGACCCATATTTAGAATACTGAGATTAAGATTCAATGTAGTACTGGCGTATTACATCAGCATCACATGAATTCTGCTTCTTTTCTGCCTTTGTGAAATAAAGCTCACTTGATCACTGATTGTCAGGATTCGCCGAGCAAGAAAAATCTTGGCGTACCCAAGAACCAAGAATTAAGTACCCGCAAATAACTGTGATCATCAGCTCGTGAGCGAGCTTTTTCAATGCCTGCTCTCTACAGGAAGGACCGTCGTTGTGTGGTAATTTCAGAATATAGTAGGTTCCCAAGTTCCCTCGTACGCATCGTTGGTCTTGTCCTTGTTAAATTGCCGGTAGTCATCCCTCCGGCTAACATTCTGCTCTATATATCTCCAAACTGCAAAAAGTTTCATAACTTTTTTCCACAAATACATGAAGATTGATTTCCAACTCCGGACAACCTTGGGTTTGCTACTCCTGCGGAATCATACCAACGAGGTTCAGGTCATCGCGTGTGAAGTCAGCCCTTACAGTTAAAGGTGGTCTTTCTAGTCCAATCCCCTTCCATTGGCTTTCTACATAGAGCATACTCGATTCAGTATTTATTTCGCCGTAGCAGAATTGTTTGCGCCCACACCAGTAGGGTAGAGAACTACTTCGGCCTAATAGCCCATTTTGAGGCTATCGAGCAGAAAACTTCAAATAAATTCATGATTTCAGAGTTAACAAGTCAATTATGCGTTTGGTACGATACTTTAGTTAATAAGCTACCGAACGAAGTCAATGAGAACGCGTGATATTAATGTTTGCACCCATTATTCCCAAAAGCAAAAGCAGCGCTCTGACCGAAACAATTTGTTTCTTCATCCGATAGGCCGAAGTGAATTCATTGGCGTTTCGATGGCGTTTAAATGCGTTAGGCCGAGTTTAGAATCCGTAGGCCAAGTTTGGCGTCAAGAAGCGGTGTTAGACTTTTAACAATATATCAACGATTGGTTTTTCTTTATCAAATCTTACGGTACGTACGGAAAGGTAAATAAATTTGGAAGCCATCCCAAGCAACAATTTTTGTTTTATTTAAGTTTTATAGCAGTTGATATAACCAAATTATAAAACCTTCACTGACGACCACATTGCTTTAACAATCTCCTGAGAACCGCAATACAGCCATGTCATGGCCAATTGGCCCAGTTTTAATGCAGTCATTAAAACTTGATATGCGAACTACTTTAGGAGCATAGGATTTATGTCAGTTTTATCACACTCTAGACGTGATTGTTAAAAATGAAAACATAAAACCTCCTCCAGGTCAGAAAGTTTTAACAGCCTTCTAATGACTACCATAAAACTATATTACAACCGCATAAATCGCTCCTGAAGAAGTTGTTAAAACATGATACGCAAAACATTTTGACAACTTTGAAGGTTTTAAGTTGGGGTTTTTGGATGATAGTTAATATTGAGAAATATTTTATTGTGGTTTTATTCTTTCGATGTTTGATGTGAAATCATGATCCTTGTCAGTTGGTAATAATGGCTGATATTATTGTACATTGAAAATAAGACGACTTTATTATAATTTTAAACCAATCTGTATATGCTTCACAGCATGCCGTGCAATATTTATGGTGATTATTATACCAAATAGGAGCATAAATTTAGTGCGCCATATGAATACTAAAATATAGGGATATTTTTAATTTGTCTGCATTAGCACCATGCATTAAAGTGTCATTCAAAGATTATCTATTTAGTACAAAACTGTTACTACTGTTGAGCAATAACCAGTCACATATTATTTAATTATACATAGATGTATGAAAGTGTTTTATCGCCTATCAATTAAAGCGTAATTATTCATACTGTGTGAAATTTGTTCATACGGCGACATTTTTTTTCGTTATAACTTGCTACTCCTTAAAAATACCTCAATATAACATATTCTCCTAGATTGGAATTCTATAGCATAACATAAACCTAATGGTTGTATCTTAGCATTTCGTAGTCCAAATTGAGAGCGTTAAGTTATATTTAAGCTATATAACTAGCTTGCTGGTTTTATTCGGTACAGCGAATCAAAACAAAACAAAAACCATGACCACCTGTCAAAAAGTCAACATTCCAAGCGATCCTCCTATTTTCGCTTGTAATCAAGATGTAAGAAATGCTTATTGGATCCACTAAAAGCTTTTTCAATACAAGGTTTAAAGCCGTGATGTCAATACTGGCCATCTCCAAACGGATTTAGTGAAACTGTCGGCGTTGCTGTTTCGTGGATCTTTCGGAAGTGTATCGGAAAGCCGCTTGTTCAATATTTTTAAGAGCTCCTTCACCGCACTGTGCCTTATGTAGGGATCGTATAAGTTTAGTTCCTCCAGGAGTTTCATATTGTCGATCGTCTCATCTTCATCGTGTTCAGAAGCACTGAAGGGGTTTTCATTTCATATATCTGAATAGATTTGTTTTTTAAAATGACAAAAAATTTCAGAGTATTTTTTGTTGTAGCAGTATATTTCTTATCTGTGAATCTTAGGCCTCTGATAAAGATGATAGTTGTAATGAAGCTTTAATGAAGGTCTAAGACTGCTTCAAGTTTTATATCGGTCATAAAAAGTGTACCATAAAACATAATTGTATGTTTTGTTTTGGTTTTATTCTTCAGTTATAAGTAGTGATGCAGAACCACCTTACAGCTACCGTTAAAACTATGAAGTCTGAGTTTTAATTTAGTAGTCATAAAACAGTTTTATAGACGACTTGACGGCCTGATTTTATGACAAGCACACAAAACCGTAATACAACCACAGGCTGGAAGGGATGCTATGATAAAACAATGATAAAATAAGAATAAATCTTCCAAGCATTTAGATTGTTACTTGGGATCAACATTCCGTTTGGTGCTAAACTGCGCTAGATTAAGAAAGACTAAGTGCGGGTTGTGCTTAATAGGCTGAAAATGGGATAGTTAACCCTTCCTATTCTTTTGCTTCTTGAATATTCTGGCCACTTGCTTGCAGAGCCAAAACTTGGCATGTCTGTTCCAAACCTGAATCTAAAACATACTACAGCTCGCGTGACATGTTAGCATCTTAAATTTCTTCAACACAATGTTGGAAGGCAATTTTTTGAATGGAACATTTCCGGTTTTAATTCCATGTATAGTCCGAAATATTCAAGCACAGGTGTTATGTTAACAATCGAATTTGTTTAACAAAAAATGTAATAATACATCAGGTTCAATCTGCGATGAACAATTGGATCAGTCAATGGAAAATTTAATAAATGTTCCTCAAATTTGCGTACCATAAGAAATGATTGTCCCATGTTGTGTAAACACATGAATAGGGTGATAACACTGAAGAATGATGTACCGAACAAGTCAACAAAAATTTCAATTACTGAACTGATTCAAGATCACTAAAAATCTGCCGAATGTCAAGTAAGCATGAATGAAGAAAAAAAACACCTTTCATATTTATGATGCCTCAATGACACAAACGACGCAAAAGATTGTCATCATTTAAATACTCAAACCACGAATAATGAATTATCAAAACAAAATACCGCCGCTCGCCGTTAAACATGACGCAATTTTCCGTGCAGCCAATTTTTTGGGTGTGAAAATGACCATCATGACCTCCATCATCGTGATTGTATCCCGCACATCACAAACACGCAACACAGCCTCTAAGAGCACATTGGATTGATAGCGATCCTCCCGGACCTGAGATGTGCGATGCATAGAAGAAGAATAAAAAGATGAAAGATCAGGAAGGAGGGTAAACAAATGCACGATTCGCGCGCATCTCACAAGTGTACTGCGGGGAGAGTAGTATGCAAATTGGCAGGGAATTTATATTCAAATTACAAACGTGTCCATCCGAACATTGGTCGGCGGCGCATCGCTACACAAATGGACTCAAAGCATCGTCGTCGTCGTCGTCGTCAAGCGAAAAGTCGTATGTGCTTGTTGTACACCCAATACAATTTACCCATTTGAGAAAACACATTATTTATGACCGGCGAAGCTTTCATTCACTTCACACTATCCTGCGGCACCATTTCGGGAGAAGGTAGGGGGACAGGGATGCGGGATGGCAACGCGAGTGATTATAGAGATGAATTACGGGCCGAATCGCGGGGAAGGCTCATTTGTTTCAACACGACCAATGTGGAGGCTTTAATCGATCGGGCGACTCGCCTCGGTTTGACAGGGACACATTTGGCGCAAATCTTGATGATCGGTTTTTTTTTGTGCTCACAAGCGCATGTATTTCTCTACATAGGACTAATGATAATTTATGCGTGCGCTCGCGAATTGGTGACAAGTTTCGGTCCACACTAACGTAGATTAATATCGTGAGCTAGTTAATCCGCGTGGCTTAATCAATTAGCGTGCAAAGTTCGAACGGAGAAACCGTCGAACGTCGTCGAATGTGTCACCCGATCTCCCGGAGTTTAAACCGACGACGACGATCGATGTGGTCAGAATGTGATCGCGAACGCATTAGAATAAAACTTTATGACAGTTATTTATGACCTTTTATTGGTGCTGGTGTTCGGCGCGGGGAGGATACGGTCCAGAGCAAAATGAGATGAAATAAATCGATTCGGGGCAATGTTTACAATTCGAAATAAAAATTGTCTAGGATTTGGGATCAGTTGCCCTGCCCTGTGTGGAATGAGATGGGCTTTTATGGCTCCTCGGGACCTGATTAGGGTCGATTGGTGTTCCTAGGAATGAAGAAGAATTCGGGACTGGGATGCTGGACGATTAAAAAAGGCAACTGTTGCGATTGATGCGATTTAAGCTAATGATGTAAGGAATTTTTCTGTGTAATATTTTATGTGTGGCCAAAGGTATAAATCAATCTCGGCTTGTAATAAAACTAGCAGATTTGTGAATTTGATGCTCACTGATCATTTGGTTTTATGTGATCAACAGATTACAATCCGTTTTCTGTTTGAAGAAATCGGTTTGGCATGAATTGCTCAAACTGTTGATCCCTTCAAAATGTCAAAAGGAAGGTGGAGTTATAAGAGACGGCACTTTTGGCAGTTTGGAAATTTAAATTTTCTTATGTTTATGACAAAGTACTGTCAATGTAGTTAGATAGTTAGAAATAAGTTGATTTGTAACCACGATTTTCAAGAGCTTTTAAATTAACACAGGTGATTTATTTCTCAGTTCCAAAAGGGTGAATGCTGGCATAGCAAATACATTTACCTATTATTCGTCTATTCCCCATATACACCATAAAGTGCAAGAAAATTAAAAAATTGATAAATTGCCAATCACGTTTACCAAACGTATCCTATGACTCATCTTTTCTTCTAACAAACGTCCAGCCTTCCCTTGAAATTTATGAAGGGTCTGCCTCTTCGACCAAAAAGTTAATGAAAATTACAGTGACTTAATAGAAGTTTCCAGAAATAATAAGGGAAGCTTAGGAAAGTTCAGGAAACATAAGGAAAGTCCAGATATTTTTTGGAAGTTTAAAGATATAGTTAAGAATAAGTTCTGAGAACTGCAGCGCTGTTCCATGAACTTTTGAAAACTTTCGGAAATATACAGTGCTGGGCTATATATAACAAAGTGTTTATGTCGCTCTCCAGAAAAAAAGGTCAATAAACTTTTCCTTTTCAGGATATGCATCATTTATGCTGCACTTCAAGAAATAGCCGATTTGAGAAAGCCACTATAAAAAGAAGTATTTTACTAAAATTACTCTAATTCCAATCAAACACAAAACCATACCAATAAACTTTGAATAGTTGATCAACCAGCAGCCAAAATTACAGCCACCCACTGGCAATTCAAGAAAAACTGGGACAAACCCGGGAATTTGTTATCACCGGGAGAACCCGAGAAAAGCCTGGGAATGGAATGGCACCACAAGAAAAAAATTGTTCAAATAATGGATATCTTCACATTCACAGCTTATGCAACATGAAATGATAGCAACACTTTTGATTACTCTTCAATGCAAAGTCTAAAAAACTTTGACATTTTTAGATGTTTTTTTTTTAGGTCCCTTTATTTGATAGGGTAGAGCGCTACTTCGTCGTAATCGCCCATTTCCGTTCTATCGATCAGAAAAGATCAATAATATCAATGATTTCACCGTGCACAAATCAATAATAGGTTTGTTCCGATGCGTTAGTTCATTAGCTACAACATAAATCATTATAGAGCGCATTGTATTTTTACGCTCATTGTTCTCAAAACAAAAGAAGCGCTCCTAGCGAATCCCCTTTTTCTACGTTTATCCGTAGGACGAAGAAAATCTAATGGCGTTTCAATGCGTTAGGACGGAATTGAAACTCGTAGAACGAATTTAGAATCAAGAAGCAGTGTTAGATTTTAGACAATATCTCAACAATTTGTAACTCTTTATCAAATCCAATAAGGTGAATAAATTTGCAAGTCATTTTTGATACAAATATTCTATTTTTTGTTTAAACTCGTTCAGAAAAGAGAGTTGTGCTTAGTAGGACGGAAATTAGATCAAAAACCCTACCACTTTTACTGCATAATGAAATAAATAAACTAAGTGTACCGTATGCGGGATAATGTTTGCACCATTAAGCAATGTCAAAATTAAAAAAAATCTCAAAAATTTCGTTTTTGAGTTTTTGTTATTTATTCAAAGGGGGGATGTTTCTCAGAGTCTTAAACTATGTTAATCATCGATCGAGTTTCCACTTGCTGCAATTACGGGCTCCACACGCTTCCAGAATGCACGGCAGGTTCTAATAATGTAGTCTGGATCCATTTCTCTCCAGGTACGCGTCAATGTTTGTCTGAGGCTTGCTGTACTCGGGTGGCGTTTAGAACAGGCCTTGGGCTTCATGACGCGCCATATTGAGTAATCCAGCGGATTAAGATCGGGGCTGGATGGCGGCCACATATCCTTCGCCCAGAATGGAAGATGTTCCTGCAACCACTTCTGAGTGTGGTTCGAGGTGTGGCACGGAGCCCCATCTTGTTGAAATACAACATTTGGCTTCGGACCGTACTGTTCTTTGATCCATGGAAGAACATACTTACTTAAAATCCCGATGTAGACCTCCGTGTTGACCTTGTCGCCTTCTGGAATGAACACCGCCTTCTGGAATTTGATACGGGATCGACGGTAAACATGCTCTCGTCGGTGAACAGGATTACCGGATTTTTTCGCTTAAGGAAGTTCAAGATTTTCTTGCATCGTTCGACACGTAGCTCCCGGATGCGGTTGGTAATCATGTGAGTTTTTTTCCGTGCCCTCGACTTCGCCCCGCAATCTTCCTTTACGATCTTCCGTGCCGTAAAGTAACTGATCCCGTGTTCCTTTGCCATTTTCCTTATCGAACGCACTGGATTCACCCGAATCTTCCTTTTGATAGCAGCAATAACCCTCGGAGCCCGAGCTGACCTCGGACGACCTGTGGCCATCTTCGCGTATAGTTGTCCTTTCTTTTCTCGGTCTTAAACCCTTTTGACGGTCCACCGGGACACTCCCACGGCGATTGAAATGTCTTTTTGCGACATTTACGGGTGGAACAAATCACGACTACGCTGCCACTTCGTCATGGTGCAACTGTCAAACAAAGTTAATCCTTTTCTTTTATACCTATTTTTAGCCTACTACGGTATGAGCTATAGGCTACGTGCATGCAAAGAAAACCAAGGCATTGTATGCACAGGTGAAACGGGAACCTTATTTGTACGATGGTGCAAACATTATCACGCATACGGTATTTGTTCACGATCTCCCAATGATAATTTTTTTTAGTAGTATTAGTCTAAAATGCAGACAAAATTCATAATTTTTGAATTTGTGAAGCTTCAGCACTAGCCAAATCCATCCATTTTATTTTAATATTGTGATATAACTTAAGATAAATGCTCCAGGAAGTGTCGTTAGGCTTCATCAGATGTTTTCCAACTTTCTCCTATTTCTGTCAACTTCCCTCAGGAGTTACTTTATACTACCGCCGGAAGTTTCTTCCGATTTACTTCGAAAGATTCTTCAGACATCCCCCAGAATTTTTTCCAACTTCTCCTAGAAGTATTTCTGACTTCCCCTGAATATGTCTTCCGACTATTCCTGGATTTTATTTTTTTATTTTTTTTCCGGAATTTTCTTACATTTTTGCACAGAAACTAGTTCCAGTTTAACTATGACTTCCATCGAAAGATTCCTGAAGTTGCATCCTGATACATTCCGACTTTCTCCAAAAGTGCTTCTGACTTTCCCCTGAAGTTTCTTGCAACATCAACCGGCAGTTTTTTTTTTTCAGACTCCAGATTGACACCGAAATGCTATTATGATTTCTCCATGAAGCTCCTTCATATTTACCCCAGAATTCCTGCTGACTTGATCAGGAAGTGTGTGCCAACTATCTAAACTTTGTCTGAAAAAGTTTCTTCCAACTTGCCCCGAAAGCACTTTCAAACTGCCCCGGAAATTTCTTCCGCCTTTTCCTGGATGTTTATCTCTTGACAGATGCCACCTCCTTCTGGAAGCTTCTTCTAACCTTCCCGAAAAAATGCCCAAATTTACCGGTTCTTTCCTACCTCTCCAAAAAGCTTCCACTGGAAATTTCACTTTATTAATAGTTCTAAGTTCAGAGTTATTTTCCCGGGAATGTTTAGCTGTTGTCCATCTAATTATATAGTTTTAATTGAATGCTTATAGATATAGCATACTTGGAAATGATTTCTGAATCGGTTTCCTTTCGTAAAAAGTGCCAAGTGATTTACAGATACTGATTTTAAATAGCAACTGTGCGCACAATTTGAACTGCGGGAAAATTATCTCGTATATACGAAAATCGAAAAAAAAACAACGAGAGGCCACCCTGCACAAAAATTGTGTTACACACTCTGAAAAGTAACAGTAAATTAAACTATTCAAATAAATTAAATTAATTAAAAGCTTTTATTAAATTAATAAATAGATTTTATAAAAGACTGTACTCGAAAAAATAGAGACACACAAAAATGGTCGCCAACAATTAATTTTAAGACGGATTTTCTTCAAACTTTCAGGGAATAATCAACAACATTATGGTTGGGTTTCTATTTCATTGTTTTAGTGGATCTCCGCTCCATAACCAAATACGCGCACCTTGCCTTTGACACCACTCATAAGGTTTTGGGTAAAGGTGAGGCCGACCTATTTTGATACTTTTATTTACCCACTGTTTCTTCAAAGCCAGCTCGTTCTCCAACATCTTAGATGTTTTACGAAGTCTAGCCTTCATGATGGCCCAAAACTTCTCAATCGGGTGAAGTTTCAGCGAGTTCAGTTGGTTGACGTTTTTTGGTACAAAAACATCCGCGCGTAGTGTCAGGATGCACAAATCCGGCCAAAACAGCGTCTCGCCTCCATGAGACCGCAGGAAGGGTCGGAGGCGCTTCTGGAGGCACTCGTCCAGTTAGATTTGCCCGTTGATGGTACCCGTCGTAATATACGGTTGGCTCATCTTGCCGCACCCACAGATGGCCTGCCAAACCAAGAACTTTTTGGCGAATTTGTCCGCCTTATTCTTCCTTACCTCCTCTGGAAGGGCCACCCGTGATGTGGCAACGTAAAGCTCCTGCCTCGGCAACTGCAACTGTCCATCACAACGCACCTCGGTTTCGTCAGCCACTCCCGGTACAGCTTCCTAACGCGGGTTTTGGCCACCGTGTTTTGATTGTCGTTCCTTTTTTGTGCCTTCCGGTCCTTGTAGATTTGGATGCCTGCACGTTTGATCGATTTTTGGACAAACCAGATGGAAACATCCGCCTTCTTCGGCACATCGCAAATCGAAAGATTCAGCCGACACTTGAACAAACTCAACACCTTCCTGGCCTTCACCGGGTCAGCTGTCTTTGGTTTTCTGCCGCAGCCTGCCTACCGCTGGATCAGTTGGGTCTCCTTGAATGACTTCACCACCCTGGAAATCGTCGAATGATGGATGCCCAGGTGTTCATCTGTGGGACGCAGTTGGATTTTCCACGACGGCACACAAGACTTTTTGGCGGATCTTCTCTTGTTCCAATGCCAACTCGATAATCACTGGATAGATTGTGATGGAATTTTTCCAGCGTTAATATTATACTCTTAACTAGTTTAAGTCAAAATTTCATCAATTTTTACCCACACGCTAAAAAGTTACAAACTAATCAATGAGCCTCACTTTTTTCGAGTACAGTCTTGATTATAATTTGGTCCGGTACTGTGGAAGCAGATCAGAAAACTTCAGAGCCATTTTATCAACATTAAAATAATTGCAGGGACATTATAGATGTTTCAAAAACACATAATAAGGCCGTCTAAAAACTTCAAAGAATTGTAGAGATCTTTAGGGAAGTTTCGTGAACTTGGCGCAATTTTGAGAAATGCAGGACAGATTCATACACAACAGGAATACTACGGGATCTTGAAGATATGTTCAAGAACTTCATTAAAACAGGATCCTTCAAGAAGTTCTGAGAATTTTATGATTCTTCCCAGAACTCAAAAAATTCTAGAACTACGGAAAAATTCAAGGAATTGAAAGGTAAAATCCAATAGCTTCACAGCATTCCATAGATTTCAGGAAATTTTAGCGATCTTTCAGGAATGTTCAATAAGCTTTAGGAAATTTGATGGAGCTTAACAGAAGTTGACAATAATTCAGTGAAGTTTAAAAAGTTTTAGGGAACTTACGAAAATTTAAGATGAGTACTGAGAACTTCAGAGTAGATAGATTAATAAATATCAGGTTTACTTCCTTTTCGAAGGAAAGCCTGATCAGATATTTTATGCTGCAAAATATCCCGGCGAGCCAACTGAGTTTCATAACCTATACGAACATTGTAGGAAGTTAATAGAAGCTACGAGGATTGAAAGCTAATCCCGAAAATTTTACAGACTTCTTAAACATTGAGTATGGCTTGGAAAACTTCGTGGACTTGATGGAAATATCCAGAAATTCTGGGTGGATTAATTAACTTTATTGTAAATTTAGAAGATTTAAATAAGTTTAAATAATTCAGGGATATCTAGAGAATTCAAAGGAAGTCCAGAAAACTTCACCCAAGTTCAGGGAAATTGTAGAAAATTGAGATAACAAAAAAAAATTCCAAAAGCTTCAGGATGTCAAGAGCTCTTTAAGATAGATACGACAACTTAATGAAAGTCTAGATTTTTGGGTGAGTTTAAAGATCTTTAATAGTGATTTCCGGTGATATTATGGCAGTTTTATTAACTTCAGGAAAATTTCGAGTACTCTATGGAAGCAACACATCAAATGCCCAAATTTCAGCTTCCACAAAACATACAATAATGGAATGGCTTCTCTACGTTTGTTGTAGCACAGCACGCAAGGGGTAGCAATTTCATATTTGTTTGTTTTGTGGCAGATGACATTTGTGCCCTTTAAGGGGAACTTACAGGATTACCTCCAGCATCCGGAACCTGCTCGGAGAGGACTCGCCTGCTGCCGACGCCCTCCTGGTATTCCTGAGGGAGGCGAATTTGTATCATCAAATTTAGTCCGTTTTTGTAGTCAGTTGCTAGTATCAGTTTTTTGTTTGTTTGTTTTCTGCTAGCTGTCGGGACGGCACCGGACGGGATGAGCCTTTGGACCTCGTCACGGTGTCGTCTCGTTCAGGTCATCGTTCCATTTGTTTTAACTTGTTTTTTCGCGAAGAGCCAGGAAAGCTGTATTTTACAGTTTTCAGTAGCAGGAGGGACACCACATGGGATGAGTCTTTGACCCTCATGATGGTGGTCACCCTAGATAGTCATTAAGGAAAACGATCAAATTGTTATGCTAAAACTCTGTCAAACAACTCCGTAGGAGGTTCTCCTTCTGAGGCCTCACCCATGACTAAAGAGATGAACTAGCCTCAGGCTAAAAATCTCTAAAATAAAGAAAAAAAAAAAAAAAAAAACCTTTAAGGGGAAGTTTACCGCCCCGAAAATAAAAATTTAGTTTTGGCACGTTTTTATTTTTCTAAAAATATTGGGAAAAATTATCAAAAATCCAAGTAAATCAGTTTCTTCTTAAGATTCTTGACAAAAATTACATGCAATCATATTTTTTCTATCTCATCATGAAAAAAAATTAGACCGAAAAGTCGATGTTTTGTGGTTTTTTGAGTCCAACTTTATGCCATGATGACTTAAAAAAATATTTTTGACTTAGGACTACGTCTGTGATTTCTATATGGCGGTACACTTTGTGAAAACCAAAAATGGAATATGTAACAATATTATGAAAGATTTTGAACGTTAATAACTCAGCTGCGCCTGGACCAATTTCAATAATTTTATCACCAATTGATCAGAAATATTCCTACACATCTGTTAAATTCAAGATTTTATCTTATTTTCAAAATGTCAATATTTAAAATTGCACGAATGTGCAACTGTTGCTATGATAATTAAAATTATCACCGACGAATTTCAATAATTGTATCACTTATCACCAATCGATTAGAAGTATTCCTACGCATCTGCAAAATTCAAGACTTTATCTTTTTTCAAAATGTCACTATTTAAAATTACACGAATGTGCAACTGTTGCCATGATAATTAAAATTATCACCGATTGCCTGCGAAAAGCAATTTCCCTAACACAGATTTCAAAGTTGAAGTCCATATGGTTTCACCAAACGGTGTTTATTCAATCACCACGTGGTGAGGGATGGTGTTCTGTGAATCAGTAGCTCTTCGTGATTCGCTGTGATTCATCTATGTCAAGCGCGTCATACTAAAGAGTATTAACAGAGAGAACTCCGCTCAAATTCCTACTCCTACACAAAACACAAGCTCCTGCTGCAGTTAACAAATAAGATTTATTATATAAGACCACGTAGTCTTACGTTACCATTGCGTACAACCCCATGGGGCTGCCCCTTATAGTTTTTTACTTGAAATTTCTTTAGAAAATTAGAAAAATGTGTTTTTTTTTAGATTTTTGATATCTTTTTCCAATATGTTTAAAAAAATCAAAACGTAATTATTTTTTCAGAGCGGTGAACTTCCCCTTAAAATTCATGCTAACGCTTCCTTAGAGCATCACCTTTAAAGTTCCGGGAATTTTAGGGAAGTCCAGATAACCCTCGAGAGTGTTTGAACTCTATAGAGAATTTCACAGAAGACCAGGGATAAGAGAAGTTTAATGATTATTAGAACATTAAAACATTAATTTTAGGGCAACAGCAGTAGTTTTAGGATAATTGAGAGATATGCTCCTGAGCGGTTCTGAGAACCTCTGTAAATTTTCGAAAACTTCAGCAACGTTCCGAGAGGGGAATGCGGGAACAGTTTGAAGAAAGTTCCGTAAACATCAGAGCAGTTTCGAGAAATTTAGAAAAAAAAATGTGGGAGCTTCAGCGAAGATCAGAGAGAACATGGCGCTTCCATTAGTTTCAGACAACTGTAAAAACATTTGAGGATAAACCTTCAGGGTAGTTCAGAGAACTCCAGAGAAGTTTAGAGGTGGGCAGTTTTATTAACCTTGGGGTAGTTTCGAGTAATTTGGGGGAGATCATATAATTTTAGAGCAATTACATGAGGTATGAGAAATTTCGATGACTTTAGAGATATCCGTAGGAAAATTTCTTGATCTTTACGGAAGTTTCTTGAATTATTAGAATCAATAATTATTTATCAATTAATTATACAGCAGTCACTATGGTAAACATATAAAAAAAAAACAATGAAAAATGCTTGTACAATCCAACAAAAATACCGAAAATACCGGTTTTTTATCGTTCAAAACCCGGTATTTCGATATTGTAAAATAGCCCGGTAATATCGGTAAATTCGGTTTCGTTAAAATCGGTTTATCAACCCTAGTTTGAACCATATCAATGTGATATGTATATTATCTGAATATTTCCATTGCTACAAACCAGCCCAAGACTGACTCATCCATCGGGCCAACATTGTTTGCTTCAAAACATATTTCATGTCTTGTGGCTTCATTTGTTAACAAGCCTCAAGTAGATTTGATTAAAAAAAATATTTAAGAAACATAATAATCCTGGATCATAGGTTTGTTTTGCATCCCTGATCTTGAAAAGTTTTCAATGCCTGACTTACCTCGAATATCTGCTCAGAACCCTTTTGGAATGTTGATTTCTAACATGAATTCTCTTGAAAGTATAAGTCATATCTAGAGTTATCGTTAAGGCCGCGCTATGTACAGCGTTTATGATTTATCAATATTTCCTCAACGATATAATACTGAGTAAATATGTGCGAGTCTAAATCGCCTACCATTACCTGCAATCAATTCCCACCATTCCGATTGATCGATAGCAAAACATTCCCCTGCATGGCTCGAAATAACCTTATGCCCACATATATGCGCCACCCGCTTCCAAACTTCATTAATCACCTGCCAAACGGCCAATGTCACAATTTTGCTTTTCACGCGACCTTTTAGCCACAAACATACGTTGAGGAGGTACTCTCGCGAGTGCGCTGATTGACGGGGGGAGGCGAGTCTAGTTTCCGCACCGCATGAATCCACCACTACGGCTGCGACTCGGTCGATTCGACACATTCCACCCAATGTCAGCCCGCCATAAATCTGGGGGTTCTCGGCTGCCTCAACACAATCCACGCTATAAATCGCCACCACCAACACCAACACCACCACCACCACCAACAGTGGCAGCAGCAAGCACAGTGAATTGCAAATGCAGAAATGCACGAAATCCCCGCCCCACCTTTTTTTCGTGTGGCGATCTCTCTATCGCCTTAGTAGTTCGGCATCAAGTGCGACTGTGGCGGGGCGCGCTATTATTAATTAAGTAATTGCTTAAGCGTAACTTTGAGGATATGTTTTTTTATTGGTTGCTAAATCATGGAAATGTACAACAGTTTTGTGGGGGTGAGGGTACGGCTGCGAGTGCGGTTGGGGAGGTACAGGATATTGCATTGCAATTAATTTTCCCACCCCGAGGCACTCCGCTCGGTGATCAAGGAATAGGTATGCAATACAGCGTAGACGAATCTAAGTCGGTTGTTTATCGATATCTCCGGATCGACTCTGCTCGGCAGTAGCAGCACCGGTATTACTCTGATTGCTTAGAACTGCCTGGATATAACAAAGGAAATCTATATGCAAATGTGGAGCGGACATGTCTGTTGTGCGCAAAGTATGAATTATTGCATATTTATTCCTTACCGGTGGCGGCGGAGCTTTTTTTTTGGGCGGAGAAGGGACAATAAGGCACCATTTGCACTGTCTGACACCGTTTAGCAAACGCCACAAGGGACAATTAAATACATTTTCTGCAGCAACCTGTGCTGGATCGAATCAAGTTTGAGCTACTGCAAAAAATAGCTACCCGAAAAGTTTAAGAATTATTTACATTAAGTGACACTTCTCTCGGGTCGCATTCATTATATGCATGGATACGAATTATGGTTACTTCACCACACGTAAATTTCACTATCTCTGCCTTTTCTCATCTAACCATCTAATCATCAACCATTAGCACCCATCGTAGATAAACTACCGTGAACCGTGAACCGTGAACCCCATCAAAAGCCACTTTTAACTGCTTACAATTCACACTCCATAGTCCGGTATGATTAATTACTCGTACACCTATTAAGAGTGGGCCCCACTTAAGAGAGCCTCTTCCACATTAGTACAAAACGAAAATGTCCAAACTGGGCAGCCACCAAAAGCGTGTTGTTTTCCGCCGGCTTCGTTGCCACCGCACATCATCCAAAATTATCACCACCATAAATTACGTCACAATCAACAACAACTCTCTGCTGGCTAGAGCGTTGTACTGTTGTTGAGCCGAAACGCGTAAAAATTTGAATTCATTAAGCACTCGGGCCACGATGCTCTTAAAAACGTTTCGTTCAGTGAGGAACATACCAACCTCCTTGCCAGCCAACGAAGAGATGAATTTTAAGTTCACAGGTGATTTTGGCTGGGTCTTCGACTTGAACACACACACCGATTCAAAGTCTAAAGAAGCTCGCTGCGTGACCTTGAAGAGTGCCATAAATTACCGCATTTATGATATCGAATTTCGTCCGGTCGCGTCCTTTTGGGCTTTGTTTTGATCGGCCGTTCCGTTTTCAGAAGGATCAAGGGGTTTCATTGCGGATGCTTTGTTTTGAATGGTGTGGTTAAAACTCAGTTTTCTTTTATCTGATGTAACATCGTTTGATTGGTTGACGCGATTGACACATAAACAGTACGACAGATAGGTAGAGATGAAAGGAAAATTCGTCACACTGTTGGTCTTTGGTGTTTATGGTAGCCGGGTCAAGCGCAATAGAACCGTAGCTAATAGGATAAATAGTTAAAATGCAGCATTGTTTTACTGCTAATGATGATAAATTGGAACGGCCTTCTGATGATGAAATTTACTCAGTGGGAACCATGAGTGCTGCAATTAGGTAGGGGAAATTATGCCTTCTTCAATTCGTTCACCTATTATCGTCAGGGTGTAAATGAAGTCCATGAGCGCTCAAATTTTGCATGATAATCTGGTCGCAAGAAATCAGCTCTAACTCAGCGAAATTTAATGACTAGTTAGCGGAATTTAATTGTTTCGTTTTTGGAGGCGAACCAGCCTAAGGCTGAAAGCCTCCTAAATAAAGCTAAAAAATAATAATTGTTTCGTTTTCTATAATTGTTAAGTCCTTTTTCAAAGACAGCATCTCAGAATAGGGCTACAAATTGTAATTGTAACTTACAATATGGTGTAGCACTACTTCGGAATTCGCGACCCATTTCCGTCATTTGCTTAAAAAACTATGAAGACAAATAGTTCCATCCAACATTCATGCAACCATTTTTTTGCTGACGAGTTAAATTATCAATGCTACGCAAGGAATCAAAAATATCTCCAAACTACAAATTGACAAGCGATCAACAGCCGCATGATAAAGCTATGTCAGCAATCGAGAGCAATAATGATATAATCTTCTTCTTCTTTTTTCATGACAAACTGCATTTAATGGGAGTTTTTTTGTTATGCCTTTTCTCGATTCCGATCAAGCTATGTCCTCAATCATGTATATTGCAACAAAGCAGGCAAGTAATATATCATTATCCTTCTACCACTCCGATCGAGCTGTGTTGCAGTGAGAGTTTGTCGTGGTAGTCATAGCAAGCGTTTTGCCTGTATCGTTGGTTGCTTTATGTTTTTAGATTCGCTGATGCTGCACAAAAAAAAATCTACAAGACTGTCCGAAGACTGAATATACCTCTCACGTTGATGGTCACGAGTTCAAATCTCATTCTTCAAAAATGTTCAGTGTTCTTTATAGGTTAATACAGGTCAACGATGAACCTACACACTACGAAAAAGTCATGTAAATTTCAGTGCCCTGAGACCGACACATGTAAGCAGCCCTATTGACATAAGGATCAGTTGAAAAAGACGAGAAAATCGATTCATTCATACACGCCGTTCGTCGAGATGGTTCAGATTTTTCTTCTTCTTTTCCACACATCAAGCTTATAGTTTATCGCATATTTAAGCTTATTACCTGCTCTCAACTTAGTGATCTAACTGCACTTCCAATGTCTTCCATAGTTATTAATTGAGAGCTTTCGATGCCAATACCAATGCATGAATTTGTATATTGTGTGGCAAGCACAATGATACTCCTATGCCCAGGGAAGTCGAAAAAAATTCCAACCCTAAAGATTCCCGCGACCGAATCGGAAATTGAACCCGTCCCGCCTCCGACTTGTTAATACCGTGCCTTTACTGACTAGGCTATGAGGCCCCTCACAGATGGTTCAGATTCAGGACACTTAATTTTACATGAAATGTTTGTTTACGTTCCATGATTTACGTCAAAGATTAATTACGTCACGTGCAAAAATAGTAATTTCTAAGTGTGTAGTAAAGAACAGAATCGACCAGCGCGATTAACGAGTAGCGGGGGTCTCTTATGCAGCTTATTTCACCTTCAATCGGACAGGTGTTCATATTCGTTACGCACTTCGTGATTTTTTTTTCTTTGATTTGTTTTCCGTTGATCTTGTTTTCCGTGCTGACCACCAATGCTACCGACGCCAGAGAGGCAGCTCCCACACCTGGATCCTACCTATCGACCCATCAACTCATGAACCGGGGACCAACGGCTTTACTTCCCTTCCGAAGGAAGGCGTGATCAGAGATGTTATGCCTCAGAACATCCCGGCGGCGCCGACTGGGATTGAACCCAGGCCTGCTGGGGTGAGAGGTAATCACGCTTACCACTACACTAGCGGCGCCGCTAACGCACTTCGTGATGCTGGCCAAAATATTAATGCAATAGATCTGCAGAACAGATACTTACTGGAACGAGCCTGTAACAGAGGAACTGCATGATATATGGAGTAGATGAATGGAACTCTATGGGTCGATCGATAAAGTGGAAGTTCCACATTGCTTCTGTCGCAGGAAATTGAAATCCAAGTGTTCACGGATTCTATAGTGCCTATTTGAGGATATCGTTCAAGGGTTGGTAGCAGCAAAGATAAAAGTCGCACCACTTTGAACGCTCTCAATCCTTCGCTTGGAGATTCAAACTGCCATGCCTCTCACGTTTGCTGCAAAAAGTATGTTCGGCGCTCACCCTCAACATTCAAAAGCTTTTCCTGAGGACAGACTCAGCTTTAGTTCTGGCATGGCTTCACTCGGACAGCCGTCAGTATTATCAGTTCGCCTCCTTTCATCTGAGGAGGTAGCTTACATTGAACGTTTTTCGAGCTGAAATCGTTTAATCCAAACGATAACCTAAGATAACCGGGCCTCCCTTAGCTCAGCCGATAAATGCGCAGCTAAAAAGCAAGAGGAGTGCTGGAGGAGGCTGGCTTCGATTCCCGGTCCGGTCTGGGAATTTTTTTGGATTTGAAAATTTCTCGATTTCCCTGGGCATAGAGTATGATTGTACTTGCCACACAATTATACTAATGCAAAAATGGTACAGACATCGAAAGCTCTCAATTAATAACTGTGAAAGTGCATCTAAAACACTAAGTTGAAAGCACACACAAAGCTAATATGCGTTAATCAATAAGCTTGAAATGAGTAAAGAAGAAGAAGAATAAAATCACCGCAACTGTGGATGACATTACAAGCTGTGATATCGTAGCTTTGATATTCTATTGATAACAAA
Source organism: Ochlerotatus camptorhynchus (assembly GCF_037179485.1). Taxonomy (NCBI): domain Eukaryota; kingdom Metazoa; phylum Arthropoda; class Insecta; order Diptera; family Culicidae; genus Ochlerotatus; species Ochlerotatus camptorhynchus. Next base: position 3,546,380 of record NW_027040524.1, read on the forward strand.
ACTCATCAGCTAAAAATCTAACCAAACCGTGGTGAGCTTTAATTTCATGATTTTTGCTTTACATCCGAACGCGACCAGCTTCGTGTCTGCCATCGGTGAAGTGTAAAGAGAGATGGCAAACTTTACTTTCTCTTTCTAAGAAAACGATGTGCAACGGAATCATTTTTGTGTCGAGTCAACTCTAAGCTTCATTTTTACTTGTTGTGAATAGTCTCACAATATCAAAGGAGCTTGTAAAATCAATATTAAGCATGATATTTTGTTACAATACCACGCGTGATATTGAGAGCGTATGAGAGCGGAAAAATATCATTTCAGTGCCAACATTTCAAAGGGGCGTAATTGCTTTTGTAAACAATGGCTTTAGCTATCGATTTCTCGCAAATAAAAGTCCATCCCTCCAAATTAACAATGCTAGCGGGTAAAGGAAACATTCATCTACCTGCTTGTGTCATTAATCTTCATGAGTAAGTTTTTATTCACGAGAAATCGACGGCTTAAGTCATTGTTTACAAATACAAGTACGCCCCTTTGAAATGTTGACACTGATTTGATTGATGATTTTGCCAACACTGGTTGAAAAAATTTTGCCGAATGTGTCACCAATCACCGGAAAACATATTGAAACAGGTTGCCCAGTACTCGCTAATGCAGCTTACACCGAGTGCCACTGCGGAATTGCTAAGATTGTGTATTTTTGGAGGAATTTGTGCTAAACTGAAATAACCGTACTAGGATCGCACCTTATTGATGGATCTCTTCACCCACCTTAAACGCCCAGATGATATAGTTTATGATAAAGGTGCCAGCCAAGTCTTCATCATTGACATCGCCGGTTCACTGAACCACAACCTAGAAGAAACCCACCGTCACTAAATCACCAAGTATTATCCATTGGTCGTGGAGTTTTTTTTTTTTTTTTATAATCCATTTATTTGTCAAGGCTCAAATGCGTTAGCTTTGCGGAGCCGAATATTTTTACATAATTGTGTGTGAATATCATTTTCTTACAACTAATGTTAGTAGAACGGGGGCCGATTACTCGCGGTTTACTCGAGATTAGGGATTACATTTATTTATCATTTGGAGGGAGGACAAGGGAAAGCATTTTGAACTAATTTAAAACTTAAACGTAAAGGATGACTAAAACACAAAACACTAAACACATAAATCAACAGCTTTAAGAAAGTCGTAAATAAGCTTCATAAAGTCGATATCACGGCAAGCCAAGACGTCTCTAATTGGCTTAAAGGGTTGTTTTCCTCGGACCCTAAGGGAATCACACAGAACGGATCTCGCCTCATGATGCAAGGAGCAGGACCAAACAACATGCTCGATGTCGTGATAACCGTTTCCACAGGTGCACAAGTTGCTGTCGGCAAGCGTAATACGGAAGAGGTGGGCGTTTAACGAACAGTGATTGGACATGAGCCTGGACATTACACGAATAAAATCACGACTCATATCCAACCCTTTGAACCAGGGTTTGATCGACACCTGTGGGACAATAGAATGTAGCCATCTTCCCAGATCACCATCATTCCACTTTTGTTGCCAGTTGGCGAGGACTTGCTGACGAGAAATCGTGAAAAATTCGTGGTAGGCGATTTGTCGCTCGTAAATATCGCCTTCCATAGCGCCCACCTTGGCCAGCGAGTCCGCTTTCTCATTGCCTGGGATAGAGCAATGAGAAGGGACCCATACCAAGGTGATGACATGTGAGCTGTTTGATAAAGCACTCAATGACGATCGTATTTCCTGGAGGAAATACGCCGAGTGCTTCATCGGCCTCATTGAACGCATAGCCTCCAGGGAGCTTAGGCTATCCGTAAAAATGAAATATTGGTCAGGTGGAAGTGAGGCAATACGCTCTAACGTGTACGATATAGCTGCTAGTTCAGCAACGTATACCGAACACGGCTTTTGAAGCTTGTATGAGGCGCTATGAAGATCGTGGAATACTCCAAAACCAGTGGACGCATTTATCACCGACCCATCTGTGAAAAATCTCTTCTCGGTGGGGACGTGGCGGTATTTGTTCGCAAAAATAGTTGGGACAATCAGGGCACGGTGAGGCTCTGGAATTCCTTGAATCTCCTGCCTCATTGTGAGATCGAATCTCACGGAAGAACCACTGAAATGATGGGAGACAGCGCGATTGGGGTTGAACGAGGAGGGGCCGATGTCCAGAGTCATGTACTCGTAGTACAAGCTCATGAATCGTGTTTGAGGATTCCGCTCTAGCAGCTTCTCAAAGTTTTCGATCACCAGCGGGTTCATGACTTCACAGCGGATGAGGAACCGGAACGATAAATCCGCAAAACGATTTGTTAAGGGGAGGACGCCCGCAAGAACTTCAAGACTCATGGTATGCGTCGATTGCATACAACCTAGCGCGATTCGACTGCAACGATATTGAATCCTTTGGAGCTTCAATATGTGCGTCCCCGCCGCCGATTGAAAGCAAAAGCTACCGTACTCCAAAATCGAGAGAATGGTGGTCTTGTAGAGTCTTATCAGATCTTCCGGATGGGCTCCCCATGAAGTGCCGGTAATGGAACGAAGGAAATTGATTCGCTGTTGGCATCTCTGCCTCAGATACGCTATGTGTTTTCCCCAAGTGCACTTGGAATCGAACCAGACACCTAAATACTTAAACGACATGCTGTGAGTGATTGTTCTACCCATAAGTTGAAGCTGAAACTGTGCTGGATAAAGCTTCCTAGAAAAAACAACCATCTCTGTTTTCTCCGGAGAGAATTCGATACCCAGATTCATTGCCCAAGTAGACAAATTATCCAAGGTATCTTGCAATGGTCCTTGCAGGTCCGGTGCTGTTGGTCCAACCATGGAAACCACGCCGTCATCTGCAAGCTGCCTTAGCGTGCAATTTTCGGCCAGACATTCATCAATGTCTTTGACATAGAAGTTGTACAGGAGGGGACTTAAACATGAGCCTTGTGGAAGACCCATGTAGCTGATTCGTGCAATTTCCGTGTTGCCATGAGAGAAGCTCATTCGTTTCTCGGACAACAAATTAAACAGGAAATTGTTGATAATCGGAGAAAGCCCACTCGCATGGAGTTTGTCCGAAAGGATGTCGATGCAAACAGAATCAAACGCCCCTTTAATGTCCAAGAAAACTGAACCCATCTGCTGTTTTTCAGCATAGGCTAATTGGATTTCAGTTGAAAGCAACGCAATGCAGTCGTTCGTCCCTTTGCCCCTACGGAATCCAAATTGCGTATCTGAGAGTAAGCCATTCGCCTCGACCCACTTGTCCAGACGAAGAAGAATCATTTTTTCTAACAGCTTCCGAATACACGACAGCATCGCGATGGGACGGTACGAATTATGATCCGAAGCGGGTTTACCGGGCTTCTGGATGGCGATAACTCTCACTTGTCTCCAATCATCCGGAACAACGTTGAGCTCAAAGAATCGATTGAACAAGTTCAACAATCGCCTCTTTGTGACTTCTGGGAGGTTCTTGAGCAGGTTGAACTTGATTCGATCAATTCCCGGAGCTGAGTTATTGCATGAAAGAAGAGCAATTGAGAATTCTACCATCGAAAACGGGGAGTCCATGTCATCGTTTTCCAGCGGCGGATCGCGAGTGTTGCATCGGACCGGAACCGAATCGGGACAAACCTTACGCGCGAAGACGAAAATCCACTTGTTAGAGTACTCCTTGCCCTCGTTGACCGACGATGCCGCGTTACGCATTCTCCTGCCGACATTCCAGAGCGTTTGCATGGAAGTCTCTCGCGATAGCCCTTCGACGAACCGACGCCAGTAACCGCGTTTTTTGGCCCTGACCAAGCTCTTAAACTTTTCCTCTAGCTCCGTATACCGCTCAAAGTATTCGCGGGAACCGTATTTACGAAACTGTTTAAACGCGGTAGACTTCTCTTTATTCACGTCGGTGCATTCCTGGTCCCACCACACAGTGGGAGGACGTTTGCGAATGGTAGTGCCAGGAACAGGCTTCGTTTGTGCTTGAAGCGCGCAATCCACTATGAGCCGCGATAGGAAGGAGTACTCATCCAACGGAGAGAGAACGTCGACCGATTCTGAACCGTCACGGACCGCGTTCGCGTATTCTTCCCAATTGATGTTTCTCGTGAGATCGTACGCGATGTTGATTGGACACTGTGAAGATGAACCGTTAGAAATCGAAATTTTGATGGGCAAATGATCACTACCATAGGGGTCTTGGATTACCTCCCACATGCAATCCAATGATAGTGAGTTCGAACAGAGTGACAAATCTAGTCTGCTCTCTCTTGCTGGAGGTTTGGCTATTCGAGTTACTTCACCGGTGTTTAGAATGGTCATATTGAAATCGTCGCATAGGTCATAGATGATGGTTGAGCGGTTGTCATCGTACAGCTCTCCCCAGCCTGTACCGTGGGAATTAAAATCCCCTAAGATCAACCGCGGCTCAGGTAGCACTGAGCAGATGTCAGATAGCGCTCGCCGAGAAACAGCCGTTCTCGGAGGGATGTATAACGAGGTAATACTGAAGGTTTTACCTCTAATATTCACCTGACATGCGACAATTTCAATACCTGACACTGGAGGAAGGTCGATTCTGTAGAATGAGTGTTGTTTGTTGACCCCTAGGAGCACCCCACCGTACGAATCTGCACGATCGAGACGGATAATGTTGTAGTCGTGAAGAGAAAGGTTAACATCTGGAGAGAGCCATGTTTCGCAGAGAGCAAACGCATCACAGTGTATGTTATGCAGTAAAAATTTGAATATGTCTAGTTTTGGTAAAATGCTTCTACAATTCCATTGAAGGAGAGATACCGTATCATTTTTTGGAAAATTATCCATCGAAGGATACGAATGAAGCAAGGAGGGGCCACTTGGAAGCAAATTGCTTCAGAAAAGGTTTCACGATTGGAAGCATCATGTTAATGATGCTCCGAAGAGGGTCAGTGATGTTGAACAGATCGAGAATGCTCTCCACAATTCCAGAAAGCGTGAACATGGCGTTCTGCTGTTCTGGTTGCAAAACTGGGACATCTGGGGTTTTAGATGTTCCCGGAAGCCCCGGAAATTCTTTGTCATAATCGACAGGCTTAAAACCCGGTGGATTGGGTTTCGGTTTATTTCCGTGACCTCTTGATTTATCCAAGTGGGCTTGGGAGTCAGTTTTTTTAGTTTTCTGCGAGTCATTCTTGGATCGCTTCCTTGAAGGACCTTTGAAAACAAAAGGACTTCCGTCATTGCCCTCTGAGTCAGTGTCGTCCTCGTCAACTGGGAGAAGATTGAACGGATTATTGTTTTCTTTTTCCGGAGTGATTTTGGGAGGAGGATTGAAAGTCTTCAAGATCTCCGCAAAGGAACGCTGAGAGCGCGCCTTCAGAGACCGTTCAAGTTTTTTTCCTTGCTGTTTATACTTCGGGCAATCTGCGAGAGGATGCGGAGGTGCCAAACAATAAACACATTTAGGAGGAGCACCACAAGCACCCTCCGCATGCTTCTCGCCGCACTGATCGCATCGTGGCTTGTTGCCACAGAAGGCGGCGGTGTGGCCTAATTGTTTGCACTTGGTGCAGTTCATCACCCTTGGTATAAACAACCGCACAGGAAGTCGAACCCTCCCAATTCGGACGTAATCTGGCAGAGTCGATCCGGAGAAAGTCACTCGAAACGAGTCAGTCAGCGAATAGATTTTTTTTGTGCCGTCGAGGGATGCTGACTGCATTTGGGTGCAGTCAAGAATCTTGACTTCTGGAAGAACGGGGTTCTTGAAGACACCAACCCCCCTCTTCAAGAAGTCATCGCAGGTCAAACTCGCTTCGGTGACCACTCCTTCGATTTCCACGTCACGACTGGGAATGTAAACGCGGTACTCTAACGTAAAAAGCTCGCAGGCAACAATCTCATTCGCCTGCTTGCGGTTACCAACAGTGACGCGCAGTTTGTCTGGCCTCACCTTCAAAATGTCGGTCACTGACGAGAAACGTTTGAATAGATCTTTTTCGATCTGGTTAACGTTAAGCGGTTTTTGTTTGGGTCGGAAAAAAACAACCCATGGGCCTGTCGAGGCGTCTGGGTATGACTTATGGCGGGGGGCAGTTTTTGTTTTCTTGGCGGGGTTAGGCGGAGTAGGGGGAGACGGTTTTGGCGGTGTGGGGGGAGAGGGATTAGGTGGGGTAGGGGGAAACGGGTTTGGTGGTGCGGGGGGTGACGGTGCTGGTGGTGTTGGTGGCGATGGATTAGGCGGGGTAGGAGGAGATGGGGTAGGCGGTACGGGCTCCGGTGCTCGTTTTCGCCTGGGCCGCTTCGGGATGGTTCCGGTGTACTTCTTCACCGTGGCTGACGTTTCCACGTCGGACAGTTCGTCTTCAGTGGGAAGGGCAGGAAGGGTATTCCCCCCGCCATCACTATTACCATCCATTGCGGGGCAACTGCCACCGCAATAGATACAAAACAACTACACACAGGGAACACACAGGGACAAGAGAAAAAGAAGAAGAAGAAGAAAATATTTGCGTGGGATGGGAGAAAGGGGAAACTAAAACAAAGGGGCAATAAATAAAACTTATTCGCTACTTAACTACACCGGCACAAAGCGTGTGTGTGGAAACGCTGTTATCACGTGGTGCGTTGGTGTTGGTCCACGCTGCTATCCGGTGGTGATGGTTGGTGTTGGTGGGTCAGCAAGCTGGTGATACGACACGCTTCACTATCACTTGCACACCCTCGCGACGGCGTGAAAAAATGATGGACTTGACGACGCCGTTAACTCCGGTGATGGATTACCGGGATGAATTAAAGCTGGATGGTAACTCCAAGGGGCTCGGCCGATGGAATTCCACTTCCTCTGTTGGACACTGGTCACTTGGGGCACCCAATGGGGGGTGAAAAAAACCGCTCGGGCGGAAAAAACACCGAAAAAAACTAGATGCCGCGCAACTGAAACCGGGACGTTGTTAACCGACTGAATGCTCAACTAGGAATGGTCGTGGAGTTGGAAGAATTGTGGTAATTAATGGAGATCCCTAATATTGTTCCTGTCAAACATTTCCTGGTTGAAAAATTTATCGACTCCCCTTGGCATAGAGTATGATTGTGCTTGCCAACACAATTATACTAATGCAAAAATGGTACAGGCATAGAAAGCTCTCAATTAACAAATGAGAAAGTGCTCAAAGAACATGTAATAAAGCCAACGAAGAAGATGTTTTATGATATCTTGTCTTTGAACCGATTTTTTAGAAGTTTCAAATAGCATTCAGAATTATAAGGGCCTAACAGTGATGATCGATTCTGTTCATCAATATCCTCTTTGAATTACTACAGTTAAGTTTACCTATTTTCAGACATTCTTTTCCAAAACAGTTCTGATTGTATTGACTAGCAAAAGTAACAGCAAACGCACCGATAAATATTAATACAGTTGAGTTTTTAACAAAAGAAAATAATAATGAAGAGATTCGATCACTGTAGTTCGGAGCTTATGATCCTGATCGTAAAAAATGTTTGTGAAACCTAAAAAAATGGATTTTATCCTTAACGCAATCAAAGCCAAATTTTGGACTCCTCAAATCAAGGCCAAATGTTGGACTCCTTAAAAGAGCTGCGTGACTGCAATAACTCGAAACTCTTAGACACAAGATATTTATGTTCTATGTATCCTTATCCGCTTCATTACACTCGACTGCACTGAAGTATTACAGACTACCTGATCCATTAATCTTGCAATCATTTATTTCATGACGCGACAGAGTAGTTCTCATCGTCTCGATTGAGATTCAAACTGAATTTCAAATCAAATTCCCAGCATCCTAACACCCTGCAAGGCGCCACTGGGTCGAAGGGAAGCGACACATACTGTGCTCGGTTCTGCGCCGTACTCTGTGTGTATGTGTATTATTAATTACACCAATTGTCGGAGCGCGACCGTAATTAATTCGTGATTGAAATTCAATCAATACCCGGCAGTCACTTGCTCTGCTCGGTGCACATTCATTCGCCCCTCGTTTCGCAACGCATGTGCCGTGGTGAGAATTTCCTTTTCATGCAAATTTGCCCCAACTGGCAGCAGAAAACAGACGAACAAAAATTTGTGTTCTTACCCTGCACAACCGGGGCGATGTCGTGTTCGGAGTCCATTTAAAAATCTGCTAAAAGCATCACAACTGTGACTACCTCCAAGGTAATATTCATAAAAAATTCCCACCCGAGGTCCTTTGGTCCCACGGACCGGCCAGATCGGCGAATCTCACGAATGGCAATTCGAAAAATGATCTGCTCCAGGAAAATACTGTTATTAAGATACCCTTCTTCGGTCACTTAAAATTAGTGCGTGGCTGTAGTTTCATCTCCACACTCACTGTGCTGCTACTGCTGCCGTAGATGCAGATGACCAAGCATCGGTGGAGATGTCGCATACCTACTTTTCTGGTGGCTGTGAAACCGATATTCGATATAGCTGCCGGGATAATTAATATTCACCTCTCCTCGATGGGGTAGTCATAATTAAAATTATATCCTTTCGAGGCCGAGGTTTGTGATAGGAGCGCGATGGGAGAATTCAGTCGCTAGAGACGCAAGGGTACCCCCAAGAATAAAGAGTCGCTATTTATTATGAAAGGAAACAGTGTATGGGCAGAATGGTTTTTATTACCATTCAATTAATAGCATGGTTGTGTATTTTGTGTCAAGCAGCAGCAACTAACTGCACCAGTCGCTAGGATGCTAATCGATGCAAAACAGTTGTAGCAGGATTGAGTTGTTGGAATGACAGCGCAGTGATTATAAAGTATTTATAAAGATCAGCAGAATTCCAAGTTCAAATTTGCGATCGAATCTCGGCGCCAGAGTTGACTTTCTTATCAAACAGTAGATAAATTTCCGGGTGTTTGCTAATAGTAAACATAATTTTCAAAAACTGTTATCAAATTTCTGCTTAAACTCATCCAATCAAATGAAGCAAGGCGTATAAATTGCCAACGCTTATGAATATTCGATTTAAGTTTATCACCCGATTAAATTCTGCAACCTGTCGAAACGAGTGGTGATGCCGCGACTTTGCTACATCCCAATTTTCTCGGAACTCATTTCAATATTTTCCACTTACTCATTCCATTCGCCGACGTTGGTAGGGACGAAATATCACCGCGACGGTCTCTATTAGAATAAAACCACAATGAATAATAAATCCAACAACATTATACACGCAATCGGGCAAATAGCGACAAACCATTCGTCATTCTCTATATACTAGCAGACGACGACGATGATGCGCGTTCTTCACCATTGATCCGCACCACCTACCTACTATGAGAAGCTGCGTTCGAATACCTACAACACAGAATTCGAATCCTCTCTGAGTCAGTCAGTCAGTCACTCGGTCAGCCAGCTGAGAAATGGAACTTGCGGACAAAACGTCTCCTGCGATTATCGACCCATAGCCAGCAGCGTCAGTCACAGTGCGGCATGGCGGTGCTCAGCTGCAGTTTGTCCGTTCGTCATCATCACCATCATCATCCCCGCCACACAATCCGTTAATAGGCCTTCCTCTCAGGCTTGACAGAGAAGCGTATTTTGCTCCCGCTGGTGTTACGCAACTCCATGCCCGTTAAATTATCCCTTGCGGCAATTTTAAAATAATGCCAATAATAAACGGTGTCGCAATAATTAAACTATGTTTTGGCCTGCCGGGTGCGAGCGACTCTAACTACTGCTTGCTGTCGCAGTGCTACCTTTGCACAGTGGGGTGAGTCCTAACAAAACAAGGACAAAATTCAGAAAGGTCTTGTTAAAGGCCACCGAAAGTTTCTTTCGGTCAGTTTCAAGGCTAAGTACTATTTTAATCAAATTGATTAGTTTCGGGAATGGTCCCAAGGAAGTGGCCAAAATGTGTTTGGAACTAAAATTCAGCATGCGACATCTTTATTGCAATAATTTGTTGTACCAGCTTAATTACCGATTACAATAACTTACTTTGGACATAGCCAACTTTGATGCCACGCTTGTCATTGAGCCGAAGCGATTTGTGCAGTTTATCGGACTTGATATAAAAAAAAAACATAATTTTGCGCTAACTATCGAAAATTTTCAAAACATTAGGATATAATTTTTGAAAAGCTGATGAAATTTTCTTTCTTACAGTGCTAAATTGGTGGGGACTAAATTGGATTTTTTCTTTTGTATTCGTAATTGAACATTGACGGTTAAAGAAAATGATCAAAAAAATCTCTTATGTTCAAATTTATTGATCATGGTGCAAAAGCCTACACACATTTAAAAAAAAACATAAGCTATGATTAAATTTTAAAATCTTATAAGGTTAAACAAGTCTATAGAAAACGTAATTTGGCTGGCATTTTTCGCCTTTTTATGCTTTGAAATTCTACCAAAGGTTTATTTCTCTACCGATTGGCATTACAATCGGTATTTAATGAATGGGAATGCTTATGGGAATATATCAAAAGATCAAAACTACATGATTTCATTTTTCAATTATGTCCGCCCTCGCCCCACTGTGCGTTGGTTTCTTTAGTTGGAAGTTGTTGGACTGTGCAAAAAAAGCACAACAAAACGATCGTAATTGTAGCGTGGTTAGTTTCGTACGATTCCTATCAATGTTAAATAGTAGGTACAATAACAATTGTGCTAGCCGTAAGAAAAGGGGGAAAGAGGATAGGAATATGCGGATGCCCTGTTTGTAAAAATCGTGTGAATTAATTCGATTAACAGTGCACGTTTAGGTTTGGTATAAATCTATAAATCAATTATATTGGAAATTCTGTACGTAATTTTGTTAACAAGCATATTTTTTGTCACGTTTTATGCTCAAAATTACGTGAGAGAGATTTTACGTTAGAATTAAAATTTGTTTTTAAACTCTTAATTTTTTTTTTGCCTTTTTTGATTATGCTTAACCAAATGAAGTTTACAGAGCCTGTTCATTATACAATTAAATAAACAGCATGTGGTGAAAGTTGTCTGCAAACATAATCCTGAGGGTGCTCCTTAAACCATCACAAAGTTCTTATTATCTAATCTAACTCTTAAAGGGTGTATTCGATAAAAATGGCACACCGAAAATCTTCTGTAACTATTCAACCAAATGAGTAAATCTTATTCATCGTGTATTGTTTAGATCTTTCATATTTCATAGTTATTCATACATTAGTCCAAGTCGTATCATCGAAACAAGAAATTTTCCGTGGCGAGATGGACCGTCACACGGTCTAGGCTAGGAAAAAGAGGAGCAGCAAAAAAAAGAAACTGTCCGTGAAAAATTGGTGTCGACTTACAATCAAACTCCAGAACGTCCCAACGATGGATCGCTAAAAAGCTTGGAATTGCAAATACAACTGTGTCTCGTGTGATAAGAACCTTCAAGGAGCGTCTGAGTGCCCGAAGGAAGGAAGGGAGTGGTCTTAAAAGTGGTCCTTCTTCTTCTTCTTCGCTTTTCAAGCTTATTGCATATCGCATATTAGCTTATTGCGTGCTCTCAACTTAGTGTTCTAGATGCACTTCCACAGTTATTAATTGAGAGCTTTCGATGCCTGTACCATTTTTGCATTGGTATAATTGTGTGGCAAGTCCAATCATACTTCTATGCCCAGGGAAATCGAGAAATTTTCCATCCCGAAAAATTCCTAGAACGGACCGGAAATTGAACCCAGCCACCTCCAGCATGGTCTTGCTTTGTAGCTGTGCCTTTACCGACTGAGCTAAAGGAGGCCCCAAAGTGGTCCTATGGACAGTAAAATGGCCAGGAAAGTGGTGCAACAGTTCAAGAACGGTCCAAACATGTCAATTCGAGATGTCGCTAAAAAGTCCAAGGTTTAAGTCGGTTTGGTGCAGTAAACCATGTTGGGTTACATGTTTACAAGGTGCAAAAAGCCCCAAAGCGAGGTGAAAAACATAACATCACTGCGAAAACCCGCGCCAGGAAACTTTACACGAAGTTACTCACCAAATCGTGTTGCATCGTGATGGATGGCGAAACTTACGTCAAGGTCGACTTCCGTCAACTTCCTGGGCAAGAATATTTCATTGCCAAGTCTAAGTTTGAAGTTCAGGAGGATGGTCGAATGAAGAAATCATCGAAATTTCAAAGAAGTTGCTTCTGGCAGGTGATTTGCGAATGTGGTGAAATAAGCGCTCCCTTCATCACTTCCGGAACAATCAACGGTGCGATTTACACTGCAGAGTGCCTTAAGAAGTGTTTCTCGCCATTAATAAGAAAGCACAAAGGATCAACTCTGTTTTGGCCTAATCTAGCATCCTGCCACTACGCTCGAAATGTGTTGGAGTGGTACCGAGCCAACGGAGTAATTTTTTTTCCTTGATTTGTTTTCCGTCGATCTTGTTTTCCGTGCTGAGCACCAATGCTACCGACGCCAGGGAGGCAGCTCCCACACCTGGACCCTACCTATCGACCCGTTACTCATGAACCGGGGACCAACGGCTTTACATCACTTCCGAAAGAAGGCGTGATCAGAGATGTTATGCCTCAGAACATCCCGGCGGCGTCAACTGGGATTGAACCCAGGCCTGCTGGGGTGAGAGGCAATCACGCTTACCGCTATATCACCGGTGCCGCTATCTGAGTCAATGTTGTGCCAAAAAATATGATCCCACCAAATTCACCGGAACTTCTTCCAATTGAAAAAATTCTGGGCAATTATGAAGACGGAACTTCGCAAACATCCCAAAACTATTGAAACAGAGCTGGAGTTGAAAAAAAAAATGAGTAAAAACAACAAAAATACTGGGACAAACGGTTGTACAAAATTTGATGGGTGGAGTGAAAAGGAGGTGCGGGCATTCGGGATGGGAGACGAAATTGAATAAAACGAATTTTGTAACTCATAACTCATTAGTAGTTTTTCATTCCCAGAAAATTTCAAGCAATCCGATAATCGGTTTAATTTTGAACTTCTTCCAAGATCCATAATTAATTATTATCCTAGTTCATTCAATTCAACCAAGATTTCGGAACATCCACGACCGTCTTCAAACTTCAGGAAAGAACTAGAACCTTTTCTAAGAATGTTCATAAACATCTGGGTGATAAGAAGTTCCGACAACTTCCAATACGTTCACAAATTAAAAACCCTGAAGTTCTAAGAAGCATGCTGGACTTTAACGATACTCCATGAGCCTCTAAGAAATTCCAACTGTTCGCTGAGCTTCTCAAAATTTGGCTGAGCATCTACGAAGTTCCCTGAACTGAAAAAATCTCATCACTTCTATGAAGTTTTACCTCGAATTGCTACGTAAATCGATGACTTCTACAAAATTCTCAGAATAACTTTGAAGTTCACTGCACTTCTTCAAAGTTTCCTTAACTTTTTAGAATGTTGTTGAATATTACCTGAAGTTCTTCAAAGTTACCTGAACTAATCTAAGTCCTTTAAACTTTAACGAAGTGCCCTGAAGATAAAAGTAGACTTTTATTATATTGCCGTAAAACGGGGGAAAGATGATCACTTTTTACTGATAAACATGTATGTTTTTCCAACCATACACAGATAAAAATTCTGAATTTTAATTGTGATGTAAACATTAATTCACGTAGACTTGTATTTCTTTTCATGCAACCGAGCAACTTACAAACAATGTTGTTTACAAAGATGGGCTTTTGTATACAATATTTGCTTCATTGCATGAAATGTGTCAGAACTTTACATGATATATAATGTAAACGTATATGATATGTGACGCTCCATTTATGTGCATCATATTGAACAGAAATTTAAACTACTTTTTTGAACTGTGTATGTTTGGCACACATACAACCATCATCATCATCATCATCATCATCATCATCATCATCAATACCTCTCAAGCCTGTACTAGTAAATGCATGTCAGATGCAGGAATTTAGTTTTTAAATTGCATGCTTGATTAATTTCTCAAAATTAAAATTAGAGTGAAAATGCAAATTATCAATTCTGGGGTTAAGTTGATCATGATCAAAAACCTGCAATGCAATATTCAGAAGCTAGCATTTATACTTGATTTGTGTTCGTTGCAGAAGAATCTTGGATTAAAATGTATACGAAAGCTGCGGTTTACGAAAAAACTGCATTTTATGTTGCAAAATAGTTTAAAAAATACGACCAAATGTACTCATAACTCAGCCAAAACAAACCCTGCTCTGACCGCTCTCACAAACACACACACACATATGCACCAGCATCAAACGTCATTTTTCTGATTACACGGCCACTTAGAATAACTCAGAGAGAAAAAGAGTCACTGCTACTCAGAGGTATGCAGAATATTCTAAAACTACAGGAACTCAGCACTGAGTGCCTGCAATTTTTAGAAAGGTATCATACAACTGAGTAGAAGCGACCCTCTCCTCTGAGTTATTCTCGGTGGCCATGTATGTTTGCGGAATCCGATTCGCTTATCGCAATTATCAGAAAGTTTTTGACGGCTTGGTCCCAATCGGGACGTTTTTCCGCGGGTTGCATAAAATCATCAACTTCATCAACTTCCTGGACAATCTGATCGGCTGCAGCAGATAAATTTGGAAAATGTATGCGGAGCAGCAAGTGATTGACAGCGGACTTTTTCCCAACGTCATATTTCCCCTATTTGATGCTCCATGTTTGCCAAGAAACTTGTTGCCTATTCGGGATGGATTATGCTTATGATTATGCTACTCTCATCAAAAGTACTGTGAATTTCTAGAAGGAATCTCTCGGAATTTATCGTCATTAGTTCTCAGAATTTCTCCTCGGAAGTTCTCTGAACATCTCATCGGAAATTTTGTGAAGTTCTCATCAAAAGTTCTCTGAATTTCTCATCGGATGTTCTCGGAACTTCTCCTCGGACGTTCGCTGAATTTCTCTTCAGAAGCTTTGCACTTATCCTCGGAAGATATTTGAACTTCTCACCGGACGTTCTCTGATCTTCCCGTCGGAAGTACTCTGAACCTCTCATTGACAGTTCTCTGAACTTCTCGTCGGAAGTACTGTGATTTTCTTGTATGAAGTTCTCGGAATTTATCGTCAGAAGTTATCAGAAATTCTCCTCGGAAGTTCTCTGAACTTCTCGTCAGAAATTTTGTGAAGTTCTCCTTGACAGTTCTCTGAACTTCTCCTCAGAACTTCTGTGAACTTTTCCTCGGAAATTTGGTGAACTTCTCCTTAAAATTTTTCTGAACTACTTGTCGGACGTACTAATAACATTTTGTCCGAAGTACTAAGAGCCCCTTGTCGGAAATTATCTGGATTCCACGTTAGAAGTTTTCAGAACATCTCGCCAGCAAATCTCAGATTTTCTCTTCGAAAGTTCTCTGGACATCTCCTCGGAACTTCTCTGGACTTTTCGTCAGAAGATCTCTGAACCTATCGGCGGAAGTTCTCAGAACCTCTTGTCGGCAGTTCTTTCAACTTCTCAACGCAGTACTCTGAACTTTCGATCGGAACTTTAAGGAATGTCAATCAAAACACAAAGCAACCCGGCAGCACCAGCAAATCCGCCAAACAACCAACCGACCAAACGACGAGCAAGCGAGCCCTCTCCTTCTTCTGGAAGCGAGAATCCCCAAGCGAGCCGTCTGTCGACGTTAACCAAGGCAACCACCGAGTACCGATCAGCAAACACCAGCAGCCTACTACCATCGAGAACTTGGCACGGAAAGTCCTCTTATATAAATCTCGAGTAGGATGATGCCCAGTTACGACAGTTCTGTGAAATGTTCGTCATAGTTCAGTGTACTTCTTTTTTAAGTTTTGTGAACCTCTCATCGGAAGATCTCAAAACTTCTCGTCGGAAGTTCTATAAGCGTCCCGTCGGAACTTTTGGAAATTTAAATTAAGTTCTGTGAACTTCTCGGGACTTCTATTAAGAAGATCTCTGAACATCTCACCGGAACTTCTATAAACTTTTCGCTGGAACATCCAAGAAATTCTGTGAACTTCTTGTTGGAAATTCTGTGAACCTCTTGTTGGAAGATCTATAAACTTCTCGACGGAAGTCAACTGTTCTTCTGGTTCTAACTTCAGAAAACATGAATGAAGTTCTGTGAATTTTTCGCCAAAAGTTCTGGGAACATTTCGTATGAAGTTCAATGAACATTTTAACGGAAGTTCGCAGAACTTGTCATCGGAAGAGCTTTAAACTTCTCGACGGAAATACTCTGAATTTCTCGTCAGAACTTCAGGGAATTTCAATTAAGTTATGTGGGACTTAGGGAAGTTCTGAGACATTTTCGTCAGAAGTCCTTTGACCTTCAGGGAAGTTTTGTGAAATTTCATCAAAAGTTCTGTAAACTTCTTACTGGAAGTTATCTGAACTTTTCTTCGGAAATTTTCTAAATTTGTCGTATAAAATTCGCTGAACTTCTCATTGCAAGATCTCTAAACATCTCATCCAAAGTACCCTTAACTGCTCGTCGGAAGATCTTTGAATTTCTCTTAGAAAGTTCTCTGAACCTCTCGTCGGAAGTTCTCTGAACTTTTCGTAGGAAATTCAAGGAAGTTCTGTGAACTTATTGGTGGAAGTTCTCTGAACATCTAGTTGGATTGTTAGTGATTAGTGTTGCACCAAATATTCGGTCAAATTCGCTCAAACACCTTGTCGGCCACTTTTTAGCTGAGAACGCCGAATACCTGACCGAATAGCACTATTCAGTGCATCACTATTAGTGATAGACTTAAGGGTCAGGACTTGTTAGTGACTTAAGGGTGAGTGTTTTGGACTGGTTGGCAAATCTTAGCAACTCGGTAATGAGTACGCAAGAGAGGCGCCACCTGACAATGCAAGCCTGTTCGATTAATAAAACGGAGATGCTCGGTATATGTCAGGACTCTGATGGTGAGATAGAGTGTGAGATCCTGGCATCTTGGTCATTTATAGAGCATCTCACACTTATTAATGAAATAGTCCTGAATTGTCAGGTGGCGCCTCTCCTGCGTGCTCTTCAACGATACCCAGCGCAGGTTCGTTGTTTAAATTTGTTTTAATATCATTGAACATTTTTAACGCTCTATATCAACACAAAATTGAAACTCTAGGGTGGCTCCTAAATATAATCGAGAGAACGATCTTCATATAAATATTCAACATTAAGATAGAAGCACAAACTTGAGCAAAATGTGGTCCAAATATTAAGAAAGGTCTTGTAAAATCCTTTCAGACAGTACAAACCCCATCATGACGCAATTTGGCGCATTTTGGTATCAGATGCCTAAAAAATATTATCAATGTAAAATAGTGTAATATAAAAGCTTAGGAAAAAAATATAATAGAAATAATAATTCATGAGAAAAAAAAATCAAATACGGTTGGCTTCACCCCACTGTGCACTAATTGTTCGCCACGAAAAAAAAATTAACCCTAAGTACGGCTCTGACCAGAGCTAGTAAATATCACGGCCGTCATGTGACGATGAGAAAACAGGTCCTCTCACTATCACGAGTCGAAACTACCTATCATTAGCTTTCTTGTCATTTTTCAATGATCAAGCACTCATGGGAATAATTCTTATGTGGTTTTGACATCAACATTTCTAACTGATTTAGATGAATTTAAGCAAACAACCGTATGTAATTGGTAGAGTGAATACATTATTAAGATTTCCTTGGTACAAGTAACTTTAATAGCATTAAATGAGCTAGTAATAACGATGAACACAACACGTTCTGTCATGACAAAAAATTCAATGATATTTTGAAGACAAAAGTATTTCTGTAAATATCGCGTGAGATCTTTCATTGAAAATGAAATTTGCCAGCCCTGGCTCTGGCAATAAATATTAAAACTATAGTCAAGTAGTTCACCATATCCTCCGCTATCCAATATCCAATTAGTTCCATCAGAACGAAAATAATTCCCTGTGGTTTCACAAACATGACAATCTCGCCCAAGGGGGGCATAGAGCTTCCATTGGAGAAATGGACGCAAATCGTAGCCTTCACTTAACACTCATCATGGAATATTTCTAGATTGAGCTGTAATTAGGGCGTAACAGCTTTTGTAAACAATGACTTATCTCGATGATTTCCCGGAATTCAAGGCACGCCGACGCAAACCAACATGACCAAGGGGTAGGAGAGATCTTCCCCTACCCGATGGTGATGTTGATTTAAGTTAGCTAGCCTCTACTTTCTAGAAATCATCGAGAGAAGTCATTGTTTACAAAAGCTTTAGAAATATTTCATGATGAGTGTTAGGTGAAGGCTACGATTTGTGATTTGTTTCCAAGGTCAACCGTGCAAACTACAGATAAGCACACCGAATAATAGCTGCTATCGAGTATACAGACGATCGCGTGACACACATCGAGAGGTGCTGAACAAAAATCATGACAATATGTCACACTGCACAATACTCGATTGATGTTTGAATATATCCTAGGTCCATTTGTCGATTAGTGCGGAATTTTCACAATCAAGATACGTACAATCTTGAATAAATATTTGAATTTTTGATTGTATGTATCAATATTACAAATCCATCGCTCAGTTTGCGGTAGAAAACGAATAAAGTTAATCGATTTAGAACCTATTTAAAAACGACTTCAAAATACAGCTGCTTGATCATGCCATAAAATTATCAATCTCTTCAAAAATCAATAACTATATAATGTGACGTTTGGCTGCAAACGCTCTTGTGCAAAGTTTTAGCTGAGCAAATTTAGGGTAGCTGTAGAACTTTTCATCATAGTACTAGAATACAATTAACAAAAAGTTTCCTTTTTCCATTGTAATTTCCATATAACTTCAAATGGTTTGCGCCAAATCAGATTTAAATTTGAGAGTTCAAATGATGAGAGGCTGATCAAGATTTGAAGCCGTGGGGGCACTGTGTTGCGAAAATTTCAAATTTTGCAACAGCATTTTAAATACCACCATATTTGTCTTTAATTTGTTGAAACCAGTTGCATTAAATTTGGTTTCAATTTGAGATCACATGATCAGAAAAATAAAATCGCCTAACAACAGAATTGAGTGTATTGAAATTACTAAGCAGATACTTAGTAAAGGCACGGTATTGCCAAGCTGGAGTTCGATTCCCGATTCGATCGATTGAGCTTGCCACAAAATATACAAATTCATGCATTGTTTAGCATAGAAAGCTCTCAATTCATAACTTTTGAAGTGCATCTAGAACACTAAGTTGAGAACCGGCAAAACGCTCGCTGCAGAAGCGTAAAAAGTCCTAAAGAAGAATGTACGGTCAGATCATCTAAAGTGTGTATATTCGACCGAATGTCAAGCTTGGCAGCCTCAAAACTTCGCTCTAACACCATGTCGGCCTGCTTTAGCTCAGTCGGTAAAGGCGCAGCTACAAAGCAAGACCATGCTGGAGGTGACTGGGTTCGATTCCAAGGACATTTTCGCAACAGTTTTGGTGTTATCATGCTATTGTAGACCATTATTGCTTGGGCTAACCCCACATGGTAGGTAATTTTGATTTTTCTCGCCCTTATTAGAAATAGCAAACCGATTGTGCAAATGTATGCGGATTTAAAAATAATGCATTCCACCAACTTAAAGCATGATTCCTAAGCAAATACCATGTAGAACCCATATGAAATCATTTGGCCTGGTGGTACACTTTCTTACAACAACAATCGATTGCAATAAACTTCCGTTTTCGCAATCACACTCCGACCGATCCAGTCCACCTTCAGAACAATATTTAACTGATAGAATTTGCTCCCCATATGCAGCAGTAACGGTAACAATAAAAGGGCGGGTCACCCTGACCATAAACAGCCCAACGAGGCAGTATTCACATGTGACGTGCTGCACACTGCTTCGCGGCTCATGCGGGCGCAGGCACTGATTAGTGATAAATTATCTAAGGGCGACTGGAAAAATAAACAAAAAATAGACTGATTTATGATCGTAAATAAAAATTACTACCACTAGAAATTAGCATACAAATAAAAAGTGCACCGCGATTTTACATATATGATTGCCCCAAGGGAGTGAGTTACATACTTACGTTGCACCACCACCAGCCACTAGAGGCGGGCTCTGGCTGCTGACCAGAACTCAATTATTCTCTCCTTCCTTCTTCCCTGCTGCGCTGCAGCTACTCACGTTTGCAGTACACCCACTTCAAGCGGGCCGTAAGGGAAGCAATTTAGGGCCACGTGCCCCCAGATGGATATTTGCACTCTTTTACGCTACTTTTAAGACTTTTAAAACCCCGACGCAGGCGAGACCGGATCGTGAGATAATTACGATCAATTTTGAGATTTATTCACCCCCGTTCGCAGTCTGATGCAAAACATAAGTAAACAATTTAGTGCGGATCAGAATTTGCCTTCCATACACTCTGTTGGCGGTCAAGATTGCCGGCAGTGAATGCGATAAAGGCAGCAAATTCGAACCGGAGTCGTAATTTATGTTGCATGCTCATGTTGAACAAGTTTATCCCGGTAACGTAGCAGCAGCAATAACAACAAGAGTAAGAAAGTACAACGGCAAAAAAAATCATCGAAAATCATGTAACATGCTCTCCGTTCTCGAGTTGCTTGAGAGTTTTACGTGTTGTAATCGCTGTGATGTTTCACGGAAGGGTACAAGCTTTAGAGTGGCGTGAAATTCGATCCAAGGGAAAGTATCGGTGTCATGCCAATTTTTTTTTTACTGAACATTAAAACAAAGAGCGTAACGAATTCTTCAGAAAATAATAGATTATGATACTGTTAAATGAAGAGTGATTTCATAGGGCATGCCGATTATATCTGGAGATTTCTAGCCCCAAGGCGTTTAAGCTACCTGTGGTCGAATCGAAAAGCACTGATGAAGACATTCCTCTACGCGGGGAGCCAGCAGATGAAAGACAATAAACAAAAAATACAATCCCCTGTGAACATTTCTCCCCCATGTAGCCGACGAATCGTATCGCACCCCGAATCACCGATGTCTGCTGATCCGGTAAGCAGTGATAGCATCGCACACATCAGCGCCACCCAAGCAGCGTACGCTCGGTAAGTACAATTGAATTCCGGAACCCCCTCCCCCCCCCCCCCCCCCTCACAGTTCACTCTTACATGGCAAAACACCGCAGTGAACACAATCGACCGAACTCCTCCCCAATCATCATCATCGTCTTCTCTTCGACTCCCCACTTGCAGGTATTATGAACACCCACTGACAGCAGCTACCTCCGCCATGTTGAACGTCAATAGCAGTACAAACAACAACAACAACAGCCACAGCACCGCCAGCAGTAGTCCAGTTGGCACCAACGGCAACAACCACACCAGCAGTGGTTCACAATCGTCGCCGGAAGACGATACCCACAATACAAATTCTAGTCTTGCCCTCAACTCCCTCACTCATCACCAGCACCATCAACAGCAGCATCAGCACCAGCACCAGCACCAGCATGTCCAACAGCAGCAACAGCAGCAACCGCAGCAGCATCAGCAAATTCATCAACTGCACAACAATAACGGCACCTTCATCTACGAGTACTACAAGGTCCAAGACAAGGACGGGCTGCAATGGAGGTAAAATTCAATTACCCCCTCGACTGAAGCTTTCTATTTTGAAATTTGGGGGCGCCTTTCGTTAGCCAACGGCCGGCATTTGGTCTGCTGGTTGCGTGAATGAAGGCATTAATAAATGGGGGGAAATTCGATTACGAAGAAACACGCCCGTTTTGTCGGCGGAAAACCAGGGTGGGAAAACTATTTAAAACCCATACTCGGTTCGTTACATTGTTGAGCAAACGAAGGGGTCTTAATTGATTGGCGAATTTTGCGGGTGGTCACTGCCACCTACCTGATGTTGTATTTCAGTGAACTTCTTCGGCAGCTGTAATTCGCATGGTTTATTTTCTGTTTTGTTTGTCGATGTGTGATAATGCTTGCTGCCTTTTACTTCAATGCGCTGTTAGCTGGATCTAGAAGACCTCTGAGTTTGTAATATCTATATTAGGATTGGTTACAACCCCCTTCCTCAGTAATCTTTCTCTCTGTATTGAGCTCCCCAACTACTGTGCTAAATTTGATCGAAGCCATGATCTGCATTTGCGGAACAACTTTGGGGTTTGTATGGGAAAATGTAAGGGAAACGACTCTAAATTGTTCATACGCTTATCAAAAATTCTAAATGTTTGAGACTTAGACTAAGAAAACTATGCAGAATAACTTTGTCAAAGATTTGCATTCTGTGCTAAAGTTATTAACCATTTATTTTAGGCCAAGTGCTTCGCACATATCTACAAGCTGATATGGTCCACATTTATATGGGGGAAAGTTTTTAACATTTTTTTTTTTTCATTTTAACAACCCCTTGCCTCTCTGAAAATTTCAACTCATTCGGATGTAACACGAGCTGGCGCTTTTGATTTAAAATGCATATGGGGATATTGGTTGAAGTGTATGGAGAAATAACATTTCTTCACTCTTTCGTGTATAGAACTGGTGCAGCAAACTCGATTAAGCTCAGAATTTCAGCACACGTAGCTTAATCTATAAGGATCAACTTTGGTAAAGACAGCATCACGATTCAAGTTAATGTTGCGGCACACGGCAATCATAGAACTTTGGACGTCTTTTTAGCAAACCCAGTTTGTTTTGTGGGAATATGCTTTAAGCTGTAAATTTTATTTTAATTAGTTTTAAGTGTAAAATAGAATATATAGAAATCTTACATTGTTTAGTCCAATTTTTATTTGTTTATCGTGTTGCAACTTCTTGTGTATATCTTGGATTATTGTCTATCAATTTAATACAATATTTAGTTCCATGTATGTAATTCAATGTCGTATACTTACAATTGTGTGTAGTTCAAATGTTAGATAGTTTAATGTAATTTGTTCTTTAAGATAGACTGTAACAATCGTTTAACTATTTATCACTGACTACAAATTTTCTAAATAAGAAGCTTCTTTTTCATCTTCCTTTTACCCTACCATCTACCAATAAAATTGCAACGCTGTCAACTTGACGTTCAATGGAAACTGTAGTGAACGTTTGCAGACAGTTCAGACGGACAGCTTGCCAAGGTTTTTATGATTCGCGAGGTGTTCACTTTCGCCAACATTCCCCGCCACGTATTGCTGGATGTCTTCTCCAGCCATACCTCTTCTCAACATATTGAGCACCGCTAATCTTGCAACTGGCCGTTGGAGTATTTCTCTGGCTGTCTGCACTTCTGCCCTGCGTATCCTTCCGTCTTTTCCACGATGCACTTCCAAAACCTTTCCCCTAATCCAGCTATTCTTAATACCTTCATCCACTATGATATCTCCTGGTGTCACTGGTTTGATGTCGTTGAACCACTTGGTTCGTCGATTGATTGTCGGCAGGTATCCTTTGATCCATTTAGTCCAGAATTGATCTAAGAGATACTGGACGTGATTACAGTTTGACCTGAGGGCTCCCCCTTTATCAGTTGGCATCTTGACTGGTTGCACAACTCCGCTAGAGCTCAAAAGCAGGAAATGATTTGGTGTTAGTGCTTCATCTTCCTGTGAATCCAGCGGAACGTATGTCAATGGCCGTGAGTTGATAATGGACTCCGCTTCCGCCATGTATGTGCGAAACGTTTCTTCGTCAGGCTTCCGTGACGTGGAGAGAGTTTCTAAAGCGGCCTTCAGTGTACGTACCATACGTTCCCAAACGCCACCCATATGAGGTGCAGCGGGTGGGTTGATATGCCACTATGTGTCGTAGGTAGTAAACGTTCCCGCCAACGAATGATGCTGTCAATCTCCTTATTTCCTTCTCTACTTGCTCCTACAAAATTCGTGCCCTGGTCACTGTAGATGTCTTGAGGCGCACCCCTCCTTTAAATGAACCTCATGATAGCCATCTTGCAAGATTCAGTCGACAGTGTGCTTGCCACTTCCAAATGGACAGCTCTCACCGTCAGACACGGGAACAACATTACCCTCCACTTGACGCTACTTCTTCCAATGCGAATCAAATATGGCCCACAGTAATCAACGTCCACGAAAGAGAACGGTCTAACGAACAGTGTCACTCTTGCTACTGGTAATGGAGCCATACGAGGATTCATGGGAAAAGCTCGATAGACATTACACCACGTATATTGCCTTTGAACAATCAATCTCAAAGCAGGAATATAGAATTTTTGCCCGATCTCATTCATCCAACTTAACTTGTTGCTCTGGAGAAAGTGAACCGTTCTTCTGTATTATCAGCAGTGTTGGCAAAATCAGAAATCAATTGATATTTTTCCGCTCTCATGCGCTCGCAATATCACGCGTGATATTAGAACAAAATATCACGCTTGATATTGATTTTACAAGCTCCTTTGATATTGCGAGACTATTAACAACGTGTAAAAATCAAGTTGAGAGTTGACTCGACACAAAATTGATTCCGTTGCACATCGCTTTCTTAGAAAAAGAAAGTATAGTTTGCTATCTCTTTTTCTCTTCACCGATGGCAGACACGAAGTGACTGCTGCCAGCCGTTATGGAAGTTTCGGTTACATTCGGGTGTAAAGCAAAAATCATGAAACTCAATCTCACCACAGTTTGTTGAGATTTGCAGCTGGTGAGTTTTGTTAGCTTGATATTCCGAGCTGCGATATCACAGCTTGCAAAATCAACCACAGTTGTTTGCTTGTTGATTTTTGTCTACGAAAATCAAGCGTGATCTTGGGCGTTGGTGAGATTTGATTTTTTGATATTTTCCCAACAATGATTATCAGGATATGTTTCCAGATGTATTGGCCGCCACAGAGTAGTTTCTGCTTTCCGTTGCTCTTCCCGAGCTAGAATCATTTTATCCGGAAGTTCTGTATGAAATTTTTTCCGGCATTTGGCGACGGTACAAAGTCAAACGCACACCTTTTGCCTAACCCGTACGATATACACGGAGATTTGAAGTATGTCTTCAAATCTTATGGCCCTTCGCTCATTTTCAACTTCTATCCAATTTTCATACTGCCGTACTCTAACGGAACTATCCACCTACCCTCTTCTAAGATCATTCTCTAGCTAATAAATTATCACACTAAAGCTTCATTTTAGATAGCATTTCCAACCAACTCCAATTTTATGATTTTTTTTACCAGCAACTGAATAATTTCGTTTAATTTCCGATACATTTTCTCGAGCAAGCTTACGAAATTCTTCCGCAAATCCAGGTCGTAACCAAATTTGTTAAAATTTTGCACAGTTGTTTAAATATGACTTCATCGAAAGAGGAGTGACGAGGAGAGGGTTGTGATTCGCCATAAAAACTTGACCCATCATAATCTATATCCATGAGGGCCTGAGTAAAAAGGTGGCAGACAGGGATCATTTAGAAAAGTTCTTCAATCCATACTTACTATTGTTCTATTAGATGAAATAATAACACTTACCATATTAACAATATGATCCACTCTTTCGTTTAACTGGCGAACGGATTCCTTCGCGATGAGAGCGCCTCTGTGGCCAAAAAGGCTACCAATGGGTTTGTTGATTTACTCGAGGGGTAAACTAAATGAAAATGTATGTCATAATAAAAATGGGTTATTTCAGCATATTATTTTATTTGATGACAACAGTAACAATTCAGACAAATGTTCATGTAAATATACAAATTGTAATAAATCAATGTAACTTGACTTTTATTCTTGTAATAAGTGCTATGTTTACGCCCCTCAATTTTAATTGTATGAATGTTGCTAACTTTTTTCAACGCTAGATGGTGAGAGACGCAATAAGTTTTGGGTTACCATTGCAATGTATGGGAAAGTTTATCATATTGTTAATATGATATATTTGATTTTTAGCGGAAGATAAATAGAATCAACAAATGACCGTCATTATGGCTTATATGCATTGTTAAATCAGCCATGGAGGCAATTTTTGGCCTCTATCAATCTTGTCCTTTAGTTTCCCTGGATTTTGTCCTGGGAATCCTCACATTTTGAAAAAGTTAGGTGAGTTTCTGTTAAATGTGATGCTCATAAATTGAGAGTAAGGAATCATATAAGTTTACATTATACAACAGGTAAAGTTATGAGACATTATTTCGACCAATTTTGTATGCAATATTTCTTGCAAGTTCCTAGTTTGCGTGGAAAGAAACACATACAAGTTTACATTAGACTGGCCCACATTTATATGGGAGATGGGTTAAACCCTAGATTTGTGCCATTAGGTGAGGAAACCACACTCATTTCAGCTCATTTGGATAGTACACGAGCTAGCGCTTTTGGTTTAAAGTTCATATGGGGATTTTTGTCAAATTGTATGTTGAAATAACATTCCTTCACTCTTTCGTGCATATAACTGGTTCAGCAAACTCGATTAAGGCCAGAATTTCAGCACATGTAGCTTAAACTATACGGAACAACTAAGTTAAAGACAATATCACGATTCAAGTAGGGATTAAGGTGATATTCATTCTTGAATTTACATGTGCATTTTGTTCGTATATTGTAGCAAAATAGCTTAACTAGTTATCATTCAAAACTAAAAGTTCATATTTTCCACATGCAGACTTAGCGGCACCGTTGGTGTAGTAAGCGTGATTGCCTCTCACTGCAAAAGGCTTGTATTCAATCCCAGTCGGCACCGCCAGGATTTTCTGAGGCATAAAATCTCTGATGGGAAAGGAAGTAAAGCCGTTGGTCCCCGGTCAACTCATGGGTCGATAGGATAGGGTCCAGGGTGGGAGCTGCATCCATGACGTCGGTAGCATTGGTACTCAGTACAGAAAACAAGATCGACGAAAACCAAATCAAGAAAAAAAACTACAACTACAAACTGCAGCAGGGGTTTGTGTTGTGTGTAGGAATTGGAATTGGAGCGGGGCTCTCTCTGTTAATACTCTTTAATATGACGCGGTTGACATAGATGATCCACAGCAACTCACGAAGAGCTACTCAATCCGATCAATTGCAGTTCAGCTTCTTCCTCTTTCTATGGATGCTCATGTGGGCTGCAGCTCACTGCTTGCAGGCAGCCTTTCGTTGTGTACTGGAGAACACCACCACTCACCACGCGGTGATTGAATAAACACCGTTTGGTGAGACCGGATGGAATTTAACTTTGAAATCTGTGTTAGGGAAAGTTGCGTAGAAATATATCTGATCAATTGGTGGTAAAACTATTGAAATTAACGTTCAAAATCTTTCAAAATTTTGTTACATGTTCCATTTTCGGTTTTCACAAAGTGTCTCCCTATATAGAAATCACAGACGTAATCCTACGTCAAAAAAAAATTAAAATATTGCAGATATGGAACTGATCAAGAGTTTTTTACTTGAGGATGTCAAATTGTTTTGGTGAGTAGTTTTTGAGTAGTGTAGTTCAGAAGAGCAAAACTTTGTTGCGTCTTTAATTTTAGCAGATTCGTAGAAAAAAAGTCCTATCGATTATTTTTTCGATTTTAGTATTAAGAATTAAAATCCATCATCTCTGGATCAAAATCAGACCACTTTCATGCCGCGACCGACTTTGGTTTTTGCAATCACGCCCCCAATGATGCCTTAATATACATGGTATGTTATATAGTTGAAGATGCTAATTTCGAATAACTGACTAGTTGTCCTAGCTCGCTATCTACTTTCTATATGCAATTTTCACACTGCCGTAATCTAAATGGAACTATCAGTTCTATACTTTCAATCTCCTCCTCATCTATCGTATAAAAATTACCACTTCAGTCAGTTATTCGAAATTAGCATCTTCAACTATGTAAATCGTTGACTTCACGCAGAAGTAATACTAAACATATAGTCAAAGTACATGGTATGTTAGATTTAAACATATATAGATAGAGCTGGAATTAGGCGTAACAGCTTTTGTAAACAATGACTTCTCTCGATTATTTTTAGGAATTCAAGGCACGCCCACGCAAACTAACATTTCTGTCGCGTAGAGGAAGTATTATCCTACCTTTTGGTGATGTTGATTTGCGTGGGTGAGGCTTGACGTTCAAGACATCATCTAAAGAAATCATTGTTTATAAAAGTTGTTACGCCCTCTATCTTGATATGGGAACTGACATCGATTTGATGACCTTGACAAATGTCCAAAAAATACTCTTCTTACAAATTTATGGTGATTCTGAAAAGGACCGTTTTGTCGTGATGGTTGAGTAATACTGATCTATTAGGGTGTTAAACAAATATGAGACTGGTGAGCTGTATGTTGTTTGGAATGAGGGTGACACGCTTGGCATAGATGGCTCACAGCGACTCACGAAGAGCTACTGAATCCGATAAATAGGGGTGCAGCTACTTCCTATTTCTATGGATGCTCAACTGCAGCTTGCTGCTTGCAGGAAGCCTTTCGTTGTGTACTGGAGAACATCACCACTCACCATTGATTGAATAATCACCGTTTGGTGAGACAGAATGGAATTCAACGTTGAAATCTGTGTTAGGGAAATCGCTCTTCGCAGGCAATCGGTGATAATTTTTACTATCAAAGCAACAATTGCACATTTATGCAAATTTGAATAGTGACATTTTAAAAAAATGATAAATTCCTTAATTTCACAGATGTGTAGAAATATATCTGATCGATTGGGGATAAAATTATTGAAATAGGTCCAGATGCAGCTGAGTTATTAATGTTCAAAATCTTTCATAATTTTGTTACATGTTCCATTTTCGGTTTTCACCCCCATATAAAAATCACAGACGTATTCCTACGTCAAAAAACATGCAGACTCCCGTCTTTCGGTAAGATAACCACTCTCTGAATGGTTCAGCTGAATGAGCTGAAACTTTCAGAGAACGGTTTTCTTATGGCACAAATCTTGTGGTTGGCCCGTGGAAAATTTTAACTTTTATTTTTGTGGGCCATTTTAGTTTACATGCATAGATGTTTACGGCATAAGCAATATTCAGATTTTGTGTTGTGTTGTGCAATTAAACCTGACAAATAAATGATTGTCCCTGAATTTCACTTGACTCCTGGACTTGATGCAATATGAAGTAACATTTTTGGGCATAAGAGTCTTGTGGTCTAGCCTAGCAGTCCCTTGGATTTACTCTCAAGATTCCGTTTTTGCTCTGTTGCCAGCTTTGTTATAACTTTCTGTTTGGGTGGGGCCTCATTTGGGGAGTCGAAACGAATTATTTTTTGTATGAACGCTTCTACGAAAAAGTCGTTTCGACTTGGTTGCATAATGAGACTCCTGTATTGCCATTTTCACATGAGATTTGTCAGCTCTGACTCTGACATTCAGTCTGTGGTTCTTGAATCAGTTTGGAAAATGTATTCTCTTAAGGTAATGACAGCATAGTGAATCTATCAGCACCGCCGGTTCGAAAAACCACATCACTAAATCAAACCACGCATCTCCCTTTGGAATACAGATAATTTTTAATTTATATCGACGAAATTCTATTCGAATTAAAATGCTTCCGCATTATTGCATTACGTCTCGGTCACAGATCCGCTGAACAGACTACATTTTTCTGAGACAGTGCTCACCATTCAGATTGCAGCCGATCGTTCGTCGATTCGAAACGATTGTCATAAGTGTGGTAATTTATGGGCCAACGAAAAAAAAACCACGGGACCAAAAATTATAATATCTTCCGTATCGTCTACCAAGATTCTCGCCCAATCGATCGCTCGAATGTAGCGCTTTCCAGCTTCTTTTCCGAACAATTGGTTTATTAGAGGGTGATCCTCGATTCCCAGCGGGATGAATAATGCATTTTTAAAAGTCGAACTACATCGACCAAGTTGAAGGATCTGGTAGGGGGGATGGAAGAGGAAATTTAATTTATTGGATTAAACAGCTTGTGAAGAGCCGTTTCGACCGAAGAAAGAATGAAGTAGCAACTCCGCAGCAAGTGGCAGGTAGATTCTTCGTCATCAAACATAATGTTTCACACCCTTCTTTGGATTTGATCTTTTGACAAGGAGAAAGTCGAGAGCGAAAGGAAGAAGCAGAATAAATCAATAGATTTAGAGCACCTCGACAATTAATTAGTTATTAGCAAAACAGAATTTTAGCTGGATGGAGATTAACTGGCAACAGTGCGTTTAGTGTTACCAAGGTCGCAGCTTGTGTTAGGTTAGGCAATCATTTTCATTGCCAAAAATATACATTTATGGTGATTTTTTTTTATCCACGCTACTGTAATCACGCCCGCAGGGCTGGCATGTGCTCTGTCGACACTTATCTCTATCGCCTCCGTGTATTTACGAATTTAATACTATTTTATAGTTAGTTTTGTTTTATTGCTAGGCCACGCTCGGTCGCACTCGCTCGCAGGAGATCGTATCGACGAAATCACTGAAAAATTCACCGCTAGTCGCTGTGCAGTAATCGTCGCCATTATTGCCGTTGTTGTCTCCGAAAAGCACCCCTCGGGGGTTCGGTCAGCAGGGAGAGGGAGAGATCCACGAGATAGCGTGTGCACCGTTTCCAAACAATCCCCACAAATACCTTTATTACATGTCTTGTCGCTTAGCGACCAGCGATAGGGCGATCTAGAGTGTTCATTAAATCGTGACGATATGTGCCCACAATTTCGCACCTAGCGTAGCAGATAGGAACAATTTTCCTCGCCTATCATCCGATCGGATCGCCCCTCAATTGCACTCGATTTCCATTGAATGTACACGACGACGACGCGCAACGATATGGACCAGATCTGGCCCGACGATAACACCAAACTATCGATCGCTGCACTCTCGAACCTGTCAGAACTGGCAGTCACCCG
The DNA here is from genome assembly GCF_037179485.1 of Ochlerotatus camptorhynchus. NCBI lineage: Eukaryota > Metazoa > Arthropoda > Insecta > Diptera > Culicidae > Ochlerotatus > Ochlerotatus camptorhynchus. The sequence continues at coordinate 3,577,006 of NW_027040524.1, forward strand.
GGCCACATCTAACACGACCAACTGCCACTTCCGCGTCTGCATGTGTGTTTGGGTCGGTACAATCAAATGAATTGTTTGAGTTTGATTGAAATTTATGTAAATGGGGATAATTTTTCAACGCGTCGTTTGCCGAGTCATGCCATGCAATTATGTTGCAGAGGGACGCACTATTTTTGGAAGTGACTGCACTTGGACGCAGGCAAATTGCGATTGAATATTTATGGCCTTTTATGAAAATCACCGCCACCGCGCCGGCGATGCCCATCGCCGTTGGTCTTATTGTATGGGACTCTTCTTGCATGCAGAGTTGGTGGCTGCAGTTAGAGAAAGCGAGATACATCATGGACGCACAAAACAATGACCATTTGCATAAAAATGATTAAACTGTTTGTGTCTGATCGGGAATACAGTGCGCTTGCTAGCGTAAGGTAGCATTAAGCTGAAGATGAAAAATTACACTGCCTGTTCCCATCGTGTGGTGTCGCTTTTGTCACCCTAACGAACGGTATACAAATGGCGCACTCGGCGCAGATGGTGTGATGGTATGAGCCACGAATTGAAAGGAGTGAATGTCTTTGTTATTGTTTCATTTAAATTCAAATAAGTTTTGGAATGCGGGCCTATAAGGAGGAAGCGTTTGCAACGATGATCAATGGCATGTGAAGTTTATCGAATTTTAGGATTTACTAAACTTCGTGCCATACTGAGGGATCCCACGGTAAATTGAAGAAAGTTCACGAGTACACTAGTGCCGCGTAGTGAGAAAATGTTGAATTCATATGTCTATCATCAGGAAAACCGTAGTTACTTGAACAACTTTGCCGTAGGCGGAAAATTTCCTATATAATCAGGCTCTCTAGAAGTTCATATACATAGTAGTGCAACGTAGTGAAAACATTGTGATTTAATAATAACGGCGCCGGTGGTGTAGTGGTAAGCGTGATTACTTCTCACCCCAACAGATCTGGGTTCAATCCCAGTCGGCGCCGCTGGGATGTTCTGAGGCATAACATCTCTGATCACGCCTTCCTTCGGATGGGAAGTAAAGCCGTTGGTCCCCGGTTCATGAGTTGATGGGTCGATAGGTAGGGTCCAGGTGTGGGAGCTGCCTTCCTGGCACGTCGGTAGCATTGGTGCTCAGCACGGAAAACAAGATCGACGGAAAAAAACAAACCAAAGAAAAAAAAAATTGTGATTTAATTTGTCTACCATCTGGAAAGCGTTGATCATCTGCACAACTTTGCCAAGATCTAGATTTAAAGGTCAATTAAGATCAAATGTACACTAGCGCCTCGTAGTGCGAGAATTTCTAACTTACCTCATAACTATCCGGAAGGCTTTGATCATTTGAGCAACCAACCAAAGACATATACTTTGTAGATTGCTAAGGTCTGGTTTAATAAATGTATCACTTTTACTGATGTTATGGATCATTCGAAACATCTCCCGTGGCCATACACATAACATATTCCCACCTAAAAGTGGTCGTCTCACCCTCGATACAAATCAGCATGATTTATGGAAAACTTACCATTTTTGTTTTGTAAGTACACCGAACAGATTTGTGTTTTACTTATAGTAATATAATAGTACTAATCCATTAAGTTTCATAAGCACTACATAACCACCAACAGCACTGTTGTTTGTTTATTTTGACGTTTCACGTGTTATCTAGCTAAAATGTATTTCACAACACTAGTAGTTATATAACAAACGGGTACACGACGTTAGGCATACGGACGTTAGGCATAATGTACGATAGGCATAATAGACGTTGGGCATAAAGGACGTTAGGCATCCAGAAGGATGATAATGGGGACCGTCTATTGATTGCTGACTTCGGTGACAATAATGAAAGAGCCTTATTTTTTGGAACTCATAAAAACTTGCGACGTCTTGGACAGGCAAAGTATTGGGTTACAGATGGTACGTTTGCCACAGTTCCTTGTTTGTTTCGGTAACTCGTCATTGTTCATGGAAGTATCACTCCCTCACATCAGCAGGCGGTTCCGCTAGTTTTCATTCTGATGACAACAAAAACAGAATCGTTGTATCGAAAAGTATGGCAGGAAATCCTGGAAGCAGCAGGTATGTTTTTATGTTATTGAATATCGTCTAGCTTGCCGTGGTGGTGTCTGGCGTATCTTCGGTCTGATTTACGAGGTGTGCTGAAGGTGTTCCTGAAAAATGAGATCCGTGATGCTGTCACCTACACTAAACACGCCAAGCGTAAGCGACCACGGATGTCATCTACGTTTTGAAGTGACAGAGACGCACTCTGTTTGGTTTCGGAGGTTAAATCATCACCAACTTTGGCAACAAAACGGCTCTTTTCAGGGCCACCAAGCTTATTACAGTAAAGAGTAGGAATAGAATTCATTTGCCTGTTTGTCCATATTCAGAACCAACGCTCACACAAAATGCTCATGTAATCAAACTGGAAGCAGGGGTACAAATTATTTTGATCAACTTTGAATCGCCACGGCCGGATATTTTCGATGGAATAAGCAACAATCTAGCATCTAATTCAACGAGACGGCAGGAAACATTTGTGAAGCCGAGTTATTTACGAAAGAAAGTGTCGATGAAGAGAATCGATCAATGTAGATAGGACCTATTGAAAAGTGACGCGAGATTTGTTTTCCGTACTGAGCTCCCACACCTGGACTCTACCAATCGACAAATTACAAATTACAAACGAAAATATCTCTAAATGTCTTTTGTCAAGTCAAATGTCGATGGCGCCAAAATTTCCAGCAAAATTTTTTTTACATAAGAATTACTTATTGAAAAAAACATTTCAAGTTACGTGGAGATACATATTTTTACAATTTTAGAAGATTGTTTGTTGTTTGTTAGTTCAGTCTGGTAAATTGATAGAAGTATAGGATCTCGGTATTTTTTTGTAAATCCCAAAATCTGCAAAATGTTGTTTTAAGTTGTAGATTTTGACAATTTTTCAAACCCACGATCTAAAAAAAATCACAAAAAACAATCTTCAATAACTTTCAAAAAAAAAATTTCAACTCTATGATCTTGAACATTAGTCTTTAACCAATGGTTTGCTTTATTGTTTTCCAGATTACTTAAATGTGAAATAGTGAAATTCTAAGATTTTTTAAATTTTCATAACCTTTTTTTCTTAGTTGGTTGGAAATGCTAACATGAAGCTTTAGTGTGATGATTTATTAGCTAGAGAATGATCTTTAGAAAAGGGTAGGTTGATAGTTCCGTTAGAGTACGGCAGTATGAAAATTGAATCAAAGTTGAATATGAGCGAAGGGTCATTATTGCGACAGTTTTTAAAGTTAGACGCACATCTTTTGCCTAACCCGTACAATATACGCGGAGACTTGAAGTATGTCTCCAAGTCTACAGGTAAAAAAATTTTCTTCTCAAATCTGGGGTTTTGAATTTGTTTCATAATTTAAAATGTGTGTCAGGTTCGAGGGGGGTGACTCTATCAAAGATGCAGGAATTTTTTTGCTTTGCTGTTGTGAGATGCACTCGCGCTTAATAGATAGAAAAACGATTGATTATGATCTTGAAGGTTTCCTGCGAAAAGGTGGAGAGCTATGCGAGTAGATGGATTTAGATGCAAGAGATGAATTTTGCGTCTATTGTGACTCAAATTTATGTCAAAATTGACGCTCGTATATGTCAGTCTCTGAGCACCTAAATGTACATTAATTTTCCTAAGTGTGTATACAGAAGCATATCTGAGGCATATTTCAAAGGAATTTTCAAACAGTTCGATAAGAATCGTATAAATTAGAAGTTAGAATTTCTGGAGTAGTCTGCAGAGTATTTCAAAGCGGTTCCTCAATCGCCGCACCTATTCTCAAATAAGAACAGAATATAAGACCACTTTCAAAATATGAACGAACTTAATCTTCATCTGACTCATGCTTTTACACAAGTGCAAAGTAGTGTAAAGCTGTTCAAGATTTCCTTTCAAAACCTGCACGTCTGTACCAACAACAATATCGGACGAATCAATCAAAAATCCACCTTCGATTACAACCATCAGCAAGCGGTATCTTCTTACAATGAGGTCACTTGCACACGAACCACCGCCACCTCGTGCCAGACCGCGCACCTTCCCGAGCATTATTGAAACATATAAATTTAGATATCAGCCAAGATCGATGGATTGGGCCTTCCGGGCAAATATCGCCTCTATAAATCCTCCATACCCCGTCCCCACCCCTCCTGAGGTGGGTGTCGAACCGACCGCGAATGCTTTTTCGACGGACCTCTGTTTTCCGTTCTCATCCTGCGCACTTTTCGCATTCATTCGGCCGGTCGAGGAGATCGTGGGCCTGCTCGAACGCGGGAGGAAAATAACAGTTATTTTCCTCCGTCCAATAATAACTATAATGTTTCGTATAATGAATTATTTAAATAGCAATTTGACACAAAACAATAATGTGTCGGTGAGCGCGCTCGGCACTGCTGCTGGCATTCCTGGTCTGCGCGAGAGGTTATCCCGTACTTACATATGAGCCATAGTCAGCGCACCAGTATGCATGTCTATCATTTTAAAGAAGTGGTTGGGGAAGGGGAGGAGGTGGAACAGGACCAGCGAGCATAAGTGCTTTCTGATGGTGGCTATTTGTTTCGTTATTCGCTGGCCATTTTTTGCACTTTTTTTGCCAACAGGTTGTACCTCCAGATGGTTTGTATCACGATTTTCCTAAGCTCCTTCTTGCAGTGATTGAACGTAGGATTTGTAATATAGGAAAAGGTGTTGAAAAATTGTTACTTTGCATACAATGAAACCACCATGCCACGGACGTTTTAGATGGACTGGAAATGATTTTCTGCTAAGGGAAATATTTTCAATTTGTTTAAGTTTTTTTCGAGAGAGAGAGACATGCAATCCCTACACACCCGATTGCTCCTAACCTCGTTAGAAATTCATCACCTCCCGAAGCAGCTGGCAAGTATGCAGGCAGACACACAGAAGCCATCTGAGACAGAGAAAGATCGTTATCATTCCGTCGATTCGTCGTGGTTGTTTCGCTTCAGATTGTTCCCCTCCATTTCTCCCGGCTATGTTTGGCCTCGATTGTTATCTCAGTTCGTCGAGTGTTACCGATTTTTTCCATTCAACTTTTTTTGAAACTATCCTATGTTGCTGTCGTTTAGTATTAAAATTCCCCGATTTGGAGGGTGCTCCCTTTCCCGATGTTTAGTTGTCTGCCGTAGTTTAAAACAGTTACAGTATCTAATAACTATCGAGGAATCTTTCCGTTTTCCAAGTCAGGGACAGAATTCCGTTAAGAGCAAGCTGTTTTCCGAATTCGTTCACCTCTGCCACATGCTCTCCATCAACCATCGTTGCATTCATTGGGAGACAGGAGCGGGGATAAAGCCTGATAATCACATTAACAAATTCTTCAAATTTGAATCAAATTTTTTGACGAGGGAATGGTAAAAAAAAAAGAAATCTCCGGTAGCTAGCTGCTACCGTGGATTAAGTCAACCCGAACGAAAACATTCATCTATCGATCCGCAGGGGTATAGACAAGAATCCGCTTCGGGGTCTCTTGCAATGAGGCAGTGATCTGAAATAAGTAAAAAATAAGTGATTCACCGCAAGGATTAACGATCGCGCTTTCCGGGGGTTTCTAATCTGAACTGACATTTATTTGGCTCATTGGTCTTTGGTCCCCTGAAGCGAGAATGGGAGATATCTCCGGTTTTGGATGAGTTTCTTTTTTTTTTTTTTTTTTTTGTCGATACGGGCCGGTAGTGCTGAGCGCCGGGAACATTATTTAAAATTGAGAAAGCCGTTTCATTTGCTTGGTCTTTAAAATCTAGTTTCTTTCAACTGTGTCTCAAACATCAATTCAATTAGATGCACCGTTTTCATGCTATGATTTATTGAAAAATATCGAATACGCCATTTTGAAAACTTATGGCCGAATTCCAGCACAAACTTGGTTCATTGTATGGAAAATTATTTACATTCATTCCATGCATTCCTTGCCTCTAACTTGTTTCATTAGAAGAATTTAAATGTGTCATGAACGGCTGAGCTATGGTTTTTAAAACATTGCCAGTTTGCCATTAAACGTTTTATCGGAGGTGTCGTGTTCGGAGTGTTAATAATAGCTACAACTAGTTCCTCATGCATAACAGATATAGATTTGAGTTATTGACAAAAACTGTAGTTAATATCAAAACTTACAAAAGCTTCATGCTCTTACAGAATTCTGTAAATATTTTTAAGTTTAATATTTGTTTTTACCGAAATCCAAGTCATTAAATCCGATTTCCCCGAAATATACTTTGCGATTTTATTGCGAATTTATCTTTCTTTAATCATAATTTAGATTTCTTTTTATCCAAGACCAGTATCTCTCAAATCGATAGATGAGGAGATAGTATAGAGTTGATATTTCTGTGAGTGTGAAACAATCGATAGAACTGTTTCCGCACATCGAAGGTACGTGTGCAAATCGGCGATCATGTCTTTTGCTAGTGGTGGCGGGGGCAGATACCCCTCACCATCCCTTCCCAACAGGGGAGTTTGGTAAAGGAGATGATTAACTCGATTCGTGCCTTCCTCTAAATTGACCGTTGTTCGCTTTCTACTCTCTATATACAATTTTCACACTGCCGTACTCTAACGGAACTATCAACTCTATACTTTCATCTTCTCATCTATCGTATCAAATGAACACGTTAAGGGGAAGTTCGCTGCTCCAAAAAAAAATTACGTTTTGATTTTTCTAAAAATATTGAAAAAAGGTATCAAAAATCTAAAAAAACACATTTTTTTTCTAATTTTTCAAAGAAAATTTACGCACAAAAACATTTTTTATAAGTCATTATGGCATAAAGTTGGACTCAAAAAACCACAAGACATCGACTTTTCGGTTTTTCTGAGAGTCCAATGTTTTTTCATGATGAAATTGAAAAAAATATTTTTACTTTTTTTTTTGAAAAAAATCTAAGGAGAAATCTGATTTTCTTGGATTTTTGATAATTTTTCCCAATATTTTCATAAAAATAAAAAAGCACAGAAAATATTTTTTTTTTTATTTTCGGACCGGTAAGCTACCCCTTAAGTCTGATATTTGTCGTTAAGTATATTCACGCATGGAGTAATACAACAATAATTAGTTAAAGGATTAAGAATCCAAAATTTTAAATATAACAAAGTATTTCCGAGTTGAAATCCAAGCCAATTTTGGTATGAGCTCTAAGAGAGATTTGACTATAACTCCAAGTCAGTTGTAGAAAAACATCCAAGGTAATTGTGGAAAGAGCTCCAAGTTAAGGAATCTTAACTATGCTTGAATTTTATGATATTCTGAGGATGATTCCACGATTATTGTGAAAAACATTTCTGGTCCATTTCTAAGTAATGATGTTCCAAATAAGTTCTGAGAAGAAGTTCTAGAGAGTTCCGATGATTATTCCAAGCAAATTCCGAAGGTATTGGATTTAGAGGAGAATTCCAAAATAGTTCTTGGTCACATTTCAAGATAATTTAAAAATGATTTGAAGTTAACACTGAAGAGAATGTCAAGAGAATCGAGTTTTAAGGGTACAATTTAAAGGAAGAGATGATTTAAAAAAAAATATATGCATTGAATTCCGATACAAATACAGATAATTCTGAGCAGAATTTCTACACTTTTCTGGGTTAATGGTATGACAATGTAATAGAAAATTCTTGAGATTTTAAAATAAAATTATGCAATTCAGCAATATCTTGGAAGAATTTTTAATTCGAAGCAAATCTTAGTATGAATTGCTTCAAATTAGTATGAAGTGTTCTGCATAAATTCTGGTCCACTTCGAATCCGGACATAACTCAGGATTAATTTGACGTATGAAAAATGTAATTTAGTCAAAATGAAGGTATTTTATTGTACTTTCATAAAAACATACTGGACTGCCATATGTGGAGCACTCTGAGTTGACTTTCCAGTTTTCTTTAACTTCCGCTTGATAATTGCCCCAATACTTTTCGATTGGGCGGAACTGTTGGGCAGTTGGGTGGATTGATATCCTTGTCGACAAAATCCACATATGGCCAGAACTTCACTGGACCTTTGTGAGCCTTAATGAAAGGTAGTATACATTTCTCCAGGCACTCTTGCCTATATAGCTTCGAGTGCATCGTTTTGTTAGTGATGAAAAGCTTGGTTTTGAGCCCGCAGCATCAAATTCCTTACCAAATCTTCAGTTTCTGGGTGAATTTACCGGCGAAAACAAAATTTAATTTGCTGGGGACATAAAACTTTTGTCCGGGAACCTGCTTGAATTCGATCTTAACATAGATATTCGAATTGACCACGTTGGTTTTTCGACATGTTTGTGCGGATCAATTTTCTTTTCTCGTATTCCATCTAGTACAACTTGCACGTACCGAGACGAAAATTTCACCACTGAAACATGTCTACTTTTAAAACAAATCGCTGTCAAAACATTCCAATTCCGACCACTAAAGGCGCTGCTATAGAATAAATAATGTGTCCGGATTCTAAGTGGACCAGATAATGATAAAGTTTCAGGTCTGATATAAAGAAAATTTCAAGGGAATCCCAAAGATATTCTCAACTTTGTTTTAGAGGAATTCTGATAGAAACTCTGTGATAAGAAATGATTTTATACGGAAATTGTCAAGGTAATTAAAACATAGACAAAATTTGCTGTCTTAGATTAAAAAGAAGCCAGATATCCTGTCTTGTCTTAGATTTCAATTCTCTGTATCGTTCCAATTTTAGTATTTGTTCAGCCAAAGCTAGGACTAGGGTTTCGATTAGATGAGCTGCTTACGTGATATGATTTATTGAAAAATATCGAAAATTCCATTTTGCGATATTAGGTAAGAGTCAAAATTCTCGCGTTATAATGCTGTGTTGCACTTGTAAGTAACAGAAAGAGGGTGTAAAGTATGTGTTTGGCTCATAAAACCTGCCCATTTCGCTTTGAGCGCGTCACAATCAGCGATCTTATGATTCGTGAGCGTTCACTCAGAGTGAGCGCTCACGAATCGTAAAATCGCTGATTGTGACGCACTGAAAGCATTATTGACAAATTTTATGTGTCAAACACATACTTCATGACCTCTTCTTGTAACTTACAAGTACTAATTAGCATTATAATATTTCATGATAACATAATTCCGAAAAACCTTTTTTTATAGCAAGTGAGTGGAAGTAACCCTGGGCCCAAATTAGGAGCATTTATTACATCCATTTCCCCTATTTCGTATTCAGGTCTTTAAAATACATACCAGGATCTTGAAATACGAGTTTTTACCCAAAATTTTCAAGACTCCATTATCTTTATTTACCAAATCTGAAGATCCCACATTTTTGAAAAAAATATCTATTCTTGATCATTTCATATGTTTTGTTTTTTGATGAATGTGATAAATTTTGGAATTTAGGACTGAATTAAAAAAAAATTATATTTAAAAAAAATAAGATCTACTTGTGCAAGATCTGGGAATTAATTAACCATCGCACACGGACTGGGGCGGAATGGTACTTTTGTTAGGCAAAAATCGTAGCCTACTACACATGCATCTGGAGGTTTGGTGTCTTCAGCAAAGTTGATCAGGTGGATACCCAACAAACAATCGTCTATTGAAGAAACGACTTGTTGGCCATTTTATTCAACTGCATGCTTAATAGTACTTGTACTATTTTTAATAATAACTTCTATTCAGGCTTTGTTCACACAAATCTGGAGAATTTATTCAACCACAACATTGAACTACTGGTGTTGTATAAGGTATGTCGAGAAGCTTTTATTCGACTTATATGAGTTGTAACAGAGTTTATACGATAATTTTTTTGATTATTCAGCGTTTATTAGACATCACTGCTTCCTAAAAACAGTAATGCTCAGTATACGCTTGATTCTCAAGTGAATTAACGTTTAATTAGACATTAAAATAAGTAGGACGGGGACAGGGAAGGGTGTGTTGCTTAAGTGTATTGTATTTCAGTATTTCTGACGTGGCTCGCACCACACAGATATTAGAAAATTTATTAAATACTTATACATGTGGTTGTATGGGATTCGAACCTTGTACCTTCCTTCCGATTACCAGCCGCTTGCCTTGTCATCTGAGCTATCCTAGAATTCATCATATGGGCAACTCAATAATCAATAAAAGCTTGCAAATACCTATCAGCACTCCCGATCGCAACTATAGCTCCTTCAAGGCCCTGTGGGAATGATTAATTTATTCATCGTTGTTTTAAATGAGACCAATGTTGCCTCTTCACATCTCCAAGTCGAAAGAACGGATGCTCGGTTATATTTCAAACTAGATCAATGCATTCATTATCGTGAGTCATGTGATCGATGATTACTATTTAAATTAATTATGTTCTACACAAATAAAAAAACGGGTTCAGCTTGGGATTGAACTCACGACCTTCTAATTGGAAAGCGGAAACGATAACCACTACTCTACTGATTTAGCCTTGTTGTAAGACTGAATCAGTGTTGTCAAATAATGAATCTAATACGTCGTTTATAAAGCATTTACAAATCATGTGATTACAACATGAACGCATAGTGGTATAAAAGCTATTATGCTGACTGTATTCACCTTTGTTCAGCAATATTGTAAAGTAATGCAATGAAATCTTATAAAGGAGCTGGAGAACATTTATTAGACGTCTAATAAAGCATGTTATTAAATCAATTGAAAACAGTCAAACGAAAGTGTCAATGTATGTACAAATTACACTTATTCAGTTTGTTATTAGATCGAACTTCTGACGTTGAATTGGGAAGACATTTAACAGTTTTACAGCTTTTAATAAGTAAATTAATCAGATCAGAGCAAAAAGTGGAATAAATGTGCATCTATCGATCTCAATGTGCTGTTTCAGCACATAATTCGACAACTCTTTTTATTCAGCATTGTACACTATTATACAGCATTTATTCAATATGTATGCTTATTTGTGACTCTGAATTGTTTGTTGGGTGGTATAAGAGCTATTTTGCTAAGTGTATTCACCTTTATACAGCAATATTGTAAAGCAATGCAATGAAATCTAATAATGGAGCTAGAAAACATTTATAAGACGTTTAATAAAGCATTTTATTCAATCAATTGAAAACAGTCGAAATAAAGCGACAATGTATGTGCAAATTACACTTATTCAGTTTGTTATTAGATCAAACTTCTGGTTCTGAATAAGGAAGACAATCAACGTTTATAAAGCTTTTAATAAGGAAATTAATCATATCAAAGCAAACGGTGGAATAAAGGTGCAACTATTGATCTCAATGAGCTTTTTTCAGCATTGTACAATGTTATACAGCATTTATTCAATGTGTATGCTTATTTGTGACTTTGAATTGTTTGTTGGGTATTGGCTATATTTAGGCATCATTAGTTTGTGGGATTTATAACATGAAAGAGCATAATAATGATTTGTCCATGCAATTGTTCAAAATTGTCAAATATTTCGTTCACAGCTGTGGTATTTTATCGCTATCGGAGGAATTTTCAAAAAGTTGATATAAATAACTTTTCCGAAGCAATGCAATCTAAATCCGTTGGTGACTGGCACTCGATTGTAGTACATAAACCGACATTATAACGAACTTAAGGAACGGATTTCTATCAAACTACCGATTCGCCGACACATCTTTACAATGAGTTTGTCCCTATTCGTGTTCTCAATTCCAATCAAAAAATTACTCCTGGTTTAATAGAACAATAAGCAAAGCTATGGTTGATCGTGGCTTGGCGTAAAATGCGTGGATAAATTCGAAGCTCATTAATGATCACAATTTATTCAAAAGTTTACAGTTCATCTAGATCCCAAATTACCTGCCCAAGATTTATGGAAAAGATTAAACTCAATGGGTGTTGGTAAAACCAACTCTTGTCCGATCAACGGATTAAATTCCGATGAAATCAATGTAAGCTTTGCCAAGAACTTTAGCTGTCCTAGAAGAACGCATTCCTGAGAACGAAATCTATTTTGGTATCGTTAGTGAGATCGATGTAATTAAAGCAATGTATCATGAAAAATCAAAAGCAGTTGTACACGATCTGCTACCATTCAAAATTTTAAAACCTGTTTACCCTTTAGTTGAAAAACCAATTACTCACATATTTAATTCCATCAAGTTATCCAGTCGATTTCCCGATGGATAGAAAAAGTTTTAAAAAAATATTCCCATAAAAAAAAAGTAATCTGTGTCCAATAAGTATTCTAAGTGCTTTATCTAATGTTTTTGAACGTTTAATGAAACTGCAAATTTGTCAAATCGTTGATCACAATAACCTTCTCAATACCCATCAATCAGGAGATCGTCCAAAACACAGTGCAAAAACTGCGATGTTAAAAGTATTCGACGATATTGGTATTGTCTTGGATAGTAAGAAGCCTGTAGCTTTGATACTCCTTGATTATTCAAAAGTATTTAACATTATTTCCCATTATATAATGTGTCGAAAATTTTGTCAAAATTTAAATTTCTCGAATCATCATGCCACAACTTTGATTCAGTCGTATTTAAAGGGTTGAATGCAAGCCGTTTGCTGAAATGTATTATTTTCAGCCTTCATTCCTATTTCTTCGGGAGTACTACAGGGTTCTATTATTGGCCCAATCTTATTTTCTTTATACATAAATGACTTGTCCAGTGTACTCAGTTATTGCAAAATACATCTCTTTGCTGATAATGTTCAATTATACTTTGATTGTTCAGGAACCTCTGCTTCTGATATCTCGGAGAACATCAATGCAGATCCAGCCAGAGTTTACGAATGGTCTTCTAACAGCATGTTGTCTATAAATATTTTAAAAAAATCACATGCTATTTTTATAAGTAACGGTAGAGGAAATTATGTTTTGAACCCCATTTTAGTATTTAACAAGCATAGTATTGAATTTAACGAGCAAGCTTCTTGCCTTGGAGTAACGATTCAAGAAAAATTTCTCATTTGACAAATTTATTTTAAAACAGTATGGCAAAATATTTGCTGGCTTAAAAACACTTAACCTTAACCTAGCCTGCTCTTTTCTTAGTGTGGACACCAAGATTAAATTGTTTAAAAGCTTGCTTTTTCCTCACTTTATTGCATGCGATTCTCATTTATTCGACGTTTTGGCCTTCGCTCTGTCTAGACTACGAGTTGCACTTATTTCTTGTGTATGCTATGTTTTTAACTTGAATAGATTCTCAAGTATTTCACACCTACAACATCGACTCTTTGGTTGCCCCTTTGATGAATTCGTTCAAATGAGAAGCTGCTTGTTTCTGTTCAGTCTTGCTACCTCAAAACAACCCGGCTATTTGTTCAATACATTGAAGTCTTTCAGAAGTAATCGATCGTGGAAGAACAAACTGCCGCGCTTCAACACTTCAAGGTATGGAAACTCCTTTTTCGTTAGAGGTATGATTCAATGGAATTTACTTCCCAACGTTTTAACATTAGAAAAATCTTTCTTAGCATTTAGGAGTAGATGTTTTGAGTGCTTTAACTAAACATAAAACATATGTAAATTATAAGAATGTCTTGTCTTATGATACTGATAATAATTGAATAAATAATAATAAATAATAATAAATAAAGGAATCAAGAAGAAGAAGACGAATAAGAAATAGAGTAAATGATTTTCCTAGGATGCACCTACATTTTTTAGAGTGTATACATGATTTTCCATCGATCAATTTTGTTAATTTAGGGATCATGGATCATTTTAAATTTGTTTATGGGTAATTCGAAGTACATTTTAACAATTCAGTTGATAAATTTTACATTAAAAATGGATATTATTGATACTTTTTAAGGATTATTCACCTTCTTTTAGGGATTTTCATCGGGATTTTAAAAATAATTTGAGTGTTTCCTAAAATGCGATTTTCAATTTTTTTTATGGATCGATTTTTTATGGATCGATTTTTTTATGGATCGATCGATTTTAAAGGTGCTGCATACTCAGGGCTGCCATATAAATGAACAGGGGTCCATGGTCACATTGCATAAGGTTTTGTTTGTTTCGGCAATGATGGCAATCGTGAAAGTGAGGGGGTCCTGCTTAATTTGTCCAGCAACCCCAGATGGTCTGTGCATTATCGAATTAACTGATTTTTTTTTTAATTTAATAAATAATTTAGTATTTAATTAATCCTAAAATCCGACGATATTGAAATGTCAGCAGAAGAAAGATAACAACATTGTTGATTTTTAAAATTAAAATCAAAAACAAAGATCCTGCACTTGATTTAAAGAAGACGGTGTTATGGCTACTGCTTACTCCGACCACAATGCTTACCATTGTTAAACTAATTTCTACCATAAACAATGTTAATGTATAAAACATATTTATGCTTCATTGGACTTTTGTGCAAGCGAAAGAAATGTACAACAATTTAAATGTTCATAATATTTGCATGTTTTATTCAATCACGATACATAATAATTGTTTGCATCCACTACAAAGTAAAACGCCCGCAAAATTCCAGCGCTCATAGTCAAGACTTACTGCTACTTCCCTATGCCATAAAACCTCCACTACAAATTGTCCCCAATAACCATCAATTGCAATCAAACAAATCGTAATTCGTTATCCGTGTAGGCCGATGGTTTCTTATGCAACCCATTCCCAAGATCCTTCGATTCGCATCTTTGGACCGGGGAATACAGCATAAAATTGGCCCCAAAGGGCAACTGCATGCAAATGAATTCAAACAATAAATAAACTGCACTTGACGCGGTAGTGCTTGGTGGTGGTGGTGGTGGTGGAGCAAGTGATACCGATCTATGCGGCGCGGCGACGGTGTGGTCAACCTACATTATTTCCGACCATCCGACCGAGCACGGTGCACATTCGATGAAAGGAGCTGATTTGCCTGTGCCTCCGGCTGCTGATGTGGGATCATGCCTCACCCGGCAGCATGATAGTCAAAGTCGATCAAATTGAAACTGCAAACACCGTTCGTAACAGAGACAGATCTCCCGAAAGACGGGGACCGAAAAAGTCTAATGTGATTTCCATGTTCCACCTTTTGGATCACTTGTCACACTTGGCGCTCGGGTCGGATTTATTTCCTGTCGGGCTGCTCTAGATTCCTCGATCAAAATGATTGATGTATCAATTTTGAAAGATTTCGTCTCCGACTTTCTTTCGGTGTTTTGTGTGTTGCGTGTTTCGTCGAAGATTTTTTTGTGTGTGTGTGTGTTTGTTATGCCTTCTTGGCATTTTTGTATTTCGATAAGCTAACTAAGGTGGTTGATTGGATCGTCGTTGGATTCCACGGTCGAAGGAGGTTTTATGTTTTTATTATCTCTTCGTTCTGATTAAACTGTTTTTTGATGGACCTCTCCTTGAAGATCGCGGCTGCCGAGGTCCGTGTGGGTTGACATTCTGTGCACAGGAAACGTTTGAAGGTTAATTAGCATTTATCCTCGTGGTACTCTGTTTTCTGTTTTGACGTAAGCGCCATGTTTCCAAATCCCACCGGAAGATGTGTGTTAATTGCCACAATCTTTCTCCCATCGTTGCTGCTATGTTATCGGAAAGTGTCTGACTGAGTTTCCCAAGGGGTGGCTGGCTGGATGGCTGACTGAAGAACACTGCACTGCGAGCGAGTGTGTTTGGGATGTGTAATTGGGAGAAACGAAGGTTGAAATTGAAAGATTAATCCTCGCGCCCAAGTACGAGTGCGTTTTCGACTTCGACTTCCAAGGCAGTGTAGAGCAGTACAGCAGCAACAAGCATCCCGAGAAATGAATGAAAGGAAATTAATCTCGGATTTGAAAATGATCCCTGATTCAATCTGGAAGAGGCGGTGAAGAAAGCGGATTTTTTTTTTTCCTTTTTCAGTTCTATAAATTATTGCAAGTGAATGTTTCGAAATTAAAATAACAGTCGGAGGGAAGTCGGATTCCATCAGCACGCTGCGGCTGCCGAGAAGCTGTAAAAATAATAAATAATAATGAGATATCGCTGCCGGAATTTCCAGCAACTTCCATGCGGAGGTACAAAGAAATATTTAAATTCCATTCACTGCACCTTGAATCCGGCGGGCACTCGGCAAGGCAAAGGGGATGGTAGGTTCAATCCCTCCGGGTGTGTGTACACAAATATTTTCCTCTCTGCCTTAGTTTGTCTAACCGATGTTTGCCTTAAGCTTCCGATTTTTTCTCTTGGCGATGTAAATAAATACTACAACGTTCAAAATAACACAACCAATTAGACCTGAGCGCCAACGCCAATGATCTAAAGAGGCCGCAGTTAAAAAATGATGCAGATTGGAAATTTAACAGTCGGTTTCTTGTCAATAGCTTTTTTACGATATTGGTTAATTCTGGTAAAATATATGAATTTTTATATGAACCATAAATATTAAACAATTTATGTTGATGTTATTTCAGGAAAAGATCAATAGAATCCACACCCTACCGGAAAATGTAAGATTCTGCAACAGATTTAAAAAAAAATGTAAACAGGATTTCTAATGAACAGATTCTGTAATGTGGTCGCCGGAACTTTTTTTTTTAAAATAATTGTGTAATTTTTATTTTATCTAAATATTTTAACCAAGTTAGATTCCTCAAATGCACTGCGGCTAGAAAATTATCTCGTGAAGGTTTTATAAGAAAATATTAATTCAGTGCCAACATTTCCAAGGGCCGTAATTGCATTTGTAAACAATGACTTTAAGTCGTCGATTTCTCGCGAATGAAAGCACACTCATGAAAATGGATGACACCAGCAGGTAGAATAATGTTTCTTCTACCAGCTAGCATTGGTAATTTGGAGGAGTGGGCGTTTATTTGCGAGAAATCGACGGCTAAAGCCATTGACATACACAAGCAATTACGCCCCTTTGAAATGTTGGCACTGAATTGAGGAAAAACTTGGTTATACGCTAACTCATTATAAGAACTGACATTACATTTGGGGTAAGAAACACACTAAGAGGATGTAAGAAATTGATCCTTACATTAACCATTCATTAAGGTGGGTCACCGCAAGAGTGAACAACTCTTAAATGGTTCCATTTGGGGTCCCAAACAACTGTGCAAAATTTGGAGACGATTGGTTTCAACCCGGCTTTCCGCATTGCGTTTGAAATTTGTACGGAAATTAGTATGGAAAAAACCTACTCTTTTGCATTTTCATCCCTAGAGACCACAATTTTGCTTGGACCATGCAACTAATTATGTGAACATATAGTCTATACAGTGCCTAATAATATTTTTCAAGAAATTGCAGTGCTAGAATGCCTTTAAAAAATGTTATAACTGTTAAAATATGTATGGTTTGAATTAAATATCAAAAATCACATTTTCTGCCAACACTGCCGGTTTACCGGAGTTTCTTATCTTATCGATTTGGTATGCTTAGATGAACTATTCAAAACCAATTGCTCAATCTCATAAGCGTAGCTAGGGAGAGGGGAGGCAGGGCTGGTTAATATATCCCCACCCCTCACTCATATCATTGTAAGTTAAGCTCAAACTGAAGACAGCAAAAAAAGGTTATCTTCCATTTAATTCCACTTAATTAATTTTGGTATTCGGTTTTTCCCATCTTCTCGAGTTGGTATGTTCGGATGGGTTATTCAAAACCATTTGATCAATATCATAGGAGTAGTTTTATTAATTAAGTACCTCCTCCCTCTTCCCTACTCTCTAGGTGTAATATACTATGTCAGACGTTTTCAAACAACTCATTGTAATTGTAATGATTATTGGGTAGAGCACTACTTCGGCCTAATCGCGCATTTTGGGTCTATCGAGCAGAAAACATCAATTAAATCCATTGTTTCAGAGTTAACAAGTCAATTATGCGTTTGGTACGACACTTGAGTTCAAAAGCTACCGAACAAAGTCAATGAGAACGAGTGATATGAATGTTTACACCCACCTCAAAAACAAAAGAAGCGCTCCGACCGAATCATTTTTTATCTTCATCCGATAAGCCGAAATGAATTCAATGGCGTTTGAATGGCGTTTGAATGACATTTCAGTGCATTAGGCCTTATTTAGAATCCGTAGGCCGAGTTTGGGGTCAAGAAGTAATGTTAGATTTTTAACAATATCTCAACAATTTGTTTCTCTCTATCAAATATCACGGTACATACGGAAAGGTAAATAAATTTAAAAGTCATCTGCAGTGAAAACATTCAATTTTGTAAAGCAAAATCACTCAAAAACTAGAAGCAAAGGGCGGGTTGTGCGCAACATTAGATCTAAGCCCTATTTCAGTTTAATATATTCTACAATTTCTTAGGGCACTCTTTTCGATGCTGTTGCTCATCGTTGAACTGCGACTTGTTGTTGAATTCGGCCACACCGTTGACAACCTTCCAGGAAACAACTTGTTGTTTCACATTGAAATTGTATTGTATCATTACTCCACTCGTTTTGCGGTTTTCTCATGAAGCCGGTCGTTATTTGTTAAAGGACTATAATAAATGACGTTTGATTTTGATTTAGGTGGGCTACAGCTAAAGTAAAACATAGTCCACTTAAAAATAGCCCAACGAGAGAAATTGTTTGGAATATAACTTCCATTGGTACACCGGCAGTGTTGGCAGGAAAAGTGATTTTAAGCCTTTAAGTCGAAACAGTGATCTTTGAACAGCTATAACTTTTTTAGAGACATTCTAGTATCGCACATCCTTTGACAAAGTTGTTAAGCACTTTTTGGACTATACTTTTACATGATTAGTACCATACATCAAGCAAAATTGTGATCCATAGGAATGAAAATGCCAATAATTAGGTTTCCATACTGATTTCCAAACGTAATGCGGAAAGCCGGGTTACAAAAAAATCGTTCTCAATTTTTGCACAGTTGTTAGGGGCCCCAAATGGAACCAAAAAACCATGGTTCTAAAAAAATGATCATGATGACCCACCCTAATGTTCAAGCCATTTGTTCTGCGTGCACAAACGGTCGCTATCATTGTTGGTTTTACAAGTCAAATCATGCATGCCAACAGCAATCTGTGGATTTTATCAACCTTGGTCCTAAATGCTCACAGATTTCTTTTGAAGTTTCAAATTAATTTTTATACTGATTCATAATGTCTCAAACTTTGGTACAATCCATCCGGATTGGTCAAAGCTGAACGTACCCAAAAATGAGTAAACTATGTTG
Organism: Ochlerotatus camptorhynchus; assembly: GCF_037179485.1. NCBI lineage: Eukaryota > Metazoa > Arthropoda > Insecta > Diptera > Culicidae > Ochlerotatus > Ochlerotatus camptorhynchus. The sequence continues at coordinate 3,596,133 of NW_027040524.1, forward strand.
GGAGGGACAATTGGACAACATCGACACGACAAACTGGATCCAAATGTATACCCAGTTGACCAATCTTAAGCTTGGTAAAAACAAAGTCACGAGTTCAAATCTCACCCCCGGACAAGTCGCGAATGACCCATTAGTGTTAAAGTGACTATAATAATAAAAAAAAAAACTAATGAAAATGTATTTGTTAATTTTTTTTTAAGAAAACGTATCGTCATGATAGAAAAATGTGTAATGGGAAGACATATTAATATCATTGATGAAACTTCTGATCTGAATGATTTATTTGAACTAAAATTTCGATTCCACTACCACCGAAATAGAGCCATCTGTTGAAATATGACACTTTGGATCATGTTCTATTCGGTTCGGCTCGGTGTTCTCGATTAGCCGGATTGAGAGAGACCTAAACACGGCGAGTGAGGCTGAAAACTAAGGCAAAAGGGCAATGATTCGAACTTGAACGTAACAAAATTCATACGAGCGTTCAATTTTTAGTGACCATACTCAAAATTAGAAAATTACCCACAAAAATTAACACATTTTAAATGTTGGTTTTCTGCTTTTGATATTTGAGATTTTTTTTAATAATTTGGGAAATATAATGATATTCTATGGAAATTTGATTCGTACTTTCTTAGTAACAAAAATGAGATAGTTAGTAAACAAAGTTTTCATAATTTTCTATAAGTTCTGACGCTGGGAGGAGACTTTAATTTTCTCTACTCTCAACGTATCAATGTTTTATCACATCTTTTTGAAGCGTTAGAAATTTGTCATTGGCGCTCATAGAACTCGCAACTTCGTTTAAATTTTGTACATTGTCTTCTTGGAATATCTGTAAAGTTCCTGCATTTTTTTATGATAAGCGCAAAAGAAGTTCAATTTTTTTTTCTGAAATGAAAGTAGGCTGTGCCCATGAACAAATGTCACATTCGTTTTTTCCGCTGTAATTTTTTTCTCGATAATTGGCTGCTGATTTGGTACGAACGACTTTAGTGAAAGATCCCACAGAATCGAATTTCCAACTAAAATGCTGGAGCCACAACAGTGCCACAAGCACTTAGGAGGAAGCAATTGAAACAAGCGCTACCAGAGGACCATTTCATATTCAGCCCGTCAAGCAATTGGGATCACTTATTACGCGTCACCATGACTATTTTGGATCAAATAAATGGTTTTGCATTTTGATCCAGCTTGGGAACACGAGAAGGCTGGCTAATTACAGATCATTTGGGTGAGACCCTTCCTTTTTATTTGTTTACATTATTGTTTAAATCAGTATTTATAAAAACGTCAACTAAAATTGAGGAGCTCGGCTAGTTTGGTGGCTGCCACTTTTGTTTACTGAGTAGAAGATCATGGATTTACTCCCAAGCTTCCAAAACAAAACAATTACTATGGTCGCATCGCCTGCTTAAGCGAATCCTGACCCATCTCCTATTAACTATCCCACTCCATAGCATCTATGGGGGCGTCGGTGAGTCGCTGACCTCCCGTTAAGTAGATGTTACATCAACAATATCTTTCCTTTCCCCGTAGCGGAGAAGATGGGCGTGACGGGCATTGGTAATTTTCATGTTTTTCCTGATCTTAACTTTGGTTGGAGAGCTATTCACTCCCAAATAGTTTTCCTTAAGCAATCATAATAAGATCGTTAAAGTAGATACATGACAGTTGCCAGTATGCAATCTACGAAACACTCCACTACAAACGCAATGCAACGCAACGCAACGCAACGCAACAATAATAAGATAGTTAATACCTTAAACATGACTGCAAATTTTTTACTTTTTTTTTTCATGATATGTGCCAGTACCTAATAGTAAAATGTTTGGCGCTTCACCCTGAATGCGAAAGCACTACCCTATTCAGTGAGTTTCTCTAAGAACCCTATTTAGCCTACGGTAAATACCAAGTAGAAGAAAGAGCAAACAAAAACATTCGTTCCCTCCCGCCTGTTCTACCGCTAAATTTTGCTCTTTCTCTCGGAGACCCACAGGGAGTATAAAACTTTGTTACCGCCCGAAATGTTCAACCTTTGGATACGCTGATTTTCATTAAATTCAAAAAAAAAACATCGGTCAGCAAATAACAATCGCCAAGAATGGGGAATAAATAGTGCGTCATGGATGATATTGATTAGATCCAGAAATGTTACACCCCATTATTGGTTTGCAATTAAGTTAATGCCTACGAATTTTTTATGATCTGAAAGATATCGATTTTTCATGACCTTGAGGTTATGTATTAGAATAGTTTAAAAAAATTGTTTGAATTCGTTTTGTAATCTTGTTGATCGGAAGTTAGTCATCATCAAAGTTGTAGCTGAGCAAATGTTCATTAACTACAAGTGTAGTTATCAATCTTTTAATCAGCGTTATATGGTAAAATGCTTTAACAAGAAACAACTTTCAGGATTGAAAATTTCTACATCTATTAAACCTCAATCCCATGAGATTTAAAACAGGGCCGCTCCAACAACAGCCATTAGCATACGCCCCGATGAATAGAACCAATTTGCGCTATTATCCCGAAGACAAACCGTGAAAAATTTCACCCTATTCTTTCCCAACCATATTCATCCAATAATAACACCACAAAACAGCCTTCCTATTTTATCCCGGTAATATTGTGTCATTAATTAACCGTTCGATCGGTCTGTTTAGCAACCATTGCCTTGGGAATAGGGAGGCTGAGTTTGTCAACCAAAAACAACAACGAAACCTATAACAAAATCTTCTGCCATATAAAACACACAAAAAGTTCGGAGACAAAAGGAAATAAGAGCACGCGGGTCGTAAATTTTATAACACCTTATTTTTGTCGTATTTATAGATGACTCTCTGCTGCGTGAAACGGCAATGTATATTTTGGAAGGATTGATTTTTGCGTCTGCCCAGCCGAGCCGGGCTCTGCTTTTGTTTTGTTTTGCTCCACCCAAATGGCACTGTCTGGTGCTGGTCCATGTCCCCGCGGGAGGGAGAAGCTAGGAAGGGGAAGGACAATTTATGACCGTAGTGGCAGTTTTATTCATCTCGAGTCCGCGCTCAGCAGCCCGGCCCGTGAGAGATGAAAAGATGAGAAGTTCAATAAAGATTGGAAAAATTTTACGAGCCTCCGCATGCTGAGGAGCGGTTATCAAGAATTTATGTAAATTCGTGGCTTGATGCTCTGCGAAGAGTGATTTCATTAAGAAATCAGTCCAGGTCCGCTTGGATCGGATCGGTGATTGAGCAGAGGCGGATTTTTTTTTCTCCTGCAGTACCGTAAAGGGAGGTTGCTTCGGATCGTCTCTTCATCGTTTAAATATTCCCTGCTTTTGGCTACCACGAGTTTCAAATCAGCCCGAGAACGGTAGAACTAATTTCGGTTCCATTCACCAACGGAAAGGGTGGTGAAAGGGACGAAGAGATTCTGCCACTGATCCAGATAACGCTAAGTGACGATTAGTACAACGTGTGATTGTTCATCAAGATGGGAACACGCTCGCAAGTGGATCAGCAAAGTGGAGCGCAAGAACCATCATTAAGTCGATAGTAAACTTTATTGCAGCGTTACATTTGCAGCTTAAAACCAAAGTGTATTTAATAATGTCAATAAAATTTATAAAATATTATATACTTTAATTATGTTACAATAAAAGCACCGAGTTAAAGAGAATCGATAAATATAAATGAAAGAAACTGGAGCAAGCGACTTAAGTGTCGCGGCGTAAAATGACTTCGCACATGTTGCGCGCTGCGCCTTAACATCTTACTCGCGCTTATTTCACTCATTCAATCGTCACTCAGCGGAATTAATGAAAAGCAATTGAATCGCGCATACACCAGAACAGCCCATACTAATAGCGACGAGACCCGTCCGTGTACACAATTTATGACGATTGTGAGTACCGAGAGCGCACACTCTTGACTAATGTTTGCCTTCTCTGTTTTCTTCTCTCTTTCTCTCTGTCTCTCAGCAGCCCCGCTACGAAAATGAACGGCCAAACCACGCCTCTGGACGTACCAGGCCTATCGCAAAATGATATACAAGGCATACTGCTTGGTTCACACCCATCATCGCAGTCGATAAATGTCAAACGTGAGCCCGAAGATCTACGTAAAGAGCCGAAAAATCCACGAAGTCAAAAGGTAAGCTCGCCGCGCGCACACACTACACTCAGTGCACAATGAACGTAAATGTACCATTATTTGCTATAGAGGGAGCTGTTTACTCTCTGTTCTCTTTGACATGAATGGTTTTCCATATTGCGAGAGTCTCATTGTTTTCTGTCACAGTTTTGTGAATAAACTTCCCTGTTTAGGTGATGCAGCAGCAACGTCGCACTCAATTGAGATACATTTCGGCTAAACTTGGTAACAACTTGTTAGTTTAGATGGAAATAAACAGTATCCGAAATATCTATAATTGGTGTAATGATGCCGCTCACTTTCAATTAAGCATTGAGCTGGATCATAATTGTTTTTGAATTAAAACAAGGATGAATTAATAACAGGACTTATCTGCTGAAATTACACTTTTTGTAATCAGGTCATTGACGAGTGAAAATTTGACGAAGAGAAAATGGTTTTTGCAATTTTAAAACGATGAAGTACTCCTGTACTACATAGTCACTCAGAGTGCTGTCCTGGTCGTGTTTATTTAGTTAGAAAAGAGGAGCGATTGGCTTCTTTTGGGAAGCTCATTCTAGGCGCTTGCCCGTTGCTCCGCTCCTCTGACTTAAAAAAACACGAGCAGTGCAGTAAATCTGAGTAGCTACGCACAGAGACGTTGAATAGAGACACGCATAGACTGAAGCAAGAAGAACCAAACGAACCGTCAAACGCTAAACCAAACGAGCAAAGTAAATAAACATTACTGTTCGTTCAATTCACCAGAAAGGAGTATTGTTCTCTATGATGATAAAAGTTGATACGGGTAGCCTACATTTTAGGATAAATCTCTTTTTTCTTGACTGGTTTTCCGTCGATCTTGTTTTCCGTACTGAGTACCAATGCCACCGATGGCAGGGAGGCAGAGTTCCCACATCTGAACCCTCCCTATCGACCCATCACATCAACTCATGGACCTTTACAAATCAACGGATTTACTTTCCTTTACGTGATAAGACATTTTATGCCTCAGAAAATCCTGGCGGCGCCGACTGGGATGAACCCAGTCCCTTTGGGTGAGAGACAATCACGCTTACCACTACACCACCGGCGCTGCTGAACTGACTTTTTTATTTAAGATTATATTGCATATATTTCACACCAAAGTAGACTCCTGCGTTGAAAATAATCCCTCAGATTTGTTTTCCCTCAGCCCTCAAAAAATTTAAAAAAATACACCGCTATTATTCTCATATGATATTCTGTTGTAAGATGTAGCGCAATAATACATTTAAAATACCAAATTGTTATGTTTACGGGCCTGTGGTACACACTTAATTTAGCTCGGTAAAATCTCCAACAGCCGATTACCTCGGCATTTACTATTGCTGATATCTCTACAAAATATCTATTTATTACGAGGGGGACGACACATCTAAATCTCAATTCTAGGTGCTCAACAAATCTCACACTAGCTAATCAATCCTTGAAAAATAATGTTTCGCATATACTTGCATCGTGCATCATTTTTTTGCAAGAAATCTTCAGAATTGTCATAAAACTTCTTACTATCTACTCAGCGTGCGCGCAACAATTTTTCCTTCATCGTAGATAGAGTCGCCCCTTCGATTTGTTAGCTGATATCTCAGCAAAATCTAATTTGTTAGCTGAGTCTAAGCAATTGTTTTACTGAATCTCAGCAAAATAAATTGCAGAACTAGCTGTTGGAATCTCGGCGAAAAAAATTAAGTGTGTACAAATTACTTTTTTGTTGTTTTGTAACTTTTAAATAATTTTGCGTGAGAATCGTCATCGTCACGGTCGTAGTGGCAACCGTAGTTATCAAAAAGACGTGGGTTCAATAAAAAGTTCCTTCACATTAAAAAGCTGTGGGCGTGCATTGCATTTCTGTTCTTCTTTTTCTAAGCACGACCACACTATTTATCAAATCAACTCCATTTGAATAGAAATTTTCACGTCCGGTTATATTGGAGCGATATTTGAGAGCATATAAGTGAAAATCCGTGGAAGATACTTAACAAATAGCTGTCAAACTCATTTTGACCGATCTAATTTCTTACTTTTAGTAGGTTAGTCAGAGGAAAATAATTAACAACTTTACACGGTGATGCACCCGCTAGTGTGCGTGCGTTAAACGTCACTAATCTCTATAGCTAGGAGCTCGGTGGCCTAGTAGCGTAGCGACCGATTTTTCTTACAGAGCAGAAGAGTGTAGATTCTATCCCAAGCCTCTTTACACTACTGAATTTTGAGGGTGGCATCACGCTTCAAAAGATAGCATCAAATCCAAAGTGAATCCAGACGTAATTTACCCTTCCCCCTATCAAAAATGTGGTCTCTAGTAACAAGCAATCCTTTCGCTCTCCGATGACCGTAAGGACATAGCCTGAGCCGTTATTGACCATGTAAATTAATAACCTTCAAAACATGTTCAGATGAAATGCTTAGCTAATACCGAGCTCTTAAAGTGCTAATTTGAGCTCTTAAAATGTAACGTCAATTATACATGGATTCTAGATTTCTAAATAGAGCTGGAATAAGGGCGTAACAGCTTTTGTAAACAATGACTTCTATCGATGATTTCTAGGAACTCAAGCCACGCCCACGCAGACCAACATAACCATCAGGTAGGGGAAGTCTTTTCCTACCCGATGAGGATGTTGGTTTGCGTGGGCGAGCCTTGAATTTCAAGAAATCATCGATAGAAGTAATTGTTTACAAAAGCTGATAGGCCCTAATTCCAGCTTTATCTAGATTTGTTGTGTTTGAAGATAACGAACTAGACACAATTTTCAACATGCTGAGTTTTAAGGAAATTGTCCAGGCATGACATCGTGAATGACGGCTTTGGTCTTGAAATCCTTGAGTACTCATTTTTTGCATGAGGATACATTATGTTTCAGAGCATCGATTAGCCTCATTTGAGCGCTCACGGATTTTGTACTCCCTGATAATAGGTATAGGTATTTCCGAAGCCCGCATTTCCCCTATAATGTAAAGCTGAATGTTGTTTACGTGTGTTTGTTTCAGAAATTGAGACATAGGGGAAATCGCCATTAATGTTGGCCTATGGATCTAAGATCGGGCCCATCGCTAAAAATCTGCTATTTATCAATTTTATCTAGATGAACGCGTCATTGGGACGGTACTAATGGATATTTTTGGTCGCTATTGAAAATTTAGTCGATTTCTGAATTTATGTATGGGCCCAAATTAGGGGCATTTAGGCCGACATTACATCCATTTCCCCTATTTTTTAAAAAAAGAGGTCTGGAGATAACTCTAAGGTAGTTCTGTTGAAGCTTCTATGATATTAATAAATAGAATTCCTATAATGTGAAAATAGTTCCCAATAAAATCTTTATTAAATCCCTGAGAATCTTGCGTAAAAATCAATATAAATTAAGAAGAGTGGATGGAGAATTCTGAGGATAATTCTAAAGGAGCTCTGATGATTAACTCAACGAATTTCTGAGAGCATTTGTAAGGAATTTGGTGGAAAGAATTCAAATAATATTGATAATATTCCAAAGGAAGGCTGAGGATAAATCTGAAAGAATTCTAAGGCAAGTTTCATAGGATTTCTGAAGATAATTAAATGGAATTTCTGTAGAGAATTACAATGGATTTTTTTAGCACCGCAAACCGTTCCTGTTAGTAGTCCAGTGGTTGCTGGTCGTCATTTGCACGTGACCATGTCTATTTTCACCGCCTCATAATTTAGCACATGCATTACTTCCTTTGTTACCTTGCTGCTGTCTGCCGGTGCCTTTTGTCTTGCATAAGAAGCAGTTATGTGTATTTCCAACGTATACTCTAGGGGAATCCCTTCCGAGTGATGACAATAAGCGAGGAGAAAATCTTCTTTTTCTCGCCCATGTATACATCTCGCACACCTATGTACATGTCGATGCCCAACTCGGCAAGGAATATCTTCCGGATGACCAACGCCAGAGCACGGTCAGAATCCTCCGTAAATCGTACACACGTAACGCTTTCTGAAGTTGATTGATCTACAGCGGTGGTTTTCCAACGGCGCCGGTGGTGTAGTGGTAAGCGTGACTGTCTCTTACTCCAAAGGGCCTGGGTTCAATCCCAGTCGGCGATTTCACATAAACCAGCAGTGTTGCATACAAGCTTGCAAACAATTTTGTTGTTTATGCCGACGTTAGCTTAAAATTTAACGATGGGAGATATTGCGCAATCAGTGTTAACTCAGCTGTGGACAAAAGCAGGCCACTCTCGATAAGTGTCAAGCAATCTTCTGTTTGCGCGGCAGCAACCTTTGTGTGGTCTTCCTCATTGCTCTTCATCAGCAGTTCTTTCGTTCGATGCGTCGTCGACTTTGGAAAGCAACCGTTTCGTGATGAGTATGTGAGTGATGGCGACGTTTTGCGTCCATTGCTGCAATAGAAGCGCTCTACCCCCCGTTGGCGATACTGCCATACAATGAAACATCTGTAAGCGGATCCCGTTCTGATGGAGGAGGCTTATTGGATAGCGGAAGATAACGTGTTTGTTGTGTTGTACCTATTGACTATAGTTTGAAGATGTTTTTACAATGATCAAGAATCCTCGGCTGTATAGATATTGCGCGATGATTAAAATTCAGAATTTTTTCTGTGCATGGTCTTTTTGTGGCCATCTTGAAAAAAGGCTTAATGATGCAAATATCATAATTTTGAACAGAGAGATATGGGAGAGAAGCTTTAAAACGCATATATTGTTCGAATCATGTACTTTCAATTAATTTGATTGCATCCGTGGAGGATAAAAAGTTTAAATCTAACTCTAACTACTGTCAGCAATTTTTTTTTTTTAGTTTTGAGTGTTTAATATAATACGTCTTTGAGAAGCCCTTGCGTTTTTCCCCGTATCATCGAAAAATTAATAAAAGCTGTATTTGAGAAATAGAAACATTTAAAAAGTTCAATTTCATACCTCACCGTCTAAATTTTCCAAAAAAATTCCAGAGGACAAGTTTTAAACGCGTATTGGTGTACATGTGTGAAATTTACTCAGCTTCAACTTTGCTCTATTAAATGAAAGCAACAAAAGTTATCAACGGTTCAAGACACTGATGTCTTATGATCATGCTCAATCAATTGCTAAGTAGGCAACAAAGCAGCTGATTGACAATGTCATGGTATAACCAAAATCTTAAAAAATTAATAGCTATTTCATTTGACGTTTGACTTTGTAGCCAATAAAATTTCCTACAAGAAAGTTATCAATTTATCAAGGCAATCAACAAAAAGTGTGGATTTCCCATAGTCATTCCCATACAAACTTCAAATGTTTTGTGGGAAGCAACTCAGAACCCAATTTGGAACAGTGGAGGGAAAATTTTCACGGTGCTAGAGGTTTAAACCGGGTCTACTGCCTTGGTATGCACGGGCAGTTCTAAAAACTTCCTGTAACTCAAATATAAGCTTCTATTTTGTGTGGCTTGTACAAACACACAAATGGGTTTTTATTTCACCGAAACTGAATATTAACTATCATACCTCATCGTCAAAAAACTATCCCGTCCCAATTCAAAATATTTTCAGAAAAAAGAGGTCCTAAAAAATCCTTTAAAGTTCATCAAAACTTGAGATGTAGATAAAAAATCTGTTCAGAATTGACGGAGTTATGAAAGTTTTAGAACTTTTCAGAATCCGGCGTTGAAAGTTTGAGAGTTAAACATGTTTTCAAATAATTGATTAATATGTTTTTTCAACATTCAATTGAAAAAGACTGTTATATCAAATTGAATGTATCATGTAAATATTATATAGAAGTTAAGACTTAATCAGATTTGATTCCTCAACTCAGCACCAAAAAACCACATTATCAGCCAACTAGTAATAATGTAAGCTCAAAATGTTCCATCTACATTACTAACATAATTTGAAAATAGATACCCGCTTAGACATACACACTAAGAAATAACTAATTTTACTCGTGACGGAATCCGTCTTTGACATAAAAGATGAGACGTAAACAAACATGTCATGTAATATTAAGTGCTTCGAGACTGGAAAGTTTGAAAGTACGTTTGATTGAGCTGAATTTCTAGTCTATTATGACTCAATTTTATGTCAAAATTGACGCTCGTATATGTCAGTCTCAGAGCACCTAAATTTTCATCAATTTTTTTAAGTGTATACAATTACGTAAATTTTTTACAGACAACGAACAATGAATTATCGGCTCGGTAATGCTAACGTGATTGAGCTCTTCATATAAACGAACTAGATTAATAAAAGAGAAACCCAGAATATACTGATTTTTATTATATAAACAGCTATAATTTACTTAGGGCCCTCGTGTTAGCCCTGGATTCCCTCATTATTTGTCTTATCTATAACACACACTTCAATGGAAAACTTCCATGTAGTTTTCACATAACTTTCATCTGCTTACATAATTGGAAATTGTTCCACAAAATCACATAAACCATTTGTGTCCAATAAAATCAATATGACTTTTTACACAGAATCCATGCGATCACATGCATGGAATATGAAATCTAGAAGAAAATAGAAGTACTGTTTGTTATTGAAAAAATATTATAAACGTTATGGTTTTTGATGGAAACTACATGAATACTTTTTTCGGTACGGCTATCGTAAATAACCAGATTTGTGCTGGAATGTCCCACAGTAGTTATCGGTCAAAAATATTGTCATCACAAATTTCCAACGTCCACCAGTCACACACAGTCATCGCGCTAGTTGACCTCCCTCGAGCAGGTAATAAAGTGAAAAACACCATGATGATGACCACACCATCATCGTTCTGACGTTCGCACCGATTCCCACCGATAATGGTGGAACTTTCCAACCAACCTGGTCGCCGGCTGTACCGATGAGTGATGGTGACGAGAGCGCGCGCATAGTTGCGATGAGTAGCATGTCCGTTTCCTGTCCCTTCGGCGCTAGACCTAATGTTTATTTGGGGATGAATGCGCTGCAAAGTACACCTCCCAGCTATGTACCTACTTGTTATGATGTACATACACGCATATGCGACAAATGGCGAAGGGCGGGCGATGAGAAGAAAAAAAAAGTAGCTTGTAAGTCTCGGTCTTTGACAAGCTCGTAAAAACTCTCCAAAGACATTACATTCATCGTCTGCAACGACCCCACCTCCCCCGGAGCGGAAAAAAAACGCCACAGTATATTAAATGTCGTGATTACACGATAAAGTCGTCGTAGTCGCACGCACCTTTTCGAGCTTCTGCTCCTCGGTAGACGTTGTTCATATTGCTTTACGTTCATTCCCGGGGGCTCAACTGCTGCCGAGTCGTTGTAAGTCGCTATGGGAAAAGAGATTTATTTTTAGCGCTTGTTTGAAGAGGGTTTTAAGGCTTTTTTACGAGCTCTAGTTGAGCGGTCGTCATCGTCGTCTACGATTGTGGGGAACCGGGCGGCTTGCGCGCGAGATTCTGACAGATTAGTCCAGAACCGCAGCGTAGCGTGAGATCTCACCTGGGTGACCTGGCTTTTCGGGAATAGTTATAATGCGTGAAAAATGAGATTGCGTGTAAACCGCTTAATTTTGAGTGTCGTAAAACCGGTAGTTCCCATCTCTTGGAGGTTATGCGTTTTGAAAGACTTTTCCTATCTAGCTGCCAAAAACTACAGTGACTCGCATGTCCTGAAAGCAGGTCGCATGCAGCCGGTTCGTCACTTACCGCCCACGCACTGTTCAGCTCTTTCGAATAACAGCTGCCGTCACAAAAACAAAACCTCACTGGTTATGGCACAAACTACCGCACGGTATCAAATGATCCAAATTGCCACCGACGTCAACCGATTATTGCATTATTATTGCGTCATAAATTGACGCCGAGATAGATCTTGAGTCACCCCTGCCTGTTTCTGCAGCAAAAGTGAAATTGCAACCCCTCTATATTTTTGTTTTCGCTCATATTCCAACCACTGTTGAGAGCTATTCAATACCATTATCGCATCAATAAATGCGACACAAAATAAAAGCACCTCTAGCAGACATTGTTCGATCAGAGCAAAGAAAAGTCTGCTGAAAGGATTGTAGCAAAAACTGCCATCCATATACTGCAACTGATACTCACTTCTTACCCCGTCTTTACTTACTTGCTTCTGTTTCGGTGCGATTATTGAATAACAATCGACGTCGAAATATTTAAACACATATTTGCTTTTATTTCGGCTTCTTTGCTGCAATCCTACCCGAGTACCTGTCTGTCTGCTATGAAGCCAATCAAATTGTAACCCTCGATCAAGTGAGCACATACAAACGCTTAACAGTAACCTACACCAACACAAGGCAGACGATAGTGCAACCTTAATTCAGTTCGAAAGGACCTTTCGTCGATACAACAAAGTATCAATAGCGCCTCATGAAGACAGGACACCGACCGAAAGAGAAGGGGTCCCACTTCTCATTCTCCTTCGTTGATGAATAAAAAAAAAATCTCGAGATGAATTGAGGTGGGAAATGCAAAATATAAAATGTTTGCAAACACAACAAGTGATCTCGATTTCATAATTTATCGATCTCGATCTGTTCGCAGTGTGCAGTGTAGCAGTGTATGGCATCCATATATTTTATTTTTTTCGGGGGTCTCTCACCTTTCAGGTGTACGTACCTAGGCTCACACAAAAAAGAGAACGGTTCGGGAAAGGAAAGTGCTACTTTTCATTTAAAAATTGGGCAGGTTGAGTGTTCAGACTGCGGCTCGCGGGAGCGAAGGAATACTGGGGGTTCGTGCCGCCAATGGAAAGGATACACGAGCCTTTAATTAGCGAAGGGATTTTTTCGATACGGTTGCTTGCTGTAGAATGGTTTCGGACTTGGATGGCGGGTGGTGCAAGTTTCGTAATGATGATAGTACTTTTACCGAAAGTTTTTCGACCATATTTGGACGTGGGCGAACAAAACGATTCCGTTGGCACGACGGTAATTGATGGGAAATGATTTCTGCGAAAACATTCTGTCAGTTTTTTGAGGTAGCCTAATGAAAATGTGAGTGATGAATAATGAGAACGGTCACTTATGCAGTGTCCATCAGGATTGCATACCTTGCTATTTCGAAGGATTACAGTAAAGGGCCATCAAGTGGATGAATGATTCGAAATCCGTAAACTGATTAGAAAGCCGTATATGTAAATGTATTCATTTTGAACCACTTTACAGATATGTGGCTTTCGGTCCCGCATGGCAGCAGATTAAAAATTCGTCGGAAAATTTGGGTATTAACTGGAATTCGATTGTCGACATTCAATCTCAAATCTAATGCATGGTTAAAATCGGGAAGTAAGAAATCAGCTTGGGATTGCTTTGACGTAAGAAAAATTTTATGTAGTCAAAATAAAGGTTTGTTATAAAACTTTCATAAAAATGTATTACAATATTATTCTGATGGGTTTCTGATTAATCAATCCATTGAATTGGTAGATGAACCTGACGAAATAAAACAGCCAGTTAATAGTAGTTGTAGATTTGAAGTTTGTCAACCAATTACATTAGATGAACTCAGAGTTATTTGTTTTTCATTAGGAAAATAGGCTGGAGTAGATAATGTTGATGCTGGAGTTTTTCAAAATTGCTTTCATGTCATTGGCCACATTTTGCTGGACCTTATTAATGAATCATTGCAAACTGGACATGTGCCACAAATTTGGAAGGAATCCTTAGTAGTTCCTATTCAAAAAGTTGCTGGACCGATTAAAGCCGACGAGTTTCGTCATATCAACATGTTGCACACATTAGAGAAAATTTTAGAACTTGTTCTTAAAGGCCAGCTGTTGGAGTATTTAAATAGTAACAGTTTGTTGATACCAGAACAATCGGGATATCGGAAAGGTCATTCTTGTGAAACCGCGTTGAATTGGGTAAAAACGAAGTGGAAAAATAACTTGGAGTGTAAAGATACGATTGTTGCAATTTTTTGGATCTTAAAAGCGCTTTTGAAACAATTTCTAGGCCCTTATTGTTAAGATCAATCAAGCGCTTTGGAATTACGAGTACTGCATATAAATGGTTTTAAAGCTATTTGTCTGACAGAACTAAACGGACTGTTTTTAATGATTCTGTTTCCAGTCCCGTGGGGATTACCCTTGGAGTGCCCCAGGGAAGTGTATTAGGGCCCCTGTTATTTATTATGTGTATTAATGACTTGCGACGTGTTTTACGATTTTGCGACACTAATCTTTTTGCAGATGATACTGTGTTATTCATTGTAGCTAAGGATTTAGATGATGCCGTTTTACACTTGAATGAAGATTTACGTTCTCTTAGTAGATGGTTGAAGTATAAGCAGTTGAAATTGAATACAAGTAAAACTAAATTTATGGTAATTTCGTGGAATCGAGTAAATGAGAACGTCGCTATTGTAATTGATAATGAGACTATTGATCGCGTTCGGGAGATTAAATATCTTGGCGTGATTATTGATAACACACTTAAGTTCAACTCTCACATTGACAATGTCATCAAGAAAATTTCCAAGAAGTATGGAATTCTATGTCGACTGAAAAACGATTTAACTATTGCCATTGACATACAGCTATACAAATCAATCATCCCTCCTCATCTAGACTTTTGCCCTTCCATTTTATTTCTGGCCAATGCAACACAAATATCGAGATTACAGGGCTTGCAGAATAAAATAATGCATTTGATTTTGAGATGTAATAGATTCACTTCCTCAACTTTGATGTTAGACGCCTTACAATGGTTGTCGGTGAAGCAAAGAATTGTATATTGGACTATGATGCTCATTTTTAAAGTAGTTAACGGTTGCTGCCTCGATATTTGTGTAATCGAATTGAAAGAGGAAGTGACTTTCATAGATATAATACTAGAAACGCGGTTGAAATAAGAACACCACATTTCTTGACTTGTGCTTCACAAAATTCATTATATTATAAAGGAATAAATGTTTTCAATTCGATGTCTAGACATATCAAACGTTTAGCAACACTTACAGAATTTAAAAGACACTGCATTTCACACGTTAAAACTGTCTTTTGAACAGTTATCCAGTGATTTTTTTTTTTTATGAATTGACAAATTATGTATCTTGACGAAGTTATCTCTAACGGATTATTTTATATGGATAGCTGTCATAACGACTTTTTAATACTATTTCTGTTCTCCACGAGTAGGCAAGGAAAATCATTTGCACTCATTTGCCTCTAACTTTTTTCATCAACAGCATTCCGCAAAATGATGTATAGAGCTTTTGTAGGTTCTGTTATTAGCTACAACTTTTGCTCATACCTTAAATCTATATTTATTATACATCCGAACTAGAGCGGGCAGAACTTGTTACTGTTTTTCAGTGAATTTAAAACACATTCACTGAAAAACAGTAGTGGTTTCTGTTCGCTCTGGTTCGTCATGCATAAGAAAAACGGATTTGACTTGTTAACAAAAGTAGTAGCTAATAACAAAACCTACAAAAGCTCTATACATCATTTTGCGGAATGGTGTTGAAGAAAAAAGATAGAGGCAAATGAATGTAAATGAATGCACGAGGGTGATGATGGATTTTTAATATTTGATTTAATAGTAGATTAATTAAATAAAGAGTAGTCTACAAAGGTTTGAGCCTCACGCACGTATTACGGATATAGCGGACTGAATTTAAAATTTGATTAAAAAAAAAGCAATTTTGAAGCAATTTGGAAGATACCTTGAGTTAGTAGTATGTTTTCTGGCAAATTTTGGGGGTTCGTGAGCATTCCTGACATTGCTGAAAATTATGATAGCATCAGATTGCGGGGTCACTAGTGTAATAAAATGCTTTGTTGATTGTTCACTAGCTCTTGATTGCTTGTAATACTTATGAATATTTTAGGTGGACGAAAAGGCGAACTAAGAAGTGGACGCCTGAGCTTTTCTACATTTATATCGCTGTGAAGCAACTGTAAACTCTAGAGGGAATTTATATATGTAACTGAAACCAGTTCGATTTTGTTTGCAAACCTGGTTAAATTGTCATATTTAATTATCTTAAAGATAAATCATCCAGCTCAAACCTGTGTAGGGGTAAGAGGTGGGACCATCATCATCATCATCATCATCATCATCATAAAATCGAGAACATTCTGTAAAATTCCTGCCGTCATATGTAACGCACGCTGCTGGTAACCTCAGCATGACTCAGCGGTCCGTCAAATCCAGCCAACTCTGTCACCTAACCAGGCTTCTTCAACTTCCGCTTTACAATTGGGTTGTTTAACTTCGAATAATATACCGATTTTTATACATCATCTCATAGAGCTTCGTTTTCTGAGCACAAAGATATTTTTATCAATCCCGCATACATTCATCTCGATTTTTAAATCAAGATTTAAATTTTTGATCGTTGACACTAAATCTATTCGTTGACAGGTCGCTTCCATACAAAGTCCCATCAAGGGGCGCTAAGATGGTGATTTTTGTTAATGTAATCGTACTTATTTAAAATAGTTCCAGTGTACCGAAATTGATGAAATTTTGGATTTCGGGTCCATTTTTAATGCAGATAACGAATATGTAATTACCTCAACCCAATTTCCCAAAGTGTTTCGATTTTGTGACAATTAATATTCTTTTTGATTAAATCCACACACTACGAAAATGTCATGTAAATGTCCGTGCCCTGAGATCAACACATGCAAGCGGTCCAAATGACATAAGAATCAGTTGAATGAAACGAGAATATCAATTCAATCAAGCGTACTTTTCGTCGAGTTGCGTATGTTTCGGTTTGGGAACACTTAATTTTACATGAAATGTTTGTTTACGTTCCATAATTTACGTCAAAGATGGATTACGTCTCGTGTAAAAATAGTTATTTCTAAGTGTGCACCCCGTTATTGTCACTGTACCACTAGAGATCATCTTTACTGTAGTGGCAGCTTGCCAAATCCATCCAAAATGACCGATAGAATATGATTTTGTAGGCTCCCATGCTTTACATCTTTTGAGTCCATCGTCTTGCTGTCAAATCAGGAGTTTTCAGGCAAATTTATCAGCGAAAACTGACTTAAACTTGCTAGAGACATCTCTTGTTGAGACAAGATAGAATTTTGATGTAGATTTGGACAATTTTAAAGTTTTCGCTACTTTTACAACTAACCTCGTCAGATTTTCGATCAATGATTTCCAAGATTAATTTTCTTCTATCGTCTTCCATCTGGTACAACTTTTTGTAACCTGCTTGTTTCGAGACAAAATGCTAAGCACTGAAAAAAAAATGCAGTCAAAACATTATAAGATCGACTACTAGGAGTGGTTACTAAACTGCGCCTCCGGATTCTTATTGGATTACGCTTTACGGAATTATTTAATTATATCCAATAATTTGATTATTTGATAATAGTCAATAATTGGAATCCGTTAGGGAACCTTTCTCAAGATTCGTTTCGACAATCAAATATATATAGTATATATGGCATTGCAAAAGTTTACGAGTAAAAATTTGTTTTCACGAGCATTTTCATGAGCTATATGTGTAAAGAAAAAAGAAAGACTCATTAACGTGGCTTTTACGTCAAAATTTTTGAACCAAAAATAATTAAAATTTGAGGGTTTGTTTTTGTCGCTGTTACAAATCAAATTTGCCCAGATTGTACTTAGCTGTTTAAAGTCGAATGAGTTAAACGCTTTACTAACGAGTTTGGAATTCGTCAGTTGTAACAATTACTCTACCTTACAAGTTATATATAAAGTTGCTTTTGAAATTACTTGCTGCGAATCAAGGAATAAATTTAAAAACTTCATAAATATAAGCAAGTTGCATCCGGTAATTTCGCCGGTAAAATTATTTTCACGTCATTTATCATATTGCCAATTCTGATCGATTTGAGTTCAAATTATTTTCCTATATTTTGCACAAACTAAAAATGTTTATCCAATTTTGCTTTTCTGTTTGTTTTAATCTGACAGATTTTTGAGAGTGGAAATCATTTTCACCATTGTACACACATTATTGACCATCACTAATACGACCTTCAAGGACCGAAAAATATTCCAATCTTTGGCGTTCTTAAGGGCTGCTGAATATAAGCTTAGAATGTACTTTTGCTCTAACACCTCACGTTTCTCAGGTTTCACTCTCTTAATGAGGCTGTGCCGACCTACAAGCGCATATGAGATCAGCGAGCTTGCAATACGGAGGAGCTCCCACAGCACCACCCAAGTATTAGAAATATCATTGAAATGCAGCCAGCCTGTATCTTTTGAAATAATATGAAACAACACGTAGAAAACCACCAGTTTAAGACATATTTATCTTCAAAATTTACAAAAACAGCTAAAATTAAATAACTCAATAATCTTTGAGATTTGATCATAAACGAAAAACATTTTTTTTTTTTCATCAAATATGATCCTCTTCCACCTCTTAAAATATTTGCACTAAGGAACCAAACACCCTGTATAGAGGTACCAGACATGTTTTGCAGGGTCAGGTACTCTATTGTGATGTATGAGAAAGGGAATGCTAGATATCACATGTTTGAAGTAAATCATGGAACGTAAACAAACTTGTAATGTAAAAATAAGTGTAGCAAAACCGAAACCTACGCAACTCGACGAAAAGTAAGTTGGATTGAATTGATTTTCTCGTCTCTTTCAACTTAGTATTATGTCATAAGGGTCGCTTGCATATGTCGATCTCAAAGCACCGAAATTTGCATGACTTTTTCGTAGTGTGTATGTTGACAGCACTGTCCTCTGTTAACAACTAACGAAAAGCAGTTTATGCCTAATTTCCGATAGCTATCGCCACAAACAACGGTAGTGACATCCGATGGCCAATAAGTGCAGAACCATATCCATCGGCTCATTCAGATATTTTGCGCGCCGCAGATTTCCTTCGATGATCTCCGGCATTCTCGTCAACGCTTCTATAGTGCATTTTGTAATTCCCAGAACAAGAAGGTCATTCAGTCCCGTTTCCAGAATCTAACCCTCAATTCTTCACGGAACCACAGCACCGTCGACCATCACACAATGAACCTTGATCTACAACAGCAAGCCCATGATCCCGACCATTGTCAACCATCAGAGCCATAATTTCGGGTAGCGCACACATGACTTCCCCGAAATCACAAATCCCCCCTGCCCCTCTCGCCGGGTAGTGTTCCACATTTCTCGCGAACTCGTAAAACCACTGCTACGCGTCTCGTAATCTTCAAATAATAATTTTATTAGCGCACTTTTTGTCGTCCTCGTCGTCATCAAGCAGCCACACAACTTTTATGACTCACAGCCTTGTTAGTTGTTTAATGGCGCGTCGTCACTCTATGTGTGTCGTCTTCCGTTTTATGTTGCAGTGTGTTTGCCTGCAAGACATAGGTAGGTAGGTACCTACACGGAAAGCCATCGGGGCCGGGACAGTTTCGGTGGAAATTTGAACGGCAGCAAATTTGTCTATTCTTAACCGGCTATAATGGGAGCTGCTATCAGGACCTTGTCCGACGACGACGCTAAGTCGCATGCTGGTTAATGGGAATTGTTCTACCTCTCTCTCTGTGTGTGTATTCGTGTTCTGTCTAAGGCCGCGTTGATGACGACGATCGACTAGGGACGACTGTTGCCACCTCGCTCTCTCACCGGAAGACAGGCTTCAGGTGACTTTTTGTCGCTGCCTGGCTCTCTATACACTAGCATAAAAGGGGGAAGACGGTACAATATGTAATAGCGCGACTGGCAGCGTGTAAACGCGTATCGTCTTCGTCAGTAAGTTGCGTATCACACTCGGCGTCGTAGGTAAAAGGAACAAGAAGCCTTCGGGACGCACCGATCCAAGAAGGAACACCACCAACAACAAAACGACCGAGAAGAGGTTAACGACGAAGTGAGCCGGAGTGTATAATATGTTGTGTTTTTTTTTTTCGTGTTCGTTGTAACTTTACCTTTGCTCGCAAGTTTATTGTGCTTTGATTACACCGAGTTGATTTAGTCTGTCATAAGACGTTGATGAATCGAGATCGGTACGCGAGCTGCGCAGAATGTGTTTATAGTCGAGTTGTGAGAGCGCAGTTGGCTGCCGAGCATATCAGTGAGTGAATACAATCGGTTCGGGTGTTCGGTTCTCGTTTACGAAGAAACATTTGGTGGGTCGGTGAGTGACAGAAACACCGATCACTCGTTCTCTCCGGTGTGCGAGCGCGCGCGACGGCTACTTGGTGATCATCAATCTCGCGAATTCGACGGTGACGGTGAGTGTCTAGTGTGAGCATGTACTGCTGCTTGGCGGCGATCGCTCATTGTTCGGTTTGTGTGTAGGTTGATCGGTTCGTACCCAGAAGCCGTTTTTTTTTTGGGGAACGACAACAACTTTGTTCTGTTTGCGTTGTTGCGGTGTATCTCCCCTTCTGTCCGTGGAGACAAGTGGGGAACTTAAATCATGCAAACAGTGCTTTCTTGCCAAACTGGAAATCTCTCCACCACCACGCGCTACCGGCTATCTTGCTGATGCTACTACAGTAACCGCTTCTTCGACTGATATTTGTGGTTTAGAGAGACGTGTAATCAAAGAAGAATAACCTGAAATTATTACCATATTACCGAACGTGTGACAAGGTTTGCAAGGCAGGCAGGTCAGCAAGCGTGAGGACGAGATTTTGAACGACAACAAAGTTTGCAGTGAAAATCGTTACCGCAGCATCTGATTTGTGAGAAGAAAAAAAATAAACAGGAAGATTAAGAAGAGAATTCCACCACAACGGGAAGAAGTTTGATCGAATGGTGATGTCCCCGGTGGTTGTGTTTTGAAAAGATGTGAAATTTGATGCGCTCGGACCCGGCCAGTCAGTGACAAGTTAATCGAAAGTGATTCGCGACGACAGCGATGAAGACGATGCCGACTGGTGGTGCACTCAATGCACCGGGAAGATGAACGATAACGAATGATTGGTGCTTTTATCTGGTTGGGACGACGGCAGAGGCTTGATGGCAGCGAATGAAGAATCGTATCTTTTGTCAATCAGGAAGTGATCAGATCAATGAATGGTGCAATCATATGCGGCTTAACGAGTTTTATTAATCGAATGAAATTTTTTGAAAATATGATATGTGAGGTCGCCGAAGTTAGTTAAGGAGAATGGTTGTACTCAGTTTTGAGTTGATGAATATTACTTTCTGATTTGTGTGTCCGGGTGATCCGCTTTAAAAACATGTGACTTTTACCCCATTCCATAAGGGAGACCACACGCGCAATGTTAATTTGCCTTGATGAGACTTACCTAAGGGGGAGATCATTTGATTTTCTAGAAAGGATTTATGGATCGAACCAGCCGTCTGCAAACTAAACTAATCTACTTAGGTCCACAGTCATATTAGACCTTAAAATGTGTTGCTACAAACATGTAATTTTTAATAAAAAAAAATACGAAAAGTTTAACTAAATACTAGTAACCTTTAATCGGTTTCCTACAGAGTAATTGAACTCTTGCAGCGAGTACGGCATTTATGTATGATATCTAACCTTAAAGTTTAATGGGTTCTTAAACAAAACTAAATCCCTCTCATAAAAGTAGATATCAGGCTCTGAAATCAAATGCCAATTATTATAACTGTTCTCGTGTTCTGTTGTGTATACTTGCGAAGCATTCTGAAATAACATATATTGTTGTCTGACACTTGATAATTAACTAATTATTCAAAGGGGTCACAAAACGATGGTTTATTGTTTTCCAATTAAATCCTCTATAATAAGGAATAATAACAATTATTATTGTTTTTTTTTATTATGTTTTAGTATTTTAATTTAAAATCATCAAATGTCTAATTGATCAGATCTGAATAAATTCCGGTAAGTCCTCTGAGAGTTTCGGCTACATAAAGAGTTGTCACCGGTACTGAGATTTGTCATTGACATTGAAAGAATTCTCGCGACTAAATTATTTTTGACATCGTCACTGGAAGAATTGATTTTCAAAATTAACCTTCGTCAAAATTTCATTCAAACAAAAAGTGTAATTTTTAGCATTCTTTGACGCATTTTTGTTATCCAGGCAGTTAAGGACATAGATGCTTGTTCTCTGTAACGGCTCCATGGAATTGTTTTGCCTAATTAATTTAATTTCTTAACATATTTAGCTAATGACAAAAACTGCACATGATTGTCATTGTCAATTGAGATGGATTCCCTTATAGATGTCTTTTAGATCGCATGAGCGACTAAAACTATTTTGTTAATATCGCCTTGTATGGTTGCTCCAACTGGCGTGAATTCCTCGTTTTTTTATAGCTCTATGGCGCGAGTTTTGTTAAAATACTAATCAAAGAAAATGAAGCCATTGTTTTAATTGTATTTTGTTCAGCAAGTGTCTGATCTAATTATGATGATAGAAGTAAAAGTAAAAAAAAAAAATGCGTTTTTTCGATTTTTTGTTTCAATATGCTTACAACTATCAATAGATCTCATCTAACTTACTCAGTTTGTTAAAAAAATTTAGAACATGATGCATAAAATAGCAAAAGGAGTTAAGTTCAATGAATAGCGAAAGATAAATGGAAGATTCATCTATCTTCCTAGGTCCTCCTAGATCTTTCGAAAACTCCTAAAACTTCTACAAAACCCCGGGGATATCTCAGCTTCAGAAACTTAGAAACCAGAGAAACTTCAAGATATTCCTCATTCTTTTGACTGTTTATAGTGTGTAAAATCACCAGAGCTCCAGAAGCCCCACTATGGCAGACAAAATATGGTTTTAAATAATAATTATTATTTTATACTACACTCTATCTACCATACTCACAAGTTCAGGAACAGCTGGAACTCCAAGAAATTGCAACATTAAAAACTATTATAAGTTTCAAAGTGTTCCAGAAGTACCCTGATTTCTAACATTCATGTTTTGTTAGCATCAAAGGCTTTTTAGGTTCCTGAAGTTTCTGGAATTTTCAAAGTTTATGATGGTCTGGAATTGTATGAAAAAAAGCTTGACACAGGAGGGTACAAAAATGGAAAAATTTGTGGACGTTATATTAGAATCACCCCTCGGGCGGATGACCAAATTTCATGGCGCGGATTATACAGATTCTTAATAGGGATTTTTGTAACAATCTTGTACATAGCATGAAGTAGCCGGCTGACCGGCAGTACTAATTCTAGCGAGTTTCCCTTAAATTCAAGAGATGTAAACTAAGTTCTCCCCTTTCTGCGTTTGATTAGATGATAATTTACACTTTTCAAGTTGCAGTGAAAGATTTATCAGTTGAGCAGTTGATGGAACATGTTTCGGGTCGTTTGGTAAAATGCCTTTTGGCGTAATGCCATTTTACCGAATGTCATTTGGTTGAACGTCATTTGACCGAATGCCATTTCACATCTGGCCGAATACTAATTAGTTGTAAATTGATATGCGATTAATTATTCAACCACATTTCTTTACATACTGGGAACCATGATGGTTTTAAAGATAACCCTTCAAAATTTGAAATAGAAACAATCATGAAACTAAACATTCGAGTAGTGTATATTTCTGGCACACTTTCAATCCTTATAAAAACATTCTTTACATTTCTTTGCAATGCCAACAACAGCGAGAACTACAAAACTCTATTAATTTGCTCATACTTAAAAGAAGGAAAAATCTCTAAAAAATAATAAAAAATAATAATTTCTCATCAGCCTTAAAATTCATACCCACAAAAAGCCAGTGCCAAAACAACCGAGAATAGTAGAATTCTAAAGGACTATTTATGTTTAAAAGAATAAAAAAACGCCTAAAAGTACAAAACTCCCATTTCTCATCACAGTTTAGAATCCTTATTCTCAAAAATTGTCCAAAGTCTTTGGCAGTGTCAAAAATATCGAAAATATTAAAATTCTAAAGAACTGCCTATTTTTATGAGAAGTAAAATCTCCTAAAATATTTAATTTTATTTTCTCATTAATTTGTTGTAAAGCGGGCTTCGTAGTTAGCGGTGCCACTTGCTGTTCTAATATCTTGAAAGAACCACGAAGTGAGGATTTGATTCCCGCTCCAGCTGGTGAATTTTTTCAATAAATGGAAATTTGCCTATTGTGGATTTTGATGAAACATCTGTAATTTAAATGACAGTGAAAACTAAAAATAACTGCTTATGTTAAAAGAATAATTAATAGTTCAAAAATAATTAGTGGATCAAAACTAATATAAATTAGTATTTTAAACAAAATATCACTTTGAAAAGTTTACAATCTTTAGAATCTCGCAAAATTGAAGAATTGTGAAAACTCGATAATCTTGAAAATTCCTCTAAATCTCGGATCATAATATTCTACAAAGAGTAGGTACTCAAACCGAAGGCTGCATAAGCCAATTTTTAACTGAAGAAACATATTTTTTCCTGCCTAAGCAGTTATTCAGTATTCAAAGTTTCTTGGTGTTGCTCGTAACTATGTGAGTTATTTTCAAGTATTCGACCAAATGTCCCATTCAGCCAAATGGCATTTGGCCTAACGTCATTCAGCTAAATAGCCGGACACCAAAAATAATATCATCTTCCTAATAAATTCATAATTATTCCTGACCACAACCTTCAGTTGAAGACCACAACCTTCAGCAAAGTTGCAGCTGAGAAAATTTCCTATAAGCTAACTATGATAACTAGTTAATCATTATAGCGAATGGCTAGGACGCTGAGAATAAAAAGCTCACTTTTCCCATAGTAATTCCATCATAAATTAGTGCAGTATGAGATCGCAACCAAATGAGCATAAATTGCGTTAGAACAATCAGCACGGCTGATTTATAATCGATTGAGCTGGGTGGATCAAAACCGATATTTTTAACCAGTTTAATGTATAGTGTTCATTATCATCCTCATTGATGTGAATCATATCAGTTACAAAGCCTGTAATGTGTCGTGAGTACTAACCGAACGGCCCGGTCTTGCCTTCTTTCGAGTCAATCAAAAACGTCTACCAGGTGCTGCTAGTGCTATAAAAATTTGCCAAATATTGCAACAACCCGAATGCGATGGTTTAAAACTGAATTTTCAAATGCTAAAATACACACTACGAAAAATTCATGTAGATTTCGGTGTCCTGAGCCTTTTGACATAAGAATCAGTTGAAACAGACGAAAATCAATTCAAACAAACGCACTTTTCATCGAATTGCACCAGTTTCAGTTTCAGAATACTTAATTTTACATGTCATGACTAAATAGTAGTTTATTAAGCTATGCTATGCTTAAGTATGCTTAATAATCATTGTTTTTATCAGTTAATTTTTTTTCTTTCTGTTCCCACTGACAATGAAAGACATTTGACCCGTAAATTGAACGCCCAGCAGTTGATCCAACTTTATCTATTCACTTTCAAGTGACTTAGTCGCAAATCACAAAATCGGTGGTGAACTGAATCGTCGTGTACCTTCGCCGTATATAATTTATGGGAGGAGTGGTTGCACTCTTCTCTATACTTTAAAACTACAAACTACGACGCGTCTCCATGATTTTCCACACCATCATAGAAGGAGGCGAAGGCGTAATCAAAAGACTTGAATGGATCATTGAAGATGCTGAGGTTTTGACAGCACCGTACTGTGGCTACCACAGTATTTTACATTGGTTCGTCCGTATACAGTAGCGCCAAATGAAAGCTGTGGTGGGTTCAAAACTCAGCCATCTAAAATGATCCATTAGCAGTAAGCAACGAACCCCTCCGCATTCACGCTCCGATGGATCTATTCAAAAGTTGTTCCATTTGACCTAAGCCCATCGTCTATCTGATCCGAATTAACCAATGTTCAATTCCACCCTAAAAGCATCAATCAGATTTTAGATGACTTATAGTAGTTCTAAATGATTATAAGTGTTCGCTTTAAACTTCCTCCATAGCATGAAAAATACTTGAGTGAGCAGCAACCGTCCATCCGAATGCAGTGAAAATTATACCAAAGAAAATCTAACCAACCGCAAAGTGAACCATTTTCGAAGTGAATAAAAAAAAAGTGTATCTGCGACGGAATTTTCCAATCAATCGCAGGCAAAAAAAAACTCCTCTAACGCCAAACAAGTGACTAGTTAAAAACAACGTACGAACGTACCTCCGCAGCACCGTGTCAAAGTGAAGGGTTAGTATCAGATACTTCTGCTCTAAAGTAAGGTGCTGGTTTGTGTTCTGTGTATGTCGTATCGGGCCAAAGCGCGCCCGAGCGAACAAATCAAAGCAATTTCCGCAAAACAACCGCTGACTGAATAACTACAACACACAAACCGATGCCTAAGCGCACATGAAACCCCCTGAGGGAAATTAATTGCTATTCAAAAGTGTATAATTACCAAGTGTGGTCCCCACTACACCGATTCCAGCAGCAACAACAACAACAACAACATCAGAACAGATTTTGCGCGCATACAAAATAGAAGCACTGGCGCGCGAGTTTAGGGAGGGATATAATTAATTCGGAAGAGTCTGTATGGGTGTCCTGCGAGATTTAACTAACACATAAACCAGGGCACGGGGGATTAACGTTGATCAAACACCGCTGATAAGAACATGATTAAACGCTCAATTGATTAGAAGCATTTAAGAGGTTTGTTTCGACTCAGCTGAAGTACGATTACTAAGGCTCACCACGACCAGATTAATCGGTTGTAAATAGTGCTTTATCATGATTATTGCTTGAAATGTTGCAAAGATTTAGCACCAATTAACCGGGGAAATAAGCAATCCATGTAGTCATTATTCAACCAAAACTTTTTTTTGTTTTTCGACAAGGACACGCACAACAGCAGGTCCAATTCGGAGACCTACGCTTACCCCCTAGCAGGAACCATTATAAAATTATGCAATCACCGCTCCTCTTCGCTGGATCGAACAATTGCGGCGACCGACGGCAACGGCGGCGGCGTGTGAAAAAGCAAACGCCCCAAAATTATGCAGATTCCACCACAGCTTGCAACGGCCCCATACTTATATGACAATGAACCACACCAGGTTGAACATCTTCCAACAAACTCTTCCAATTTGGTCGTTTGAATATTCATAACTTTTGCCGCTGATGCTACTTCGACGGGGGGTGCCCGCGCAGTAATCCACACAGTGATAGGGAACGCATACAGGCTAATCTTCTGAAAATTTAAACCAAAGTGAGATGGAGGTGCTTACAAATCTGATTAACAACACACACAGCCTCCAAAACGCGAAACATCGGGCTACACCATCGACCAGAGCAAGAGAGAGAGAGATACTATGAAAGCAAGCATACGAGCGGGAGGGAGACGAAGATAGAGAGAGAGACCGATAAATAAAATCCAAATTTATAGCGAGTAATTAAGAATCGAAGGTAATATTTTTGTCTCCCCGTGTCCGAAAAAGGTGGTATCGAATGTGAGACATGGGCGAGTCGGTGGAAAGATGGAGGGTGAGGGGATAAAAATGTATCTCTTTGGAGAACTAATTAATTCTTTTTCGGGAAATTATTAGCCCCTCGTCGTGTTAATGTGCACGCGTATTTTTCCCTCTTCTGCGCTGAATGCTGAGCTGGTTTTAAAGAAGCAAGCAGCGCAAATAGGGGGCGACAGATTTTTCCTGATCATTTGTTTCACCGTGAAATGGGGCGGATTTGATCAGCATTAAGCAAGCAGCCACAAATTCTTAGGTTGTAAAAGTCCTTGATGGACGAGTGATGTAGACGTTCATTATAGGTAGAATTTTAGAATTATTCTAGGTCAAAATGGTTCGGCATATTTTTCACATTTGCAAAAAGAAAAATCAAAAGGAGTCATAATTTGGGAACTACACTCTTAGAAAAATTGATGTAAATTGAGGTACTCTGAGACTGACATATATGAGTGTCAATTTTGACATAAAATTGAGTCATAATAGACGTGGAATTCAGCTCAATCAAACGTACTTTCGATATTTACAGCCTCGGTGCACTTAATTTTACATGGTCATGGATCTTTGAACCCTCTCTTAGCTCTGTCGGTAAAGGCGCAGCTACAAAGCAAGACCATGCTGGTTTTGATTCTCGGTCCGGTCTAAGAATTTTTCGAGTTGGAAAATTTAACGACTTTCCTAGGCATATAGTACGATTGTACTTACCACACAATTATACTAATGCAAAAATTGTACAGACATTGAAAGCTCTCAATTAATAACTGTGGAAGTGCATCTAAAACACTAAGAGCACGTAATAAGCTAAAATACGATAAGCATTAAGCTTGAAATACGAAGAAGAAAAAGAAGGACCTTTGAACAACTACGATCGGAGCTGGAGGCAGTCAAAAACGAAGATGTTCATCTGCCTCAATTGGTCATGATCATTTATAAGACGGCAAGGAAAGAATTATAGCGCATTTTACCCCATTGTTGCGGCATATTTTTTCAAAGTTTTCATGTATGTTGCGAATATAAACGGATAATGCTTAACAGAATTTAGGCAATGCATGATATTCACGGTTGCTTTTAATTTTAACGAGCAAACAGCTTGATTTCCTTAACTGATGCATTTTACCCCAGGAACCCCCACAAATTTCAAATTCATTGGATTTGCTGAAATTACTGGTACTGAAATAGAAAACAGACATCAATTGGAAAATGTGTGCATAGGTCCAATGATAATCTGTAGTACACCTAGCAAATCTGGTTGTGAAGAGCTTTGAGTGTTTGGTTTATTTCCTTTAAATTCCGTTATAATTGCTTATCTTTTGATAGATACACGTATTTCGTCTACTACTTGCAAACTTTATCAGTGCCAAGTACTCAACACCACTGAAGAATCCATCTTTTATTTACGAGTTATATATCTGGTAGATTTTCTTGAAAAATCTACTTACATAGACTTAGAAGATGAGCCAAGAGAATTTTGGAAACGCGTCTGAAGATTTCGTGCACAAATGTTAGGTTCGGTGAGCTTCGGGACATATCTGGAAGACTTCAAAAGAGGATACATTGGATTCAGGATGTTCCAGGGTGAGGGTTTGGGAGACATCGAGCGCAAGTTTACTGCATTAGTAGCATCCAGTTGACTTCAAAAACCATAATCAGGAGAATTTAAAGGATAAGGAAGATTTTACGTAGCTTGTTAGTTTAGAATACTTCTAAACACTTTTAATGCGAGTTCCAAGACTGATTTGTGTGGGTTTTGAAACAAGATGTGTGCAGTTCAGCAACCTATCGAAGCTCATTCAAGTTCAATGAGCTTTGGTCGTGGGAAGCCTGGAAGATCTCGAACATTTTAAGAACAGATTTTAAAATGTTAGATAACTAGATTGATTAATTGCTATAACTTATATATAGATCGTAAGCTCAAGACCCTTTAAAGATAGACCCAGAAAATTATTGATGGCGTTATTCTGCAAATTTCCTTATCCATACTTCTGAACTAAGAGGGAGATCCAGGCTCATCAAATATGAACGTCAAATCGAGCCAAACACAAGTGTCACGAACTGTCATCGCGAGCCAAATAGTTTGATGATGCTTTTCTTACGTAACGTTATTAATGAAAAAATATTGTTCCGCACATTCAATGAAACACCGTTTTTACGTTTCATTGATTGAAAAAGCCATATTCATATTTTGATGCATATTGAAAGATACCATTAATCAAGGTTTTGTCATGCAATAGAATGCAAATCAATAGAATGCAAATCAATAGAATGCAAATCAGAAAGGTACATTTTCTAACTACACACTGAACAACGTCAAACAATCATTACACGCTTAAAGAAAAACAGCCAAACGCTTATCCAAAAAACAATTTGTTTTGATTAACAGATGAATAAGCAATTTTTTAGCTGAAGAAACTTATTGTTGCCTGAATAAGCTCTTATTCAACATTCAATGTTTGTTGGGTATTTTGATTTAATTTCAAAAGGTAAAAAATTTACTTCCATAATGTTGGTACTTGCTTTTGATAAAAAAAAAACACGTCTACTGAGGATTAATATTTCTAAAAATATAATCTATCAATGAAACAGTCATCAGTCGTCATTTAAAAGCAATGTAACTATGTTCTGTCAATCTAATTGAAACTTGTATTGGCTCTGTTGTCTTGTGAATTTCAGCTGATTTTGATCTCTCAATCTATGGAATCTACACGAAAACTATGTTTGAACGAATTTTCTAGAACAGTATAAGAACCATCATTCAGTAGAAAACACATCTTATATCATATGGGTGGAAAGTTCGTATATCAAATACTTCAAAATTCTTCACTTTTTAAGATATCATCGAGCATGAAACTAAGTCAAACTTCAATAAAATCACTTTAAATCGTTAACCTTTGGTCACAAAGTTGGTAGATAACACATTAAGCTTTGCTATGAAAGTTGTTACAGCAGTTTTCCTTGTTTCAGCCTTGAGATACAATTATTATAATCCGTAAATTGTCTTAAAAACACAAAATTAACTTGAAGCACGTCTAAATCATCACCGATTTTGCTGAAAATGTGCAGAGAAGTTCAAATTAACATGACGAACAGTAATTACGGTTGACCCGGTGCATCCCGAACATTTCTGTTAAAATGAACAGGTCTAATGATTACCAACGGATACGTACAATGTGCAGTCTGCAACAGTGTCCTTCCCACTAAAAACTTATCAAAATAAAACCCCCTCAAGTACTCATCCCCCAGGTAAAAATGTCAAGATAGGCATAAAAAATAAACTACAACGTGCAGAGTTGGAACCGGCCTAACTAATAATTAAAGATTTAAGTAATGTAATGGAGAAAAATCTATACAAATCTATAATAAGGAAAATCCCCAAAGGCTTGGTAGCCATCATAATGCAGTAATAAAATTGGGTTGTTAGCAGAATGCTTGAATAAAACAGCATTCCTCTAACAACCCAATTTAATTACTTCACGCTATTATTTTATTGACAATAAGGGCAAACTATTAACTGAATTTCGTGAGCGTTATTGGTGAATCGAAGTTAGCCTCCGTGGAGAATAGAAGAACTTTGAAAGATTTCAAAGCTGTTCATGCGGAGGTATACGCGTGCAAACTTAAAATGTTTTTATTTTGCAAATGGAGCACTTTTGTAAAATCAGGTTAACAATTTTCGAACGATACAGTTTCCCTGAACATCCGTTTTGGATTAAAACAAAATAGTTGCTTTATCCCAAGCTTCTGTAGGATTCAAGATTCTTTACTTTTCACAATACTGATCATTATCGTGTATCAGAAGATTGAAAAACTCTCAAAATTAAAAAAATAAGTTTTTGGTAGATGAATTATTTAATTTGAATTTGTTTGAAAACATATGAGTTTGTTTTAATCCAAAACGGAGGTTCATTTGAATTTCGTTATTCAAAGTGTATTATTCAGCAACACGGTATTGCCTTTTTAGCATCGCTGTACATTTCATCAAAACCAACAATAGGGAAATTCTCATCTACGGAAAGTTCCACCTGCTGGAACGGGAATCGAACCCTCAATTCGTGACACTCACAAGATGTCAGAATGATGGGTGACACCGCTCTCCACCCACGATGCCTACAAGTCTAAAAAAATAAGAGAAATAAGAATTTAGTATTTTAATGAGTTCTTTCAACTTAATTTTAAACATGAGCAGTAGGCACCACTAATGAAACTTGCCATGAAATATGGATTTTTCCCTAAAATTAGTCATTTTAATATGTTTTTGTCCTGCTTTTAAACATATAGGGTTGATGTCTTTAATGTCGGCTTAATTGTCCCTCATATTGGGCCCAAAATTTTGAAATATAACGTTTTTGCTCATTGCTTATTGGCAACCAAGAATAGCCCTTTGCACAAAAAAAAGAAACGTTGTCTTAAACATTCCTCTAGACTTAAGAGTGTAAAAACTGAACAATCCAAAAATAATTCCTTAACATTTAACTTTTAGGCTGATGATCAATCAATCAATGATGACATTGACTAGGCTATCTAATAATGATGCAGTTAATCTAAATCTAACTGTTAAAATAATATGTTTTGTTATCAATAATCAATTTAATGTACAGTACCTTCAGCATTTGCTAGAACTAAGGAACTATAAAGTTTGAAACTATAAAAACAAAAGCCCAAAGTCACCCCATCTCGCAGTGCATCAAATTACCGTCGAACCCAAAAGTGTGCAAATCGAACACGCTACGAAATATAAAAGCTCAAATTGAGATAGTAATCACTGAATTTATAATTAATCTGACTGAGTGACTCTTTGGACCGATGACTGCTGCTGCTGTTGATAATGCCGCTGCATGTGTGTGTGTGTATGGCCGGCAGGGTCCCGCGGGGCTCGAGTCACAGAAATGTGTCGTAAAATGTTGCAATTAAAAAATATTAAATGATGAAAAACACTTTGCCTTAACAGCGACGACGACGTCGACGGACGCGGACCGGATTCTGCGTGCGGGGAAAGTGACCACAGCCGGGCAGCCGCGTTCGTTCCGAAAACGGTGCTAAATTAAATTGGAAATTTGCAGTAACTGCAGCAGCCAACCAACCAGCCTAGCATCTCTCTTTCTCCCATGCCGCGTGTAAATGCAACAAGTGAATGTCTCTGTCTCCGCGGTGTGCAGTAGTAGTATGGTGGCGGTGGCGTGGCCGACAAGTTTGACGCGAAAAAATTGACTCTTGATAACAGCTACAAGGCAACAACCGACGAGCGAGTCGGGCAGACCATCGATACAGTGAATCACAATCAAAGAGGTCTGCGCGACAAGAAGTCCAGTGGCAAAACCGCGCCCGAAAGCGGGAGACACGGCCGATGGAGAAATGAGTTGTGAAAGGAAGCAAGTCATTACTCAAGAGTGCTACTGGAATAATTTTTAAATTTATTCAAATTATGTAATTTATTAAACATGCGGTTGCGCTTGCTCGTTCTCCCCGCGGTTCTTCGACTGGCGGATGGTTCTGGATGAAAGGGACGAGAGGATAGGGGGGAGGAGTAGATTGAAGACTGCCGATAATGGTGTGTGTAGTCTCCACTTTGACAACAGCACCCAGAAGGAAAATAATCGAAAAAAAAAAACGGAGAAACAAGACGGTCCAACTGAATGATTGTGCAAGTCAATGGCTAATGAGATGAGAGCGATATTATTCATCGTGATCATAGTCAGTCGCCGCTACGACACACGGTAGCCAGAGAATGGTCACCCAGGTGGCGAAAATTGATGTTTGGATGTCGTCGGAGGACATGTAAAAGTTGGTTAGTTGGCTCCCGATGATGGCAGTATCCTGGGTGTGTGTTTGTGTGGGACGTTACTAATGGGAACTGGCAGGTGCAGTGCCAGCTGGGTAGAGTGCTTGCATTTCACACTTTAAAAGTGTGGGAGTTTGATGGCTATTTACTATTAATTACCAGATGCATGTCTCGCTTAGCATTAATAACTTGGGACATATAACATGGGGTACATGTCACTGAAATAAATAAAATACGTTTGGTTTGTATGAACTTAAAGCCTATTCACCTTTTAGCTGTTATTTTGATCTGGAATTGTTAATAATGAATGGTTGATTCGAAAATAAGTCGCATTTTTCGGATTTCTATTCGTAAAATATTATTATTTTAAATAATAATATTTTACGAACAAAAATTCGAAAAATGCGACTTATTTTCGAATCAATCACCAGGAAATCAATCAACTAAACATCGACTAAAGGAAGCATCGAGTTAGATAAAAACTGACGTACAAAATATAGAGTAAGGGTGATCCAACTGTAACTATTGTAGATCCAACGACCCATTTCAAGAATGACTGCACATAAGATAAATCAACCTCCAGTTTGAAGATAGCCGCAAAATATGAGCCTGCGCAAAAAATGGCAAAGAGTGATGAAGGTTTTGAGGTCGCGTAAATGGTTTGAATTTTGTTAGGGGTTTACTATGGATGAACTTTAAATTTCTAAAATATCGCTCTAACTTTGGTTCTAGTTGTCCAAACGCTAAAAAATAATAGGTGGCAACGACCGACAACCCTCTTGATATAATTCAAGAAAGATACAAATGTGAAAAATGACAAAATAGGGTAAACTGGAAACTTAACATATGCAACAACATCAATTTCATCTCAATAACGACAGGATTGTTTATAGTTGAAACCACATATTCAATTCGGTGTTCTGACAACTTGAACCAAAAATAGAGGAAAAGTATTGAAATTAAAAATTTCCCACTGTAATTTGCCATAATCTCCATACAAGCTTCTAACCACTTGCGCGCCCTCTAAACCTTCAGCAATCTTTGTCATTTTTTGCACTTGCTCGTATTTTACGGATAGTAATCGAACTGGAGGGTGGCCTATAACACTGCAAATACTTTTTTTTTAATGAAGCACCCTTCTAAATATACACGTGCATTCTGAGGTCACTCTCGCAAACAACAAGTCCCGCATTGCTACATTACCTAATCAATAATAAAACTGTACCCTGTGCGAGATAGCTGTAGTATAATCCTTATTTTTCAATAAGTTTATTTGTTAGGCTCAAATGTCCAAAAGAACTATACTGAGCCAAGAACCATTTAATAGTTTAATAATTACCGGAAATCATAAATAAGTGACATTTTTACGAGTTATTCTTACTCTTTCTTGGAGGCGACTTGAGTTTAGTTTCCGCTTTCATCAGTGCCCTCAAGCATCTTGCTTTTTCAAATTATTTTTCCATCAGCAGCGCTCGCCGCTTGGCGTCCGGTTCGTTGTTAATCCGCTCCTTCTTGGTATAGTACACTATCTGAGTAAAATCTAATTGGTTAAATGTAATCAGATAGAAAAATTTCGCCCAATTTGTATGACATGACAGTCATGATGAAAGAACTATTCCAATGTGTTAAATTTTTAAAGTCAGTATTTATCTCAACCACCCTGAAGTTTATCATTGATATCGACTCATTCATCAATCATGCAAATAAATGAAGATATGTAGGTATTCTACAGAAACATTCATAATTAATTATTATTATTATTATATAAAACAATTCTAAAATAATCTTCCAAAAGAAACTTCTCGAAGGAGCTTCTAGAAGCCTGTCGCTGCGCTCCTCTAACTAAAACAATCACGGACAGGACAGTAAATCTGAGAACACAGTAAACCTGAAATGGTCAATTCATAGTATAAAATTAAAACATACCGTACACAGCCAGTTCGACAAGTTGCCCGGCCAACGAGCTGCCCTGTTCCCATCAATCAGGGCAATATAACAACAACTTTGTGCAAAAATAAAGTTCTTAAAACTTAAGTATAGTTATAATATATAATATGCTATTTTAGCGCAGTAAGCGTTTTGATTATTAAACATTGAGTTTTTTTTTCTTTGATTTGTTTTCCGTCGATCTTGTTTTCCGTGCTGAGCACCAATGATACCGACGCCAGGGAGGCAGCTCCCACACCTGGACCCTACCTATCGACTATTTATTTTGAGCATCAGCATGAGCATGAGCATGATTGACCGCCCGAAGATGCAACTCCGTCATTGCCAGATCAGCTGCAATTACACAGAAAACCCATAAAATTGGCTTGGGACTGGTGATCCAAAGCTAGGCAATACCAGCCGCCGACAACTTCCGAATGCTGGTCAAGAAAGGAATTTGTAGGAATATGTTGACGTAATACTCGCATTAATAGAATCCGATAACACCTCTGAAATTCCGCGAGAAATCACCTTTTATCACAAAATAGTTACGGTCAAGTTCCCGTTTAGCTTGCTGTTACTAGATTTCGTACCCGGCGTCTATCAAATGTTTTTGGCAGAAAATGTTTTTTTTTTACCGTGTGATTTCTTCTAAACAGGCTTATAAGCAGCTGCAGGCAAAATTGTGAACAAGACTTGATTTTTTTTAATCAACCTTTTCCAATTTGTATGAAGTTTCCGTAATTCTTTGTTGTAGGCAATGACTCACATTTTTTTGCTAAGATTCTGCCATTTTGGATCTTGTACAATTTTCAAAATAGTGTCTTTGAATTTTGTCATAGAAAATCTGATCAAAATGACGTCTAAGATAGAGTATTAGATAACAATAATGTCTTTCTGGGAAAAATAAAAAAAAAACCAGAAAATCTTCAAAACTTTAACATGGTTTACCAAATTATTTCAAAATGTCCACGTTTGATAAAAAAAACATATGAAAAGGTCATGAGAAATATGGGTACTTGAAAACTGGAAAAAAATCATAGAACAAGAACTTTTGGTCAAATTTTTATCTGAGTATAAATTACATGAAAAAACTTTTTATCAAAAAATTAAAAAATTGGACCAAAGTTTTTGCTCTACGATTTTTGTAAAATTTGAAGTGTCCATATTTTTAAACCAAGTTTGCATTTTTCATGAGCTTTTTAAAAAATAAGTTAAAAGCGACAAGGAAATTTTGAGATAATTCGGTTTTCAACATTTTTTTAATTTTTACTTGAAATAAATAGAAACGATTTTTTTGTATATTTTTACCCGAAAAAGTATAATTTTTCTCTACAGCTTTATCTCAGACGTTATTTCGATCAGTAGTGCCTTTTCCTTGCTACAATTTTATGAAAAATTTCATAGACGTCATTTTGAAAATTTAACAATATCCAAAATGACAAAATTTCATCAACAACAAATTTGCCCATAAAAAAACAAATATACAAAGTTTCAGGCAAATCGGAGAAGGTCGAGTTTTTACAATTCTTCATTTAGTGTGGAGCTGCTCCTCATACAAGTGCGAACAATTATACAAAATTTCATGAAGATAGGAAAGTGTCGGATCTGAAATTCGATAAATTTCTTATTATTATTTTTTTCATTTAGTCTTGAAAAATGTTTCCTTGGCAAAGTAGCTTGAAATCATCTCAACAACAACTTTGCTCAAGAACATACGTGTTTTTTTTTTAAATAAGAATGTTATTTTAAATATAATAATAATTTGAGACAAAGACGAAGAAGGAACTCTTCTAGCTGAAAAAGTTCACAGAAGACACTAAATCTCTAAAACGTAAGACTAAAGCACTAGGACTTTTGTCTTGCTAAATCCCATCCTGGGCCACTGTGCAATGGTTTTAGTTTTAAACTCTAATGTGATTATGACATGCCCAGGTGTGGCCGATGGGATTCTTAGCACTCTGTATGACTGCCATTGATCTTGTTTTTGAATTATCATGTGATTTGAAGTGTCGCATGATGGGTTTGACACGTTTCAGGTCGCTTCCAGCCTCGTGATCCGTACTCATCGGATCATATACAAGCCATATCTCCGAAATCATGACTAATTCTAAACGTACTCAATACCTTTCCATGGGACCTTTCATTTGGCGCATCAAAATTAGTGCAGTGGTTGTCGAGAAATACGTCCCTATTTATTTCGACGAGTTGAGTCGATTAGTATATGATATTTGACCCTCGGGAGCTCAGATCGAAAGTTGGTTTCCAAGTGGTATGCTAGAACATCAAAATAAACTAGAATTGAAAAAAAAATAGCATTATATAGGGGAACTGGATGTAATGTGGGCCTAAATTCCCCCAGATTGGGCCCATACATAAATTCAGCAATCGACTAAATTTACAATAGCGACCAAAAATATCCATTAGTGCCATCGCAATGACGCATTCATCTAGCAATGATAAATAGCAGATCTTTAGCGATGGGCCCAATCTTAGATCCATAGGCCAACATTAGAGCCATTTCCCGTATGCCAAAATGGGTACCTAAATTAAAACCCTTCAAATAATCATGACAAAGTTAAAAAATTCGCCGTCACACATCAAAATGACTTCGAAATCGTAAAAATAGCCCTAAAACTCCAAACAATGACATAAGCCTAAATTGCACAAGTGCTACAAAAAACTCGCATGAAATCAGATGTTCTAAGGCTGACAGATACGAGCGTCACTTTTGACAGAATATTAAATCTTAAACGACGTGAAATTTAGCTTAATCACACGTTCTTTTCATTTGTGCCAATCTGAGACTTTTTTTTTTCGAAAAAAACCAACATTTTATTAAAATACAAATAACTTAAAAATATTGTCAAACGACAAATCAGTTTAAAACTAGCCTTACGAGCATAAAAATGGTCTGAAATCGGTAAAATTTTGTGGTATTTTAAAGTCTGCTAAGCAAATAATGTGACCCTATCAGCCCAGTAATGTAAAGGGGCCTGGTATTGAACCCACGATCTTCTGCTATGTAAGCAAAAACGGTTGCCATTGGGCCACCGAGCCCCACACAGGATCGTTCAAGGCCAGGAGTCATAAATCTATTCAAACGAAAGGACGTCTCCTCAAAGTCCCTCGTATATCACTACAAACAACTGTCGCACAAAATGAAATATCATTGAAAAATGACAACTACAAAGGCACGCACAGAAAATTACCTCCTCGGAAAAAATCAACTTTGATTTTCGATCATGATTGTACCACAAATATCACTCTTCTCTTAACGATTCCCAAGCTCTTAAACATTGTTTCCTGAACCCAGTATACGATATACCCTTGCACTCGGTTGATACATTTATAGAATTATTAGAATTATCTCAGTTTCTCGCCAGTTTCATTACACTTGACGAAATATCCGCATTACACCGCTGGCCCTAAATAATGCACAGAAAGCATCTGTGCCTCAGTTCAACGTGAAACATATATAGTCCTCTCCATCAAATTCCTGTGTTGAGTGATAAAATTCCATTCAATGAAATTGAAATTAATTCAGATAGAAAATGTTATAAAAAATCGTTGAAGTGTCATTCAAATTGTTCTGTTTTGTACAACCATGTTAATTCAATCTGTCGGTCTGTTTCCATAACGTTAGCTTCCATAATAAATGTCTAAATATGCAATCGAAATGACAGCTAATTCATTTATTCAAACAATAGAAATTCCATTAATTCCCACTATCACTGTATACAAAAATAACTAAAACTCAATCTCATATACTCAAACGCAATGATTTATTGCTCAACTGCGCAGCCGCACCTAATCACATCCCGATCAATTCCGTTTGACCTTTCCAGTCAAATCAACAAAAAGCAATCCCATTTATAACCTCACCTGATATTTGGTCCAC
Organism: Ochlerotatus camptorhynchus; assembly: GCF_037179485.1. NCBI lineage: Eukaryota > Metazoa > Arthropoda > Insecta > Diptera > Culicidae > Ochlerotatus > Ochlerotatus camptorhynchus. The sequence continues at coordinate 3,635,161 of NW_027040524.1, forward strand.
ACTCACACACGGCGTGATTCGATAGTCCCAAGTCATGGTCCAATTCTGCGGCTTCCCTTCCCGGGCCCACACCTTCCCCCACCCACCAATAGTAGTATATATATAGCGGTGTGTCCTTATTTGGTGCAGTCTCTCTGACATTAAAGATAACACCAGAAACCAAACAAAGTCTCGTTGAAATCATAACCAGCTCATTGCCAACCAGCAGTCAGCCGGCAGTGAAAAATAAATGTCATCAATCTAATATGTGCTGCTGCTGTTGCTGCTGCGGTTATTCATTCCCTCCGATCAATTGTCAAGAACACGCGCTCGCAGAAGCCTTATAAACTGCGGTGGCGGAGGATAGTAGCAGACGCACAAAAAATCTTTAGATATAAATAATAACACAACAGCCAGAATTTACTACCTCATGCCTCCGAATAGATCTCTCTCTCTCTCTCTCTCTCTGGGCACCTCACCGGCACGCTGCTGATCAATCATTTCTGTGTTTCGTATCTCCTCCCTCGTTTTAGTAGGTTATTGCAGCGCCATCCCCAAATAACCACGTAATTGGCGCCAATCCAAATAAAGTCTGAATGTTTTCGGGAGATGTCTATCATCGCTTTGCATGAGAAGAATAAGTTGATACTTCCTTTCGATTTAATCGAATTTCCCTCGCAGGTCGCAGTTAATTACAGTATTTCAAAATGGCGGCAATCGTGGCGTGGTTATTAATTTTCCACATAAACTCTACCCGCAATCGTAGATAACGCCTACGTTAATTAAATTTTTACATTCCACCATCTTGATACTTGGTGAGGGCCATCCTGAAACACGCGAAATCAGGTGGAAACCAAACTATCTTTTGCTTAATTAATCAATTTATGCAATCTTGTTTGGAGTGAGTAAAGTCGTCGATATTTCTCCCTCTCTCGGCTCCAGAGGGCTCTTTTCTCGCCAAGTCAGCGCACGCGGACCAATCGAAATAAATTTTTATCAATTCAAGTTTCGCTGTAAAACGCACTTTTAGCCGTTCGGTTTTATCGATTTCAGTATCAGATGTAACGAGCGACGCGACGACGACTCGTGCGCTCCTTGGTGAACCTGCCCAAATCGATTACCAACGACACGCTGCTGGTTCGTTCGTGTGACTAATTGGTACACGACGGAACCACGCCAGATAAGCGGGGCCCACAGAACGAAGATTTATGTGATCCCGATTGCGATCTAAATCTGTGTCCCAGCCGGGCCATTGGTGTTGGGTTGGTGTAATTATACCTGTCCCCGTGTAGAGCAGTGAATGTAGGGAAAGGTCCGTATTTCGTCGTCGTCGTCGGTCGATGACAGAGTGACTGATAGTCATTATCAGTGTGTGCAATTTGTCTCCACAGTCTCCAACTCTACAGCAACAAGTGTCCCTTGCAGGATACATTCATTAATTCTAGTGTCACGACTTTCCCACAAATATTCTAATTGCATGTTTTCTCTCTCTCTCTCTCTCTCTTTCTTCACAGGTGTTGGTCGTTCAGCCCACATCGCCCTCGATACAGATTAAAGAACCTCCACCCAGCCCTGGAAGTCCTTCGGCTGAAAACATGTATGCAGCCCCCGGCACGATCTACGTGCAGGTAAGAAGACCTTACTCCGCGCCAAAAACAACAAATCGGAAAGTCTCTTCTATAAATCATTTCTCAAATCGCAGGCGATTATTTTGCGTTTTTTTTTGTCCACTCTCGGCTCAAATTCGCACTCAAGTCCTTCGCGCGACACTAATGCGAACGACCTGCCCGCGCGGTCCATGCGGACAAAATATAAACACATAAAAAAAAGAAGCTGGAGGACATAAAGTCGCCTCTAATCTGACACAAACCATCGGAAACTTGTTAGCAAAGTTTTCGGCCCAATACGCGCTTGATGCCTTAATTAGCTAGACAATCCGGATTAGGGGTGGCAGACTGGCAACACTGCTGTCAACGTGACAGCTGATTGTGGTTTGATGTTTTCACCAGCTGCTTCGAGAGCTTTTCTCCTAAAACCAACCAGAGAATATTAGCATATTTACATAAACGAAGCCAACCGGACGGCCCCTCGAAATGCTACACGCACAAGTTGCCAAGATTGACAGCTCCCCAAAAGTCAACTTTCAATGCTGCTGCGGGATGATGTGTCTGTTCCCTTCTTCTTCTCCATCATCATTTTCGAGGCTGACATTAAGGTCCCACTGCCATTATCTAAGGGTTGACTGGACAACTCTCTGCATTTTAATTAGATTGAGAAATGATTTCACTTTTCGAACTGTCACTCCGATAGGCCTTCTGGTCGGCTTCTGGTGCACACACGGGCATGGAATGTTAACCTACTTATTATTGATTGGTGATTTAATTTTTTTGTTTTGTCTTCTGCTTCACAGGGTCCATCACATCAGGCCAGTTCGGCTGCGACAGCAGGTTCCAATGTGAACACCAATTCGCCCAGTCCCAGCTTCTACGACCAGCATGGAATGTACCAGCAGAGATTGGGGTGAGTAGCAGTTTGAAGCGATGATTGTCGATGTTTGTTCGATGTTCATGGATTTGTAACTCTTTACAGACCTGGCGGTGCGGCGTTCATTGCCGATCAGTACCCGTATCGCGAGTATTTCGATCCACAGGGCTATGCCCCTGCCCGTACCATTTATGGTACGTCGGACTCGGATGGGCCCCAGCCAGCAACGACCTACGAGGGTCGCTACTCGTCCAAGACGGGTTCGATCTACACCAAAACCATCACCTCCGCCGCCGGACTGACCGTGGATCTTCCCAGTCCTGATTCGGGTATTGGTGCCGATGCTATTACTCCCAGAGATCAGAATAATGTACAACCGTCCTTCGATTATACAGAACTGTGCCAGGCACCGACCGGTTTGCTGGATCCAAACTCTAGCGCCATACCGGCATCGGTCGCAAGCCTGCAGCGGAACCTGGTGGTCAACGGTGGCCAGAACAGTCCCACGACCTCGATTGGCAGTGCGACAGCTCCGCCTCGGTCCCGACCGTGGCACGACTTCGGACGGCAGAATGACGCCGACAAAGTGCAAATACCAAAAATGTAAGTACCCTCATCTTCCCCCGACTTTGATCTCAACCAAAACTGTCAAAATGGCGCTCCGATTGCCGAAAAGTAAATCTCCAACCGCGTTTGAAATCTCAAGATCCCGTCCCATTCGTCGCCGTCGTAATTAGGTGTGATTCCAAGCAACTACTCAAGTCCCATTAACACAGCCATTAGGTGGGGCAGGAAGGCACGACCGATTCAATTACTCACACAACAAACAAAGAGCTGGCGAGTGTAATCACGAGCTCCCAGAACAGGCCCTCGTCTCGAGCTCAATCAAATCGTCATCAGATCCCTGGTTGATGGATTAACCGAAATGGACCTTTTCCCGCCTGACTTAAGCGCTGAGTTGTGTGTTATTACCCATCCCGATCCAGTGCGCCACACCGCCGGAGGGCACTCCGTTAAATCCAGACCAAACGAGCCAAGAGTACTAATTGAAATTTAATCTCCTTTCCCCGTACGTACGTACACGTACCTACACTTCGCACCGGGAAAAGGATCTCACCCGAACGAACGAACGAATGAATGAATGAATGAATGCAAAGCTTTTCCCTTAAGTGAGGACAACAACTGCAGCTTAAGATAAGTGGCCTGGCGCTCCGTCTCCGCCAGGCCTAATGAATCGCAACCTGGCTGCACTTGTCGTCCCGTTCCCATTCTTCAACCAATAAGAGGAAAACCGTTGCAATTGCGCTGGAAAAAAAAGTTTAATTGCAATTTAATTGCATTACTATCGCGAGCCGCCGCCGTAGTGCTCTGATTTGATTTCATTTTAATGGAAATGCCGTTAAGTTGCGGCACTTGTTCGCCATCTCCTGATTTGTCCCTGATGGGTTCCGTTGACCGTGTTGTTGCTGCTTCATTGATCCGATAACGAAACGTCATCTGTTGTGGTATCCGCTCGCACGCACGCACGCACGCACGCACGTTTGTAGTCGAGGAGAGGAAGTGATCTATTTTCGTCTGCTAAACCACCGCCAACGAACTTGAGAAATGTCGCACAAACAAACACTGAAGTAAGCGTCGGTTGGTGCTGCACAGGGGACAGGAAGGCGAAGGAAGCCATATTTGCATTTAAATCTATTTAATGATTTCCTTTTCAATATTTTGCTGGGACTGGTTGTCTGGTCGCTATGATAAATTTACTGCGCAAGACGATCATAGGACAATTGGATTAATATTTGGATCGTGCTGAGGTGGATAAAGTTTGCTCAATGTCTCTAATAAGATTTGCACAGTTTTTCCCGAACAGAAGTTTGACATCAATTCGTATAACCTGATGGACAATTTTACCGTGTGCACTTTTGGTCGAATTGATATTTGGTCACCCTTAAATTTTACATGAACAAGTTTGATGCATTTTATCAGTTATTTTATAATAGCTTTCAAAAATTTCATACATTTATACACAATTTACAACTCCATATTACAGTAATTACTCGATTTTTTCAGTCCCCTTTTTGAAAATCTTCTTTAATGTTCTTCGAAACCCATGCGCTTTTTCAGTGTTCTTATTGCACCAAAACATAACTTAACAAACAATCATCTTTAAGTTGAATTAGATAGATTTGGAATTACGGTGTGAAATTTTTGAGAGATAAAAGTTTGTTAAAGTGCGTGGAGGGGACATTACTGTATTCCTAATCGGAAAGGGAATCAAACCTAACAATTCCAAAATGAAATACCGCGACTTTTCAGGGGCTAGGCTATCGGTGGGAAAATATCACTTTTGACATACAGACGATAGACCGAATGAACGTTTGGCATAAATATGTTAGGCTGAATAGACTGTTGGCTGAATTAACGTGGCATTAACACCTTATACACATTTGGTCCAATAGTAATTTCGCCACATTGCCACGTGCAATTTTGGTATGAACAAGTTAGATGCCTTTACGTAAAAAAAGACAATTAGGTAGTATATTTTGTTATTAAGTTACAGAGAAGGATTAGTAATTTCCACTTAATTTCACTACCTGTTAGGCAAAAATGCGTATTTTGTCTACAATGTGCAGACTTCTTCGGTGTTTGTTTTCATTAAAGACGTCTACGCATTGTAGACGAAATACGTGTATCTGTCAAGAAGGTAGAGGAATTAAATTGACCTTCCTAATCCTTCTCTCATTATTTATACTGGTATTCCACTATAGACACCCACATTCATCAGTATATTTTGTTATATGATATAAAGTTATGTTTTTCATATCCAGTTTTAATTTTTTGTTGTTCAAAAAATTTGGTTTATTTTCCACAATCTTCAGCATCAGCTCTATAAAAGAACACTACTTTTTTTTTAATTTAAAAAATCCTAAAATGTTTCGTTTTGATCATTTGCTGTTCATTCACTCATTATATAAAGCATCTATGTTTTCGTAATATTAAAATAGGGAAATTTCCTTCAAATCATCAGAAACTCATGCTAGGTCATTAAATCCAATGACCTGAATTAAGCCGGATGCCAGAAAATTATTATTTACACATACTAAATAAAACGCTCGTAATTGAAAAGAGAACGAATTACATATACAAGAAAGACAACATATTTGAACATTATGTACATTATTTGGCGAAGAATTGAATGCAGTCTGACCTCGTTTAATCATCTCAAATGAAGGAAAAGTCTTCTATAGAAATCTTAGTCAAATTAAACAAAAAAGGAAAGTTATTTTTATTTTTGGATTGGATGATTTAAATCAACATATTCCTAAAAATTCTTCAAAAACATTTTAATGTTTGCATATCATTCTAAAGGGACACGTCAGGACTTTCATTGTGCATATTTATAAATTTCAGCGATTTCATTGGATTTTTTAAAAATGAGTTTTTCATAAGCTTACCTATCACTAATTTAAAAATTAAGCACGCCATTTGAAAGCTCTGACTTTTTCTATAGAGAATTTCCGGCTAAAACGCAAACCGGTTGGACATGAGTGTTTCCGGAATGAAACATTATTCATATGTTTGCTGCTACCAATGGTTGCATTTTTCATCTAAATATGATTTTTCTCAAGAGTAACTACTTTTTTTTATTTATTTTCTCAGAGAACATTTGATTACCTACAACTTCTTCTCAGATGTCATTTTGATCAAATAAATCATTTTCGTGTTATGATTTTTTGAAAAAAATATAATCCATTTTTTTTGAATACGCCCTATTCAAAAGTTAATCTACAGCAAAAAAATATATATCCAGATGAAAAATTTCACCATTGGTAGTAGCGAACATGTGAGCAATGTTTCATTCAATCGGAAAGGGTCGAGACAAAACTAGCATTTTTTTAACGTTTTGCGATGATGAATCTCAATCCATAACAGTTGGCGCTTGTATTCGTTATGTACGTTTGGAACATTTCTCATACAGGTCTAGATTTGTCTTCACTGAAATCAAATATCACTTTGTCAGAACTTGTCAACATCCACATTGATATCAGAACGTAAATAGTTTCCAAATGCCTATGTGAAGTTTTGCGTTATCGATGAAAACGATATCTACACAGCCCTACAAGGGCCTCCCATCTATCAATGACAAAAACTATTTTTATCCTAGCCGAACCTTCAAGCCAGCAGACCAAATGACTCCGGGAAACAGTTTCTGTTACAATTTTAATGTCTGCAGAACAGCCTCCGATTCCCATTTCCTTCGGAAACCTCCTATCCGTGTGAATATGACCTTACTTCTACGCCCATCACTATGCTCCGTCCCATTCAACGTTGGTGTTCCGCACAAATGGCGAAACCGAACCTACACGTCCCAGTCCCGGTCGAACGAAATAAATCGCCTCGCAAGTCATTCTCGAGGGAAACGCTCTGGCATTCCCCTCACCTTGCCGTCAGTCATCGTCCGTGCAGCCAATTTGCAAAGGGATGCACAGAGCGTAAAACCACAAACAAACATTTTTCACAAAAACCCGCAAAAATGTCTTCCCCGTCCGTACGATACGAACGAGACCACAGCTCGACAAAAAACGCACATAAAATAAACATAAAGATAATCATAATCTTTATTATAACGATATATACATACATCTCTCCATTATTCATCCCGAATGGTTGCTGCGGCGAGTGGTCTCGATTGTCGTCGTTTTTGCCCCTTTTCCTGGCGTGCTCCAGCGAACCCATGCACCATCATCAGCATCCGACGACGACAACGACGACGACGAGGTGGATAATTGGTATCATAGATCAATTATTTTATGTCCGCTCGGAACAAGTGAATTTGTTTATCCCGCGCACTGTCAAAACATCCACGACGACGCCGACGACGACGACGACAAACGGCATCGAATTTGAATTTTTGCACTAATTTTTCGTCCCCTCGAGAGACGATTCCCGTGCCTTGCCTGGAAGGATATCCTACATACATTTATTCATGCATTTCAGTTTTGGCTTTCTCCATATTCAATTCCGCAAAGAAATTCATTTCGATGCATAACTGAATGAATAATCTCGCCCGAATGCAGCGGCGGCGGGGGTCATATTTCTTCTTCTCACGGTGCGCCACAATTGACAATTCGTTGAAATGCTGCTGCTGAGATATGCAAGACGTCCTCCGCCACCCACCGCCCGGCTGACAGAAGATACGGTCAGCGAAAACAAAACACTGGCTGGCGTCCACTCGGGTTCTGACGTTAATCCCACAGTGACAGCTGAATGACAGGAAAACAACGGGTGGAGAATTAGCATTTGTGTGTGGATGAATGTTTGCTTTTTTGTGTTGATACTAGAAGGTGTCATGAACTCCGAAATCCTACAATCGACCGGACACCCGTCCGTCCCGTCCCATCGATCAACATTGTAACGGTCATTAACGCACACTGCACACGATCGGACCAAAAACAGTAGCCGCACGTTATTCGAACCATGTCCGATGCATTTGTCAGCTTCTCGGAAAACTCCCCCGTCGTCGTTGCCGTCTGCTGTGCCACGACCAGAGCATAAACGTGCAATAGATAAAGACCGAGATTGAAGGAATTAAAGATCAATTAGTTGCCAGCAATTATCCCCTCGCTCGCCTACTCACCACGCGTCACAGTGTACATCAATCGAGCCAAAAACAAACAAACGAGCAAACCCTAGCTGCTGCATTGCACTGCAAAAACAAACGCAGAAATTAAATCAGTCCTGAAACAGTAGCGCGTCGTAATCATAAAAATGGTAAAAACTACCCGCGAAGACGCGAACATCTTTATGACGATGAGCATAGGCGCGGGACGAACGATGATGACGACGATGATGATGATGATGATGATGAAGAGCAATCTCTGTGCCCAGTTCTGACCAAGCCTTCGCGCGCCTTAGTCTCTCTCTCTCTCTCTCTCTCTCTCTCGCTCGATAAGGAATGTCTTCGATGCTTTCATCGATCGAGTTTTGTTTTTTATTTGCGCTAAAAAGAGAGCGAATTCTTTTGCAATCGTCTGTCATCCTGCTGCTGCTGCTGCTACCAATGCCACAGTTTGAACACCACAAGCAGCGATGTGCGATGAGGTTATATTTACGCAAAATTGCACACCAGATCGCGAGATGCATCATGGCGGGTCAGGGACGTGCCTGGGGATGGGAGTTACAAGTGACTGCAAGCTTCTAAAACACAGGAGTCGTACATCTGTATACTAAAATGGCTTTTAATCAGGGTGAACCGGGAAATCTGGAAAACCGGGTAAAGCGGGTAGTTCAAAGACACCGGGGAAAAAACGGTAATTTCGTTGACAAATTGGGAAAAGAGAACTTTTTTAAGAACAATAAAAGAGAATTTTATAATTTTTTTTTTTCCAAAGTAATTTTGAGCAGATTTTAAAATAAATTTGAGAGATAACACCAATGTATTTCAAAGAAAATGCCTTACGAAGTTTTGGGATTAGCTCCAAGTCAATTATGAGGGTTCAGAGTAATTTTTAAAGTCACTGTGAAAAATTCCAAGTCGATTATGAAGAGGATTCCAGGATTCGTGAAAAATACTAACTGAATCGAATGTTAAGGACTGCATCGAAAAAAGGAATTAAAATTTAAAATGATGAAAAGGTTCCTCAATTATGTATGTCATCTACTTCTTGAGCCGGTGCCGGTGGTGCAGTGGTAAATGTTACTGCTTTCTCAACCCAATGGGTCTGCGTTCAATCCCAGCCGAGGTCTAGTCACGTCTTCCTTCGGAAGGGAAGTACAGCCGTTGGTCCCGGCCCATGTGTGTTGAATGGGTGCGATATCCTACGCAGGTGTGGAAGCTGCCTTCCTGCACATTCGATCGCCGTCAACTTTACTTTTAGGTAGTTTTATGATCTTAGATTTTGGTCTTCTTATACATTTTAGACAGTGTGACAGATTTGTCACACATTTTTCTTAAACTTTGGTATCAGTGATGGCATTAGCAAATTGATATTTTCCCACTCATACACTCTTAATATCGCGCAAAATATCATACTTGATATTGATTTTACAAGCTTCTTCGATATTGCGAGACTATTCACAACTTGCAAAGTTGAAGCTGAGAGTTGAATCGACGTAAAAATGATTCCGTTGTACCTCGTTTTCTTAGAAAGAGAAGGTATAATAATGCTGTCTCTTTTTTCTCTTCACCTATGGCTGACACGAAGCGACTGCTGCCAGGCGTTATGGAAGTTTTAGTTGCTTTCGGGTGTAAAGCAAAAATCTTGCAGCTGGTGAGTTTTGTTAGCTTGATATTCCGAGCTGCTCATCCAACCTCTCTTGGAGTTGATGCAACTTTTAAGAATTTTCATATGGAATTTCATCTGTCAAAGAACAGCTCATGATACAAAGAAGGAGTAAACTCCAAGAGAGAAATGATTTGTGAGCATCTCAAAGGAGTTATTGAAACTATTTATCTACAAAAGAACAGCTTATTATGTAAAGATGAAGTCAACTCCAAGAGAAAAATAATTTGTGGCTATTGCAATTGAATTTTTAAAACTATTTTATTTTTCAAAGAACTGCTTATAGTATAAAGAAGGAGACAGCTGAAAGAGGAAAATAATTTGTGAATATTTAATTTTTTTTTTCTTAAAAAAATGTCAAATAACAGGGATTTTATCTGTCAAAGAACAGCTCATGCTGTAAAGAAGGAGTCAAATCCAAAATAGATGTTACTTTTGAGAATCTTCAGATGGAATTTTCTAAAGCTTGTATCCGTCAAAGAACAGCTCAAGATACCTTCTTTATAGCAAGACCTGTTATTTGAAATATCACCAGTTGTAAAATGTGGATTAACAATGAATATATTATGGCAAGCGTAAATCCAACAGCAAACATGTATTTTAAAATGTTAGTTAATTTTATTATAAGAATTTTGGCAAATGTTCATTATGGTATGGTACATTATGGCTAACGTCCACATACAAAATAACAGTATGGCTAACGTCCATTCTGACAATCGACCGTAGGGCAAACGTCCGTATGGCTAACTTATTTATGGCTAATGGGGTGTCATCAATATATTGCTCATTTGCTAATAATTCTGCACTCACTTGACGAAACACGGTTTTTCTTGAAGCAACTGATAGAAAGAAGCTTGAGGTTCCTAAACAAGGTACGTAACATTTGTATTTAGGCGAAAATCTGTTCTCATGTCAGTGTCACAAAACGAAAAGAGAAATAATCGCTGCTCATTTCGGACTTTCAATGAAAAAAACTCGTTGGTGTGAATTCAAATGATGTGATGTATGTCTATTGTGAACGCTACTCCAACCCTGTATAAGAGAATACACTTACAGTTCATTACAATCACCTTCAGCTTTTATAATTGCCTTGAGCCTTTTCGGAAAGGCTTTGCAAGCAGAATGCACCTCAGGGATTCAAGAATGTTATACAGTTATTATTGCAAACTTGCATTGAATTAGGCAATTCCCATTGGTTTAGGGTTTTTAAACTATAACACCTTACATGGGACAGTCCAATATAGTATCATCCAGTGAAGAGACTGGCAACAATTTTTTAAAGATAAGTTCCGGAAAATATTTGACCAAAAACAGCACGATGACATATCCGGAGTGATTTGAGATTTGGGCGTAATTGCTTTTGTAAACAAACACGTCAATTACTGATTTCTCTTGAATAAAAGCTCAATCTCACAAACAAACTATACCAAATGATAGAGGAATCTTTCCTCTACCTCATAGTGTTATTACTTTTCGAGATTGAGCTTTTATTCGCGAGAAATCGGTGATTGACGTGTTTGTTTACAAATGCAATCACGCCCAAATCTCAAATCACTCCGGATATGTCAAATTATAGCTTTACAGTTCGAAAAAGTAGTGTTGATTTCTGTCACGATGATGCACATAAATGGAGCGTTATGTATCATACAAGTTTACATTAAATCTCGTGTAAATTTATGAGACATTCCATAAAATATTCAAAATATTGCATACAACCATCCATCTTTTCAAGCAACATTTCTGGAAAGTTGCTATTTTACGTGAAAAGAAACTCTACATGCTGAATGTTTACATCACCATTAACATTCAGAATTTGTTTCTGTGTTGGTTTACCAATTTCTGAGTCAGTTTTGAAAGAGCTGGGTGGATACTACCCATTTCGAGCACTTCAAAACACTGAAATAAAAAACTGCTTCAGTTATTTGGGCCAACCATCTAGGATCTTATTTGAGTAGCTAAAAATGTGCTGGTAAGTATCTAACGTTGTAACGTCAAGCAACATAGCCGCTCACCAAAACATTCCAAATTCTGAAATTAAAAACTATTGGTCAATTCTTATAGGAAATCTACCGACAGGTTTATCGAAAAGTGTCGGTCAAGAGCACCGCATTGAGGAAACCGTACACTTTCACGGAAACACCACTACATTAGGTGCAACTATGCGTTCAAGCGAGTTAACCGTCGATACTACTTGCGATATCAACGAAGGATTCAAAGCAAACTCAAGTGGCATCCGAAGTCTTTCTGGGAGTACGTGAAGGAGCAGCGCAAAAAGTCTGACCGACCAACGTCAATGCGCAGTGGTCCAGAATGTGAATTTAGCAGGAATAGTAGTCCTAGAGCCTATGCTGCAATATTTGGAGGTTTGGTGACTTTGGTGAAGTTTTTGACTCGAAAAGTCTTTCTTGTAGTGGTTGTAAATACTAGGGTTTCCCACAAAATAATTGATTTTCAAAATCTAACTTTTGTTTTTTGAAAATACATGGATTGTTGTGGAGCGAAGTTGTAGCTGAGTTTTCAAGCAACTTTGTGAAAATCAAAGTTTAGATTATCTCTCAACATTATCATTTTAGAGAAGTTTTTCAGAATTGAATTGGGGTGTACATGAAAAATTGTTGGGCTGATTGCTCATTTCAGATCACTAGCTCAGATCCTACTGGCACCGTCATTCATGTTGTACCATTTTGATCTTTAGAGAGCTGTATTTGGCTTTTAAGGCATACGCACGACTTTTAATCGCCTAAGAGTAATCAAAGCCAAGTTTCACCCATTGCACAGTGGTCCAGAATGTAGATTTAGGTGGAATGATATGTTTTGAGTCTGAAATTGGAACTTTAGACTAAAAGTCTCTTCTACAAAGTTGTTCCTAACCCTAACTTATTTCAATAAAATAGCTCTAAATCGGCCAATTCAAGAGATAGAAAAAAGTTATTTTCAACAAAGTTGCTTGAAATCAGCTCAGCTATAACTTTGCCGAAGAATGTATACCTTAATTTATTCAAACAAAAAAGTTAGATTTTTGATTTTAATGATAATAGGAACCACCCTAGAATTCATTGTCATAAAAATGAGGGCCTAACTATAAGGAACAACTTTTTAGAAGAGACTTTTAGTCTAAAGTTTCAATTTCAGGCTCAAAACATATCATTCCACCTAAATCTGCATTATGTACCACTGTGCATTGGTCTGACGTTCAAAGCAATGAAGTATTATGAAATTCGCAACAAATGGGTGATGGCATTTTTTGAAATAAATTTAACATTAACATATAACCATATCATGGTAACTGTTTAGATTCATAGGTAAGGTCACACTTTTATCTATGATTATCAAACAAATAATCTTGTTAATTCTCATCAACCGTATCGTAGGGCTTATTTTTACATCTATGAATAACACGTACAATTGAATTATCTAATGCTCCATCTGCGCAACTCAGTGTAATTCAACAAGCTCAATTAATCGCTAATAATTATCCCGATTAAATTTTTCGAGCAGTTTCAGTAAAACAGTTGACGAAATTTCTATTCGAATCATTTGAATATTTATACAGCAATTTTCATCTTGAATTCCTGATGTAATTTACTTCGAAGATTTACAACAAACCATTATAGAATTCTTCTTGTTGAAATGTATTATGGATTCCTGTCAACATATAGCAGTGCTTTTAAAATTATGTCTAAGCTTACTTTGAACATCTATATGAAACTCCTTATGGAATTGATTTAAATTTTCTGTTAAAAATTCTGACAATCTACCAATAATAATTTATGTTACTATTCTTCCAAAGAATCAGAAATCTCTGTGTAGCGAAAATTAAGATTGTCCCTTACAAATTTCCAAATTTTACCTGCATATCTCGATATCCGCCCTCACTCAATGGTCCTTACAATATCGAATAAGGCAGAGCTTGCTATGACAACGCAATCTTGGCTATTAAGGTAATTTAAAATTTTGATTGGTCTTTCAGCACAATCCTGGTAAATTTTCTCAGTGATACTTTATTTAAGATCACATTTCAACTGAACGTCAGGAAAATTAATTATTAGCAGTGTCATTGTTTAAAACAAACCTGTTAGGCCCTTATTCTAGCTCTATCTAGAGCTGATTAATTAATCGATGACATGAACCAAACGAATCAAAAGTAAATCAAACATGTCGCTTGACAAGAGTTCACATCATAAGCATAGCATTGAACGCACCGGACCCCCCGTTCTACGCCACTGCAAAGCAGTTCGCCTCAGCGCATCGCTCTCCAAGCTGGTCCGTCCCACTATTGACAGCTGGAATCGCACACGCACGTACCTACCTCGCTCCGGTTAAGGAATTTTCGATATTATTTCTACAATTCCCCTGTTAATTCATAGAAATTTCTAATTGCGCTTTCAACTATTTTGTACCATCTTGTGCTGTCCCCTTCGGCAACGGCGGCTCTCCGGTCAGCCTGTGGAGGGATCGTTGTGCATATGCCTATGTACTTAGATACGTATAAGTGATCGCCAATTTGGCTGCAACCACAGCGGTGGAAAGGGACAAGCGAAGAGATAATAACGCTGCTGGCTACCTGCCCGTTCCAATGCAATTTAGTTGCAGACCGACATATTTGGTTGAAATATTTCGAAACTTTCAATTATGCTGTTCATAAATCCATTCTGTCACTGGCGAGTTTGCTAATGAGCAGCGTGCCTTCTCGATTAGCCCAAACGGGTCACAGAGAGAAGGTTTATACATTACCCTTGAATGCCAAACAAATAGACAGCTCTTTACTAGAGCCATATACTCTATGCAATTACTCGGAACTTTCTTATTTATTCTCATTTCACCTCTATCCCCATTTGCAGATTCTCCAACGTCGGCTTCAAGTACTATCTGGAAAGTCCCATCAGTTCGTCCCAGCGACGGGAGGATGACCGGATAACGTACATCAACAAGGGACAATTCTACGGCATCACGCTCGAGTACATCCACGATCCGGATAAGCCACTCAAGAGTCAGACTGTCAAGGTAGGTTTCGGAAAAATCATCACTCTCATGCCGCTGCTGCACCGATTCCTCGTTCCACCCCGAGAGTAATCCGAGACGTCACATTCAATTGAAACTATTATCTATTCAATCCGTTCAACAATTGCACCCTTTTTATGTAGCAATCTTTCCCCGAACTTGAACCCCTTTCCGGAAAAAAGTATCTTCTTTCTCGCACTTCGTCACGTGATTTTTTCATACCCGGCTCCGTGATGTGACGAAATGTCGGGCGAACCCCTTCCCAAATAAAAAAAAATCCGCTAACTCATCCCATCTGGGAATCATCACCCATCCCGTCCGTCCGTTCATTCTGAGTTTGGCGTGTGATTTCAAGACTGTCGAAAGGTGTTAGATGCGAGTGAACCAGTTAGTCCTGTTTTCGGGATCACCAGAATAAACATCAGAAAACAAGTGATTCCATCCATCCATCCGTCGTCGACGGCCTTGACCTCGTGCCCGGGTTTCCTGCACGCGTTGAATAGCGCTGGAAGCGCACACTCTCTGTTTCGTGATTAATCGCATCGACCACCTTCGCAGGGGCATCAGCAGTGTTTTGTTGGTTTGTTTATATATTCCGCTCCGAGAGCAGGAAAAACTCGTTTCCAGAAATTCTGGTTTAAACTTTTTCGTACACCGACTGCCACCGTCATCGGGCGCTACTATACCTGATGGGAGATGATCACTACACGCGTTCGCGTCGGTGTGCTACCCTGACTTTGGCTTTGACACCGAAAGAATGTGTCTCGCACCAGCACGCGTAGAAAATTCCATTCTCGGATCCGGACCGAACAAATCATCGGTGCCAAGTTCCGTTGCCGGGGATCTAGGAGAGGTGTTTTCCAATGAAATTCATTCCAATCACTTTCGGGCAAAACTGGTTCGTGACTATC
Source organism: Ochlerotatus camptorhynchus (assembly GCF_037179485.1). NCBI lineage: Eukaryota > Metazoa > Arthropoda > Insecta > Diptera > Culicidae > Ochlerotatus > Ochlerotatus camptorhynchus. The sequence goes on from NW_027040524.1 coordinate 3,650,813, forward strand.
TTGCCAGAGGGCTAGCGGTCGATGGTCGTGGTCGAGTCGAGTTGGTTGTGCGTTATTATTTCAACGGCAGTCGGTAACCAATTTCCACATCGATGGTTTTACCAGGCAGTAAGTAAAACCCATCATAGACGTGCGGGTGCAGGTGTGGGCTTCGGTTTGCGATGATGTTCTGTTGCATGTTTGTGTAAATTTTAATTCATTTTTAAAAATAAGCCTGTCTTATCCTAGGGGTGGGACAACTTGGATGAAAATATCAAAATATTGATTGATATCTATCTTTTCTTGTAATAGGCTTAAGTATAATCCATTTTGTAGAATAAACATTGTTCTGCAGCATTATCGAAATAAAAATAAAAAGCAAATTTGTTAATGATATTTTAAAACATTTGAAGATATTTGCGAATATATCTGTATTGTCTTGCCCCTTGGTATCATCGAAACATGGTGAAGTTCCACGTTTTAGCATGCTCTATATATGAGATAAAGATTTCTCGGACATGTAATTTATTTATTGGTTTATAAAACCGTAAGCATGGTCGAAATTATTTGTTTTCATGAACTTTATTAATACTTGTTCTTGTTCAACAATTTTAATTTTAATTTTGAAGTGGTTAGACTTACTGGTTTCTCATCTCTTGTATTAGTTTATGATTTAATTTTAAATTCTCCTTTCGAATTTTTTTTTATTAAAATAACCTTGTCTTAAAGTTAATAATTTGAACTTCTACCTTCTTAACCTAACGTGCTAGATCCCTGAAGATCTATTGATCGGATAGCCTACAACAATCTCTGAACCATTTCAGAAGGACCTTTGTTTAGTGTCTCAAGACACAGCCCAAGTAGCTTTGCATGTTTTATCGTAGTTTTAAAGCATTCTACAAGTCTAAATAATGGTCTTCAGAATCCTTATAAAACCCAAATTGTTACATGGGAGATCCAATCTGGGCATCAGATTTTTTTTTGACGGCATACAATATTTGGAATATTTCATGAAATGTCTCATAACTTCACTAATGCAAACTTATATGACAAATGACGCTCCATTTATGTGCATCATATTTAACAGAAACATACACTACTTGTTTTTAACGGAATAGATACTTTACTTACTTGCGGTTCCCACATAAGTGGGACGTTCTTTCTGCTCGTCAAAGCCAACGGCGCTCGAATGCAATCAAAACGATACAGTTCCAATTTCATCGTTTCCTCTTTCATCCGTAGCTATACTCTCTCTTCACTCCTATTTCAAAGCTCATAATTTATCATTATTCTGTACCGCTCCCATCCCGGAGAATCCCTGAGGGAAGGTGCTGCAATAGCAGTAGCAACCCTTTCCGTTTCTTTAGAAACGTTCCCAGAGTTGAAATTTGCATATAACGATTCATAAGAAACAGATGCCCTAAAACAAACATTTTGTTTCCTCTGACAAGACACAGACAGGCAGCCAGCGCAAGGATGCTGGTTCGAGTTGATGATCTTGATTTCCTTTCGTCCGTGTGCAATTGTCTGTAACTTCCACCCTATGAAACATTTCTTTCACGTCTTTCCGTTTTTCATATGCTGATTTGCGATGCTCATCAACGCGCTTTTTGTGAGTATCTTTTTTCACAAAAGGAGAAGCCTAGGAGAGTAATTATTCATTTTCACAATAAAAATATTTAAATTCTACACCATTCAATCGATGGGTTGATTGTTTGTTTGTTTGAGTCCCGAGGAAGTTCCCGAGCATCATCGCTCCATCCGTCTAGGAGGTAGTAGCTTATGTTTACTTTCTCTTAGCTATTCATAGGAATATTTGTTTGGAAGCGCCGCCGGAGGCGTTATTGACAGCGCCATATGCGGATTCACTTGGAAACAATTATTCCCAAAGCCACGCCACAGCAGAAGACCCGGTCTGAGTCGATCGAAACGCGAAATGCAAAGGCCGGCCGAGCTGCGTGCGTTCCAAATGTAAGCGTTTCACACGTTGCATCGACCGATGATATTTATTAATTGCCGTGCAGTGCACTGTGTACAGCAAAAGTTTAGCTAATAAAACATAAAAATATTAAAGGAGAAACATTTTTCAAAACTGCCCAGGGAGAAATGTCAGCCGAGGACCATAGCAGGCGAGCAAGCAGATGCTGTTGGTTGGATGTGTGTCTCGTGCACTCTCGTGTCGTGTCCAAGTAGGATGCTGCGGGTAGGTCCAGCGTGCCGTGTGGAAGAGCAATGCGAAGAGAGCAAACGATGCAAACGCTCAGAGACACAAACGACACAAAAAGGAAGGAAAGCTATCTTCTAACTGTAAATGTAGAAAACATAGTGCAATTTTAATTAAGATTTATATCTCAAAATACCTTGTTTGTAATGTATCTATATCTTTTAACTATTAGTCAGTTTACTTATTTATAATAATTATTTTCTCTCGTCTCGTCTTGCTCGTTCATGTTGGATTGTCTGGCAGCTTCGGTGTGAGACGTGGACACACCGACTGACGACAGGGGCGTAGCAAGATCATTCCATACTGTTGAAAGACTGAACTACTATCTAACAGGACGTCGTTAAAATGCATAATGATAGAAGGATTCCATAAAATAAACACACAAGGATTATTTTCCCAAAAATCCCCTGATTACGATCCTGCCGATTGTCACCGAAGGATTCGCAACGCAGTGTTGTGCTTTTTGTGTCCACTAGCAGGAGCAACGGCAACAGTGAGCGTCGCGTCGAGTGATACTCTTGCCACTCTGTCGTTGGCGTTTTTGTACAAGAGTCTTTGACTTTTATCACACACTGACTGCGCCGCGGCGGCCTCCGCCTGTAATCCTCCCAGACGAACGGACTCTCTTTTTTATTTTGACGCTCACTGGCCTCGCTCCAGCCCTCACCCTCTCGCCATCTGATTGTCATCATCGTCACTCGGAACCGCGCCGCGCCGCGCCGGTCTCAGTGAAATGCGCGCAGGTTGTTAACCGACTTTAAGCTTGCACACGGAGCGCGAAATCTCGCCAAGATCGCTGATTATATCGCTATAGTCTTTCCCCTGCCTACTGTTGTCGTTTCTCCTGCCCATGGATCCCATTGGCGAGTGCCCTCCTGCCCAGAGGTGGTAATTTTCCCCCATTGCTCGGTTACGGACGCTTGCGCGCCAAAGCGACCGTGTAAAACGCGATTTTCCGGCGCACTGCACACTGCACCGCCTTTGCCCTCCCCATTCGACAACTGCTCCACTGACTGACTGCTGCAGCAGCGGCAGTAACATAGCATTGCCGTAAGATACGACCGTTAAACGCATGACGACGGTACATGCGACGATACGGGATGGGATGCAGCCTTGGTAAGGCCGCCAGCTATCCGCGCTGTACCAGCTGTGCGAGATGTCGAAGATTATAAAATAATTAATCTCTGAGCAAATATTTAAATTAGATTGAACCGAGTGAGTGAGTGGAAGAATTTCATTCAAGATGTGTGCACCAACTACGTCTTGCTGTATCTGGAACTTTTTTCGTGCTGAAGTTAATTTGTCATCCTCTTCCTTGAAGGTTTCAGATGCGATGTTGATGAGAAGCAGGGTTGTTTATCAGATATGATCAATCATCGACAGCGATGACAGCGGCGTTGCTCGGAAAGGGTTGTAGTGCAATGGTGAGTTTGGAGGTAACAAATGAGCGGAATCAAGGCATTCAGAAGATTCTGATTCTGATAACTGAAAACAGGGCTGCTGATTTGATATGAAAACAAATGTCATTGAATGGCTGATCAAATACAAACTTAATCGAGGTTTTGAAGTAGCCGTTAAGCTTAAGTCATGATATGCAAGACTTAGTATGCCAAAATGCATGCTGATGAATCGAATGTTTCGATAGGATCAATAGATCAACTGAATATTTAATTTTCTCAACAGTTGCATTTAGCTTATCAGAAACGATTGTCGGCCTTTGCTACATGTTCCATAAAATAGCTGTATTTTATGGATAATTCTGTCAATTTTAAAGGTGTATTCTTAGGACTTCTGCATCTTCATAGGACTGATTCTCGGTTCCTAAAACTTAAAAAAAAAAACATATTCGGCATCTGTAACTTATAACAAACGATTTTCGGCTTCATTAACTTATTTAGAGCAATTTTCAGTTACTGTAGTTCATTAGAAACATTATTGGATTATGCAACTTTATTAGAAATTGTTTTGCATCAGCAACCTATAAGAAATGTGCTTTACCTTCTATAGCTTATGAGAAACGATTCTCAGCTTTTCCATTTTAAGTGAAGCCCACACGACAGAAGTGTTTTCGATTTTTCCATCCATATTTTTATTATTCCTTTACGATTGACGATTTTCGTTACTGTGAAACGGGGTAACTTTGATAACTTTTTAAATAATATTTAAATTTGTTTTACAACAAATATTGTTTTTCAAATCTTATTTTTTAAACAAGCACTGAGGATCCTAGAGCCAATTCGATAGTAATTTGTTTAACGAAAATTATTGTATTTGCACTACTTATAATTCTTGTGACCGAACATCTTGTTTTGGTAATAATGGATAATAGCCATTTAGTTCAAGTAACATGATACTTTGAATGAGTATACAATCAGAAACATCATAAACAATAATCAAAAAGCATTGAATTCACGATGGCTGTATCGGAAATACGTTTATAAGTGGTAAAGTAATCAAAAGTATTACAGTAAGCTACAAAATGGTACAGGCATCGGAAGTGCTCAATTAATAACTGTGGAAGTGCATCTAGAACACTAAGTTTGAGAGCACGCAATAAGCTAATATGCGATAATCAATAAGCTTGAGATGCGAAGAAGAAGAAGATATTACAACAAACATTTTTGCTCTTTTTTAAAGTGTGCTACGATCTAAATTTAGTCAAATAAGAATGCGTGTAAATTGATTAATATTTTTATTTAAAAAAATCTAATTGTTTTTCTTTTTTAAGTTCAATTAGTATAAAATACAGAAAACAATATTCACCTAAGCTTCCGGTTGACCGAAACAGAATTGTAGGGCCTTGCGTTTAACTGCTGCCTTGAGATTCTGTACAGCCACCTCGTCCACTTTGTTCACCGTAGAACGCCAGTTTGTCTTGAACTACTTCTCGCTTCCAACAGTTTGTTGGGTCTTCTTCAGGTTCCGCTTGACAATGGCCCAATATTTTTCGATTGGGTGGGGCTCTGGCGTGTTAGGAGGGCTCTTGTCCTTGGGAACCACCTAAACGTTGTTGGCGGCATACTCCATGGTCTTTTTTCCATGATGACAGGATGCCAAATCCGGCTAAAACAGCACGGAACAAACATGCTTTACAAAATGTGTTAGTAGTTTATATGTTTTAAATGATATGACCTATTAATGGTTTTAATCAAGGTTGCAAAGACTCATTTCAGCTAAAATAATGTTTTTCGGAATAATAAAACCAAAAGATGGTATGATGGCATGTTTTACTTGTAACTTACAAGAAGAGGTTACAAAGTATGCGTTGGAAACATAAAACCTGTAAATTTTGCTTTCTATGAGTCACAATCAGCGATTTGCTGATCGCTGAGTGAGTGAGTGAGTGAGTGAGTGAGTTTGTGAAAAATCGCTGATTGTGACTCTCATGAAGTGAAATAAACAGGTTTAATATGTCAAACACATTCTTTGCAACATCTTCTTGTATCCTACCAATTCAAAATTTGATCATGGCATCTAATTATTTCATAATTTAGAAAAACATTGTTTTAGCTGAAATGAGTCTTTGCAACCTTGGTTTTAATAAAAAAAAACATTATTTCACTAAGACCAACAACTCGAAGTCAGGCAATATTGAGCATTTGAAAGTAGAGCTAAAGAGCTGCTCAATTCATATAAAATCGTTAGTGTTCAATAGTTTTCTCCACCGATATGCTTATTTGAAACTATTTGAAAATGTATTTAATTGCATGTGAAATATTCACACATTGCCTAATATTTCCCATATCTGAGATTTATATTAGGCAAATTGCAACCACCCTTTTTAAAAACCCGCAAAGCTCGCTAATTTACCTTCAGAATATTATTTGCTATGTCCACTCATAAAAAAATCCACCTCACTACAAGGTGAAATAAACATGAAAAAGTTAAGTTCCAAAGATCGAGCTAATCATCTAATCCAACACCAACACAGCCAGTTCTTGAAAGCATCCTGAAAAATTACGGATATAGGACCTCCATTATCTTTCATGTCTATTTTATATATATTATACATCACAGATGCGCAACACATATCAAAACGGCCAGGACAACTGTGTGGCATTTAAGGGGTAAGATGATTCAGAAACATCGGGTCTGATTAAATCTATGATTGAAACACGATGCTTTAGAATCTAATAAATGGATGAAACATGGACTCTCGTACCGTACGTTTCGTTGTTATGTAATTAATAAATAGTTGCTAAAACATGAGCACCATTTTGCGCCATTTCTCACTTTCAGAAAAAAAAGAAGAAGGAAAGAAAAAGCTTTGTGGGCAGCTTGAATCGGATATCTTTGCGTGTGACTTTGTTTCTTCAATACAACTCTCACTGGTCAGCAGTGGCAATATGGAAAATAAATCATGTCTACATGATCAACAACCCAGCTTGTTGTCAAATACAAATTGAAATTGTTCGCAAAATAATATAAAATATGGACTGATCACACCGATCCCTCAAAAATGGCATGGTTCAAATCGCTTGCACATTGTTTTGTAAGCAACAGCTACGCCTCTAACGATGTTCCGCTAACCGTATTCGTCCTCCTTTTTTTTCATCTCGATAACATAAATACGCTGGAACTGCTGCTGGTTTTTGCATCTTTAGCATGCCGTTCAGACTCAGAGGCAATCAAAATTGTGTAAACACCACTACACACACAACCCATGAATTTTCCTCTTGATTCACGCACTGAACATAGTTTCAATCTTCGTTTATATCCTTAAGGCTGGTACGCAGCTGAAAAGAAAACGGAAAAGTAATTTTTGAGGATTATTCCAAAAAGAAAATTTGACAGCTATAGGGAGGTGTCTTTTGTTAAATTTTGAGAAATTTAATTCAAAAAGCGCCACCTTCATCTCGTTCACGATACTAATGTAATCGGTCTTTCCTTTAGCGATTTCTTTTGAACTGCGTACTTGGTCAAGAAATGCTAAAGAAAAGTAATTCATTTAGCATTCCGAGTCCTATCCCGCAGCACGAAAAACATCATTACTTTTCAGCTGCGTACCAGGCTTTACGTAGTTAAACAAGTTCATTTCAAAAATCTCTATATTATTTAAAAATACGCTGAGTGACATAAACGAACGATAAAATGCCTTAACAGAACAAACTCATCATGTAAATCAAGTTCTCCAAAGAGACAAATAATAAAATGCACGTTTTAGCACTTTTTTCTGCTAGGATTCCATTGTGCACCACTGCGCATTCTATCTACAGAACCTCTATAGAATAGAGATGTTAATAGCATGACAGTCCTTGTTATAACTAGGCTTGTACGGTGGGGCAGCAGCTCGATTGTCTGTTATAGTTATTTATTTAAGATGACCGTTTTCGCTTTCTGAGCAAAAGATCGGGAGTTCAATCCCAGGTTCCTTCACTTTATAGAGCCGTTAGTGACGCATCGCTTACTCATCGCGTACTCATATTGAACCAACAATTTTCTGCTCAGTAAGCAAAAACGGTCGCTTTAAGACCACGAAGCCCCTTATATCACAACATACAACTTGTGGCACGCAAAAAGTGCTTCGTGCTGTCAACAATGTCAATTGACTGACAGAAGATATTGCACTGAATTTCACTTCCGATACTGATATTCGTAGTAAGCATGATATCAAGAGATATAGCTTTGACACTACTAACTAAATATCACTAGGGAAAAGTTTAAAAGCTTACTTTTATCTCAATAACCGCTGCATTGTTTCAATATAAGTGAGGAGTTTTCTAAAGATCGGTACTCGATTAGCTGGCGTATACAAGAAGAAAAAAACTGCGGCTGAACTTTAGGTATCCGTGGTCCCTTTGCTATGTCAATGTCATTTGCGCACTGACATTGAGGAAAATGACATTGATATTCAAACTGTGTAAATTTATACTGACATGTGAAATTCAGCATTTTGTAGGTATTGATAATGATTTTTGCACCACTGCTATAGAGTCGTTAGTCTCGCATTGCTATCACTCAACATCAACACATCCTTTCAGCGTATCGTTTACCAAAACTAACCCTGCTACCAACCCAACCCTTTTATCCAACGTGCCAGTAAAGTGCAGAGGATTTCTCGACTTGGAACAAAGCGAGTATCACGCCAAAATTTTCCTACAAATTACCTGCATTTGGACGCGGCCAGCTCTGGTATTGCCTATTGTAATGTATGAGATCATCAGTGTTTACACATTGAGGATGAATGGTAGTTTCAAGCTTCATCCGTTGATTATCTATGTAATAATATTTGATTTGGCAATAACGGACTATCCTGTAGGTCAATAATGCTGCTCATGCTCAGAAGAATTGATCATTTCATTTAGGTCTTCATGTCTCAAAACGGGCCTCTCTTAGTTCTGCCGGTAAAGGCACATTTATAAAGCAAGACCATGCTGGGGGTGGGTGGGTTCGATTCCTGATTCAGTCTAGGATTTTTTCGAGATGGAAAATGTCTCGGCTTCCCTAGACAGAGAGTATGATTGCACTTGCCACACGATATATACTAATGCAAAAATGTGACAGGATTATAAAGCGCTCGATTAACGACTGTGGACGTACTCAAAATATCACCGGCCCTCAACGGTGTAAATTCCCAGTGTGGACATAATAATGTTAAAGAAGAAGAAGATTATGAACGCTAGATATTGTTAAGCCCAAGTTTGGAATAGGGGACCCCAACAAATGGGGTCATAGATACATAATCTTGTTCTTTACCTAGCTAAAATAAAGTTCATACAATATTATGGAATACTACTGTATTGCGGTAATGGGTCATTAGGCCAAACACCATTAGGCTGAACATGCTGTAGGTTACTGAGACTAATAAAATTCATGTGTACCCACGGATCCCACGGCACCCCAAAGGGCCGAAAAGTCACACAGTTAAAAAGTTCACTACAGACGTGGCTGAATGAGCATTGGAAACGATGATTTCCAGTTCGTTTGTGAAAATCATTGGACAGTAAATAACTTTAAAGTTCAGCCAGTTGTCATAAATACTGCGACTACATTGGAATGGATTAAAAATGGATGTCATTGGACGCGATTGCATACCAAAACTTTATTAATGTTAGCGCATTTTCAAAGATTTGAAAAACTAGAATTATATATGAACATGGAGCATTTGTTTTAAGCGTTCACCGCTGTTGCCTAACATGAGATAGAGATCATGAACAAAAAGAGCGGGTAAGATCCTACAGACTACGGAACCGAATCAGTGCTCTGATGTTAGGATTTGATCATCTTCCAATAAATCGGTAGATGACCAGGTATCTTAATACACGTAGATGTCAAATTCCCTTGAATAAGATACATTAATCTCGGTCGGTAAATGATGTGTTTAGCTTGTACACGATCTCAACGAACCAACTCAAATTTGAGTTTCGTTTACTCAAATTCTCCAAAACTCAGACTGAGTAAAATTTTCCTCGGTTTTCCTCATTTTCTAGCAGATTTTTTAGTGAAATCGACGAAAATTCACTTCTGACCCTATTTAAATCAATATTGAGTCGTATTCAACGGCGAGAATATCAAATCAAAAAATTAATCAATTTAATAACATATTAATAGCTTATCCTGCTATCAGATCAACATTAGCTCATGAATTCATGATATTAAAATATCTTAACAATGGAAAATTGTGCTTTGATAGCAGAGAATAAGCTATTAACTTATTATAGCACACAACTTCCAAATAACATCATAAGATATTGATAGTAAAATTTTATATTATTTTGCTCTGGTTTTGCTGTTTTCCTCTACCTCTTAGGGAAATGCATTAACAGCCGTGTTATTAACAAAAGAGAAAATTAATTAGGAAAATCAATGAATTTCAATTTTCTCGTCTTCGTGAGAATTCATCAACGGAAAATCTTGACAAAAGTGTATTACTATAGGTGTAATAATGGTATGGTATGACAATACAACGAGCACGCACTCATTGATACATTATTCCGAATTGCTATTTGAGAATTCTTCTAGTATACATAGCTACATGGATAAAAGCAAAAAATATACGTATACCTCAAAGACATAAATCACAAATTTTATCATGAGTTGAATCTTATTGCAAGTCGCAACTTTGAACTTATACTGCAAGCTTCAAACCCAAGAAAAGTGTTCTGTCGTAAAACGTTTTAATTTATGTAAATTGATTTGAGAGAATGTTTTACTAATCAACTCTTGTTATTCCACTAACAGCACCATTCAATGCAAAAACAAACCAAACGCAAAACAAATCAATTCAACATTGCTTCCAAGTTCTTAAATTACCCTCCTTCATACACTTTTATGCCATGCTTCAGACCCACGATGAATCGTAGTCATTTTATCAGCTTTACAGAACCATTTCCTTCAGCCAAGTTTCCAACTCAGAACCATCTCCTCTTGCCTTCTCCCCCCCCCCCCCCCCCCCCGCCCACCTCTCTTCATTATTAAAATGTTTCAATTATGTTCAACCACGACCACGTTTGCTTCCACTTGCCCTTTACCGGATTCGCCCTGTTGCAGGACCCCGGTGCACTTAATTACTACAACTTGTTATCGAGGTCTACACGATCGCCCCTTCCTCATTCCGGGGGTTCGCGCTGCTGCCAGCTAACAACATACATCGTTCAGCACTGCGTGGCTGTTGTTGAAAACCGTTGTTAATTCTGTGCTAACCGGAAAATGAAAATTTCCTTCCTTACCCCCTGCATTTCCCTGAACTGGAAGAAATGTGTTTATGATGATAACGAAAATTATTAGTTCGTGACGTAGCCTTATCAATTTTCAACGATGAAATATTTGCTCAGTCAACTAATTTCTCCCAATCTCATCCACAGAGCGTCATCATGCTGATGTTCCGCGAGGAGAAGAGCCCCGAGGACGAAATCAAAGCCTGGCACTTTTGGCACAGTCGGCAGCACTCAGTCAAGCAGCGGATACTGGATGCCGGTAAGTCAAGTGTCACTGACCCATGCTCCGCTCGCTGGGTTATGCATATGCAAATGCTGAGAGGGGCTTAGTAGCGAAAAAAATAGGCTATTAGATGGCTTAAGTTATTGAACAGTTTGGAAGGCCGGTTATTTAGAAAAGATCAGCACGTTTTCGAGAGGTAAATCATAATTTCTAACGTCGGTGATCGTAGGTGAGAATGGGTAGGAAGGCTTTCCATAGCAAACATAGCATCAGGCTCTTGAGACATAGTCACGCCGTTCTCCAGGCGAAGCGATTGAGAGACAACAATTATTTAATTATTTTTATCGATTATGGCACACAATAACCGGGCGTAGATTTATGGTAAATGTGATTGTTTGCGAACGGGTTTTCGCAGAACCGATGACAATCGCACCAGGTGGTTGAGGCATCACCTGGCGGGATCCGATAATTGCTCGTCCCATATCGGACCTGCAGAACGTGAGTGCGGAAACCTCATGCTGGGGCTTCCCTGGGAATAAGGCCCATTTGAATTAAGGGGATGTGATTCTACCGAAGATCACCTCCCGAAGGCGCACTCTGCAAATGACCGATCATAACGATTAAACGTAATTTTATCATGTTTTTGCAATCTTGCGCATTGCACCTTGTAGGGTCATTCAGCGCCGTTCCAACCATGTGGCTTATTAGTACCTACTAACGTTCGAAGAAATTATCACCATCTTTACTGTTATTCTGATAGCAACTAGTTCTAGAATGTTCTGAATTCCTCACACTCCCTCCCTAGGAGAACTCATCATCTAACGCCAAATGATCATGGCACGAGCAGAACCCCCTCATTTTGTGCTAATTAATCACACACACACTCGCACGCTCACCCGGGCGCAAGCCTCCTCCTCGGTGCGGCAGATTATTTTCAATTGGAATCGCTTTTCAGCTTCCAGCCAGCCTGCAATTATCCTTCATTTTTATTTTTTCGAACTTGGCAAAACTGCGCCGCCAATTTGAACACAGCCACCAGCGAGAGGAGCGGCGTGGAGGCAAAAATTGTAAAACAAAGTAAGCACATAATTAATGGCTCACCTCTCCAGCTTACCAGCAGCTAGGTGGCGGTGGTGGTCAAGGTACTGCTCTACAATCGCTACATTGTGCTATAGTGGAGGTTCTCCTTATGTGGAGTGGTGAAAATGATGGCTACCGTCGTCATCGCCAAGTGAGTGGGGACTCAGCATCCACCATCTACACAGGTGCTATGATGTGCTTGAACGCGTCGAAAAGAGTTGCATGAGTGTTTTTAACTTTTGAACAACGCAATTCGAGTGGAAGCAATAGAGGAGTTGGGACGACTACTTTTAAAGTAGGGCTGTGGAAGAAATTCGGCAATGTTTAGTTTAGTAAATTTAAATCGAAGAATTGTATTTTAAAGCAGATCTTGACTGCGGACAGTTCTTAAACTTTCGTTGAGTAATTCTATGATAAGGCACTAGGGACAGATGCTGCAGGAAAAACCAAAGACCCCAGTGATAATCAATCGAATATTGAAATGAAATGTCGAGAAAATTTTAATCATCAAGTCTATGTGATTCCATCATCTTGAAGCATTCTGAACCCACACTGAAACATAATTCTAAGCTCACTTTCCTCTATCAATGTAATTTTCAGCAAGTTTGATGTCTCTTTGCCGTACCTGTCGTGTAAGTTGGTCCGAAATCTAGCGAAGCATGCCACCCCAAAAAAACGTGGTCAAAAGTCTATTGTTTTCATGCCACACATGGATTTACTACAGAACTAACCAAATATTTTCAATGGGTCGGTCACATACATTGACATACTTTTCATGGTAGGGGAAATGACTCTTCTGTTGGCCTATGGATATAATATTGGGCCCAACGCTAAAAATCTGCTATTTATCAATTTTATCTAGATGAACGCGTCATTGGACGGTAGTAATGGATATTTTGGTCGCTATTGAAAATTTAGTCGATTGCTGAAATTATGTATGGGCCCAAATTAGGGGCATTTAGGCCGACATTACATCCATTTCCCCTATTTATGCATTTAATGAGATTTATGTGAGCCCAATGAATCTTATGGAAATTTTCCTAAATTATGTGTAAATTATTGTTGGATTTAGCCCTCAAAGTTCCTTCATTCACCTCCGTCACCATTAAAAACTCCTGAAAATACCCCGGAATATTCAAGTTCCTCTAAGTAATCTCATAAATAATTCAAATAGTGCTGTATCTGTCGTTAACGAACACAGCATATCAAGAAGACTGGCTACTCTTCCATTTTTTCAAACGACCAGTATGAGACAGGCACCATCCTCAGAATAAAGGTTTGTGAATTTGCTCGCAGCGCAGCGCTACTGTGTCTGACGCTCGGATTCAGGCAAAGTTGCCAGTCTTCTTGATATGTTGTCTTCGTTAATGCTGAATGCCGTTTGTGCGAATATCATTTGACCGAACGTCTTATTTGTCCAATTGCTATCCGGCCGAATATTTGAGAGAATTATTAAATTTTCAAACTATACTACACACTTAGTTTTGAATGACGAATCTCGATAATGTTGGTACCGCTGAGTAGATCGGCAATTAAGGGTGCTGAGATCACTCAGCAAAAAAAAAATCGTTTGACAGCTGAAACTCACCAAAACATATTCCTAGACTCAGCAACCAATAGTCACTTTTGATGAAATTTCTGATATTGCCATTATTGCATCACTGTTAGGTCTGCTTCTTCAAAACCAACAGTAGGGAAGTTTCTATTTTATGAAAAGATCCACCAGTATGAACGAGAATCGATCCCTGGAACGGTATTGTAAAAAGCGAATAGCTTTGTAAAGTTTTTTTTTTCTGAGAATGAGGATTCAAAATTACAATAAGATATTTGATTTCAATAATATTAGGGTATTTTCACTTCTTTTTGACATGAGCAGTTCTTTGTTTCTATACTGTTCTCGTTATTTAGGGCACTGCAAATTAAGCTTGCAGTAATCAGTTTTCGGCCAAATGACGCTCGACCAAACAGTATTTGGTCAAATCAGCGTTTCTTGACCCATCGGTGGGTCGCAGGCTGTACTTAGATGGGTCACAGGAACTCAGATATCTTGGTCATAAGTATGAAAATGTTTAGTATGCTTGTATTTATGCTTGAATTTATAATCTGGATGGAATAATCAAAATTATTCCGAACTTGACTAAATTATAAAAAATTAAATTAGTCGATTTGATTAATATCTTACATGTAATGATCATTTGAAATTTTATCGACTTCAGTGACCTGAATTCAGTGGGTACATTATTGGTTATTATTTATTTCTGATAATTAAAATGGCATGAATTTCGTTTTGAGGTTTTAATCTACATTGGCTTTTTGGTTATTTTAAATGTGATGTCCGACCATTAGGTCATCAAGCCGAATGGTCACTAGGCCAAATGGTCATCATACCCAGACTTAAATTAATTGTGACAAGCTCGCTTGTTATGCTTCTAAGATTTTCAATACTAAGATATTTGGACTAGGAAAACTTTTTGAGAGATTTCGGACAGTTTAATAGATTCAAGTTTGCAATGTTTTTAAGAAATTTTCCTTCTTTCAAATGTGAGCAGATCTTTCGGTTTTTAGGAGTTTCATTAATTTTAACATCACAAATCAAATGTGCCATCACATTAATTTTCCTTGGTTCAAAAGATGCTCGTTCTTTTCTCACACCAATCTATGGGACTTGATTGTTTTTTTTTCGTTATTGAATTTTTGGCAGTTTGGTAAGAAATTAAAATGCAATGTTACATAAGGATGTTTCCTTTATTTGAAGTTCTTTAGAGTTTTACAATTTTCGTGATTTTTGGCACCATGAATAATATATGCAATTTTCTATCCGGAATAGAAGGGATTTCATACATAACCCAGAAATTTAAAAGATTCAAATTTGGAAAGCAGTTAAATTGCAATATTTTTAAGAATGTATCCTTCTTTCAAACATGAGCAAAACTTCCGAGTTTTACGTGAAGTTTGCAAAATGAATAAAATGTGCCATCAAATTAATTTTCTTTCAATTAAAAGATGGTCATTCTTTTCGCACAGCTACACCGTTTGAAAAAATCATGCAATTTTCTACGATATTTAGCACACACGTTATTAACGCTAGATTTGGCGTAAATTCACACGATATTTCATGTAAATTTAAGCGCGATGTCTCTTTAATTGGCACTATTGTGTACAAGCTTGTACAAAAATTCGATGGTTAAGCCAACTATAACTCTAAATTAAATGAGGGGAGATTTTACGCAATGATTAAAATTCACTGACTGAGTGATAGTTTGCTTTGTCGTTTTTTTTCTTGATATTCCTGACATGAGACGTAATAATTATTGGTACTTTGGATCTAATATTTACTAGCCTTATTCATCCTTCTATTATTTGCTGCTTATCCTCTTTTTCAGATCAAGTGTTAAGAAATGTGTTTCCGAAATTTGATCTAGTGACCATTTGACCTAATAACCGTTCGGCCTATGACCATTCGACCTAATGACCATTCGGCCTAATAGTCTTCGCCGAATAGCGATGCTGATTTTTGAATGTATAAGGTCATATTGCATATCTAAAGCCAATGTTTCTTTGCAAGCTATTTCGACGATCTGTCCAGCAAAATGTTCTGGCGTCTGTTCTTCTTCTTCTTCTTCTTCTTCGCTTTTCAAGCTTATTGCATATCGCATATTAGCTTATTGCGTGCTCTCAACTTAGTGTTCTAGATGCACTTCCATAGTTATTAATTGAGTGCTTTCGATGCCTGTACCATTTTTGCATTGGTATAATTGTGTGGCAAGTCCAATCATACTTCTATGCCCAGGGAAGTCGAGAAATTTTCCAACCCGAAAAGTTCCTAGACCGGACCGGGAATTGAACCCAGCCACCTCTAGCATGGTCTTGCTTTGTAGCTGCGCCTTTACCGAGTGAGCTAAGGGAGGCGTCTGTTAGATCATTTTGATAAATCTGGCTCGGATGTCAGTGTTTTGAGATCAAATGATAAATGAATAATCATGGCGCAGCTTTTTTTCTCGGATTTGCCAAGCATACAGATGATAACATTCATTGATTGATTGAAGTTACCATCTTCCAACACCTATTAATCAGTATGTCGCCCGTAGCAGATTTAATCCTAGTATCCATAAAAATAAAATCAAATCAAGTTGTTTGAGAAAATTTATATCATCGTTGGAAAATGCATAGCAAACATGTCTTCGAATTTCAGCAAAGCCTATAAGCTTAAAGGAAAGTTATGGTTTATTTGTATTGTTACTTTGCAAACTTCTAATAAGCAGAACTATCTACTTTCAGTGGAACTCATATACTATGTAGATTTTCGTGAATTTAAAAAAATGAAGGAACATTTTATTAACCCTCTACTGCCCGAATAATGGTTTTCATCTTTCCAATAATCGAGCATATTTTGTTTCAAGAGGCCTGAACATCAATAAGAAAAATTTAAGAAAATCCAGACCAGTGGTTCTCAAACTTTCGTTGACTGCGACCGTCTTTGAGAAATTCCATAATCTCGAGACCCACCAATATTGTTATAAAAAATTTACCCAAAGTTGAAAAGGTTTCAGATACGTTAAATTAGAGGGTTCTAAATCGAATAATGGCTCCTCAAACGCCAAAACTGACCAAGAGTCGACAAATTAGTCCTTAATCTTCAAAAGTTTATTAACGCTAAAATGACCTAGAACAACCAAAATTACCCTACAACACCAAGAATTTCTTGAAAACGCTAAAAAATTGCATTGAATCGCCCTTGAAAGCCTCAATAGCTAGCGACAGTGTTATGGTTGTGGGAAGTCTTGGGTAGTCGACGACTACCCAAGTAACCACCAAGCCCGCTAATAGCCCGATATTCGCCTTTTGTGCAATATAAGGTTAATATAGGGCTTCCATACTTTTTATAAGCCGTCTATCAGCTTTATATTACAAAGGGCGATTAGCGGGCTTGATGGTTACTTGGGTACTTAGCACCAGACCAAAAAATAATAATAATATTTTCATCAGGAAAAGTGCAATCGAATATGCATTACAAGAAGCGAAGTCAAATTTTACGTGGTAAAGCGCAATCGAATTTAAATTACGAGAAGCATAGTCAAATTTTACTACAAAAAGCGCAACTAATTTGGATTACAAGAAGCGATCATAAATTAATCAATAAAAAAAATAAAGACTACTTAGCACCAGACCAAAAAATAAATAAAAAAATAAGATTTTCATCAGGAAAAGTGCAATCGAATATGAATTACAAGAAGCGAAGTCAAATTTTACTTGGAATAGCGCAATCGAAATTAGATCACGAGAAGCGGAGTTAAATTTCCTTCTACCATCAGGTTTAAAACCTGCATAATAGGTTTAAAAAAAAAATGTCCACCACGAAAAGCACAACGCCCAGAGATACGCCGAAATGGTACTTTTTAATAATAATAAACTCGCCTAAAAAAATTACGTTTTTATCAAAGGGTATTTTGTGATACTTTACTAAAAAATCGAAACTTTAACCGTTATAAACAAATAGGTGCAAATTTTAACTCAGTTTGGGTCCATATATTTTTTAATTCCTGTGACTCACTTACAAGTGGATCGCGACCCTTAGATTGAGAAATGCTTCTCTAGACTAATTTAGCTCATCTAAAATGGTTTTGTTGAAACCATTTTCAACTGAAAAAGTCCTAATTCCAGCCAAAAATATTAGGATTATAGTTGGCTACGACCGAATTAATTATTTTAAGTTTACTGCATTATTTTTCAGTTTTGCTAAGACCATGTTTTTTATTAGTCACGTGCGTAACCCAACAAACAATTTTAGTTGCAGTTTAGCTTATAGAGCCAAAATTTGCCTTATGCAGCGTTTTTTTTTTGCCTGTATAAGCTAAGCTGCAGCTAAATTTGTTTGTTGGGAACCCAAGTGCGTTAGACTTGGATCATTCGTGATTTTTTTGGGAGTGAGATTTGAACTCATGACTTTGGCGTGAGAGGCATGGATGCTAACCAATACGCCGGGGTCGCCCCATCAGCAATGCAATGTTTTTTCACCAATTTATCCTACATATTCTTTACCACCACTGGTAGCATATTTGATCAAAATATCAACTACCTTTGTTCCAGCCTTTCAATTACCTCCGTCAAAAGACGTGCTTGGGCAATAGAGGGTTAAAATGTCTGGCAGAAGCTCACCGCAAAACTGCTCGACTAAGTGACAGATTATTCACAGCGTAAGATGTGTTTTAAGTAAAACGAGAAATCATGATGGGATTAAATTTTTGCAAACAGAAACAGCCCAATCCCCAAGTTCCCCTACACTTTGTAAACTACACTTGTAAGAATTCCCTACACCGATCGCCGTCACAAAACTCCATCCGCCACCAGTTGGAAAGTATACCTACTTCATTCTCAAGAAGCCACTCAAGAAACAATAAGATAACATTATAAGTACCCACTCTACAAGTGTTCCGATCCCCTTCCTCCAGCCGCTGATCCTTCGCCTCACAATCCACAGTCTGGTGGTGGCTTAATAAAAAAAAACAACTTTGCATATACACGTGCTGACCGCTGATGCTCGACGGCGTTCCATTAAGTAAACATTCATTAAAATACACCGGAATTTAGCGCTGGAAGCCACGGCTCCCTCCGTGTGTGATCCCATTCCTTCCTGTTCTAGAATACCCCGGTCACTCCGAGCTCAGCAATTAAGTAATTTATTTTAAATTAGTAAACAATGCCACTTAGGGACGAGGTCCTCGCGCATGTACTGTTCAACCAGACCAGTGATTCCGCTTAATCATCTTCCTTTCTATGTTTCTTTTTTCGCCCTCGGAACAGATACGAAAAACTCCGTAGGTCTAGTCGGTTGCATCGAGGAAGTGTCACACAACGCCATCGCCGTGTACTGGAATCCACTGGAAAGTTCCGCTAAGGTAAGTTCGTACTCTTTGATTTTTTTTGCTAATCAATCCGAGAGTGTGCGTCATTCTCACTCGAATCACATACATTAGGAATAATCGCATTTCCATGGAATGTGTTTTTTTGTATAACGTACTCGCTACGGGACGGAAAGTCTAGCTAGGCTCCCAAGGTTAGGAGCAAACTATATTACGCAAGTGCTGCATCCCAGCCAAGAAGCACTCGAACGACTAAGAATCGAAACGAAGCGGCAATAATGTAATGATAAATCATATAAGTAAAAATAATAATATTATTTCATTTTAATATTTATGGATAGTCGGTGGTGCGGTTCGGTGTGCTGGTCGATCCGTTTGCATCGTGTTCTCTCTTTCTATGGAAAAGGATGAAATCTTACCGCGCTGTTCTGCGTTTCGTAGCTCTCGGAAGGGAAAGGGTGATTGTAACGGATTCCTTCGTTTTGCTGTGTGTGGATGGACGGACGGATCTCACGAGGCTCATTTGTTTGGTGGATTTATTGATCAGGATGGAACGTACAGATAGTCGAGTCGAAGACGATTTACGACTGCGCGTAATGACCATTAACCATTTCTGCAGCTAATTAAAACAAACTGGCTACTTAGGCAAAATATTGCTGAGCAATCACACTCCAGAGTCGTAGACTGCGGACTATCAATAATAATATGTGCGAGCGCACATGGCTGACGTGGATTTCAATTATGCGCGCAGCCGTCCAAGAACGATCATAAGTTGCTTCCCATCTACTTTGCTGTCAAATTTCCCAGCTGGAGGCAGATGAGATTTTTCCCTCATCTGCCCCACCGGGGTCAACGGTGACCTATGGGGAATTGATTTTAATTGGAATTTTGATCATTTTTCACCGCCTAATGGAGGTACGTACATTCAAGTGGACTTACTTCACCGGTTTGCAGGTGTACCAGGTATCCATTTTCCTTCAAACTACACTCACAAGATACGCGGGGTCTGAAATTACTTTCACACACCAGTCAGCAGAGCTCGAATATGCTTGTAAACATGCAATTCGACGACATTCCACCGTCGTCGTCGTCGTCGTCACGTCGCCCAAAAAAATGCGCGCACACGTGTCTCGTTAAGAAAGAAAAATGTTAAACAACAATAGGCCAACAACTGTGCCTACTTTGTTGACATGCTCGCTACATGACACGTGGGCCCTTATTTCTTGACAGCTCTCTCACCCACACACTCCCTTAACATCGGCTACGCACGCATTTTGGCCCCAACGAAACAAGAGTTTGACACATTCCGCAAATTGGTTGGTCACTCTGCGGAGATTAATTACCAAAGTGTGTTTTTGTACCTACCTTCGTTGGCGCTTATAAAAATAATAATAAAGAATGCCAACATGTGACCTGTCAGCTTATGGCTAACGGTCGATTACTCTTCGTTACATGGGTTTGTTTTTTTTTTCGCATTCGCATACACACGTAGGGATGTTCGATTGCTTCATGATTTAGCGAATTACACCCAAACCTTGTTTAACACGTGAACATTTTTCCATTTTTTGTTTTTTTTTTGTGTGAAGTTAGAAAATGTCTGTCTGATATATTGGCACCAGTTGCATCAAGCTTGGTTTTATTTGAAAAAAAGGAACATAAGAACACGCACAAAAAGGGTCGACTTGATTAATCCACAATCGAAAAGATAAGCTGGGCACTTGTAAAAATATGCCAACAACTAGTTAATATAGCACCCACTCACTTCGTTATTAAAAAGTGTCTCGGAATTATTAAATCATCAGTTGCTAATAATGATGGTTTGTTCCTATAAATGACAAAAAGAGTTTGAAAAGTACCTATGTGTTTGATGTTATTTGACAAGTTCATTCACCAGTTCAGAGGTCTTAAGGTATCATTCCTGAGGTTATATATAAAGTGCCTTATGTGGCAACACTCGCTAGTCCTCTGGAGATAGTAAGAAAGAATTCTGGAGTACCCAACAACTATTTTACCAACAGGCAAAAAATTATGCCAATTCTAATTTCTGCAGCTAACATTGCTTGCTGGGTAGGAATTTACAGTAGATATCAAAAGCCTCTGCGGTTAACTCGTAAGGTATCCGAAAAAAGTACACTGGAGTCACTTTTTACGCGGTTTTTTATTTTACACGGTTTTTTATGCGGGTTTTTTTACGTGGATTTCAGAATCTACACGGTTTTATTTTACGCGGATTTTGGAATTTTCGCGTTTTTTTTACGCGGATTTCGGATTTTTTTACACGGATCTCAGAATTTACGCGGTTTATCGTTAGACACTGGAGTCGCTTTTTACGCGGTTTTTTACACGTTTTTGACGTAGGACTACGTCTGTGATTTCTATATGGGAATACACTTTGTGAAAACCAAAAATGGAACATGTAACAAAATTATGAAAGATTTTTAACGTTAATAACTCAGCTGCCCCTGGACCAATTTCAATAATTTTATCACCAATCGATCAGAAATATTTCTACGCATCTGCTAAAATTAAGACTTTATTATTTGTGAAAATGTCACTATTGAAAATTGGACGAATGTGCAATTGTTGCTATGATAATTAAAATTATCACCGATTGCCTGCGAAAAGCGATTTCCCTAACACAGATTTCAAAGTTGGATTCCATCCGGTCTCACCGCGTGGTGAGTGGTGGTGTTCTCCAGTACACAACGAAAGGCTACCGGAAAACAGCGAGCTGCAGCCCACATGAGCATCCATAGAAGGAGGAAGAAGCCGCACCGCTATTGATCGGGATCAGTAGCACTTCGTGAGTTTCTGTGGGCCATCTATGTTGAATCATCAGGTAACTAAACGTAAATATTAATCGACAAGCAAAGAGTCGATCAATTGGAAAATTTGAACATCCCTACGGCACACGAACATCGTTATTTCTCCCGATCGGATGAGAACAAGAAGGTAAACATGTTTGTGACAAAAGTTCTCGATTAATTTTTACTTGGTCCTATGTCCATTTGTCGATAAAAACAATCGCTTAACTTGATTAGCTTTCTACCGCAATCTGAGCGGTGGATTTTCAATATTGGTGCATACAACCAAAAGTTCAAAGATTGTACGTATCAATATTGGAAAAATACCGTGCAGGCCATGGTAGACATAGGACATAGAAGCCAGGGTTACTTCCACTCACTTGCTATAAACAAATGTTTTTCGGAATTATGAAATCATGAAATAGTATAATGCTAATTAGTACTTGTAAGTTACAAGAAGAGGTCATGAAGTATATGTTTGACACATAAAATCTGTCAATATTGCTTTCAGTGCGTCACAATCAACGAATTTACGACTCGTGAGCGCTCACTCTGAGTGAACGCTCACGAATCATAAGATCGTTGATTGTGATGCTCTGAAAGTGAAATTGACAGGTTTTATGAGTCAAACACATACTTTACACCCTCTTCTTGCTACTTACTAGTACATCATATCATTATAACATTTAATGATTGCATAATTCCGAAAAATATGTTTTTATAGCAAGTGAGTGGAAGCAACCCTGATAGAAGCTATTCAAAATTGAGTTACCACAACTAATTTAAATAATGGTAAATGCATAAATGACGTAGAATTTTAGGGTGACCACCCATAAAGACAAATCCATTGAAAAGGGAGGGGCTGTTGCTGCTTCATCAAACGTTAACAAACGTCACCCTAAAATGCTCCGTCATTTATGTATCTTCCCTTAGTATCCCGATCAGCATACTTCACCGAGTGTAATTATTCACATTGCCATTTCGCTAAGAGGGACAAACTTCCATAAATCCGATGAAAAAATCATTCTGAATTTTGCCATGAAGCTTGAAACAGCAAATTTAACCGCTTTACCAAACCCTCAAAACGCACTCAAATTCACCGCTAGTCTACGCCAACACAACACCACCTTCGGCGTTGATTGAAAAATTCCTCCAAATTGATCGACTTCCTCCCACACTCAGATTCAATACCCTGAAAGAAGGAAGGCACGCTTTATGATTAATTGGACCCGGTGCGATCGGTATAAATCAGCAAATTGACGTTTTGGTCCCTTGTGTGCTGCCATTTGGATTGTCACCTTCTTCTAATGGTCCATGCGGTGTTCGTAATTGAGTGCGTGGGTCGGTTGAAGTGCCACACAATACCATTAGGGCTTGGCGGCGACGGCGGTGGTACACAGCGCCCGAAAGAAATTAGTCAGAAGTGTTTTCTATTCGCTATAAAAAACGAAATGGACGCTGTTCCGAGCTGCAACAGTGCCGCGCGAAGGCGACGGCTACGGCACTAAATAGTCTTTAATTTAATTACACAAATGGTAAACAAATTGAATGGAAGCGTTCCGTTTTTATGACAGTTGCTTAGCGACTGTCAAATCGCACGAGTGAAGTCATCTTTCGTAAGTACTTCGCGATCGTTTCCCTACCTTGACTCGTAATCGTGCAATGTAGATGAGCTACAATTTACATTAATTTTGATTGGTTTTCTTCCCATGTGCGAGTGTGTCTGTCCGAATGTCCATCCGTGTCCGTTTTGCTGAGATTGACATCGGGTTGCGGAGGTGAAAATGACGTCCGTCACATTGTGTTACAATGTTTGTTTTTGCCGTGCTGCCTCGAGTCTGACAACACACCGGTAAACTCGAGTTTCTAGCGGAGCTTGGTGAGAGTGGCAAATAGATGGTGCATAAATTTCAATAAATTAATGACAAAGAGCATATCTATCCAATTTAATTTAATAACTTGTAAATGTGGATGAGGAAACTGTCCGACTGCTTGTCGGTCGTACACACTTCGAAGAAGAGGATACCATTGCTCGCCTTCAAACTCCCGCAGGGCTGCACCGGGAAGAGACAGGACACACTTAGCTGGTGCATAAAGCTGTCTGTAGGTAATAAACTTGCTAAAATATTATAAATTGAGGACTCTTTCCTTGCCTGATGCTGCTCGAGCATGCGCGAGTTAATCTGACACCGTCACAACCCTCCGGGATCATTGGTCCAACGGAAATCGATTCCCATAATGTCTTTCCCTCGCATCCTTGCTGAAACGCCACGTAAACTTTGCTTCTGAATTACTTCTTCACTCCAGCTGACAGAAGCCAGATGCCGCACTTGTTCCTCGTGCCCTGTCGAAGCGAATCCGAGCGAAAATAAAGCGATAATCGTTTAATTTGCTTGTTCATCTGTCCTCGGTCATTTTTTTAACTCTCCGAGGTTCCCTCTTCTGCCTCGGGTCCATTATTATGTTGCAATGCTACCGTTGGTCGTCGGCAGTACAGGGCGAATGCTCAGAAATAAAGGAATGCAAATAGCTGCCTTCAATCTCCTGGCTGGTTCGGATGCCCGTTCACCATGGCGCGATGGCATGGCATTCCTTTTAGGGAACGCAAAAAAAGAAAAGGATTCCGCATCGGATCGGATCGCACACCGCAGATTAAGATCGCTTTCCAACGAATCGAAAAAGAAGGCCTGACATTTTTGCTACTCTATCCACCTTTGGCTGTTTGTGCTTTGCAGGTCGTTAAACGCCCACCGATGAAATTTTACCATCCATCGGATCGGTACCATTTTTCAGCCGACCGCGATCACGATAAAACTCGCTGCCTCCGAAAACAAAAAATGCACCAGATTGAAAGACGGATGACGCGTTTTTGGGTTTGGGCAGCAACCTCAACAGAAAGACATGTTAATCTAATTCCAAACCGTAGAGATCTTCACGCGGACTTCTCGGAACTTGGGCACTTATTATCGCTGAACCTGCTGAGCCGAGGATGACGACGGGTGGGGTTTGCCATGATTTGTGTCGATCGGACTTCCACAACCACCACCGCATCAGGGTCACCCATTTGATGGCTTCAGATTAATAGTAGCCAGCCCAGGCAGTGACTGCTGTTGTCTATTTTATGCATATCAAAATGCGAGACACGGTAGCCGTTGGACAGGTTGAACTTCGAGCCGTCCCTCACCCAATAGTACAGCAGCAGTAGCAGTATCTCTCGCTCTCTCTCTCGCTGTGTTTCGATCGGTCGATCCAATCTATTCATCCACGCTATTTTGACGGGTTGTTTGTTGAATGTATTATAAAATGGATGAAATGTTTCTAAACATTTACTGATAGCAGATAGTTAGGGTTCCCATGTTTGGTCTTGCGGGTTCCATGAAACTGGAGCAAACGAGGGCAGTGTGTGTTTTCAGGAATTTGGAAGTTGAGATATGTGATACTGTTGGGTAACGATGACCCAACAGAAGAAATTGTTGAATTTATGAGCAACGGATGCCATCACACTTACACAAGTATTTAAGACAGTACCGTTGTTTCTGGAATACTTTGCCAAGATTGTAGTAGCATAGCAGTCCACCAAGAATATTACGGGTGTTTGAAGTTATACAAAATTTGAAATATTGACTAGAATCCAATACTAAACTAACAGAATAATAGGTGGGGACAATCAGCGCATACAAAATTGATTGAACAACCCATATATTGAGTGAGCGGAGTGCCACCAGCTGCGATTTCAGTATCCATTTTCGCCTACAAAACGAAGCGCAGTTCCAAAAAGGTGGGTAAATTTCTGTTCAATATAATGCAAATGGAGCGTCACATAGCATGTAAGTTTACATTATAACTCGTGTAAAGTTTTGAGACATTTCATGAAATGTTGCAAATATTGTATACAAAAGTCCATCTTTGTAAGCAACATTGCATACATGTTGTTCGTTTGCGTGAAATGAAATACAAGTTTACGTGAATGAATGTTTACATCACAATTAAAATTCAGAATTGTTTGTTATGAATGGCGATAAGCTCCAACTCAGATTATCTTATAAGACCGACCCTGTTAGGATGATCTGCAAAGTGTTTGCTTAGAGTAGTGATGATTAACTTTGAAGTCGACATCAAAGCAGCCGGATATTCTTGATCGGGATTTAATCCCAGCTTGGAGCTTACAACCATAAGAGCTTCGATCACCGATGATGCTGGGATCATTTCTCAACTGCAGTAACCAACCATCATCACACTTTGCGAAGATGATGACTTTATGACAGCTAATCGCTCGTGTCGACTCGTCGTCGGGTTCGTCGTTTGCAATAGCATTTCAGTTTTTCAATCAAAGACACAACCAACCATCATCCTGGATAATCTGCGCGCTTAGGATGGATGATAAATCGTGGCGATCGGATGGTCGCTCGTTTTATTGGCCAAGCTGACTCGGTTGACGTTTGTTTGTTTACAACCATAATTACCGATCGCCACCACCGCCGCAGTCTCTAAACGTGGTTGCTGTTTGCCAGGCTAATCTAATCGATTCCCCCACTCTCATATTCATACCTATTCATATTTGTGCAGAAAAGTAGGTAACCTCACCGCCGCCGCATGCTAAAAAATGTTTACATTTATATTTGTTTAGTAGTGTGCTGGTTAAACATGGATGAGGGTGTTGTGAGCTGTGATTGGTTGTTTGTGGCATCAATCATATTCTTACAGGTTGTCTGTCGGGCAAAACATGTTGCCGTTGCTGGAGCGGCTGGTAACAGTGGTTGGTACATTGTAAATCGGCGGGTTTTTAGCAAGTTAAATTAATTGCTACATTAGGAATGGTATTTATTTAACTGAGTTGTTTGGTGATTGTTACAATGTTTGCGAATAATGTTTGCATTGGAAGCTATTAGTTCGTTATCTCTATTCCAAGGAACTACCGAAAACGGATAGTATATCTTTATAACGTTGGTAAATAATAACAGGAATTTTCCAGTGAGAAATTTTCGAACGCGCAATAACCAGACAGTAAAAAAAATTACACAAATTTAAGTTCTTTACTCTCGAATTGAAACTTAGGTTGTGAGAGGATAATTTGAGTATAAAAGGTCAAAGAACATAGAACGAATCTCACTCCGTCTCGAGCAGTGACTCTTTCAGATTCAAATTAAACTTTAAACTTGGTCTATTTAAGCATCTTTTCAAACTTATTTTACCTGAAAAAAAGACTATCATTTGAAAAAAAAAGTTGTTTTTGGTTGCAACCCATCGAACTCACGATCATCATACGACTGATGGTAATAACGCTGTGTACATTTGAGTTGACGGTGAGATGAAGACCACTTCTTTTTACTCATAGAATGACAGTTGCTTATGGGATTTTCGGTGGATTGAACCCAAATAACACAATTCATAGAATCATGTTGAGTAAACTACTTTACAACAAAAACCAGTCATACAAAGGTTATATGAACTGTCATAGAACATGTGTGTTGCTTGGGAAAGGATATTAAACAGTACACCATGTTATGTTTCACACATAGACTGACTGTTGCGTGATGATTCTTCCCATTACTTCATTCGTTCTGCGGATTTGACAATCGATGCAGTGCAAACTCATAATTCCCTCAAAATTGATCGTTGACCCGGGAAAACATCGTGAAACGCACTAGTTTAGCTAGTGAAACGCACAAGTTTAGCTTGTTTAGTTCAACGTTGGTAATAGATCGATTGGTAGCTCAGCAACAAAAATGGAAAACTCATATCTGTTATACAAAGTACAACAGCGTGAGTAACGGAGGGTTAATATCACCTTGGAAGGTGTGATCCGAGGAACAAGAATATACACGAGTGGTACGATTTTCAGGAATCCCGTCCAGCTTCTTGGCTTCACCGGTGACATTGACATCATGGCACGAAACTGAGACGATGGCGGAAACGAACATCAGACTAAAGACTAAAATCAATTAGGATTGGACTCATCATTAATCATCGATGAAAACATACATGAGAGGTTCAAGAGAAGATAATGCTAGCCTCCCACCACGACTTCAGATTGACGGTGATAGAATCGAGGTGGTTGAGGAGTTTGTGTATCTGGGTTTACTGGTGACGGCCAATAATAACACCAGCAGAGAAATTCAATGACGCATTATGGCAGGCAATTGTGCTTACTTTGGACTCCGACGGACGCTCCGGTCGAATGAAGATCGCCAGTAGTCCTCTACGGCAACGCGGCGTGGACTATGCTCGAACGGAACGTGTTGCGTATCATCTACAGTGGAGTGTAGATGGACGACGGAACGTGGAGGAGGCACATGAACCGCGAATCGCACCAGCGAATGAACCACCCATCGTCCATACCGTAAATCTCGGGCGACTACGGTTGGCTGGGCACGTCGTCAGAATGTCGACAGCTCAGCGAAAATGGTTCTCGATATCGAACCGACTAGTACGCGACGAAGAGGCAAGATCAATCGACCTGGTGGAAGGCGACCTATGGAGCCTTCGCAGACTGCGAGGTAGGCGACGTGTAGCCATGGACCGAGTCGAGTAAAGACGACTTCTGTGTACAGCATCAGGCCTTAGCCTGACTGGTAAGGTAAGGTGGGTTCGTCCACTAGAGTATATCGTCTCAACAAGATGTTCTAGCTGCTTCCAATGAACAATCAGGTACTGATCGGCAACGTCCAGACTGAAACCGACTCACAATCCTGAACCAGATGGAATTCCGTCCGTATGCATGAAGGAACACTTAACTTGTTTACTGAAGCCTCTGCGTAATTTCTCTGGATTGTCTTTGAACACTGTAGTTTACCTGACCTGCTGGAAGAACGCCCATGTGTATCCAGTTCATAAGAATGGTGGCATGAAAGATATAGACAACTATATCGTAGAATCACTCCGCTGAGCGGCATATCGATTCTCTTCAAGTTAGGTGTTATGGAACTATTATTTTCTCATGATAAGCAGTATTTCCATGAAGTCCAACGACTACTAACCTGCTATGCTTCACATCATACGATGTTACAAGTAGTTTAGTTGGAAATCTACACCGATCTATCAGCACCATTGCCGAATGAGAACAATCACGCCATCGCCATTGACAAGCCAGCTTGGAGTTAAAAGATCGCTACTATCTTGGTTCCAGTCGTATCTTATCGAGCGCCAACTCAGTGTGTTTATAGACGATTTACAATCGATCCATTTCCTAGCAACATCTTGTTTTCTTCAGAGAAGTCAGCTCGGACCACTAATCTTTTCAATGTATGTGTGAACCGTGTACTAGAGGGACCCTGTTTGTCTTTTATTGATGATCATAAGATTTTCCACAAAATTCAAACACTCGCAGATGCTTTGTTTCTACAACTACAGATCGATGGATTCAGTGAAATATGATAAAGGCTTGATAGCCATTTTCTCTCGCAAAAAAGAGCCCTTAACGTTCAATTATACACTGCTAAGGGTTCCATTTTAAAAACTACAGGATTAATTTAAATACAACACTGATGGCAAGCCCTAACTTTGAATATGACTACCATCTGAAATGTCCGATTCCTCGGGAAAGTTCTTTGGAATCAGATGAAGTTTGGCTGCGTTTTCAGCAACAGTAGCATCTTGTGGACTAATAATGTATTGTCCGAGATGGAGTTACGAAGTCTAATATGATTAATCAATATTCACAGTATTTCTCATCTGTCTGGATACTGGCCCGTGATGATCGCTGGACCGAGATATCGCTTCCGCGATGGAGCATAGACACTGGTCAACGTCTTGTCTTCGGTTGAACATTCTAGTAGACAGTGGTGTATACGCAGTATTGGAACTTATAACCGTAAAATCTCTAAGAATTCCCATTAAAATTGACGCACGCTGAAATACTTAAGATTGATTAAACAGCTTCAAATAGCTGTACGATCGATGATGATTTCAGAGATTTTCAAGCTGTAAGCAATAATGTTTACTACTTTCGTTGGAATAAATCTTCAAAGTTCACTGAAGTTTTCTGCAATATCTATAAACAATTTGCCATCCTTTTGAGCTTCTCAAGCAGTCTGAGAAAAATTAATCAAATTTTGCATGAGTATAAATAGAACAGTTACTAAGTGTCAAATGTATTAATTAATACAAATAAGTGTTTAAATCTTAAAACCTAAGAAATCATTATCGATCGTACAGCTTTTTGAAGCTGTTTAATCAATCTTATTTCAGCGTGCATTAATTTTAGCTAACCTCCATTAGAACCATCCAACTTTACCCACAAATACAGTCCGTGAACCTCTATCGTAGTTACAACTGATAACGCAATCCAGCATAAACTCCGATACTCAACGCCACAGCCATAGGTGTGAATGGGTACAGAAAAGAGGCTTACGCAACGGCTTCGACAATCTCAATCCCACAAATCATACAACAACTCAATACTTTAGCTAGCTATATTAAATTAAATGTACACCTCTCCTGCACACCGCACGTTGTCGATGTTGTGTTTAACGGTCGGTGGTGGTCACCCCAATCGAAGTTGCTAATAGTTTGGTCAATGCAATTGCTGCAACCCGCAACCAGTCACCAGGCCAGTCACACACGGTTGGAAGATGATCAACCGCTCCAAAGAGAGGGCTTTATCAGGAGTCATAATTTTTACACTTCTTCGCTGGTACCACCGCTGATTGTCACAATACGGGGATGGGAGCGAGCAGCAGAATGTCAACCACCAACGACGGACACGGGACGACGGGAACTGTTTATCACTTTTATTAGTACGCGGTTGGTGTAGTTCTTTTTTTTTTCTGACCGTACATATTTCTTTCTATAATTTTACGTTTTGCTACGTTCCAACTCTGATTCGGCACTGTACATGGGTCGTTTTTCATTCCTCGTTTGTTGTGTGTTTCTTTTTTTCTTTCTGCACCGGAATGGTCTTGTTAGCGAGTACTTTATTATTTTTTGCTTGTTTATTAAATTTTATCTTTATTTCTGCGGTCTTACGCGTTGATTTAATTTTCTTTTCCTTTGCTTGCGTTTCTTGTTTCATTCCAGATTAATGTTGCCGTCCAATGTTTAAGTACAGATTTCAGCAGTCAAAAAGGTGTTAAGGTAATGTATTGTTACGGTTATTAGTGTCTAAGTTATGACTTTATATGGGTTTTTTTTTCGTGTCTTTTTTATCTACGAGGGAAAGTAAAACCCAATCAGTACACTTTTAGTTTTGTGCTGATTTCAAGGCGGAAAAGTTTCGGTTGCACAAAGTTGGTTCGGGCTTTGTTTATTGTACATATGTAATCGAAAAAAAAACAATCTTCTTCTAAGAACCACGCATTCCTCCACAGAGATAATACCATTGTGACGAAAATTAACGTGACGCCAGTGTAAGCTCAAAACTACCATCACATAATCAAACGCATGAAAAGCACACCGGCAACATCAAGAAAGGATTAATTCCCAGCATTAAAAACCGGGGACGAATTTTTAATGTTTTGATCTTCCTTTCTGACCTTTCCTTCCTCTTATTTCATTCGCTATCGAATTCATCCGAAAAAAAGCGACAGTCTTTCGATAGCCAGGAACGAATCCATTCAATTCGGAGATTATTTCGGTCCCATTTCTCAGCGTAAGGATCCTCCGGAGAAAGATAAGCAACTCGAAAAAAAAACTTAAATCCTTGCCTTAATTGGATTTCGATTTAATCCTCTTGGGCACCCTCGCCTTCACCTGCGCAATACCGACCCTGCCGGGGCCAAGAAACCAACCACGGAGACCTGATCGCATTTTAACGAGCCTCGAAGCCTATCAGCAGAATGAATGAAATCATCCAAGAACCGTTTGACCTTCATTTACCACTAATTACGATTGTGTGTATGGTGTGTACGTCGTACCTGCCTGAAAGCAGATCATAATGGATGTGTAGCCATTAACCCGTGTAGCAACCGAGCAAACTCACCTGCTTCGCTGATGATGATGATGATGATGCTCCACGATGATGGCCCTTGGATTCAATTACACTACTGCAGCCTCTGTGTAGCCTCCTTTGCCCTTTTACAGAGCAGCGATCAAGAGCCAGAGTGTAAGAGTGATTACGATCACGACTTGCGACTTACGACGACGACGACGACGACGACTCATTGATGGCTGGTCGTTGCGACGACCGGGTTGCCAATATTGACTGCTCCCGGCAAGGACCTACCACTTCGGGGCACACTATGAGTTTGCTCATAGCATAGGCGTGTACTGGTTTTTGCGAGATCATGGCCATTGAAGTTTGAAGATTAAATACATCGAGTCAGATTACTTTTTTTTTTCGATTTTAGCTTTATCGGTCATGGGTTAATCAAGCAGGAATACCGGTGTATAACCAGGAAATTTATTGCAACGGGGAACACTTTGCATGGACCAGGATCTTCAATTTGTATCTTAAATGGGATCTTGTTAAATTTTCACTATGTATCAACACATAATTTCTGTTCATCTATTCATCCATAGATTTTCTCAATCATTTTGTTAGACTAACCCCCGAAATGTCTTCAGAGATTTAGGATTCCCCACAAAAGTCTTATGATTCTTTCCAATATTCTTCAGAAATGTTCTCTATATCAGACTTGGGATTCTTTATAGTAATCTCTTCAGAAAATCATGGATTACAATTCTCATAAATTCTCGTGAGAATTTGCATAAATATCTCACAATTAATTCATTTAAAATATTTTTGAAATATTCCTCAGAATTCCGTTAAAGTTTATTTTAGAATCTTGGAAATCGTATTAGAATGATCTAAGATTTCAGGATGTACACCCCTTTCCCATAGAATTCTCCCAAAATTCCCATTCCTTCCCTTCCCCATAGAGTTCTCCTTGATACTATTCTCAAAATTTTCAAGAGATTCTCCTTGTGTTGCGTATTCAACCGCTCGACGATCCCCCCCCCCCCTTGTGATATTGTTGTGTGTTTGTTTGTCATTCTTCCGGTTTTTTCTCTAACACGCCCGTGTTGTCAATGAGCACAGTCACAATCAAGGAATCAAAAATATCTCCAAATGTCAAAATGCCAAGCGATCAACGAACCGAATGATAACGCTATGTCAGAAATTGAGTGTGTTGCAGCATGTGGAAAATACAGCAACTGTGCGTTTCATTTGCTCTGCTGAAAGATCTGTGCCCATCGCCATTGTTTGCAACACCTTGGAAATTCCATGGAATTCTATTGATACTCTTTCCCTGAAATTCTTCTTGGAAATCCCTAGAAACTCCCTTCAAAATACCTTCGGCCTGCTACTTAGAATCCCCATTGAATTCTCCTGACAATTTCGTTGAAATTCTCTCGTAATTCTTCAAAATTCAGCTGAGAACTCCCTTGAAACGGTAAAAAGGTAAATGAATCATTAAACAATGACGATGTTCCTTAATAAGTAAAAAACAATCTCCTTAAAATAGATCGGGTTGCTCCTTAAATGATTGATCAAAATACGTTAAAAATCTTAAAATGCTCAGTAAATATTTAAAGTACGCTCCCTAAAATAGAGAAAACTGTACATTAAGCATTTGAAAATGCTCCTTAGTATGCACCGCTTTGCACCATTTTGAAGTGTAATTGTACCATATATCATCGGAAAAGCTGCTGTAGAAAGGTTAATAAGTGCCATGAAATCAGCTGAAATGTTCAGTAAATCATTGTGTGCATTTGAGCATTTTTACTGAACATTTCAGCTGATTTCATTGTACTTATTAACCTTTCTACAGCAGCTTTTCCGATGATACATGGTACAATTACACTTCAAAATGGTGCAAAACGATGCATACTAAGGAGCATTTTCAAATGCTCAATGTACAGTTTTCTCTATTTTAGGGAGCGTACTTTAAATATTTACTGAGCATTTTAAGATTTTTAACGTATTTTGATCAATCATTTAAGGAGCAACCCGATCTATTTTAAGGAGATTTTTTTATTTATTAAGGATAATTTCATCTATTTTATTGAGCAAAAGTAGGGCTATGTTTATATAATTGCCTTTCTGCAATGAGTTGTTCAAAGGATTTTTTAAATTATCGTACAGGTTTGGGCCGATGGGGCCTCAGAATGTTATGAAATTTTGCCCGTGTATGATTATATGCAGGAATAAAAAATTTAAAACATTCAGGGTGGTTAATTTTCCCGGAAAATTCTAGTTGAAGATTTCGGATTTTTCCGGACATCAAGTACTTTAAAAATTCATAATTCATGAACTATGCATTGTGGCAAGAACGTTTCATAGCGAAATTATAAGGGAATTCCATACAACAGATTATCAGATAAATGTTTTCTACGAAAATTTTCACGGAACAGAAAAATCAAAATGATTTTGTTCATGCTTAAATACTGGTGAATATTTCAGAGAGGTGACTCTTACCGATTTTGAGTTATGATCAAAGCACTAACGGCCCGGAAAATTTTCGTTCAACTTCTCTTATATTTTCAAAGTTCACAAACTTTAAAAATCCATTCAGCGATTTTTTTTTTCAATAACATTTCTCTTGCATAAAAATGTCTTGCCAAATGTTTTTCAGATTATATTTTTTATGGATTGCAAAGATTATATCCTTATGTAACGAAACATTTAAACGATCTCTTATCATTTTCGATTTAGAGTTATTTTTCACAATAAGGTGTTCCTGAAAAAAAGGTTGTTTAGCTCTAAGGCATTTATTTCAAAGCTTTCATGAAAGCCGTTCTCGAGGAATTTGTAAAATTGTTAAATATACCCATTTTTGCCGAATAAAATACATCGATACCCCCGAAAAATCCCGAGATTTTCTTTTTTTAATACGCGCTAATTTACTCAGAATGCTGCAAATACATACAACTTTTCAAGTAATCATTCTAAACGGCATAGCTTGAAGTAAGTTGTTCAAACCAGTTGGAGGTATGTTTTTCGCTGAACTCAAATTAAAAAATAAAATTGCAAATA
Organism: Ochlerotatus camptorhynchus; assembly: GCF_037179485.1. Taxonomy (NCBI): domain Eukaryota; kingdom Metazoa; phylum Arthropoda; class Insecta; order Diptera; family Culicidae; genus Ochlerotatus; species Ochlerotatus camptorhynchus. The sequence goes on from NW_027040524.1 coordinate 3,685,553, forward strand.
ACTTAAAAAAAGAGATACAAACGGCTTTTTTTTTCAAGTAAAACGTGCGTCTATAAAAAAAAACTTCAAAGTTTTCTCAAAGAACCCTTTCATGAGAAATTATAATTAAAAAGGAAGTTATGATAGAATGAACTGTAACTAAATTTATTTTTTTTTCTTATTTCTTGAATCACCATATCGGGTCTAAATAAAGCAGAGCGTTATTGATTAAAGGCTACCAATGAATTATTCATGAATATTATGAATGAATATGAATATGATTAACGAATAGATTTAAATTAACAATGATTAATGAATAAAACAATTATTTACATGATTGATGATCATAATTTTACATATATGATTAATGATTAAAACTATTCTGAATTTTTTGGGTTAAGGAACAAAAGGTCGAAAGGAAAAAAGTCATAATGACAAAAGATCGAAATGACAAAAGGTCGAAATGACAAAAGGTTGAAATGACAAAAATGGTCGAAAGGACAAAAGGTCAAAATTACAAATGATCGACAGATAAAAAGTCGAAAGACAAGCGGTCTGAAGGGACATAAGGTCGAAAGGGCCATAAGATCGAAAGGGTCAAAAGTTTGAATGGGCATAAGGTCGAAAAGGAAAAAAAAAGTTGAAATTTAGATAGGTCGATAGGTTGAAAAACTAAATCTGATGTATATATTCCGAAACTGATTTGTTATGATAGCAATCTAATTTCCTTAAGTAAAGTATGATTTTAAACTGTTTCTCTTCTTTAAAATCCATTTGTGCTTTAACATTTGGTTTAAGATGACTTGTCAGAACATTATTTTTACTTAATGGTGAACGAAGAAATACGAGTTTCTATCTATTCAATATTTCATTCCTAAAACGACGGTCACTCTTACAAATGGATGAGGTTTTGGATGTCAACATTTTGTCCATTCGACACTTAGTGCCTTTTGACCTTCCGTTCTTTTACCTTCTGTTCTTTCGACATTCTGTCCTTCTGTTCATTTGTTTTTCGACGTTTTTTCATCGATTCTAAAGTGATCTTGAAAAAATTTGTAAGACTGAAAAATTCTATCCATTGCTGTAATGCCAAGTAATCAGAATATCCCATATTTAAGATGATCGTGATAAATGAAATATCATCGATCTTATAAAAATGTATATTACCTGAAAGCATATTCATTTCGGTGACTCAAAGGGATAAAATATACTTCGTCTTCTTTCTGAGAACAAATATGATTCTGCATGTTTGAAATAAACACGGAATTTTGACTGCATTGCATTGTAATTATTCAGTCACTATTTTTATGAAAATTCCATAGAAAATTTAAGAAAATTTTAAAAGCGATCAATAGTAAATTTAAAATGAACCAATGTATTTTAGGGAACAATTCTAGGGTAGTTCTAGGAAGAACTCCTAAAGTGTGTTGACAAGAATTTCAAGGCAATTGTAGAAAGAATTTTAGCACACCCAACACGATGCCCCCGGTAAAATGTGTAATAGAGAATTGGCAGTGTTTGAAAAATTATTGTTCAGCAATTTATCGATACATTTTAAATCTATTAATACCGAATACATTTTTAACGTCTGTAGTTTCAAATGGCTCCAATAGATTTGAAATTCATCAATAAATGGCTGAGTTATTGCATGTTTGCTGTTACACATTTTACCGGAGGCATCGTGTTCGGTGTGTTAAGAATCGGAGTGGTAGAAGGATAATGATATATTGTTTGCCTGCTTGATCGGAATCGAGAAAATACATAACAAATAATTTGTCATTAACATACGTGTATCATCTTCGGCTTTACTTCATGAAGCAGCTTGCCAAAAATTTGGTCGTTTCCTTCTACCGGCCCGAGTTAGCTGTGTTGCAGGGGCTGTTTGTCACGAAAAAAAAAGAAGAAGATTATATCATTATTGCTGTACATTTCTGACAAAGCGTTATCGTTCGGCTAGTTGATCGCTTGTCATTTTGTTATTAGTAGATATTTGCGAATCCTTGGTTTTGAGTATTATTTTGTTTGTAGTTCTAAGGAGAATTCCAATTTGAATGAGTATTCCTAATAAGCTCTGAGAAGAATTTCAAGAGGGTACTGATGTTCAAGGGATATTATCAGAAGAACTCAAAGGGTATTGAATTCAAAGGATAATTTTTAGTGTTTTCTTAAGGGTTAGTTCAAAGGTAATTCCAAGAAGATTGGTATGAAATCGAATTTTCCGGATATATTATAAAATATACTCAAAGGAATTCGTATGATAGATTCGAAAAGCGTTTCTAGAGAATTCTGAGGGCAATTTCAAGTGGCTGATGCCAGATATTCTCAATTAAACTTAAGCAGAATTTCAATATATTTCTGGGGTGGATTGCACTGAAATTCTAAGGAACTGTCATGTGAAGTTCACATATTATTATGAAAATTCTGATTAATGATTATTTTCTAAACAAAATCATGATTAGTGATTATGACTAGCTTGATAAATGTTATGATTCATCACTAACACTAACAGAGAAAATTCAAACCATTTTAAGACTGAATCTAAGAACCTGCATACAGCCAGCTCTCCATAAACCGATATTGAAAGGATCATCGAGTTATTCTTCTTACTTTTCCTTACTTTGACGGTCAACACAAGCTTGTGCCTGCTCTGAATTCAAATTGAATTTTCTGAAAGTTTTTGAGGATAGCAGAATCATCTCTGAGAAAAATTTCAATACAATACTGAAGTGAACTGAATAAGAATTCTAAAGAGCATTTCAGTGAACTTTTATTAGAATTATTGAATGAATCTGCAGAAAAACCATATGATCGATCCAATGGCAGGGTTGCATGTCGGATGTTGTAACTCTATTATTGATCGCGGCATTTGTTGTTGCTGATTTCCAAATTCAAATGCGGTAGAGCCCGGCACCGATTGTGCGATCCAGCATCACATTTGAGCTTAGTCCCCATCCTTCATGTTTCACATATTGTAACGTTTCATCCTGATGTTTTGAAACTCTAAAAGGCGATCCTGGCCTTCTTGATTCATACACCTCCGGCGTCACAGAAAATTTCAAACCCCTACCATACGCCACTGTCGATTCGAGTGACGAGTGAAAGAAGACTCTGCCGCAGATGATCATGATGAATTATGGTAGGTTAAACCTCTCACCACTGCCATCATCCAAAGCACAGGGAGAGCGATCGCGAGGACGTGCCACTACAAGGAAGAACGCATTTGGCGGAAGGGAGCATGATGCGCCATCAGACTCATTTGCCACCATCATCACCACGTTTGAACCCTGGCTGGCTGGCTGGCTGGCTGACTGCATTGAAATAAAAGGATGAATGAATGGAGGATCTCTCTGAAGCAGCTCCAAACGAGCAAACTAAATAATTGCTCATTATCAATTTCAGTATAATTTGCTGATGATGAACAAATAATAATTTAATGATAATGATACCCGCAGGATAGAATCCCGCGGTGAATGGGAAGCCGTGGTTGACTACCTGTTGGTATCGTCGAGTCTGAGGAAGAAAAGGTTACATCATCAGCACAAATAGCTGTGCGCCTTCCATAATCTCAAAATGGGATTGAATATTAATTGGAAAATTTTCCTCTGGCTGTCAAAGTTGGAAGCCGAAAGAGGGCGTATGTCCAATGGTTTTTCCCACCATAAAAGTGGTCTAATCGGGCGGCACTGGGTGAAAAACGTTCGCCACCCGCCAATCAACGCCTTCCACCGCGCGTACGGAGCAAGTAATGATCGGGCGGGCTCAGTTGCAACCATAAGCTAAACGACTGATGACGACGGCGATGATAATAGCCCAAAGGCCATATATGTGTGGCGAGCGGTCCAAACAAACGGTCCAAAGGGAACGAGGTTAAGTGGACTCCTCTCAAGCCCATAAATACCTATTGCCCACTCGCTCTGAGCTGGCTTGATCTCAGGACGACCGACCAACTGACCGACGACGACTACGACGACGGCTCTAAAGAATGGATGATGACAAGCATTAAATTGCTACTCAATCATTCATCCATCGTTAGAGACTGCAAGAGGTACCTTCCAACCTACCGAGAGCAACAGGTCCATCAGATGGGGCGGCGGCGCGCGTGAAGGCAAAAATAAAACAAAACGACTTGCGTGAAAGTGCAAAAATAGTCTTTCGGGGGGCAACTTCTGCCGCCAAGTTACTACTAATGGCTGGAGGTTTGTCGGCGGCAGTGGCGCGTAATCGATGACCAAGAGGTTCGGTCTTTACCGTCTGCGTTTTTGTGTTGACAGCGGTAATCAATTATAACGAAATTATGAACCGAAGGAGGGAGCTAGAGTTGAACACATAGTTCTGCTGTGGTGAGAAAGGGTATAATCTCGCTAAATGAACTTATCAGAAATAACCGAGTCATGGGAGGAAAGCATTCAGCACACCTAAGCTGGGCATTATCTCGGCTACAACGTTGTGCTCACAAATTACGGGGTGGCATTTATGCCTCCTACCAGGCTCGGAACTATCCCACGGTTATCAAAACTTGCAATTTTGACAAGCTAACCTTGCTAGCGAAAGGTTTCAACCAGGATGCAGAGAAAAAAATCTGTTTTTCAACCGTTAATTTAATGTAACTTTGAAAATATTGTGTGTTAAAACTGTTGACACTATCTGAAATGTTTCTCAAAAAGTTATTAAATAATATTCTTTTAACCTTTCCGCGCATAACTTCTCTTCCGCACTTAAGTCACACAGAATGTACCGCCGCAAATTTCATCATCGTCAAAAAGGCGTAAAATGGTATACACCTTCTCGACCAATCAGCACAAAAGTATTATGATTCTCGAAGCAGTAAATTCTCACGCCACCGCATTTTGACTCGAATGAATCCAACACACGAAATGCTCACACGATCACGAACCAAAGATCCAAATTAGCATTTTGATCCACCGTCATTAACCTTCGAAGTAATCGAATAAATATTTAATAATATAAAGTAGCGTTTCTCAATCTATGGGTCGCGACCCACCGGTCGATCACAGAAATTCAATCATTTTGGTCATATGTATTAGAATGTTGTGCACAATCTGTATGAGCTTAAAATTATGCTAATCTATATCGTTTGGCGAATTTCGAATGTCTAAGCCATATTCACAAATTTATTCAATTTTTGGCGATTTTAGGACCTTTTGACGCTTCTCAACAATCCATTTGATGTTTTCAAGATTATTATAACAGTTTTCAGGCCGTTTTAAAGATGTTAAGGTCATTTTAAAATTTTCAAAGCTATTCTAGGCCATTTTAGTGTTTTAAACCCATTTTTGGTGTGTAATCATAGGCTACTTCAGGGATTGTGGGTCCATTTTTAATTACTTACCGATTGAAAGGCTGTTTCAATGTTATCAAAATTATTCGTTTTAAAGGTGATTTCAGTGCTTTGAGGACTTTTTCGCGATTTACTACTTTGTTTTTTTTATGCTACTAGTACGTTTCGATCACTATTTCAATGTTCTGTTTTTGGCATTTTGAAGCCATTTTGAAGTTCCTAAGGTCATGTTGGCCTACAACTTCTATCTCTACACACTCAGAATTTATTGTCGAGTTCGGTAATGTTTATCGAAATCTCAACAGTTGTACTTTCGATAAAACTTTAACCTTCACTTTCAAGCCTATTTTGCTCACAAATAATTTCAAAACACGTTGAATCTTGTTCAAATGAGCAAATCTTGTTGTTGTTGATATTTCCGCAAAAATTACTGAAATCGGTGTGTATATTCAATATTGGTGGGTCATGGACTAATGGAATTTCTCAAAGCGGGTAACAATCGAAAACAGTTTGAGAACCGCTGATATAAAGATTCACCCTCGCTTCGATATCCGACCGCGGCGCGCCGGTCGATGTCGATGATATTTTGTCCTCTTGCCGAAGCATTCCGCGCGCTAATGACTTTTGATAAAGCACTTTGAAGGTAGCGATCATGCTGCAGCCAGCCTTGATCGAATCCAACGCCGACGACCAAGTCGAACACACGGAGCTCATTAACTTCTAATGAGTTTTGTTTTTGGTCGATCAACGATTGACGACCACGGTTCGGTTCCCCTTCGACGAGTCAGCAAAACTGTCAGATTAGTATGGGTTGAGCCCCGAAATTGGCAACAAGGAAATGAAAAAGACACGCCACACATGTGTTTCGGACTGAACGTTCCAAGCTTTCAATTGACATATTAACCCTACCTACGTTCAAATTTAACACTGGATAGAACGTCAAAAGCGCTTTGATTGATAAGTCTAAGTTCTAATTTAGGACGCAATTATCTCATGTCATGATTGATTCCAAGTAAAGCATAGCTCAAAGGGCCTAACACTTCCTGATTCAATCAAACTTTGCTCAACCGAACCGATTGGGACGAGAACGATGACATCAACGACAACGACGAGGACGACGATGGACAGGTGTTTCCCGCAGCGCAAATCGATAAATTGTGCTTCTATACCACACAACCCAGCAAAATGTCAGATTGCGCGCAAGGTCTGATTTATATGTGACACAAGAAGCGTACTCGGGTAGTCACACAGACGTCCTGAGACTGGAAAAAAAAAGACGATGGTAAACAAAAGAAACGTGTGAAAATTGAGATTTTCCAGTTCTGTGGGAGAGTGGGAAGAAGGGAGGACTTGTGACTGCCGAGGTACATGTTTCGGTTTCTCGGGGAATTGCAAAGGCTTCAGCTCAGAAGCAGCCAGCTTAGTGCGCAGCAAGGAAGAAGAACATCGACGGCATCCCCGTCAGCCGCGATATCGACCAAGAAGGATGAATGCAAGCGAACCAACTGGTGGTGGTCCGAGACGCGCGCGCAGGAGGAAGACAGAGAAAATGATATATATTTTAAGTGCTAATCTCGAGATTTATAACGTATAAATTTATCCGCGCCTGGTTATTTATATTCAATTTGTTCAACTTTCTTGTTCGACCGCGCGGCGCACACCACCGAGCTATGCGCGTGTGACACATAGGGAACTTTAGGTGGCCGGGTGTCGTGTAATGGCCGTTATAGTCGTGGAAGGAATTTGTGGGAGAAATTTTGACATATCGCTCAACAGACGTGGGCTTCTAAATAATTGGTATTATTTTTGTTCTGCACAGTTTGACATGGGTGAGGCAGTCATAGTTCGATAGTACTAAAACTTTCAAAAGAAACTTAATACAACGTAAATAGTTATTTTGCCACCAGTTATGTGAGATTTGTAAAATAACTTATGGAGGACGATGGGGTAAGACGACCACCCGAAGCTTAAAGTAAAATTTAACCCAAACTATATAAAATTTCCGTGTTAAATTAAGTGAAGCTTTAGAGTATTTTCCCAAATCACATTGATTTTTAGGGAATTTCCTCTTCATTTGATGATGTTTTATCATGATCCAAAAAAAAGTCTAAATAACGCAAGAAACAAATCATGCTATAAGGTTAGTCACCTCTAAGGGTAAGACGGCCACATAGAAGGTTACTGTTTTACACAAAGTTGTACAGTGGGTCGAGGCCGATTGGATAATTTCCAGTTAATTTCATCATATTGGAAGTTTCCGTTGTTCAGCTGACCAAGACTTTCAAAATTCTGGCCAGCTTAGTTCAGATTCATTTCACTACGTGGCGCTAGTGTGCTAGTGACATCACGTTGATCATCTAAGAAGTTACCATAAGCTGAAAATCTTTTTGATTAAAAAAAAATCTAGAACATTGTTCTTAGAAAAATTTGTTCAGGTGATTGAAACCTGGATGGGAGACAGATTAGTTCACATTTTTCTCAATACACTGTGCTTTTACGTCTATCATCAGGAAAGTCTTTGTCACCTGACCAGCCTTGTCCAAGGCGGCAACTTTCTAGAGAGTCTGGCTTTCGATATATAGAACATACTGAAAGTTCACATTCATACTTGCGCCGTGTAGTGAGAAAAACTGAATACTCCAACTGAAAATTCTCGAAAGTTTTTTCGTTCGACCTCGAAAAATTGATAAGGAAAATCTTCTTGAGCTTCTTTTGATACTGTTGATATTTAATCTATGGATATCTACAACTATGGGTTGTAGGAAGAAATGACGAATGGACAAAAGATCGAATGAAGATGGTCAAACTTCATTCGACCTTTTGTCCATTCGACCTTTTATCCTACAACTATTTCATGGAGTTTGGTAGCGTCGGATTAAAAGGATACTTCAATAGTCCGGTGTAATAGATGCTCTCCCACAGTTATTATGGTGAGCTTTCTACAGTACTGGACAAAATCAATCATACGCCCATATATTTTTTTCTTTGGAGCTCGATATATCAGGTAGATTCAAACATATAATAATGGTTTGTTCTGCAACACACCTGTATGTTTTTTGCTAAAACTGTGCAGGTATAGAATATTCAATATATTGTATGACTTTCTCAATCATCATTTATAAGTTGTTAAAGGAGAATTTCGAGTTGGACAAAATAAATCATACGCCTGATGTTTATTGAAAATCCTTGTTTAATTCAATTTTCAGCTTACATTTTAACACTCTTTTTTATTTGGTATGACCACCCTTTGCTTTAAAAACTGCTTCCAACCGTCTTGGCATACTTTCGACGAGGTTTTGTAGATATCCTGAATCGATATTCTCCCACGCTGCTTCAAGTGCTTCAAAATAAACATTTTTGTTGGAAACCACTTTGTTGTCCAAGGAAGACCACAAACTCTCAATTGGGTTGAGATCGGGAGATTAGGGAGGTCATTCCAGCGTTTTGATCCGATTTGATTTGAAAAATGCCGTTGTTTTCTTCGCTGTGTGCTTTGGGACATTATCTTGTTGGAAAATGTAATTGGATTCCAGGCCAGTTTTCAGTAGCGAAACTTCCAGATTTTCACTTGACAAGTCAATGTACACATCTGCAGTTATTATTCCCTGTATATGAGCCAAGCTTCCAACACCAGACCACGCAAATGCTCCATACCATGATATGTCCGCCTCTGTGTTTAACCTTCTTTTGAATGTATGGTTCCTTAAGAGCGTCACCGGAACCTCGCCAAACCCTTGATCGCCTTTTCTGTCCAAATAACTCAAATTTGCTCTCATCCGTCCACAGAACTTGTTTCCAGAAGTCACAGTCATTCCGGCGTACTTTTTAGCAGATTCCAGTCGCTTCCGCTTGTTGATAAAAGAACGCTTCGATGCCAAACAGCTTTTCAAACACTCTCAAAGTTGCCGGCGAACAGTACGTCGACTTACATTGAGATCCATCGATTCCACGATATGCCTCGACAAATACTTTGGATTCTGCTTAGCCCTTCGAACAATTCTGATGTCATCACGATTACTTGTCGCACGATGACGTCCTTGTCCGGATAAATTCCTCACAATTCCTCGTGTTTTGTACTTTTTCCATTTGTGCTGAACAGCTCCAACTGAGATCGAGTACTTTTCGGCAATTTTCCGTAAAGAAATTCCTTTTTCACGATCGCGAATCACCAAATTTCAAACATCGAGCAAAATCTGCTTTCCCGACATTTTTCACTTTTCAAATGACGCAAACAAATCACAATGGTGCAATGCGCACGCTTCCCGGAACAAGAACTGTCAAATATTACGCCGTGATGCCAAATCTTCAGATTTTGTTTTTATTCGATGGCTAAAAAATAAAATCTTAGGAGTGTATGATTTATTTTGTCCCAGCACAAAAGTGAGCATATATTTATTTAAATTTGTAACAAAAATAACAGAATATTATAACAATTTTCATTCAGCTAATTGAATGCACCATGAGAAATACTTGAACTTTTCTGAATATACTGCTGAAATTGCGTGCAAAATAGCAAAAATATGATGTAATGTACTTTTTTGGGTTGAGCGTATGATTTATTTTGTCCAGTACTGTAAGTCTGTAGCATTTTTGCATTAGTATATTGTATGGCAAGCATAATCATATTCTATGCTATGCCCAGTAGGGTGGTTCAAAATATTGATTTTACTCCACAAAGCTCAATCGATTCTAAATCAGATCCTAATAATTCTCCCAAAATCGGAGATGAACCAGCCTGCGACTGAAATTCTCCTAAATTATGAAAATCAATCAAATCAATTCTCCCAAAATACGACCTCATAGCGAGCTCCAGCATTTAAGTTTATATGGGACTTACTATGGGGAAAATGAACTGTTTGTTCTCCTTCCCCTAACCTTTCTTATAGTAAATTTTCTCAGCTACAACTTTGCTGAATACCAGTTTTTGACTGAACGTTTTGATAATTTGTGATAGCAGTCTGGATTTTTAGTCCTGTTAGTTGTATGATCAACAAAAAATCAGCTGTTGACGTCCTCGGCGAGAATCCCTCTTCACCTGAAGATCTGAACACCTTGCTCGTTCAAGTTTAGGCCAGCTTTAAGGACAGTGATTTCGGATGATCCTATAGAGTTGAAGGCCGTAAAACCTACTATTTTTTATTGAAAAAATACTTCTGCATCTTCTTTTGTGCCATCGGTTGAAAATAATTGACATTTACTTTTTCACGAATGTCCCAATGTTTCCTCCCGCGCTTGTATCAAATAAAGAGACTGTATATGACATTGACTTAGTATCTAGTAATTTACTATTCTATCTGTACAAGTTACCAGACCGTGATGCAAACTAGCCGTCTCCTGCGTGGTCTTTCTTTGTAGGCGAGTCTTAACACATCATCGGATATCCTCCGTTACAATTTAGCAATCATAAGATTTTATTGTGGGTGTACCGCAACTTGTTCACTTAGCTATTGGATGAGATCATCTTTTGAAATTAGAATATAAAATGAGATTTCCCAGCATCCTTGGGGCCATTATTTGGCACTCTAACCCCGCATCCAACTCACACCGGACAAGATGTACGATTGGCTGCCATTAAAGCTGAAAAAGTTTTCCTCACATTTTATCGACGGGTGGTCACCCGGTGTGTTGCCATTTCCGAGAGCCTACGCAAATTACCGTACACGCGCGGCGGCGAGCGCACCCCGTCTCAAGGCCTATAACAGTAATTTCACGTGCCGGGAAAATTATGTTTGCAGTCTGATGGCAGCTGCAGCAGCGCCCGCCGCCGGGAACTTTACATAAGTCTTCCGGACCCATCGGTGACCCAAATCTAAGCGAAAGTTTCACTCGGTACCGTACTGACCGGCTTCCTATTCTTCTTATTCATTCCACAGGGCCTACCACTCCACCTGCAGATCGACACGTTCGAGGATCCACGGGACACCAGCGTGTGCCATAGGGGTTACTGTCAAATCAAAGTCTTTTGTGATAAGGTAAGTGAAACACACGGTCCCCCGGTCTATTGTAAAACAGGAACCCAACAAATGTCTTCCCCGTCTCGTCTCGTCCCGTCTGGACGTTCAATTGTGCATCGATCGATGCTCGTTCGCAAGTACACACGTCCACTTATCCGGCAAATTTATCTACCTGTTGTTGTTGTTGCTGCATCCCGAGGGCGATAAATGTTGGCGGGAAAGCTATTTCTCTTGACCGACGACGTCAGTGGACCTTCAAAACCACTCGACATACCGCGTTCCACGGCGGAGGACGACGCGGTAAAGGCGTGCGGGGGAGAAAGCATCAACCCAACATCATCCACCAGCACTATTGAATTATTAATTTTCCGCGCTCGATCTGCGCGAGCGCATCTTTCGTATTTTTTTTTTTTTTTCTGACTGCGGGCTCTACAACGATCGATTACACGCGCGCGGTGCAACGACGTTTAACTTTTTTTGAAGATGGGCAGAAAAGTGCAACAGGTACAGAGCATATAGGCAGCAAAAGGTTGCAAGTCGGGAAGAAGAACATCCGATTGATCGGAGCGAAATTCGAATGCAAATTAATGATAATTTTATGTTGATACTCTATCATACTTTTGGCATCAAATCAATTTATTGCAGTCCGGGGAGAAATGGAGTGAGATTGAATAACCGGGAAAGGTTGCAAGGGGTCATGTTGGATGTGCGGAAAACATTGTATGAACGTGAGAGGAGTAATGGATTTGATTGGGAATTGTGGAAATTAATATGGTCCAATTCATTTAACTGATGAATTCAGTAAGGGTTTCTCCAAAAATGATTGCAATATAGTTTTGTCGTAATATAATGCTGAATCTCTTGATTGCTAACTAAATTAACGAAATCCATAACAAATGCTCAGAAATTTCAATCTTATTGTTTTATCATAGACGTCAATGTGTTCATGTACACGGTAAGAAAAAAGTACCCAAAAGTAAGTTCTTTTCACTCATCTCGGCACTATAGTGCAGGAACCCAAAAGTAGGTAAACCGGGTCAAAGTAGTTTTCATTTACTTGTGTGCAATTCGTATGGAATTTTCCACTAGCTTTCTACCAAAAAGTAGGTAAATATGATTATACTCAACGTTGGGTTCCCACCCTTTACTATCCCTGTTGGGTGGATTTGCTTCTCTGTTTTTGACAACATTAGAAGGAGAAAAGGAGTCAAACTAGTCAAAAGTAGGTAAAAGTGAACTGGTTGGGTACTTTTTTCTTACCGTGTACCTCTCTTTAGCTCAGCTAGCTCGATGTGCGGTATAAGAGGTGAGGAGAAAGGAAACTAGTGGACTCTTTCATTCTGACGGTGTTCTTATGCAACAGCAGACGTGACGTCACGTCTGTTGCTGCATAAGAAGACGCGAGAACGAAAGAGTCCACTAGTTTCCTTTCTCCTCACCTCTTATACCGCACATCGCAGCTAGCTGGCATTGCTACACTGTACCAAAACAACATCCTCTGTTCGAATGAAACCTCAGACAATTATAAATAGATTATACTCCTTTCGATACATGAACATTGTTACGAGAAGCGAACGGACCTCAGTTGAAATACGTTATGCTCTCTATAGAATAATTGTCATCCCAAATTTCTAATGCATATGGTATTGGTTCAGCCCCATAACGAAAATCATCCAAAACGATGATGTAAATAATTCTATCCAACGTCATTTGCTGATCTGAGCTGACAAACGAGGTGGGAACATAATCATCGCTATCAGAGGTGGTACGAACATTGGTAAACCGTGGAAACTGAAGCTTGTCTATTTCACGGTGGATGATGTTTCCTCTACCGAGAAACGAGTCTTGGAATGACTGTTCATGGCTATGCAATATGGAATGAAAACAATCGACTTATAAATCTAATTTAAGGCATATGCAAGTCATCCTGCATATGCAAGGGGCCTCCCTTAGCTCAGTCGGTAAAGGCGCAGCTACAAAGCAAGACCATGCTGGAGGTGGCTGGGTTCAATCCCCGGTCTGGTCTAGGAATTTTTCGGGTTGAAAAATTTCTCGACTTCCCTGGGCATAGAAGTATGATTGGACTTGCCACACAATTATACCAATGCAAAAATGGTACAGGCATCGAAAGCTCTCAATTAATAACTGTGGAAGTGCATCTAGAACACTAAGTTGAGAGCACGCAATAAGCTAATATGCGTTATGCAATAAGCTTGAAATGCGAAGAAGAAGAAGAAGAAGAAGTCGTCCTATTATTAAATTGTCGTCCTCTGTGCGCTGTATGTTTTACAGTCAATTTTCAAATAAATATCATCATTTATTTGGATGATACTCATATGGATGCTCATCAGCTGATGACGAATTCAACCATAAGGCAATCATCCGAAATTCGAAAGCATATTGTTAAAGAGCTCAAGCAATGCAATGATCCTTCGAAGTATTGTTGCGGATGTTTTCGTTCAGTGTATTTCATTGATCGTCTCTCCACTTTCGCTGCAGCTCCGACAGTATTTGAGTTACTCCACATTTCCACACCCCATACAGAGGAATGACGTTGCGTGTCCGAACCGATGTCGTTACAGTCTAAAGCAACTATGACTAGATAGGAATTGAAGTTTAGTTAGGTTGAAGTTTACCCGTCCATGCTTTCTGTTCTCCTGCTGCCACTGGGCCATCGATTCCACTCTCACCATTTTCGTATTTCTCTGGTTTCCTTCCGCTCGGTATCCAGCGCAGCAACCTAGCCTGGACCTCCGTATCTCCGTAGATACACTAGCCGGAAGTCGCCTCTAGCTACTTCTTCGTCCAGAGTTGTTCAGCATGACTCTAGCTACCGCGGTGATGGCCTTCGCCGCCTTCTGGCAGACATAGTCGACGTGGCAGTTGAAGTTAAACCAGTCATAGCTCATCACTCCCAGGTATTTCAACACGCGCTTTGAGACTATGGTATGCTCGCCAACGGAGATTTCTGCCTACTGCACCCGCTTTGTAGTTACTGGCCAACAGCGTTTCCGTTTTGTGGAGGACTATCTGCTGATTCGCTCCTTGCATCCAGTTACCAACCGTTTCAATCACTACGGTTACCAACACTACCAATTCACCAGCACTTCGTCCAGTAAACCGAGCTGCCAATGGTGGAACAGTCCAGCAAGTGACTGGTCACGCACATGGCGAAACATTGCATCGAGGAAGCTTACTTCAGCGCAGAGGACGATGCTTTACTTGTTGGTGAACGAAAAGATAGAGCACCGCAAACTGCTATTCGTGATGCGGCGAGTAGATGACGAAAACTGTACGCATTGTGGCAACCGCACAGCAGAAACTCTCTCCCACAAATTTTGCGCTTGTGCTCGCGTCGGCCCGGCTTGGACGGTTCTTCAGCAGAGAATAGCAGGCATCTTGGGTGGATGGAGGCGACTCGAGTTCGAAAACTTGCTAAGACCTGCCCTATTAGGAATACACGAAGGGCAGAGAATGGCAATTCTGAATATGTTTATTACATATATCTACCTCGTTAACGATTGTAACGGTAGAATTGATATAGCTGAATTGAACTTTCACCTTGATGTATCAACTTGACGGTAAAACAAAACAAAAACTTTGTCTAATAAACTGACAAATAAAACTTCTTTTTTACCAAAAAATAAATAAAAAAATGCGGAATGTGTATGTGTTGCATAATTTTGGGCGACGTGTTTCTCAGCAACCGAACGAATTGGACGCAACAACCGCCAAATGAAAGGTATTGTGATACCATAGAAGAAAGATGGAATTAAGGAATTGGTCAACTGGTTCCGGAAATATGACTGGAACATGTTCCGATGAAAACGTGTCGTGAGTTTAGAGTTGGCCTGAATCGTGTTAAAACCATCATGCGACGCCACGTGGACCAGATTGGAGACATCTGGACGTGTTCCGACAACCCTTGGAAGTTATCAGTTTCTGACTTGAACCAAAACCCATCATGCGACACCTTCAATCACAGGAGAATTCAAAACCAAGCAGAATGATGTTTCAAGCGCCCAGGACTACATTTGGGCTCATCCGGATATGTTCCGGATACCCCCGGGGAAGCAGCCAGTTTCAAACTTATGTCAAAACTACACACAAAACAAATTTCTCTTACATCTAATGTAAGGATGGATTTATTACATTCTCTGTATGTGTTTTATGCACCAAATGTAATGGCAGTTCTTGAAATGGATTGCAGCGTTCAAGCATGTTTTTTCCAAAATGCATATTTTTATGCTGTGCTGCCAATTTGTTATTTATGTATTGATGTTATTAATTCTCGATTGATAAATCGAGATCTTCTTCCTCATGTAACCTGATGCTCTCATCAGAGTGAAGTACTTCCACCATTATTAATTGAGATCTTTATACGTCAACCAATGAATGAATTTGTACTCTATGTAGCCAGCACAATGATAATATATGCTCAAGGGGTCGGGAAAATGTCCATCCCGAAAGATTTTTGAACCCGAACCGGTAATCGAACCCGCCGTCTTCGATTAACGAATACCATGCCTTAACTGACTGCTAAAGTGCTGCGTTAATTGTTGCTAACTAGGTCACCATCAGTACACACTAAGTAAGATAGAGTGTTAGGTAAATTGAAAGAACCTCCAGGACATATTGACAACAGCAGTTCTACAGAAATGTTTTCGAAATTCGCGCAACAAGGCCCACCATCACCATCTCGTCCCGGCACATCGCTCCGGGTCGTATTCGGGTGAGATCATTAACGCTTCATTCCGAATCATCCCGGCGAGCACTGAACCGGGGTGGTAGCGATCGGTGCCGTTGCGTACTAGCTCTAGGGCGTAAACCAGCGTGAAATGAGAGCGGACAGGAGAGGTTCTCGATTAGGAAAATGTGTGCGAAAAGCAAAGCAGAGCACTGGCAATCTGCATCCTTCTCGGCCGGGCGCCCATCCCATCGTCATCGCCATGTACGAACCGTTATAGTTACATTTTAATAGCGAACTGATGATGCCACCGCTCGGTATTCACATGCATGCCAGGCTGATGAGCCAACCGCCATCAAGTGCAAAATAAGAAATGATCTAATTATGGGTGCCTTTCTTTCGGACTGCGGAGCAGAATTCCTTCAGGATCTGTCAAATTCTTTATGTGTTTTTTTTTTCTTCATTCAGCGCATCGGAGGTTGAGGCGAACGGTGATCAACGCGTCAAGCCTACGTGCACTGCCGTGGACTAAATGAAGATATAATATTAAAACTGTTTTTACAGCTTAAAATGCGGTAAAAAATAATTATTATTGTCCGCGAAGGTAGGCAGCACAAGTAGCAGCAGCACCAGCAGCAGTAACAACGGTGGGTTCGCAATTTGCATTAAGTAGGATGGCGCGATCGCGGACTCTCGGCCTGAGAGGCGATGATCGCTGTAAATCTCACACACCGTAGGAATTAGTGTTTATTGCAAATGAAAACTCCGGACGCGATAGTCGGATCGTCCCACTCGTGTCGTTGTTGTTGCTGTTGCTGCTGCCACTGCCACTGCTGCTGGTAGAGTCCTATCCGTCGTCCGCAATGAACGAAGAAGTGTAATTATGCACATAGCTTCGTTCGATTCGCCAAGATATGTGGGAAAATAGGAAACGTACCTTTGGGTATAGTTAATTCGCAGGAGGTGCTAATGGTGAACTGTTTATAAGCCGCGTTTGTAGCGTACCTCAACATTGTTGCATGTCACTAACAGAAACGTTTACTTAGCTAATCTAAATCTCCCTGTCACCCGGACGATGGAGTACCGATTCTTCGCATTCAGCCGACGACCCGTAAGGTACGGTTCCGTCCGTGCGGTACTCCATCGGATGAATAAAAACGCAGCTAGATATGTCAGGCCATCATTTATTTATGAGCGGGTCGTAGTGAAAAAAAAGCGAAGAATGCGGCGATCGATCCTATGGCTGCGGTCGCGGTCCCGCAGTCGGCACAAGTGTTCAAGACGATATTCAAAATTGCAATTATCATAAATATCATCATCGGCTAGGTTGGTTGCGTCTGGCGATCGCTTTGGGATTCGGAAGCGATGCCGTGCACACGATGAAAAAGTGCGCATAATCACACCGATGGCCATTTATTATAAATTATCGATCGCGAATTCAGCTCTATTGTGACGGCGATTGATCACGCGGTTGGCCTCTCGCGGTTTCGTCTGCTGTCCAATCTATCAGCGAACGATGTGCATACATATGCCAACGATCGCGCACGGTGTGTTCTGTTTGTTTTAGGCAGATCTGTACGGTTGGGCACTTGTTTCCAATACCTCTGGTATCTGGATCCGCTAGCTCTCGTCTTCATCATCATCATCGGCAAGAGCAGCGGCAGCGGCAGCGTTTCCTCTTCATGTCATGATCGATGAAATTTGCCCAAGCCTCTCGCAATGTGCTTTTATTTCTCGGAACATCTCGGCGCACAATAATGGCCATTATGGAGAAATAGCGAACCATCGCACCATCATCAATATGGGCACACACAAACCGCCCCTTCCTACCTCCCAGAAAAAGCCCAGCTGTACCTGAGGGGAATCAGTGACGAACGACGTGTGGTGCGTGAAAAAAGTGGCTATACCGAGAAAAAATAGCCCTCCCGGATAATGATGACGACAAACGTACCGGGCAGCCTCCGATAATGGCGTCGGAATTTATTGTTCTTTCTCTGCGCGAGCGTTTAAGCCTTTTCTTCTAAATCTCCATTCATCACGGCTAATTCATCTTGTTATACGCGATCGTCATCGCGCGCTCGCTCGAACCGAAAGATCTTTGTTTCTCAGACATTCTACCTCACATATACGCACACACATACACACTCACACGCACACTCGAATCGCTAGACATAATGCGCAGAGAATCTATAGGGACTTTAATAGATTTATAATGATTATTTATAAGTACGGCCGTTACAACTGAACCCTAATAAATCTCTGGAAGCTTTATGTTTTATGGGTGTTCAGATAAATATCTTAATTCAAACATGTTTCGCCTCGCTAGTAGGTCCGTTGACCGTATCGACGATTTGGTGGACGGGGTCCGACAGAGATGGCAGATTTTTATTTTGCTCTGTGGTTAGTTATTGCTCGTTGGTGTGAATCTAGTTGTAGACTTCCATTTAATCGCCATTCGGCCATTCGGCTAATCGATGGTAGATCGAGCATGTCTAAGTAATTAATGAATATCCAATCCATTGGTCTATTTGACGACATGTCTCACCTACAATCAAGGCTGCAAATGCTCATTTAACATAAAAACATTTTTCTCTGGATAATGAAATTAAAAGATATGATGGTCACTGTCACTGGTCACGGTTTTACTTGTAAGCTACAAGAAGAGGTTACTTAGTTTGTGTTTGTGTGACACAACAAACCTGTCAATTTGCTTTCTAGGAATCACAATCAGTGATTTTATGTGTCAAACACATACTTTGAAACCTGTTCTTGCATCTTACAAATACAAAATATGAACATGATATCTAGTGCTTTCCGAAAAACATTTATTTATCTGAAATGAGTACTATTTGCAACCTTAAAAACTGAGTAAAAATTATTCTCGCACTGATTTAGTCCCAGCGGCCGTGTTCACAGCTCGGTAAAGGTTGCCTTTGGTAAAGTTGTTAATGGTCAAGACAATTTGGAAGGCAGATAAGAATTCACTCATCAGGCGGTGCTAGCGTACCATTTACTGTCTAATTATTTGATCCTACTCGCCAGCTCGACTAGATAAAAGGTTGCTCTCTACGGCTCCAGCAGTTCTCAAACTTTTGTTGATAGCGACTCACTTTTTAATAAAATCCGCTATGTCGCAACTTACCTAAATCGAAGACGGTTTTCGTTATAGTGATCCTAAAAACGCTACAATGACTTAACCCTCAACTGCCCAAGCACACCTTTTTGCGGAGTAAATTCAAAGACCTGCTACAATAACTAAAACGCAACAAATGCTGTGCCAAAGGTTGCAAAGATAAAATATTTATAAATTTGCATTTTCAAACAAAATCATTCCAAAATGTTATCTTGAAAAAAATGTGTCCTGCACAGTTCGAAGTGTAAATTTCTGTTCAATATGATTCACATAAATGGAGCGTCACATATCGGGGCTTATTACGGATGTCACTTCATGGTGAAAACTTGTCACTTGTCGTCACGGTAAAGTGATCCCCATTTGATTTGTACGGCAATCACGGCTCTTAAATATTATGAGTATCACTTCCTTATCACCGTGCAGTGACACCCGTAATTAGGCCCATCATATAAGTTTACATGCAAAGATGCAAATATTGTATACAAATGCCTATCTTTGTAAACAGCATTGTTTACAAGTTGTTCGTTTGCGTAAAATAAAATACAATTTTACGTGAATGTATCTTTGCACCACAATTAAAATTCAGAATTTTAGCAGTGTGGGATTTTCAATGAAATTGAAGGAATGCTCTTATCTTTTAAAAAAATCCATTGTAGTAACATTTAAACTGATCAGATTTTTATTAAATGTTGGCCAGAATTTGCTCTTGTATTGTAGTTTCAGTTAGCCAAGTCTGATTAAAATGAATGCAATTGATTGTGACAAAATTGAAAAGCTTTTTTTTACAGAAGCTGCTCTACACAGTTCGAAAAAGTAGTGTAAATTTCTGTTCAGTATGATGCACATAAATGGAGCGTCACATATCATATAAGTTTACATTATATATCATGTAAAGTTCTGAGACATTTCATGCAATGTCGCAAATATTGTACACAAAAGCCCATTGTTGTAAACAACATTGGCTACAAGTTGCTCGGTTGCGTGAAATGGAATACAAGTTTACGTGAATGAATGTTTACATCACTATTAAAATTCAAAATTTTTATCTGTGTACACAGTTCGAACAATTAGTGTTAATTGGTGAAACTATGATGCACCTAAATGGAGCGTCATATATCATACAAGTTTACATTATAAATCGTGTAGATTTATGAGACATGTCATGATATATTCCATAGATTGTATGCAACCGTCAATCTTTGTACGCAACATGCAAGTTGCTAGTTAACGTACATGCATGGAAATTTGCATCACCTCTAAATTCAGATTTATTTTATGTGTAGATTAACTTTTGCAGATCAAATAAATTGTCCACATTTTTTTAGATTGGTCTTCGAACAAAATTATGCAGAATTATCTCATCAAAAACTACAATTTGGGCAGTAGAGGGACGAAAAAATAACAGCTTTTAGGATGCATTATGGCAATATGGGCACACCCAAATGGATGTAATGTCGACCTAAATGCCCCTAATTTGGGCCCATATATAAATTCAGCAATCGACTAAATTTTTAATAGCGACCAAAAATATCCGTTAGTATCGTCCCAATGACACGTTCATTTAGATAAAATTGATAAATAGCAGATTTTTAGCGATGGGCCCAATCTTAGATCCATAGGTCAACATTAGAGCCATTTTCCCCTGTATATAAAAATTTATTTCTGTCTGTCTGTCTAACCCTTATAGAATCGGAAACTACTGAACCGATCGGCGTGAAAATTTTGGGCATTAAGCTTACCGCTAGAAAGATTATCTGGAAGCTTCTTTTATTTTTTTTTTTTTTCTTTATTTAAGAGATTTTTAGCCTTAGGCTAGTTCATCTCTAGGAAGCTTCTTTTAGAATCTTCTTTAGAATCTTCTTTAGCAGCTTCATTTAGAAACTTTTTCTTTTGAATCTCCTTTTAGAAGCTTATTCTAGACGCTTGCCAGTCGCTCCGTACCTCTGACTAAACAAAAAAATTGGTGGGGTTGTGTACAAGACACGACCGCGTGGTTGACGTAGACTACGTTAAGCTGTGTAGTGAAGCATTTTTCTAGATATTGATTTAAAATACAGTAGAAGTAATTTTGAATTTCCTACTTAGAAAAAGATTGGTTAAACTCAGGACCTCATAAAAATGGTTCCTAAATTACAATCAGATATGAGTAAGGCTTTATTCAGGTGAGTTATTGCAGCGTCCAACAATAACTTCAAGATTTCTAGGACACAAATCTTGGACGGTTGTGATATCACTCATGAAATTGGAACTTTGTGTACTGCACTGCAGCAAACGTGAAATTCCAGTTTCTGTGACATAAGTTTTGTGAGAGCAGATATGTGTGCTCTTGAAATTTTTATGTGGCACTGAGATTGATCAGAAATAAGGTTTCCACAGCGATTCAACTTCAAAACGCTAAAAAATGCACACACAAAACGGAGTGCACAATTTTGCACCAATGCTATGCAACATTTCGTAGTTGATCGGAAATCTCGATTAGCCATAAATCCCTCCAATAAGTTCTCGGTACATCTTTTATCTACCGATTGAGCAAAAAAATACTAAATAATACTGTTTTTTAAAGATTTCGGTCGCTTTTTGTAGACGCCCTGCATCATTTGGCATAAGTGCACGAGGCGTTTCTATGGTGGGAAAAAAGTGACTTCCATATCTATCACAGATTACAAATTCGCCAGTGAGCATGCATAAGGGCGTAACCGCGATGATCGATTCTCTCTTTTGTTAATAACGTGCGTTTTCTGTTGCCTTTGATAGTCAATACAATCTGTTACAGGTTACAGCACTACATCGAACATATTCCAGATACTATGTTCGGCTGAACATTGCGTTAGGTCCTAAGTATAACATTGATCGATTCACTTCGTTGACTTTCTCTTTCGTTAATAACTTGAGCACATAACCGTTTCTTGTTGTGTTTGCCGTAGTAGATGCTAGTTAAAAGCTTCTTTTATCGATCTGTGGGCTGAAAATACCTTCTTCCTCTTCTTATTCGGATTTCAAGCATATTTCTTAGTGCATATTAGCTTATTGCGTCCTCTCAACATAGTGTTCTAAATGCACTTCCACAGTTATTAATTGAGAGCTTTCGATGCCAATACCAATGCATAAATATGTATATTGTGTGGCAAGTGCAATGCTACTCTATGCCCCTGGAAGTCGAGAAAATTTCCAACCCGAAAGATTCCCTCGACCATTCCGGGAATCGAACCCGCCGCCTCCGGCTTGGTAATACCATGCTTTTACTGACTAGGCTATGAGGCCCCCTGACTGAAAATACCTGGGAATGTCTTTACATGGCCGAGGGAATTCGGACCAAGGAGAAAGTCAATGAAGAGAGTCGGTCAATATTACTTAGGGCATAATGCAATGTTCAGCTTGAATTGTTTCGCTTAGCTGTAGTAATGTAAAGAGAAAATAGATGAAGAGAATCGATCATTACTTTTGAAGAATTATGTAACTTTTCAAATTCTAGCAGCACGATGTGCAACCAAATGGTACTCGATTATGATGACTGGGTTTGGACGTTCTCCCCGTTCTTACGTTCTTATTTCATGAAAACAGTGATAAAATTATCACTTTTTATTTGTACACTTTTCAACAGTTTTTTATTGAACATTGAAAAAGCTGTAGCTGATTATGAGAGTTATTTCCTATCGATTGGTGTATTTGGATTTTAATTTCATCTATAAATGACAATGTTATAACCGTTCAAAACCTTACACCTTTTCGTGACGGTCGTAATTTTAGATTTTCGGTTTCCCCCACTACCTTCCCGTAAGACGTAGTCTACGTCAAAAAAAAATACGGGCAGGACAGTAAATCGGAGTAGCTATGCAGTAAAGGAGCAATTTTCTAAGCACTAAGGAACATTTCATCGTTTTACAGTTACAAAAACCATTTTCTCATTTGACGACCACAGATTGAATAGCATGCTGTGGTTGTCAGTTGCATTGAAAATGTTTCCCTGGAATGACAATGTTAAAAAAAAATTGTTTCAAAAAGACACCAAAAGTAGCCCTAAAAACGCAAAAACATCCTTAATATCCTGAATGGGTTTGAGTTACTACTCAAGTTAGCATAGGCACGTTATTTCGCCTTTTTGGCTATACCAGTGTTTGTTTGTTCTGATGAGGCCCGTATATAGCAAAAAAAAAGGCGAAATAACGTGCCTATGGTTAACTTGGGTACAATATTTAAGGCTATGCACAGGATTTTATTTTGACTCAGATTTGATTATCCCCACATAAATTTTCCATAAAACTCTCAAATCTGAAATCCTGCAACACTTCTACGGACAGCTTGGAAAACACTGGGCTATACAGTTCAGGTGGACAAGATCTATTTAATAACTGATTTGGTAACAGAATTCAGAGTACCCTCATCAGTTGGCGCTAGAGTGCCATTCAATTTCAAATTGTTTACTTTAACTTGTCAACTCTAGACTCTAGATTAAATAGCAGGTTGCTATAGTTGACAAAGTTGTGCAGTTAGATAAAACCTATTGACAGATGGAGAGTTCGATCACCAGGTGGCTTTAGTGTGCTTTTAAATTATGCTTATTTAACTCACAATCATTCATTTCCAAATCGTTTAAGGTAGCGTCCCTGTAGCGTTCTTTTTCGTGTTACGCTTCGCAATTGCACATGTAAAAATAATAAAGTTTCTGTGAATGCACGTAGCTGAAACTACTACTAGCAAGAAATGTCTGAAATTCACAGATGTATAAACCTCGTAGATCTTGAGTTGTTTGCTCTTGAAATTGCGAGGTGTCTTGGAAAAATGGACTCTACAAGAAAACACCTTTATTAGGTTCAAATGTCTTAAAGACTCTACGGAGCCAAGTAAAAATGGAATATTTGTGAATATAAAAAAAATAATATGAATTCATCTTGTACTTCCTAGGAGGTGACTTGCATTTTGCCATTTGTCATTTGCCAGTGCCCGTGACTCCCTTAATTCTTCCATTATTTTTTTCTATGCCGCCGTCACCGGGTTTTAATGGTACGAACAACTCGATCGTAAGCGGATTTTGATTAGGTGCACGGTGGCCTATTGGTGACCGTTTTTGCTTGCCAAGTTGAAGATCGTGGGATCAACTCCAGGCTCCTTCACCCAATAGAGTGAATGCATCGCTTTCTTTCTCAACATGAACACATCATTTCAATTTAGTGTATCGGTTACCAAAACGAACCCCTGCAGCAACCCTTTTATCTAACATTCCAGCGATTTCTCGTGGAAGTGCAGAGTATTTCTTAACTTCCAGCAAAGCAAATATCGCCTATTCGTTCCCCAATTGACCTGCATTCGGACGCGGCCAGTGCTGGTATTACCTATTGTTAAGTATGAGAGCATCAGTTGTTGATGATGAATGCTAGACCGAATCATTATCAATTATCTATATTCAGAAACGCCAATATTACTTTTAAAACAACCAAATGCCATGAAAGACTCTAAACTAGAACCGGTAAAATGGCAAGTGGAACCGCCAATGTTGCCTCACAATGGCTTAAACAACTACTGAAGAATCTAAAGTTTTGCGCTAAAAAAATGGAGCAACCACAATTGGTCTCAAATCGACAAAGGCATTGATATTTAAAATGACAAGTGATCTTTCTCATGCATGCTGTGCAATACCAGCGCTCTGATCACGTCGGAATACAAATTAGGGAAAGTGAAGGGCATAATTGCCATGGTACACGCTTTACTGGAAGCCGATAAGCCCTCTGCACTTACATGAGCATCACATGAAGCAAAGAGAGCACAAACGATTTTATAAATCATGTTTCATGAAGCACCAACTATGGTCCCCCTCTGTAATGTATTTTCTAAATGGCTGGTCACCCTAAAATGCTACGTCATGTATGCATCTTTTCTAGTAGTGTTTAGAGAAAAATCGATACGCCATATCAACTCAGTAATGTAAAGAAGCTTGAGATAGAACTCATCATCTCAAAAACGGTTGCCATTAGGTCACCGAGCCCCTTATATCACAACAAATCACTGCAACTGACGATCGTTAAAGCCCAGCATATAGCTATTCAAATGAAAATACGTCTCTGGAAGGAGTCAACTATCCCTAGGTAATGGATCGAGTATACGTCATATTTTACCGAGGATATCACTTTTCCACAATGTGGGCCTACTCTTAACTTAACCTTTATGTGCGTGAGGATTTTTTATCTTTTTTCTTGACCTTGTTATTCAAATGGGAACTAGGCACCCGGATTACGCACATAATGGTTAATGTATGAAGTTCAAAGTGTATAAATATTAATTGATCAAATGGAAAGATCTCACCATTAGGGTCCTATGTAAACCTCGATATGTTAATTGAAATTGAATAACCGTATGTTTTTGAGCCTGCAGCCCGTCACGAATATCCGACTGATTTCGAGAACCACGCTTCGGTTCGATACGTTGACGAATATCTTTACATTCGGACTTGTTAGCAAGTCAGAGTCAGACAGTTACATCCTACGCAAGTTTCAGACCAGATCAGCAGTCAAATATATAGATAAAACCCGAATTTATCCACCTATGGTGTGATCAGACCCTTCTTACTTATTCAAGTTTATTTATTTTATTGTCATTATCAGTGACCAAGCCCCCCACCCCCGTGTCATCCAGTGACGCTACGCCACTGCCTGGGGGTACCCGGAATATATCCGAGTGTAGTCTATTTGGTGAGGCTACCAATCACCTTATCATCGTATTTCAATGTGATTTAATGGGTTTTAATTCAATTCATATTCAAGCAACTTCCTCGGGGTACCCGAAACATGTCCAAGTGTGTCCAATGTGGTCTGGAACACTTAACACGACTTGCATTGATCTTATTTTTGAATTCTGTAGTAATTTGATGTGTCGCATGATGGTTTTGATACGTTTTCCGTTAAATCCAGCGTGAAGGCCCATATTCACCGGATCTTATTCCGGTCATATCTCCGGAACCGGTTCACCGATTCCAAAACCGTTCAATAGCGTTCAATGGGACCCCAAGACCTATCATTTGGTGCCGAGTTTGTCCAAATCGGTTGAGCGGTTGCTGAGAAACGTGAGCGCATTCATTTCGTTACATACACACACACATACACACATACACACGTACACACACACACACACAGACATGTTCCGATCTCGTCGAGCTGAGTCGAGCTGAGACACTCGGCCCTCCGGGCCTCGGATCGATAGTCGGTTTTTCAAGTGATATCTATACCCTTCTTTGTAAGAAGGGTAAAAATCAGGAACATTTCACCTAAGAAACGTCAAAATGGCTGCCAAATTTGTTTGAAAAAGGCTGTTTGGACATGAATATGGACAAACACGTTTCAAAACGTCAAAATGGTTTCAAAAGTGCCTAACGTCAAAATCTCCTTTAAACGTTAGCTTTCAGCCAAAATAGTCATAGGAAGTCAAAATGCCCGTAAAACGCCTAAACAACATCGCAAATTTTTTGAACGAAATGCCAAAATGACATTTAAAAAACACGTTGTTGTCGATTTATATATTGGGCATTTTGCAAATAAATGTGCGTGCGGAAAGGTTGATAAAAGTGCGTTTTTACTTCAGCGTTTTGGTGTCTTCAGCGCACATATTACTTAGTTTATAAGGAATCAGTGCGCAGAAGACTCCAAGACGATACAACGTCAAAGCGCACTTTTTCTAGTGATTCTGAACTTTTGAGGAGTCCAGTTTCAAATACAAACTACAATACCATACAAAATGCTAAGTGGTATTAAATGCAGTGGCGTCGCGTCCATATGTGCAACCTTTGCACGGCATAGGTGTGAATAATTAAAAAAAATGCGTTTAGATTTTTATAGATTTTATGGTCACATTATAGCTGTACTTCTTTACTCCAGACCACAAGTGACCATAAATACACTATTTTATAGTGTAGCTCAATCAAATCTTCAATCATGGTTTGCTTCAAAAAAGAGGATGGTCTGCCTAATCCCTAATGCATTGATTTTTAAGCATGTCGATATCTCAACCATCTCAAAACAAAAAGCGAGCTTTTTTGGGTGGCGGGTGGCAAGTTTGTGAATGATCAAATGCCTGATGTAAGCCAAGCAGACCTTCTATCACCTCTTGAAACATACCACAATACATGGCGGTTTGCACCACTAGTTGTAATTGAAACTTTCACGCGTCAAATGGGAGCAACACGGAAACAGCAGTCTGATACGCTTTGTACGTGTATCATACTTGCAGACCGGTTTGAATGTGTGAGTTTAAATTAGAAGAACATTTGTAATGTATGGGTGCCTAAAGCGTGCATTTCGCGCTGTGCACTTGGATATCTGATTGGAGGGCAAAGATAGTAATGGAGAAAGAGAGCGCAAAAGCTCGCTCCCACTCTCTTGTCAGTTGTAAATCTCTCAATTACCGATGGTTGCGCCGGTGCGCCTGTCAAAACTTATGAGCTTCCCCATGGTTCATTCTGATAGTGTTGTTCTGATGAATAAAGAGTTGATTAATTCAAGTTTGCTAACCAGGGGATTTCATGAATTTTCTCTAGATTTTGACACTGTTTTGTATCAAAAATTTTTTTCGGAAGTGTTTGACGGATATTCTTCATTGCACTTCAGTCGAAAGAGTTAGCCTTGTGATAAAAAAACGAGAATTAGTTTAGTTTTGCAATTCCTCCTACTTCGGTTAGCGCAAGAAAGGCCATACAAGTTTTGTTTACACAAGATGATAGGCGCTTCAAATGTTACGTTAGGTGGTTATTAATATGGTAATTGAGAATATGTCCCTCGAATTCATGGAGCATTGAAAAATAAAACAAAAAGTAATATGTGGTAATAAACTATAACAAACAATGTTTGGTGCACATGTAAACAAATGAAGCACGCGACGCCTCTGATTAAATGGTAACGAATTACTTTTTGTTTTCCTCTGATCAAAATTGTTTCAACTTCCTATGGAAACAAGCTTAAGTTTTAAAATAAATTGACATTAAAAGAGCTATTTTTCACAGCTTTTCACCAATCTTTGAAAATCAGTATTCATAATGTTGAATTAATTTGATCCTATTTTTGTTCAAGGAAATTTCTCACAACTCTTAATGAGATTGATTACGACTTTTTATTCATTTACAGCTTTTATTTAAAGAGGTAACATTTAAAGAAATTTGTCATTATATCAAAAAAATTATCACTATTGTCAAATAAAATTACCACAACTTCTACCCATACTAATCGCAACTTACGACGTAACTGATCACATTAACCAATAAGAGTGCGTAGTAATTTAACCGGAATTGTCCGCAATTTCTAATGATAATGGTCACAATGTGCATTGTGCCAATAGGGCCAAAGCACGAACGGTAATTTAGACAACTTTTGACCAATTTCGAAAATCGACACAACTTTTAAAGAAACTGGTCGCAAAAGAAAATAATTGAAAAACTTTTTTGACGATTCTCGGTTTCCAAAATGTCCACCCAATATGTCACACCTGTTAACGTAAATTTTACACATAATAAAATCATTTTGAAAACAAGTTCCCACAACGAAACGCCACATAACCAAATCACCGGAAAATTAAGTCACATTTCCCGCTAATGATAGCAACGAACCGTGTAAACCAGGTCGCATACTCCATCAACCATACGAGCGCGATAAAGTAGCGTCGCCAGAGATAAAATATAAATTTCAGTTCCTAACCAGCCCCGTGTGTAACGCCACAATATTCTCGCCAACGCCAACTAAATGTGATAAGTGTCTCCACGTCCATCACCCGGCCCCTCGTCGCCGTCCCACCGCTCCACAATGTGAAAACAACTTTTCACCGAACTGATTACACGCAAACAAACTCCCCTCTCCTCCTCCTTCGAACAGAACGGAAGTCAAATCAAGAGCAGCTAATTAGCGAAAATGAAAACACAGAAAAAATATAAACTATACGTACCCACCTCTCTACTAGGTATACCTACTTGTCGCCCATCGTTGAACGACGATCGCGCAGAGTTCGTTAAGCCTTCCCATCTATCACTCGGCGCAGCGGCTGGCTGTCGCGGTCTCCTCGATCGAACGGGGCTCAGAGACTCAGCCAGCGGTGTTGTCTGTTGTAACCTGCTTCCTTTTCAGAACACTCTCAAGCCCCATGACTTGCACTCATTATCGCTTCAATAAAACTTATTGAAAAATTGTTACGCGTCTCGTGGTCGTCATCGACGTCGAGAGACAGAATATATCGACGAGTCATGTTTTTCGCATCCCGCTGCTCCGTTCCCCCGGTTCACAGCACTTCCTCAGGTTGGACATGATCGCGCCACCAGCAACGAGAAAAATTTGATATAGATTTTTATGCAGTTTAATCCACACTTTGCACTCAGCAAGGCAGAAAATGGCGTTTGACGCGTCGCAGAAAAACGGTGCAGAGGAAGATGATAGAACGATAAAAATGAATAATTAATAATAAAAATGGCTCAATTAAATGATGTTTTGCGCGATGATAGTTCCCTGACAATAATTAAAACTAATCAACATTGGATGGAAGAGGATCGGGAAAAATAGAGGAAAAATGTCGGTGTGGTTTTGCATAAAAATTCACCATTAATTTATGCACATTAGTTCGCCCCATTTGCTGGTGTCACGACGCGCCATGCCAGTCTAGATCGTAGACACGGCTACTCTTCGGAAGCTCAGTTTGTCATTTCTGAGTTGCAGTCGCCCAAGGAACTCCTGGTAGCACGGGTAGCACAGCAAACAATGAGTGTCAGTGTCGATCACCGGGTCGCGATCGTGCATCGGCTATGGATTCCGTATTGACAGCTCTTCGTGATTGCACTTGGCTAGGAATTGTTCTCGTGACATTTTTCGCTTCGGGGTATGATGGAGGTGTCGTCAGGGGAGTACAAGGTGTAACAAGTTTTACCGATATAAGCGTAACCTTTCCGAGGAGCTAATGCCTTTCTCACGAAAACAATCGAAAATTGCCGAAAGAATGGGATACAGCAGAAAGTCAAATCATAAATTGAGGCCAGCGGACAACAAAAGAAGTGAATCCGTTTTGAATTTCGATGGGGGCCAAAGTGCAGGCAAAGGCAGCTTCCATTCAAGTCGAAGGCCCGTCATCTGTGGTCCAGGAAGCAGCGAAAAAAGGAAGATGATTATGATGAATGTAAGACAACATAATTCTCATGTTTGCCAATAATTGCGTGCATGCATATGTATGCATGTTACATGTCTCGCATTAAATAAGCGAAAAAATGTACGAGAGAGGAACATGAATGCGCACAGCCAGGCTGCTCATCGAAACAAAACCCTGTATGTGCGATCTCGTCGAGCCCTGGCTGTATGAGCGCGGAGGGCTTTTAATGTTTATGGGCCCGGTTTCTTCGACCGGGAGATCCGGGGATTCGGATCCCTGGCAGAAAATGTACCGTAAATGTTTATTAAAATCCCATTATTCATGTAACGAAGCGGGAAGGAAATTGGCTGCAGCTTACCCAATGTGAGCGTACTGCATACTGCAGGAAGCGAGACCGCCGGGACCCTTCAAAGGCTGCCAAGCCAAACAAAATTGATTGCGATTCCGCTCGCTCAACTTATCCATAATCAACGAGATTAAAAGGATGCGAAAGATGTTTGGGGTTTGAGTCTACTTGCTGATCCGCGTTGCTCTTGCTGTCAAACGCGACGCTGCTGCTCCGATCCGATTGCACAATAACCATTGACGTTTGCAACAAATGTGACATGCTTTGCACCAACGCAAGGTGACACTTTAAAATGTTGTTACCCTGTGGTGGTCAGTTTGCACAAAGCAAGCTTGCGGCAAAGATTTTGAATATTAATATGATTAATATACGTATGCATTTTTTATCTGTGTCTCCTGGGGTCTATCGATTACTCACGTTAGATAATGAGCCACTGATAACCGAACGCTTGAGACACATTCCGAAACGCTAAACTGCCATCAATACGGGACCATAAATTGAACAATCAGAGCTTAAGCACATTATATAAACATAAAAAGTGACCCGTCATGGTCCGGTCTTGTCGTCTGGCTGGGGGGTGGGAAGCTCTCTCCATGTCTTCGGTATGAACATATGTGTGTCGAATAACAGGTGGAATGACATGCATTGCCTCGGGGTCTTTTCTGCACGGGCATGGAAAATATGGGGTGTAAATTTATGTCCGTCAGCTAGACTCCGCAGTCGGCGGCGGTGGTGTGCAACGCGTTAGCGAGAAATGCGACCAAATATCTAATTATTCAAAATTTCAAAGATCCAAGCGATAGCGACCCAGCGCTCACACATCCCCACTTCGTCGTATCGTCAACGTCGGGCGCTTGAGTTGGCTCCTCGATGGAGAGGATGGAAGCAAAATCGGTGTCCGCGCATAGTTTTACGACGTCTTTAACGGGAATTTTATCTGCGCGTTTATCAAATGTCGTGCCTACCTCTGGAATTAGGGGAAGTGCGGATGGACAGGCGGGTTTCTCCCATCTCTCAGCAAACAGACTGAGGTCTTACATTAATCGAAATTGAAAACTATAAAAATCTGAAGTACCACTGCACTCGGTAGAAATCTGCTGGATGCGTTAACGACTCCCTGTGTTTGTTGGTCCCGATGACGAAGACGACCACAGCGGACGGATGCTGAGAGGACTGCCTCACCGCAGCAGCAGCTACTGTTGTCTCAATCCCATATTTTATGCTGTAATTTGCAATTTAAGCACTCTCGGCAGCCGTTGCAACTTTGCGGTTTTATTACACCACTGCATCAAAGAACAAACGGTGCTCAGCCGAAGAAACGGAATATTAAATTTTATAAGTCCATCTGTAACCTCCTTTTCATTTACTCTCCGCCAGCAAATCTTGTGTTTATTTTTGTACAATTATAATCATTACCATGCTCCTCCAGTCAGAGCCAACTCATGTCACTGAGTGCTCGCGTTCGTCTCATCAGTCTACTCACCAACGGCAGAGGTAATAATCATAACCCATCGGTTGATCTTCTCCCAGGATCCGGAGCCCTCGGGGGATCTAGAACCCTTTAGCATAAATGACAGCCTCTGTGATGATCGCTTTATTGCGGAAGAAAGGAATTAATCGAACGTTCCACCTCCCGAAGGCACACGATCGGCTACAATGTTTGCTTCTACTTTGCAATAAATCCGTACTTTATTGTGTCAATCATTTAACGCACCATCAATCATGGTGCTGTAGCTAATTTTGCACACACTGCCTCTGGAGTTCAGTGTCAAAATCTGACTGCCTTCCAACTTGTATAAGCTGCAGCTATAGAAGAGCCTTCTAACGGGACACGACAGCGTTGGCGTGCCTCAACGATGATAACGATAGCTTGTCACGCGCGTTTAGATTCCCGTAAAATTGTGTTCTACTCGCGCAGAATCCGAATAGCGAATGACCACATGGTGAGTGCAAATTGCCCACGGAGAAGACTGCGCCCGAGCATGAATGAAACTGAGCACGGTAAGTGTGCAATCGATCCTAGCGCATGCTCCGGTCGTAACATGGATGAATGGTAACTGTGCTTATTGCCGGGTGGAAATAAATATAATCATAAATTATGTACGCTCTCCTCTGGGGCTGAAATTGCTGCAGCTTCCTCATACATCGGCCGATCGGATAAAATGTGAATGAAACCGAACCGAAAGGAAGTGTGTTGTAATTCTGGTAACCGCCGCCGGAAAGGAGTTCGGTTACAATGTGTGTAACGCCTTGGGCTGGGTTTCCTCTTCCTGCTCCATTCGATGCAGATTAATTGTTATCTTGCGAAATTGACGATACGGTCATCAATACAACCTGAATCACATTCCTGCTGCCTTGAATTTACGAAAACAATTAAGGCTGATTACATTTGGTGAATTTTAACTTATTTGACAGATGGAACAGTTTCAAATAAACCTGCTATTCTACCAGACTTATTTCTGAAAGATCAGGAATCAATTTTGAAAAACATCGTCTCAAAAATCGAACGGTAATCAATTTCAATTTTATTTTCGGCGTGTCAAATTTAAGTGAAATTGTTCAAATGGAACCCAGCTTTAGGCTCTGAGGCTTATTGGTAAATTTTCTCTTATAT
The DNA here is from genome assembly GCF_037179485.1 of Ochlerotatus camptorhynchus. Taxonomy (NCBI): domain Eukaryota; kingdom Metazoa; phylum Arthropoda; class Insecta; order Diptera; family Culicidae; genus Ochlerotatus; species Ochlerotatus camptorhynchus. The sequence goes on from NW_027040524.1 coordinate 3,718,665, forward strand.
TTGACAAATGGAATTTTTTTAATAAACCTGCCATTCCACCAGACTTATTTCTGACAGACAATAAATCAATGTTGACAGACACCTTCTCGAAAATCGAACGATCAACAACAAAGGGATTTTCGAACATCTTAATTTATTTTTGAAGTGTCAAATTTAAATGAAAATTTTCCAAATGGAACACAGCCTGAACTATTCGACGATTTTTTTGACATAGGACTACGTCTTTAATTTCTATACTGGGGTACACTTTGTGAAAACCGAAAAAGGAACATGAAACAAAATTATGAAAGATTTTGAACATTAATAACTCAGCTGCCCCTGGATCAATTTCAATAATTTTATCACCAATCGATCAGAAGTATGTCTACGCAATGCTTCCAATTGATGATTTTCAACAAGAAACTATTGAAAAAGTGGTAATGTCAAGCATTATCCAAAGTAAAAAGTGATAAATTTTCACTGTTTTCTTGAAATAAACGTTGTTCCCAAACGCAGTCGTCATAAAGGAGTACCACTTGATTGCACATCATTCTGCTTTAACCTGAAAAGATATAAAACAACGCTGCTGGCAGCAGAAGCAGTGGCGGTGTCAAACGTGTCTCCGGTCTGATCTACGAGAAAACATGAGGTGTGCTGAAGGTGTTCTTGGAAAATGTGATCCGTGATGCTGTCACTGAACACGCCACGGCCATCGATGTCGTCTACGCTTTGAAGCGACAGACGAACTCTGTACAGTTTCGAAGGTTAAATCATCACCAACTTTGGCAGCAAAACGGCTTATTACAGTAAAAAGTTAGAATATAATGTATCTGCCTGTTGGTCCATATTCAGAACCACATGCCCCCAACGACCACACAAAATGCTCTCCAGAGTTGTAATGTTGTAACCAAACTTGGAAGCAGGGGTACAAGTGATTTTGATCGATTCTCTTCATCAACTTTCTCTATAAAAAAAAATACTACAAATTTGGTACACATACAAATCAAAAACGGAAAGAGTTAAGATAATAGATGATCGATCAATTAAAAGAACTAAATTTTCTTCACATTTGTTCCGTGCCCTAGCGGTCCTACGTCAAGCTCCCATTCGTGCCCCTAGGCACAGACCCTTCTACTTTTTTGTTTACTTTTGGTTAAAGTTTGACCAATGGAAAGTTATCGATTAACCCTGCTACCCGAGCGTGAATACTTCTGACAGAAAAGAAGCTAGATTTTGACAACCGTTGCTGAGTTGTGCTCGAAAATTCGAACATGTAAAATAACTTTCGAAGTATAATTTTTACCCACGAGTTAAATTTAACTCTGCAATTGGTTCACAGCCTAAATACGTATTGTACTTGATTGAATTAGAATTATAACAATTCTTGCACGCTTCACGCTTGTTCCAGCACGCACCACCTGTCACTCAACCAGTCAAGGTCTGCTTCTTTGATCGTCAACACTTGCCAGTGCATGCTATGTCACTTTCAAGAATCACGCAACGCAAAGTTTCTGAAGAGTGCCAATTTCGACCGATTCCATCGTTACGCTGCTGACTCAATTTTCGACTCACCATTTACACAAAAACCGAACAGCAATCTCTGTCATGTCCGTCAATTAAATCACCGCCTATTTTGTTTACATTTTAATTTCTTCCCTGCTTGGATCCCGACCTGTCCGGTTGTTTTCTCAGAATGACACTTTCTTATTCGCTACGACATACACACAGACAGGGCAGCAACCAGCGACAGCTAAGCTGTAGCGTGGAAAAAAGAGCGTTAATAAAATCATTTGAAAGGCCATTACCTCAACTGACAGCGCGGTGTAAAATTTCCATTTTGAACGCTACTCTCCGAACGATAGCGAACTATGCGAAGAGATGCAAATGCACTCCAGCCTAGTCCACCGAGCGCAGAAAAGGATGCAACAATATTTTACTCTTTTTTAATGAAGATAAGCTCCGCAATAATCTCACGCGCGCACTTATAAAAATGAAAAATATCTATATCTGTTAAGCATTTACCGGTTCCCGCGTGAATTCCACTTGGCCAGTCGGTGTAGATCGAATAGCTGGGAAGCTACTTTTTGACTACAATTTATCGTGAAGAAGTTGGTCACATTCCACAAAGGGAAGGCATTTGCTGTCCTGACATTCTATATGAGTTGACCAATGTACTGACATTTTCATGATTTTCTCTTACAGGGTGCTGAGCGTAAAACACGTGACGAAGAGCGACGTGCTGCGAAACGCAAAATGACTGCTACTGGACGGAAAAAGTTGGATGAACTCTACCATCCTGTTGTGGACCGGTCCGAATTCTACACGATGAGCGATCTGTTGAAACCTCCTGTACTGTTCACACCTTCGGAGGACATTGATAAGGTAATATTCTCATCTTGAAAAAAAAAGCATGATTTAACTATGTTAACTCGTTTACAGCTCGCCTCGATGGATTTGCAGTTCTACGGCCACGACGCAGACTCGCTTTCTGGAGGTTCAGACAACGTCAAGTCGCCCTTCTTACTGCATGCCAACAAAGCCACTACACCTACCCTCAAGTTCCACAATCACTTCCCACCAGACGTGAATACGTGAGTAAAAAGTCGGATAGAAATTCCAAGTTTCGTGCCTCCTCCGGAAAACCGAGGAGTAGCTACTGTTTCGAACACTAACTAATCTGCTATTTCTTTCGCGGTTTCTTTTCCTCAACAGTGACAAAAAAGATCCCAGCATCATCATGGACGGATCGATGGTCAGCAACATGTCTGAATTCAGTCCGCAGATCAAGCGACAGCGGATGACCCCGCCATTGAACGAGCGGGTAATGCTGTACGTCCGTCAGGATAACGAAGATGTCTACACGCCCCTACACGTAGTTCCACCGTCGACGGTCGGGCTTTTGAATGCTGTAAGTTGACAGTTGCTCGCCGTACCTACACTGAACAAAACCAAAACCTTGGAAACTCAAAATACTTTTCCGCATTTCCAAACAAAACCACACCCAATTTGCATCTACCTTACCAAAAAAACACACAAATCTACTGCTACGGTATTTGCACCTTGGTGTTGAATGTAATCGCAAATTTGATTGGATACAAAAAAAAATAAGCCTGGAAAGGGACTGTACAGTTGTCAAAAACCACCTCTGACAGCTGTCAATCCACTTTCTGGACCACATAGAAATTGACAACAAAATCGGAAATATTTGCGCCAATAACCAATTTTTAATTAATCCGCTTTATGTTTCTGTTTAATCATTAATTAAGGCACACTAGAAACACCAGCCAAACTACTGCTGCGGCGGTTTCATAACCACACAAAACGGGCACCCAATTTTTAATACCTCCTCCGTTATGGACACTAATTCCTCAAGAGCAAGGGTCGTATTAACCATGAAGCAAAAACCACCTTATCTGTGTATGTCCCCCTTTCCCCTTCTTCCGAGTGAATGTGAATGCGCTTATGTTTTGGGTTTATGCTAATTTAAAAACAAATCTAAAAATCCTATGTGACTAGCATCACACATGCACTCAACTGAAGCTCAGCAACAGCAAACAAAAAAAATACGAATCCCGGAAGCTAGGTTATTAACATCATTCATCTGTCATATTGTTTGTTTCTCGAATACTTCCTCCTTCCGCGAGAGCGTGAACACGTGATTCGCGGCACTTAGAAGCTTTCAAAAACGCAAAGCTGTCAGTTTGCCATTCCACACCTTCTCGCAGCACAAGCAGGATTACAACGCGAAAGTTGATTATTGGCACAGACTTTTCCAAATTTGTCGTCCCTCAGTCCAGAGATAAAAAAAAAACTCAAAGCTACCATCTACGGAGTCGAAAAAGTATTTTGTTTTCCTCAATGCGCCAATTCCAAAGAAGCAAATAGCTGGAATTTGGTTTTACGCTCCGTTTCCAGCTTGTCCTACAGTTGTTTTCTCTCTCTCTGCTAATTCCAGATTGAAAATAAATTCAAAATTTCGACGTCGAGAATAAATAATATTTATCGCAAAAATAAGAAAGGGTAAGTTGCCTCATTCAAAACGAGTACTATTGAAACCGTAGATTTCCTTCTTCTGTCTGTTTTCTTTCCTCCTCTCTGAAACAACGTCACGATCAATGCAACCATAGAAACCAAAAACCAAGAACAAAATTTGCTCACTTTCATCTCATCCATTCATTTGATATGCCACACAAACGCTCGTTGTTTTCGCTAACATAGTTTGCTATGTTTTACCAATTTACTAACGACAAAAGCTACCTGTGTCTAAAAGCTCTAACAAAGACGCATGCTGCTTCCTCTTCAGCTCGGCACAACAAAAGGGAAAACCGAACAAAGGGAGAAAGCTTGCAACGTCGCTTGCCAACACCTAAATTTATGCTTCAATGCTAACACACCCAAAAAGCATGCGTGACTTGCATGCAACTTATATAGAACATCGAAATATTTATATAGGTCATCGAATAAGGCAGCAATCGAGACGCACGTGAACTAATTTGCAACTGTCATTCTCTTTTCTTTCGTTTTGTTCACAGGATTACGGCGAGAATTGACGACGACATGATCAGACACTATTGCAATGAAGACATCTTCATCCTGGAGGTCCGACAGTACGAGGAAGATTTGTACGACATCACGCTGACGGAACTTCCGACGCATTGAAAATAGAGAAAGGCGAATAACATTCGGTTAGGTGTAAGAATTTTACTTTTTTGTTTTCGTAGTAATTTCAATTTTCGATAAGAAGGTTAAAATTTTTGTTCGACAGTGCCTTAGAAGAGACATTTATACGTTTAAGTTGTACATTGTTGATATAGGAACCCCGAAAACTCACTCGTGAGCAGCGGCAGATGAATAGCACTCGTACGTTTAAGATATTGCACGTTTTTAGTTCGTATTGACCTGTAATTGATTAGATTTATTTATTTATTTGTAAACAGAACAAAATGATACTTAAAATAAGATCTGAAGGATGCAACATCGTAAGCTCCTCATGGCAAGAGATTCCGTGGACAGAAACGTAGTATTTTGGGGAGCAAACTTTCTTTTTAATATCCATCGAACGCATTTATCGAACCTAGTTTAATTGCAATTTCAATGAACAAAACAAGCTAGAAATCCACTACAAGATCTCAAAATATTTGTATTTTATGCGGGCATCACTAGAGCGATCGGAATCGATCAGACCTGGCAGGTGCCCACAATTTGTTTTGCTCAACTGTTGGAACGATTGTTTGGATTGATTATGGTGCGCTCATTCTCCCCAGGCCACCATGATTGTGTCAATGCCATTTAAATTGCTGCTTGCCAATCGTTCCAATCAGAGTAGATTTCAGCCATAAATTTTTAACAATTAGATTTTAAAGATTATCTTTTGTCTTCTCCTGCGGAATGAGAATTATTCTTTGATTCTAAATCATTTTACGATTGAACGTACTTTACAAGACAGAATCATAGCATACTAAACTTTTTGTACAACAAAATAGTTTTTCTTTATTAATAGCTGGTAGCGATCATCCATCGGTTGCAATATTAACAATAATGATTCCAACGTAACAATAGCATAGAAGGATAAGAGTAACTTTTAGGATCGTAAGTTTGAAGCGCTCATTTTACATTCCATGACAGAGTTTATAATTTTCATTCCACGCCTTTTCTGTTATTCTTAGCCCCATCATCGTACTTCTACTCTCGAAGCATTCCAAGAAAGCATGTTTTAACACATCTTTAAAATAATAGTAAGAGTTACTTTTAAGGAAACCCCTCTGATGAAACTGCCATACTTGAGAATACAAATAGTGAATAAGAACGACGTCTATCAACCTTGACATCTAGTAGAAACAATACATTCAGCACTAATTGATAAGTACCTGAGAGATTTTAATCGAAATGAGACAGAAAGGGAAAGTATTTTTAAAGCGAGTGCAGTTTTTCAAAAACCGAACTGCACGTGACAGCGAAACACGAGTAATGCTAATGTGATATTGAAAAGGAACGCTACAAGATTTTCGTTATCTAAACAAACAAAAAACTCACTCGAATGCAGGCCACTAGTGGACTTACCGCATTTCCGCAGAAACACAAAAGTGCAAACATTCTTGCCACAAATGATTCAGATAATCGTGCCCAAACGTCAATTGCCATACATATGATCATTTCCCTCCTCAAAAAGTCCTCGGTGGCCAAACTGCACAAAGCACACAAATACACACGAGCGCACAACTTTCCACAAGTTGAGTTTTGAAAACATACTTCCGAGCAACGCTATTCGAAGTTAACTTTAGTGAGTAACTTGCGATGGAACGCAATTTGCCGCTCCACACATCGCAGAAGAATATTTGCAATATTAATTTTACTAATCTTAAAAGAGACTAGAACATAGTTACAGTATTTAACACGGAAAACAGCTACATTCCTGTTGTGAAAAATCTTCTACTCACGTAGGTAACCGACTATAAATGATTTCTTTTGGTGGTGGATGACGGTCAACTTTTTGATAAATTCTTCTGTATTCTTTGTTTTATTGTTCCCATCTCTATAATTTTAATACTATTCTCAGTAGTTAAACGATAATCACAAAAAGAATGCAGTAATGATTTTCTTATAGTAGAAACAAGTTTTGCCATTACATACACGAAGAAGAATAGTCTCGAACTATTGGACAAGCATGAGAAAAAATGTGACTAACAAATAGGATAAGCTAAATGAAGAAAATTATCATTCCAATAGTAAGGTAGTTAAGAGATTTATAGTAGAAAAAATTCGTTTCTTATTATGAAAGTAAATTTCAAAATTTTCTATTGTTATATTTTATGAATATTGAATAAAACATGATTTTTACTAAACATCCTGGGGTATACACTAATCCATTAAGGCTATCCGAAATCGTATGTGCCTTACCTTTCCTAAGCTAAGGTGGTTCGAAGCGACTTCACATTCTGTAGAATCCCGTAAAAAAAAGAACGATACAGGCACAATGAAATGTATTGTAACCATACAATAGAATTTATTGTACTTAAAATACATTGTATTGTCAGCAGCTATAAAATAACCATATAATTTATAGTTTCCACAATAGAATCTATGGTAAACGTGGAAATCTACAATAGAACAAGGCGGTTGTTATGTATCTTAACCGTACAGAAAATCACTTTTTCCCGAATAAACTTGAGTCATTTACCATTAATTTTATTGTTTTTCTATTGTTGAAAATTCATGCTCTATGGAACGTATTGTAGATCTATTGTAATAACAATATTTTAAATTTACTTGTATGATATACATACGATAGGATCAATTGTTGGTAATAGATTGTGTTGTGATTTTATATAATTTTATGGTTATTGTATGGTTATTTTTTCCGGGATGTTACTCCTACTAGCTCAGTTTGTAGCTGCTTGTCTTCAATTTCAGTACACGCTATTTCAAAACTACCCAAATTTGGGTAAAATAGCGTGTAGCCTCTCACACCACTTTTATTGACGTATTGTTAATAGACTTCTCTGACGTTATTTAATAAAGGAAACAAGAAGTGAATACAGAAATATTGTCAATATCGATGTATTGACGTCAATATAGAATGTATAGACTTCTCTGACGTTTATGAATTGCACAAGTATTAGTGCAGAACTTTGGGTGAATCAAAGGTTTTCTTGCAATAATACTTATAATTTACCCCAAGCTCTGCACTAATACTTGTGCAATTCATAATCGTCAGAGAAGTCTATACATTCTATATTGACGTCAATACATCGATATTGACAATATTTCTGTATTCACTTCTTGTTTCCTTTATCCGATTGGCGCTGTAGACGACGTTGGGGACGTCGGTGTTTTTTTACGTGTTTACCGCGTGTGGCGGAAACGGCCGAAATGACCGTGTATCGCTAGAAGCGAATTCTAGATAAAAAGCCGTCGAACGGCTGTTCGACGCGTTAATGAAAAATCTCCATACAAAATTTCCTCAACTTCTACGAAGTTCTATGAATTTATTCCAATTTCCATATTTTTTATAACTATCTTAATCCTACGAAGACCTCTAAACATCTTTGCACTACGGGAAAGACGCCTATCATCTACAAATATTCCTGAACATCTGGAAAGTTCAATGAAATTTAATGAAATTCACAAAACCTCCTAGAAGTTCATGGAGCTTTCTTGAAGTAAGATCTCTGACAAACTGCAAACTCTAAACTGAAGCGAGGCTCCGAAGTTTATTGAACTAGTTTTAGATCTTCTACAAAATTCCCTAAACTTTTTGAAAATTCCTTACACTTATATGAACGCAGCTCCTCAAAATGCTACGAAATTCGCAAAACTTCTACAAAGTTTGCTGCACTTCAACGTTTCTCGTTTATTTTCCGCGAAGTTCCACGAACGAAATTTCTTGAAGTTGTAATTTCCACAACTATTCCAAGTCCATGAGGCTTGAAAAAGTGCTCTAAAATTATATAGAGTTTCCCGATCAATAATGAGCTTCCCTGCAATAAAATAATGTTCCCTTTACTTCTACAAAGCTCCTCAAACATAAATAAATTTTCCACTTCTACGCAGTTTCAGAAGCTTTCCAAGTTCCTTGTTTCAACGAATTTTTCTGAAGATCTGTGAAGTTTCCAGAATATCTACTAAGTTTCCTCAATTTCTACGATGTTCCCTGAATTTCTTAGAAGTCCTTGAAGTTTTACGAAGGTCCCAGAAGTTAAAGAAAAATCCCTGGGCTCATGGCCAATTTGTGGAGCCATAAGACTTCTTGTTTAGCTATCGATTAAGTAACGATATAATATAATTTCTAAAAATTGTTTCTTCTAGTCCAGAACATAAGAAAAGTAGTCAACAAGGATTTAAAAAAATCTTTGTTTGTGGTCTAATTTTATTATTCCCTGTTAAATAGCAACATCGAACTTGACAAGCTTAACAAGATACCGTTGAGTCAAATAAACATCAAACATTCTGGGAGGGCTGGATAGTTCTGGAGGGGGCCTGGCCCCCTGGCACCCCCATTAGCTACGCCAATGTTCACTGCACTTCTTAAGAGAAGTTTGTTAGCATTTTTCTCCTCCCAATGCATCCATTCACGGTAATTGTCATGCTCATGTTTGTTTTGCTATCGTCCACACGGCTTATGAGAACGACACAAATTTGAGTTTAGTTCACGAACATTTTACTCAGTCTAGGAATAGTACCAATAGACTGAGTGAATCCAATCGTTACTATTCTCATATTCTATATTTTTTCCTGGAAAAACCTAGGAAAAAAAACCTGGAAAAACATGAGGCAAATTAACTCATCGCTGTTGCGATTTATGAGTTTACTAAATTAATATTTGGGTGGTTTTCATTGGCCGTGTACCGGCCTTCTCAACTGCTTATTCTATCAGGGAGCCTACCGAAGACATCATTTCTTCTGCATAAAGATGGATAGTTTTTTTCTATCATCCACCCTACTTCATTGCCCTTCCGTCAGTGAACATACCGGAGACATTTTCATTTTGATCAATCTTTTTGTTTTAGTCTGCCGGCCTACACGAAAGCTAATTATTTTATTCATGTGTTTCACTTAAACACTTTTGCCAAAACATCAGCCTTGTAGAGGAAATTGATCGAAGATTGGGCCCATCGCTAAAAATCTGCTATTTATCAATTTTATTTAGATGAACGCGTCATTGGGACGGTACTAATGGATATTTTGGTCACTATTGAAAATTTGGTCGATTGCTGAATTTATGTATGGGCCCAAATTAGGGGCACTTAGGCCGACATTACATCCATTTCCCCTACATTCCATAAGACAAACCATAAGAATGCATAAACGGTATATGTGACCATTTATACATTTAATTTGACACATCAGGCATAACATTTAATAACGGCACAAAAGCATTTGTAAACAAACTTTCTAAGGCCTTTTTCACGCAAACCAACAACATAATCGGATAGGGGCAACTACCACCTTTCCGAAAGTGGTATTGGTTTGCGTGGGCGTGCTTTGGTTCGCTTGTAAAGGACCTTAAAAAGTTTGTTTACAAATGCTTTTGTGCCGTTATCAAATGTTATGTCATGATCGTCATTCACTTTTTTGTAAGGCGTCTGCTAATAAGCATATAAGCATAAAGGTCACTCATATAAGTCAACTTATGGATACCAGCAGCAGCTGTAGCACAAACGAAGTGACAGACGGAGCGGCTCGAGAACTTTGGTGACGCACCTGCTATTGCAATTTCTCAGTGTACCACATGGCAACACTACTACCACAAACGAAGGGACAGACGACTAACTGGCGAAGAAATCCATTAAAATAATGTGGTTCACTGTAATAGAATTTTCGTGGAAGCTTGTGCCATCATCCACCAGATGGGTTAGTTTTTTTTGTTTTGATTTGAACAAAGTTGATTTTGTGTATAATGATTCTTTGACAGTGTGCAAAGAGTTTATCATTTTGTCATTTTTTTTTATGCATTTTAGTTTTGAGTAGACTGAAAGAGATAGAACCAAAACATTCTAATAAATTTGGTGAAAATGCTAGTACAATCCTGTACAATCCAGTAGTAGTGGTGTTGCCATGTGGTACACTGAAAAAATGAAATAGCAGGTTAGTCACCAAAGTTTTCGAGCCGCACCGTCTGTCACTTCGTTTGTGCTACTACTAGATTGAACTAGCATTTTCACCAAATGCACTAGAATGTTTTGGTTCTATCTCTTTCACTCTACTCAAAACTGAAATGCGTAAAAAAAATGACAAAATGATACGCACTCTTTGCACACTGTCAAAGAATCATTGTACACAAAATCAGCTTTGTTCAAATCAAAACAAAAAAAACTAACCCATCTGGTGGATGATGGCATAAGCTTCCAAGAAAATTCTATTACAGTGAACCACATTATTTAAATGGATTTCTTCGCCAGTTAGTCGTCTGTCACTTCGTTTGTGGCTGTAGTAACAACAACAGCAGCAGTAATGGAAGCAGAGCAGCCGAAGCAGCATTACTGGTTCGTGAAGCTGTTATGCCTGATTCACGGCTTTATTGGTAGGCTCCAAGAAAGAGTGGCCGAGATATAAGATCGTGTAAAAAAAAATCCCGTCTGAAGGGCGGTGGATTGGGAAACGTCTCCGGTAGTCAGTCTGACAGAATAGCCAGTAGAGTACTCTGATAGAAATCTTCTTATTGATGAATTTACGTGACGGTTGACCAGCATATGGAAATGATGTGAAAATGATAATGACGTTTTGCTACCTGTCAAATCGTATGGAATATTTTTTAGTACATCATCACTTTTGTGGTGTTGGATTTCAAACCTAGGTGTCACATGCACTGGTGCAGTTTCGCGTAAATTCGACAGTTAGCATGCATAATGGCGAATACGCGATGATCGATTCTCTTCATCGATTTTCTCTGTGTAATAAAATAACAAATAAATAAATTTAACGAGTTATTAACAAAAGAGAACATCGACGAAGAGAATCGATCGTCGCGTATAGGCCCTTATGCATGCTCACTGTCGAATTCATCAATACCTTTGGAAAAATTTTATTGCTGTATTGCTGATTATTTATAAAATGTATAAGTTCGAGTATAAGTCAACCAATGAATACCAGTAGCTGCAACTGTTTTGTTTTCTACTCATCTTTTGTATATTTGCCCTCGTATTTGCCATGGTATACACTGAGCAAATTAAACGCCGGAACTAATTAAACAAAAAATATTAAATTTTATTCTTCATTTGTATGGTTCTGTTTCTGAGTGTACGTACCAATCACTCTGACACCATTTCTGAAGGGCTGGGCTGATCAGCTGATTTTAGAACAAGACCGTTTGACGTTGCCTGATCCTGACAGTTCTTGTTGTTGTTTACTTGTGCGTACTCGCTACTGTTGTGAATAATAATCGTTGTTCTGATCGTGTTCGGTAGTGAAATTGCATTTTTTTTTAGGTGAAAATACAGATTGAGTGATTTTGTGAAAATGGGGGATGAAAATGAAAATTCATGCGACAAGTTCGACGACGTCAAGCCCGACAAAATGTTCACCCTTAAAAAGTGGAATGCAGTGGCAATGTGGAGCTGGGACGTGGAGTGCGACACCTGTGCAATCTGCCGGGTTCAAGTCATGGGTGAGTGATTGAAATTATAATTGTTTTTGTCGAATTTTATCCATGGTGCAAACAAAATGTTTAAGTTTATTTCATTTGTTTTTCAAGTACCTATGACATTGTATCAGAATCTAACAAGATAACTCCTTATTTTACTATTTAGTCGCAACTGAAACTTTACGCCTGTCCTCAACAGTGTTCATTTTCTTTGTGGTGTCCTTTTGAACGGCTACGACCGCTCACGGTCCATCTCGCCACAGTGTTTATTGAGAACTTTCTAAGCCTGTACCGAGACCTGTAAATCACCTGCTTCCGAATAAATACGTATTGTATGACACATACAATGATACTTTAGTGAAGTCGAAAAATTTCGCAGGCTGGAAATCAAACCCTGTCACTCCATGGTCTTGATTTATAGCTGCGCCTTGTTTTTTCTTCGCTTGTATCAACGACTTGGCTAAGACCGGATTCGGTCCATCTCGCCATAGCTGCGCCTTTATTGATAGAGCTAAGGAGGCACCATGTTCCAATATTCCTTCCAAATCCATAATGATTTAATTAAACATAAAAAAGCTAAGAATTCATGCGCACTAGTTGCAAACAAATATATAGAGTAGGCATTGGCGTAGCTAATGGGTGTGCCAAGGGGGCCAGGCCCCCTCCATAATTATCTAGACTACCCCCCCCCCCCCCTACCCAGGAATTTTTGAATGTTTTTTTTATACACCGGTTGTCAAGCAGCTGCGAGGTTACTTTTTATTTCTATTGATTTTTATGAATGTCTATTTCTCTTAATGTTGTAGACTTGCAGAAATAACGTCGATAATTTATATTATATCGACATTTAATCAATAGCATAATCAGACGTCTTCAGGCTGTATACATTGGCGAAGAGTTCAGAGACCTCAAGGAACTTCGTAAAACTTCAAGGACTTCTAAGAAGCTCAGGGAACATCGAAACAATTAACGAAACTTACTTCATAGAGCTTTAAAAAAAATTGAAGAACCTCAGGGATCTTTAAAAAAAAGTTCAGAAAACTGCTTAGAAGTCGGTACTCTATTTATGGATTGTGAGCTTCGTAGAAGTCAGTGGCTTCCCGTAATCTCACTTGTTACCTGTGCACCAACTTTCAAAATGAGATTTAATGACATATTAATAATCGAATCGGTTCAAAAATACAATTAATCTTCTAGTTTACTCGATATCTATCCATTGCAAGCAATATTTTGATAATTGTTTATGTCTTGTGAGTTTGTGGACAGATAGATTGAGGTTATGGAAACGCCACTGGTAGAAGTTAAACATTATTTAATTTCAGGGAACCGCATTATTGTTCGGGGGTCTTCATATAATTTCTGGATACTTTTTTGGAGGTTCATGAGCCTGGAACAGTTCAGGGAATTACGTACCAGTTCAAGAAATTTCATACGTGAAACTTCGTGAAAAACGTAGAAATGCAGAAAACTTTGTAGAAATTTTGCGAATTTCGTAGCATTTTGAGGAACTGAATAAAATTTGATATAAGTGCAGGGAATTTTGTAGAAGATCTAAAAATTGTTCAGCAAACTTCTAAGAACTTCATAGATCTTATTTTAAAAAAGCTCAATGAACTTCTTGGAAGTTTTGTGAAGTACGTTAAATTACAAGAAACTTTTCAAGATGTTCAAGAATATTTGTCGATGATGGGGGTCTTTTCAGAAGTTTAAAGAAGTTCGTAAAAGTTGAAGAAATTTTTTAAAACTTAGGGGCGTTTTTTAGATGTCGAGGGAACGTTGCAGAGGTAACAGAATATTCTTTCAGACATCCTTCGTAGACAGAAGGGAATATTAAAAAGATCTCCATATAGACGAAGATATTAGTAAAGTTCTTTGCATATTTTTCCAATACTCCAGCTAATCGAATATGATGGAATCGTGAATGATGAATCTAGATTTTATGGACATGTACATTTTCAATAGGGAAGACCCGTGGAAGATTTAGCCATATTGTCAAGAATTTGCACTTATCCGTTTAAAGTACAAGCGAATAATAAATTGGTACCAAATGGCTTCAACCAAAACAAACTCAATTTCCAATACAAAAATAAAAAACCCTATACGTTTTTGTAAAAATAAATTCAAATATTATTTAGCTACGGGGCACAATCATACAAGTTTGGGGTTTATTCCTTTCTAAGCAAGAACATATGAATATCTCAACTACGTATGATAACTTATGTTGGTACAGTGCTCAAATCAGTCAGGTTCAATGCCCCGTAACGTTGGTAGATCACCTTTTCGTGGTACGTTACTGGATGTAAGATCTACCACCGATTTCTAGTCCTGACTACTTCAAACTAGGGGAACAGGATTTTTCAGTAATCAAAGGAACGCATCTTAGTCCTTGTTACTTTTTATACCTTGTTGATAGTGGCAATGTAAGGAAAAAAAATTAGAAGGGTCTGTGCCTAGGGGCACGAACGGAAGCTTGACGTAGGACCGCTAGTGGACTGAGCCGATTTCAAAGATGAAAATATCAAATGAAAGGATGGCACCCACTACTAATTTTTACAATATATTATTAACCCATTAACGCCCAGTGAACGGCGCCGGTGGTGTAGTGGTAAGCGTGATTACCTCTCACCCCAGCAGGCCTGGGTTCAATCCCAGTCGCCGCCGCTGGGATGTTCTGAGGCATAACATCTCTGATCACGCCTTCCTTCGGATGGGAAGTAAAGCCGTTGGTCCCCGGTTCATGAGTTGATGGGTCGATAGGTAGGGTCCAGGTGTGGGAGCTGCCTTCCTGGCACGTCGGTAGCATTGGTGCTCAGCACGGACAACAAGATCGACGGAAAAAAAACAAACCAAAGGAAAAAAAAATTAACACCCAGTGATCTATTTACCGATCAGCATTTTTGTTCCTTTTATCATCTCTTAACAGAAATTGGAAACGAATGATCCTTGGAATATCCTTAACATCTTGCTTTCAAATAATGTGGTGCGAATAATCCTTGCGGTACTCCTAGAAAAATCGCACATTGTCCGGAGGTCAAAAACGACTTGAGCGTAAACGGGTTAATAATGTGAAATAAATTTTAACATTATAGATGATGGACCGAAAACACCAGATAAATTGACGCAGCGATCGCATTCATGACTGTGAAAGATTATCAACTGTTCTCGATTGTGGAAAACGAGGGCTTTGTTAATTTATTGAAAATTCTGGCACCTAAATACAAAACTGCCAACCTCTAGCTCACGACAAAGCTAGTTGACGAACAAGTATTCGAAAGTACTCTAGTGTGTCAAAACAAAAATTCAAGATAAAGACTTGACCATTACTACCTACATCTGAACCGATAGACATACCAGTAGGAACTATTTGGGAGTAACTTGTCACTTTTTAGCCCTCAAATTTCTACATATCTCTAAACAATTGACTTTGGCATTTATATCATGAATGAGCGGCACAATAGTGCATACCTTTCAACTTGCTTCGAGGAAATTCTTAAGCACTGGAAAATCCCCAAATAACATCATCATTCCTTTATTTAACGTCGGTCTCTGTTCCGCAATCTAGTGTCAATCACCAGACCCATTGAGGTGAGAAAGCAGTCACGCTTACCACTACCACATTGAGCATGATTGTTCCATCTAATATGTTAAAATCTGTTTACGGATACATTCTCTGATGATAAACATATTGGTTGTTTAGTCCATGCAAGCAATCTCGTTGCGAAAACATCGTTTGAAACTACAAAATATCTATCGGAACTGATAGATAGAGTAAAGAAGATAGTTGCCTTTAATCGGAGATCAACAATCGCAACAGATAAACTGCACAAGCTACAGATTGAAGATGATGCTAAAAGAACACCTCTGATAATTACTTCATTGAAACTAGATGAAACTCGGAGTTTATAATTTTTTAACGGGTTCTAAAGCTGTACAAATTTATACAAATCATTATTTCGGAACAAGATCGCTTCACGGAAATGGTTAAATTGGAGAGAAAAAGACATTTGGAAGAAGTCATCAAGCTACTACAGCCTCTTAATGAAGTAACTGAATATTTGAGCGGTGAAAATTATGCGACACTAAGTCGGGTGCTGCCTATCATAAACTGCCTGAAGCCAGTATTATCGGATGGAAAAAAAACTTCCAAGCATCCTTGTTAAGAGAAATCAAATCCTGACTTGAAAACTTCCGAGTCTCGCCTGTTTATGAACCAAGTATGTTTCTGAATCCTCGGTTTAAAGATATTTATTTCAAGAGTGGTGATGAACGCAACGCTGCAACGGAAATAATCATCCACATGGTCCTACCAACCGGTGGAAACTAACGATTTTAAATTGGCTCACTACTTGACTAGCCTATTGGTTCCAGGCAAATCGATTAACGTACCCCATTCTAGTCAAAATTCTAGCACTATACAATGTTTGTTTTGATTTGCTATGAAAGTTTGACAGATAAAATGAGGGGTTCGTGGATTTTCCTATGTATCGATTAGTTTGGGACCGAAGAGAGTACCAGAGCTGAGCCAAAAAGTTGAACACGTTTCTTCGGGACCTACTAGTCTTAGAGTTACCTCTATGGTCCTACCTCCAGCTGAAAGATCCATAAAGACGATGTTGTTAGCGAGGAGCTCTGAGCAAGATCCCTAGTGATAATGGGATATAGAGTTACCTCGAAGGCATGGTTCAACGTCACAAGAACCGAAGGGTAACAATGCAAACGCCAGACTCCATCAAACCAATGACGTGCGACATTTTTCGGTACTGGGAGCAGCAGCAGAGTTGATTTCCATGTTTTTACCAAACGGCACTGAAGCGTTGCATCCTCGGTGCCATCACAGTGTTTGTTTTCAAAAACAGGATGAATTTTGAGTAGATCTAGAAGCAGTCTCAATCCTGAATGATTTAATCAATTCATTTTTCTCCATAATGTTGATGCCTCTAGTTTTTAAAATGCAAAATAAACGCAGGAAAGCAACAGAGTACTTTTAAAGTGTATTGCTTAATTATTGCCCGATATCGATAACCAAAATCCGACCGATACTACCGAAAATAAGACCGATATTATCGATAGTAACGACTTCGTCTCAGCACTGTGGAACAGAGTAGTTAAGCTATGTCCAGCAAATATATGAGAACTTTAAAAAAAATGGAAATTTTGATAATGCTTTTGGAATCCTTCAATAATGTTAGGAAACCTCAGAGAAAGTAGTATTAATTCCAGGAAATTAAGAGATCTCAGAAAAGTTCAAAGTTGTTCAGAGAATCTGCTCAGAATAATGTTTGATTCCCAAGAAATGTGTACGAAATAAGATGGGGTTAGGTTCACCGGAAAACTGGCAAACTTATGCTGAAAAACCTATAACGGTTGATTTAAACATGCAACGATCCGATCTGTAGAAACCAAAGGATATTTTTATCTAGATAAAAATAAGTTGTCTTGAATAGATGAGACACCAACCATCTCGTAAATTTTGCACACGTTTTCGTGCGTTCACTAAACGTTTTCCACGAACATGGGGACAGATTTCAGTAGTATGCTTTGAGCAGAAATGTCATGGTAACTTCTATGGTCATTCATGTCGGTTTGTCGGTGTTAGCAAATATTATAAATTAACAATATGGTTTACTTCCCGAATTCCCATATGTTTCTGAATAGACGCAACAGTAATACCTTCTCCCGGAGAGAAAGGTAACTAAAGTCATTCATGGAATTATTTTTTAAGCGTGTAATCAATTCATAAGTTTTGTAAAATAAAAGATGTGGCAGACAGTATTAGCTATCTCATACATTTTACACGCCTATCCTGACATTATACAGCGGAGAATCGCTCGTTTGGTGCTCGTTAGGTAGGTGTTCGCTAGTTTGGGCATGGCCCAACTAAAAAGCACTCTTATGTCAAAATCAAATTGACGTTTGAACGTCATCATTTTCAAGGGGTCTTGAGACGAATATTGCGATTCAAAGGAACTTTATTGTTGAAAGAATGATTCTCAAACAAGTAAACATAATTGCAGGTTACGCTTCTTCCATTCAACATCAATCAGTTTGTTTCGCAGTGATATCAGTTTAGTGACTTCTTGAAGGTCATCTCTGACATATCCAATCACATTTTCCAACGATTTAAGTACTTTAGGACAATCTTGTTTGCTGTTTGGAAATTCATCGTAGACCGTCTGTTGCTCGTCCATTCCCTGAACATTTTCACTCAATCATTCTTCATTCGTACATGTTGCATCATCTAACCGTTGTAGCACTGATTTTATGATTTCTTCGTCGGTGCACTGATGACTTGTTACACTTAAAATATTTCCCTCCGAATCAACAACCTGATCATTGAGCCAGCGATCAACGTCACTCTCACTCGTATTGGTACCGGCTGCTTTGTCTGCAGCAGCTATGAGTAACTTGATGTCTTGGGGGTTATCGTCAACAGACAAAGAATCATTATACTCGTATTCTGGAAATTCATCAATCAGTTTATTCCAAGAATTCCTTATTGTTGATGCAAATACCTCATCCCACGAGCTGGCCAACCAATCCATGCATAGTGACAATGAAATATTTTTCAGTCGTTGATTGAAGGGGAGATGTTCGTCTTCAAGAACCAACTTTAGCATCAACTTTCTCTTATAGCGCGTTTTGATTGTGTTAATAACGGATTGATCCATGGGATGGCACTCACTAGTGACTTTGGGTGGCAAGTAAAGGGTGATACGGTCAAAATTTGGTCAAGGGAAAACGCGTGTAAATCGGTGAAATCGTTTATTTAAAAAATCAAATTAAATTTCTTTTTCAAGTTCAATTAGTATAAAATTCAGGAAAAATATTCAGTTAGGCTTCCGCTTTTCCAAATCCGAATTGCCGGGCCTTACGCTTGACCCCTGCCATCAGATTTTGTACAGCCACCTTGTCCACCTTCTTCGCCGCAGAAAGCCAGTTTGCCTTGAACTGCTGCTCGCCCTTAGCAGTTTTTTTGGTCTTCTTTAGGTTCCGCTTGACAATAGCCCAGTATTTCTCAATTGGGCGGAGCTCTGGCGTGTTGGGAGGGTTCTTGTCCTTGGGAACCACCTGCACGTTGTTGGCGGCGTACCACTCCATGGCCTTTTTACCGTAATGGCAAGATGCCAAATCCGGCCAAAACAGTACGGAACAACCGCGTTTCTTCAGGAAAGGCAGCAGACGTTTATTCAAACACTCTTTCACGTAAATTTCTTGGTTGACAGTCCCGGAAGCTATGAAAATGCTGCTTTTCAAGCCACAGGTACAGATGGCTTGCCAAACCAGATATTTCTTTGCGAACTTTGACAGTTTCATGTGCTTGAAAACATCTGCTACCTTTCCCCTTCCTTTTGCCGTATAAAACTCCTGTCCCGGAAGCTGCTTGTAGTCGGCTTTGACGTAGGTTTCGTCGTCCATTACCACGCAGTCAAACTTCGTCAGCATCGTCGTGTACAGCCTCCGGGATCGCGCTTTGGCCGTCGTATTTTGTTTATCATCGCGATTTGAAGTCACTACCTTCTTGTAAGTCGATAGTCCGACTCGTTTTTTGGCTCGATGCACGGTTGTAGACGATACACCCAGCTTATTTGCGGCATCTCGGAGAGAGATGTTAGGGTTTCGCTTGAAACTACCGGCAACTCTCTTTGTCGTCTCAGCGGCTTCCGGTTTTCGATTTCCCCCCGATCCAGACTTCCTGGCTGTCGACAAACGTTCCCCAAACACTTTAATTACATTTGTAACGGTTGATTTGGCAACTTTTAGCGATTTTGCCAACTTTGCGTGCGAGTAGCTCGGATTTTCGCGATGCGCGAGCAAAATTTTGATACGCTGCTCTTCTTGCTTTGACAACTGAAGAGTGAATTCCAAAATCAAAATAGCAACATTCTACACACACACACCTTCAAAATGAGGGGTGTTCAGATTTTTTAAATGCAAAATTGAAAGAAATACGTCAAGTTGATATTGACCAAATTTTGACCGTATCACCCTTTAGATGACTTGCATCAACCCATCATCACTTTTTAGATCACATGCATCATGGTGAGCCGAGCAGTTGTCCAAAAGAAGAAGTGCTTTTGGTTCAAGCCCGTTCTCTTCGTTGAACTTTCGCACAGCGGGGACGAATTCCTCGTCGAACCACTTTCGAAACAAGATCCTGTTCATCCAAGCCTTCTTTGAGCTATAATTATATAGATACCGGTAGAGCTTTCTTATCACGGGGGAGGTCTCGCGGATTTTCAGACATGCCGATGAACATAAGTTTTAATTGCAGGGTTCCGTCCATATTCCGATTCAATTTATGTCCAGCAGCAGCTTTTTCATCCCACAAGACAACCGTTCGGAATGAAATTAGTTTAATAAATAATGCGGATTCATCAGCATTAAACAATTGCGAAGGGCTCAAACACATTTCCAGGATTTTCTTCATATATTGAATATATTCATATATTCAAATAACAAAACCTACAAAAGCTCCGTACATCATTTTGCGGAATTCTGTTGATGAAAAAAGTTAGGGGCAAATGAATGTAAATGAATGCACGAAATGAATGCAACTGATTTTCCATGCCTAGATTAGAGTGATGCAAAATTTGAAATTTTCGCTCTACAATACTTAAACGATTCCAAATCGGATCCTGACTAACCTCTCAAAATTTGAACCCATTTGGTGAGAAACTGAGGATGGCACAAACCATTTGAAGTTTGTATGGGAATTACTATGGTTAAACCAAGATTTTTGTTCATGTCTATCTAATAATTCACCATATCGGTTTGCTTTAAAATCTTTTAAATGGAAAAAATAGGAAATTTTCCCAGCTACAACTTCACTGAAGATCACGTTTTGATTAAATGCAAGGATCGAAAGTTATCAATGGTTCAATGCGCTGATGTCTTATGATCATGCTCAATCAACTGCTCAGCAGGCAACATTGGTGTTTCTGGGGCGTTGAATAGGACACAAAAATCATGGCTACTATGTCACACTGCAAAATACAGTGTTGCCTACAGAGCAGCTGCTTGATCATGTCATAAGTTTACCAATCTCTTAAATAATTCATAACTTTTTCTTGTCTCGTTTTACATAGAAACGATCTTCAGCAAACTTGTGGCTGAGAAAATTTTCTTTAAGAATGGTTATCGAACAGCTCAATATGGAAAAAGACCAGAAGGCAATGAACACAAAGTTGAGATTGCCCATAGTAATTTACATGCAAACTTCAAATGGCTTGTGCGAAGTCTGTTTCTACCCTCCCCTTGGCTAGTTTTTGCACCTTGCTGTTGGTGGGCGGGCTTAATTTCATGCTTTATAGTGGAGTGTTGGAGACGGTAGGTTTATGGTCGGCGTTGCTGGCTCATGCCGCGATAGAATGGCGACATGGGCAGGCGATGGGGATTACTAAGCTTCCCCTCTCTGATAAACCGCTGCATGAGAGAACCAAAGATCTAGTCTAGCAGTGATAGTATCACACTTGTTACTCCTTTTATTGAGAGCCGCGTCGTAGTACGCTTACGTATAGGCACTGACGTTGGGTGTGATACTGGCGGGTTTTGCCGCAAATCACTCTTATTTTATTTATTTTTTACGCAGAGAGATTTATTTGGGTTTGCAAGGGAATTATACTATTGAAATATTTCAGAAAGTGCCCAACAGTGCTCCTTCTATTTGCGTGACAAGCTTTCATTGTTGTTTTCATTGAAGTATTACTCAGAAAACAATGTTAAACATCATTTTTGTACATGGTATTGTAACTAATCTTATATGTGCTTCATTTTGATTTGGGATAAGTGTTTGAACTATGGCTCGGGATTTCCACTGTGGTGTGCTTCTATTGTGACATATCCATATGTATTTTTGTGGTGCCACATAGTGGAAACGTGAGAGCGTAGTTGGAACATTTACCCTATACAATATACAATTTAAAATTAGCTTGGAAACTAACTTCAAAGTGAAGCATTTTAGTCACTTGAAGGTGTCATCTGGGACGAACAAAGATATAAGATAAGATATGTAAAAGCCAGAAGTACTTGAAACACGTTAAATTGTAGTTTAAAAGCATGGGTTATGTAGGTAGATTAGAGATTTCAGTTATTTATTAAATAAACTTTAATTATAGAATTCAGAAAGTTAATTAACATAAGAGATAAGACGCGGGGGGTCCGCTTAGGGAGGCGACTAGCCTATGAAGTTGTATAATAAATCTTCCTATTTAGTGTATTTGTTAATTACAGACAATGTCAATAGCGAAAGTCATATCTTCAACCAGGCGCTTACGAACAAGTGAAATTTTAGGAAAGATGTGTTAAATATGTTGATAGGTTTGAAATAAGAATTAAAATTGTTGTGCTTTAGTTTTCGGTAAGGTATGATGTGTCAACAAAGCCCTTTTGAGCAAATTTTCAAACATCAAATTGATTGAGTGATTTATTGAAAGACATTGCGTTGCGAAAATTGACAAGTCATACATCTAACATAGTAGTAGTAGCAGTGTCGCATAATCTTATCACAATTGCTGCAAATAGTGCTTGAGGGGCCAGCAGGGCTGAATACGGATCAAAACTAACATAACTACTAACACTTAAATGATCCCGGAACTAACACTTATCCATTGCACTTTTAGTTATTTATTAGTTTTATTTTTCTACTAAGTGATCTATGCTTCTTTCTATTGTTTGGATCAAGTACAACTAATACTAATCTGCCTTTATGTATGTTTTACTTCCTTTTAACCCATTATCTTTATGAATGGCGACTCATATGACGTGAGACACGTACAAGCTGGAACTCACAGAATTACTTCGAACAGGATATCAAACAAATTCAGGGCCAATCCAAATGAGTCCAGAAACCAACAAAGCATCGGGGAGCATATTCTGGGAGAGGTATTTGATAAATAATCAAAAAGTGGTAAGTTAAATTCAGAGCCAAGGATCATGAGAGGTAATTGTCAATAATTCATTAATTAGTAGAAATCTCGATAACTTTTCCAAGGGAGCGTATCGGCTTTTGTAGGCGGTGCGTTTGGTCGTCGATTTGGCGTAACTGGTGGCTTGCCCGCGCGTGCTGGCACTATCATCAGATAGGGGAAATTTTCCTCTGCCTCCTGGTGGTGTTGGTAAGCGTGTGCGAGATGCCGGTTGCGCCGGATCGACGATCGGATGCATTGTTTGCAGGAGCTGGTGCTTCCCTTTGAAAAAGTAATCGAGAAATAACCATATTATCCTGTAATTGATATTACTATTTTTATATATCAATGAAATTAGTCATGACAGAGTAACAGATGGGGAAGGACAATAGACACAAGTTGACACAATAAACAAGACAAGTGGGGGTTAATACTCAAGACAAAATGACAAAATAAGTGACGACAGAAGACAAGACTGGGACGAAAATCAACCTTTTAAAAAAACAAGAATGCGCAATTATATTATCAAAACTATTTGGATCAGCACAAAAACAACAGTGACCACACGGGCACCATAGCCTAGGAACGTCTGTGTGTTGATTTAAAATAGAGGCTCATAGAAGCAAAATTTATCAATAAAAGGGGTCCAGTGTAGAGTTTTAGCAAGTTGCTGCCACTGGATCACTACAAAAAAAAAAAAAAAAAAAAAACTTCAAATGGCTTGTGCGAAGTCTGTTTCTAACCAAATGAGTTGTAACTTTGGGAGTCTAATCAGGACCTAATTTGAAACCATTTAAGCACTGTGGAGCGAAAAAGTTAAATTTTGTATCAGTCTACTGGTCATGGCCCAACTAACGAATTCAGGCTGTACTACGTTCAGACAATACTGCCCGGTGCGGCATAACAGTCCCATTAGCATTTTTGGCGATAATGAGTTATACATTGGAATCGATTGTCAAGTACCATCACTTTACAATAGAGTTCTCTACCACCGTTAGTATTAGTGAGAAGTTTCACTACTGGTTGAAAATAAAAAAAACAAACCGCTTTCAAGTCGAACACTGACAGCTTATTTCGTGGTTGAAAATAATAAACAAATTGATTTTACACGACTATGTTGTCCCACCCCAATGATGTTTATATAAGGTCTGGGCCAAAGGGCTTATTGGTGTTAGTGAAATGTGCAAATGTTTAGTGGTGTTCGTATTTTATTGCAATGTTTATCTTTTTACACGAAACAGCTGTTGGCAGTGACGTATTTCTATCTGTTCTCAGTATGTTGGCAGCAACATTGGCAACTAACAGAAAACAAACTTTCAACAATAGAAGAATCGGTAACCCAAATTTGCACGGTAAGAAAAAAGTACCCAAAAGTAAGTTCTTTTCACTTATCTCGGCACTATATGGCCGTTGGGTACTTTTTTCTTACCGTGTGTATAATCGAAATATATACACGGTAAGAAAAAACGCTCAAAATTAATTTTAAAAATAAACAACGTTTGGTTCTAGAAACTGGTGTAGTGGTAAGCGAGATTGCCTCTCACTCCAAAGGACCTGGGTTCAATCCCAGTCGGCGCCGTCGGGATTTCCTTCGGAAGGGAAGTAAAGCCGTAGGAAAATCTTTTTAATTCTTAACTTCTCAGGTTTTTTTTTAATTATAGTCACTTTAACGCTCTTGGGTCATTCGTGACTTGTCCGGGGGTGAGATTAGAACTCGTGACTTTGGCGTGAGATGTATGGATACTAACCACTACGCCGGGGTTGCCCCCAAATTTTCAGGTATGCATAGCGCATTTCTGGCCATATTTGTTGTTAGTTGTGAACCAATTTACAAAACTCATACAAAAGCGTATCTATATGGTTAAACATTCGATACGATATCCCTGCTTGGGGTTTGCAATGTTAAATTCCTTTTCGAAAACTATGATTAATCAGACTAGAGGAGCCAGTCGAATCAGGTTATGTTCGATATAGAGATTCTGCAGCGGCACGGTTTTTCATATCTATCAAAATAGGTCAAGTTTACCCAGATAGAAAACGACAACATCTGAGTAAACTTTATCGAGTTTCCTTCAAAAGTATGTTTACCCAGTTTTGACCGAACTGGGGTTTCAAATAGCGTGTAGGCTTTTAACGCTTCTGTAGTGAGCATTTTTTCGGCTCACGACTTTAAGCAAACATCTAAGATTCAATATTATACGTATTAGATGAATCTGCTGAACAACTGTCATTGAAGTTGCTCACAACATTACGTGCTATTTGACTGCATATTCAGGAACATCCTCTATTTGAATATACCAGGGGAACTCAGACCAGCAGTTCACTTATAGAGCTAAATACGAAATGTAGGTTCTAGAGTGAGCTCAAGAGGAAGAGGCAGTTAATCAGACCCCATTAGTAACCTTAATTCAAATAATGCTGCATCTCACACAAAACAAACTGCAGAAGTCTATTCATCATCCTCTATAGACGGTCTCCAACAATGTTCCCCACTTGTTCCGGCCGCTGATAGACCGTTGCTTTTCACATCACGAAAGGCTAGGTTTCTGGTCTACCTTTGAGGACATTATATTACCCTAAAACACAGGACTTCTATTATCCTATGAAAGCAACACAAACAAATTTCCTCAATCCAATTTATCCTTGCGATTTCAAACCAAAACATTCCAGGTGTCATGACCGGCACAATTGGCACACATGCGGCACACTGTCAAAAAATATGACCCAAGATTGGTGTGCGGATTGACCTACCTGTTGACAAAATCGTTGATATAATGATTTACTACAGCCACTATTTTTTTTTCTCGCTAGAAGTCATTTGATGTTGATGTAGAAGTCCTCTGTTGCCAAGTGAAAAAAAGCGAATCTTTCGAAAACCGTGATGCGAGTTCAACTTTTTTCTCTCTTGGCGTGACTCATTATACACCGACTCTAGTCTAATCATAACAAGTAAGTGTGAGTAGGACGAAACAGAATACGGAACCAAAAAAGGGGGAAACAAAATAGCATCTCCGCTAGGATACAGACTGAGAAAGTTGATTATCGTTGATTAAACGCTAAACAACTCATCCGTTTGGATTGAAGTTGCAAAACGCATCGCGTTCGATCAAATAGACTGACTAAACGGAAAACAAAACATAGGTAGGGGGCATAGATGTAATGTCGGCCTAAATGCCTCTAATTTGGGACAATAGATAAATTCAGCAATCGACTCAATTTTCAATAGCGACCAAAAATAACCATTAGTACCGTCCCAATGACGCGTTCATCTAGATAAAATTGATAAATAGCAGATTTTTAGCGATGGGCCCAATTTTAGATCCATTAGCCAACATTAGAGCCATTTCCCCTATTAAACATTTTTCGGTAGGAAAAGTGAAAAATCGGTAGTTTAGAACCTTTCGTCTGTGAATCGGTAGGCATCCTGAAAATCGGTAGAACTACCGATAAATCGGTAGGTATGCCCACCCTGATTTAAGCATAGCATGAGCAGTTGACAGTTTTCGGACTGTTCATGTTGTTTTACTGTAAGATAAGATATTGGTCAATGCCTTCTCAATGTTCCAGAAAATGCTACAGATGAATCGATTGGTCTCTTGAAAGCACCTGTGGACCAATATTTATTTGTATAAATTATTCTTTATTCAATATAATTATTATTTTACATTAAATAATCATTGTTTTATACATAGTTTTTATGCTATTCGTTATGCTTAATTTATAAAATTAAAATTATGAAATCATCACTTTGCTAGACAAAGCTTCAACCTAAGCAATTCTAATGTGCTCTTGGTTGTCTTCTGTCATTTTGAAATTTCTGCTTGAGATTCTACCATTAGCGGGTCTAGCAGTGGCTGTAATAGTTTAAAGCAAAGAAAATCACCCTTTTTAGCTTCATTGGATGGAGTAAATAAGTTGAACGTAACCTAATTTTTGGTTCCAATTTTGTCATGAATAAGCGGTTTCTGTCTATCCTATCATTCTACAGCGTCCTCGACAATGTCCAAGCATTATAAGATTTAAAATTAGGGTATTTTACTTACGAAAGGAACTGATTTTTATCGCTTGAGGAAAATATATGTACAATGATACTCTTCTACATCCTGTCCTTCTATAGCTGCCTATCGTCAATCTCATTAGTTCTTGTCTAGCAAATTTCGATAATTCGGTTAAAAAAAAAACACGAAATAAAATGTCAAATTTTTCAATCACCATTTGATGCATATTTGTGCCGGCAGCAACACTACCACTAACGTCGATTAGTTTTGAACTATTGCGTGATTTACGTGATTTTTGTCAATATTAATTTGTCAACTGTTCCTCTATGAGGGACTCTGCCTGCATTCCCTTTCTCTTTATATATCACAAAGAATCTCTTGTTTATTTCCTAACCTTAAATCTCGCAATTTAATCCCCCGAGTAAGGATGCTAATGTTGAACATACTAGGCACGGGTACTAAAGAACAGTTAGCTTGTTTTCCATGGCTGTGAATTCTATTTAATTCCTATATCGAGTGCACCATCCGACTGGACCATTCTGCTATAAATTGAAGACTAATCCACGATCATTCTCACTGATAGTGGTAACATACTTCTACATATTGAACGACAGCGGCTTAATGTTGGCAACCGAACTCATTCGTCGCACGCGGCCCATCATCTTTCGCTCGATGTCCTCGAGGGATTTGCCCTGCGTCTCGGGCACGTATATTATCACAAACACGAAACCGACTACACAAATCGATCCAAACAGCCAGAAGGTGCCGTGCGTACCGATGGCCTCTGCATTTGTGTGAAAGAGAGTAAGTGATGCGATCATTAGTTGGTTGTATTCTTGGTGTGCTCAGTGCAACAATAATACTTACGTATGATATCAGAGAACGTCTTTGTGACGATGAAAGTACACGACCAGTTGAAGGCCGTTGCTACCGAGGCTGCTGATCCTCGGATTTTTCCCGGCAGAATTTCACCCATCATCAGCCACGGGATAGGTCCAAATCCTAACGAGAAGCCAAGGACATAAATTACGAAAGCAGCAAGCGGTAGCCAGCCGACCTGCGAGACATCTTGTCCACTGTTCTTCGCATAGAAGAATCCACCCAATGTCATCAGCGTTATGACCATGGCGATGTCGGAAATATATAACAGCATCTTTCTGCCCAACCGATCAATCAGCATAGTGGCGATAAACGTTGCGATAAAGTTCACTACACCAACAATAATTGTACACAAATTTTCGTCGATCGTTGATCCAGCGTCCTGGAAGATCTGCACCGTATAGAAAATCACAGCATTGATACCAGAAAGTTGCTGGAAGAACATCAAACCAAGCGAAATAAGCAGTGGCTTGAGATTGGCCTTCTTCATAAGATCAAATATTGCACTCTTGGATGCATGTCGCTCCGCATCCTGGTGGGACTTGATAATACCCTTCAGCTCGGGGTCTACATCTGCTTTCTTGCCTCGGAGCCACTGCAAGGCTTTACGAGCACGATCATCACGGCCACGCGAGACATACCAACGAGGTGTTTCTGGGATAAGGAACATCAAAATCAAGAATGGCACAGGTAAGGCCGCTCCAAGGAACGCCAGTCCCGACCAGTCCATATAATTTCCAGCGACGAAACACAACAGGATGCCGATGTTGCCGAAAGCGGTTGGAAGTAAACCAAGTGTTCCTCGCACCTCCGGCTGTACGGTCTCACCAAGATACACTGGAAGGGATAGCGATGCAACGCCGACTGAGAATCCAGACAAGGCGCGACCTGAAATAATTTACATAGTTTAATTCTCCCGTACCTAACAGCTATTGTAGTTCACGCTGTACTTACCTACTAGAACCATTGCAACGTGGGTAGCGCAAGCAATCAGCAGCCACGAGATGATGAACGGGGTTGCCGTTGCCAGGATGGTGTTTTTCCTACCAAGATACTCGATCAGCGGTCCCCCAAGGATACCCCCAACAAGACCGGCCAAGGGCATAATTCCACCGACCCATGAACCCTGTAATCGATAAAAAAGCATACTCAAAATAAACAAAACGAATCGCAGGCACGCATACACAGGGGGGAAACTGAGAGGGGAACAGGGGGGAGGGTAACGTACATTTGGTGTGATAAACAATCGGCACTTTAATCGTAATCTGTCGTAAGTTGGGAGCATAAGACACACTAGTCCTTGAGGCACGTTCGCAAGCGTTGACGATATTCGTGTCTATTTTTAGACTTCAGTCGATTTGCAAAAAAAATATACCCACTGTCGTGTCGTATTTAAGGTTTAGCGTTGTTGTTTTTTTTTTCTTCTACATGTTGTGCTAATGACGTAGAATGCGCCGCGCCGCAAAACGAAGCAATGTGTTCTGTCGTGGTTGAAGTTGAACTTTGAGCCGGTTGTACGAAATGTTTTGGCTGACGCTTCGACTGAAAGAAGGGCGAGCGTTCTTGGTTATTGTTAATTATGAACATTAACTGTCCGGGATCCAAACTGAAAATGAAGTTGGCGTTTTTTTTTTTTGAATAATGTATCTTGGTTTCTGCCTGTATCTGTTTCCGAATATTTTCATACTGCTGAAAATGTTGCTACCTAAAATTTGAATGCAGATTATCACGCTACATAAATGGTTCTGTTTTAACACTTTAAATCCGTTTTTTTTCAAACACAGTAGTTGAATTAAAAAAAATTCTATTACACCCAACCGAAAAAAATATTAGATTCTATAACAGATTTGCATGCAAAGTATGCAGAATTTGCAATGTTTCGCGACAGATTCTGTAATGTGGTTGGCGGAAGGTTTTGAAAATAATTTTGTAATTTTTATGTTAGCTTATTTTTTGTCAAGTCTGAAAAAAATTGCTTGCACGTCCATTACAATAACTGCCATTACAGTTGTTGTATGATACATATGTAGAGGATGTAATAAATCCAACCTTACATTGGATGTAAGACAACATTTGCTTTGCGTGTAGATACATAGTGTGCAAAATCAGCCTGTTTCGACAAACAATAATCCGGAATTGATCGTAATTCAACAATGAAAAAGAAAAACTAGTGTCTTTTCCAACAATACCAAATCATCAGAAATCGGTATGAAATATTCGAAGATATTACAAAAGTATTGTCTATTCACCCGACCGGGAAATGTATTACTATATTACAGATTTGCATAAAAAGCATACATAATTTACAATGATTTATCGCATAACGGATTCTGTAATGTGATCGTTAAAAGGCACTGTGGCAAGAAAATCATCTCCTGAAGATTTTATACGAAAATATTCATTCTGGTGTTCATGTCATTTTTTGCGTGTTTCATTGGAAATAAAACGTGCAAAAACCGTCGCAGAAGGTTAGGGCGTGTTTTACCTCTAAAGGCCTGTCTAGAGATCGAAGCGAAGCGAAAATCTCATACTACATTTTTCACCTGCGTAAAAAATGCAATTGGCAAATATTTCGCTTCGCTTTGAACTGTAAACAGATACGATCCAGCGAAATCTAATTTTGTGGATCGTATCTTTTTCGCTTAGGTTTATTTTTTTTTTCGCGCATGCAGCGCTAGCGAAAAGAGCAGCAACTAAGCGAAAAGTTGACGTTTCGAGAAAGAGCGTATCTGTCAGATTTTCACTTCACCGGAGGTGTAATCTGATCGATTTCGTTTCACATGAACTGTAAACTGTGAAAAAAGGAAACTGGAAAATGTTCCACAAACATTTTTTCACAACCTTTTTCGCTAGCGAAATTTCATGATTTTTCGCGTGCTTCAATTTTCGTTTCGCTTCGATCTGTATACTAGGCTTAATGAAACAGACAATAGTGAGGAATGTGTTTTGGATTTGGAGACCATCACCGAATCTAGTTTTCCGCACGGTGCGCATTTGCTCAAAATTCGAAACAGTGTTTGCCTGCTACTTCATGGTAATATGAAACATGTAGCGGTTTGAAAGTCATGTGTTCTAAACTGATGAAAATAGCTCTACCTCATTGAGGCGTCCCTTACCATGTATTACACTTCAATTAGCATTCATCATCGCAAGCTCATCAATTACGCTGAATGCTAAAAGTTACTTTAAATATTACGGCATTGAATCATGCATCGATAATAAATATGCAAATGAGTACCTTATAGCTTCATCGCTTGAAAGTATCCTACCCTAAAAGGGTCGAATTTACGTTGGCTTCCGTGATCGTACTCTGATTGTTCACAAGTGATTATCAATAATGGTGGAATTTGTTTATCCTTTAGCGCTTACTGAAGTATATTCACAGATCGTGATTAAATTTCCTTCCATTGGCATTTGGTAATGCGATTATGATATGTTTGGCTTTGGCTTTGGCTAAAATTCTGTACGCAAATCAAACAGAAAATACATCAAATGTAAGTTCGGGATTCTTAATACATCCTCTGTACATGTACCTTAGAAGAAATAAAATGTAAATAGTACTAATAACAGACTGTGATGAACACATAAACGACGTAGCATATTTTTTACCAATTTTAGACCCCCTCCTCTCCCTCGTTGAGTATTTTGCTATATC
Source organism: Ochlerotatus camptorhynchus (assembly GCF_037179485.1). Taxonomy (NCBI): domain Eukaryota; kingdom Metazoa; phylum Arthropoda; class Insecta; order Diptera; family Culicidae; genus Ochlerotatus; species Ochlerotatus camptorhynchus. The sequence goes on from NW_027040524.1 coordinate 3,750,159, forward strand.
TAATAGGTAATGCAGGTAATGTCGGCCTAAGTGTCCCTAATTTGGGCCCATACGACTAAATTTTCAATAGCAACCAAAAATATCCATTAGTAACGTCTCAATAACGCGTTCATCTAGATAAAATTGATAAATAGCAGATTTTTAGCGATGGGCCCAATCTTAGATCCATAGGCCAACATTAGAGCCATTTCCCCTACATGGCCGGTCTCTTATAGATTTTTTTTTTTCGTACCAAGCCTTTACACAATGAGTCGTTTAAGAACGCTTTTTATTCATTTGCATTCATTCCGCTTTTTTTTAGGTTTTTTATTTGTCGATTCTCAATTGCTGTAGCTTTACTGAGCCGAAATTATATTTGTAAAGTATAATTTTCGCTGTCACGATGTGTTTCTTATTATAATATTATTGCTTATCATTTGACTACAATTCACTGGTAAATCTTTGTCAGTCATAAAATGTTCGTGTGTACGAAGATAATATGGTTCGGTTGTTGGTAACTGTTGGAAATAACCTAAACCAGTTGTTCTTCTGAGACAAAGTTTTATGAGATATTGTTCACAACTACTTAATACGTCAATGAGCAAGCAATTTCACAAGTCAAATGTTTCTTTTTTATTTTTGGATTGATTGCTCCTGACAGTTAAGTGATGGATCCCGTTTTATCGAATCTGTATTAAAGATAGGCACGTATTTCTATATAAATATTCTAAAGCAACAAGTTTTGTCTTGAGCTGCTTTCAACTTCTCAGATGCAATACAAATTGCAGCCAGTTGCCTCTAGTACATACTACCTGGAAGGCTCGGGAATTACTTATGAATTTTTTGTTTTCAAAATGCTGGTCCAAGGATAGCTCCCCAGATTTGAGTGTTTAGTATTTAGCTTTATACTCAAGCGTCGAAACCCTCAAAACGTCCATCAAGAAAAAATGGAAGAATATGTTAGAACATTACATTCGTAAGACGTGCCACGTGACAGTCGTATCAGCTTACAGTGGTAATATAGAATATATAAACAGAAAATCAACTATTAAATAACAATTGATTGGCGTTCTTTAATTCAATAAATTTGTTTTTCGATATTTGAGTGTATAAAGATCGAAGTGTCATTTAATTTTATCGCACCCTGTAGGTCAAATGTATTAGTAAAAATAAACTTAACTCACAGCATTAAGCTAATGCCCAAACTACACAGATAAAAGATCTGAATTTTAATTGTGTAGTAAACATTCATTCACGTAAACTTGTATTTCATTTCACGCAACCGAGCAACTTGTAAACAATGTTGTTTACAAAGATGGGCTTTTGTACACAATATTTGCTACATTGCATGAAATGTCTCAGAACTTTACATGATATATAATGTAACGTTATATGATATGTGACGCTCCATTTATGTGCATCATATTGAACATAAATTTACACAAATTTTTCGAAATGTGTAGGCAGCTACAACGGTTAGAAGCGGTTTTCGTGTTTCAAGAAAAATTATTCTTATATCACGAAAGCCGTTTATAACACGTTACAACTCCCTAGTCTGGACATGGCTTAGTATTTTATTTATAAAACTAGTCGATGTCTTCTGTTGACCACATAACAGTATTTCTATATAAGGTGATTTATTCAAGATGTCACATACCCATCTTTTATACAGAATTGTAAGAAAATCATACATTTCCGATTCCAGATCTTCACCATGTATCATTTGAGGTTGCAATGGACAGCATTTTTCATGTTCTTCCAGTATCGCGCCTGTTTCGTTTAGCTATCAAACATCTTTAAATATTTCATTTGCAATGTATGGCCATAGTTTTCACAAAAATAAAACAGTAACAGAATCAGTAAATATTAATCTTTATAGTATGTTATATTTATAGATTCACAATACCTTCTGATTCAAATTACAAACATGCGCTAACTGACCACCATCACAAAACACAGAATTTTTACACGACCATTGAATCTGACCCATATTTGAGTTCCTTTTGCTCAAATTCACAAAAACGTAGGTCACTCATAGGAACAACACAAAGCACAGACGAATAAACACATACACATATCTGTGTTTGCACGTCAAAAATAAACAGACGTGCAACGACCTTAAACTATGAGCTTGTGGTAATGCAAAATGTGCGCTCATGCAGGATGTACTTGTAATCCAAAATTTATTAATTTTTAATGTTTGAGTGAAGAATAATAATGGTCCATGGTGTTTATAATGGAATGAGCTTCTTTTGTGCTTATGTTGTGCGCTCTTACTCACATCGCACGTCTCCCAAATTGTTTGCGTGCTCTCTCTGGTGTCTTGCTCTCAAAAAAATCGAGTGCAGAAGACTAATAGCGCCAGCACAACCTTTTTTGAGCTGTGCGCGTGCTTCCAGACGGTCCCTTCTCATAGTCATGCCCATAAAATTTTACTCATAAATGTCACCCACATTTACTCATACATGAGTGACATTTACTCATATTTGAGTAAAAATTTACTCAGTCTATGAGTGACCAATTTGTTTCGCGAGTTTTGTGTTCAAAGTTCAATCAATGAATAACTTCAATACCCGGGATTTAATGCGGACCCCTCATTATGGCTCTGATTTATATGAATTTTAAAATTTCAAAGTTGGCTACGCCGAACGAGATTTTAGGGTTAAAAATAAAAATTTAGAGATTTTATAATTGACAGTGATTTGATATGCTCCCAAGTAACAATTAGTGTTTGATCATGAATTTGTAGACCATGATTAAAACTGGAAAAGTGCTGGAAAACCATGATAAAACAGTCATTGTTACTTGGACCTTATTAGACTATTAACACTGGCAATAGGTAACACAAAGATGGGTACCGTATAACGGGGTGAAGTTGATCACTGCACCGTTAATTTTTCGATTCTCAGCAATTATTTTGTACGATATTGTTATGATATAATTTATTCAGTGTTTTATTAAGTAGCTTTAAATCGTATGTTTAAAACGTTTTTCCTATCAAACAATCCTTTTTATCGCTCTAAATTTACGATTCTGTGGAAGTGATAAAATATGCAACTGCTCCCTAATATCCAATCAGTGGCGTCGCGTCCACATGTGCAACCTGTGCACGACACATGTGTAAATAATTTAAAAAAATGCGTTTAGACTTTTATAGATTTGATGGTCACATTATAGCTGTACTTCTTTACGCCAAACCACAAGTGACCATGAATACACTATTTTATAGTGTGGCTCAATTAAATCTTCGACCTTGATTTGCTTCAAAAAGGATTCAGTTCAGTTCGGATGGTCTGCCTATGACAAAACTCGTTAAATAGTGCTCCTAAAACCGAGCTTTTTTGGGTGGCGGATGACAAGTTTGTGAATGGTTAAATGTCTGATGTAAGCCAAGCAGATCTTCTATCACCTCTTGAAACATACCACAAATTTAACACAAAACATGGCGGTTTGCACCACTAGTTGTAATTGAAACTAGTGTTGTGAATTTAAATTAGAAGAACATTTGTGATGTATGGGTGACTAAAGCGTGCATTTCTCGCTGTGCACTTGGATATCTGATTGCAGGCAAAGAGAGTAATGGAGAAAGAGAGCGCAAAAGCTCGTCAGTTGTAAATCTCTCAATTACCGATGGTTGCGCCGATGCGCCTGTCAAAACTTATGAGCTTCCCTGGTTCATTCTGATAGTATTGTTCTGATGCGTTAAGAGTTGATTAATAAGTTTGCTACCCAGAGGACTTCATGAATTTTCTCTAGATTTTGACACTGTTTTGTATCAAAAAATGTTTTCGGAAGTGTTTGACGGATATTCTTCATTACACTTCAGTCGAAAGAGTTAGTCTTGTGATAAAAACGAGAATTTGTTAAGTTTCCTCATACTTCGGTTAGCGCGAAAAGGGCCATACAAGTTTTGTTGTTGTTACTGTAAGGCCCTTCAAATGTTACGTTAGATAGTGATTAATATAGTAACTGAGCATATGTCCCTCGAATTCATGGAGCATTGCAAAATAAAACAAAAACTAATATGTGGTGGTAAATTATAACGAACAAAGTTTGGTGCACAGCTAAACAAATGAGGCACGCGACGCCTCCAATCCAATCATATTTTGTTCATAATAATCGTTATTGTGCTGTATCCGGCTAAATAGCTTATTTTATTTAATTTGGGGTCGCTGAAGAATCCGAATCTGGAATCAGATTATGGTAAAATGAACGATTTAATATTATTTTAAACTTATATTATTTAGAGTTCCAACCTATCACAATCTCGATCGTCAAACAGCTGATGGTAGTAACGCTTGGTACATCCCTATCAATGTGCTTGTCGAAGCACTCTCCATGACCATCCATCAAGTTGACGAAAGAAGTAAAAAGCAACTGGTGAATGTCGTCTTTGGTGGTGATCCATCACAGATCTGCTCATTTCCGGCAATCACGACACTCATCTGTGTTCGTTTTGAAGTAGTTGCTGCTTTGCTTGCTTATGTGAGTGAGCTGAAAAGCCTCCGTTTAGTTTTGCTACCTTTGTTTGTAAATCACACAGGCGCGCGGAGAAGAAATTGAAATGCGTAGGCATTGTTTTCATTTTCTTCTGTCGTTTCGCTTTTTCTCATCATCGTACTGCAGAAGTTTTCACTGTTGTCTTTGTGTTTTACATCATCAGCAGCGAGTGTTACGTTTTGCCTATCAGCAGCGACCATTACTGATGATTGTTGTTTACCATGGCTCTGCTTCTCGCTGTGTGACAAAACGGTCTGTCAACGATAGTCGGTTGGCGAGTGTCGAGTGAGTGTCATGATATTTTGCATCACTAATATTATTTGCCTATTATGTGTGTATTTTAATTATTTTACGACAAAAAAGCTAGATTTTCGAAAACCACATATTTTGTTAAAAATTTAACACCATATTCTTGTTCAGCGAACGCAAACTAAGTATAAATGCTATCTTCTGAATATAAAATTGAAAACCTGCATGTCAACTTCTCCCCAGATTTAAAAAAAAAACAAGTTATGAATCTAATTTTAATTCTAAAAAATAAACACAAATACTATTCCAAAACTAAATTCATACATTAGAAAAGCATTAACTAATTCAAGTTAGAGTCTTTGTTCGTGTGCCAAACATATGGTTGGAAAAAATATTCAATATTCAATAGTGATCAACTTCCCCCCCGTTTTACGGTAATTGTTTTGGGTCCAAAACATTGATATTTTTGCAAAGTACACTCAACTGGGGAAGATAAGATCCTTTAACAGTTTTGTATAAAAAAATAAGAGATTCTGTTATGTGGTCGTCGGAATATTTTTCAAACAATTGGGGTAAATTTTTCTTAGCTATTGTTATGAAGTACAAATAAGGGTCCGATGTTGGCAACACACACAGTTTTTGACTTTGGAACTTTCTAAAACTTTTAATAATTGCAAAATTGATTATCTGATCACGTCCAAAGCACTACAATTATCTGGAAAGTCTCAGAAAATTTGAAATAGGTTTTGAGGTTTTGTAGTACACAACACATGCAAAATATACATTTGAAACGTACTGTTAAACTAGAATCCAAAGTGTGCAGTTATACTAGCGTAGATTTGATATTACATTAATATTTTTTATTTTGAACTTGGTAAAACGACGTGCTTTTTTGTATAAATATATCGAAAAGGCTGCATAATTATAAATATGCAGCAGAGTGAAACTGTTGACTGTTAAGTGGTGATAGGACTTTCAGGGTTGCCAATCTCATGGGATACTTGATTGGCACGGTTCGGCACAACTAAAACATTCGGCCCAGATTGAGGTGTGCAGAGTTGATTACCATTTGAAAATTAATAGGTTACTTAGATATTCCATTTTCATGTCGGTTTAAAAAGTGTGTTCAGTAACAGCCCCCTGCAGTTAACCCCCAAGGTCTAGCCAAGATCTACCACCGTGATTTTTCAGTTTTTTTTCCTCTGTGCGGGACATAAACCCACTGCGACCAGTTATTTGATCTATTGTGGTATACCCCGTGTCCTTTGTCATCACTATTGAGAAATGAAGAAGTAATCAGTTTTGATACAGTTGTCATTCTTGTCTTTATCGCAAGGATCCGACTTTAATTGTAAGGTCACACTCTTTAAACCCTTTGGAGTGTTGGAACACCTCCAAAGGCGCGCCTCTTTTGCAGTCAAAAACGGATTCTTTAGCAACAACATCAAGCAATAACACCGATAATGACCATGCATCAGAATCCTAGTCTTAACCACTTCAAACTAGAGAACAGCAAATAAAAGATTAGGAATCACGTAGATAAAAAATAACTACCTAACTCATTTGTTCCTTGTTTTAAGATCATCCTCGGTGGACAAAGCCGAGTCTTTTCACTATCAACATGGCATACAAACTAAAAAGGACTAAGATGTGTTCCTTTGATTACAAAACAATTCTGTTCTCCTAGTTTGAAGTAGTTCGAACCAGGCTTCGGTGGTAGATCTTAATGCCAGTAACGCACCACGAAAAGGTAATCTACCAAGCGTTACTGAACGGCCCTTATATTTGACATTGACGGTGGATGTCAAAATGACGAGGTATGGTGTCCGACTTTCAGTCGAATAATCGATTAATCGATAAACGATCCGAAAAATCAGTTATTTGTATTATCATGACCGTGAAAGAGGACACAGACAGTTTTTATCTTCCGACTGTTTCATTTTAGTATTCTTCTTTACATAAACATCAACACCTCAAATCACAGAGTCAAATCAAATCACACACCAAAACCCGTCATGCTACATTTCAAATTACAGATAAATTCAAAACTAAGGTCATATTGTTTGTTCAATATCTTCACAAATATCGAGCATTCATCCAAACAACCTAAGAAATAATTTCGATACTGTTCCGAAAAGAAACGATGATGTTTTCTGTAGCAAATTTCATATGACGTTATCTGCACTGAGGCAAACAAACTTAGGAATTTCAAAAGGCTCAACTTACGAACGACACATATGAATTTCATAAGCGTGACTTACGAATGATTGTCGTCTAACATGAGGTTGCTCTTATACGCCTTTAATCATATCGTTTTCCCAAGCGTTGAAAGACGAGTGGACAACACACGGGCTCTGTAATCTTAACGTCCTTGTTCGGTTCCAGTCTACTCCGTTTTACTATTTTTTTTTTGCCAACATTATTTTTCATATGGCATATCAATGAAATTCATTCCGTTTTTTTGTGTAAAACATGTCACAAACATCAACACAATATTTTTGTTTAATTTACGTGACCTTACTTGAATTCTAGTTGAAATTGCGATATTTTTACGGCCACCAATGTGATACGCCGCCGCCGCCGATGAAATAACCGGCGCACAGGTCTAGTGGTGATCGCTTTTCAGTGTCAACTTAAAAAAAAAAATATTTCTTAAATCATCTATTGTTGGCTGAAAATTCGAAGAATTCTTCAAATGTTCAAGTTACTGTATTTCTTGGTCATAAAAGATTTCGTTTATTTTTTCAGTGAGGAAAATGCGATGTTAATTAGGATTAAGGTAATGGATGCATTTTGACACACTATCATATTTCAAGACCAACAATTGAAATGGCCTTAACTCCATTTTGTAAACAAACCTTGTAAGGCCATTTTCTCGCGAACCGAAGTCCGCAAAGGCAAACCAACATAATGAACAGGTAGGGGAAATTCTCCTCTACACGATTGTGGTTTAGGTTTGCGAATGAAGGTTTCGGTTCGCGAGAAAATGGCCTTGCAAGGTTTGCTTACATAATGGAGTTAAGGCCATTTCAATTGGTGGTTTAGCTATACTTTGCACATTTTACCACATAAAATTAATAAAATTTTAAAATATTATGAAAACTACATGAACATTATTACACTACTTAACGTCTTCCATTTTTGTTTTCAGTCAAATATTACATTTAATCGGTCCAAACTCAATAGGAGGTGGTATAATTGAATCCATCAATATTTTCTGGGGGTCATCAATACATGGTGGCTCCTTACTAAAATTGATTATCCGATGGAATATTCCGAGTCAAATCACCACTACCTTAACAAACGTTGCCGAGGAACAGGTCCCATCTGCCCCAACAGAAGGGAAAAATGAGGGGAAATATTGTAACATGAAATCAAACTTTTTTTTGATTTTGCGTCAATATGTTCATCAATATTTCGCCGTCAAGATTTGCATCTATATGATTGTCAATACTTTTGAGCATCTCAGCGTGCCGAGACTGTGAATGATTTTTCAGTGATTGTTCCATTTTTAAGTACATTCGTTTCAAAAATTTTTTTTTTTGATTAAGAGAATCGTTCATTTGTTATAGCTTTAATTACAACATTAAATGTGAAATTGATATTGAGAAAAATGTATAATACTTAACATACGTGTAAGTATCACCCTAACAAACTCTATGGCTGAATCAAAAATGACTCACTCGCTAATTCTATTCATTCGGGCTGGCACTCGGCATAGTATGTGTTTCAGATTCTTTCATTTTCTCGCAGTTTTCGATCATTTTTTGTCGATTCCAAATTTACGTCTAGACTGCTTGATGGAGTTACATTTGCTGAACACTCTTCTAGCAACCGAGAATGACTAATGACTTTAGGGAATATAACAATGTTTTAAATTATTATTATTTTCTCAATGATAGAAAATTTCGCTGGATCGTCTCTTAAAGTAGCAATTATTTTTTTCTGTTGTTCCATTTTAGCAAAATATTTTTTAAAGCTTTATTAATGAGATTTTTAGCCGTAAGCATCTCTGTTTATTTTTTTACAAAAGAACGACTTATGAAAATCTGTAATCTGGATGTTGTTTGTTTTGTTATAATTATTTTTCAGTAGTACACATTTGAAATATACTTCAGCTTCGTCTTGGCACACACACACACTAACACTGGATCGGAGCTTATTTTAAATGTATAAGTTTGAATTCAAACATTTTATTCCAACAATATTATAATTAAAGATTTTGAGACCAAACAAAATCCACACTTCACGAATATCGTAAACGCGTTTCACACACCTTTTCCAAACGAAGGATGCTATTCACTAACGACACAAATGTTCACTTACCGACTGATCTGTGACTTCGAACGACGTAATGTTGCGATTCTTCATGGACACCAGCGCCGGTGAGGTGTAAGCTGACGAGAATCCTACAACCATGGAACCAAGCGATACCGATAGAGCTGCCAAGACCTTAACGTTTCAATGATAGAAAGAAGAGAAAACCATCGATTAGTTACACTCATGAATCTTTGGAAACTTTTCACCACCATTTGAGTTTGAGTTCTGATACTAGAAGAGAAAAACAGAGTATAAACCTGCGAAAATGTGCACTTGGCAACCGGTTCTTCCGCTGGTACGGTAAACGACACGTGGGTGTCTGCACGCATCAACAGCTTCACCATCTTGGGGGCTGAGGGCTACACAAGCCACGGACTATGCTAGCTGAGATTCAACTCCTTATCAATTATGTTGCACTCTGTGTGCTTTCGGTCCCGAATGTCAAAAGCTGCAAAGAGTTATTGCAATTCGTTGTTAAACGTTTTCTGCTTGATCACTTCGATCCCGATCCCGATTCGATCGTACAGTTTCGTTGAGGTGCTCTTCGTGATACAAGTGTCGGATCGAATCCTCCAGAAGGGAACCGTACGGTTGTTCTATTCAAGACCATTCAAATGTTATCAGCGCGCGCGCCCGAGTACAAACTATCAACTGAAGTTGTTTAAACTTTGATAGACAGTTTTATACAGGTCCAATGGAGCCAACGACGACGACAGATCGACGGTGATCGGTCAGCACTTCCGAACGGTGACTGCATATTGAATATATGAGTACTTTTTAAAGAATGGATGATGCGAGTTATGTGTGACCGTACAGCATAAACTCGTGCTCGCAATTGTCCAACGCTAGACGAGACAATGTGTGCGACGCGTATTTCGCTGCCAGTAATTCGGCGCGATGGAAATTAAATACAGTATGTGTCCAATTTCGGGGGGGTGTGGTCAGAATTAGTTAGCGGTTTTTTTTTTGGATAATGAGCCAATAAATGAACTAACAAGTTAGTATGATTTACATTAGGTGGATTTACATTGAATAAACATGAACAATATTTTACACTGATTTGGAATATAAAATCTTCAAGTGATCAAATTTATTTGCAGTTGTCAAAACTTGGATACCAACTGTACAGCGGACAGTGATTGTTTATTTTTACGTTGTCCTTCTGCTCTCTCGTATTGTATATTGGCCGAATCTCTCTGTGCGTACTAATTCAAAATCGTCGTATGATTTGCCGGGATATGAAAGACGTATACGCATAATGTAATATACGGAGAGGGGTGAGGGTATTGCTTTCCTCCCAGCATACCATATATGTGTACACATATGTCCCCATGATAATCGATTTGACTGTAAATCGCAGCTTCGGGAATTGAGAGCAGTGGCAGCAGAAGCAACAGCATCATCATCATCATCATCATCATCATTATCATCATCATCATCGGCGTTAAAGAGTGACAATCAATCGATTTGAGAAGCACACAAATCGAACATACATACATTCATGATGTAATCCAATTTGGTGCACGGGTGGTTGAAGGGTGAATAAGGCAACTACGAATCTGTTGATTGTAGCAATTCAGGACACGTAAACGAGACTTTGAGTTGCAGTTGAAGCAATCAGGTGTGGGATGTTAAACTCGTATTATTAATTTCTGCTATACTAAATGGAGCTGAATGTGCTAACATGGATAAACTTCTTTTCAACATTGAATTGAAAATAAGTATTTTAACGAAATTGACTCACTCTACTTCTTATTATAGATTTCTAAACTGGAACCATAAGGGCCAATTAGTTACGATAAACATCAAATTGAGGTATCAATCGAAAGTTCATGTAAGCTGCGACAATGTTTGATTATTCTTCTTCTTCTTCATCTTCGCATTTCAAGATTGCTTATCGCATATTAGCTTATTGCGTGCTGTCAACTTAATGTTCTAGATGCACTTTCACAGCTATTAATTGAAAGATTTCGATGCCTGCACCATTGTTGCGTTAATTGTTTAGCAAGAACAATCATACTCTATGCCCAGGGAACTCGGGAAATTTTCCAACCCAAAAACCCGGGAATCGAACCCAGTCACCTCCATCATGGGCTTGTTTTCTAGCTACGCCTTTACCGACTGAGCTAAGGCAAGCTCCCGTGGTATGTAATGCATACACTGTGAATATACTTATGCAAAATTTTCGCCTTCAACTGGTTTAGAACCAGTTGTCGATTAACCTCCCAAAATACGACTGAATATTTGAATTGTGAAACCGGGATTTTTCTTATATTTACCAGGAAACACGGGAAAACCCTTGACTTTTTTTTTAATAAAAATTGTTTGTAATCTTTACAATTTTCATTTTATCCATTTTGTTTAGATAAACATGATTTTCAATCCAAATGTTGCCGGTGTTTACGCATGAAGGCATATAGTAAATTTTAATCTCTGATGAGGCTATACATTTGAATATTTGAAAGTGTTGGAATTAAAAATTGTCTAAAGTTTATCTACGGTTTTTGAAATCGTTGAATGATCAACCAATAAACAATGTTTCACTTCTAGAAAATAATCCAGCTCAAATAAATCATGCAAATGAAACCACAAATTTGTTTATTTCAATTTCAGTTCCTCCGAAAATTGCTAAAAAAAAGACTTTGGAATTATTTAAAATATTAGGTTGTGCAATTTTTAGAATAAGCCTACGCAAAACGATATAAAATACACCCCCTGATGAGAGCTATTGCTATTTCCTATTTAGGATCATGTTTCGCTTTTTACCTCATTGAGAAATTTGGTCATATCAGCAGATATCCGATGTCATGCAAATTACTGCTGTACATTCCCGATTAATGCTAGAACATCTGTTCCGCATATTCACATACCAACTAGGTTCCTAGGATTTCTGCTTAAAAAAAACTATCAACATCCTAACTACAAATATCAAATCACAAATTTCTCTTATCACCGATCATCTAATAGTTGAATACCTCATAGCACTCGGGAATCTCAATCCACATTTTCTACCGCTATCAAGATCAAGTCTGCGTATGGCTACCAACTGTCCGGCGAAATGAGAGCAGTCTCCTCATCCTCTTCACACCAGCGATAATAAATCACACAAAGCCACCGCACATAATCATCACCATGTTGTACCCACTACTGCTTTTCTACACAGTGCTTCACAGACGTGGAAAATGCAAGCAGAAATCGAATAAAACTTTCCACTATCTTCTTGATGGTAGTATTCTTGCTTTCTTTTCGTACTTCTCGGGCGGAATTGCAACTTCAACTTATTCTAGCTCAACTTTAAAAACGAAAAAGCTCGATTACAATGTCTCAAGGCACGCACCATTCCAACTGTTGCCATATGTGGACAAATGGACCAACTTTTTGGCGATGGCTGGTTTCGTGTAAATTTTTCACTTTTCTTCCAATATTTTCCACACTTCACCACAAAAAGATAATAGCCAAAGATCCCAGACCACGCTGGATGTTTCCGGATGTACGGTTCCTGATAAACAGAAATTCCACCGTAAAACGTTGGCTGCTCCGTTGTATTTCCACACCCGGCGAATTGCACTTGGCCCGAAATCAGCCAATATGATGATGCTGCCAAAATCTCCAAAAAGGGCAACTCGCAAAGGGAAAAGATTTCCTTGTCTGGTCAGCATGTAAAAGTCACACAATCTCGTCGTTCGCAAGCCAAAGGATAATTGAGAACGAGAGGATAAGCCGACAACTGGACAAGCCATCCATCAGCTGGAAAATTCAAATATCCCCACCCAACATCTCCATCTCGCATCTCCGCGACGAAAGGATTCAATCGTTCCCGCTTTCAAAACAATCGAACCGAAACGTGTTCGTTTCCGTTGGATATGTGTAGGTGCAATCGCTCTGCAAGTGACGCATGAGAAGCACCATGCGCCCACATTGTCGATACCAACTCTTTTATGCTTTGCTGATTCAATGAGACAAATTGAAATCCTACAATCGCTTCAATTGACCGTGTATGGTAATTGGTGCTTGGGGCCACCCTACTAGCGGGTGCGGAGCGCAAACCAAGTCCGACGCGTGCTGCATTCAAGTGTGAATAATGACTCTGGTGTGAAAGTGAATTGGATAAATATTCGATTGGCATTGACTCATTCGAATGTACCGTTTTTTTTTTCGGGGGCTTGTCCGCCGCAGAAATAGACGAGCCCCCGTTCTTTTTAAGGCCACTGAATTCCTTAATTGATAGCATTGATGATGCGTGGTAACGTCAAGTTGGGTGTTTTTCAATTAGAACTGATTAAGATCAAGCAATTCGACCCGGCTTGAGGCAAATTTTGGCAGTAGTGAGTGGCTTTGGTAGGCAAATACGATTGAAGTCAGAGTTTTAAATCGTTGCCGATTGAAAAATTTGTTAGACACACTGAAAGTAAAAAATGAGGTTTCATGAAATCATTCGTTTGCTTTAAAAAAGGTTTTTCGGATTTATGATAGTATTTTCCACTTGCAAGATGCAAGAAGAGATCGTAAAGTATGTGTTTAACACATCAAGCCTGTCAATTTTTCTTTCAAAGAGTTTTTTTTCCGTGTTGGGTGTATTCACCCATGCGAACATTACTTTGACCTATTGTGATAGAGTCATAATTCCTAAAAACATTGTTCTATCGCAAACAAAATGCCGCAAGCCTAATTATAACATCTAATGATTTCATAATTCCGAAAAACATGTTTTATAGCGAAGTAAGTCGAAGCAACCCTGAAGAGGATACATCATGATTCAGAGCCTCACTTGGTCAAAAATTTCCCGTTGACGATAATAGGTAATGGTATTCACAAAGCCGTCATCCTCTACTTTTCTTTCGAAATTCCTTTGAATCCTACTCAGAATCCCCTTGGAATATAAATTCTCCTCAGAATTACTTTGGAATTCTAGTTGAAGAAGCTTTCCTACAATCCCTACAATTCCTTAAAAAAATCCTAAGAACTCCTTTGTAACTCTCATTGAAATCCATAATCCAGATTTTTTTACCTTCCTTTCGTTCGTTCATAACTACAGTGGATCTCTGAAAAATTGTTTCGCACTTGAACATTTGGCTCCGGAGATATGGTTTTTACAATGAATTATCTAAATCGTTGTTGAGAGACTGACAAAACCAAAAAACATTTTTTTAATCATTTCCGAGCGCTTATAATGATGTCTTAGTTCAAGTCAAGTTCAATTAGAATGTAGAACCTGATGTGGATTGATAACTTCGCTTAATCTATCCGATATGTTGAATATACAGGAGTTCAAAATGTGTAAACCGTCGTGTGCGATTTATTTTGAATTAACTAAATACAATTTTGTTTTATAGTTTGATATGCTTAACGTCAGACTTAAAGTGAAGATTTTATACGATAGATGAGGAGATGAAAGTATATTTTATTTTATTTCTCGTCAATTAGTGAAGACCGTAGAATTGATAGTTGAGGAAGGTACGAGTCGGATCGAGCGTTCCCTTTACCAAACTCATCCGTTGATGAGGGGCGATGAGGCATGTTTTCCCTCGCCACCACTGACAAAAAGAATGATGTGCCGATTCACTTAGTTACCTCCGATGTGCGGCAACGGTTCTATCGATTGTTTTTCGGATAAACATATTGGGTACACTTAAAAGCTTTTTTACCGAACTGGCCACCAAATATTTTTTTTCTGTTTTCGCTTCTATTTTTGAAAAAAATGTTGCAATCTTAATACATAATTTTTCCCACATACGTGGCGCCATACTGTCAGTAGTTGTGAGATCAAATCTGACAGCTTACAGTAATTCATTTGTTAGTTCTTCTTTGTTAGTTTTTTTTATATTTCAGTTAGAACTTTGCCTATTGATGAATTTACGCGAAACTGCACCAATGCATTTGACCAGGGATTTTTTTACATTCATTTGCCTCTAACTTTTTTTATCAACAAAATTCCTTAAAATAGTGTTTGAGGCTTTTATGTTAGCTCAACTCAAATCTGTATCTCTTATGCATGATGAATTAGAGCGATTAGAATCCACCATTGTTTTTCATTCACTGAAAAACAATAACATGTTCTGCCAGCTCTATTTCATCGTGCATAAGAGATTAATATTTTAGTTATTGTAGTTAATATCAAACGCTACAAAAGCTTCATACATAATTTAACGGCATTCTGTTGATGAAAAAAGTTAGAGGCAAATGAATGTAAATGAATGCACGAAATGAATGTAAATGATTTTCCATCCCTGCATGCGACACCTAGGTTTGAAATCCAAAACCACAAAAGTGATGATGTACTAAAAAATATTCCATACGATTTGACAGTTAGCAAAACGTCATTATCATTTTCACATCATTTCCATCTGCTGGTCGACCGTCACGTTAATTCATCAATTGGTGCATGGAATGTCTCTAAAATAGGATTTAATAGTTAATGTGATCAGTATGGACAAGAACTAGTAATATGAATTGTTAATCAAACGGTTCTACTTATCACAGTACCTTTTGGTATGTCCTGAAATTAAACTCATTGACAAAGTGTCCTTAAAACTAGATGGCGCTTCGTTACGTGACTATGATAAGCACTTTGTTAGATTTCGACGTACAGTAACTGACTGAGAAACCTCTGCTATATGTAATTCGGCCAACAATCCCTAAACCAATGTCTACAACATGACCGTTCTTCTACCCTGCCAATTTAGACCCGTCCGCAAAGTCTGATCATCCCAATTACACGTAAATTTCGATGTCTAACACTTCCTAATCCAATCTCTTATCAACGCACACGTCGTAAAGGCCTCGACCTAGTTCTGAAAAGCAAAAAACTAGAATCCCCAAACTCTACACGACATGTTGTCTGGGGATTCACAGAGCTTGTGATGAAACACGACAACGAAGCAGATAATCCATGTTTCCGATCCCAGCATGGGACAAATAGAAAAGTCTTTAAACACGGAAAGGTCACCGGCACGTGCCGCACAGGGAAGCGCATTAATCACAATTACGTTGATCTCTCACTTAGAAGAATTTACATCCACAGTGGTAATGAGTACCGTACATAGTTCAGTTTGCGTGATTGCGTTGGATACTGAAATGATCGCACTCGAGCACCAGATAATATTGCTTAAGCTAGGTGTGAAGCATTTCGTTTCTGTAATGAATTATACAGGAAGATGGCTTCGTGTTACGACCTTCAAACGCCTCGCCTGTAACGTTCACACCAGTCATAAACTGCCTGGATGCTGTTTGTCCCGATTCAAATCACTTGCGTAAATATTTTCAATTGTAAGCTATCGTTGTTATGACCGCCATGGGACCTGCACAGAAACGTGATCTGTGGACGCCACAGAGTTATTTGCTCTGAATTTGAATGATCTTGAACGAACGAAGTACGGCGAATCGGGAGCTTAGAAAACTATCTCACTTGGCGAATCTCTTGGTGTCTCACAGAGTCAACCGATCTGGAGGAGCACTCGCGAACTCGGAACAGCACGTTTCAAGCTCACACTTTGACGAGAATAATCGATTTCAGCTTAGCGACCGAACGGAGACTGAGCCGCCCTGCCAATTGGTGATTGTTTTTATACAACTGATAGTGGCAGATTTAAAAAATGCTACTCTATGACACAGGAGCGAGATGGAGAATATGACCACCGAGTTGGTTCCTATCGCCATCTTTTTGCAACTGAAAGAGGAGCTGGCTCATCGCTCTTCCTTTTTCCGTCACCTTATCGACGCAGTTCAAGATGTTCAGTTGTGGAAAAGCGCGAAAAAGCCATAACAATAAATGAACTTATTGATGGGTCCATGCAAGTGCTAGCAGGAATTGCATTCAGTTTACTGTTTAGCCTGTAGTATCACGCAAAGGATCTACCGTCCTTGGTAGAATGTCGTTTGTTGCGATAAGCACACGAGACAGCAATTGAAATAAGTCAGGAGTGGCACTCCCTTGGTAGTACAGATGCCAACCAAAACGTTTACTTAATCGAATGTTGATTTTCAAATTGGAAACTAATTATCAATAAAAATACATGCACGTATCACCTTTATGTTACGTTCTACGATATCAAATTACAAATATGTATTATTGCCTTTAAAAATGTTACACCTGGGTGGTCAAATCAGGATAGCTTATAATAATTAATATCAGCTTTAATCTCTTCTATTTCCTTTAAATCTTTATATAGCAAAAACGGAAAAAAAAAATCATAAGATCACACGTAAACGTAAGCCCGTCAATCGTCCAATTTAAATATTGATTTATGTTTATTCGAGCTTAGTGGGAAACACGAGCCTGCATCCTACATCTACCTGGCAGGAAAAAGCGATATAGAATGTTTATAGCCCACAATGCAGTATATTCGTTGATCCGTAGGTTGCACTTCACTTCGTGAAGTATTTATAAACACTATTGCTATCACCACCGCGACCGCCAGCCCTTATCCCTGGATCAAATTCCAACTGGGAAATTCAACCAGTACGTGCCCAAGTAAATTTATTGGGCTTTTAATCTACCGAGGCCTAATTGCCAATTTTATGTATAGACAGTAACTTTTTAAATCGCAACCACATGGAGCGAATGCAAATCATCGGTGCATAATAAGTTCACCATGTCATCAATTTCAATAAATGATTTCTAGTATAACCACTCACGATGGCATTGAGCAAGAGTCCACCGAACAGTTAGAAAACGCTGTTCACTAGTTCTTATCGCTGCTCATTTCAGTGACGTCTAGGTCACGCATCACCGAAGAAGAATCTATACAAGAAAGCACATTCTTCCATCCCTACCGGTCAAGAAGCAATGCTCTCACACAGATTACCAAAAACACAAACACCATGTGGCTAAATAGTACGTGGAGGCACGATCACGTCGTTGCCAGATGCCCCGAATGATGACGCAAATTTTACGCCGTCGCGGGATCTGGATCTGCTTTGATTTGTGTTGCTTCGCTTGCGCTGTTTGCTTTGTCCAGCTTACTGTCGAATGTGGCGAAAGAGAGGTTAAGGTTGCCAGGACCCATGGGCGCTATCAGGTAGAGAATCCCCACCGTTGAAATTTTTCGTGACTAAGCAATGGTCGGATCAGACATAATTTAAATTTGTACATTCACGAAAATAGCAGACTTTGGTTTCTCAGTGATGATTAGACGCCATGATTGCACATTTTCGTAGGATGATTACTACTGCATGAATTGACATGAAACGTACAGAACTCTAAGGCTATGAATCGTGCTAATATCAGTGTTGATCCTTACCTGAGTCCAGATATAGATCGGATTGGTGGTTGGCCGATAGACCTCGAGCTTCGGCTTACCATCCTCCGTGATTTGTCGCACGAAGGGAACAGCCGTCCGAATGTTTTCTTCCTTTGTGCCCATTTCCATCTCGAAAAAGCGTATGCTTCTACGAGAGTCAGTACTCATTGACTTTGACTGTTGGAAATGTTTTCGCGAGGAAATGTAATCTTCGTCCTCGCTCGAATCTAGATCCTGAAAATGGGCGAGATTTTTTTGAAATTGCGTCAATGCTTGATCGGACTGCGCTCGGTTTACTTTCAAATCGATGACAACGGGCTTGGTGATA
The DNA here is from genome assembly GCF_037179485.1 of Ochlerotatus camptorhynchus. Classification (NCBI taxonomy): domain Eukaryota; kingdom Metazoa; phylum Arthropoda; class Insecta; order Diptera; family Culicidae; genus Ochlerotatus; species Ochlerotatus camptorhynchus. The sequence continues at coordinate 3,768,774 of NW_027040524.1, forward strand.
TCGGCGTCTATCTTGAGCAACGAGGTCGACGGTTCGAAGTCTTCTTCACTGCTGGACGGTGACGGTTCCTTCTCGAACTTGAACGAAATATGGCGAGCGTCGAGGCTTTTGTGTTTGCGCTCCTGGAACTGTTTGCGTTGGTGTTCGAAGTCGTCCTCGGAGGACGAAGCCTTCAGCAGCTCTTCGAGCACCTTGGAGCTTTGGACATCCAAGGAGACATGTTTTTTGCCCTGAAACTGTCGACGGTTGTCGGTTGCGAGCAGGTGCCGGAGTTCCTGGAAGAAATCCATAATACATATTTAGTTGTTTGAAGAGTATACTTATTGAAATTTCTTATTTGTGTAGCATTCATAATCAACCGAATTGGTTAAGTAAAATGAAGATTTTCGTCAATATTGTTCAACTTGACTTCAATATATTTGTAAGCTAATCCTTAAATTAAGTTAGATATCTGTGAATCTGATATTAGTTATTGTTAGGGTGATACAGAGTCCCCCAAATAGCCATTAAGATGGCTGACTTGCACTATCACTTCAAACTTTCTAGAGCTCAAATCTCTGACATTATTTCTACTTTGAAGTTTGCTTCTCCATATTTTCTGCATTGCGTGGAAATCAGTTTTGTGATTATATATTTTCTGCTATCAGATATTCAGGCTCTAGAAGATGCGAATTGATAGTGAGATCCACCATAAAAAAAGCCTACCAAAACGTTTTTCTTTAAATATTGCTGTATCAGGAAAAGTTTTTTTTCTTTCTTTTATGCAAAATTTTATTATGCCAACCGGTACTATGGCAAATTGAAGCAAAAAACAACGTCAATGATCCAAAGCGGCAAAAGGTATTGACTCAAATTCAATCATAATCGAATGAAATCTATTTTTTAGTAGAGTGCACTTTTACAGTTCTAGTACTGTTACTCTCATCAAGAAGTAAGAACAAATGGTAGGGAAAAGTTTTGACTGCTCTTTCTTCCTCCTTTTCCTACAATTGGAACTCATCCTGAACTAGAATAATAAGCCATTTTGTAATATTTTGTCTTATGAATTCTGAAGTAATTCATAATTTGAAGCTTGAACATATTTTTACTAAAATTCTTGTAAAATCAGTGTTCAGCGTAGGATATTTATTTCAAATAGTGCTCCGTAGCATGAAAAGCTTGAATATCCTTCAAGGATAAGCGAGACAGAGAGCCACAACACTGTATCAACATCTCAGAATCTTGAATATTATCCAATTTAGAATTAGATTTATGCAGCCGATACCTATAAAAAAAACTAGGTTTAAATTATCTTCCAATCCCGCTGGAACTCCTCATAGGATTTCTTAAAAAAATTCTCTAGAATTTGATTAAAATCATTTTACAATGTCTTCATCGTTCTTTTAAAATTTCCCCTAGAATAATATTGGAATTATTTTTGGTATTCCATTATACTGCCGCTCTTCGCATGTCGGTCCCATATTCGTTTTTGTCAAAACTGAGTTTTTCAAGGCAAATGGTAGCTAATTACCCATATTTTTATAATACTAGATGAACTCAACAACTTTGTTCCGATAGTGTTGCAAAAATATCAAATAATCAAATCTCACCAATGCCCGAGATCACGCTTGATTTTCGTAGATAAAAATCAGCAAACAAACATCTGCGGTTGATTTTGAAGCTGTAATATCGCAGCTCTGAATATCAAGCTAACAAAACTCACCAACTGCAAATCTCACCAAACTGTGGTGAGATTGAGTTTAATGATTTTTGCTTTACACCCGAATGCAACCGAAACATCCAAAATGGCTGGCAGCAGTCCCTTTGTGTCTGCCATCGGTGAAGAGTATAAAGAGATAGCAAACTTTAATTTCGCTTTCTAAGAAAACGATGTGGAACGGAATCATTTTTGTGTCGAGTCAGCTCTCAGCTTGATTTTTGCACGTTGTGAATAGTCTCGCAATATCAAAGGAGCTTGTAAAATCAATATCAAGCATGATATTTTGTTCCAATATCACGCGAGCGTATGAGAGCGGAAAAATATTATTTGATTGATGATTTTGCCAACACTTGTTCCGAAAACCTTTGGAAAGACACTCAAATTAGTTGTCCCATGACATAAGAAGCAATGATACGAAGCAAACTTTATACGCGATTTTCTCGGCTTGCTGATTTTCACTGACATGCGAAGAACGGCAGTACAGTTCTTTCCGCAACACCCAACATATACCTATTATGATATTCGTTTCTACAGATCTCTTTGAAATTTCTATCCATAATCCTCTTCATAATCGCCATAGAAAATTGCTGATAATCCCCTTGATATACCCTTTGGAAGAGCCTTGTAAATATTCTCAGAATTGTTTTGGAATTCACCTTTTTTTACTTAGTTTTCATTTTCTTCAACTTTGAGTTTTGAAGTTCAGGCTCCGCATTCATCCGGATAGCATTCGACCTATTCCGCTTCTTATTTTTTCATAATTCTGTAACTCATCCTGCCCTCCTCTGCTTACGGCCTTGATATCTATTTTGCACTATATTTTAACTGCTAAAGAGCAAACTTCCGATTCAAATTGTGTATCAGTATTGAAGCTTTTATCAAGACCGAAGCGTCTATATGTAATTAACTGGTTGCATTCCAACTTGAAATCAAGCAATATGCCTTGGGTTTTGATACAGTTTTTACGGTGCAATTGTAGGTACATATTCTGTAGTACAAAAAACTATCAGTTATTCATGTAGATATAACCAAAACTGAACTGCTTTATCTTCAGTATGTGTTTTAGATCGGTGAAAATTGGAGAATTTAAGTTTTAAGGGGGTAGGCGTGATCATAACTTTATCAAGAACAGTAGTTCATCCACAGCAAAAGGAACCAATCTTTCATTAGCCAATTGGCATACCTAAAAAAAAAACGAGAAGAAATGTCAGGCCGCCATAATAGCACTTAAAATATGGTGGATGGTAGACTGTTTTGATTCTAAGGCTCGAAAACTTTGCCAAACTAGCTAATCTTAAGACATCTTAACACGTTACAGAAAAAAATATGTAAATTGCTGCGATTTACGTACATTTGGCGTAAATTTACATTCATGTAAATTTAGACGAAATTAATATCGCATGAATTTGCAATATTGTGAACAAGTTTGTTAATAAGTTCGTTATTTTCATCAAGTTAACGTGATACGATACAGAGTCCACATATGTTGACGGCTTATGTATGGATAAAATCCCATCAAATTTTCTATAGCACAAATTTTGGACACTATTGCGACTTTGCGCATGAAATTTGTTTCTCCAAATTTTCTGCATTGTAGTGAACGTTGGGAAGCTGTTTTGTTATTGTATGTATTCTGGAAGCTGATCATAACTGAAACATAGTCGGTCCTAACTTTGGCATATTACGTCATTTGTGAGTTGTCTAGGAATAAGACTTGAACTCGAAACCTTCAGCTTAAGATGCATGGATGCTAATGCCGCGGATACACTTGCATGACAATGTATGAACATGAGCATTATTTGTATAATAAATTATAAGCAAATCCAAAAACTATACAAGTTTGACCGTGAATGTGCTCATAATTTATTATACAAATAATGCTCATGCTCATAATTGGTCACACAAGTGTATATGAAGAAAATAAGCATGTTTAAAAATTATAGGAACCCACCATCTGAACAATCTTTAACAATTTATTTATTTCATAGGATAACAATCATACATTCATGAAATAATATTGCCTTTGTAAGCAATGCTTTCAAATGCCAAGTGCCTGTGAATTACGCCAAAGAAGTCAAGTATAGTGTGGTTATATAACAAAAAGATTAAATGCTCATTTAAAGAAAGCAGTAAAGCAAAAATGCTCCTTTACTGCGTAGCTACTCAGATTTACTGCCCTGTCCGTGTTTTTTACTCAAAGGAGCTGAGCGAGCAAGCGTCTAGAAAAGCTTCCAAAAGAAGAAAAAAATGAGCCAAAAACAAAACTGTGTTTCATGCTTTAATTCTTCTATTTTGTCGAGAACTAGTATTATGCCAAAAATTAATACTGTTACCCTATGGTGCGCTTTTAAGTCACGCAAAAAAATGGCTTGCGGACAGCGACTATACTGGAATGAGATGGAATTAAGCACATCTATGTAAATTTACTTTCCATGTCCGCGTAATTTCCGCTAGTTGCGTTATTACATTCGCGCTCTAATACATTCTAAAACAGTGCGTTTGCGTTTTGAAATATTGTTTTGAAACATGGATGATTCACTGATCACACGCTCCGTGACATGCTTGCCGAAAGCAGAAAGTGCATTCTATTTACATTCTACTAACGCCTAAGATAAACCACCCGACCAACTAACCTTTATCAGCTGATTCTTGTGCTCGGAGGTACTATGGCTCTTGTTTTTCTGAAAGTGCTCTCGCTGCTTGCGAAAACCTTCATCACTTTCGTCGAATCGATCCTCCTGGTCGAAGGATACGCGCGATCCCTTCAGCGAAGATTTGCTCTTAGCTTTCGATTCAGCAGTGGTAGAGGATTTCTGAACCGGTGGATCGAGGAACGGATTCGTGTCATCAGTTTCCAAGATAGGGCTAAACGTTCGCTGCGCTCCAACTCGAGGGGTGCTGTTAAGGTCTTCGGCGTTGGTATCCAACACGATGGTATCCAAGCTGGTGCCCGTGGTCGATGTGGATAGCGATCCTTCTCCGGTATTAACACGCTGGTAACCGTACTGCAGGGGATCGCGTGTGTCATCCTGGGAAATAGAATTGGTTGATTCAGATATGAGTAACTGCTGAAATATTCTGGTGGGATGGAAATACCAATCATGAGATTCTACTTGGGTCTTCCTTCTTACACAACTTATCATTGTCTTGACTTTGTACACCTTCTCACAAAAATATATGCTTATTGAACAGTATTCATAAATAGGTACTGAGTTTTCAGCTTGAATCAATTGTAACCATTTGAACGTTTGAACTATAGCTCAGCCAAATTGGGCTAACAGATTAAGCAGCCAGTATAAATATGTTTTTCCTTCGACAAGTGAGCGCCACCGCAAACTGGTTTGAAGCAGTTCGAGATCAGCCTCCAGGCGAGTGCTCGCGGTATTACGTCAATAAACAAGGGATTGCAAGTAGGATCGTACAGTACGGACCATACTAGATGCTACTATTCTGTTCCCTTATCAGAAAACGTGGCTGTGTGTACACAAATTCCGAAGATCCTCAGGCTCCATAAAAAGAAATATACAACAGTAGGACAATAATAATCTGGAATACGTTCTGACAGAACAGAAGCGGGAAACAAACGACGGAGCTTTGTTTACATGCGCAACGTTAATAACGAAACCAAATGCAACAGTTAGCTTTATTTTGGGTCAAATTCCGGGTTTCCATTTGTGAATCCATGCCGATGGTGGTCGTAAAGCAGGTCGAGGGGGGGGGGAATATCAAGGGACGATAATCATCTAATAATTTCATAATCTTTTTTTTTTTTATAGTTTTTGTAACATTAGCAAGTTCTAGTACCTTGGGATTAACTATGGGAAATGCTTGGGTAAAAATTCAAAATCGTTGTGGACGTTATTTTTTAAACACCGAAAAAACAATCTGTTTTTAAGAGCCAAAAAAATGATTATTTTCTATTTAATTCCACTCAGCATTTTGTATCTGAAAACAATAAGTTTTTTTCTGCTCTTATGAGTATTTCTTAGCTCAGTCGGTAAACGCGCAATTATAAAGCAGAATCATGCTGGAGGCGACTGGGTTCGATTCCCGGTTCGGTCTAGGAATTTTCCGGATTGGTACATTTGTCGACTTCCCTGGGCATAGAGTACGATTGTACTTGCCACACAATAATGCTAATGCAAAAATGGTACAGGCTTGGAAAGCTCTCAATTAATAACATTGGAAGTGCTCAAAGAACACTAAGTTGAGAGCCGGCTTAAAGTCCCAGTTGTTTTTTTTTTTATTTTACAAATCGTCGCAAGATGACTTTTTGCAAATTTTGGATTAGGATTTAGGATTGCCAGTTCAGAGATTGAACTAGCAATGTTTCTTAACAGATCCTCGCAAAAGAATTAAAAATGGAATTTTAAACGCGAGAAAGTCATTTTGCCCCGGAGTGCATTTTAATCCATTTTACACTACATTAGTATTAGAACAAGACACTGAAGAGGTGTGCGCATTGAAGACAATAGACGCATATTTGTCAAGGATATGCAATTCAGGTAGTGGAATCAATGGAAATTCTCTCATTTATATTATTATTCTCTCAAATATTGTTCAGAGTGCCCACTGTTTCAGATATATGAAAGCTAAAAATAGCTTGAAGTGAGCTTTCATGTTTCAAGAAGCATGTGAATAAATTTGACATTGATTGATAGCTCATTGGTTCAATTGTAGAGTCAGTCTTCGGTTTACCCAGATTATTACCATACCATATTACACTTTCTATGGAACGGTTAAGCTGCAACTAATTTTATCCGATAAATAATTTACTGGAGATGCGGTGTTTGTGTAAAGAATGTACACAGCAAAAATAGGTCGGAGGAGGAGGGTGTGAGGGTGATTCATTAGTAGAATCAGGGTTCCTTCCATTCATTTCGGCAAAAAAATGTTTTATTAAATTATGAAATACTAAGATATTATGATAATATTTTGTTTGCGTAAGCACCAAGAAAATATTGTTAAGTTTGTGTTTGACACATAATACCTGCCAATTTTGCTACATGAAAGTCGCTATAAGCGATTTTGTCATTTATCTCACCCACTCTTCGCTCTTCACTCTTCGCAAAAAAGCGATCAGAAAACCACTCATTGTGACTCTGTCAAAGCTCAATTTGCAAGTTTTATGTGTCAAACACAAACTTTACAATCTTGTCTTGTTGCTTACGTAAACCAATTATTATCATAATATTTTATTATTCCATAATTTAATAAAACATTTTTTTAGCCGAAATGAATGGAAGGAACCCTGAGTAGAATACACTTTTAGAATGTTTAAACTTGTAATAGATTCTTAGGCATGTTTGAGTTCAGGATCTCGTATCTTGTTAGTGTTGCATAATTCATTTTTGTTTTAATTCAGGGCTATTGATTTTTTTTTTCGAAAGCCACTAGGGCATTAACTATTATGCAAAAGTCATTTTGTAGAAAAATATTACATCAAATGGGACACTTGACCAAATTTCAGAAGGTGATTTTAACATTTCTATTAAAATCTGGAATTAGGGCGTAACAGCCTTTGTAAACAATGACTTCTATCGATGATTTCTAGGTACTCAAGGCACGCCCACGCAATGGTGGTGAGCCTTATGTCGTTTTCGTTTTTGCGGTGTAGCTACACCGTAACTACACTGCCGTACACCGAAATAATTTAGGATGCACCTTTGTTTACAAACAAATGATGTTGAGCTGTCAAATACTCGCGCTTATTCCTGCTTACACTATACCGGTGCTACACCGCAAAAACTGAAAACGACATTAACTGTCTAGAAATCAAGCTGTTACGCTCTAATGTCAGCTCTATCTAGATTTGATTTGACATAAATTGAGATCCAGGGGATAATTTTCGATCGTTATTTTTATTATACCGTATAACGAAGAAGTCATTAAACATGACCACCTAATGATCCATTTAAGCTAGTGTCATTTTCGACTTAAAAGCATTTGGTTGAGTGACGTTCAGCCTTATTGTATTTGACCTAATGACCAACCACCACAAATATATCTCGAGCAACATTGAAGAGAGCTTATAAGCCTAATTTAAACAATAATTTAAGAACATCAAATCATAACACCCCCTCACAAACTAAATATAGTAGCTGATAAAGCAAACTTCCTCAGATGCTGCTGTCGGTTTTCCTGACATAGAGCTCAATTATCAGCTATTTCTGCCCGTGATTGGTCACAACTAAAATTGGTAGCTCAATAGATAAACATTATACAGCTTTGTTGGATCTAGTATACTTTTTCATCCCTTTAAGTTTCAGAACAACAACATTGCCCAAAAATCAAATCACCGTTGTTTACATTCAATCAATTACCAATAATAATAAAAAACATTATTTTACCAACAGCGATGGAAAAAACACGTGAAACATGCGTGCGACGCGACACGAATCCAGTTCACGGTGAATGAATAACACTGTCGCATGCCGCTTGCCTAAGGGGGATTCCATGAAGTGACGTCATTCGTAATCTCAAAAAGAGCTCCGATCCCTCGAACTCGAGCTATGTACATGTTTATGCTACAGTTTCGACTAGTAACCGCTTAGTGGCGCTTCAGCCACTAAAGAGAGCTACTGTATACTGATAATAGTCCTCTCACGCTCTCTGTGTTTTTCAAACTATCTTCTCTGCATGAACTGAGAGATGAACAATTCTATCAAACACATAGAAAGGAATGAAACGACGACGGTCACATGCATTTCATCGCGTCGAGCAGCACATGCTCAGTAGTACACGTTCAAAGACGCCTGTGCGTCCTCCGGAGATTGGTTTTTATTAGCGCTACATTTACTATCCTACCGTGGAGCAAGCATCATATCTGATTGAAAAGTAGACTGCAAATTATGACTGGAATTTTATTATATTTCAAAGAAAGCTACTGGCAGGTGGTGAACTGTTTCTAATGTAATAAATTACCGCTGTTTACTTGTTGCTCTGATTTGTTGTGACAGATTCAATTAGGAAGTGTGTTGATAGTACGTCTTGTTACATCTGTGACCTGTGATGCGTAAATTGACCGCTATTGCTGGTCATTTGCATGACAGTCAAAATAAATAGCTTTCCCTGTCTGCCCGCAATGTGCCACAGGGTACAAAACGTGCAGAGCATTCTTGAAGTGAAGCCAAAAACGTTCTTGCTATTATTTTGGCAAGCTTCTGATGTGCGTTCGATTATGAAAACAAAACGCTACCGACTAGTTACATCACTTATTGTTTGCCGGTTCAATTAGGTTAACTTGAAGTAGAACCTGTTGAATGCGTCTGAAACGTTTACCTTGTTTAATTTTATTCGACGCAATTAAAAAATCTGATGCCATTTACGTGATCTGTGAAGCATGCAAAAGTTCAAGGTAGTGCAAAAACCGTAACCACCGGAGCCGGAGGCCATCAGCAACAAAAATACATGCTGACATTTTACGATCCACTGAGTTTAGTACGCCAAATTTCTGACCGGGATGTTTGTAAACAGTATAAAATCTCACGTTCTCAAAACACTTGACAATCACACAACCTTACAGCACAAATCGTACAAACCGGTGAAAATAAATTAAAAATAGCTCCCTAAAATCCACCACAGTACGGTTTAGATTAGAAAATGAAAATTTAAAATATTTTGTAACATTCTCCTATGCTTGAATTTGGAGTTGAACATTCTGAAAAATACCGATTCTAAAGCTTCCGGGATATTTTATCAGGCTACACAGAATGTGTATACAGAATAATCTGTCAATACGTTTTTTTTTTAAATATAAACGTGTTTCAGTTGGTAGGTAGTTAAATATAGCTTGCACCCACGGTTTTCTGGTAGCAAAAAAATGAACACGGATTTTCAGCAATGTGCTCAGTGACGTAAATTTGCGCGCAAAATAAAGTAAACACCATTGAGTCGTCACTGTGCTAATATTGACGTAGTTTTCACGTTCCAATGGTCTCAATATTGAGAGAAAACGGGCTACAAAAATTCGCCCTCTTCTCAAAGTCAATGGTCCCGAGAGCCAGTATCAAGAGTGGTTTGCTGCTGGGATCATACATATATCAAGCATGGTTGTGAATTCACGATATGAATTGGATAAGCACAACCGCTTATTGACGACAGCTACTTTTTGTATTGATCCCGGCAAAATCAATCGTTCAACTACATCATGTGATGGACAGTCGCCAGTGTTGACGTCTAGGAATTCAGTACCATTGCTACAGGTCGTGTTCTTTGAACCGATTCTTACATTTGAAATTTGACCGTCCAAAAGTCGAAAACCTATTTTTGTTCACTACACACAGCACTCCTCGTGTCACCCATCTGTAGAAGACCTCGAAATCTCAGGATCGGTACTTTCGAACTTCGCGAAGATTGAATCGCGACTTACCCCTTCGTTTGTCATCGTTCGCTTGATTTTGTCAACGATGCGGCCCACTGGGCCGCCCTGCCTATTTGCGCTCATTTTTGCAACTTAACTGAAGCACCGTTTCTTCTAGAGGTTACCGTTTTTGCTCCGCAATTTTTTCACAACGTAACAACGCTTGATTTTATACTAATCTCGTGTACCTTTGCCCGACCATAAATTCAAACTTTTATCCAATAGTTTCACTTAACGTTTTTTTTTTTTTCGTCACTGCGGGCTTGTAACAATCACTTTTTTTTATATTCTACTACGCCTTCTTTTTCTTTCAAGGCGTTTCTAGCGCCAATTCCGATTTTTCAGTAGCACCTTTCAATATCGAAAATTATTGCTTCGTTTGCCGATTGAGGTTTTTCTGTTGCTAGTTTTGCTTGCTTTGGTTTCAGTTTTTCAGCTCCTTTTGAGGTATATTGCATCTAAGGTCAAAGTGTTTTCAAAACACGCAAAAAAAACTGGCACATACACTTGACGGGGACAACCTTATTACCGGCTGATGCACTGTTACACTTGCTCTCAAATGTCAATTGCGCAAAAAATTCAACGTCGATGTCAAAAATACTACTATTGCTTTCTATTAATTTGAGATAGTAGAACAATGGTTTCGTGGTGTGTCGCGTTCGTACTCGCGGGTACTACTGCGTACGCGGTTTTATTCATCAAAGATCTGAGTTGGTGCAAGCGGTGTTGCTTAAATAGTGTTTCGCAGAGAACACGTTGTTATATCCGAACGTGAACGAATGAGGATTGTAAACAGAACACAGCCATAGCCAAGTGGTTCACCCGTGCACTACAAGCTCAAACCAACACATACATGGGAAGCAATTTGCCGAGGGAGATATCAATTACTATTTTTGCTAAAGAAACTAAGTCGTCACAGCATATGCAATTTATGCTACAATCTCATATTGTCACCCCCACCCCAACCTCCACCCACCCACCATTCCACTTAAGCATGTTTCGAGCCATGCTCATCCGCGACACCTTCTGGAATGTTCTTTGGCATGGTTGAAGGATGAACTTATGCTGCACCGGTTATGTTGGTGTTGGTGGTAGTGGAATTTTCCGATGCCTTTTCTTCTTTCTCCCGTACAAACCAACATCCGAAACGAATACGCATGAAAGTTGTGCACCTTGGATAGCTGAGGCGCACCGATGGGTAACGTTATTTGGTAACGGTCTCATTTCCCTTGTAGTAAGAAGGAGACCACATCGCCACTCAAAAGACCTCCATGATGCACTTTTTATGCAACTCTATCTACGTCTGTTACCACCGGAACAGCATAGATACTCAAAATAAACCCAACAAAGTTGAAATATGTGTCTGCGTTTGAATTCGCGGCGGTTGCAGTTTTTGATTTCAATCACTTCTTCTTGTCACTTTGAATGTGCAAGAGAAATCCGATTTTATAATTCCGTCTACTTGCATATTGACAAGAATTAAAAAAAAAATATGTGACAGTTTAGATCTGTGGAAATTTTTACTGTTGAATTCTTCTAAACTTTATTGATTATGATGATGGTCCCACCTCTTACCCCTACAAAGGTTTGAGCTGGACGAGTTATCTTTAAGATAATTAAATATAAACATTTGAACCAGGTTTGCAAACAAAATCGAACTGGTTACAATTACAGATATAAATGTCCTGTTAAATATGCTATAGGCATCAACCAAAAACATTCAAAGGTGTAACTAGTTATCAAGATTCCAAGTATAATCCTCGACAATACTTCCATTTGCACGTGACCTGGGATTTACACGTTTAAGCTTCCGCAGTGCCAGGACTATACAAGGAAACGACTTCCAGCCAACCCTTTACTAATTCAAGGCTTTTGCCACAATTTCCACGTATTAGACATTTATACCTGTATTCCGCGCGCGAGGCTCAAACTAAAAATCCATCATCACCATCGAGATAAACAATGTAGTTTTTTGTATATGCTACACAAATTACTAAAATGTCTTACTTCGTCAAGATACATAATTTATCAATTCATAAAAATTTAACTGCTCAATAAATAGCTTTTACATGCGAAATGCAGCGTCTTCTAAATTCTGTAAGTGTAGTTGCACGCTTGATGTGTCTAGGCATCGAATTGAAAACATTTATACCTTTGAAAAATAATGAATTTTGTGAATCATTATTGAAAAGATGTGGTGTTTTTACTTCATCCGCGTTTCTAGTAGTTCTATCAATGAAAATCACTTCCTCTTTCAAACCGATCACACAAATATCGAGGCAGCAAACCGTTAACTACTTTAAAAATGAACACCATAGTCAAAAACACAATTCTTTGCTTCACTGACAGCCATTGCAAAGCTTCCAGCATAAAAGATTATTGTAAAATACCGAATTATTACTATAAGTGTTGTATTATATCTTTTTATAAAGATATTACATCTTTCCCCCGAAGAACGCGTTACCCACTGAGTTGCACCCACCCCTTTTTCTCGGTGGATTTCCAACCAAGCGCTCTGATTTTCTGCGAGTGACTAGTTCTCCATTGACCCTACTCACCTGCAAAAAATCAGACCAGCTGGTTGAAACCCCACCGAGAAAAAGTGGTGGGTGCAACTCAGTGGGTAACGCATTCTTTGGGGGATAGCTGTATACTACCTTTTCATAAGGATCTATTCTCTTCCAGAACATCCATGTAATTTACATAGTTGGAGATGCTTGACATCAAATATCAGACTTGAAGTGGTCATTTTATACGATAAATAAGCAGATGAAAGTATAGAGTTGATAGTTCCGTTAGTTCCATTCCGGAGTTTACCATCAATCATACTGTCGAAAGGTACAGTAGCAGCACCTCTCTTACCCGTGTCTCCTCGAGATCGGAGGAGCACATACAGCAGATGACTTGAGTGTGAAACAAGCGATACCGCATATCGAAGGTACGTGAGCAAATTGGCGATCATCTCTTGTGCCAGTGGTGGCGGGGGCAGATACCCCTCACCATCCCTCCCCAACAGGGGAGTTTGGTAAAGGAGACGATTAACCCGATTCGCGCCTTCCTCAAAGTTTACCTTTGCTCGCTTTCTACTCTCTATATACAATTTTCACAATGCCGTACTCTACACTTTCATCTCCTCATCTGTCGTACAAAATGTAACTTGCCTCGAAAAATCGATCGTATGCAAAAATTGTGCTCAATCGGACATGATTTCAAATGGCTTAAAAATGCATGAAACGTCGAGATCTGAGCCATCTCCAAAATAAAAATTTGCTATCGAAAATCGACATTCTGGGTCTTGGGAAAATTTTATTTTCGTGAGCCCCCATGATAGGGTAAATTATGGCTTCGGCACAAATTGACTGTTTTCGGCAACCGAAATTGAAACGTTTATTTCACTGTATTTTCCCATCAAAACTCTTCGCTGAATGTATTAAGCCGATTCCTTACCTTTTCAGCTTCAATCTGATTACATTTTTACGACTGTGAATTCCTGTTATACCATATTTTTCATTAAATGAAATATATATACTACAAAATACGGCTGATTTCGAGTTACCGATAATAGAACAGCTGGTTAACATGCAGTTCAAATGGAAAGGGTGCCGAAGAAAAAGAGACTGCCGACAATAGTCACTCTCACCTGAGAAGTTTGGAGCGTTGTAAAAACATGTTCAAACCCGTTTTGATCAATTCTGTCGATTGGAATTGGTAGAACAGCAAGCAGCAGATAATTGTCAACAAACAAACCTGTCATGTATGTGTGTGACGCTGAGAAATCGCTAATAGAAGTTCGGACGCTGCTTAGATTGACGAGAATACCTAAATTCCCCTATGTAACATTGATATTCACATTCACATCTATCTCCAAACCACTTGAATATAACTTTAAACCGTTACTAGTATTTGTCGAGCGATATTTAACTAGGCTAGCTTGTAATATTTAAAACTTTAAAATACACCAAAAATCATTAATTTTCATTGAAGGCATCTAAAAATACACCAGAAAATTAAATATTCACTCTCCATAAGATACAGTGATACGTTCTGTGTATCCATCATTAGAATACGTTTTAAAATGCTACCGTAAATATTTCGAAAAAGCAAATATCGTACAATTATTTTAGTTTTATTTATTAAATACATGCTGTGGAGCAAGAGTTGAAAAGTCGGAGTCAGAGACAGAAGAAATTTACCGAATTGAAAAGTCGCAGTCGCTGAAATTATGCCGACTTCGACTCCGACTTCTAGATAAGAATATATTTGAGATTATGTCTATATTTGAGATACAGTGCATATTACTTTTTTAGGGTCATAATCGTTGCGACCAACACAATCTGTCCGTGTCACATGTTTAATGCTAGTCGTAGCACCTCATTACTATGCAATAGTAATGAAGTAGTCGATTTCGATACAGTTATCATCCATACTTGATCTTCTCACAAGAATTGTCATTCAATAGGCGAATCTCCGAACTCCGAAAAGGCGGACTTACCAACAGGGAAAAGCCTTAATACATCGGCAAAAGAGGTTTCCTATGGTGGTTTTCCTCTACTTGCCTACAGGGGAAACTTATCGATACGCGGAAAAAATGGTGTATCCAATTAGATCCTTAAAAGAACAAAACTGCTTTTTCATTCTCCTCAACTAGATTCTAGGGTCTATGGCGTGCCAAGAAGAAAAGATTTTTTTCAGGCGTGTTGTAAGGCTGGTTTTGCTTTACTTAAATCGGTGATGAGGTTAGTAGAGTATGTACAATGGGCTGGAGTGTACTTAAAGTTATCTGACCTGTTTTTGGACGTGTGGTTTCGGTGATTTTTGCGATACGGTACAGTGATAACAACGGTAAGGTATAGGAGAAAAATCTTAAAGAGAGAGCACCCGATGTATGTATAATTTTAAATTTTTAGTTTTTTCTTGGTTTTCGTTTAGATATATAGATTTTAACTTTTAAAACCCCGTATGCATAACCAAATTTTTAATAAATACTTTATATATAAAATAAAATCAATTTATAATTATTCTCCCATACCTCGCCATATAAAATTATGAAGCCTTCATCATTTTTCTAGTTCTCCTATTTACCGCAAGTGGCACTTTATGTTACCG
Source organism: Ochlerotatus camptorhynchus (assembly GCF_037179485.1). NCBI lineage: Eukaryota > Metazoa > Arthropoda > Insecta > Diptera > Culicidae > Ochlerotatus > Ochlerotatus camptorhynchus. The sequence goes on from NW_027040524.1 coordinate 3,783,941, forward strand.
TTAGATTGTTAATATTGAACATTACATTTCTCCGCTCTCCACTTCTTTTTCGATTTGCATTGATGGCTCCAAACGCTGTGGCGAATTTGAATATGATCTGAATTTACGGGAGAATTTCAAAGTTTGTATGGGAAACGGCAAAAAAACAGAGCCGAGTAACATTGAATATGTTTACAACGGGATGCTGACAGCACTCACTACCAGAGGGCGAGTCCGCTCGAACGTATGGGCTGGTGGAAAACCGAGCTGAGAATGTGTGGTAAAATTCACTTTTAATTAAAACTATCAATAAGTATAAATTTTGTACGCAATATTATTCCTACACAATATTGCCATTGCTACAAAGAACAGAATGTAGAAATTTGTCCATAGATAGAAGCAATATTTGTACAGAAATCGGAGATTATCAGAAAATCTCCATACTGTAAAACTGGTACTGTTAAGTACTTGCCATTGATGAAGTCTGTAAGTAGTAGACGAAATACGCGCAACTGTCAAAAGATAAGCAATTATAACGGAATTAAAAGGACATAAATCAACACACTCGGAGCAATCATTGGAGCATTAGTGCCATAACTAGTATATTTACCCAATTGTTTTGTTGTTGTAAGTATTCACAGTAAGCCCATTGGTATTCGCGAACTTTTCATAAAATAGTCAACTTTCGCTAGTTGGGCTAAACCCATAGCCCACTTATTGAAAGACTTTCGTTAGTTGGACTGAGTTGTCAAGCTGAAAATTGGTTGAGAGATACACCGATTGTTCATTATCATGACCATGATCATGATGATCATCATGATCAACCTTTTAGCAACATTCCAATATTTTCATGTAAAACGTAGCCCATTTAAAGATAGCCCAACGAGCGAAACTCGACTGTATTCACCCATGCTCAGAAGTTGAAAAAGGTCAAAGCTCCCTTTTGGTGTCCATGACTACTTGAAATAAATACGGAATCCCGAATGAAATTTCGAAGCAAACTAGGGTAGAGCGCTACTTCATCGTTCTTTTGAGCAAAAAACATTTCACCATGCACAAACCAATAATACATTTGTTCAGAGATTCAAAAGCTACCACACAAAGACCGGATAGTATGAATATTTAAAACAATTATTGTCAAAAACAAAAGAAGCGCTCCTAGTGAATCCATTTCCTTAATCCGTAGGACAAAGCACATTTAATGAGTTTAAAATCGAAACTCGTAGGACGACTTTGGATTCAAGAAGCAGTGTTAGATTTTTAACAATATATCAACAATGTGTGATTCTTTATCAAACCCAATGCTATCTATAGGAGAAAATATCCAGTTTTTATTCATATCCGTCGAAAAAAACCTTTAGTGTGGATCGAATTTTGGAATTTAAAATAAAAAAATATATATTCAAGAAATAGCTACTTAAAAAAGTGACTTTTGTTCAATCTTCCTAAATACGTATGAAAAGAAGCTCTCCAAAGCGTCATCCTCCGTACACCTTCTAGCTCCATAACGAGTGCAAATTGCACCCATGACGATCCGCCGCTATGAACTTCAAGAACCCACAAAATGGATCAATGAAAATGCCGGGGGCCTAACAAAACAGTCCACAGTATTTCACAGTTTATTTACATAGGATCGTCCAAATACAGTAGCGCCAAAATCAACCTGTGGTGGGTTTTAACTGGTTCAATCATTCAAGATATCCAATCAATATTGACCTTTGAAAATGTTCACACTTTAGTTAAAAATATCATTTCGATGCGGATTTGAAGTATCATACGAGTACACACATCCACACGCTTGTTAACTGTTCGAAAAATCGCATCATCCCTGCTCACCTCGAGTTTCAATCTCCTGTGCCGTCTGTTTCATAACCTGTTTGCACCGTTTGCAAAAAATGAGTGGTTTTGAATGAACTCTGTTGATATTGATGTCTGATGTGTGATATCAGATTCATTCACTACTACTAATGGAAGAAATTATGCGATCCATCTAGAGGGATACCAATGTTTTGGTTTTGCGTTTCCAGAATTAACTTTCGATGTTTCTTTTTATTAAGAGGTATGTACTGCATTCATTTGCAAAAAACATACCACATAATGCGAATACATGTGAAACCTCTGATAAACGTCTACATAAAGCATGACCGCCTAGAATGATTCTACAGTTCATTTGCTTTTGCGTGTTTCGTTTTTCCACCAGCCGGTATCCATACTTTCACGTTTTCCAAGAAAGCGCTGTTAATTCCAGGAGAACGTTTGTGGAAAATTTTCGATCGCCTATTTATGCTGGGTTTTTTCCCCTTATGGTTAATACAACATTTCCTAAAGCCACAGCTCAAACATTGCATTGAAAAGTTTTCCAAACATTCTCTCAATTGCAATCACATGGAATTCGGGCACTCTATTTATAAAAACAACACGGTGCCAGTACTTTTCCTACGTTTGTCACAAAACTAGTTGCAGCACAAAGGTGGGTGTATGCTTCGGAAGACTTTTGGATAGCGTAGTTTCTTCTTTTTTACGTTTTTTGACTGCATGTCACAATCGTGTGTGCATAAGAGGGTATTCACATAGCCAAAGGCGTTGATTTAATATTTCCCTCGGAAACTTTTCAGCTTTAAACTAACTCTTTGTTTGTAATTGTAAGCATGGATTTTCTTCCTAAAAAAGAAAAGGTTTTTGAAGAGAGTACTGTCAGTGTTTAATTATTTGAAGCATTAGGTATTTTTTTCCAATAAAGATGTTATTTTTTATGAAAATTGTTACCCGCTACACGTGTAAATACACATCTGCTCCATACAATATAATATTGGGTATGTACATAAATTACGTAATACACAAAATCGTTATCCGACCACCCCCCCCCCCCCTCCTCGCCAGTTCGAAATGAACTTTTCCGAACACTCATACACTGAAACTACCGCACACCAATTCTCTGTACTACGTAATTTGTGAACAGATCCTTACAAACGGAAAATAACCGATATCTGCTTACCCATGTGTAAACAAAAAATCAAACTCCACCGTCGAAAAACAAACAATGATATACACTCAGCAATGAACACACATAAGCTACATATAAGCCGAACGCACAAATCAAGACTAACATTGAAATATTCTGCGTAGACATTGCCACCTAGTTCTCGGTTCATGCTGGTTTTCAAACTCGCGGCGTTCTTATCGGTTTAGGTAAACATTTCTTATGGAAATTATTATGCAAGAACAAAGCTTTTGCCGCGTTTTAGGATGGAGACAACTGGGTGGGATTGGAGTTGTCTGCATTTTTTGTTCTGGAAGTAAATTTTCCTGTGTGTGAGCCTACCATGCAACAATTTTGGTTTTATGAGGGTTCTGAAGACCATGATTTAGAATTGTACTATGCTTTAAAACGCCGATAAAACTTGCAATGTTGCTTGGGTAGTCAACAACAGAAAGTCCATGGGCTTGTAATCTGTTAAGATTTGTCGTTTACAGGAATGGTTTCCACCTTGAGTTGATAACAAAAGAACTCGTTTAGAGAATGTAACGGTTTCGCCATGTAGTGGCTGTTGAGGGCTACCAACAACCGCTTTTCACAACTTAGCTAACGTATTTAATTTATTTGTTTTTATGCTTTCTTAATTTGCTATCGGGAGCGTACATTAGTAAATCCAGTCATTAATTTATATAGGATAGTGTCAAAAGCAACCGTTGGGAAATTTTTCACTAGCCTTGAAAATGCTGAAAATGTTTCCTTTTTCTTCTCTTCACTTTACTTGTTCTCCTTCCTTCTCGTGATTATTTGGACGGAAGGACTTTGGTTTAGTTTTGTTTAAGGCAGGTGTACATGCCTGCTGGGACTTAATATTCAAAAAAAAGGAAGACACTATGTGCACCGAACTTTTTCCGACCTGAGTAGTGCGAACTCACTTGTAAAAGCTGTCAAAATCTATCAAAATAAATCCAACGACCGACTCCCCCTCCCCCCGTGTAAATAATCATCCATGCAAATTTTTAGAAATATGCATGAATCGTAGACACATGTCAAATCCCCCCCCCCCTTAAGGGTCTATGTAGTTTATGAACAGCCCCTTTGTAGACCTGCCGACTTCATTGAGATTGGAAACACGATACCAACTAGACAACATTCTGCTTTACTACCAGAACGTCAGTGGCATGACGACTAGATATTCGTTTTTCATAGGTAATAAAATTGTTCTAAGATGTGATAAGATAAGAGATTTAGGAGTTATTCTAGATTCTAAATTAACATTTGTGGATCATTATAACACAATAATTCATAGAGCAGGCAATATGCTTAATTTTATAAAACGTTTTGGTTTCGCCTTCAAAGATCCTTACACAATTAAAACACTTTATGTTGCCTGTGTGAGGCCAATATGAAAATATTGCATGTTGTTCGGTCACCTTATATGAAAAGGCATGAAGAACGAATCGAGTCAATCCAAATGCAGTTTTTATTATATGAACTACGTATAAATGGGGATAAACAGCATTTCCTCTGCCATCTTATGAAGCACGTTGCTTGTTAATCAACATATAGGCATTAAAAGAGCGTCGGGATTATACTATGGTCTCTTTCGTGAACAATATCGCTTCGCAACGCATTAACTCAGCTTATTTATTATCAAGACTTAATTTTTATGTAGGGTAGGGAACTACTTCGGCCTAATCGCTCATTTTGGGCCTATCGAGCAGAAAACTTCAAATAAATTCATGATTTAGTTAATAAACTACGGAACGAAGTCAATGAGAACGTGTGGTATGAAGGTTTGCACCCATTATACCCAAAACAAAAGAAGCGCTCCGACGGAATCAATTTTTATCTTCATCCGATAGGCCGAAGTGAATTCGTTAGACCGAGTTTAGAATCCGTAGGCCGAGTTTGTCGTCTAGAAGCAGTGTTAGACTTTTGACAATATCTCAACGATTGGTTTCTTTTTATCAAATCTTACGGTACGTACGGAAATGTAAATACATTTGGAAGCCATCAGTGATAATAACATTTCGTTTGGTGCTAAACTGCGCTAGATTAAGAAAAACTTAGTGCGAGTAGTACTGAATAGGCCGGAAATGGGGTAGTTAACCCTACTTTCTCGTCAATTGCCTAATCGACATTTGTTCGCGGTAGATCGCCACCGCACTAACTACGTGAAATATCGACCGATAAGTCAGATGAAGTCTGTTTATAATCTACACTGTGAAATGATAGGCCTAAAATTGCCTCCGCTAAAATTGAAAAAATATTTCCAAGCATTGCGAAATCATAGATTATTAGTTATAATGTTATTATGTAGTCTACGATTTTGATTGACGAATAAATAATTAAATAAACATCATTACCCTGACCGAAACATGGCTCGATTCTCGTACACTTTTCAATCAATTATTCGAACCTTGTTACGTACGGTACGTACGGAAAGGTAAATACATTTAGAAGTCATCTGCAGTGAAAACATTCCTTTTTGTGAAGAAAAAATCCAAATAGAAAATAGAAATAGAGGCAAAGGGCGGGTTTTGCTTAGTAAGCCCAAAATTAGATCTAAGCCCTACACAAGTGGAAATCAAATGTGTCATGTTCAGGATCTTAAAGTCATACTGGATACCCAACTTACCTTCAAGCAACACGTCTACAACATGATGGATAAGGCATCAAGGACGATGCGCTTCATCATACGCATGCATAACAAAGAACATCACTGACGTATATAGTTCAGCTCAGCAGTGTAGAATCCAGTATACCCCAACGGTTCGGCAAGAATCGAGTCTGTACAACGTAGTTTCATAAGATTCTCCTTGCGTAGACTGCCGGCTTATCGATATGAAAACCATGTGAACTCTAAGAAATGTATACAGAGCCTTGTTCGTAGCAGACATTTTCAGAAGATAATCGGGTTCAATTCCAGTCGAGGTCGGTGGGATTTTTCTGAGGTATAAAATCTCTGGTCACGACTTCCTTCGGAAGGCCCATGTGTGTTGTGAATGGGTACAATATCCTACGCAGGTGTGGAAGCTGCCTTCCTGTGCACATTCGATTCCCGTCAATTGAGGGCAATCGATGACCGTTGGTGATTGGCACTAGATTGCGGAACAGACACCGGCGTTAAATAAAGGAATGAAGAAAGTTATTAATGACGTTAACGTCAAAACGTTGTACACATTTAATTTTGTTTGCTGAATCCCGACATGTTTTGCCGCGATTTGCAAAGCCGAGCTTCCGGCAAACATATTTTGCCGAAATCTCAGCAAAAGTGACGTTTGGTTGCTAAGTCTTGGAAAAAGTTTTACTGAATCTCAGCAAACAAACGGCATGTTTACTGAGATCCCAGTAAAATTAAATACCGAACACTCAGTTGTGCAAATCTTGGCAAAAAATTGCCGAGCTGGTGAAAACAAATCTAACCGTTCACAAAGTAATTAATTACGTTAACGCGAAAACATTTTGGAAGGATATGGGATTGTTATGCTTTTTTGGGCAGTGGATAAAACAGTCCGTGGGCCGGCTACGAGAAATTTTTCCAAACTCATCGAGGGCGGGACACAACAAGGCCATGGGCGGATATGGGCAGGCCTGGTTTAAATGGTGCGATTATTTAAAATAGTTCCGGTGCATCAAAAGTTGAGATTTTTTTTAAATTCGTACCCATTTTTAATGGAGCTACGCAAATGTATGGTCTTGTCCGTGAAATGTTGGGTAGGTTATAAAATTGAATTCAGTTCTTTTGGGGTGAGAGGCAATCACGCACTAAACCACCGGCGGCGCTTCAAATTTTAATCATGTGGACATGCCTTTTTGTAGGCTACGTGTTAATTAGGATATACCATTATACTAATAAAGTTAAACTCAACTAGAACGAAACCAATTTATAAAGATGAAGAGCCCTTCAGACTTAATCACTTTAAATGTAATTACAAATGTAAGAAACTTTAACAATTGAAATATAACAATATTTTACTACTTACTCGCTCCCTAATACATTGAGAAAAAACGCTAAATTACTGCGTTGCTATTCTGGGGAGTGATGGGTAAGAGTCTTAAAGACGCTTATTCTGGAGGCTTGCTTCCCAAACAGTTTCATAGACCTGAAATAAATACTATTTTTTGTGCGTAGCAAAAAGTCTGCTTATTTATTTATACAATTTAACATAAAATCAATGTCCGTGAAACTTTTAACAGACATATCGAACCGCAAAATGCGTCTCGATGCTATAAACAAGCTCACTTTCGGCAACAGCGTCGACACGCATTTTGCAGATTCGGTATTATGACGGTTAGAAATTCAGCAATGCGACCCCTCGCTTCCGATACATCGTGAACAGGCGTTGTTTGTTTAACATCTACACGTTCATTGCAATCGACTTAGTTCGAACGTGTGTATAAAACTTCGAAAGCGAACAGCTTCGCGAAACTTATATCCTACACTTCTAGGAATATCTCCTATACAGTTAACACCACGCTTCGGTAGAAAACAGCAAATAGTTGACTCTATTCTCTACCATTTTGGTATCTCTTTCTGTTGAGTATGTGAATGTTCCTGATTTAAACCTACGAATGTATATCCGTTTATCGAAACGATCAAGAAAAAAATCGAGCATGCTTTTGACAAGACAAGGTACTGATTTCTTGTTTCAGTACTATTCCATTAATTAACAGGTTTATTCGAATATCCCTATACACTGCACTGATGAAACTGTAGGTGGGATCAGTATCAGTATGTGTTTCGCTACACCCCCCCCCCTATCCTTCCCCCTTCCTCCTCCTGCATTTCAATTATGTAAACACGTCGACTGTTTCGAGGGCAAACCACCATTACAAACATAGCAAGTAAAAAAGATGATGAAAAAACACGTCATCGGCATCACGGCGAGCCCCCAGACAGCTGCACATGCTTACCGTTTCAGTAGTAGCCTACCGTTGTTGTTAATATTGGTCGAGCCTCCAAATCTACACCGAACATAACATTCCCACACACAACACCCCCTTCTTTGCCACACTAGCCGGAGGAAAATGCATACCGCACACCTATAGAGCATGGCAGGAGTAGCCTATACTGGTGCTCCAATAAAGAGGTTTATGTCTAATAAGGAAGAACGTAAGACTGACTAAACCAAGAGAGATAACATTATGATGGTCAAAGGCATTCTTGCCAAGCTGATACCACATGGTATGGGGAGTACGGTAACGAAGTTTTGAAGAGTGATGCAAAAATACCCGCTTGTTGAGCAAGGACTGTCATAATCTTATCTTATGGGGGTTACCTGAATATGTCAGCAAGCATGTACATTGTACAACAGCAAGTTAAGTATATTAACAGTAAAAAACATTGTTTCTTATGTTTAGTTAAAACATATATAGTTGAAATGGAACAATTTTAAATTATGGATTGTTTAAATTAATTTGTAAATTTATTTTCATAATTCAGCTGTTCACATATTTGAAGTGAAAATTAAAAACAAAATATATTTTATCGGTGTAGGTATGTTGTTCGAACAAAATATTTGCGCTGTGATTCTTAGAAAATAAAAAGTTTCCAAAAACGTTCGTCTCATTCATACAGACCTAATGAAATCATACACACTAAATTCATGACAGTTCCATGAATGTGATTTACTTCTGAACACTTACTAGTACTTGTGATTCCGACTTGACTTGATCCATTCAATCTAAAAATAGTCTCGATAGTTCTTCAATCCTAAAATGCATCAAACCTGCTCGTGCAAACCTGATCAAAGTCACGAGATCGCGCCGCGCCTCACACGCCTCGTTTTCCGGCCTCGCTCGGCTAAATCATTGCCCCTGACTAGTTTCCTATACCTATTTAGGTGAACGGACCATTCGTTTGTGTTGGTTTCAACTGTAGGTACACACTTAAAGTGTAGATCAAACTGGTAAAACTTGCCCTCGCCATTCACGTCGCTTGTGCATTATTCATGAGTGAACCCAACTGTTGCAAATAAAATAAAAGTAGGTAGCCGGCATCGACGGCGACGATCGATAAAAAGAGCTTTCCCGAGCAAAGTCTGAGATCAAATTGAACACTAAATCAAGGTTGCAAATATTCATTTCAGCTAAAATAATGTTTTACTCATTTCAGCTAAAGTAATGTAAATTTTGCTTTCTATGTGTCACAATCAGCGATTCTCTAATCGCTGAGTGAGTGAGTGAGTCAGTGTGTGAAAAATCGCTGATTGTGACTCTCATGAAGTGAAATAAACAGCTTTAATATGTCAAACACATTCTTTGCAACCTCTTCTTGTATTCTACCAATACAAAATATGATCATGGCATCTAATTATTTCATAATTAGAAAAAAATGTTTTAGCTGAAATGAGTATTTGCAACCTTGCACTAAATTTGATGATCGTGATGTCGCTGATAATTATTACTCAGGTTGCTAAAAAATAAAAATCTTCCTTCAAATTGAAAACTAATTCTGCTATCAATGAGAACAAACCGAAAACTCAATTTGATGTTCTTTTTCCTGTTGATAACAAAACGAGTACTCAATTTGATGTTCTGCCAAGGCAAAAAAAAGAGAACTGCAACAACATTTTTTGTTTTGTTGCAGTTTGGTTGTTATTGCCTTGGCAGAACATCAAATTGAATTTTTGTAATAAACAAGCAAAATGTACATCAAATTGAGTGTTCAGTTTGCTCTCACTGATAGCAAAGTTAGTTTTCAATTTATTGAATCCGAATTATTTATTTTTTTTGCTCACAATTATGATATTTTAACCGTTAAAACGACCAAAACAACAGCAACCTGAGTAATCATTATTATCTGCATCACAACATCAATTTTAGTTTTCAATTTGATCTCACACTTTGTTCGGGTAGTAACGGTTGACATTTGAATATCGTAAGGGTGTTCCATGATCATCACCAGAGAATCAGCGATGCCACAAAAAAAGATTAAGGCACACGAAAAAAAATTGGTATCCCCTGTTTATGTTGATACCAAGTTTGATAGCTCAAAAAATAGTTATTTGCGGAACTATTTTTTGAGCTAACAAACTTGGTATATTACTATACGGTATGTAAATAAGCAAGAGGGCTTTTATCGTGTGCAAAAATCTGTATTTGTAGCATCGCTGAGTAGAGTAAATACTGAATGAAGGCAGATTTGTTTGTTTGTGACTACCTCTTATCGACTTGCATTATTAGCACCATTTCAAGGCATTGCACACAAATTTTCCACGACACCAAAGTATTAGTTATTGGACTTTATTCTTTTCGTCTTTGAGGTATAGCCACTATATCAGAAAAACAATGACGAGAGCCAATTAGACCTGTCACATGCGGGAGCCAATCGAGCATGAGTGATTCTTATTGGATCAATGTAGTGGAAATATTGTGATCGCAACAATAATTAAAGCGAATGAAATAATTTTAAGCAAGGTTGCAAATACTCATTTCAGAATAAAAAAAATGATTTTCTGAATTATGGTTATGATAATATTTTTTATTAGTGAGATATAAGAAGAGTTTTCAAAGTATGTGTTTGACTTATAAAACCTGTCGATTTCGCTTTCTGAGAGTCGCAATTAGGATTGGGCGATCTTGGATCGATCTTTGGATGATCGATCTTTTTCATCCCGGCTTACGATTTTTCGGATCGATTCTTTGTCCACGAAAAGATCGAAAAAATCGAACTCTTCTTTCGATCTTATCGATCTTGAAAAAAATGTTAAATTTTTTAAGTGTATTTACATCGAAAAAACGATTTACCCTCAAACGAAAATAATGTCAACATCAGCATGGCTCCCTATAATGAAGTCACTTTTTGCGTTTCCGATATTTACGAATTCAGCAACATTTTTGAAGGTTTGGGCTACCTCCCTCCTGTGCTCATTGCTCCTTACCGTCACGACAACATTTAATTGAATATTATAAAGGGAAAAAAAAATCTTGTGTACGAACGTAAACAAGCGTATTAAAATAAGAATCAAGAGATCGATTCTTTGGTACCGATTTAATCAGTGGATCGATTCTAGAGCCAAATATAAGATAGATCTGTCAGGATTGATCTTTCTCTGAAGATCGCCCAATCCTAGTCGCAATCAGCGGCTTTATCAATTATCACTCATTCACTCACCGATCATAAAATCACTGATTGTGATTCTTGGAAAGCTAAATTGATAGGTTGATACATAAAAAAATCATTTTTTTTCCTCTGTTCGGGACATAAAACTACTGCGAATAGTAATTTGATCTATTATAGTAGGGGTAATGGATGTAATGTCGGCCTCAAGCTTGATGGATCCTCGCTCGCGAGTTTGAAAAGAGCCGAGCGTAGCATTTTTCTGAGGAGTAGAATGCCTACTGCCAAATCATTTCACTGAGCTTCAGAGCTTGCGAGCGAAGGGGAATAAAATGAAAGTGAGGTTTGCTGCCATTCATGTTCATGTTTTCTTTCATCCACTCTTACTCTCACTCTGGGTGAACTCTGAGCTTCTTGCGCCGAACAAAAAAGTCATCCGGAGTCTCGAAAAGCGCACCTCACGTCAAATCATCCTCTCGCTGAAGTTCACTCTCCCTCTCTCTCTCGAGGAGTTTTTGTTTACTTCTTCCATATTCCTGCAGACACTCACTCGAGGTGATGGCTGGCTTAACTCGCAGGACAAAAGTGTTTTAAAACCCCCAGTGAGTTTGAGGAGTTTTAGCAAGCCTGGTCGGCCTAAATGCCCCTAATTTGGACCCATACATAAATTCAACAATCGACTAAATTTTCAATAGCGACCAAAAGTATCCATCAAGTTTTTGCAAAAAAAAATCGTTTTACACAATATATTTTTTTATTCTATATAGTAGGGGAACTGGATGTAATGACGGCCTAAATGCACCTAATTTGGGCGAATACAAAACTTCAGCAAACAAGTAAATATTCAATAGATACCAAAAATATCCATTAGTACCGTCCCAATGACGCGTTCATCTAGATAAAATTGATAAATAGCAGATTTTTAGCGATGGGCCCAATCTTAGATTCATAGGCCAACATTAGAGTCATTTCCCCTATATCCCGAATCCTCAGTTTAGTGCACGTCGCATTACTCCAACACTATTGAGAAATGATGAAGTATTCGGTTATGATACGATTGTCATTCTTGCTTTCATTGCCCTCCCCTTGGCTAGTTTTTAACCTGGACGTTGGTGGGCGGGCCTAATCTTATGCGTTGGAGACGGTTGGTTTAGGTCCAGCATCGTTGGCTCATGCCGTGACAGAATAGCGTCATGAGCATGCGATAAGAATTACTGAGCTTCCCCTCTCTGATGACATTGCATGAGAGAACCAAAGTTCTAGCCTGAAGTGATAGTATCACACTTGTTACTCCTTTGTTTGAGAGCCGCGTTGTAGTACGCTTACTTATACGCACTGACGTTGGGTGCGATACTGGCGGGTTTTTCCGCAAATCACTCTTATTTTATTTATTTTTACGCAGATAGATTTATTTGGGCTTGCAAGGGAATTATACTATTGAAATATTTCAGAAAACGCCCAACAGTGCTCCTTCTATTTGTGTGACAAGCTTTCATTGTTGTTTTCATTGAAGCATTACTCAGGGAACAATGTTAAACGCCATTTTTGTACATGGTATTGTAACTAATCTTATATGTGCTTCATTTTGATTTGGGATAAGTGTTTGAACTATGGCTCGAGATTTCCACTGTGGCGTGCTTCTATTTTGACATATCCATACGTAATTTTGTGGGACGACATAGTGGAAACGTGTGAGTGCACAGAAAATAAAATGTTAAATATTACATCCAAACAGCTGCACAGAGGTCATTCCGTAATGTGCGTAATATTACGTTGTACGATGTACATCGATTTTGCGAATTACATCTTTTGATGTAATATTGTATCTGCTTTTTGCTATTACATCATTATTTCATACATCAGCTTGAATTACGTTGATCGATATTACATTTTTTTTGCTGTGTGCTGATGGAGCATATACTCTGTATAATTTAAAAATCAGTTAGGAAACTAATTTCAAAGTGAAGCATTTTAGTCACTTGAAGGTGTCACCTGGGTCGATCTAAGATATAATAAATATAGATCAAAGTCAAAATTACTTGAAACACATATATATATATCAAGTTGGTATATATGTGAAAGGATGAATCAGTGGGAGATGGATTTTCGGTTTCTTTACATTTTGCATCACAAATCTAGTACTATGTGTCATTTCCTCAAAACCCCCCAATAACCGACCTCTTCAATCCCTTCCTTTTCTCATGGCGTTCAAGTGGTCCTCATAGACTATTCAGCCATTACCCTTCCTTTATCCTCGGCTTTGGATTGACTTGCGCTCCTATTGCCCCACCAAACGCTGCAAAATGAAAATGAAAATGATTGTCATTCTTGCTAAAATTTAAATTAAACTTACAACAGCGACAAACAATACAGTAGGGTGACCCCAAACTTTTGATCGATGGCTTGAATAACTATTTTGTTGATTTAATGCATATTCTAACATTTTCAATCAAGCTTTCACAAACGTATCTCGATGGGTATAAAATAAGGGTTCTGCTGTCACTTTAATTTCCACGTATGGCCAACCCAATTCTGAGAAAATCAGTCAGTGGATAATGTTGTAACTTTAGGAGAAGGTTTAGTATATTGTAAAATACATTAAACCAGTTACCTACGAACAAAATGTCAGTCTATACCTTTCAAATTACCTATAAAGATCGAAAATCTGTCGTAAAATAGCGAAGATATAAGCAAAAAGCATTACATGTTTTTTAAATGTTGACCCAAACACCTAGCTCGTTTCGTTCGGTAATACAAATATACGCGAGTTCATCACTGATTGCAATGGACAATGGAAACCATAGAGAAGCTCTTTATACATACTTCAACAAGGCATTTGATAGCATTGACATACCCATGCTACTCTTAAAATTGCATAAACTGGAAATTGAACCAGGACTTCTCAAATGGCTTGAATCATATCTAACTAATCGTCAACAAATAGTTAGGTTCGAAGGGAAGACATCTTGTAAATTTTTGGTCAATGTAAAATCATGTAAACTATTACTTCATAAAAAGCAAATTGAAAACTCTGAACACATGTAGCATACCAATGATTCGAAACAGCAGACAAAAGCATGCCTACGTGCAATCGGTCACGAGGAAAGTGTGCATTAATCAAAAGAAGTGAAAATAACAACGCAGGCATGGTTTGCAATCTTCTTAAGCTCCTTCTGTTTATCCTAGTGCGAAGCCTCAACTAATTTAATATTGACCGTTTGCATAACAAAATATCGAATGACAAAAAGCCTTCCATCCAAACGAACGTCAGGCAGCACGTTTTTTCCCATTCGTTGACAAACAAGTTATTAACCGAAGCAATCAACAAAATTGAACTGATAGATCTGACTCTCAACGAAAGCTTCGTTGGCTCGAAAATATGAGACAAATAAATATTCTTAAATGAATGATCAACGAAACGCGTCTTTTTCCTGTACTGCTGACGACATCCAAATCAATTTGCGTGTTTCACTGTAGATGTTTTGTGGCTTAAACCGACTTGGATGGTTGTATTTTATACATTACATTCACACTGTTTCAAGAAATGCTGAAAAATAAATAAAATTCTTTTATTATGATTTTTACCCTTATTGCAATTTTTCAGGTGATTGACTCGCCGCTCTGAGATCTTAATTTTAGCCCGAGTTTGATGGGTGCGGACAATGGCTTAAAATCTGTTTTCTCTGCTTGTGTTTATTATTTTATCTAGATAAAAGGAAAATACCGCTGTGTGATTAATTTCGCCGTTCATTTTGTGTAAATCTTTTCACATTCTATTCTTGAAATCACTTGTCAAACAATTTTACGGGTTTTCGCATGAGTTGGTGAATTCATTTAAAAAATCTAATCCTATTTTGTCATATCAGTATGTGGTGTTGTACATGTTTGACAGTTAACTCATGAAAACGTACAATTTTCTACACGGCTAACTTTTTTTTAACAATGCACACATGTTATGTTTAAAGGTTTCATAAAATGTTCTAGAACGACTCAAAAGACTTTCAGCCATAAAAAGTCTTCGGAACCGTGCTTATTGACGTCAACTACATCGAAAGCTGTTTCCTCACACAATGACGAATCAGCCTGGAACTCGTTGATGCGTGAAACGCATATACTTCATTTATCACATATGTATCGACCACCTAAAGCCATGCTAAGCACCATGTTATAGACGTTTTGCTTTCAAAATTCAAGGTTGATGGAAGTTCCACAGGTCGTAGCCATGCACTTGTTCGTACCGTGTGCATTACTTTTAAAAACGGCTCAACCAAGTTTAGTAGATAAACAGGAAGTTCGCGTGTAAATTCAAGTCCACACTATTGGTTTTACTGCTTATCTCACAGCGATGGCTAGTCCCTTTAGTGAATAAAGCATACACTGGTAAGCCCATCACCTGCGCATATGACTATTTGCACTGGGTATTAACACACCAGACGCAGAGTACCAGTATCTACTTCCGAGTGATCTCGCTTGGCAGGTGTATGTAAAAGAGTATATACTAGTGACGTGACAGTTTGAACGATACTGGTGTTTTTAGCACCAGTTGATCTACAGCAAGGATATTAATTTGATATGTTACAAAACCTGTCTTGAACTGATCAGGACGTAATGAACTAGAATTTAGATAATGCGTGAAATAACAAACGGTTTCATGAAAGATACCTCAATTGATTTATAATTTCACCTACCCGTGTCGATGTGAACAAACTTGTTCAAGGATTCACATGGTAGCCACGTTGGAGGCATCCTTTCACTTTCCTGTTTTATACTGGAATTGATGCGGTGGATATTGGTACGACATGTCGAACTTTTGAGTCAAGGTTGCAATAAATCTAGTAGCCATAATATGCTTATGTCGAATTTAACTAGTAATATTAGAGTTAATAATCAGAATGATAACGAATTCATTTTTTATTTGCAGGTAAATACGAAATTAATATTTGAAGAACATGTATTCTGAAAACTTAAAAGAGAATTCTGGTTGAACAATAAGGTAAATCATCATATAATATCATCTCTGTTTTACTATTATTTTTTTTTATTTAAATTTATAAATAACTGTTGGACAGCCCCTTACCTTTTGCCAGAAGAAGGGAGATTGTAATAAGATTATTTTTGGTTTAGTTATAATAATTCAATGAACTGAAGCTACTAGATGGAACAATACTAAATTTATATTTTATTAAGCGGCAATCATTTGATTTAAGCCAATAATTATAACAAAATTAGATTCAAAGTGTGGAAAATTTTCAAAATTTCAATTTCCAAGATTCCAGAATTTTTATGTGTTAAGTATTGTAGTGTAAGTGAATATAATTGACATATGAACCAGTTAAAATCCTATATACCTACACTCATGCACTGTTACGTTTACGCGATGTTTACGCGATTAAACTTTTGTTTAGGATAGATGCACCATTTTTAAAACTACTTTATTTTTCTTTAGTTTTTTTTCCGATTTCCTGAAACAAGTTGCATTAAATTTGGTAGTTATTTGAGATCACAGAATCAAAAATAGAGCCTGAAGAATCGCGTAAAAACATAATTGAGTTTACTTAAATGATACCAGTTTGTGACGCTACCCATTTGAATCACATGGGTACTAGTATATATATACTGGTACATGCCAAATCTTTGAGTAACTTTGAGTACCGTGGACCCTCTGTAATCCGATCGTTTTTAATTTGAACCTCGCTAATATGTACGCCGTGCAATCTAAAAAAAAGGTTCAGTACATGGAAGAGAGCTAAGTGGTGCAGAGTGACTCGAAATGGGACCAACCAATACGTCCCTGAAACAGATTCGTTCGAAAGATAACGTATTAGAATCAACACTCAAAATTGTATCCTTGAATTAAATTGTAAAGTAATAAAACAAGTGTATGTGTTAAAGGCTGGCAACATATATTCATACCAACGAAAAAGTACGATTAGTTAATTGCAATAATCACTAATGATAGTAAACATCTTCAACAAAGAAAGCTTAAACATCAAAATAAACGGGTTTGACGGAAAGGAACAAAAGCATATTCGGTCGTTTGACTTGATATTGATCAGTTTCTTACTTGATAACAATGTTAAAGCTTATTCCGAACTTTACAAAATATTGACGACCGAGTTCTCATTTTTGCTCTGGAAAAAGGCGACAGTGTGTGAGCGGTATTCAGAGAATGTAAACAAAGGCAAGAAAATTAATATTTTTCAAGCAAAATAACTTAAAAATTGAAAGTGATCGACTCCGCACCACTCAGGAATGGAGCAAAGCGAAATTGTACGATGTTGCACTAATTGTCGTTCAGATTAAGGGGTGTCTATAGATGTACCATTACTGGTGTACTTCTCTTAAGGCCCACGCACATTACATCCGGATCGGACGCGTTGCGGCAAAGAGACAGTTAAATCTATTGTCTAGCTGTCAAATTTACGTCAACGCAACGTAAACGGATCTAATGTGGATGGCCCTTTACTCTTAATTTATTTTTAGATTTTTTAACACTCCGAATATGTTGGGTAAAAAACTTTACGCCGACTACGAAGCCTCCGAAAAGCGTGTAACGGCAAGTTTGCAATGGCATAACTTAGCCATTTCTTGGTGAACTTAAAAAGTGTGGTACCTCCCTCCCCTTGGCTAGTTTTTAACATGGACGTTGGTGGGCGGGCTTAATTTCATGCTTTATAGTGGAGTGTTGGAGACGGTAGGTTTATGGCCGGCGTTGCTGGCTCATGCCGCGATAGAATGGCATCATGGGCAGGCAATGGGGATTACTAAGCTTCCCCTCTCTGATAAACCACTGCATGAGAGAACCAAAGATCTAGTCTAGCAGTGATAGTATCACACTTGTTACTCCTTTAATTGAGAGCCGCGTCGTAGTACGCTTACGTATAGGCACTGACGTTGGGTGTGATACTGGCGGGTTTTGCCGCAAATCACTCTTATTATATTTATTTTTACGCAGATAGATTTATTTGGGTTTGCAAGGGAATTATACTATTGAAATATTTCAGAAAGTGCCCAACGGTGCTCCTTCTATTTGCGTGACAAGCTTTCATTGTTGTTTTCATTGAAGTATTATTTAAGGGAACAATGTTAAACATCTTTTTTGTACATGGTATTATAACTAATGTTATATGTGCTTCATTTTGATTTAGGATAAGTGTATGAACTATGGCTTGGGATTTCCACTGTGGCGTGCTTCTATTGTGACATATCTATACGTAATTTTGTGGGACGACATAGTGGAAATGTGTTGTACAATTTAAAAATCAGCTAGGAAACTAATTTCAAAGTGAAACATTTTAGTCACTTGAGGGTGTCACCTGGGTCGATCTAAGATATAATAAATATAGATCAAAGTCAAAATTACTTGAAACACGTTAAATTTTAGATTACATAGCAGTTTTGGTACTTAATAAAGCATGAGCTATGATTGATTAGGTAAATTAGAGATTTCAATTATTTATTAAATTAGACTAATGAGATATCATAATCATCGAACGAACATAAATAAGAAAATTTAGACAGCCTAATAACATTAGATTAACAAAAGAGTTAGGAGGCGGACCCCCCCGCTTAGGGAGGCAACTAGCCTTTGAAGCAACTGGCAACTAGCCTTTTCATATATTGTCTGTTTATTTTGATGGTTGCTTTAAAATATCAATTTGGTATATATGTGAAAGGATGAATCAGTGGGAGATGGATTTTCCGTTTTTTTTACATTTTGCATCACAAATCTAGTACTATGTGTCATTTCCTCAAAACCCCAATAACCGACCTCTTCAATCCCTTCCTTTTCTCATGGCGTTCAAGTGGTCCGCATAGACTATTCAGCCATTACCCTTCCTTTATCCTCGGCTTTGGATTGACTTGCGCTCCCATTGCCCCACCAAACGCTGCAAAATGATAATGAAAATGAAAATGAAAATGAAATTTCAAAAAGTGTGGTACCTCTAGAGTTTCTTGAGTCTGTAGATTTGTAGATTATTTTGATTGTAAAAAGATTGAAAATAGGGTTGCCTACTCTGTTTTAAAGTGAAAAGAGTTGTTACACGTTTTTTTAAAGGTGTGTTTATGGGTTTTGCAAGTGACTTAAGATCTATAATTTAAATTATTGGACACAAATGTTCTTAATTAGCCAGAATACAGTCATGGTTCTTACATATGGATCAAGGAGACAATGTTCCGGTCCTCGAAAGATCCGGAACATCCGTATAAGTAGTCAATCCACGAACCTGATCCTAGAGCTCCTTGTTTTTTTTTCGAAAACATTAGGAACTGTGGTATAAGAAAGAATGTGGGCTATGACATAAACATGGACCTGCATGGCCATGGCACCGTCCTCCGGAAGATCCGGAACATCCGTAAAAGTAGACAATCCATGAAACTGATTCTAGAGCTCCATGGTTTTTTTTTTTTGAACATTAGGAACTGTGATATAAGATAGAATTTGGGGTCGTTACATTAACATGGACCAGGTTGCTACCGGACCGTCCTCTGGAAGATCCGGAACATCCGTAAAAGTAATCAATCTATGAAACTGATGCTAGAGCTCTGCGGTTTTTCGAAAATACTTCACACTGTCATATATAAATTAATTGGGGGTTGTAACATAAACATGTACCTAGAAGGCCATCGAAGCTCCGAAAGATCTGGAACACCCTTAAAAATGGTCAATCCACAAAACTAATCCTAAAGCTCCACGGTTTTTTCGAAAGAATTTGGAACTGTGTTATAAGAAAGAATTTGGAGTCATGACATAATCATTAGAGTGATGCAAAATTCGATATTTTCGCTCCACAATACTTAAACGATTCAAAATTGGATCCTGACTAACCTCTCAAAATTTGAACCCATTTGGTGAGAAACTGAGATGGCACAAACCATATGAAGTTTGTATGGGAATTACTATAGTAAAACCAATATTTTTGTTCATGTCTATCTAATAATTCACCATATCGATCTGCTTCAAAAACTTTCAACTGTACTTGTAGGAAATTTTCACAGCTACAACTTTGCTCAAGACTACGTTTTGGTTAAATGCAAGGATCGAAAGTTATCAATGGTTCAATGCTTTGACTTATGGTCATGCTCAATCAACTGCTCAGCAGGCAACATTAGTGTTTCTGGGGCGTTGAATAGGACACAAAAATCATGGCTACTATGTCACACTGCAAAATACAGTGTTGCCTACAGAGCAGCTGCTTGATCATGTCATAAGTTTACCAATCTCTTAAATAATTAATAACTTTTTCCTGTCTCGTTTTACATAGAAACGATCTTGAGCAAAGTTGTAGCTGACAAAAATTTCTATAAGAATAGCTATCGAACTGTTTCGCAGCTCAATATGGAAAAAGACTAGAAGGCAATGAACAAAAAAATGAGATTTCCCATAGTAATTTACATGTAAACTTCAAATGGCTTGTGCGAAGTCTGTTTCTAACCAAATGAGTTGTTACTTTGAAACCATTTAAGCACTGTGGAGCGAAAAAGTCAAATTTTGCATCAGTAATAATCATGGACCTGGATGACCATAGGACCGTCGTCTGGAAGATCTGGAACATCCATAATATGGTCAATTCATAAAACTGATCCGAGAGCTTCACGTTTTTTCAAAAACACGTGGAACTGTGTTATGAGAAATAATCCTCTATGAGAAATATCCTAAATTCTATCTTATATCACAGTTCCAAGTATTTTCGAAAAAAACGCGGAGCTCTAAGATCAGTTTCATAGATTCCATAGCCATCCGGTCCATGTTTATGTCACGATCCCAAATTATTTCTTATATCACGTTCCACTTGTTTGCGAAAAAAAAACTGCGGAGCTCTAGGATCAGTTTCGTGGATTGACCCATTTTACGGATGTTTCGGATCTTCCGGAGGACCGTTCCGTTGTCTCCCGGATCCATATGTAGGAACCATGACTGTATTCTGGCTAATTATGAACATTTGTGCCCATTAATTTATATTATAGCACTTAAGCCACAAAACCCATAAACACACCTTTAAAAAAACGTGTAACGACTCTTTTCGCTACGAGATTTCGTGGAAAACCATTTTGCGGAAAATATCATTGGGATTAAACATTAAACAAACTACTTTGCGCTACTCGACTAAGTGCCCGGAAATAAGAATTTTGTTGAGGATCTGTCGAAAACTCATAATAGCGATAAGTAACGCACAATTTATTCGGTGGACTATTCATCTCTTCAAATAGATTTGATTCACTGAACAATACAATCACCTAGCTGATTTACATGGGATTGTTAATTTAAAATTTAGTGATCGCTTCAGCACCTGGTGGTAGATAGAAGATTCATACAAAGAATGCTGAATGGTTTCAAGATCCTTACCGTTCTATGAAAGTTTTCTCCACACCCAACCGGGTGATGTAAGATTTGCTTACAATTATGTGGGATTCATCATTGCAGGATGAAATATACCGAGCTGCGGTCTAATGCAAGAAAATTGTAGACCGAAAAATATGGAGCGTATAAGTGAGAGAAATTAACTATGACGAAAAAAAGGATGTCGACTGGACTCGAACCACGAACGTTGCGATTAACAGACCTATGTTTTCTCCACTGCTCTCTCCATGCTTCGTAACATAGATAGACTAAGAGCGAATAAGAAGCGCTCATAGTACGATAATTTGATTTCGGGTGCTTTTCTGCTGAACGGAAATTGGAGAGAATCGAATCGAGTGTGTGCGTCATTCTACAATGCTATAAATAAAAAGCTCGATGGTATAGCCGAAAGCGTAGACAGAATACAAAATAAAAAAGAAAAAAAATCATTGCATCGTCTGCATGGCCAACCTATATCATTCTCTGCGATATTTGCTGCGGAGGATGATAGGTAATGCAACTAACATTGAATGGAATACATGTTTAGTTTGTGTGTTCTTTTAAAATCAGGTTGATCTTTTGAAAATGTATTTTTTTTTTCCTTTTTTGGTTGAATTACAGCAGTTTTGTTTTTTACTACACTCGCTTCGTTGTCGTGCGCAACAGTCTGTTTGTATTCGTACTCTAATGCTCTACCGTCCTCTCTCTTACACAACACAAACGGTAGAACAACATTCGAGCAAAAAGAAAATTATCCATTAAATATTATGTATATGACATGTGTGATTTCGTTCTAATACCTCAATTTGATGTAAATTAAACCATTTCTGACCAGAAATGTTATTACTAGGACATCGTTGCTCGCTATTTGCAGAATTCACATTTAAGCACAACACCAGCAGCTCATTCATGACGCTCTTCGGCGACAGTGTCGTATGGCAGAGCCTGTCATATGACATTTTAGTTTGGTACTGTAAGTTGATAGCTTTTTTCGCAAATGTCGGAAGCAAAGGTAGTCGATTATCACAGAAAATGCGTCGTCTACGGTGGTCGCTTAAAAGACTGATTATCCACAACTAGTTGACATTGAGTACAATCATGGCTGGAAAGCGCCTCAGAGAGTTTGCAAAGCAACTTTGTGCATGCATCAACACAACATTCGTCAAAGAGTGTGTGGTTCTCCCATTAGCTTCGCCCACTCTTTTCCAACTAATCTTTGAGAAAGCGATCCACACAATGAACGGTACACTCAATGCGGCGCGCTTAAAATACAACAAGCACCTAATGTCTTCTTGAGATTTTTGCAGACTTTGCTTACCACGATTGCTTGTATAGGAGATGAAGAAGTGCATAACGAAGAAGAATTTTGTCTTTTTGTTGGGTTTCCCATTTGCAACCCTACACCGAGTGTCGCTCCTTGCGTCGGAGCGATGGCTACCCATTGAGTTTTCGTTATTTCTGGGTGTGTGTCTTTCTTCTCTTTTTTACTGCCTTACACTTGCGCAGGGTGAACGGCTAGCAAACTTTGTGTTTGCTTGATTATCACTATGTGGAATCCATAAAATCAGTACATTGCGCACATTGAGTGATCAGATGACAGCCCTGAGTACAAGGAACTCATTTCCTGATATATGTTGACCATTGATCATTTTGTTTACGTCTGTTAAGAGCTGCTACTAAATAGTTGGTTTATGAAAAAAAACACCATTTAACGTATTTCAGCTATTGCCACATTGTGCAACATATATTTAAGTATACAACAAAAATAAAACAACATAAAAAACATCAAAATCTTTTTTTTTTCTTACTTTGGTTTTTTTTTGTTTTAGGTAGGGGAATTTACGTATTTCTGCAACCTAAGCAGCGACCTTCGTTCTATAGCCTTTTTCTCTATGGAACGCACACATATGCAGTATTGGTTTGTTTACAATCTTTTGCTGCATGCTGCTCTAACAATTTCAGTCGAAAGAATTGTCAAAAACTGTTTTGAAACGCTTTTACAAAGCTCCAATCTTCTCTAGTGAGAGCGAGTATTGTCGGCAACCAGTTTTTCTTCGGCAACCGTTCCATTTGAACTGCATGTAAATCTGCTGTTCTATTATCGGCAACTCGAAATCAGCTACAATTTGTAGTGCGTGTGTTTCATTTCAAGAAAACTCTGCTAGATTGCTTTTTCTCAGTGGTAAAAATATAGTCAAATTGAAGCTGAAAGCATAAAGAATCGTTTGCATGCATTCAGCGAAGTGTTTTCGTAAGAAAATCCAGTGAAAATAGTGTTTTATTTGGGTTGCCGAAAATAGTCTGTCATGCCGAAGCCGTCATTTCCCCTACTCCTCTGTGCACCGCTAAAAGATTAAGTCTTCTGACGAAGTTATCGCAATTGGCGCGCAAGTAGTCCAATCGTATAGCATTTTTAATTTATCAGACTCTCAACACTATGAATTCTATAGTGGTTTAGTTTTTAATTTGAGTTTATGCTCCGCACAGTGTCTGTTTAATCAGAGTCAGCTGATGATGTGGACAGTTAAAAATGTTCTGAGTGTTTCCATTTGCATATCAACAGAGTTTCACTTGCCTGCATTTTTTATCCATGATGCTGCTACTACCTACATATGAAATATTGATTATTGTCGAATATTCGAATTTTTTTAACTGGTAAAACTCTTCAGATTCAACATATTTGTTTACCACAGTACACACCCGCTTTAAACCTAAACAAAATAAATATTCGTGAACAACAACAGTTTCATAGAGTTAATCAAATTTGAAATGCTATACGATTGGGCGACTTGCGCGCCACTTGAGCTAACTTCGTCAGAAGACTTAATCTCTTACGATCAGTAATACACGAGTTGTTTCCCAAATAATGATTGTACTGTTCTAATACATGTTAATGAACAAAATACAACAAAACGCATTAATGTATCTATTGCAACGAGGAAAATATTGAGGTTTTTTGTGTGACCTAATATATTTGTCACGGTGAACTTTTTTGTTCACTTCACCGGGTCTGGGTACTCATTATGACCGACGATAATCACACAATTAGTTTGATTGTTTTAATAATATAGAAACATTGAATATTCAAGACTCTCCGTCATACCAGCATCTTTCCGTTTCATCCGCACTTAATTTGATAAGTTTTCGGCGTTTTGTTTTATTCAAAAATACCTTGAACATGGGTTGTTCCGCATACAGTATTATTATTGTTGTATGGAGAACAGCCCTGGCGTAGTGGTTAACATCCATACCTCAACCACTCAACTTACAAGTGAAATGCTGTATCATATACAATAACAATCTTTAGGATGTCCGTCTTACCCCCACATCCTTAGTGAGATTAACTGTCCTGTCCGTGTTTTTTTTTTAGTTAGAGGAGTGACGAGCATGTGTCTAGAATAAGCTTCTAAAAGATGCTTCAAAAGAAGATTATAAAAGCAGTTTCATCTAGTCACTTGCCGATTGTTCTGCTCCAAAAAACACGAGTAAAACAGGAGATCAAATTGAAAATAAAGTAAGGATGTAACTTAATCTGATTACTCCAGTTAAGCAATTTCAACAACTTCTGTTATCAAGCAAAGTGAAGCACTGACAGACTCTAATGTTTATCAATTTGGTTGAAAATTTGCGCAAAATGTTAGCAAGCCATGAAAAATAGAAATTTCGTGTTGTCCGCATAAATCCCGAGTATTGTTGAAATCATGAATAGGGTTATTTACTATTCATAAATTATTACACCATATTGAACTGGTACTAATGAACAAATTAAAGGGCGAACACGAAATTATTGCGACACATTCAACAGGGCATAACTTTTTTACCATTGGGTAAAAATCAACCAAAAACAACACTTTCTCATTGATGTGTATTGTGTACATGCTGTCAAACTCGAAGTCGTGTTTTTCGATTCAACGAAAATGGAGGTGAACCAACGCGAGTTGAGAGAACAAATTCTTTCCAAACACCTGGAATTTCCTGACCTGTCGCACCGGCAGTTGGGAAAAATGTTGAACATTCACCATTCAACCGTCTCCAGAGTGTTGAAGCGGTTCCAGGAGCGGTTGACGTTGGACCACGGCAAAGGAGCTGGAAGAAAACCGGGACCGGAGAACAAAGGACCGGACCGGGACTGGAGGGAAAGGTGAAGCGGATGATTAAAGCAAATTCCAACGTCTCAAGCCGTGATTTGGCTAAAAAGATCGGCATGTCGCAGAGCTACGTCCAGAATGCAAAGAAGAGAGCTGGACTACATACATACAAGGTACAGAACTTCCCACACCGCGATGAGCGGCAACAATCGACGGCTAAAACTCGGGCACGGAAGCTCTACGAGAAGATGCTGACATAATATGGCTGCTGTGTGATGGACGACGAAACGTAAAAAGCCGATTTTAAGCAAATTCTGGGGTTGGAGTTTTTCACCGGCAAGAGCAAGTTCGATGTGGACGACAAATTTAAGAAGAAGAAAATGTCGAAGTTCGCTTCCAAATATCTCATTTGGCAGGCCATCTGCTCTTGCGGACTGAGGAGTGAGCCTTTCGTGACAAAGGGCACAGTAAATGGCGAGATCTACAAATCTGAGTGCCTCGAGAAGCACCTTTTGCCGTTCTTGCAGCAGCACGACGAAGCTCCGCTATTTTGGCCAGATTTGGCATCATGCCACTATTCTAAAAGTGTCCTGGAGTGGTATGAGGCCAATTCTGTCCATTTTGTTCCAAAGGACATGAATCTGCCAAACTGTCCGGAGCTGCGCCCGGTGGAGCAGTACTGGGCAATAATGAAGCGGGAACTTCGGAAGAGCAAGAAGACACCCTAATAAAAATAACCATAAAAGAGAGCTTAACGACGTGTTCGGGGTATCATCCAAACCATTTGTGAGATAGTTTACCCATCCGGGATACAGTTCGTTTATGGTATTTGTTTATTAAGGCAGACGAGAAGGACATGTTAAGAAAATGGAAAAAAAAACTGAGAAACTGGTACCGGATGACACTGTAAAGACTTTGATGGAGGGCATCAAGCGAAAATGCGTTCAATTTTACACTCAAGGCTCCATCGATTAACTTTTCTTTTGATTTTTGAAGTAAATATATGTATGAAACTACCCTAAAATTTTGGTTTGATTCTTAACATTATAAGAAAATTGGCATGACATTTTCGGTGTCGCAATAATTTCGTGTTCGCCCTTTAAAAAAAGTGAAATATTGAGCTACTATACTACTAGAAGTGAAGTTCATGCAACATCACAGATCGAACAAAAAAATCAGTTTGACAAAAATCGTCATACATTACGTCACGTTTTGAATGGTATTATAAATCATTAAAATCGCAATTAAACCGAGAAGTTCTCAAATTAAATCAATAATAACATATTTATTGATGTCGTATCTATACAATGTCAACCAGCGTTAGTCTGATCGATCAGCACTTCCATCAGTTGACTGCATTTAATTTATTTGCATTATCTATCAGTTGCTGCTAAAACGTATCAGACCCTTTATCGATCGTGTCTCCTGTTCAATCAGTTTGGTCGCGTAGAACTAGAAATATTTGCTTACTTGTATGACCATTTGTCTACAGAATGTCTAGTGCCCGTAATAGTACTAACTATCTTGATATAAAATCCCATAAACTACTTCGATACAAGCTGTTGATTGTGTGTTGCGTAACCTGGCACAACTCTCCGTCGTGTATTTCCTACACAACTATTAAAAATCAATTTAGCCAGAACATACTAGACGCGACATATTCTCTTTAATTAAATATTTCATTACTTCGCTCTGGTGGTTAGTTCGAGTGTCTCAATTCAACGTTAGGTAGAGCAAACTCTTTGGCGCGAATCAAAAGTGTGTCGCCTAGGTTCACCTGTATGCGGTTACATGGTTAGAAGTGCAAATCCAATTGCACATACCAACAGGCACGTGTCATCCTAGATTAAAATTCTAGCACGTGCTCATTCGTCGGTTTGTAATTAGAACTCGAATGCTTTGTCTTGCATTAGTTTTTTTTTTTTAACTAGGAACGTTTACAGAATTACGAAAAAAATGTTCTCCGTTTGAAAGTGATGGGTGTGTCCCCGTCTTGGGTAGCAACGTTCCGAATCGATCAGTGTCAATCAATTCGACTTTACCAATGTCATATGAATCAAACGCTGCCACTTAAAGCCACGGTTCTCCAGTTTTTTTGAAATGAATCAAGTATTTCATCATCCGATGGCGGCGGTATGACGTCGAGTGCGAAAAAAAGCAAACGGGAGGCTTGTCACGTCCCGCTCACTACGCTCAAAATTTTAAAGATTCAGCAATGTCATTTTTGAAACGTAGTATTCCTCGTCATTTATTAGAATGCTGGTATCTTTGTGTATCTTTTATTGACTTGACGCTATTGTTAATTGTTTGCGTCATTTGAGATAGAACAATACGACGATTTTGCAATTCCACCAAAAATGCCGCAGGATGGTCATTGTAGAGAATCGGTCACGAACCGACCGATCAAGGCTTGGTTTTGTTTTTAGTTGTAGCGGAGATGTAGCAAATACAAAAATAGTCTTCTATGCTTGATGCTTGAGCATGCAAGCATAGAGCATTAGGGTGGCCAACAATAACTCTTTGTCTGGAATCCCGGGAGCTCACCCTCCAAACGATAGATAAGGATGATACAAAGCAAAAACTTTGGTATGGTGGCAACTTTATGAAATTTTTTTAAGTCGATTTTTCATAGTCATAGCTGTACAAATATTTCTAATGCATTCAAATTTAGTGCAACCTAACCTTTTTATATATATTTTACACGTTCCTTGGTGTCCCTACTATATCAGAAAAAAAATACGGCCTGCTAGATGCTTCATTTTTTCTTGATATTTTTTTCAATTCGAAAAACCACGATTTTGTTCGTGCATAATGACATTCACTCATCAATGTTGGGGTATCAAAATAAGTCGATAAGTCGAAAGTTGATATAATACAGCTAACTGGTTTTGAAAAAAATATGTATATTAAATCAACAATAGGTCTTATTTTGATACCCACTTTTGATGATTGAATGTCATTATGCACCTTAAAGATCGTGACTTCTTACAATTGATTTTTTTTTTATAAAAACATGGAACATCTAGCAGGCTATAACAAATTTGTTTCATCTAATAGAGACCCCAAAAAATGTGTAAAAAATAGAAAAGGGTTTGGTTGCACTATTAGAGACATATGTTCAGCTGTGAAAAAATGACTTCTTTCAAAAATCTCATCGCGGATACCTCTACATTACGTTTTTCAGAGTTGCCACCATACAAAAGTTTTAATATAACATCCTTAGATATCGTTTGGAGGGTTATCCCTCAAGTTTCCAGACAAATTGTCATTTTAGGTCACCCTAATGAAGCATGCAACATCAGATGCATCGTTCAACAGATGGTATGCTGTTAATGCTGGTTCTTAAATTACGTATACGAAAATCTTCGCATGATGGTGTGCAGCGGAAATTTCCACTGCCTCATTGATGCACTAATATTGCTGCATTTATGAAGATAAAATATCAAACGATGATAAAGTGGACCTGGTAGCGTCAAATCGATTTTTGTTGTACCCATTCACTAACATGAGCATTAGTTTTGTATCATTTCATGTCGCATGACTTGATATAATTATTATCACGTGCGCTCGAGAATAATTTAAAACAATTTTTACTAGTCAACACTGGAAGTTTACATAGATACCCAAATACAGAATTACAGCCTTCGCTAAGCATCATAAACAACCGTTAGTCAATCTTAGTTGAAACATTTCAAAATGAATCGATTGAAAATTTAAGGCATTTACAATTATATTACACATGCGATTGAATGCATTTGAGTTACTTAACGTGTGTGGGAGCTACATGTTGGTTTATTTCAACGATACACATTTCCCCTAGCATTTCCCTGAGAGAAATGTTTGCTGCCTACCGATCATTCCTAATGCCGTGTTTTGGTTATTCTTGAGCACTACCGATTCTATTTTTTGTAGGTCCAACGTCATACTCTCTACGTGAAACTATCGAATTATACAGTGACCGTACAATTAAGGATCCGCTAAAATCAATTATCGATCAGTCAGTCTAGTGCATATTTCAAATGGAAGCGGCTCGCAATTGTGGGGTCAGTGTATGTTCCTGCATCGCAACAGAAGAACAAGAATGACATTTGTGGGAAATTTCGGCATAAATAGTCTTACTGCTGACGATCATACTCCCTTAGCAACTATATTTTGAAATTGTTTCACGGTCGTCTGCAACGTGAACGTGATATCGTGCAAATTAAACCGCCATAAAGTCTGGTCTGGACATGATGAACAAGTACGGCTAGGTACGGCATGAACAACCGGACAATCTCACAAAGAAACGTTTATTGCTATGTGCCTTATCATTAATTAGACAATTTCCTCAAGAGTCCACGACTAAATAAATGAGCCGGATTTAGAAAGATGTAGAAATGATACTTCGTAGTTGATTAAAATTGCGTCTTCGATTACATTCGTCCCATATTGAACACCGGGTAAATCCGGGAATATACCGTGAACCGGAACAATGCGGGAAAACGCAAATCACACCGGGAAAGATCATATATACTCATCTCAAGTAAGAATTTTGGTTTTATCATAGTCTTGTAGTCCATAATTTGGTCTTGAAGAATCCCTTAAACCTTGATAAAACATGCAATGTCACTTTGAATCAATCAATTTTGTATCACATACACATCTGTTTACAGCTTTCATATTATGTGGTAAAGTATAAAACAAACCGTCATCATTTTTGCATATTTTACTTTCACTCGCAATCTGTTCGTGGCGATTTTGCCGTTATTCCTACCACGATAGCTAACAGAGTAATTTTTTTCCCATTTCTTTTGGTGTGGCTCCAGTAAAAAAAAAATAAAGATCTGAACTCCAGGCATTTTTTAAAATCTAATAAACCAACCAATGATATTATGGGGCTTTGCAAAGGTTTATCGATTCTTTCGTTAAGTCGAATCATCGTATACCTTGTTGAGTCTTCAGAACTTTAAGATAAGATATCCGGGATGATTTAGATAATCCAACATTATTTTTAAAACAATTAATAATTTTAATTTTAATGATACGTGTCTCCGTAAAATACCAAATGTTCAAAATTATGAGTGGACATCGAACAAGATTTCGAACATCGAACTTGTAAAATATCGCAAGGTGAATTTGGAGAATGATAAATATTTTTTCTTTGTATTTCACAAAATGTTATTTGGCTTATAGAATTTCAAGATTTAAACTCCAGGAAGGTTTGAAGAACTTTTATTACTGCGTTTCTCCTGTTCAAGTCCCTCCGACACACCAAAACAAGATTTAGATTAATTTTTTGCAGTGAGACTCTTTGATTTTGTACGAATTCATGATTCATTGATTTTGGAGATCTAGATCATCAGCATGTTAATGTAAATCTCATCTCATTTTTTTTCTACCAAGTAGACGTATTGTAGAGCCATTATACTAAAAAAAATATATGATTTTCTCTAAACACCTTGTTTGTTTAAGATAGGGGTGATGTTCGAGTTAGGTTTATTATTAAATAACCTGTAAAAACCGGAAATTGAAAAATTGGATTTGAATGAACACCCTGTTATACCTGAAACAAAACGCTGTACATCTGATTGAGGACAATAAATATAATTATATAATATATACGTGTCAGTGAGTTTTAGCTGGTGAGGCAGTAAAGGGTGTCCACGATGAAATTGCCACACTATGAAATTGCTCTAACTTTTTAACCGTTGGGTAGAATTTAATGAAAATTTGGGTGGATTTAGTTCATAGTGCATTATTTACATCCTGCAAGTTTTAAAGTCCTGTGATCAAAACTCGCGGAAATGGAGTCGAAAGAACAGCTCGTGCGTGATAAAATCTTGCGCATTCATCACGAGAACAAGGATCTCTCGCATCGTTCCATCGCTAAAACGTTGGGACTCGCGAATTCCACGGTGTCGCGAGTGATTAAGCGGTTCGAGGAACGGTTGACCACCGATCGGAAGCCCAGAAGTGAAGGAAAAAGTATTCCGTACAACACCAAAAATCACAACCGCGTAGTTGGGGCCTTCAACCGAAATCCGAACGCCTCCGTTAGGGATGTGGCTAAGAAGCTGCACCTAAGCCGAAGTTTTGTCCAGAAGGCCAAAACTAAGGCTGGGCTTCGAACGTTCAAGGTACAAAAGGCCCCTAATCGCGACGAGAAGCAGAACAAGTCCGCCAAAATCCGTGCCAGGAAGTTGTACCTCAACATGCTGACGAAAGTTGAATGCTGCATCATGGACGACGAAACATATGTGAAGGCCGACTTCAAACAGATCCCCGGTAACCTGTTTTTCACGGCCAAGGATAAGTTCAGCGTTCCGGAGCATGTCCGCCCTCAGAAGATGTCCAAATTTGCGAAGAAATTCCTGGTTTGGCAAGCCATCTGCACGTGCGGGAAGCGGAGTGCACC
Source organism: Ochlerotatus camptorhynchus (assembly GCF_037179485.1). NCBI lineage: Eukaryota > Metazoa > Arthropoda > Insecta > Diptera > Culicidae > Ochlerotatus > Ochlerotatus camptorhynchus. The sequence continues at coordinate 3,815,786 of NW_027040524.1, forward strand.
TTTCGTGACCCAGGACACGATGAACGGACAGGTGTACATAAAAGAGTGCCTCCAGAAGCAGCTGCTTTCTCTCCTGAAGGCCCACAACGTCCCAACAATCTTCTGGCTGGATTTGGCCTCATGCTACTACTCCAAGGACGTGCTGAAGTGGTATGCGGACAATAAGGTCAATTTCGTGCCGAAAATGTTCAACCCTCCCAACACTCCGGAGCTCCGCCCCATCGAGAAGTACTGGGCGATTATGAAGCAGCACCTTCTTAAACGACCTAAGGTAGTGAAGACAGTCGAGGAACTGAAGAAAGTATGGGTTTACATGCAAAAAACGGTTGATTCACAGGTTGTGCAGAATCTTATGGCCGGGGTTAAGGCCAAGGTGCGGGCATTTGCGTATGGACTGTAAATAAAATACGAGTAAAATGGTAAAATGAAGTTTAATAGTTATTTCTCAATCCCTGAAAATTTGATGGCAATCGGATGAAAACTCGAATTTTGCGAATCAATTTTGTGTGTGGCAATTTCATCGTGGACACCCTTTAGTGAAGCCTACACAGTAAGACTGCCAATGGAGATCGTTGGGGAACGTAGAAATTATTAGGTAAAGCTTGAATGAATATTCTCATATCCGCTTGAGAAAAATCAATGGAGACTATGATTAAATTGTATTGTTTCTGTAGTTGCATAAATACGATCAATCAATCGGCGGCAGTCAGTAGTTGAGTTCGTTGATGCCGCCCGCAGTTACGGTTCAAAATTAGCACAATGCCACTAACAATCATCGAAGGCGACATGTTTGTAGTCGAACGAATGATGGGATCGATGGCGATTGATTTCAATCGAAGAATTTATTAACAATCTAGCGTTAATTGTACATTTTCTGAAGTCTCCGTTCGAATTTGTCACATTTCACTAGTGGATGCAAATTGGTTAGGTTGGAGACGCGAGCGTTTTGCCTGCTCTCAATACCGTTCTTGAAACACTTTCACAATTATAAATTGAGAGCATTCCGTACCAACGAATGTGTGAATTTATATATTGTGTGGCAAGATCAATGATACTTTTAACCCCAAAGATTTTTTAGATAGATCCGCGAATCGAACCCACCACCGCTGATTAATTATGCCGTGCCATGCCTTAACTGTCAAGGGATATCTGAGGCCCCAGCAGCAGGAGGTGCCTATATGCAGGGTGGCCAGCAAACCGAGAAAACCGGGAATACCGGGAAATATCCGGGAATTTGAAAAGTAACCGGGAAAACCGGGAAAAACCCGGGAATTCAGTGAGAGAACCGGGAAAATAAATTAGCCATACCATAGGAACAAAGTTTTACACCAGAATTTCAGAATAAATCATTGAAACAGAGTTATCCTTTACCAAATGAATGTCTTGCTCTATTTGCTGCATAATTTTTTTCAGTTTCCCGTGTTATTGTTTTTAGAATTTAATCACTCAGCAATATTGAAAATTGATTTTTGTCGTCTCAATTTCAGATGTAAAGTGCATGGTCCTTAAAAGAAAATATTGAAGATGCTGGACTTTCAAAACAAATATTTGTAAAAACCGAAACTGAATTATTCTTTCCGGGGGTTTAATTTTTCGTAGAGATAAACTAGCCTAAGGCTAAAAATCTCTTTAATAAAAAAATAAAAAAAAAATAATAATTTTTCCTTGTTCGAAATTCTCATGACATGAATTCCAGAATTAACTTGTAGTTCGGCTCTGAATTATCTTGAAATTGTTCTGAAATAAACCAGAAGACACTCCGCGTAATAATTGCCGTTGAATTCTTTTTGGAATTTCCTTGCAACCCCGTCTAATAATTTAATTGGAATGCTTCTTAGAATTCCCTTAACCCAATTCGGAGACTTTGATTCCTTTGAAAATATTTTCAAAAAATTCTTTTAACTCTATTCAAAACAGCAGAAATCTTTCGAAATTTTATTTAGAAACCCCTTGGAGTATTTTAAAGAATTTCTTTCTAATTCTCAGAATGTTTTGCAATAAATTTTGTTGGAGTTCTGTGATGAATTTTTCGCACTAGGGTTGAAATTATTGCCAGCACAATCTAAGAACTCTGTTTCTTGTTGAATTCTGATCATAATTCTCTTGGAATTCTTCTTAAAATTCATCTTTAATTTTCTTCATAATACCCATACAAATCTCATCAGAATCACGTAGGAATTTTCCGCGATGTTTTGTTTTTGACAACTCCTTTTTAAATCTTCTAAAATTATCTAACAATTTAATTTAGAATTTGCATACTTCTCCACAGAAATCCTTCCAAATTCATCTAACAATTATTAGGGTTTTCATGTCAGAATAATTCTGGAAATCTGCTCAAAACTTTTCCTTCGAAAACTGTGTGGGAATCTTTCTCAATATTTGTTTGAAATCAACACTTTGAATTCTTTTAAAATTTACTGAAAAATCCAGGGTTTGTCCGCTAGATCCGATAGATTGTTATGTAATTTGTTATAACCCTTAAAATGCTTCCAAGTCTCAGAACGTGACAATTATGACTCCACGACTCATAAGTATGATATTTATTTAATTTTTCATATCTGTGATCTTGAATTTTTTTCCAAAATCTCACATTTTAATAATTTTTACTCCAAATCACAAAGATTGTTAGAAATCACAAATTTTGAAAAAAAGTTCTAGTTTCAGACACTACTCAAATTTTAAAGCCTTAGAATCTTGGGAATCTTCTTAAATCACATTTTTTTTTTGTCCTTTTAGTGAATTCCTGCGTTCAATTTGGTTTTTTTGTTTAATATTTACAACCGGGAATTTTTTAAGATTTAAACCGGGAAAACCGGGAAAAAACCGGGAATTTCGAAATGAAAATTCACTGGTCACCCTGTATATGGTTTAATTATCTCCTTTGTTCAAAATTGGGTTTTCCAAACATCAGATTTATTTGCGACAGACTTGTAAATGTATGACTGAAGAAAATTTGTCTGGCAACGTGATCACGCTACCTGCAGTTAAGTGACTGTCACGGTCAAATTTGACTGTCGAAAGACAATATGTTTGCAATCATTTTATTTAACTGTGTCAGACTTTAAGCATTTTTGAATGGTAACAGTAAGGACAGAGGAAACTCTGTAGGCTGTGGTCACATTGGAACACAATCTGTGAGTTTGACAGTTTGATGATTGACAGTGAACGGAAGAGCGATTAAAGTTTTAGAACTTGTTTCCAATTTAAGTGATAGAATGCCCGTGATGGAATGTAAGGTTTACTCATTCGACCACTTATAGACAGTGCTGCAAATATCAATGCTTACAAAATGCGAAATTTTCTAGCGACCTGATATCAGTATCAGTTCACACAGTTAGAATATCAATGTCATTCGCGTTAATGTCTGTGCGCAAATGACATTGACATCGTAAGGAGACGAGAGATATTCAAAGTTCTGTCACATTTTTTTCTTATATACGCCAACTAATCGAGAACCGATCTTTAGAAAACTTATCAAAACGCAAAAACGGTTATACAAAAAAGTTGATTTACTGAGATAAAAGTAAGATTTTCAACTTTTTCCTAGTGATATTCATATGGATAGTAATGTCAAAGCCAGGCGGTACTCATGCTTACTACGAATAACAGTGTAGGAACCAGTGTTGGGAAAATATCAAAAAATCAAATCTTATCAACGCCCAAGATCTCGCTTGATTTTCGTAGACAAAAATCAACAAGCAAACAACTGCGGTTGATTTTGCAAGCTGTGATATCGCAGCTCGGAATATCAAGCTAACAAAACTCACCAACTGCAAATCTCACCAAACTGTGGTGAGATTAAGTTTAATGATTGTTGCTTTACACCAGAATGCAACCGAAACATTCATAACGGCTTGCAGCATCTGCCATCGGTGAAGATTAAAAAGAGATTGCAAACTATGCTTTTCTTTCTAAGAAAACGATGTGCAATGGCATCATTTTTTGTGTCGAGTCAACTCTCAGCTTGATTTTTGCACGTTGTGAATAGTCTCGCAATATCAAAGGAGCTTGTAAAATCAATATCAAGCATGATATTTTGTTCCAACATCACGCGTGATATTGCGAGCGCATGAGAGCACAAAAATATCAATTGATTTCTGATTTTGCCAACACTGGTAGGAAGTGAAATTTAGTTCTAGACCAATATCTTACGTCAACTGACATAGTTGAAACAGCACGCAGCACTGCTTATGGGTCACCCTTCGACGATTACGCTTCGTAGGTTTTGGTTCACATCTTAAATTTTCACCGCAATCGACTGGTTGTTTGCGTGTGAATGAGTAGGGGAAACGCTCATATATTTGCTGTACGTTAGAAGCGTTAGGCTCCTATAGTTGTGCACAGGTTCATATAGTTGTGCAGACTCAATACACAACTATATGAACCTAACGCTTCTAACGTACCGCAACTATAGGAGCGTTTACCCTACACTCACAAAAGTCGATGGAAAAATTTCAGCCGTCAATGTTTAACCCCGTTTTTTCGTGTTTTGTGAAGTTTTAAGTAGTGTTCCTTCAACCAGGGTTCGTTTGCTTTATTGGCCGCCCGGGACTTCTTCAACCGCCAATCATCATCACCAACCGCTTCGGTCGACCTCTCGGGACCCAGCAGCAATAACCGGCCTTATTGGTGGTTCTTTCCGGCTCTTCATGTTTCTTATGAGTGGGTCAGATTCTCCAATTAGCAGCCTCAATCCATTTAACCACAAGTCATCTCCGTTGATGGCCACACAGGAATTTTGGTTTCACCGACACTAATAATAGGCAAACTTATTATCGTGCCCAGTCAAACAACACTTGAGAGAAATCGTTCATGGATCGATTTGGTGAGTCAACCAATTTATTCTTTTAATTATTTTCCTAATATGAAATGAGAAATTTTATATGGTATTGGGAGATGCCTATATTGGAAAGAAATTCTCCATTCCCGAAAACTCCACGAAAGAGTTTCTTAACCGCTCCATTTTTGGCTCTTAAGCATTAACCGCCGTAATAACCAAATGTTGAAATGTTTAATTCAAGGTTGCAAAGACTCATTTCAGCTAAAACAATGTTTTTCTAAATTATGAAATAATTAGATGCCATGATCAAATTTTGAATTGGTAGGATACAAGAAGAGGTTGCAAAGAATGTGTTTGACATATTAAACCTGTTTATTTCACTTCATGAGAGTCACAATCAGCGATTTTTCACAAACTCACTCACTCACTCACTCACTCACTCAGCGATCAGCAAATCGCTGATTGTGACTCATAGAAAGCAAAATTTACAGGTTTTATGTTTCCAACGCATACTTTGTAACCTCTTCTTGTAAGTTACAAGTAAAACATGCCATCATACCATCTTTTGGTTTTATTATTCCGAAAAACATTATTTTAGCTGAAATGAATCTTTGCAACCTTGGTTTAATTCATTATCGCATTGGAACTATTCCTTACCTTATTAAAAAATAAGCCCTAAAGTGTTTGTGCAACACTAAATAACATAAATATACTCTTTTAATAGTAGGCTGTCGAGAGATTAAATGAGCAACACATAAACAACATATGCTTTTGGTCGTATTGCCAGCATGAGGCAAACCCTGACCTAATACCCTACCCAATTCTCCAACTCCGTAGCACTAAGGAGAGTGTCGTTAAGTTGGTGGTAAGTACAACATCAACATGTCCCTGACTATCCCTACACGCAAACCAAAAATCTATTACAATGAATGTTAGTTCCGTTTCCTATCATCCTCTGTTCATGAACATCGCTGCGAATGTTAGAAGTTGACCTTACAGGCGATGTAATGGTTTTTTGTCTTTTTCATTTCGTGTTCTATCTATTCTTTCGACTATATCAGTAAGCTTGTAGAACGACGCACATTGTTGAACATTGTAGAACAACGCACACACTTGCCTCGAATCTCTCCAGCAGAAAAAAGCATACGAAGTCGAGTATGCGAGAAAATGAGCGCTTCATGTTTGCTTTTAGGCTATCCATATTCAGGAGCATAGAGAGAGCCGTGGAGAAAGCACAGGTCTGATAATCGCAACGTTCGTGGTTCGAGTCCAGTCGGCAACCTTTATCCTTTTTTTTTTCGACATAATAAATTTACCTCACTAATACACTCTACATTTTTTGGTCCGTTGGTTGGTTGGTTTGGTTGCATTGGACTGCAGCTAGTTATATCGCATCCTCGGTTCATGCGGTCTCCACTTACATCCTCTGATGATGAATCCCACATAATTGTAAGCGAATCTTACATCTACCGGTTGGGTGTGATGACTAAAAGTTGACCCCTTTTTTGTGTTGCCTCAGTGGTATAACTGGTATATTTAGTCGGACATCGATCAAAGTTAAATTTTCGTGATTCAACACTGAGCGTTCATGTGGACCAATGTCGTAAACGTAAGCAATGGCTTCTTTCGTAAACATCTTGTAATTCAAAGCCAATCAATGTAACCCAGCAATTCTATCAGCAATGGGGACTTTCCTTATTCACAACCGTGGTGGTGGCTTACTTGAGCGAGTTTTCCTTCCCAAGAAATTCGTGGAAAAGTCAGTGTTTACGTTTGTGACATTGGTCCTTATGAAATAAAAGCAGATATTTGGTTGCATGCTCAGTACACGCTATTTAAAAACTACCCAAATTTGAGTAAAATCCACACTGATCGCTCAAAACTGAAATTATCAAAAAATTGGTATACTATGTTGAGAGTTACAGGTCAACAATTGAACAACGTCGGTCGGATCCATTCCAATGTTGTCTATTTGTCAACTTGTCACTCCTAAGATAGTGTACCCATCTTTGAGTAGGTTAAGTTGTGACCGATCTGGGAGGATTCTACCCAAATGTTAGTAGTTTTGCGCGTAAGTATTGACGGTGAGGCTCTGTAACTCTTTACTTCTATGATAAAATCCAATCTGTCAATATGTGCTTGAAATCTAGCGGATTTTGTCTTTTCTCTTCACTCCACCATGGTACCAGCGAGCCGCTATCTCTTCATGCAAAGATTAAGATGCGATTTTTCACTGTAGTGAAAGGCTAAGGAAATGTTTCACGCACAGACTGACGTTAACATTTTTCTGTAGGAGTAAAGAGTGAACGAAAAGGCGACTTGTCAAGGTAATGCGGCCATTCTTGTTTAGACGAGCTTTAGGACACAGGGGGCTTATCAAAGGATTTATTAATGCGTGTATTCAAGTCGGACAGAAGTCAATCAAGCACGTTGTAAACCAGTCATATTGTAGATATCGATAAGAGCTCGATTTCATTTGTCCTTCTTGCAAAATTCTTGCGAATGGAAAGATGCAAGATCAGCTCAAAACACAATATCCAGAGATTTATGTCTGTTTTGCGAATTAATTTCAAGGAAAGAAGTTCCACCACAGCTATTTAATGAAAAATTTGTTATCTAAGTTTATCATAGAGAAAGAAAATTGAAAAAAAAATACCCACGCAAATGTAAAGAAATAAACAAGTATTCGCTTGGAGTTTCTCCAGTTCTGGTCATGTCATAATTACAAAAAAGCAATACGTATCGCTTTCAAAACTGAATTGTAAACAGTTAACAAATGGCAGCTTAAAATTACATTTCTTTATGTGGCAGATCATCGTTTAAAAAATCGGCAAAAAATGTCAACTTTTTTATGCAAACGTTAATTTATGTTATGCTGCGTGAAGGCAATACAAAAACATGAGTTCAAGAGTGCTAAGGAGACATAGAAGCGACCTCGTTAGGATTATTTTAATAGAATTGACTACCCCCTTGATCTCCTTTCTCATTTTACAGCTGGTATAACCAGTTTGACAGATCGATGTCCTACTATACCACATGAAATCACTGAAATGGGGTCGATTTTTGATGATAGAGTTCCATATATGTTATGTGCCTGTATTTCAAAATTAGTTCTATATGTAATGGGCCAAGAATGTAAACCTGGATTTATTCAGCTATAGTAAGATTTACCCCTTCTAACGGATGTGTACTCCGACAGAAATTCTCGAATCAAAATAAAATAATAAAAGTCAGACAGGGTTTGAATGTGTAAAACCTCTCTCCTTGGGTAGATTTTGCACATTGTTGTTGGTGGGCGGGATTAATTTCATGCTTTATAGTGGAGTGTTGGAGATGGTAGGTTTATGGCCGGCGTTGCTGGCTCATGCCGCGATAGAATGGCGCCATGGGCAGGCGATGGGGATTACTAAGATTCCCCTCTCTGATGAACCACTGCATGAGAAAACCAAAGATCTAGTCCAGCAGTGATAGTATCACACTTGTTACTCCTTTGATTGAGAGCCGCGTCGTAGTACGCTTACGTATAGGCACTGACGTTGGGTGCGATACTGGCGGGTTTTGCCGCAAATCACTCTTATTTTATTTATTTTTACGCAGATATATTTATTTGGGTTTGCAAGGGAATTATATTATTGAAATATTTCAGGAAGTGCCCAACAGTGCTCCTTCTATTTGCGCGATAAGCTTTCATTGTTGTTTTCATTAGTATTACTCAGGGAACAATGTTAAACACCATGTTTGTACATGGTATTGTAACTAATTTTATATGTGCTTCATTTGGATTTGGGATAAGTGTTTGAACTATGGATCGGGATTTCCACTGTGGCGTGCTTCTATTGTGACATACCCATACGTATTTTTGTTGTGCGACATAGTGGAAGCGTGTGAGCATAATTGGAGCATATACCCTATATAATTTATAAATTAGGTAGGAAACTAACTTCATAGTGAAGCATTTTAGTCACTTGAAGGTGTCACCTGGGTCGAACTAAGATATGATAAATATAGGTCAAAGTCAAAACTACTTGAAACACGTTTAATTTTAGATTACAAGCACAAGTGCAGGTACTTAATAAAGCATGGGTTATGATTGATAAGGTGAATTAGAGATTTCAATAATTTATTAAATTAGGCTAATGAGATATCATAATCATCAAATGAACTTAAATAAAAAACTTCAGAAAGTCTAATAACATTAAGTAGATTAACAAAAGAATTAGGATGCGGGGGTCCGGTTAGGGAGGCAGCTGACCTTTAAAGATGTAGAATAAATCTTCCTGTTTTGCTTGAACTTCAATAAGAAAACGCAAGCAGACCAATAGCATTTAAATAACTTTTAATCTTGTGTACCTAGGTATTGTTTTCCCCCTGAGTTTATTGTACTCGATTACTATATTATTCTCTCAATACGCGCAATCTCTAAAATATATGGGGTTAAAGCATTTGAGTTAAATTATTTATTTTTGTTCAAGTACTTAGATTTGTAAACAGCAGTCAGAGTGGTCACCGAACCGGGAAAACCAGGAATACCGGGAAATATCCGGGAATTTGCAAAGTAAGAACCGGGAGCACATTTTTACACCACAATTTCAGAATAAACTATTACAACAGAGTGATCCTTTTATTGTTTTTAGAATTTAATCACTCAGCAATATTTCGAATTGATTTTTGTCGTTTGAATTTCAGATGTAAAGGGCCTTAAAAGAAAATATTGAAGATACTGGACTTTGAAAATAAATATGTGTAAAAACCGAAACTAAACTATTATTTTCCGGGGTTATTATTTTTTCGTTATTCAAAATTCTCAAGATATGAATTCCAGAATTAACTTGAATTCTGCCCTGAATTATCATGGAATTCATTTGAAATTAACCAGAAAACACTCCGCGTAATAATTATCGTTGAATTCTTTTTGGAATGTCCTTGAAACCCCTTCTAAGAATTCGACTGGAATCCTTCTTAGAATTCCCTTGAACCTATTTGAAGACTTTGATTCATTTGAAATACCTTTCAAAATTTTCTTTTAACTCTTTTCAAAACAGCAGAAATCTTTTGAAATTTTATTTAGAAACCCCTTGGAGTATTTTAAAGAATTTCTTTCTAATTATCAGCAATTTTTTTGCAAATAATGTTGTTGGAGCTCTGTGATAAATCTTTCGCACTAGGATTGAAATTATCGCCAGAACATTCTTAGAACTTTGTTTTTTATTAAATTCTTATCATAATTCTCTTGGAATTCTTTTTTAAATTCATCTATCATTTTCCTCACGATCCCCATACAGAATCACGTAGAAATTTTCCATAAAGTTTTTTTCTTCACAAGTTTATTTGAAATCTTCTAAAATTACCTAAGAATTTAGTTTAGCACTTGCATTTTTCTCCACAGAAATCCCTCCAAATTCATCTAAAAATGTCTTACGACTTCAAGTCAGAAATGGAATTCTGCTCAGAATTTCTACTTCAAAAATTATGTGGGAATCCTCCTCAATATTTGTTTGAACTCAACACATTGAATACTTTTAAATTTTACTAAAAAATCCAGGGTTTGCCCTCAAGATTCTATTGATTGTTCTGTAATTTATTTTTTTGTTTATTAATTTATTTGATAAGGCTCAACCGAATTAACTTAACAGAGCCGAGGATTCATGGTCACTATACAATACATCTTAAAGCTATAGTCAAAAGGTACAACACAATAAACACTTTATCTTCCGCTATCCAAAAAGCCTCCTCCATCAGAACTGGAGCCGCTTCCAGTAGTTTCATTGTATGGCAAATTGTTGTACGCCAACGAGGGTCAAAGCGCGTCCATTGCAGCAATGAACGCAAAACGTGGTCAGCACTCACACACTCATCACGAAACGGTTGCTTTCCAAAGTCGACGACGCATCGACTGAAAGAACTGCTGATGAAGAACAATGAGGAGGACCACACAATGGTTGCTGCCGAGTAAACAGACGATCGCGTAGCACACATCGAGAGTGGTCTGCTTTTGTCGACAGCCGAGTGAACACTGTTCTGTAATTTAATAACCCTTAATTATGACTCCACGACTCATAAGTACGATTTTTTTTTTTTAATTTATGATCTTGAATTTTTTCAAAATCTCACATTTTAATTATTTTTTTCTTAAAATCTTGCATCACAAAAATTGTTATTAATCACAAATTTTGAGAAAAAAAAGTTCTTGTTTCAGACTCTACACAAATTTCAAAGCCCCAAAATCTTGGGAATCTTCTTAAACCACATTTCAGTGAGTTCCTTTCCGTAAATTACATTTCAGTAATAATCTTCAAGTATTCGTCTGTTGGACAATGGTATTAAATTTCATGAATCATGTTTAGTTTCACGTTGAGCGAGTTCCAATGCCAGTAGGTTTTACATATATTTTTTTTCATGCTTAACTTTGTACATCACCGCGAGTACTGAAAGGTTAATATTTACGTTACAGTGTCGTTAGTATAGACAACGGAGTGAAGACACATTTTCGTTCTCCGATATCCCTAACAATTTCCTCTATTGCACCAAGTTAATTTTTTCTGAAACATGTTTTTAATTAAATGTATTATTCTTCACAATTCTGTCTTATAACTTATTCATCCAGATAGCATTTGGTCTAGTGATCCTAATCTTTGTTACTCTTTAAATTATAAGGCTTTGCAATCATAAGATGTATCGTGCTTAAAAGGTGATAGAAATGGATTTTTCAAAGTATCTCGAAAGACCAATGATTCGTTTTGAATACATTAAGTGACTCATAGAAAACTCACTTTAATTTTGCTTTTATTTTTCCCACAAATAACCTCAGAAATTTACAGGTTACGGAGCTTACGCAGAAGTGATTCGCAATTCAGTAGAGCTTACCAAAAGTTTTTTTTTAGCTTATGTAGGTTAGAATTTATTCGACACGGTCGCGAAAATGATTGATACGTGCAGTAAAATAACTAAATTGAAACAAAGCTCAATAGTAAAATAAGTAGAATATCTAGGTAGGAAACCAAAATTAATCAACTAGCCTATGTTATCCACATTTGGTGACACTCTTTAAATGATAATAAGCCGTTTTTCTCGCTTCGGTTGTCTCGCATGGCTTTTGGAATTCGCGCGGTTTTCGTAACATAATTTAAATATTTCGTTCGAAACGGATTTACTTATTCTATATTACTACGCGGATTTATCTACGCGCACATGTCACAGCATTTTTTCTATAACTATCTTAAAACAATACACACTGAATCCAGTGTTCAAGCTGCCAACATAGGCTAGTCCTTCTGCTGTATTGTCAAATATACAAGCCACATTTATTCAAATGGTTCAAGTCTTGAAAACTAAGCTGTCACGCAGCTCCAGCTTGATACTCAATAAAAAAGACAGGGTTTGAATGTGTCAATGTGGATAAGGTAAATCAACATTGATTAATGTGGTCCTATGACAATAAGGACGTAATAAAGCCGAAGAAGGAAAAGACGCCCGGAATAGTAATCAAGATGTACAACCTGTGTTGAAATGGAACACAATAGTATCACTTCATTCTGTATGCCTATGATTAGTCGACTACAGCACAGCATCAAGTGGACTATGTCTAGTTTGCAGTTACTTCTAACAAACATGTTTTGAGTTTTTTTGCGAGATCATCGGCTAAATATACACAATTCATCACTTTACACCTGTTGTTTATAAGTTTAAATAATTTGCGTATTTTATTTTTATACTAGCTCAAAAATCTCATTCAAAGACTCGCTCGGCTCATTTTTTTGTGTTTATGAATATGTACTGTTTTGTAAAGTGCACCTCACACGGTAGAAGTATTGTCAATAAGTCCATCAATATTTTAATTTCTAAATCTTTACAACAATAAATTTAGTGGGTCATTAATACAGGACTGATGCACCTCATTACCTCATTGTTTATTATCTGATGGACAATTCCGAGACAAATTACAACTTTTCTGACAAAAGATGACCAGGATCAGGTCCCAGCGATGTATCTGCTGCTGTAGTCAAAGAGCAGGGGAAATATTCAAAATCAATATTTTTTTTTATATTTTGCGTCAATATGTTCATCAATATTTTCTCGTCAATACTTGCATTAATATGATTGTCATTATTTTTGAGTTATTTGCAGAATGTTTGCCCGTGTGCTGCCTGCTTAAAACAAGCGAAAAAAAACTAACTCACACTCTGTTACACATTTTCCTAGTTTTATTTTTAAGCGCAGTGTTTCGGCTCGTTCTTACAGTTGGAGGCAGGGCGCAAAAGTTACTAGGGGTAGTTTGCTTCTATATAAACTGCATCGTGTTATATACAATCTGACAAGTACGGCGGCAGGTGGCTAAACGAGACAGAAAAAAGGAAGGCTCGACCACTAGGGAGTCCAATCAGCGCGCAGAACTTGATGCGCACGCGATAATCTACGTCAAGCAGTCATGTTCGGCGTCAACAAGATGTACTAGCCTGTTAGTGAGCTATTTCTGTTCACCTATAGGGTTTGTTACTTACAGGTACGGCTTAACTCTATTGTATTATATGATCAATCAGTGGCGCTGACGTTGTACTTATAATAATCAAATGATTGCTTAGCGTTTCCTGTTATTTTAGAAATAATGATGTAAATGATCAAGTGTTATTATCTTGAGCGATTGATTTATATACGTAGATGATGTAAATTTAATTAGGCTTTAGATAGATTTTTAGTTGCGCGCATTTTAGATTAGGATTGATGTTTTTTATGTCACGCTCTAGGGAAGGGGGGATCTAAAATTTTGTGACAAGCAATGCATTAGGTATAGGAAAAACGTCACGATAGGGGGGGGTAAATTTTTCCTCGATTTATCGTGACATAATTAATGCATGGGCCCTTATATGGCTTTTAAAATGTATTCCAACACCAAACAGGAAACTAATAAAACCACCGGTATCCTGATCCAATTACTTAGATCCTCAAATTAGAATAGTGTATCAAAATATCTTCCGGAAAGAAAGTACCAAAAAAAAACATTACAAGTTTTATCGCGGTTTTTTAGCATTATACAAGTCTAAATCATGATCTACATAACCATAATAAATCCAAAAATTTTACTTGGGTATGCTATATCAGTACTTAAATCTCAAATAAGCAAAACTGGTTCGCTATACCCCATTGTCGTTGTACTGATTCTGTTATGGGGCGATCTAAGCAACCCTTCGTACATATTTAAAGTCCAAAGATGGTCTCCAAGAGTTCCGTAATCCATAAGTTTCGAAGTGAAGAAGAAGATCTAGACCAATTTCAAATGGACGTTCATGGTTATGCAGGCCAATGATCTTATTGTAAACTGCTCATAGGGTTTAATGGGTTTCAGAACAAATGTCCGAATTGGACAGAATTGGTTGGAAGCGTTTGATACGGGAAGTCCACGCTTTCTTCCTTTTCCTTGACCTCAAGTAGTGGGGTGTTTTCAGATTCTTATTTCTGACATCGTTTGACTCCTTGAAACTCCCCTCTGCGGCACATGATGCGCAGTTAGTCTGGCCGTTGACAAGAAAAATTACAAATTCATGAAGTCGTCATTTTCCAGGATGCTTTCAAAGTATTGGCTGCGTTAGTGTGAGATTAGATTAGATTAGAAATGTCCGAATTAACACGTTTTAGGATGCCCAGCGAACCGGGTATACATGGAAAGCCGGGAAATAACCAGGAATTTTAAAAGTATCCGTGAAAAACTGGGAATTTGATGAGAAAACCACGAAAACAATAAACCTAAAATATAGTCAATTAAATTTAAGGTTTTATTTTTTTTACACACATAGATTGTTTGACATGGTTTTTGCATTTCTGAAAATCAATGAAATCGACTAATTAAATTTGTTATTATTAAACGGGGTTATCAGAATTAAGTTTGTACAAGTTCGAAAAAAAAATATCTCATTTTTGAATTCTCCACAGATTCTTAAACTTTTACAGTTTTGCAATTCAAAAACTCAGTAAAACCTTACTGACTGGAATAGTGTGTATAATTATGAATAATGTTTATCACAACATTATGATGGTGTACTGCGCACATTATAAGTGCGATTAGAAGTGCGGAATTGTTAATAAAAGTGCACTTTTATGTTAAATCGTTTTGGTGTCTTCGGCTCACTTATTCTTTGGTTCACAAGGAATAAGCGCACATAAGACAATAAAGCCCGATTCAAAGTAAATTTGGACGCATTCAAGTGATCATAACTCAAGAATTAAACAACATACACGGTTGATCAAAACGTCAAACAAAAGAGTATTTATTTAGCTTTCGAACGATATATAACAAGTTATTACATTTCACTGTTTCGAACGAACTGTCGCACTTTACTTGTCATCGATACCATCATGATCTGCAGCGGCGCCGGTGGTGTAGTGGTAAGCGCGATTACCTCTCACCCCAGCAGGCCTGGGTTCAATCCCAGTCGGCGCCGCCGGGATTTTCTGAGGCATAACATCTCTGATCACGCCTTCCTTCGGATGGAAAGTAAAGCCGTTGGTCCCCGGTTCATGAGTTGATGGCTCGATAGGTAGGGTCCAGGTGTAGGAGCTGCCTTCCTGGCGTCGGTAGCATTGGTGCTTAGCACGGAAAACAAGATCGACGGAAAACAAACTAAAGGAAAAAAAAATCATGATCTGCAAAGTTGCTGGTGACACTGTACCGGCGAACTTATTCCACTTTAAACGCATTTGTTGTGCATTTGTCACTTTTTTACCGCATCCTCGTAATTTTCGCTTGACAATTGCCCAATATTTTCCGATAGGTCTGAACTCAGGGCAATTCGGAGGATTAATCTCTTTGGCAACGAAATTAACAATTTTTGCAGCATACCATTCTAGTACCTCCTTAGAGTAGTGGCAGCTGGCTAGATCCGGCCAAAACATAACGTTGGTCTTGTGTTGCCGAATGAAGGGTAAAATCCGCTTTTTCAGACACTCTTTAATGTAAACCTTCGACGTCATTGTGTGAGATGTGATGAAAATCTTGGTTTTAAGGCCACAACTGCAGATTCCTTGTCAAATCATTAGTTTCCGAGCAAACTTACCTGGAAGGGACATCCCCACGACCAGTTGACAGGTAAAATTTTCGTCCGAGGATTTGTTTATAATCCATTTTGACACACATATGTTTCATCATCCATTAAAATACAGCCATCAAATTTCGTCAAAACTCGTTCGTATAGTAATCGTGCTCGCTGGCACAAAAAGACTTATATCCTTCGCTTGACAGGATTTACGCACGGTGGAAAAGTTGGATTCGTATTTCTTTGCCAAATCACGTATGGAGACACCTGGGTTGCTTTTCACGTACCTCAACACCTTTCTCCTCTTTGTCCCTAGTGCCACTTTTATGATAGATGCGCTGTGCTCTATCCACACTCAGAGTATCCTTGTAACGTTCGATTACAAGACTCACCGTTGACTTTGGGAATTTTAACACTTTTGTTATTTTTGCAGCAGACCACGAAGGGTTCTCTAGATGTTTTTGCACAATTAATTTTCTTTTCTCAAGTTCCATGATCCGTAATTTCGGGATGCGTCGATCAATCGAGAAAATTTTTTCACCAATTTCTTCGTCAATGAAACATCAACAAATGCCTGTCAAACGTTTTTTTTTCCAACCACCAGGGGCGCGGTGGTGTATTAAACCGTGCGTCCAGATTTAATTTGAATCGAGCTTTAAGACCATGTTAACCAATTGCATATCAAAAATTGAAAATTGTTTAACAGCAACTTAGATTAATTTCCGGTGACTTTAAAGCCATTTTCAAACTGGGGAGTTGAACGTGGTATAAGTTGTTTACTAGATTTAAGAATAATTATGAAACATTGTATACTTTTCATAATGCATACTTTTCCAAACAACACGAAATCTAATTGGTTAAGTACCAAGTTTGTATGTTTAGCGGTGCCGGTGGTGTAGTGGTAAGTGTGATTGCCTCTCACCCCAGCAGGTCTGGGTTCACTCCCAGTCGGCGCCGCCGGGATGTTCTGAGGCATAACAAGAGCAAATTTTCATTATGTCGTAAGTAACATTCGCACCAATCCGAGAAAAATAAAGTTTTGTTTTGATGACCGAAAAGTTATTCCTATTTCCAAGTAAACACATATAATCTCATAGTGATAGCAATGTTTAACATATTTAGCAGGGTTTTAATCATACAAATGCAAATCGCTAGCTTTCATGCAAAAAATACTGGTTTTTGAGTCAAAAGTTATTATACGTCGTTTGGTGGCCCCTATTGTTACTTAAGTCAAAGTGTATTTACCAGGCTATTCGGGAGAATTATCAATTACGTCTCCTTACGTGCAGCCCATTCATCATTTTAGGACTACCGAAATCATCTTAGCAACAAACAGTTCGATTTATTCACTTTAATAATGAGAAAGCGAAACGACGAACGTACACTTTTCACGGGTTTCTCAGCGCTGTTACTTAAGTCAAACGGCATCTCCATAGAAATTTGGTGACTTAAGTAACATCAAAAACTATTTTGATCGGAAGGTGATTACGTCAAAAAGCAATTTGACTGGCAAATAAATTAAAAAATGGGATTTGATCCTATATTCGGACAGTATATAGTGTAATAGCAGGAGAATCGATTGACACTGATAGCTCGACTTTGTTTACCTTTGTTACATTCGACGTAATGAAAATTTGCTCTTGATAACATCTCTGATCACGGGGAAGTAAAGCCGTTGGTCCCCGGTTCATGAGTTAATGGGTCGATAGGTAGGGTCCAGGTGTGGGAGCTGCCTCCCTGGCGTTGGTAGCATTGGTGCTCATCACAAACAAGAAAGCAAGATCGACGGAAAGCAAAATCAAGGGAAAAAAGACTGTATGTTCGATTGCGACCGCGGTTCTGTTTTCTCCCTCAAAACATCATGCCTCAACAAAAACAAAAGCTTAGCTCATTAAACATCCGATCCGCATCATCCGCAGAATAGATCACGCACGATCAAGGTTAGCAAAAGCAAATCAATAATAATAAATTTATTTTAAAAAGTTCGACTGGAACGAACTTACCAAATTCATGATCGGTGTACAATGGTAAGAATTTATACACTAAACATTCAAAGTGCACCAGCTCCATATGGGTCATTCCACGCCAAAAGATCACAAGAATATGCAGAATTGAAAGAACCACTTTGCATTTGATCCAAAATTAATAGAACATGCTCATTTTGGGTCAAAATCTTGAAAATTCATTTGATTGTACTGGTTGGCCCGTCCCTCTGATCAGGTGCCCATCCCTCTTTTTCAAAATTTTCAAATGCATGCTTTCTCCACGCCAAATTGAGCCACAGAAAATGTTAGCGACTGTTTTCCGTTTGAAATTTTGCAGGAATCTGTAAAAAATATTGCCTATTTTTGGCAGTGTTTCCAACTAGGGGAATTTACGTATTCTCGGCAAGCTAAGCAGCGATCATCTTTCTAAAGCCTTTTTCTCTAAGGAACGTACACATATACAGTATTGGTTTGTTTACAATCTTTTGCTGCTAGCTGCTCTTGTCATAAACTGTTTTGAAACGCTCCTATATTCTCTAGTGAGAGCGACTATTGTGGGCAACATCTTTTTATTCGGCAACCTTTCTATTTGAGCTGCGTGTTAAGCAAACCCCACACTCATCAATATATTGACGCGAAGGGGAATTATTGACAATAATATTGATGATGTGAATTCAGAAATATTGTCAATCTCGATATATTGACGTCAATATAGCATGTATTGACAATACGATTATTGTCAATAAAAGCAATCGTGTAGGGTTCACTTTAAGCCGCTCTGCTTTCATCGGCAACTCGAAATCAGCAGCATTTTGTAGTGCGTGTGTTTCATTTCAAGAGACCCCTACTAGATTGCTTTTTCTCAGTGGTAAAAATATAATCAAATTGAAGCTGAAAGCCTTGAATCGTTAGAATGCATTCAGCGAAGTGTTTTCGTAAGAAAATCCAGTGAAATTAGCGTTTCATTTTGGGTTGCCGAAAATAGTCTGTCATGCCGAAGCCGTCATTTCCCCTATGCTATTTTTGCTAAAGTAATACAAAAAAATAATTTTCACTAAATATTTGTTTTTTTTTTTTAATTATTACTCTTGTGCATCATGTCTAGTATTTTTCCAGTCTGGAACACTCATCGACCCAAAGTTAAATGCGCCGTTGCTGAGATATGGCGTGACTATGAAAATCACGGCACTTTTATCTTTCGTGATAACACGAAATTGGATACACACCGAAACGATATAATTTTTATCATAGCCTTAAGTGCCATAGTGTTGCCAATGTTATTTTTGCAAAAGATTTTTTTTTCTCCTTGATTTGTTTTCCGTCGATCTTGTTTTCGGTGCTGAGCACCAGTGCTACCGACGCCAGGAAGGCAGCTCCCACACCTGGACCCTACCTACCTATCGACCCATCAACTCATGAACCGGGGACCAATGGCTTTACTTCCCTTCCGAAGGAAGGCGTGATCAGAGATGTTATGCCTTAACGCAGGCCTGCTCGGGTGAGAGGTAATCACGCTTATCACTACACCACCGGCGCCGCTCGCAAAAGAAATTAAACACGAATAAACACGATTCTGTTGGCAATCGAAAAAAAGCTATATAGGGGAATTTACGTATTCCCGGCAGCGTCCGCGCTTCTATGGGCTTTTTCTCGACATAACGCACACATATGCAATGTTTATTTGTTTACATTCATCAGTATGATCTATCGATTCCAATTGATAGAATTGTTCAAACCTGTTTTGAAACGCTTTTACAACGCTTCAAATTTATCAGGTGAGTGTGACTATTGTCGGCAACCTCTTTTTCTTTGGCAACCTTTCCATTTGAACTGCGTGTTAATCTGCTGTTCTAATATCGGCAACTCTAAATCAACAGCATTTAGTAGTGAGTACGTTTCATTTCAAGAAAAACCTGGAAAAATTCATTTTCTCAGTCGTTAAAACCTAATCAGAATGAAACTGAAATTCTAAGGAATCGTTTGAATACATTCAGCGAAGTTTTTTGTGAGAAAATGCAGTTAAATTAACGTATAAACGCAATAGTAGATGAGGAAGCAATATAATCATTTGAATTTCAATCAGTGGATACTTAAAGCAAAAGAAGATCATATACATTGAGAAAATACTTATAATGTTAATGGCACAGACAAACGTAAAGACATCTGATTCTCAAAAAAATTCAAGAAGATTATGTGAGTTGATTTTGATAGCCCGGTGTTTAATCGGTCACCATAGACTAATCCTTCCGGCATAGTCACTTGAAAATTTGCAAACACGAACCCTAATCATTGTAATTCTATGGGGATAAAAAAAATACATAAAAATGCTAGTTAACAATAAATTTTAAAAAGTTGATGTTCTACGGTTTTGTCAATATTCAAGTGTCCGTGGTTTGTTTCATGAGATTTAAAAAAAAATAATTTTAAATATTGAAGGTATACTTTTTGAGATATCAGTTTTTAACACTTTTTGCATGTTTACTAAAAATATACAATATATATATTCTGGGAAAATTATACTACTATGATAAACAATTTTATCTCAGACGTCATTTAAATCGAAAGCGTCAAAGGCACCATTTGTTTTTAATACAAGATCCAAAATAGCCAAAATAGTCACCCATAACACATGATTATGCAAAGTTTCATGCAAATCGGAGAAGGTCGAGTCTTAAATTTTTATGTTTTTTAATATTCTATTTGACCTGGAGCTGTTTATCTGCATTCTCAAATACTCCATGAAAGCTCAATCCAAACCCTTAACTGACCAATTATTTCGCCTTTTTCGGTATTACGTCAGCATTTGATTGTTCTATAATGTTGGCTACGCTTAGATATGATAGAAATTATATTCGCATGTAATGAAGAAATTAACCTATAAGTGCTTGTTGGATACTTGGGTGGCATCGCTGATACCAACTAACATAGTTGCAAGCAAATATAACCGATTGATTTTATATTGTGTGGTTGTTGTTTTCTCACTTACTTCGTCTATAAAAAGTCTACTTTTCTATATTCCATAATATTTCAAAGTCACGTATGTGTCAAAACAACTGGTTTTCTAGAGATCGTTCTTAAATAAATTTGAATTATCCAACTTAATTACATTCTGTGTCAATTCTATCGAAATAAGTGTAATTCACTGACACTTATTTCATTCATGTTACGATAATATTTCAAGTTGTTTTTCAGTTTGCGATCTTAAGTTTCGTTAATTGTGTGGATCTTCACATTCGCAATTTTCCACAAACCGTATGAAGATTGAAGTTATAACATCTGAAATATGTTTAAAACATTTCGATATTGCTATTGGTCAACTTGTCTCACAACATCCTACCAAATTATTCCTACATCCGTTTTCAATACTGCGAATTGCAAAATCTCTCCTTATCGCATCGATTGACGACATTGCATTAACGATGGCGGTGACGTCAATAGCCAACGATAGGTTTTGAAGCATGACACACCTTTTTTCTCACTTGAACACCGTCATCGAGTGCGACAACTGTGGCAATAAACACGCGGCTGATTTGACGAATCATTTATCAACGTTGCACTCCATCGCCACAAACAGTGGAGGCTAGTATGTCTCGTGTAAATGTTTCAATTACACGTAAGGCATGTAATAAACAATAAAGAACGTCCACGAAAAAATAGACCATTTGCAAATAAGTATAACTTTGTATCCGTGTAACCCAAGAAGTTAGAATAGGCTAACTATTTCAAAGTGTACTGTTAATATTCAGAAATTGAATTTTTTTTTGCGTGAGTAACGCATGAGAGGAAATATCTGGTCATGTCAGGTTCTGATTTCACCGACAGTACCCAGAACATATCCGGGTGAAACCAATGTGGGCCTGGGAATCCAATGTAACCACCAATGATCTTATTCTTTAATTTGTGCTGCTTGATGGTGTTTGACATCCGTCAAAAATTAGTAACTTCGCCGGGGGTACAAGGAACATGTCCGGATGTGGCCAACTTGAAATGGTAACCATTGTACTTTTTTAGAATTTTGATGTGATTTGAGGTGACGCATGATGGGTTTTAGTCAAAGTCAGAAGCTGGCCACTTTCCGGGGGTATCTAGAACATGTCTAGATGTATCCAATGTGCTCCTGTACACATGATATGGCTTCCATTGAACTTGATTTTGAATTCTCATGTGACTTGATATGTTACATGACGGGTTTTATCTTATGTCAGAAATTTTTCGCTTCCCCGGGGACGCCCGGAACATGTCTGGATATAGCCAATGTAGTCCTGGGTACTTGAAATGTCTACCATTGAACTTATTTTTAAATTCTTATGTGATTTGAGATGTCGCATTATGGATTTTGGTTCAAGTCAGAACTGGCCACTTCCCCGGAGGCACCCGAAACATGTCTGGATGTGGCCAATGTGGCCATGATTATGTGATTTTATGTGTCGCATGATGGGTTTTGGTACAAGACAGTAAATATCTACTATAACTCATTTCAGGTTGGTTTTTGTCTCATGACCCATACTCACCGGAACTTGGTTCCGGAACCAATTGGCCGATTCCAAAAATATGGGACGTTCTATGGAACGATGTTATTTTTTATTTGGTGGTTGTTGCGTCCAACTTGGCAAATAGGTTGTTGAGAAACACGACTTCCTTTATTTCGTCACGGACACACATACATACAGACATTTTCCGGTCTCGTCGAGCTGAGTCGAATTGTTTATGGAAAGTCGGTTTCCCAAGCGGTATGTATACCCTTCTTTGTAAGACAGTGTTCGGAAAAACTCAAATCCCATTCGTAAGTTTATTCATTTTGACTTGCAAAATTCATCAGCCCAAAGTTCACCGGTGAGTTGTCAGGTTAAAAAATTCGACGATATTCATTGTTATTGGGGGGAGGAGGGGCATAGTGAGCTTCCTGCCTTGTATTTTGTGTGGTTCGAAACAAATTAATTGGTCATTAATCATTACAATGGTGATATTGAACCTAATTTTTAATGTGTTTCCAACAATCAGAGATTTGGAACTGGAGTGCTAGATGCTTATTCTGCCCCATCTGTTCACTTTGTCCCTCTAACCCCTACTATTTTTCGCATCAGTTTATGGAAATCTGACTAAACATGCAAAGTATTCTATCAATTGACGTTTAAGCGGTTTTTATGTAGTTGTACTGTAACTACTTGTTTTATATTACTTCTGCGTGAAGTCAACTATTTACATAGTTGAGGATGCTTATTTCAAATAACAGACTAGAGTGGTAATTTGTAAACGATAGATGAGGAGATCAAAGTATAGAGTTGATAGTTCCGTTAGACTACGGCAGTGTGAAATTGTTTATATAGAGAGTAGAAAGCGAGCAAGGACAACTTTTATGAATGAAGGTACAAATCGGTTTGATCATCTCTCTTTACCAAACTCCCCCGTTGGAGAGGGATGGTGAGGGGTATTCTCCCCGCCATCAGTGGCAAAAAGAGATGATCACCGACACGCTCAAGTACTCACGATGTGTTTAAAACAGTTCTATCGATTTTTACCGCACTCAAGTTGTTATCTGAAGGAAGGCATCCAGTCGTAGGTTTGGAAATTGCAAGTGTTGTTACCTCTACCACAGTTTGTGCTCCTGTACGGTACGGTTTTTATGATTATGAATGGAATGATTTTTTGACGTTGTGAGCATGAGTGCGTGAAAATGCATGAGAATCTCAAGCGTGAGATTTGTTTGCCACATTCGCACGTGAGTTTACTCTCTCGGATACTCTGAATAAGATTTACGAATTATTTTCCAAACACTGGAAAGAAGGGTAAAAATCACACGATGAACAAGCAATGTGACTCTAAAATTCCTTAATATGAAGGGGTCTGGGATTGATTCTAAATTGACGGTTCCTAGCAACCTTGCCACCATTCATGCTGCCATAAAACTAAACGGTTTTAGATCATGTAAAATGACTCTGCCAAAAATACTTTGGCCTGCAAGTTTTCTTCGTAAAACCATCATATTCAAACGTAAAATAATGCCTTTATTAGTGATTTCATGGAAACTAAACAGCGTTTTTAAAAAATGATCCTTAAAAAATAAGTTTAAATGCAATCACGACATTACTATTATTCTTGTTGTTTGTTATTTATGCAATCTTCATTTACCATCATATATATTCCAGGATAATACATTATTGTCATCAATTCATCATTGAGCGACTATAAAGAATACAAAAATTATCAAACTTCATCCGTACTAGCTAAATGTACAATCTGAAGAAAAATAATCTTTTATTTTTCAATTCAAAATATTTAGTACATCCAGGAGTAAATCAACGTTCGCTTCAGCTGCACTATTTTTACGGTGCATTTCACATTAAATCTAATCTGGATGTTAAAACTAGGCCAATATATTAAATATTTAACTTTAATTATGGTGGTTTCATATTCTATGAAATTAATGTTTTCAAATCGGATTATACTTATGAATCCTTTTTCAGCTGAATTTAGCAATTGACTAGGAAAAATCATTATCATTATATCATTATTAGGCATCCAGTCGTAGGTTTGGAAATTGCAACTTTTATTTACCCCTACCACGATATGTGCTCCTGTCATCGTCGACTTGACGATCTCGAATATAGATGCCTTCCTTCAAATAACAACTGAAGTGCGGTAAAAAATCGGTAGAACTGTTTCAAACACACAGTTGGTACTTGAGCGGGTCGGTTTTCATCTCTTTTTGCCAGTGGTGGCGGGGGGGGGGACACCCCTCACCATCCCTCTCCAAAGGGGGAGTTTGGTAAAGAGAGATGAAAAAACCGATTTGTACCTTCCGTAAAAGTTGTCCTAGCTCGCTTCTCTAATATCTATATACAATCTTCACACTGCCGTACTCTAACGGAACTATCAACTCTATGCTTTCATCTACTCCATCTATCGTATAAAAATTACCACTACAGTCTGTTATTTGAAATTAGCATCTTCAACTAAGCTAAAGTTGCCTTAACCAGGGTTTTATGAATGTAGTTTTATAGTGCCCTGGTAGTTATTCATATATTTAAAAAAAAATTGAGGTTTGATGGTTTGTTGGCAAACTATTGCGCATTTTGCTGTATCCTGTATGTAAGTAGCCACCATCCTAGCTTGGGTCTTGCCCTGCATGCGGCTCCACTCAACAGCAAGATCAAATTTCGTCATTATTCTGAATTCAACATACTGCTGAATTCAACATTATTCTGAATTCAACATACTGCTGAATTCAACATTATTCTGAATTCAACATACTGCTACCCGCGGGAATAAAAGAATCTCCTTCCAACAATATGATCCAACAAAAAGAATAACAAAATTCGCTATACAAGTTAAACTTTCCACGGGATAGTTTGTTTAAGAAGAGCGCGTCAAATTCATTGCAACTGTTGAAGTGAAATGTAACTATCTAAAATGACAGTACACATTCCCTCCTAGACTCCGGTTGGCACTCCACTCCATTGTCCAGTTACAACTTCAATGATGCCCTGATGCTCCCTCCCGTCCCAGCATTTTTTCAATATACAGTTCAAATTTATATATATATAGTCATGCAATGTATAATTTATGTAAGTATTTAGTGAAACCCAACATATGAAAAATATAATGGAATTACCAAATACAAATACCCTAGATTTTAATTTAATGCAATTCAATTTCATTTAACTCATAATATTTCATTGGGACTTGTACACACTCTTTTTTTTCTTCATGTGTCATAGAATGACAACGCATCATGTAATGATTTGCGAATATAATACTAATTTAATGCATCAAAGCAGAATAATCTTGGTTATTTGGACATGGGACATTTTATTTACATAAAATATAAAATTTAATATATCCGCAATGATTGTATGTATTGGAAACCCTGCAAGGATAAAATAATTTAATGTCTTGGCATGTTGTTGTTTGGTATCTAAATTATTCGCTGTGGAGGATTGCAAATTCTGATAAATGTTGAATATACAATAATTTATAAACATTGAGAAAAAAAACATATAAATAATAAATAAGCGGTTGTGCATTTTTGGAAATACAATACAAAACATTACAATAAACAAATATAAATATTCCAATTAATATAGATTTTGCTGAATCCTGCGCTGAACAGAATGGCACAGAATTTGTGTTGCTGTTGTTCTGCAGAAAACATATGTTTTAGTCCAAAGTCTTATGCACAAATCACAAAAATATTGCGAGAGAAGAAAAGTTCAAACATTTTGCTATAAGTTTATATTCTACGATTTTGGTAAATTTTGAAGTGTCCATTTTAGAAAAGTGTGTAGTTCTGACAATTTATGATTTATGATCTATGATTTTTTGAAAAAAAATTCCAATACGCCATTTTTAAAAATTACACGAGAGTCAAAGTGGCCAAATTAAAGCACAAACTTGGTTCATTGCCCCACTGTGAAGTTTAATAGTATACTGAGAGGTAAAATCTAATATTTGTTTATTCTTACACAATTTGGCTTGGAACTGCTCTAGACTTAAAAATTCCACGGTTTTGCATTTAGTCAAAAGCACATCTTATGGACTCCAATTTATTATAGACATTTTAGACACCAATCCCACTTTGCGCTGGACCCCAGTTTGAGATGCTTGGCTTATATGCGTTCCAGTTAAACTTCCACTCATTCATCTTACCTTTTGGAACCACCACTGAGGTAAACAAAACGAGTTAAGCTGCATGAATCACAATCTCGTGACTGGCGATTACGCTTTTACCTCATTTGTTTACAAAGTGGATGCATTTCATTCATGTTCTGCAAAAAGAGCACACATACAATCGCGAAAAGTTGATAATTTACAAATAAACTTATTATGCCTTGCCTCCAGCTGAGAGTGCTATTATAATGATCTAGCAATGAACCCAACAATTTCCTCGAAAGCATTGCAACGTCAGCCTCGTTAGGGTTAATTTCGCAAAGTGTACTCACCTGATATTCGTTCATGCGCCACATACTCACGTTTGTGGACGACCTTTGAGTTGTTTACGATCATGAATGGCAGTATTCAACATTTACGCCACAACGCATGAAAATTGCCTCACTTCTCTTGAGTCAATCGGTCGTGAGTAAATCTTAAGGGGATTTTTTTTTAATCGTGTTGCGATAAAGTTCAGTTTTCCAAAATATGCATTCATCTAATTATAACTTAAATAAACATGAAGATCAAACAACTTATAAGACATTGCCAATTTGAATAATATTTGAAAATGTTTACCACGTATAAAGTGCTTCTCTCTATGTTCTCTTCTTAATTTTTAAATGCTTGTACAAATATAAATAATTCACAGATGAAGATTGCAGGATAATGCCAAATGACTAATATGATCATTGAAAAGCATTTTCAAACCTTGCATTTAATCACGATGATTCATTCCGTACAGCCTCTAATACATAAGTATCCAGCAGGCATGTTGGGCAGTTGACGGCATGATGGCAAATCACGTGCCATCGAATCGTTTGATTGTACCGCGACGGCTATCTCAAACCCACACCGATCTCGAGTTAGACCTACAAAATAAACAACAACGATCTAATTGTCGGCCTGCGATACGTCAATCAAAAGACACACCTCCTAGCAGGTATCGGTACACTAATTAGCAGACTGACAAGTGGATCGTGTGATGACGGTGATGGAGACGGAAGCATCTGGAGGTTTGATGGCTACATGAACGGAAATAACTGTGAGGGACACGATCTATTGCGTCTTGGAATTTTGTATTTCGCCTTAATCATCCATTGCGAATAGTGGAATTTTTTGCACACTGTTTTGAAGCACACTCACCGTAAACGTATGCAATGGCATTAGGTAGTTAGGAAGCATGAGCCGTCCAAAAGCAGGTTGATTGAAACCGTGAATGACTTATACTAAGTCTAATAGGTGGTTTCCCACAGTAACATGAGCACGCACACGCTTACTAACACCACTAACAGGTAGAGGAAATACGCCAAATCGACGATCAAATGCATTGTTTACAAAAGCTGATACGTCCCTTTGAAAAAGTTATCGAGAATTGATGAATTGATAAAAATGTGGTATTTGGCTTTTTCATTGCAAGATGTTCAATTGTGCACATTATTTAACGAGCTGGACTTTGAATTGTACCTACGTATGATATGCATTTCAATGTCATCATATTTTTTATGATAGGCTTTTATTGTGTCGTATGACGCATTTTGGTCAGCATGAACACAGAGGCCCTTGTAGCATGATCGGGTGTAGCCAAAGTTGCCATGGTTCAGATGTTTACTGAGCGTGAGTAAATGTGTAGGTTTCATGGTCGCAGGATTATAAAACGTAAGTAACTTAAGTTTTTTTTTCAAAATTTTTGTGTGCTTCCATAAGGGTTTGGAACTTGGGTCTGATTTCGAAACATTATTTTCAAAAGTTTTGTTCCTCAGAGCAAAGAATCGCTTTTTAATTTGTTTTTGCAGATACCGCCAGATAACTTTCATGGCAGGATCGCGTGTTCTTTGATATTGCCTCCTACGGACATTGTTCAGACTCATCACGAGCTGAAGATCGTCGTCTATTATAATTGAATCCAACTTTGGTACTGAGGCAGCTCTTGCTTCATCTATATAATTAGTCAGAGATTTAAGATTATTATCATCTTTGCTTTGCAAATGAATATAAGAATCAAAGTTATATTCCATAAATGTTCCATATTGCTCCCAATCAGCTCTGTGGTAATTGAAAGGAGAGCTGTTGTGATTAGATTTTTTTCTTGGGATATTTCAAATGTTACTGGAAGGTGATCATAACCGAAGTCAGCATGGGTAACCAATTGGCTACAAAGTTGACATGAATCAGCCAAAACAAAATCAATAACTGAGGGACTTCTTGCTGAAGAAAAGCATATTGGGCTGTTTGTATATTTAATTATGTGTTATAAAATCAGTCGATCATCAGCAGAACAATCATCAAACAGAATATTACCATTGGAATATAGATGAATAATTTAAAGCTTGTCAGTAGTTGGTTCTATCGGTATGAATGTAGAATTTGTTCCTCGTTGACCGTTGTTAACAACAGAGAAGTTATGACCTGGTCGGAAACGTGGAGCGTTTCGTACCTGTCACTTAGAACGAGATTGTAGGATCGCTTTGCGAGTCTTACATTTCCAAAAATTGGATTTGTGGATTTCACCACAATTCGAACATTGAAATTTCTTATGATCTTCCTTCACAGGACAGGCCTCCTTTGCGTGAAACGAATCACCACAATTAATGCATTTAGCAGGCATTAACAATTCGGCATAGCACTTACGGTACTGGATGAGGTTTTTGCAAGTTTACTCCAGTCCTCCTGAAGTGTTCCCACTTCACTTCGGACATGAAGCATAAAGTTAGGTTTTTCTAAGGCCTTAAGGTTGTTTTTTTATGTTCAAATCATTGTAAATCCGTTGAGCGACAATATTTTATTTTCATTTTTTACTTCGACTGGCTCAACTCCAAGTAATTTTTTCAATTCACCTTTGATCTGATCCTGGGATTCATCACTGGGCAGACCTTTCAAGACAAACTTGAACACCTTTTGGCGTCGTAAGTGAAAAAGGTGTGCTGCTTCTCAGTTTGAATCCGCCAAAGGATTCTGCCAATACCGTCGCCCTGACGGCCAATTTGAAGTGAAAACTTGAATTTAACGAAGTTCAAAAGATCCGTGCGAAGAGCATGGGAATCGGAAGTGGTTATCACAATAGGGGGACCTTTTCCTTCTTGACATTAAGCCGGAAATGTTTAGTGGAATTTAGCCTGGATGATGGATCATTATAATCATCTGTGAGCGTATCAAATTGATTGCTCATATAAATTTCATAGAAGGGGGATCATTGCCTTTTTTCTTTTGCGTTTAGGCGCCATGGTGGCAGAACAAAGCTTCGACAAATCGACTTCTTAGAATCTAAAGGATCGAAAAGGAATTTTCCAAGCTGGACTACCCATAGTATCTACCCCTACCACGATATGTGCTCCTATCATCGTCAAGTCGACGATGATAGGAGCACATATCGTGGTAGGGGCAAACAATAGCTGCAATTTCCAAAACCTACGACTGGATGCCTTCCTTCAAATAACAAGTGAAGTGCGGTAAAAAATCGATAGAACTGTTTCAAACACATCGTTGGTACTTAGAGCGGTCGGTTTTCATCTCTTTTTGCCAGTGGTGGCGGGGGGGGGGGGACACCCCTCACCACCCCTTTCCAAAGGGGGAGTTTGGTAAAGAGAGATGAAAAAACCGATTTGTACCTTCCTTAAAAGTTGTCCTAGCTCGCTATACTACTATCTATATAAAATTTTCACACTGCCGTACTCTAACGGAACTATCAACTCTACACTTTCATCGACTCCATCTATCGTATAAAAAATACCACTACAGTCTGTTATTTGAAATTAGCATCTTCAACTATGTAAATCGTTGACTTCACTTAGAAGTAATACTAAACATATAGTCAAAGAGCAAAAAAGGTTATCTTCCATTTAATTCCACTTAATTAATTTTGGTATCCATGACAGATACGTCATGACAGGGGATGAGTACTTAAGGGGGTTAGATTTTGATAAGTTCTTTAGTGGGAATGACACTGATGAAGACTGCACATTGTAGTCGAAATACGTATCTGTCATGGATACCAAAATTAATTAAGTGGAATTAAATGGAAGATAACCTTTTTTTCCTGTTTTATTTAAGCATTCTGTTAACAACCCAATTTCATTACTTCATTGAAAAAAACGACACTTGTAACATGAACATGTTACAACACATGTATGAAATTTGACAGAAACGTAAAAACTGGACAGACGACCTGTTGGTGGAAAAAAACCAATGTACAATGTTTGTGTATCTTTAATGTAAAACTGTTGTTGTAAACCTGTTCGTCTTTAAAATGTGACATATTACTCATCATAATACTTTGTTAAACCGTTAAAATGCTCAGGATCGAATGTACACCACGGCAAACCATAGGTCTTATAATATGTTATAATTAAAAAAAACGTGTCATTTTAACACAAACGCTACAAATACTTTACTCAGCCGATAGCAGCAGTGTATAGTGTATATTCACGGGTATTTGGAAAGATCTAATTTAAAAAATAAATATTGTTTTGCTTATCAAAACAAAACACCTCGTTTCTCTAATTGTCATAAATGTTACATACCACCTAATAAAAAACGACGCAAGAATACTGCTGGGAAATTCGAGATATTTATCCGAAAAATTCAAAAAATCGAACCGCACCTTTATGAGGCTCCATCTCTAGTAATTTAAAACATGTTATACGCCCGCCCAATAAAGCCAACAAGATCAAGCACATACTTATACAATTCAACGAGTGTCCACTTGTCACTTCTTGGCATAAGTATTATAAACAACCATCAACCAAATTGGTATGCCCGCTATTATATTTAAGCAATTTATACTGTTGTAGGGTATTCGGGGTAAGACGGACAGTTTGTGACTATTTAATAATAGGTTTTTTTTTGTCGCATCTACTCTTATTTACGACATTTAACTCCGAACATCCTACTCGTCACGGGAGTTGTCAAATGTAAACATATAAACAAAATCAAAAAGTAATTCCTTTAATGGCGGTGTGCAATTCCTACCCACTAATCCAGGCCTAATTTTTTAACTATTATTTTTTTACGTGTAACAGTCATTTGAAATGTTACCGACTTTTGCAGCTGTTCAAAAACTCGATAATAAGTTAGTAAGTAATTACATTTTGTTTCCAAATTTTCACCATCGGGGTAAGACGTACAATGTTAATAATTTATAAGAAAAAAATATATGTTTTACTTAACGTTATAGACGCCTAGAATATATATTTTTCGGTACATACCACTTGGTTGTTGCTTCTGTAATTTTTGTAGAATTTTTGCTAAGGCTTTTACTCGAAAAAAATGCACCTTTTTTATACGGAAAAAATTGATGAAAATCTGGGTATAACCATAGAGGTAACTCTGAGACCAGAAGGTCCCGAAGAAACGAGCTCAACTTTTTGACTCAGCTCTGGTACTATCTTCGGTCCCAAGCTAATCGATGCACCCCTCGAAACATAGGAAAATCCACGAATCCCTCATTTTATCTGTCAAACTTTCATAGCTAATCAAAACAAACATTGTGTAGTACTAGAATTTTGAATAGAATGGGGTATGTTAATCGATTTGCCTGGGACCAATAGGCTAGTCAAGTAGTGAGCCAATTTCAAATCGTTAGTTTCCACCGGTTGGTATAACTAGTTTGGAGTGAATTGTTTACATGTGCAAAATTTCATAACTATCGGTTCTGAGGTTATTAAGGTGTCATCGAAACAAGAAGAAAATCGCAAGAGAATTTTGCTCGCCGTCATGGAAAATCCGACTGCGACCACGAGATGGATCGGAAGACAACTGGGAATCACCCATACAACTGTGTTTTGGGTGGTAAAATCGTTTAAAGAGTTCCAGACGACCGAGCGCCGGGCTGGAAGTGGAAGAAAATCGAAGACAGCTGACCCTGTGAAGGCCCGGAAGGTGTTGGATTATTTCAAGCGTAATCCGAACCCTTCGATTTGCGACGCGGCTCTGACGGCAAAGTGTTCCACCTGATTCGTTCAGCAAACCATGAAACGAGCTGGACTTCGTGTATTCAAGGTCCGGAAGGCACCGAACAAAATACGGCGGCCAAATCCCGCGCAAGGAAGCTGTATCGAGAGTGGTTAACGAAAATGTGTGTGGTTATGAATGACGAAACCTACATCAAGGCAGACGCAAAGATACCGGGGCTGGAGTTCTACGTTGCCAAATCACGGTTTGATGTTCCGGAAGACATAAGGAAGAAGAAAGTGGACAAATTCGCCAAAAAATACTTGCTCTGGCAGGCCATATGCCAATGCGGTAAGCTGAGTAAACCGTACATCACAAAGGGTACCATCAACAGCAAAATTTACCGCACCGAGTGCCTCCAGAAGCGTCTGTTGCTCTTCCTGCGGTCCCACGGAGGCAAGACATTATTTTGGCCGGACATGGCATCATGCCATTAGGCGCGATCGACGTTGGATTGGTACAGAGACAATAACGTTGTTTTTGTACCAAAAACCGCCAACCCCCCAAATTCACCAAGGATTCGTCCGGTGGAAAGATTTTGGGCCATAATGAAGGCCAAAGTTCGAAAATCGTCCAAGGTGTTTAAGAACGAGCTGGAGTTGAAGAAAGAATGGATGAAAGTGACCAAAAAGGTCGGCTCCACCAGGGATGCCATTCTCCCCAGTGTAAGCAGGGTGATGAGTTGAACACCCGAGAGATTTTTATTTTGTTTTCAGTTTCTATCGCTTCTCCCACTTCGCAAACAAATACAGTTTCTGACCTCGCACCTCCACCAGTCCAACACACGGTAGCGTATACGAGTGATCACTAGGGAGCACCGTAGAGAGTTCGTTTGCTTCACCGGGGAGAATCACCCCGGTGAAGACTTTGGTTGTTAGTTTGTTGCTAAGAGGAAGAGGAGACAACTGACTTCTTACTCTTTTATCTCTATTTCTATCTCTATCTCTATCTTACGCATTTCCAATCGGCCAATCACGAGCTGGTTCGCGCTTGACAGAAAAGTGATTCGTTTTCGCCCCCCGTATTGTCTTCTCTTCCTCTTAGGTTTGTCGCATACAAATTTTTTTTAAAGGTTACTTTTTCTATTAACGTACAGTAGTCAATTATTTTAAAATTTGGTGTACACATTTTGGAAATGCGAATACGGGAAGTGCATCAGCGCACCATTATTGAAATTTGCTTCAGTTTAATCCACAGACAGACATGGGACAGAGATCGATTAGGATCACAGCGGGAGTTCCACAAGGCTCCATCCTTGGTCCAACGCTCTGGACCGGGATGTACAACGGTGTGCTAACGCTAAAGCTGCCCAAAGGAGTTGAGATCGTTGGCTTTGCGGACGACATCGTCTTGACGGTACAGGCGAGGCGCTGGAAGAGGTGGAAGTGCTGGAGACCGAGGTGATCAACATGATTGGTAACTGGATGTAAGGAGCGAAGCTGCAGATGGTCCATCATAAAACGGAAGTTCTATTGGACAGTAACTATAAAGCGGTACAGCGGGAATATATCACCGTCGGGGGCATGCCATAACCTCAAAGTTGAAGACAGCGAGTGCTACAGGCGGAGGGAAGCCGGAAGAGTACGGAAAGTTGTGAGAGCGGAGTCGTTGGCTAAGTGGCAACAGGAGTGGAACACGGCAGAGAACGGTAGATGGACACGTAGACTAATAAAGAGATGAAACAGCCTCTGGCTGAAAGTCTCACTATTAAAGATAACCTAACCTAATCACGTAGACTAATACAGATTTTTTTCGACCTGGGTGAACAGAAATCACGGAGACGTCAAATTCCACCTAACGCAGTTCTTGTCTGGCCGCGGCTGCTTCAGAAAGTATCTGCATCGGTTCGGACACGCAGTGTCACCCCTTTGTTAGGAGTGTGGCAACGTGGATGAAACGCAGGAGCATGTGGTCTTCGACTGTCCAAGGATCGAGGCAGTTTTGTGAAGGTAGATGCCCGTCCTTAACGTGGAGAATGTCGTCGTTGAAATGTGTCGAGAAGAAGGCACTTGGAATGCCGTCAGCAGCTGCAGCGAAAATGGAGAGAGGAGCAATGATCTAGCCACACCAGAACACCCGATGAATATTGACAAGATGCCGCTTCAAGTTGAATACCGTGACCACTTTTAATGTTTTTTTGAAACCCTGCAAAGCACAACATTCACAACCACTTTTTCGGTACTGTCCTCAAACCGCACTAAACTCAGCAACACAAAGGCGTTCGGTGAAATGGCATTCGGCAAAATTTTCCATAGTAAATTTTTTTTCGCCTCTCCCTAGCTCAAAACCTGGCTACGCCTTTGTGTTAGTATTTTCAGCCATTTTATTGATGTTTTCACTCACTCACGTCAAGCTCTGCCGGAATCTTTGGAGAAACAATAACGCATTTGCGCTGCTATCTTTCTCACGGAAGTGAGTGTATAAACAGACAAAAAGTGAACTGTCAACATTCTCACTCTCTCGTGCTGTGTCTAAAAATCTCTCCAGTGGTGCCAGGAGAAATCTCCGAGGAGACAAGCAGAGATTCACCCCAGAGAATGATATCTCTTGCACCCGGGTGATTCTCCCCAGATAATTTTCAACTCTGGGCTCCTCCATTGCACACAATGTAATGAGGGGTCTTAAGGGAAAGGTGCGGGCTTTCAGCGATGGAGAGGAAATTGAATAGAGTAATTATTTACAACAATCAATACGAAACTAACGATTTTAAATTGGCTAACTACTTGACTAGCCTATTGGTCCCAAGCAAACGATTAACGTATCCCATTCTAGTCGAAATTCTAGTACAACACAATGTTTGTTTTGATTCGCTATGAAAGTTTGAAAGATAAAATGAGGGGTTCGTGCATTTTCCTATGTTTCGAGGGGTGCATCGATTAGCTTGGGACCGAAGATAGTACCAGAGCTGAGCCAAAAAGATGAGCACGTTTCTTCGAGAGCTTCTGGTCTTAGAGTTAGCTCTATGGTAATTATGCCGAAACACAATCCATATGTAGGGGAAATGCAGGTAATGTCGGCCTAAGTGTCCTTAATTTGGGCCCATACATAAATTCAGAAATCGACTAAATTTTCAATAGCAACCAAAAATATCCATTAGTAACGTCCCAATAACGCGTTCATCTAGAAAAAAATGATAAATAGCATATTTTTAGCGATGGGCCCAATTTTAGATCCATAAACCAACATTAGAGACATTTCCCCTATTAGTTCATTCCCTGAAAGTTTCAAGAAAATCCGACTTAAAATAAAATTTTAGCGAACACGTTTGTCTGGTGCATTTTTTACGAGTACAGGCCTTATTGTTTTTTTCTGTAAATTACTACAACTATACAACAGAAATTACTGCTGGTGTTTCGAATGGACCTTTTAATTATAATCCAGGATCAATTAGTGATGTGTGCATGGAAGATTGCGGACAGTAGCTGCTATAAAAGAAGCATCTATGAGCAAGAGGAGAAGGACAATGGTGACATTAATGCCTTGAGACAGAATCCATTGAAGCAGAATTTGGAGAGACCTGTCCATATTTTTTACTCTCATTATGCCTTAATTCATTATTGATTATATAAATATACATATGTTGAGGATTAAGAGGGACCATTAAGCACCTAATTGAAGCGATTTGAATGTAAAGAGTGAAATGGTCTACTCCCTGTGGTTAATATTTCGTGGATAAAAGGCTTGCTCTTCTCCACACTCCATAAGACATCCTTGTTTTTTGACCAGGAAGGAAATTCTTTGCTTTCCCGTGGAGGTGTATAGGAAACCCTGCCTACCGATCCACCCAACCCGTTTTTGGCCCGTCATACAGTGACTTGTTGAGGACAATCAGAGGTTATTAAGCTTGATCAAATCAAATAGTGATGAGAGCCCACTGCTATTGGACTTAGTTTCCGTGCTACAATGAGTGGTAGACAATTATCATCATCATCATACCACCTGTTGCCCACTCCTCTCGTGGTACCCAGGACATATCCAATGACGAAAAATATCCATTAGTACCGTCCCAATGACGCGTTCATCTAGATAAAATTGATAAATAGCAGATTCTTAGCGATGGGCCCAATCTTAGATCCATAGACCAACATTAGAGGCATTTCTCCTATATGTTATTTACCTTAGCATGAGTTTAACTTACAACATATTCATATTATTATAAAAATGCTGTATTTATTGATGATAAACAATAACAATCCTTAAGGTGTCCGTCTTACTCCGATTTCCCCTACCAGAACACAGTCCGTGACCACCGCCCGAATGTACCAAATTTCCGCTTACGAGGTTGGCGCCACCATTCTAGACTCTCAATTGACGTCCACGTCGCGCGCACGTCGTATCACAATCAAAAAATCTCCGCTCGATCAAAGATCACCCGTTTCAATACAACCAAGCTAAATTGAAAGGGTCAACGAGCGGGGGAAAACGAATCATTAGCGTCATACAGTCAACGTTTCTTTATTGGCATCAATTAGGGCCGCTGCTGACGTCAAAATACAAACAGTATAAACAGAGGGTAGCGAAAGTGCCGAGCCCCCATTTTATCATTCTGGTATTGAACGTTCTACAAGTTCCAAGAACACCCGGCACCGCCCGGTAATAAAGAACAAACTAGATTTCTCAGTATACTATCTACTGACTGTAGGCACGCGACATTCATCGATTGACAACGATTGTCTGTGGGCGTTCGTCGATGACATTGAGAGCATAAGCGGTCAAAAATATTCCCGAATACGTATAACGTGTGGGGGTGAACCGAACACTTGTGGGAAAAGCTGAGTCACTTCCCAACACCAAAGCCCACTAGTGGTATCCGCAAACCAGTCCTGATTCACGTGGGAATATTGTCCGCTTCTTGCATCAGCCGGCGAAAAACAAGTCCTACTTAAAGAAATTGACCTTCAGACTCTCCTTCAACAAGCTGGGCCGGTACAAATCTATTAGTATTTCTCAATGTGCCGGTGATGTTACGTGACACCGTGGCAATTCGTGTAGTAGTAGTAGTAGTAGATTTGTGATTAATGATTTTTCCGCGTTTCTGCTCTGGCTTGGTGTTCTTTCACGGAATTCTACCATGTAAAACACACCTCCACTTTCATCAGCAGTCTGTGTTAGTCTGGGATGTGGAAAGTGCCGACTGCTTGTCTGGACGATTATTTACCAAACAGACAGGCGCCACCAGTGTGGATTATTTCGCCGGCAAACTATGACGTCAATAATTCCCACATGATGTTTTTATTCCAAATAGTTACTGGAAATTGATTTTCTGTTTTGTTCTGGCGGTATGTACTGAAAATGTCCTTCATATGTTCTTGGTGAACATATGAAGGACAGCGGCACGACTAAAATAAATCTGTAGGTGAGTTACCTCCCATGTTTTTTTTTACAATATCACTCCCTGCGTCTATGTCAAGCTAAACAGAAATTCTGATTTCGTAAAATACCATTATTTTGCTGGCTAAAAAATAAAAGTATGATTGAGGCTCTTTCCAGTCAAATAGAATTTTTTTCTGTGAAATTTCGTTGTGGTGTACGTGGGTCGAAGAAGGTTGAAAACCACTGCTCTAGATGAGAATTTCAAAATGACATTAATCGGATTCTCTTCATGGATTTTTTCTTTAAAAATTCGTGCAAGTTTCCATGGCTGTTGTCGATGAATAATCGATGAAATTTCGCATAATTTCTAATCTAATTTAACACAGGGGAATTTGAAAAGTAGTCGGGAAAACCGGGATAATCCGGACATTCAATGGGTGAACCGGGTAAAACAGAAAAACAGTAAAACAGAGCAAGTCTATACCAAAAGAAAGACTTGCTCTTTTTCTGCATAACTGCCATAAGTTGACTAATTTTGAGGGCTGTTACGGATTTCGCAAATTTCGCGGATTTGTCGCGATTTTCGAAAATCGCGAAGGGACTGGTGTGCTATCACGAACATTACGGAATTCATTTTAATGGCGCTAATTGTTTATTGTAATTGTTAGGAAAAATTATCACGATTTTTTTTTATTGTGTATTATGATGTGCAGAACAGTGATGCCAACTGGATTTTTCAGAATGCATCCAGTTTTCCATTATTAAATAATAGAAAAATATTGTGTAGTTTGATTACCAGTACAGAATAATGAAGATGCTTACACTTTAAACTTTTATATTGGAATTGAAATGCAGTATTTCCCGAGGGGGGCGACACATCTAAATCTCAAGTTTAGATTCTCAACAAATCTCATACTAGCGAATCAATCTTCGAAAAATCTTCTTTCATTTGTCGCATCTACTTGCATCGCGCATCATCTTTTTGCAGGAAATCTTCAGAATCGCCATCAATCTTCTTTCTATCCACTCAGCGTGCGGGCAGCTAGCCACAGCAAAACACAATCTTCTCTGCATTATAGATAGAGTCGTCCCCCTCGGTATTTCCACCGACAAACCGACATGAATAACCATAACAAAAACAATAAAATTTCTGACCAAAGCACACTACTGACATCTGGCTCCGTGTTCGCGGGAAATATTTAGCTAAACCATGAACCCGCATGCAAAAGCTATGAATTAGTTCGTGTCTGATCTATTCTGGACATATTATTTTTATCTAGATCAAAAAATCCTATGGTTTTGACAGTTCGGAACACTGCACATTTAAATCGAGCGTTTACGATTTTCCGACATAAGTCAGAATTAAGTGTCATGTCGGTTTGTCGGTGGTATTTCATTGAAATGCAATATTGCAATTTAAATCTGTAACGATGATCAAGCTCGCTTCACGGCAGCGGGACAGGCGTGTTGTGTTACAGCATCGACACGCATTTTGCAGGTTTGGTACTATGACAGTTAACATAACTTTATGTCACAGCTAACCTAACTGATGTTGAAACCTTACTATTACCAATCAGGCTAAGGCCTTGTTGTCCTCTGCTGTCCGAAGAAGTCGTCTCCACTCTACTCGATCCATGGCCACACTTCGCCAGCCTGCGAAGGGTCCGCAGGTCGCCTTCGTTGGTGCGCTCATCTTCTTCTTGTTCCTGTTGGGTCGTTTTCGAGAACCGTCGCAGAATTTTATTCGACCGGAGCGTCCTCCGAAGTCCAAAGTAGGCACTGTTCCCTGTCATAATGCGTCTTTGATTTTTTTTTTCTGTTGGTATCATTTTCGACGATCACCAGTGAGCCCAAATACACGAACTTATCGGCTACCTCGAATTCGTCTTCCCTAGTACCTCTTCCTCTCATATATTTTGCCTTCGATGAGTTGATGGCAAGTCCAATCCGCCTAGTTTCAGTCTGATGTACGTTTCCGCCATCGTCTCAAAGTTCCGTGCCATGATGTCGATATCATCGGCGAAGCCAAGCCAAACGACTTCCTGAAGATCGTGCCACTCGATAGCTTAGATGATAGCTTAGGGTGTCAGAAACAAACTTTTGTATGATGGCAACTGTGGGAAATGTTGCTTCGAGTTGCTAATTTGAGTTTTATTAAAAAAGTCCCTTTTTATTAGCTTATATCAAAAAATATTTGTAATTCTTTCAAATCTAGTGAAACCTAACCCATTCAAATATTTTACAAATTTTTTAGGGTCCAAACTATAAAAAAAATGTTAAGGGTTGTTTTGTGTCTAATTTTGATGTTACAATTTTCATAATTCTCTAAAACTAAGATTTTTTTGGTACTTAATGTATTTAATCATTGAAAATGAGGTTCAAACATTGCGCTAGTATCAGTAATAATAGAATAGAAAGATGGAAAATTTTATCACGAACAACTTTGTCAAAGACAGTTAGGTCCTATCTTGAAACCTCGCTGTGACAATTTTTTTTTCTTGTTGTTTGGACCCTAAAAAATTTGTAAAAAAATTGCATGGGTTAGGTTTTACTAGATTTAAAAGAATTACAAATATTTTTTTGAAATAAGCCAAGAAAAAGGGACTTTTTTAATAAAACTCAAATTAGCAACTCGAAGCAACATTTGCATGGATAGCGGATCCCCTTGCCGTACAGAGCGTTGAATTTCGAACGGACGAGAAAGGTGCCCATTGATCAACAGTCGAGAGGTGGACCGGCTGGCGATTCGCGAGAGAAGAGCGATGAGATCCTGGTTGAAGTCGAGCGAGTGCATGGTTTCGAAGAGAAAAGAGTGCCGGATCCGATCAAAAGCGTGATCGAGATCAAAGCTGATTAACTTCCTGACACGGCGGTGGTGGCGGAGATGTGCTATTCGGTTCTTGAGTGCAAGAGTGGCTTGAAAGATATTGTGCTCTGAGTTGGAGCATTTCTGCCCGTCGCTCAAGATGTGGTGCTCTCTCATCATTGCTCGAGTCTGGTTTTGAGAATGCGTGAGAAGAGCTTGTAGTCGCTGTTGAGCAGCGAGATCGGACGATATGAACGGGCTGTGTCGTCGCCGCCTCTCTTCTTAACCAGCACGATGATGCCATCGACAAACGCTGGAGGAAGATTACCACTGAGTGCCTCATTCAGCAACAGATTCAACTCTCGCTGGATGACGTCGAACATGCGTTGGTAGAACTCTCTCGGAATACTATCGCAGCAGGGAGATGTTCGTGGGGCGCTCACTGTTATTTCAGCCCTGTCAATCCTCCCGAGCTGCACACCTAAGTAACCAACAAGCCCGTTAATCGCCCTTTTTGGTATACAGGGTGCGTGACGAATTTTTGCAGTAAATTTCAAATAGTAATTTCTCATGCTTGTGCATCATGATTTAGATATATTTGGCAGCACTGGATACCTTATACTGTTAGGTGTAAGATTTAAACAAACAATGTTGAGTAAACGTAAAGATGTCGAAACAAGAGAGCAATCTGTCAGCCGTTGTCACTTTGTTGCGCGCCGGAGTATGCATGAAAGAAATAATTCGGTCGGTAAATGTGTCTGAAAGAACAGTGTATATTTAATATTAAAAAAGTAAAGGGTTGTGTCCTAGACACGACCGCAGTATGACGTAGAACCACACAAAATTGATGTTTTTCATGCATTTTTGACTATTATACTTTATCTTAAAATTTTCAAGTATTTCAATGTTTCGGTTATGGTTGACTCAAAACAATTTACACATTTTTCTTGACAAATATCCATGTGAAATTCCACATGATTTTCATTTGACCACACATAAACAGAATCCACTCAGAAGTACACATGAAATTTACACGCAAATGAATAGTATGTGTGGTCACGCATGGTTTTTATATGTACATATTTTAAGTATGTGGCCGACACATAGATATTGATTTGTTAGGAGCGGTATTTCTGGGGGGGGGGGGGTTGGTTAGGAAAGGTTGTTGATGAGTGGGGGAGGGGTTAGGAAAGGTTGTTGATGAGTGGTGGTGGGGGGTTAGGAGAGGTTGTTGAGGGAGGGGAGAGATTGTTGTGAAGGGGGGAGGGGGAGAGATTGTTGTGAAGGGGGAGGGGGAGAGGTTGTTGTGAAAGGGGGAGGGGGTTTACATCATTATTGTGGTCACGCCGTGATCCACCTTTAGCCGCTGATTTGGTCCTGCTTACTGCAGGTCCAAGTGCCACGCCGTCCGAAGCAAAAATGAGCAAAAGCTTTTTTTTTTTTTTTTTTTGACTTGACTTAAATGATCTATATTTCTTGAATTTGTGTGGTTTACATGTATAACTTATCAAGTGACACAGATGCGTCTTTTCAACTTTAGTTCTTGTGAAATTTCAATTATTATTAATTACAGTTCCGAGTCCTATCAGGCCTGTTTTAGAGAATGACCACCTTGGTGGGATTGGTTTGTTTGAAAATTTGAAAAAGGAGACTACTTATAACTACTATTTACAACTACAACTAACCTACAACTACTATATACACCTAATCTACTATATACAAATTGCTTATCAAAGCATGTTCTGATAAATTACATTTTTGTGCAAATTTAGTCTTAATTTCGTTAATTCTGGAATCTATTTTGGCAATGCCTGCCTCTTCGTGTAAATTTGTTATTCTAGTGTCAAAAGGACGATCAAGTACCATCCTCAGCACTCTATTCTGAGCGACCTGGATTTTGTTCCTGTGAGTCTGTGCACATGATTCCCACACCGGAGCTGCGTAGAGGATCGCAGGTGCTATGATTTGTTTGTAGACGGCCAGTTTGTTCACCCTTGAGAGGCGGGATCTGCGGCAAATCAGCGGAAACAGACACCTAACCAAGGCAGAACACTTGACTACTGTTTTCTCTACATGCGAACGGAAGAGGAGCTTTTCATCGAACAACATTCCGAGATAGGTTACTTCGGCGGACCACTCAACCCTTGTGCCATCCATGATTACAGTACAAGATGGAGCCTGTTTCAGTTTGGGCGATTTCCGATGGAGGAACATGATCGCTTGTGTTTTGGAGGGATTGATTTTAATTTTCCACGTGGTGGCATAATCAGCAAAGGCGTTAAGACATCGTTGAAGTTTGTTCGTTATTTCGCGAGGCATCCTTCCTTTGACGGCTATTGCGGTATCATCTGCGAACAGGAAAAACACGCAACCGTCACCGAGGGGAGGAATGTCGGAAGTGTAAATGCTGTAAAGCAAGGGGCCCAGCAGACTACCTTGCGGGACTCCTGCTGGGATCGAAAACGTGTCTGAGAGACAACCATTCAACGATACCTTAAACGACCTTTGCTGGAGGTAGTTACGGGTGATTTTAATAAGATGTAAAGGAAAGTTGAAGTTACAAAGCTTGTACACAAGTCCATCATGCCAAACATTGTCAAACGCCTTTTCAACGTCTAACAAGGCCATGGCTGTGGACTTGGATACAGCTTTGTTACTTCGGATGTTATTCAACACCCGTACTAGCTGATGATTGGTGGAGTGCCCCTTTCTGAATCCAAACTGTTCCGGAAGGAGAATGTTATTTTCCTCGACAAACTTGAGCAAACGATTGAGAATGAGTTTCTCGAACAATTTGCTCAGCGCTGAAAGGAGGCTGATTGGTCTGTAGCTTGAAGGCAATGTTGGATCCTTACCGGGCTTGCGGATTGGTATGATTTTTGCTACTTTCCAGATGCTTGGAAAGTAGTGCAGTTCCAAACATCTGTTGAAGATAGCGGTTAGAAGAGACTGCACTTTCATGCTGAGTCTCTTCAAGATCAAGTTGAATATACCGTCAAACCCGGGAGCCTTCATGTTCTTGGTGCATTTCAGCGCTGAGCAAATTTGTTGTACTGTAATCATATCCGCCGGTGGCACGACACAAGGGGAGGCGTCAAGGTTGTGTACGCATTGCACAACCTGATCATCGAGCGGACTTTGGATATTCGAGCCAAGCAAATGCGATGAAGCGACATGCTTGCCGATCGCATTTGCTTTCTCCTGTGGGGTGATTAAAAGCCGATCGTCATCATTTTCGACTTTGAGAGGTGGAACGGGTTTGGGATGATTTTTCAGGACCTTGGCTACCTTCCAGAATGGTCTGGAGCGGTCGTCCAGATTCTGGACAACACGCCCGAAACTTTCATTTCGGAGTGAGTCCATTCTGGAAGCAATCTGCCTGTTCAGATCGGCCATTTCACGTTTTTTGCCCAGGTCTCCAGTCCTCTGAAACTGGCGTCTACGCACATTTCTCAATCGAATCAATAATTGGGTGTGGGAATCAATAGCAACAAACTTACCCCTCACAGGAACTTGTCGAACGCATGTCTCGTCAGCCTCGGATATGGCCTGTTGGAGTCCTTCCAACGCCCGGTCGATGTCATCTACGGTGTCGAGCAGTGGATTTTCATCGATGTTGCTGTCCACCATTCGACCGTACTGCACCCAGTTGACATGGTGGTAGTCTTTACGCAGGCAGCCTCTAGCAGGAACCACGTTGACACCGACTTCAGTCACCACCGGTTGGTGGTCGGAGCTGAGATCGTTGTGCGCCTCCGGCTTGGATAGTCCGATGTTTGACAGGAAAAAGTCTAGCGTGGAGGGATTTCCCGCTGGAGAGATGAAAGTTGGTTCGTCCGGAAATTGCACTGTGTACAATCCATGTTGTGCGTGGTCGAACAATAGACATCCGTTTCGATTCCTCTGGTAGTTCCGCCAAGCTTCATGGCGGGCGTTCAGGTCGCCCCCAACGATGAATCGGGAGCTAGTACGGGTGATGGCGGTTAGGTCCTTCTTGAATTGGATTCCTAATCCGTTGCTTGCGGTACACTGGCGTGGGCAGTAAACAGCGATGAACCGGACGTTTCCAGTTGGTGATTCCACCTCCA
Source organism: Ochlerotatus camptorhynchus (assembly GCF_037179485.1). Classification (NCBI taxonomy): domain Eukaryota; kingdom Metazoa; phylum Arthropoda; class Insecta; order Diptera; family Culicidae; genus Ochlerotatus; species Ochlerotatus camptorhynchus. Next base: position 3,860,377 of record NW_027040524.1, read on the forward strand.
CACTAATGGCCTCGATGATAGAAGTGCGGATGTGGGACAGAGTGCAAAACTTGATTCCCTTTCTGACGATGACCGCTACACCACCCCCCCTGGAGCTGGTGCGATCAAGCCGGATAATGTTGTGGTCAGGCAACCAGAAGCTGTCACCGAACTTTAGGTGGGTTTCGGTTAGAAGACCCACGTCGATGCTATGCTTGCGGAGGAAGTCGGCAAGCTCAATCTGTTTAGCTCTTACAGAGCAAGCGTTCCAGGTAGCGATGGTTAGCGGTTTAGACACCATATTGGATGATGAACTTACCGAGCACTTGGATCTGTTCGGGCTTATTGCGGCACTTACGTAGAGCACCGGTCATGTTGATAAAAATCTCCATCAGTTCGTCTGCTGAGAACAGATCGGGATTGTTTGTTTGAGCTGTTGGTTGCCTCCAGAATCCAGGGGGGGATGGAGAGCTTTGTCCAGCAGAAGATCCAAACGTTTCTTGAGGGGGCGCGGATCGCACCCTGGGATTCGCTTGTCCACGAAGAGGTGGAAAGTCCTCTGTCCTGAAAGCCGGGGCCTTATCCTTCCTTCGTGCTGGTTGATTGTTGGTGGACGCTTGATTTCGGATGCGCTTGAAATCCTCGCGTTTAGGGCACTGCTTGTTGGATCCTTGGTGAGCACCACCACAGTTGGCGCATTTGGACGCCACAGCTTCATCCGCAGCACATTCGGAGGTGGCATGGTCTTGAGCGCAATTTCCGCAGCGTGGCTTAATGTTGCAGTTGCGGGTACCGTGTCCGAAGTTCAGACACCGCTGGCACTGAGTCACATCGCGATGGCCGCCACGGTATGGCTCCCAGCGAACGATGATGGAATTGATGGACCGGATGGCTTTCAGTGCGTTGAGCGTCACCGTTCCCTTCTGGAAGTGTACCAGGAAAAGGCTATCCGGATACGCCTTCACATTCTCGTCTCTTCTTGTCATTCGATAGACGGCACTTGGGGCCAGCTTGTACCGGTCCCTGATTTCTGATTCGATAAACTTCGGGTCGAAGTTTGGTAGGCCCCTGATGACGACCTTGAACGGCTTCTCACCGGGAATGTCGTGGGTAAAGAATTCCACCTTGGAAGTCCTCAGGTGGGCGACGACCACGTCAAACTCCGTTTTGGTACGGAGCATCACTTTAGTGCCGACTCTGCCCAACTTGTATTCGGCTTTAACACCCAGCGTCGCTAGATCCGCAATGAGCACATTAAGATGGGCATTTTTCACTACCAATGGAGGTAGCTTCACTTTTGCCGTGCTCATTTCGGCAGTATTCACGGTTTCGGCAGCGTCACCGAAATCTCCAACATCGCTGATGTTCGTCGCAGTTACATCGGACTGGCCTCGGTTCTTCTTCCTCTTCTTACTGCGTTTTTCCAACACAGCTGGCTGGATATTCCCATCCATGGGGAGAACAGCAAACCTGTTCGAGGTAGGCACACCGGAGCTTCCTTCTCCGGGGTTCTGGACCTTCGCCGGGCTTCGCGACCGATGCTTCCCCATTACGGGGCACACACACACGCACGACAAACCGCGAAAGAGAGAGCGCGAACACTATCGCAATGAACTTTTCAAACAACTCGAGAGAGCGAGCTAACACCGAACTGAACTGCTTGACGATCAAGCAGAGAAAATGAGCAAAAGCATGACACCAGCGCTCTTTTATATCTTTTCCGGTTCAGAACCTGATAGGATTTCCCGCAGTTTTTTATGAATGGGGCGGAGCAGAAAGTTTCTTTTGTGCAGAATATGTAAAATAGGATGGACTTTGGATGTTAATATAATTGCATATATAGAGGCACCAGATATGTTTTACCGTCAGTTGTGTGTAATTCACTAACTCAATGTCATCAAACATGTCTTCAAAGCAATTTTTTGTTCAAATTTGGTAAAACTTGGTTTTACTAATGATTGTGGTTTGTTTAAAATTTATTTCCCGGAAAAAAGAGATCGTCAAAGTCTGTCTCGTTTTCGGGTTATTGTTGAGGGGGGGTTAGGAGAGGTATTTGAGGGGGGGGGGGGGGGTTAGGAGTGGTATTTGAAGGGGGGGGTTAGGAGTGGTATTTGAGGGGGGGGGTTTAGGAGAGGTATTTGAGGGGGGGGGGGGGGGTTAGGAGGGGTTTGATGGTGGGGAGAGGGGTAGGAGAGGTTTGATGGTGGGGGGGGGGGTAGGAGAGGTTGTTGAGGGGGGGGGGGGCGAGAGATTGTTGTGAAGGGCGTGTGTTCTTTTCCTCATTGTGGTCACGCCGTGATCCACCTTAAGCCGCTGATTTGGTCCTGCTTGCTGCAGGACCAAGCGCCACGCCGTCCTAAGCGTTAATGAGCAGTGGCATGAGAGCAGCGCTGATTTATATCTTTTCAGGTTCAAGCAGAATGATGTGCAACCAAGTGGTATTCGTTTATGATGACTGGGTTTGGGAAAAAGGCTTATTTCATGAAATCAGTGATAAAATTATCATTTGTACATTTTCAAAAGTTTAATTACAGAAAAAATGGAAAATATTTATTTCAACAGGTTCGTAATGTAATATCCTATCGATTGGCGTATTTTGATTTTAATTTCATCTATAAATGACAAAGTTACAAGCGTTCAAAACCTAACACTCCTTCACCACACATATTTTTTGACTTGCACCCCAGTATAGTCGACAAAGACGTAGTTCTACGTCAAAAGGCTTGGGAAAGTGATAAGACGAAGCACCTGCTCATACTGCTAATATAGCACAGAAATGGCTTACGGAAAATATTTCGTAAATTTGGGAGGAAGAAATTTGGCCCCCAAGCAGTCCCGATATCAATCCGTTGGATTATTTTGTATAGGGCGTCGTCCAACGGGATACCAATAGAACCCCTCACACCACACTTAAGTCGCTGAAAGCTAAAATCAAGGCAGTGATGACATCTATGGATCGAAACATTTTAAAACGTGCATACTGCAGTTTCCGGAAGCGTCTAACTACAGTCGTCGAAAGGGAAGGCAATTTTTTTGAATAAATTTACTTACAACTTCCATATGTTGTGAAAGAAAATAAATCGCACAAAGTTCATTGCTAGAATAACTAACTGGTGTATTTTTTCTCAAATATGCCATTTACTGCAAAAATTCGTCACGCACCCTGTATAAGGCTGCTATACGACTGATATAAAGTTCGGAAACCCTATATTTACCTTATATCGCAAAAAGGGTGATTATCGGGTAGTTAGCGGGCTTGGTGGTTACTTGGGCATAGCGAAGAGTCGGAGGGAGCGCAAACGTTACAGATCGTTGTGTCTTGCAGTCTCAGCACAAGCAGTGGACTCCTCTCGATGTGAGTGACCTGGATGTGTTCCTTCGGGGCAATAGCTGTTCCCCTTCTCGTATGGTCCACATTGAAGAAAACGACGTGAAGGAGAGCTGCTCGTTCTCTACTTCTTGTAGACACACGATATCGAGGCTATGGCTGTATATGAAGCTTCGGAGCGCGTTCAGTTTCGTGGGGTTCGTGATGGTGCCGATGTTGATGGACGAGATGTTGTACGACGTGAGAGCCATTTATAAGCGATGTTACCCTCTCATCGTCGTCGTCATCCCGGCGGGGTTTTTTACCGGCTGGTTTTCCTAGGCTTCGTCTACTGCTCGTGGAAGCGGAGGATTCATCGGTTTCGTTCTCGTTGCCGCTTCTGCTCTGCGATCGCAGCGCATTTTCTGGCTTTTTGAACACGTCATCCAAAATCACGACAGCTTGTGGTGGTGTTAGGAACGCACTAGACGCATTGTGCGCTCGTTATATTTGCACAGACCCTGCTGCAGGCTGGCTGCGTGTGTGTGTTTTCGGGCCTGAGAATTCACTCTGGCTCTTCGGCAGTTCGGGGAAAACGTCTGACTCTAACGATGGCGGAGTAGTGGATTTTTGACCGACTAGTTTCGTGCTTGATGGTTTCGCACCAGTTTTTTTGCGTTGCTGTCCGGTTGTTGCCCTATTGGCCTGTCCAGTTTGCTTCGTGACATTCGCGTAGCTTTTCTGGTACTGTTGCTTTTTGTTCTTGACAGATTATATGCCAGTGTGCGCTTGCTCTTTGCAGTGGCGGCAGGATTGCAGCTGTCCCTTGTAAACAACGAACGCTTGCTCTCCATCGACGGTGACCTACGAGTCGATGTTCCGCTTCACTAGCATACGAGCAGACCATATGCCGAGCGGTATGCTTTCACCCCACAATACCTCGTGAACTGAAATCACTTCCCCGAATGCACTTAGGAAACTAAAGACATTCTCTTCAAATACATATTCGAGAAGGTCGTAAACCCGCACTTCAACACTACCATCTTCCAGCGTGATCCGAAGTTTGTATTTCTTCCCCTCACACTCCACTTCATGCTTCCCGTCGTGTTCGTCAACGACTTTTTGTGCCAGCGTCAAGTCACTGACTTTGACGAAGGCACATGCTCCACCTCTGTGGCACTGAAGTCTTTTAATGTCTTCCCTATTTAGACCGAAAACCGAACGACAAAAACCATAGAGTTTTTCGACCGACGGCTTGACGGAGAACTGCGAATAGTCAATCTTAAAAGTGTTTTCTCGCCTCATCGCGAAACACATCTGCACGCGACGCGGCGCTGCGGATAGAAGGGTATCCAAAACGTAAATCCTTCACTAGTGATAAGCGCAATCGAGAAAAACGTCTGCACGTCTCAGAAGCTCAGCGATAACTTTTCTTGTTGTTCAAATATAGATTATAAGGTTTTACTCACTTCAATTAGATTTAAGACAATTTTAGGATTTTTCAATTCAAACTATGATCAATTTAACTTTAACTAGGATAGCTAACAAACAAATGTACCAATTCTTCCAAATCGTTCCTTTTTTTCTCCTCTGTTCGGGACATAAAACTACTGCGACCAGTAATTTGATCTATTGTAGTATATCCCGTGTCCTTAGTTTAGTGCATGTCGTATTACTTCATCACTATTGAGAAATGATGAAGTATTCGGTTTTGATACAGTTGTCATTCTTGCCTTCATCGCAAGGAATCGACTCTAATTGAAAGGTCCCGCTATATATACCCTTCGAAGTGTTGGAACACCCTCCAAAGGCGCGCCCCTTTGTCAGTTAAAATTGGATTCCTTAGCAACAAAATTAAAGAATGACACCGATAGTGACCATGCATCAGAACCCTAGTCTCAAACACTTCACACTTGGGAACAATGAATAGAAGATTAGGAATCACATAGATTAAGACTAACTAACTCATTTTTTCTTTGTTTCAAGATCATCCTCGGTCCAGGCAACCCGAGGATTTTATCACTATCAACAATGCATAAAAAGTAACAAGGACTGAGATGTGTTCCTTTGATTACTGAAAAATCCTGTTCCCCTAGTTTGAAGTAGTCAAGACTAGGATTCGGTGGTAGATCTTACATCCCGTAACGTACCACGAAAAGGTGATCTACCCACGTAAATCGTTGCTTGCTTCTGTCCTATTCATTTATCTGACGTTGTCAACTTGATAGACGTCACGACCGAAGTTAAGTTGCCGGCGATCCCTCCTAGACGTCTGTTTTGTTACAGCTGCCCAGTGGTGTTTTACGCAACAGGACCACTTCCTGAAGTTAGCCCTAAACGAGACCAACACCATTCGATTATCCACAATAATTTGTCGTAAAACGAGCTATTTTTCAGGACTCCTACCATGCGCCGTCTTATTAAGTGGAATGTTGGGTTCCATTTTACCCCACTGTAAAGCTACTTTCTAACCACCTATCCCTTTCTCTTCTTTCCAATAGACGCTTGCCTTCGCTGCCAGGCCGAGAGCAAAAAGGATACCCTTGGACGCCAGGACTGTGTCGTAGTTTGGGGTGAATGCAATCATTCGTTTCATCACTGCTGTATGTCGCTGTGGATCAAGCAGAACAATCGCTGTCCACTCTGCCAACAGGAATGGTCCATCCAGAGAATGGGCAAGTAGACTGTTTGACTCAACAATGAAGGATGAACCTAGGAATCTTCGTAAAATTTGAAAATCTCATTAGCATTTGGTTATAGTTTTCATTATTCAGTAATTTTTTGTTTATTTGCTGTAATAACATTCTCTTCTTGAATAAATAAAATTGGTTTCTGAAAGTACACCCTAAACAGACTGTAGAATGCTATACCGAACGTATTTGTCCAACTGGAATTCTTCTTCTTTATATTCTTCATCTACTACGAAAACTTGCACAAAATCATCGAACTCGTATTTTCGTTTCATGAAAACGTCCGTCAGCTGTAGGTTGGTAACAGTAATCAACCCCAGACGAACGGGGCAAACCGTTAAATTGAATTCTTTATATTTTCCCGGTTCCAGAGGTCCCAAACTTATCTCGGTTTGTCCCGTGTAACCGCATCCAACTTTGGCTTTCGTGTTAAGATTCATCAGCAAATCCATCGAACGTTCACTCGTATTCGTTACTCGACACTTGAAATCAAATCCTTTGCCTATCTTGACGGTACTGTTGGCTTCAATTACCGTCAGACGAAGGTCCCCGTATTCAATAGGCTGTCACAGAAAAAAAAGATCGATAAATAAATGTAAAACATATTTAAACAAATCAAAACTTACACTCCTCTGTAGCTGGCTTGTTTGCAGTCGGCCGCGTTCTCCTAAATTGGATCTCCACACGATATCCAACTTACCGATGTTGTTAGCTGCTTTCAACGCCATGGGATCGTTCAAAATTACTGGCAATGGTTTGATGCAATATAAAAATTGACAACTATTTTGCGGTTGCAACATTGTTCTCTGGGAAAACACCGATTCCCCAGAAGGTAAATTATTCAACGAAACCACCGTATAGTTTTCGGAGCTTTCAAGCTCAACCTTTTCCAAACAGATAGGTCCAACAGTGATATTCTGTATTTGAGCTTCCAAGTAAACCTCATCAGTTTCAGCATTGTAGAACTTTGTCTTCACGTCCAAAGGTTTGACAACTTGGAATTTGAAAAACTTCCGGAACGATGCTTCCAGTCCAGCTGGCGTCATGTACGATACCTCACATACCAAACTGAAATCCAAGAAGTTATAAATCTACAAAACTCAATCAAAATAGCAATCCTCTCTTACATATGCGTTCCAATTTCCTTCACTTCATGATGGATAACGTCGTCAAGTGTTTCGTCCGGATGCAGCATCACCGGACCCTGTTTGTCAGCATGGATAGGCAAATTGATTCGTGTGTTGTTTGACTGCAAATCTGCCTTCACCGATACGTTGCTAACCGGGTGGGCGCGACAGTTGTGGACGCACACATAACTGGAGAACGTTTCACCCAGATAAATGTTACCGAAGCTTTGGGGTAGTAGCATGAACTGACCAGCGGCTAACGTTTCACTATCCTGCACCGTTGTGGCGGTCGTTTTGAGAATTTTATCGAAAGTGTTCTGGGGTAAATCTTTTGTCTCCGCGGTCACTATCTGGGAGCTGACCAGTGTCGGTCGAGTGAGCCGCATTACTGCAAGGAGAAAATTATGAGCAATCAATATAATATCAATATAATATAATTAAATTTTAATTTAATCCGTGATCTTGCCTTTCAGCGCCAGTAAATGTTCTGATGAGTCTGCCATGTTTTTGATCAATTATGTGTGTTTAAAAAATACTGCTATTATGTGAAACAATTAGAAAATAATGATATTTTCTTCGATTGAAAAACTTGCTAGCTTAACACTTCCACTAAAATATTCAGGGGGAAACATGTCAAAAGGGTCTAACTCGCAACGTCAACAATGACTTGGATCGTCGGTTTTTTTTACGAATGACAACACACCCACTCAAACTAACTGAATCATCTGACAGAGCAATGTTTGATCTATGAGCTGGTGTAGTCAGATTCCGTGGGTGTGTGGTCATTCAAGAGATATCGACGTTCAAAGTCATTGTTTAAGTTTCGAGTTATACCCTTTTGACATGTTTCCCCTGTATTGTTGTATTATTTGTTGATGTTAATGTACGTCACATAAAACACTGACATAAAAAGGCATCCGCAATCAGAGTCAGTGTCACTATTATACTGAAAAATAAAACTCCTCAAAATTTGAGCCTCGATTTTAGCCCTCTACACGCTATTTCAAAATTACCCAAATTTGGCTAGAATCCACTCAGATCGGTCAAAACTGAACCTACCCAAAAAACTTAACTGTGTTGTGAATGACAAGTAGACAAATGAACAACATTGAAGTGAATCCGATCGACGTTGTTCATTTGTCAACTTGTCATTCCCAACACTTTTCACCCATTTTTGGGTAGGTTAAATTTTGACCGATCTGGGTGGATTTTACCCAAATTCGGGTAGTTTTGAAATAGCGTGTAAAAATTAATTCTCAATTACTTTTTCAAACGGACTATCTGCTTTTGTAATCAAAGATTCCAATTGGCGTTGACGAGAGCTCTGTAACTCTTTACTCCTATCACGCAGAAAAAATTATCGGCGTAGTGGTTAGCATTCATACCTCTCACGCCAAAGTCACGAGTTTAAATCTCACCCGCGGACAAGTCACGAATGACCCAAGAGCGTTAAAGTGACAATTAAAAAAAAACGTAAACTCAGTTTGTTCTGGCCACAAAAATAAACAAGGTTTATTTCAAACGTATTCCATGTTTGAAGTCATGTGATATTAATGTTTAAAATAAAAATAATGTTACTTTTATTTTAAAAATATTTGTGTTGAAAATAATCGTGAATATGTTTATTTGGTTTGACAACTATGCGAACAAAAATATCTATGTTTATTTTAAACATGCTTCTTAGTTTTGAAAGAAACATACTTAATTTTAAATTATATTAGCATTTGAATGTAGGATAAAGGCCCAAGCGCAATGACAGCGGAAGCGGAAAAGCCCGATCTGAGTAAGCGTACTTGTCGGATTGAAAACTAGTTAGAAGCAAATCGACATCGGTTAGGCTTCTTGATGTCATTTGTGACAACTGTCAAACTTTCCGTTTCCGTTCCGCTTCCGTCCACATTGCGTTTGGGCCTTAAAGCAAAAAAATGGAAAGAGATGAAAAAACGATCTGCAGACAGGGCATCTAATACCCCGTTCACATTACAGCCTATATCACGTAATATAGGCTGTCTTGCAATGAGCACTCATACATTGGATTTCCAGTGAAAACTAAATGTATGAGTGCTCATTTCAAGACATTGTATATCACGTGATATACGCTGTAATGTGAACGGGGTATAAGCTCCTGTTTTTTCGGGTGTGATTAAGGGGGTTCTGTGGATGTTGGGGTCTTGGTCCGAGATGCGAGGACCCGTTAGGTGAGTGTCCGGAAGTTCCAGTTCAGTAAAACCAGTGAAACTTTGTGATATTAGCGTCGTTTTGTCGTTTCTAATGCTGGTCCTCATACCGGCCTCTTGCTACGTTCGGTGTTGGAGGAGGGGGAATAGATTCAATGGAGGATCCGGATTAGATTCAAAATCCATTTCGGATTTTCGTTTTTCTTCCGACGTCAGTTGTGGAGGAGGATGATACCGGGATCAGCATCAGAAACGACAGAGTGACGTCGATACTGTGGGGTTCCTTCGGTTTTATCGAGCTGGAACTTTGTTAATACCCCGTTCACATTACAGCGTATATCACGTGATATACGCTGTCTTGCAATGAGCACTCATACATCTAGTTTTCACTGGAAATCCTATGTATGAGTGCTCATTGCAAGACAGCCTATATTACGTGATATAGGCTGTAATGTGAACGGGGTATTATACACTTACCTACACAGCAAAAAAAGTTGTTGAATATTACATCGAAACTGATGCAACCAGGTTGTGTAATATCACATTGTACGATGTACATCGATTTTGCGAACAAAATTACATCCATTGATGTAATATTGTATCTGCTTTTTGCTATTACATCATTATTTCATACATCAGCTTGAATTACGTTGATCGATATTACATTTTTTTTTGCTGTGTATAGGTGGGTTTCCGGATCCATGACTTCGGTTTTGTTGCGGGCCGTTTTCAGTTGATTGGCAAAGCTGGGGCAATTTATTTTCCAAGAAGGAAAAAAAATGCAGGGCACGCTAAAAATCGTTTACCCAAATTCTATATTGTTGAAATAAACATGCTTTTGACTTTAATTCAAACATTAAATTTTTTGTTGCAAACACGTTTTTAATTTATTTTGAATTATTCATGAATGAATGAACATTTTTATTTTTGATTTAAATGAACAAAATTCGGTTTCGTGATGCAAGAAATCTCATATGTAACTGTCAGTCTATGTTTGAAACATGGCGGACTTTTTTTTATTCTCTCACTCCAACGCAAAACCCCATAAAGAACTGTCAAAATGTGTGTGAAGAAACGTCACTTCGGGACTGGTGTCAAGGCGAATGTCTATATCGATGGGAGTCCACCCAGGATGGCTACCCGTATTAACGCGAACCATAACTTGACCTTATCGAAAATGGTTAAACAAATTTTATTATCCCTGCTAAACTTAAACAAGAATTTGGAATCGTAGTGGTTCTTAACAACTCATTATTTGAAAGGTTCACTTCCAAAAAAAACCATAATACCTTAGGGTCAAACTTTATCACACAGACGTTCATGTAAAGTTTCATAACCATATCAGTATATATATACTATAGTATACTATAGTATATAGTATAGTATAGTATAGTATAGTATAGCATATACAATCTGCCAATCATAACTGTTGTTTTTGTTCTTAATAATGCATCATTTTTGCTTATGTGGATAAAATTTACTTGATCGTTGGAAGCAATAAATATGTTTAAAACAAATAATAAGTGCCCTAATAAAAATTTGTGGAAAAGTTCAATAATTTGGGATACTGTTGGTTTATGGTAATTTTTTATTAGGGTACTTACACCAAGGGTTACAGATCTGATTTGGACCATGAACTTTACGACTATTACGCACAGAGTTTAGATTATCGAAGTCGGTAAAATTTTACTGGGTTCTTAAACAGTTGAGTTTTCAGTAATCAATTCAGTAGTTGCTATAACTGAAAACTCAGTAAATCGCAAAATCCGTGAACTGATTGTTTATGCTTCAAAACTAAATGAATCTCCTAGAAGTCGATACCGGAGCCCTAATAAAAAATTACCATAAACGAACGATAACCCTAATTATTGAACTATTCCACTAATGGTTTGGATGATACCCCGAACACGTCGTTAAGCAAATTAACCATAACTTCTCAATTCTGTGACTGTTTCTGCACTCCTGTGTTGATTTCTTGGTTGATTTTCACAAACGATTACTGTTTTCACACAGAAATTTTGGAAATTAAGTGAACGAGGTGGAACGGAGGAGCATGACGCAAACACAATAATCTGATTTACTGGTGTGATCAGTAATTTTGAAATAAAGTTTGATGTCTGGTCCAGTAAAACATAATCAGTCCTGAAAACTCGGTGTTCTATTTTACTGAATGTTTGCAAAATCTGATAGGCCCTTTTCAATTAATGGTCAAGAATATGTTTCTAAAGGGCTGGAGCTGCTCAACGGTATACTCTTTTTACACAAAGATACCGATTTGAGAGAATCAACGGAATCAACAAAAGGAAGTGAAGCACTTTACTTTATCCGAGCAATTTTAGTTCGTCATCTGTCAAATCGTCATTACAAAGCATTTTGCGAGTGGAACAAAATTCATAAAAAGCCGTCTATTTCCCCGAAAAGTCTTGTTAACTATTGTTCGAAACCTGCTCGGAATATCTAACTAGCCAAAATGGTTCTGGAAAGTACAATGATGTGCTTCGACAACAGCGATTACCAGCGAAATGGTGATTATTTCCCGACGCGACTGAACGCACAAAAGGATGGCGTGAATTTGGTATGCTTGTCGAAGGTTCGCTCGAATCCGGAAAACAACGTCGGTCTGATGACGCTTTCCAATACGACCGAAGTGTTGGCTACGTTGACCAGTGATGTTGGTAGGATTCTATCGAAATTGCACTTGGTCAATCCAGCTGGGAATATTAATTTGCTGATCGGATTGAGGATCGCTCATCTGGTCTTGAAGCATCGTCAGGGTGAGTATGGGTGAAGCAATTATTGGTTTTGACGGGTCACATTGTAACGAAATGTTATGTTTCAACAGGAAAGAATCACAAGATGCGCATTGTTGTCTTCGTGGGATCTCCAGTTAATCACGATGAAGGCGATCTGGTCAAGTTGGCCAAGAAGCTGAAGAAGGAGAAAGTGAACGTGGATATCGTCAGCTTCGGTGATCACCAGAAGAATAATGATATATTTACATCATTTATTAACGTACTAAATGGAAAGGACGGTACCGGATCGCATTTGGTTTGCGTGCCTCGCGGATCGGCTCTGTCGGAAGCACTCATTTCGTCTCCCATCATCCAAGGCGAGGATGGAACGGGAGGAGCTGGTCTGGGAGGGGCTGGATTTGAATTCGGAGTTGATCCAAATGAAGATCCTGAATTGGCTCTTGCCTTGCGCGTATCAATGGAGGAGCAACGTCAGCGCCAGGAAGAAGAGCAACGACGTGCGCAAGGTAACACTGAAGCTGGAGCTCAGGAAGGAACGTCTTCCGGTGGTACTGCAGTGGTAAGCCAACCCAACTCGGAAGAAGCTTTGCTGGAACGTGCACTTGCTCTGTCTACGGACGATACAATGCCAGACTTTGCTAACATGACCGAGGAGGAGCAGATTGCGTTTGCCATGCAGATGTCGATGCAGGATGCCCAACAGGAAACTCCTATTTCCCAGCCAGCCAAGCGTCAGAAGAAAGATGAAACACCAATGGAGGTTGACGAAGACATCAATGAGGTTATCACCGATCCGGAATTTTTGCAGAGCGTATTGGAGAATTTACCGGGCGTTGATCCGCATTCGGAGGCCATTCGCGATGCCGTTGGTTCGTTGAATAAGGACAAGAAGCAGTCTGATAAGGAGGGAGAGAATAAGAAGTAGAATTGCTTTGATAATATTCTTAATCCCTATATTTTTTTGCTTAAGACATTGATTACAATTTCAACTGAATAAATGTATCGATAGAGTTGATGGTTTTCATTGGGATTTATTGAGAACTTCGACTTCAACCTAAGTTTAAGAATGTAGAACAAGATGAACTTAGGATAGTTTATTGGTAAAATGAAATACAATCTTATTCTAATGCATAACATTGATGATGCAAATGTTAGTTCAGTGGTATGTTCATCTTTGCGCTCTCGTGTCGGATGGCATTGATCAGATCATAGTTGATCAAGAAGATAAACCGCAAGTTTGAGATCTGAAAAAAAGGTTTATTATTGTCCAAAACCAACTATTTTTTTACGGAGCCTTTTGATTTTTATAAACATTTTGGAAAAATATCGAAATTCTGAAAAAAAAACTGTTTATCTTTGATTCCGGTGAAAATTTGCATGAAAAAATATGATTTCTATATCATTATGAAAAAGAGTCGTACAAAACCGAAAGGCCGAGTTTTGCGGTATTTGAGTTCAACTTTTTGCTATGACGACGTAGAAAAATTGTTTTCACACGTAGATTTTCTTTAGAATTTGAGGAATAAACTGATTTTTTTCGTGGATTATTTTTTGATTTTCGATAACCTTTCCCAATCATTTTAGAAAAAATAAAATGTAACTTTCTTTTTGGGCGGTAAGCTTTCTGTTAAGCATACAATATCTTACCTCAATAACGCAATTGTTGTTCAACCTGGTTTTGTTGCCGTACATCAGAGGTGTTCCATCAATGTAGAGAGGCCGTTTTCCTTCATTCGTAATGAAGAAATCCCCATTGCTTCTCAGTTTGATCGTGCCTTGCTTCCTGGACACTTTGAAAGCAGGACCCTCCAGCGAGAAATCCACATCCACAACTGCATCCTTCGTCGAGCGTCCAAAAATTATTTCCCGTGAACGCATTAAAAATCGCACCAACCGTCCCCGTAGAACCGCCAAGGTTTGGTTATCGAAATCCGGTGAAAATCCAATGCCAGTCAGAGAATCTACAAGAACATTCCAACGGGACAGTTCATTTTCCAAGCTTCGGATTTCTTTTTTGCTCTTGCGGTCCGAGAGTGCCAGTTCAATTTCCAAGGTGTCGTCTTTGTGATCCATCAGCTCCGAATCATTGATTAGATCTTCAGCATCCGAAAACGATAGAATGTTGTCACTCTTTGGCAGAGATTGGACTGATTGATCCGGTAGCAGTGAGTACTGCTTCATCAGTTGCCAGTGAGCGTAAAGCGACTTTGCAGTCCGTGCTTGGTAGAAAACGGTGGAATTCTTGTCTAGCAATTCTAGAAACGTTTCTGAGGTTGGATTGACATTGGACTTAATAGTTCCAAGCAGTTCTTCTTCGGCAACGGAGAACAAAGCCTTGCTTTGCACGCTTTCCACTACCTCTGGATGAAGATTTCGCATCGCTGTTACTGCAATTCTTGAAATCGGTTCTTCGTACAACAGAGAATACCAACGGGCCTGCATTTCCTGAATGGTAAATTTGCACGAGAATTTGGTACCCCTATGAACCATCCGCAGATCATTGGTCTGCAGGATTCCTGTTATCAGAGCAAGGTCGTCTATCGGTTTCCATCGACCTAAATCTTTCGTGGCCAGCGTCTGACCACTTCCCTTCTTCTTATTCTTTTTACTGTTTTTCAAACTTTTCTTCTTCTCGTTGACCGAGGCATTTGAGTTGAGCTGCTGAAACAAGCTGGTAGCCGGATTAGGGACAACAGGCGGCGGGAGCGGCATTGGTTGCGGTGTAATGACTGCCGTTAGTGCTGTCTGAGGAACTGGAACGGCGAGTGGCTGATCTACGATAGTTGGTGATACGGAAACAGGTGGAACTATTTGCGGCGTAGCGATTGGAACTCCTGGACTACCAAAAGGAAGCGACTGTGATAAAGTGCGTGAACGGCCAATGTTTTTTATCTGTGCCTGCGGCAAACCCAAGCTGTACTCGACTATTTCGTCGTCAAAACGCTTACGTTTGATCGATCGGGAGGAGCTAGGCGGGTAAAAAAAAATGAAAAATATAACATTCAATCTACCTATAGTTTTGTTTCCAAACACTGGAGACCACAATTTACCTCCTTCGCTTCTGATCACTGCCAAGGTCCAGACTGGAATTTCCAGAAAAATCCAGATTGTGTTCACTTTTGAAGCTTGCATTTAAATCCATGGTTGCTTCGATGGAACCTATGCAATTTATTGAAAAACGATATCGCAAAGCTTTTCTTGCAACTATGCGAATGACGCCATTCGTTGCAATACTTTTTTCTATTTTTTTCAGTTTGACAGACATTATATTTTGGTTGTGTGCGCCACGTGAGCTTACACGGTAAGAAAAAAGTTCACAACAGTAAGTTATTTTCACTCATTTAGGCACTATACACGCTAACTTGACAGTCTCTATTAATGGGTAAAAAATACCCATTTTGAAGAAAAGTGACCTGGCGTGACCCTAATAAACAAATACCATAAACGAACTATATCCATAAAAGAGAACTTAACGACGTGTTCGGGGTATCATCCAAACCATTTGGGGGATAGTTTACCCATCTGGGATATTGTTCGTTTATGGTATTTGTTTATTAGGGGCAACTAAAAAGCATATTGAATATTTTATAGAATGGTATAAGTAATATAAGATATTGTTAGCGACTTACCGAGCAAGCTTGTTTTGCGTGAGAAGCTCAAGAGATGTCGTTATTGATGTCTTATTTTTTGAGGTACAATGTTTTCAAGAAAAACTTATTCTAATTGTTACGTCTGCTTGTCTGTGACTCATACATCTATAGACCTTTTTGACGTTTAATAGTCTTTCTCTATCTAGCACACTTGGATGAATGAACGGTTTGTTTTCCCACTAATCTGTTTCTCTCTTGCTCGCACTCATTCGATTTAAATGGTACAGTGCGCCGATTAAACGTCAAAAAGCTCTATAGATGTATGAGTCACAGACAAGTAGTTTTCACTGGAAATCCTATGTATGAGTGCTCATTGCAAGACAGCCTATTCTTCGATACAATCAATGTAATTATTTACATTATTTGACAATTCTCAGGTAATCATGACAGCAGTTGGTCCCTTTTCTTCATTCATATTGTTTTCAATAATCAAACGTCATGATCCTCAGGTCATGATTACCTGGGTTTTGTCAAAAAAGGTAAATATTTACGTTGTTTGTACCAAAAATTTGCCGCGGATACACTTGTATGACCTACTATGAGCATGAGCATTATTTGTATAATTATTATGAGCACTATACAACAACTATACACAAACTACACAAGTGTGACCATTGATGTGCTTATAGTTTATTATACAAATAATGCTCATGCCCATAGTTTGTCATCCAAGTGTGTCCGCGGCATATATTACATGATATAAGCCATCGTCTGTACGGGGTATAAGCAACAATCAATACGAAACTAACGATTTTAAATTGGCTCACTACTTGACTAGCCTATTGGTCCCAAGTAAATCAATTAACGTACCCCATTCTAGTGAAAATTCTAGTACTACACAATGTTTGTTTTGATTCGCTATGAAAGTTTGACAGATAAAGTGAGGGGTTAGTGGATTTTCCTATGTTTCGAGAGGTGAATCGATTAGCTTGGGACCGAAGAGAGTACCAAACTGAGCCAAAAAGTTGAGCTCATTTCTTCGGGACCTTCTGGTCTTAGAGTTACCTCTATGGTATAAGCGTACCTCTATGGTATAAGCTCGGTAATTGGCGTTGACGGCGACTCTGTAGCTCTTTACTCCTATGAGAAAATCCATAAGCAAACGTCAGACTGTGCGTGAAACATGGCGGACTTTCTACTATCCTTTCACTCCATCGAAAATTCTCATAAGAAACTGTCTATATTTGCTGAAAGAGAAAATTTTTCGACGGTGCCGTCAACGCCAATAAGCTGAAGACTAGAGTACCTCTACAGGCATTCTGCTGGAGACTTTAACGAGAAGTGAAGCTACAAACTGCAGCTAGGGTTGGTTGGCCAGTACGTTGGTGTACTTTCCAACATAAGAACCGTAAAACCTAAGAGGAAGAGGAGACAATACAGGGACGAAAACGAACCACTTTTCTGTCAAACGCGAACCAGCTCGTGATTGGCCGATTTAAAGTGCGTAAGATAGAAATCGAGATAGATATAGATAGAGATAGAGATAGAGATAAAAGATTAAGAAGCCATTAAGGGTCAAATTGATCAGCGGGGTATTTGGTCACTGAGGTTACTCATTGTTTTTGTTCAGATTTAATATTTTTACGTCGAATGATGTTTGAATAGGATGCATTCTTACTCCTTGAAGCAACATACATATTGCACTTGTAGAAAATGATGAAAAATGTGGCCTGAATCCAGAAAGAGACGACTACTTTGTTACATGACCATGAATTTTAAAATTAAGTGCTTACTCTTGCCCCTAACTTTAAAACTAATTGCGTACATAATCAAATTTCGGATTGTTTTGAAGAAAGCTCACAAGCGAAATATTGGGTATAGGTAATTTATTTTCGACCAAAATGTGTACATTATTTGTCTTTTGCTGCTATGATATATGCTTGTCCCAATGTTCCATGTGTATCTCGTAGCTCGATGCCACAAATGTCCATCTATTTACTATTAAATCTATTTGTTGCCTATTGTGATGATCGGATATCACGTAAATTTTTACGCCAATTCACTTGAAAATCGAATAAATTCAGGTCAGACATCCCGATCAAACGTTCGCACGTGATAGAATGATCGCTAAGCTTTCGCTTACAGCTTTGTGATTCTATGTGAACTACATACTTCTGATTATCGTTTTTTTTTTGTTTTCTTCAATATACGTTTGCGACGAATGCAACCTACGAGACAGATATTGTTGTATGATCTTTTACTTAGTCTAGTTATTGTGCTACTGTATCAATGAATCGTATCCGAATTTTTGTTCCTATACCACATGCAGTATTTTCAGGCAGTTGTGTGCATAAAGAAAATGTTAGCCATTTTTTGTTTCAATGTAAATCAAATCAAGGGTGGAATGTGCAAAAATGAAGCATGCGTTGCAGAGATCTGAAAATTATTGTGATTGATAGGTAGATTTTCAATCGATCGGTGGTTGTTTATGCACGTCATTCCTGGTTACATAAGAGGAAAACACAGCAACCTATTGACAGCATTCATTTGCTTAAAACTCCACAGTCTTACAGTTCAATACATTCACTATCGTCATTCGTTTAGTATGGTTTATTCACTATAGGCATTTGATCTACAAGTTTACAAATTATATACTTTGCTTCTTCCGTTTATTTGTATATACTAATAATGACATATATAAATAACTACTTTGAAATTCTTGTTTCTTATTGCTATACGTTTTATTCGGATTTCTTTTTTATACTCTGGGATGCACCATTTGCAATAGCGTTGAAAATTTGGTTAATTTTATTATGCTACGAGAGTAGGTTCACATTCATATACATACCACGTGTAAATAGGGTTCTAATAGTGAGTGCTGGTTTGTGTGTGTGTGATCTATATGAAAACTTATTTTACTTTTGAGGAGTAGACGGAGATTAATGATATTTTCTTAAGCGTTTCTTAGATTTGTAGGATCGAATATTTTGAGGTTTAGGTGAGATATGGCTTTAAAAGGGTATTTGCGTGTATAACAGTGTTTCAAGAACGGTTTATTTAAAACAACACAATACGTTGCGTTGTTGTGAACAGACATGTAAAGAATCGTATCATTTTGCATCCACTATTCATTTGTTTTTACATTCAAACGCATGTGACATCATAAACAAACGGTTACTTTGGCGAGAATCCGTTCATTTTAAATTGCGAATATGAAATTCGTTGAATATAGAAACAAGTAAAAATGACAGCTGAGTTAACCGTAGCCTTTTCTGAGTGTAGAAGTGTGGCTGATTCCTCAGTGATTCATGTTTCCATACTGACTCGTTTTTGAGTGCATTCGTAAGTGAGTAGTATTTTGTAGACAGAATCCCTAGGTTTAAACATAACTGTTTGAATATGTAACTGGTATAAATATGGAGAAAAGGTTTTTTGTTACAGATAAACGTAAAAGTGTTCCACAAATCTCTAAAGGTTGCTATTTATCCAACTGATTATTTATATCACTGAGTCAAAAACGGGCTTAGTCACCGATTCTATTTTTTTTTCTTGATTTGTTTCTGTCGATCTTGTTTTCAGTACTGCGTACCAATGCTACCAACGCCAAGAAGGCAGCTTCCACACCTGGACCATCATCAACTTATGGACCGGGGACCAACGGCTTTCGTTAGTTTCCACCGGTTGCTTAGGCTGTGTTCCATTTGGAAATTTTTCACTTAGATTTGACACTTCGAAAATAAATTAAGATGTTCGAAAATCCCCCTGTTGTTGGTCGGCCGATTTCCGAGAAATCGTTTGTCAAAATTGATGCCTTGTCTGTCAGAAATAAGTCTGCTGGAATAGCAGGCTTATTTGAAAAAAATTAATCTGTCAAATTTAAGTGAAAATTCACCAATTGGAACACAGCCTTGGATAGCACGGTTAATCGACAACTTTCCATCTGTCATATTTTAACCAATAGTTTTTTAAAATCCACCAAATGGTTCAGAGCCTAAATATTTGTTGATCACTTCTTTCGTTTACAATCGGTTTTGCACTCGATAGAGAGTTATGTCCCATGATATCCCAAGCTAACAGTTCTGACCCAGGCCATCCCAAGTTGACGTTTCCATGCAGCGCCTACATCAGGCGAGGCATCATCCCAAACTACTCAACACTTCATCATCATAAATTTCAACCTGAATCCTAGTACGTAACAATTAGATGGAAGACATATGGTGAGACATCATCACAACCAACTCAGCACTCTTCCATCCTCATCGTAATTGATAGCAACTTGCAACCTGGATCCTGGTGCGTGACAACTAGATGGAAGACATCGCGCCGACATCAACTGTTCCCAGTTGACCTCATCTATTTAGCATAGATGTTAGGTTGTTAGATGGTCACAGGTAGATCGAGTAGATTACGTGGATCGTGGAATGAAAATAAGCTATTTAAAAAGTTCATTATGAAAATAAATCCACAAGTATAGATATTTTTAGCATTCTTTCAATTTCTTACCTAGAGATAAACTAGCCAATAGGCTAAAAATCTCTACAATAAAGAATTTAAAAAAAAAATCTTGCCTGCTTCGTCCTACTGATTTCAATTCCAAGGTTCAATTGAGTCGATGTGTAGAGTCAATTGTTTGAAAGAATTTACACTATTTCAGCAATATGTTAGCAGTATGTTTTGGTGGTGCTGGCACGATTCAATGTTTGGTTGTAAATCAAAACCGAAAGTTGTATCCAGTTGAGTTAGAGTCAAGTAGAGTAAAAGCCCTCTAAAATACTAGCAGTGACAAATTCTTCGGAAGGACAGTGAAGTAGTGCCTATCGTGATAATTTATCAAAACTGAAGAATGGGTAGAACCCCAACGAAGAGGGAAATTGTTCAGACATAAAAAAACAAAGAAACGATAGTTAATCAAGAAGCATCAGTGAGCAAAGGAAGCAGGAAGAAGACGAAGTTCAAGAAGGTTCATGCTGACGAAGTACACTGAAGTATTTTTACACGTTTTTTTACGCGGTTTTTTTACACGGTTTTTCGCGATTAACACAGTACGTTTTTAACAATTTACCGACAACGATACAACCTATAGACTTGATTCCAATCACACTATCCGTTTTAAGCTATAGGTAATCGAATGGCCTACTTAAAAAAAACCACAATTTTTGGTGTAAATACATACATTTTTAAAATATGTCTATATGGACCATAGCATGCTATAATTACAAATGGCATCAAAATCCGATTTTTTAAAAACATTTAAGCATGCGAAAAATCAAAATCTCGGAACAACGTTTGAACCCAACCTGGTCTATACAAGGTGTGGAGATCTAGCCCTCTCGTATGTGTTGGTAGAGGGAAAAATGTATATATTGCAGAGAGGCTGGTCACGACGTTAGTAAATTTGCGAAATATGAAATTCAGCAAATCCTTGCTAAGTTTGCATGATGATAGCGCTTGTATTTTTATGATATCTGCTTTCTTGAAAATGGACAAAAACTCACCGGCAGGTGGTTTTGTTGTGGTATACATTTTGATAATATAATAATCAATAAATTATCTCAACATTCAGCGGAAGAACGATCATAAATTTTGGTTTCATACAGAAATTCTATAATTCATAATAAATTTCCTATGCAAACGCTGATTGAAAAAAAATGCTATGACGTGACTATGAGCGTGTTTGAGCGTACGAAAGAAGCGAATCGTGCGAAGCCGAATGGAAGCCGAGTGAAAAACGAACTACACTGTGAATTTTACATAAAGCCAATTCCACAAATTGTATAGATCAGGTTGGTTTGGACCTGGCAGCGTTAAATGCCAACCAAGGAGACTGGTGGAAGCGACAACTACACCATAAAGTAACTCCGTTCCACTTTTTTCCTATTTTTCAAAGGCGTAAAACTGCCCAGTGACTAGTGTAGGGAAAATAACAAGATCAAAACTCACCAATGAGTATAATCTTATTTGATTATCGTGAACAAAAATCAAGAAGCAAACAACCGCGGATGATATTACAAGCTGTATCACAGAAACTCTGATATCATACTGATAAAATTCATCAGCTACAATTCTCACCAAACTGGGGTGAGAGTTTGAGAATCAAAATTTTTGCTATACACCCGAACACGAACCGAAGCTTCCATCACTGCTGGCAGTCGTAGCTTCGTGTCTGCCATTTGCGACGAGTAGCGAGAGCAGGCGTTGAAACAGTTGACGTTTTTTACTACACTCGATTCGTTGTCGTGCGCGACAGTCTGTTTGTATTCGAACACTCATGCTCTACCGTCGTCTCTCTCACACAACACGAGCGGTAGAATAACATTCGAGCTAAAATAAAATTATCAAAATAGCTATCATATGACATGTGTGATTTCTTTGTAATTCCTCAATTTGGTGTAAATCAAACCATTTCTGATCAGAAATATTATTACTAGGACATCATTGCTTGCTATTTTCAGAATTCACACAAGCACACCATCAGCAGGTCTTATTTTGAGAAAAACTAAAATACATACATTCGTGACAGTATGACAGAGCCTGTCATACGACATTTTAGTTTGGTACTGTACTATGATAGCTTGTTTTGCAAGTGTCGGAGGCAAAGGCAGTCAATTATCACAGAAAATGTGTCGACTACCGTGACCGCTTACAAGACTGAGCGAGAGATAGCCAACTATGCTTTCTCTTTCTTAGAAAACGATGTGCAACGGAGTCATTTTGTGTTGAGTCAACTCGTAGCTATAATTTTACATGTTCTGAATAGTCTCGCAATATCAAAAGAGCCGATCGCAAATCACAATATGGTGGATTTGACGCTTTTCACTGTGAAATCGTTCACCGACGTCAGTGATGAAGCTGATTTACAAATCTGTCGGTAAAAATGTTTACCGTTTTCGCTTCATTGAAATAAAATTCCCGAAATTTGATCATTTTATTTACTGTTCTCCGTATTAAAGCGAGGAAATACCGAACTCAGGATCTCTGATTAAGGATGCTGATAAAATTAAGGTTATCAAAAGCTGGTATTTATCACGGAATGAGAAGAAACTTAAAGCGTTCCTTGAAATACTCGGATACTATCGGCGCAATTTTACGAAAATTACTATGCCGCTTGCAGTCAATTACCAAACATAGGTATTGTATTAACAATATGGTCCACTCTTTCGTTTTCTCAGAGACACGACTTTCAGACAATACTGGTACCCTTACGTCAAGAAAAGCAGCAAATGTATCTCAAAAATTTTACGCAAATGCATCCAAAACTTCATCGAAGGAGTGTCACCAAACTTGTTTTAAAAATTATTATCGTATTCCAATGGGTGTCTACACATTTTGCCAACATGCCAAACTTTGTTCCCCTATTGTAATAAAAGAAATAAAAATTTAATTTTTCTTGTGTGTCACCATAATAATCGAACTGAGCCCAATTTTCTACAAATTTCATTTGCTATTTACTCCATAATTTCCATCCCTGATGGCTGATACAAATATTATTTTTATTTTATGTCCTACATCACTGAAATAGGTCGATAATAAATTAATAAATTAGTTAATTATAAAAGCAATTGTGCAGTGTTACGATAGAGCGCAGAGTAAATGGCGGGTTTAAATATTGCTGATTTCATGCACCACGGTTCTTCAACGTTAGTAAACAAAGCCCTTGAGTACTCAATTTTGGCATCGTGTATAATAATATGATACTGAACCTAAAATGGTCAAACGATAGCAATTTTCGATTATAAAATCCAATAGACCTAAAACCGGTAAATCGAGCGCAGTCTATAATTTCATGGAAATATATTGCAAGTCTAAACGAAGTGTAAAAGAAAAGCCCACTCTCACATATCAATAACATGAAACACTGTCATACTAGTTAAAATACGCAATTCTGCACGAATCCAAGTTCCAGTGATTAACCTATCTACTGATCAATGTTAGACATTAAATGCGATGATACCGACGGAAATGCTACTAGTGTAATGAAGAGTCCATTCCTAAAATATATATTACATAATCACACCTTTTCATATCACTTAAAAATCTATTCATTTTCCCACTCAGTATTACTTAAAAACCGTTCTTCTCTTTAGGTATTATGCATGAGCTGCAGTGAAACTAAGCTCTTACTGTTCTACTAAGTGCTGTCGATGAAATCATTGCTTATAAATTGCGTATAGTAGTTTCATCCCCTAACGATGAAGATGTCCTCTTTTCGGCTTGACGGTTAACAGTATCGTTATTTGTTTGACTAGGTCCATTTCATTCGGTAGTAAGTTAAATGTAAAACATAAAACAGAGATCATACCTGCATTGCAATTCTGCAGATGTCAGCTGAAAGAGTACCTACAACTGATGTCAAAATTTCGATGACTACGAAAATCTGTGTGATGCCGCATACAATAGCAACGAAGGTCTCTGGCATCTTTATGGATCAGTTGCGATTGAAGTTAGGAATGGCGAGAATCGTAGTTCTTCACTTTGTCCGGTACGGCTGCTTTTTCGACGGGCACCAACTGGTATAGTTCGCCTAGTGTTTTCACGTACACTAGCTTGCGCCAAAATTTGGAACTGTAATTAGAAAAAGCAAATTTGGTTGTAAGCTTGATTATAGCTCTTGTTCTTTCTCTTATTTTACAAGAACTTTACTACTCAAACTGTCGAGTTAGAGCGAATCAAGGACCTATCGATTGGGAATGTTTTATACAGGTGTACACTTAAATTTTTCACCAAAAAGACACCACCGAGCAGCTCGGCATTTTATTTTGTGAAAAACTTGGAGGGCAAATTCCATGCAGCACCATATTGAACACTGTGGTGAAATATTTCAGAACTTTGCCCAAATGACGTATATCATGCATTGTATGAAACTGAAACTGTAATCATGATTTTATTATTTCATGCTTGAAGTTTACAATTTACATAGTTGGAAATGTTAAAGTCTGATATTTGACGTTAAGCATGGACATTTTATACGATAGATGATGAGATGAAAGTAGAGAGTTGATAGTTCCGCCATAGTACAGCAGTGTGAAAATTGTATATAGAAAGTAGAAAGCGAATAAAGGACAATTTTGAGGAAGGTACGATTCGGGTTGATCATCCCCTTTAACAAAATCCCCCATTGAGGAGAAATGGTGAGTAGCAGCACCTCCCCTACCTCTTCATGAAAACGTTAAGTTGTCGATGACAGGAGCACATACAGTGGTAGAAGCAACAATAACTGCAATTTCCAAACCTAGATGTCTAGATGTCTACTTCAGACTTGAGGTGACTTGAGTGTGAAACAATCGATAGAACTGTTTCCGCACATCGGAGATACATGAACAAATAAGTGATCCTCCCCCTCACCATCCCTCCTCAGCGGGGGAGTTTGGTTAAGGGGATGATCAACCCGATTCGTACCTTCCTCAAAATTGTCCGTTGCTCGCTTTCCTCTCTACAATACTACCCGAATAGAAATTGTAATGTAGGAAACATCAGCAGACATCTTCAATACATTAAATTTTAACGTGTATTGCTGTACCCTTAATGTATTCAGGCTTCAGTGTGACGTCCTAGTACATAAAAATACATTAGCCTCAAACGTTACATCAGAATCAAACGTCTTGACGATGTAAAATTTGACATCAGAATACATCCAATGACAACAGAACCAAACGTTACATTAGAATCAAACTTCATCACGATGTAATTTGTTGCATGGATAAAACATCAGAATACATCCAATGACAACAGAACCTAACGTTACATTAGAATCAAACTTCATCACGATGTAATTTGTAATTTTTGACGTCAGACCGACATTAGAATGGCAAAATTTTGTTCCGAAATTTCTGATGTATACACCATGTTACGTTGCTTAAATACAACTAAATCATAATGTTTTCTAATGTTTGACATCAGGCATACATTTGATTTCGATGCTGATGTAGACATCAAAATCAAACGTTGGGCTAATGTAAATTTCTATTCGGGTACAATACAATTTTCACACTGCCTTACTATAACGGAACTATCAACTCTATACTTCCATCTCATCATCTATCGTATAAAATGGCCACTTTAAGTCTGATATTTGACGTTAAGCATCTCCAACTATGTAAATCAGGAGTATTTTATATTCCTCTGAGCTCTGAGCACGAGCTACATTGCAAAGGCTGTTTGTCATGAAAAAAAGGAAGAAGATTATATCATTTTTGCTTTCTATTCCGCTTGTCATTTTGTGATTAGGCGATATTTTTTATTCCTTGATCACGCCTAAATGTATACATCTCCTAGATGAACATCGATTATCAACCAATGATTTACGTGTATTTTGAGAAATTATACCGATTGGATATCCGTAAAACTACGCAAAAAACAATTTTAATTGCTATTTAAACTAACTTTTGATTATTTACGTGCCACATACATTTTTGACATGCTAAATCATGCTCGAATATGACCAATTTCCAATACATTTTTTGAATTGAATTTTTTTTTTCGAAGGATGAAATCACATTTATATTTACTTCTCCAGCATACATGATGCAATTGGCTCATATTGTAGCATCATAATGTGTCCTCCAAATATACATGATTTAGAATATCTTTGAATCTTAAAATTGGGAGGATCCACCAGTGTATATATTAGGCTGGTTCAAAGTATCGATTTTGCTCCACCAATCTCATTCTCATCTAAATCAGATCCTGAAAATTTTCCCAAAATTTGAGCTCATTTGGTTGCAATCTCATACTGCACTAGCTCTTTGAAGTTTATATGGGAAAAGTGAACTTATTGTTCATACGATCAGAATAGATAATGATTACCATGTTTCAACTAGTAGTCTTTTGCAGTCATATGAATCGTGAGGTAGGAACTAGTGAGGACTAAAGGTAGGTATCACGCATATTCCAGGTTGTTGACCTATTATTTTGCAGCCCATACTTTGAGGGGTGCACGACGTTAGGCATACGGTCGTTAGGCATACGGACGTTAGGCATACGGACGTTAGGCATAATGTACGATAGGCATAATGGACGTTGGGCATAAAGGACGTTAGGCATAATGGACGTTAGGCATAATCTACCGGATGAATTCCAGAAGGATGATAATGGAGACCGTCTATTGATTGCTGACTTCGGTGACAATAATGAAAGAGCCTTAATTTTTGGAACTCATGAAAACTTGCGACGTCTTGGACAGGCAAAGTATTGGGTTACCGATGGTACGTTTGCCACAGTTCCTTGTTTGTTTCGGCAACTCGTCACTGTTCATGGAAGTATCGCTCCCTCACATCAGCAGACGGTTCCGCTAGTTTTCATTCTTATGACAACAAAATCAGAATCGTTGTATCGAAAAGTATGGCAGGAAATCCTGGAAGCAGCAGGTATGTTTTTTTGTTATTGAATGAAAAACCACAGAATTAACCATTCTTGATTTCATGAGCTGTTCTTTGGCATCATATTTTATTCAACCTTGGCTGTTTTTTTGTTATTGAATGAAAAATCACAGAATTCACCATTCTTTATTTCATGAGCTGTTCTTTGAGGAAAACCTTTTCGTCTTTGACTTTTGCAATATGTGTGTTAGAATATATTACATTAAATGTGTGATTTTTTTTATTTCTAGATGCGATTGATTTCAAGATATAGTTCAAAACTAAGCTGAGTTTTCATTGTAAGATTACTTAACCACTATCGCTACTTATCATGGATCTAAGTAAATATGTAGATACGTCACTTATTATATGATAAATAATGGATTCCAAACTGTGCTTATTAAATAAACTATGTTTGTTTAACTTGTATCATTTTTTATTCAACGCTAAGCCTAATTTAAGCATTGTTTACAGGTTTACAGGTTAAGCAGGTTTCTAGAGTTGCACAACAGCAAGGTATTTTATGCCCAACGTCCATTATGCCTAACGTCCATTATGCCTAATGACTTTATGCCTAACGACTTTATGCCTAACGTCCATTATGCCTAACGTCCGTATGCCTAACGTCCGTATGCCTAACGTATTTATGCCTAATGGGGTACACTCATACTTTGGGTATGTACACGCAGAAAAATGGATTTTTGTTTCAGGGCCTAATGTATTTTGTTATTGATTCAAACATATTGTATCACTATTTCAACAAAACATGTTTTTGAATCAAAAAAATGGTTTTTAGAATCAACAAACAGATTATTGACTCTACAACCGGTTTCTTGATTCAAAAATATTTTTCTTTGAATTAACCGAATAATATATTTGAAACAATGTCTAAAATATATTAGGCCCTGAGTCAAAAATATATCCATTTGAACTTAAAAACCATTTCTCTGCGTGTAATCATGAATTCCAATAGGATTGCATGGGGAGTGAATTTTAAGAATAATTCCAAAGATCTGGACCTGAAGAAATTCAAGTTTTGAGGATAATTCTAAGTAGATAGTGAGAAAACCTTCAAGTGAAAGTAGAACTAAAGGTATTTAAAAAAGGAACAATGGGGATTTCAAGAAGAGTTCTAGTGTAGTGGTAAGTGTGATTATCTTTCACCTCAGAAGGCCTGGGTTCAATCCCAGTCGGCGCCGCCGAGGTGTTCTGAGGCATAACATCTCTAATCACGCCTTCCTTCGAAAGGGAAGTAAAGCTGTTGGTCGCCGGTTCATGAGTTGTTGGGTCTATAGGTAGGGTCCAGGTGTAGGAGCTGCCTACCTGGCGTCGGTAACCCAGTATACAAATTCATAAACCACAAACAACGTAAATCGTATTCCCAGGCACGTAAATCGTTATTCCCAGGCATCGTTCACCCATTTATCGTTTATTTCAAATATTACTAATTTCGCGAATCTCCTATCACAGTCGCTGGCGGATCATTTTGTCGTTTGTACATTCTCATGAACTTGTATGCAACATTGTTTGCGTCATAGCTAGCAAGCTTATTTGTCGCGAATATATAGATATTGTTAGTGAGATTTGTGATGATAGTTTAAAGATCCAGATTGATTAGGAAATCATTGTTGGTATTAAGACCAGCGGTCAATAACGTAGATGTACCAGTCATGGCTATACGTTCCTGTTATGGTGTGGTCCCATTATGGCATATGAGGTTTTCATCGTTCTGACCCACGGCTTTATTTAATATCTTAAATGTTTAAAATTTCGTCCGTAACAAATATTATAAATTTCAATGATGGATGATTATTCGAGGGGTACCCTGTCGATTTTTTCTTAAGGATTTTTAATGAAATAGGATTAATAAAGCCTTCAATTTAATTGTCTAAGGGATGATTAAAAAGGTCCTTCCTTCGTTAACGAATGATATAAGGACTCCTCGATAATGGGCGTTTAACTATATATTGATTGCTAAGGGATGCCTTATATACAGCAACATAATAGTATAATATAATCAGTATCGATCAAGATTTCCCAACTCACCTAATGAAAGGCCGAGCCATCCAAACGACTGATTTCAGCCAAAATGTCGGATGCACCATGTAAAGATTTTTCAAGCTCTTCCGCAACCGTCTATCAAGCAGCTGATAACACCTAGAAGATGTAAAAAGAAAACATACAAAATTAAGAAAACCATACTAATGTACTCTAATTAAATCACTTACTTCTTAAGCCACGGAAATGGGGGCACATTGCTTCTGCTGGAACCTCCGTGCAAGTAGACAAGTACATAGTCCTCTGTTACTAACTGCTCCAGAGTTTTTACCACATATAAAAACAAATTATTCATTACATAATGGTAATCCGCCCGAGAACGATCAGGCAAATGGCACGCACTGAACACCACTATAGCATTGTGCCCACCGGATTGCAGATAACCTCCGTGGGATAGCACCCGTTTATATGGTTCAATCACCTTCATATCTATTTCACGTGTTTTTCCATCTGGCAGTGTAATTTTCTGCCAATTTCTAATATCACGGGCCTCGTCACGAGCTGAATACTGTGGTAATGGTGCATTACTTCCACTATGACTCTTAGGCGTTCCGGGTACTTCCAAAAAATCCTCATCGATGTCCACATTGAAGCCATTATCATCCAAAATCGACGAAGATGGACTCAACGACACTAGATTTTGTTGTAAATCGTCAACACTATGATTGGAGATCGTTTCTTCCAATGAACTTATGTCATCCACCAGCAAATCGGTAGACAAGGGAACCTTCCTTCGCTGGTGCAGCTTTGGTGAGATTGAATTGTGTTGGAACGATTGCTGCAGCTGAGAACTCGACTGTGATTGCACTAAGGCTACCGATTGGAAGGTTGGCGTAACCGACGCTTGAAACTGCGACAAATCCTGCTCTGATCCACTGCTCAAAAAATCCTATAAGTGATAAGCAAGAAAATATATATTACTTAACTGCCACGTTGTATCCCAAATTGTTCGGACAGTTTCAATAAATCTCTAACATTATGACATGGAAAATCTAGC
Source organism: Ochlerotatus camptorhynchus (assembly GCF_037179485.1). Lineage (NCBI taxonomy): Eukaryota > Metazoa > Arthropoda > Insecta > Diptera > Culicidae > Ochlerotatus > Ochlerotatus camptorhynchus. The sequence continues at coordinate 3,890,409 of NW_027040524.1, forward strand.
TGAGCTAACTCATTTTTTTTATATGTGAACTCAGCAACAACTCCAGATAATCTGTAGCAGTTGTATACGGAAACGAATACCATGGTAGAACGTACCATATCAGAGGGTTAAATTATACACAATGTACCTACGTGTTTCAACTGAAAATAAGGCATGCTAGGCAATAATTGCAATCATTTTGACGTAGGACTACGTATTTGATTTCTATATGGGGGTACACTTTGTGAAAACCGAAAATGGAACATGTAACAAATTAAGAAAGATTTTGAACGGTTATAACTCAGCTTCCCCTGGTCCAATTTCAATAATTTTATCACCAATCGATCAGAAATATGGCTACGCATCGATAACAATGCTTCCAAATGTTGATTTTTAACAAAAAAACTATTGAAAAACTGGGAAATGTCCAGCATTGTCCAAAAGCGTCGAATTAACTAACAAATCCACCAATTACCTACATGCATATGCTGCTTCCCCAGCACAGTCGTCAGAGAGTAGTAAGTGGACGAAACAAGTCGAAGTGGCATTCCCCTCCGATCTTCGGGCGCGTGCGAATAGGGAGCATGGAATTGCGTAATATTTTGCACACTCATCGCCATACTCAGAACCACACGCTCCCAACGACCACACCACTGTGTGGTGGTGTTCGGTCGTCGAAATTAGTAGCAGCAGTAGCAGCAGTAGCAGTCCTTTCGGCGTGTGGCGTTGAAAATTGTTCTCCAGTAACAACGAAAGGCAACGAGCTGCAGAGTCCACATAAGCAACCATCAAAGGAGGAAGAAGCTGCACCGCTATGCTATGGATCGGAATCAGTAGCTCTTTGTGAGTCGCTGTCGTCATCTATGCCAAGCGTGTCACCCTCGCTCCAAACGACATACAGCTCGACAGCCTCATCCGTATTGAGCACCCAGCTCAGAATTACTCAACCATCACTACAAAACGGTCCTTTTCAGGGCCACCAAAAAATTGTTATAGAGTATTATTTGGACATTGGTCAAGGACATCAGTTCCCGCAAGCAGCTAGCTATCAAGGCTCAACCTGTCTATAGAAGGTATGGAATTGTAGGCCTGAATATATTGGTGCAATTAGTTTTTCCTCGGCTCATTCCGCACGATTCTTTTCTTTCGTTGAATCAATCACCCTTATAGTGATGTCGAAAAGAGTGTTTCAATCGGCGATTACATATGAAATTTAATGTGGACTATAGAATTTTTTGTATGTTACCAAAATTTATGAATGGTTTGCCACTAAATGTTGAGATAATTTATTGATTATTGAATTATCACACTGTATACCATGGGAACAGAATTTGTGAGAAGTGGGAATAATTTGCTTTGGGTGTATATTCAGTCCACACACACTAATCCAGCATTTAGTTGTTCGGTATTTTTTTGTACTGGGCTTACACGGTAAAATGAAATATTTACTGAAAATTCAGTTTAAATCTGGTGAATAACCGACGTTCTGTAAAACATAAACTGAACTTCGGTATCGTTTGATGCAAAATACTGTACACAGAATATTTATTTACTGAGAAAGTCGGTAATTTCCAAATATTCGAGATTTCACTAAAAGTCAGTAAAAATAATTACTGTGCACAAAGTAGTCTTTATTTTTTACCGACTGGTCAGCAAAATAGCCACCTTGTTTTACCGACCACGAATTGTAAAACTCTAACCTGTCAATTTTATTCCCGCCGTAATTTTAGCTTCAGTAAAATTCGGGAGCAAGTGTTTAAGCGCGCAGTTCTGATAAAATTTGAATTACATCATGAATTATATCATGACGGAACTGAGTAAGCTTTGGTGCAACAAAGTGCTAGTGGCTTATCCGAATACGTTGAAGTATGTTACTAACGGTAATTTAAGTTTTTAAATGTAGAATCAATGCAATTGATAACTAATGCCTATTTTCACAGACACCATACGGGCATTGGGAATCATCCGATTGAAGAATCCAAGCAGAGGAAAGAAGCGAAGCAAAGATGACGACAAGAGCTCATCCAACGATAATCCATTGGCTGGAATCGTTGAATGGATTCAAGTACGTATAGTGCATGATTTAGCTATGGCTTGTGACCAAATTATTTTCAATTCATTTAGATGGATGACCCTATACCAACATTGAACCATGAAACTCCTACACTTTACGTCCGTGGAAAATTCCCTGAAGACAACACCGATGGAATTATCTCCTGGAAGAACGTCACTATTCCTTTGAAAAGGAATTTCTTGGAATGTTTTCATATGCTGTGCATGTCGTTGACTGTCTTCAACGTAGATTGTCGATCAAGCGACAAGCAATTTTTTGTATTCATTAAGTCAGTTTTTATGGGGGTGGGAAACATAACAACTACGGGCGAAAAGTTTCTCCGTAGTTTGGAATGATTTTATGAGAAAAATAAAATGCAATTAACATTGTAATAAATGATTTTCCTCCTGGCCATCTTATTATTATTGAAATTAATTAGTTTCATTTCTCCTGACAAAACTTTTAATGTAACTGGGTAACACGGTACAATAATGAACCAAATAACTGTATTGTCAGTTAAATTGCAGCAAAATAAACAAAAAAAAAATACTGGGTTTTCCAGTATACGCAACTCGAACCAATTACTGAATGAACAGTTATTTTTGACAGATTGACTTTACGGACAGTTCGGTAATGCAAATTATGTCTGTGATGATTACTGGGCGATCCGCAATTCAAAAACCCAGTAAAATTTTACTGACTCCAGTAATCTAAAGTTAGTGTGCAGAAAGCCAATAAAATCAAATTTGTGAGAAAATTAGCTCTCACGAGTTCAATCTCCATGTCCTCCTTTTTCAATATTTTTTCTACATCCTCCTTTTGCCCGAAAATGTCCTCCTTTTTAAACCTTGCAATTTTTCCAGTAACATATTCATAAAATTGTTTTCAAAGAGCGTTGTTTGCAGAGCTTATTTGATGGTGGTACTAGGAGTATACTACAGCTGTCAACCCCCCTACATTTATAGGCTGTGATTCATTTGGTGAATTTTAACTTATATTTGACAGATGGAAAATTTACAAATAAACCTGCTATTCTACCAGACTTATTTCAGACAAACCAGGAATCAATTTCGACAAAAAAAATCTCGAAAATCAGACAACAACAGAGGGATTTTCGAACATTATAATTTATTTCACTAAAATTTGATATTTCGAAAATAAATTATAATGTTCAAAAATCTCTCTGTTGTTGAAGGTGTTTGTCAAAATTGCTTCCTGGCTTGCCAGAAAAAAGTTTGGTGCAATAGCAGGTTTATTTGAAAATTTACTATCTGTCAAATTTAAGTTAAAATTCACCAAATGGAACACCGCCACACAGATTGAATGTGATTGACGGCACCATGTATTCGATTTTGACGTTCTGGTTCTATGGGATTTTAGGTATTTTGTTTAGTCCACTGCCATACTGAGACCGAAGAGGCATACTGAAATCGAATGTAAGGAATAATATCAATAATAGGAATTCTTTCGTATAGAACGCTAATCACGCCTTTTCGCTCCCACTATGGCAGCGGCCTTAGAGTCCTATGCTGAATCAATGGTAAAATTAACGTGTTGCTTAGATGTTCCATGTTGGTTTCTATCAGTGATGACATGTATTATGATTTTTATAAATGATAAAAGTTGGTATGGTTTTAAGGCTGTAAAGTAGTAGTTTTCATGCAAATCAGCTAGACTAGATCATTTCCAAGTATCAAAAATGAATTATGAAGGCTAGCTTGATGCATTTTTCATAAGTATAACGAGAAGATAAATTGAATTGGAAATCTCAATTGAACCTTTGCAAATCATGAATTCTCGCGCAACACGAGAAAAAGGCCTATCATTGTTGATCGATGCTCTTCATAGATTTTCTCTTTCTTCCTTTTTTTTCTTTACCCGACTGCAAATGAATTTCCCATTCAGTGTATTGTTTCAGGCGCAGGTTAACATCATTTTCTGTCGAACTGTGCGGCGAGCTTAGCGAGAAATTCGTTTATGTTGCCTTGATAAACCAAAGAGAAAGTCGATAAAGAGAATCGACTAGCGAGGATAGGCCCTTTTCAAATGTTACGCGAGAATTTTGTGATAGCGCACATAAACGTTTGATAAAAACTCATTGTCCTCATTTAATGTTAAGAAAAGGAATCATTGTCCTCCTTAGTCTCCAAACCTTAAATGAAATGTCCTCCACACTTAGAAAAAATCATGTAAATTTAGGTGCTCTGAGACTGACATATACGAGCGTCAATTTTGACATAAAAATGAGTCATAACAGACGCGCAATTCATTTCAATCAAACGTACTTTTCGTCGAGTAACGAACTTTTCAGTCTCGGAGCACTTAATTTTACATGAAATAATTGTTTACGTCTGATCCTTTATGTCAAAGATGGATTCCGTCACGTGTAAAATTAGTTATTTCTAAGTGTGTCCTTTTCAAGTTTTTGATATGGTAACCCTTCTACTTTTTACCATGCCTTAATCGACTTCATTTTGTAGTACTTTTTACAAACTTATTTGCGCATAGCAAAAAACTGTAGTAGAAATTGAAAAATCCAAGTATATGCACGCCACCGAGGAGCTATACTCGTAGCGGTCATCAGATCATCTGTCAAATTGCATGTATTTTCAAGTTTGTGATAAGAAAACTATTTTTTACGTTTTATTGTAATTGCTTTATTCAATTGCAGATAGCAAATATGAACAGAAAACTAGCATCGGAAAGAATGACAAGTAAATCCTAATTTTTAAATGTAAACATATTGAGATTTCTTTGCAATCTCAAATAATGTTAACAATGTTTTTACAGGATTAAAACTGAGAATGCAATCCTATGGGATCATACCATCAGAGATTGAATTAAATCAAATTAATTTTCAGTTTGAGGTGAGCTGTTAGAACAATTTTACATATTGAATCAATCAAAACAATATATTGTTCCATCCGCAGGATCTTCCCTATAGTTGAACCCGCAACAAAACCATTAGCAGGAAATCATTAAAAAAAATTAAAAATTTAATTAAATCATAGAAGTAATTTTAAGATGGTTTTGGTTTACATGTCATGTAAAATTCCTTATTGTTTGCTGTGTAGGGCAGATTCATGGCGGCAAATTCTGAAATTAATTTATTTACAAATCCATCATTTCATCTCGCGAATGAAATTATACCTACTCTTACCACAAATGCAGCAATTTCGAATTTCTTTTTATTGCCTGGGATTCCATCTCAGCAATTGATATTACTAGTGGTATTATTCAGTGTTCACGCGAATAAATACTAACATTTAAACATTAAAAAACTTTCAATGTACATGAGGATGAAGTTTTTCTATTTGCAATACGGTTGTCATTAGTTTTTTCACGTATTCAGAAATATACCATAGGGGAAATGACTCTAATGTAGGCCTATGGATCTAAAATTGGGCCCATCGCTTAAAATCTGCTATTTATCAATTTTATCTAGATGAACGCGTCATTGGGACAGTACTAATGGACATTTTTACATCCATTTCCCCTATGCATGGTATTTTAAAACATTTTTTTTTATTTGTTTTACGTCGATCTTGTTTTCCGTGCTGACCAATGCTACAGAACGCCAGGAAGGCAGCTCCCACACCTGGAATCTACCTATCGACCAACGGCTTTACTGGGATTGAGCCTATGCCTGCTGAGGTGAGAGGTAATCACACTTACCACTACACCACTGGCACCGCTAAAACATAAAATGTAATCAGCAAAAGAAAAACGTCAGTGCTGTGGGTTTGACTCTACTACAAAAATCGAATCTTGAAATGGGAGAAGCGAATTGCATACCACCCAGGCTAATTGAGGTATGGTTTATTTAACTGCAATAAATAGTGGTTTCTACTAGTAGATTTCTGATTTCAGTGTGGTAATTTAAAAACAATACGGTAAAGGTTACTTCAATTGACGATATATTCGAGGATATATTTACTATTTTGTGACATACTAAAAATAAACACGGGTTGCTTGCCAAGCCTACTAGATATTTATTTTCAGTGTATTTTCGCGCGGCTTAAGGACAAGGTTGAAAGAATCCAACAATGACAGTTGTCATTGCTGACTTTCCTTGTAAAATCAAAACAAACGAACGTGTCCAATATGTTCTTATCGATGCGTTAGGACTGTATCGAAAATAATTTGTAGATATTATTTTTTTTCTTTCCAAATCGTTTCTTACATGAAAAATATTTTAAAACGAAAAAATGTTCTTCAAATATGTATGTAATGTACACAAAATAAATAAAAGAAACATACTTTTAGGTACTAAGGGAAACAGCCCTATTGTTGCGGTACGTTAGCAGCGTTAGAAGCCTATTGTTGTGTATGGAGACCTCCATACACAACAATAGGCTTATAACGCTGCTAACGTACCGCAACAATAGGGCTACTTCCCCTATTATGATCTTCGATTTTGCTCCTCGTATACATTTTAGACAGTGTGACAAAACAGGTTTTTCGCACTTTTTGTATTGCGCATTTTGCACCAAAGTAGACGCCTGCGCTGAAAATAATCCCCCAGATTTTATCTCGCTCATGCCAGTAAACATAAAAATTAGCCATTCTCAATGTAATATAATGCTACATTTTACAATTGGATATCATATTGACATTCTAGCTGTGATTGAACTTTGAAAATTAAAATTTAATTTTTCAGTGCAGGAGTCAACTTTGGCCACCACTCACTCTTTTCAGGCATAACATTTGATAACGGCACAAAAGCATTTGTAAACAAACTTTCTAATGCCCTTTACACGCGAACCAAAGTACGCTCACGCAAACCAATACCACTTTCGGAAAGGTGATAGTTGCCCCTATCCGATGATGTTGTTGGCCCAATTAGGCATCGTGCACAAATTACGTAACACATGAAGGGGGAAGGAGGGGGTATTGGGAAATGTTGCGTAACAAATTGTCCAAAGCTTAGCGGCGCCGGTTTTGTAGTGGTAAGCGTGATTACCTCTCACCCCTGCAGGCCTGGGTTCAATCCCAGTCGGCGCCGCCGAAATGTTCTGAGGCATAACATCTCTGATCACGCCTTCCTTCGGAAGTGAAGTAAGGCCGTTGGTCCCCGGTTCATGAGTTGATGGGTCTATAGGTAGGGTCCAGGTGTGGAAGCTGCCTCCCTGGTGTCGGTAGCATTGGTGCTCAGCACGGAAAACAAGATCGACGGAAAACAAATTAAGGAAAGTTCATTTTTAGACCATCACAAAAGTCGCAAAAATCGACAATTTTATTTTGTTTTCCACTCAATTGTGATAATAAATATATATTCACAAGTAAATTTTCTGACACACTAGAAACAATTTCAAACTTTCACCATCTACTGATTTTTTTGAAATTCACTCTACATTATTGTTGGTATTCTCATGAAACCTCGCACTTCAGTTTATTCTATGTATAAAATACTCTTGTTATATTCATAACAGTTTCTTTGGTAATTTCTTCAGATTTACCTATAAGCATTTTTCAGAAACCTTTTGAAATTCATTTCCGACCTACTATTGAAGTTTGCTATTAATTTTCTTGAAACTTTCCTCAGAACACTCCAGAAAATTTCCTCAGAACTTTGTAAAAATTCTTCTTAGAATGTAGCAAGGGTTCTCCTTAAAATTCCCTAATATTTAATAACATCCCATTGAAATTATCTTTCGAGCTAAAAATTTCTTTAGAACTTTAGCCAACATTATCAATCTTTGATGTGCAAGATTGTTAAAAAACAAGCTAGTTATAAGCACTTTGACAATATTTCGATATGTCAGATTCTTGGGAAAGTATAAGAGTCATTAGAGTTTCATGGAAGAGAAAAAATTCAAAGTTTCATATTGGATTTAAAGCACGAAATATTGTAAAATTTCAAAATCTGAATAATTATTCTCAGTCTTTGAACAAAAACCAAGAATCTTGAGGATTTCCATAGTCTGTAATTAGCAAGAAAAAATAGTGTTGCTTTTTTTCGAGTGTTCTGAAATAATGAATCTAACTTCAATCTGATTGGGAAACTCAAACAAATGTGGAAGATGAACATTAAAAAAAAAAGTTGACAAAAGCTAGTTAAACCACAGACAAACAGACATAACACATTGCATAGTTTTCACTGTAAAACATCGTCGCTAAAACATTACCGCCATCTGTTGAGTACACTGTGGTGGGCACTACGCTGAACAGATGGCGGTAGTGTGTAAACGTCAAACGCAAGGGAATTGACTATGCGCGCCACAGGTGGTGGTACTACCAACTACGATACTTTTAAATTGTCCGTTAAATGCTTGTTCGATGAACAACTTTCGAGTGTTATGTCTGTTTGTCTGTGGTTAAACTATAAATTTAAACTTTTTTCTAGATACATGAAATCAAGTTAGTATCTGAGTTAGGGGGCAGTTGCCCCCTGGCTACGCCTATGCCTTCAACTGATCGGAAAGTGAAATCGAGTTCTCCATATCAGTTCCATATCGAGTTCCTCATCATATCAAATGGATCAAAAATTATTCTCATGTCGAAAGCCTATTATTACATCATATCAGTTTTTTTTTCCTCTGGGACCTAACACTACTGCGACCAGTTATTTGATCTATTTTAGTATATCCAGTGTCCTTAGTTTATGTCGTATTACTCCATCACTATTGAGAAATGATTAAGTATTCGATTTTTTTTACAGTTGTCGTTCTTGTATTTATCGCAAGGATCCGACTATGCTTGAAAGGTCCCGCTATTTTTACCCTTCGGAGTATGGAAACACCCTCCAAAGGCACATCCCTTTGTCAGTAAAAATAGGATTCCTTAGCAACAAAATTGAGGAATGACACCGATAATGACCATGCATCAAAACCCTAGTCTCAAACACTTCAAACTAGAGAACAACGAATAGAACATTAGGAATCACATAGATGAAGACTAACTAACTCAGTTTTTCCTTGTTTCAAGATCATCCTCGGTGGACAAAGCCGAGTCTTGTCACTATCAATAAGGTATAAAAAGTAACAAGGACTAAGATGTGTTCCTTTGATTACTGAAAAATCATGTTCGCCTAGTTTGAAATAGTAAGGACTAGGAATCGGGGGTAGATCTTATATCCCGTATCAAACCACGAAAAGGTGATCTACCCACGTTATCAGGTTGATCAGGAATTCTTCTGAATTATCACAAATTATATCGAAAACCTTCGACTAATAGGAAATTGCAATCGAGTTCCTATATATTCCCGCATAATATCAAATTGATCAGGAATTCTTCTGAGTTATCAGAGATTATATCGAAGTAATTCGACTAATAGAAAAAATTTAAATAAAGTTCTCCATATATTTCTTTATCACGTTATCTTTAACTTATTATCATTAACTATTGTCGGAATATTATACGTTGTAACTAGGAGGGCTCTAAATTTTCGAAGCAGCCTATATCGTGACGTGACATGATATCAGCTATAGCCAGAACGTAGCATAAACTCGTTTGCGCCTTTCCAGTTAAAAACTGACTCCGCTTCTCGTAATCCAATTTCATTTGCGCCTTTTCCAGGTGACAGTACTTATTAAAAATTGTTTTTTGTTCGTTGTTGTTTGGTGCTAAGTAGTAGTCGAATATCTGTGACTATCCACCATCAAAGCACTGAATACGATTCAACGGGAAAATGAAAAAAAAAATAGAAAGAAAATCTCACTGGAACTTTAATGTTAACATAAAAATAACTATTGGAAAACTGGTCGGTTAGCTCACCTCGATCTACCCTTTTGTCATAGTACTTAATTAGAAATTTTCTCAGCTACAACTTTGCTAAAGACTAAAATAAATTTTAAGGTGACCGAAAAGCGATCCCCCTCTTCATTAGACACTGCTTCAAAATGTCTATTACAATTCTACCAAAAACTACTTACCGGACTTGCATCTCGCAGTAGGGAAGCCTTCTTCATGGTATTAGCATTATCTATGTTATTTATCACATCAAGTGTCGAAGTTGTCGACCGTGTTGTAGTTGTTGTCTTCGAAGTGGTACCGGTGCTCGTCAATTTCTCAGTCCTGTTTGGGTGTGGGTTGGCCAAACGTAGAGGTGGTTGCTCACTAACCGGGATGACATCGGGAAACTGGTAATAATTTTGTAGTCCCTCGTGATTCTTATTCATATTAGCTAGTTCCGATGAATCCGACTCACTCCCAGTCGGTGACATCATCATCAACGGGTGACTACTAACTGGCGTCAATCCACTATTGGTAATGCGGCTCCCCGTTTTCGAACTAAGCATATCATCCTGTATCGGCTCTTCATTGCGATTGTCAAAGTATTTATTTAGCACTCCATGTTGCTGATACGTTGTACTACTGCTGCAGCAGTTATCATTGGTGGCCGCTACAGTCGATCCCATTCCTTCAGGAGCAATGGTGATGTCACTACCACGATGACTCTGCTTGTATCCTCCATTACATTCTTCAACTTCTGGCGAATAACCGGGAGGCGAATCCTGAGATGTAGTTGTTTCCGATATGTCCATTTTGTTGTCCGATACTGGACTTTCCTCTAAGTTTTGACTGAAAATTGAAAGCAAAACGAAACATTTTTTGTTCATATTTTTTACATATATCTACCAATGTACATATGCAATAGCTTCAGGTAAAATTCCTTATTCAAGGACATCATGTGCAAATGATAAAACCTAATCAATTGATTCTGAAACCTTGATGTTTGTTTTTTGACAACATCACCATTCTAATAATTATTCATTTGAATTCAATCTATGATTTCAATCATGCGAGTCAAAAATTACAAAACCAAAGACATGTACACGAGCATACCTCATCTATAAATAGAGCGCTGCAGATATCGATGCTTGTCCTTTTCAGTAAACAGTCACTATATGATTTCCACCTTTTATGAATAGCACTCCTTCTATCAACGGTTTTATTAACATCTATCTATTTAGCGACAGCGTGGAAAACAAATTTTCACTAACAACTCATTGCATCTTAACATCCAATGTTTTCAATGCAAATGATTCATAAACAAAATGTATCAACTCGTACGCGTCCATTCAATCGAATGATCTTCACAGGTAGATATGTCATCGTCTTTTCGTTATCCTTTCCATTGACACTTTTCTCATTACGGCTAACACATAAGCGATGCTATGATACACATGTAGGTCTTTCTTGTATGTATTGTTTATGTTTAATGAACGTCAAACCGTATCGACCAGAACGCAGCCTGCATAAAAATGATGCTAAAATAGCATAACACTTTCAACACTGCCCTTCTGATGCCAGGTTCGGTAGTGCAATGAGCTATGCTCAAAAGATGTGTAAAGGAATTTCTAGGTATGAATCCATTGTATAATTTTTCATTTTGGTAGATGTGGCTATCCATTCATTTGAATTAGTAACCTATAAAAATGTACATTTTTTTTCTATTCTGAGAAAATTAAAAATTCTAAGAAATGCTGACACATGAAGAATTAAATAATATAACTTTAAAAAAATAGGGGTGTAGTGGTAAGCGTGATTACCTCTCACCCCGAAGGGCCTGGGTTCAATAACAGTCGGCACCACCGGGATGATCTGAGGCATAACATCTCTGATCACGCCTTCCTTCAGGGGAAGTAAAGCCGTTATGAGTTCATGAGTTGATGGGTCGATAGGTAGAGTCCAGGTGTGGGAGCTGCCTCCCTGGCGTCGGTAGCTTTGGTGCTCAGCATGAAAAACAAGGTCGAAGGAAAAACAAATCAAGGAAAAAAACTGTAAACTTTCATCAAAATAAGTGAAACATCTGGAATCCCACGCAGGAGTGCAGAAACTTCCACGGAATTGAGCAGTATATGCACTCCTGCATCGGCTTCCAGATGTTTCTCTGATTTTGAGCAAAAACATTCACTGACATTGCCTTTTGTTGAGCTCCAGACATGGACACGCAATCCGGCACACGAAGAGAGCCACAAACCGGCCGAACCAACAGGAAGCGCTAAATATGTTAATCTCCGTCCCCAAATAAAAATTACTACCAGTAAATAAACTTTATTGATGAATTTATTGAAAATCTCAGCAAAAACAAATGTAAACAAATAAATTACTGATAAAGATAGCAATTTCTTTATTGACTTGTAATTGTAATTGACAGTAATTTTTGACAGTTCAGAGATTCTGCGATTTACGGAGTTTTCAGTTAAAATAAAAACAAGTAATATCTAAACGGCTGGGAATCATTATATATCACCAATACTGCTGAACCATTGATGAATGAAGATGACACTTCCAGTATATCCTGACTTTTCAACCTGAATAATCTGAGAATCCAGTAGCTTCCCTTCTCTTCGTTATTCGCCTGGACACCAGTCCCGAAGTGACGTTTCTTCACACACATTTTGACAGTTACTTATGGGGTTTTGCGTTGGAGTGAGAGAATAAGAAAAAGTCCGCCATGTTTCACACATAGACTGACAGTTATATATGAGATTTCTCCATAGGAGTAAAGAGTTACAGAGCTCTCTTCAACGCCAATGGACGTGTACGGAGCAAAGTATGAATATCCAGAGTAACCAGTCGGACATTGTCCCGTAGATGGGCAGCATGACGCACAAAACCGGTCGACAGAAAGGTACATTTTAATTTATTTTAACGTTTTAAGAACGATAATGTGTTGTGTCTTGTCTCGCGTCGCGTCTTTTGAGTGACTATGAGGACTGTATCAAAAATAAGTTGCAATCAAATTTGTCATTACAAATCCACTAAAAATATTTTAAAATCATAAAAGGTTCTTCAATTATTTATGCCATGTCCTTCTCAAGAAGTTAACATCACAAAAACAAACAAAAACCGTTCTTTTAGGAACTTTTATGATCTTAGATTTAGGTCTTCTTATAAATGTTGGACAGTGTGACAAAACAGGTTTGTTACACTTTTTGTACACATCGTACAATATTTTTTATGTTGTTTCATTATCCTAGTAACTTTAGCATCCGCGGAAAAGGATATGATGAAAACACAACATTTTTCAATTGTTTTGGCCTAATTTGACATCAATTATGTTGAAATTCAACTTGTTTACAACTACAACCTATTGAATGTCGATTGCTGATGCTGAATGGCAATTGCAAAGAACAGCTTCAAAAGGATATTAAGTGTTCTAAAATCAAAACAGTAAAAAGTATACTGTAACGATGCGTTCAAAAACCACGAAAATGCACTGTCGGGAACCTTATAAGAGGAACTAAATCTAAAATAATACCAGTCGCTTAAAGAATATCTATTAATTTGTTTTTCTTTATTAAGATTTAAAGAAGGACACATGGTTGGTACACATAATCGAAGAACTTTTTTTTTTATAATTTTTTTTTTTTTTTTACGGTTTTAGAAGGAAATGTTTGCTTACAACTTATTTTCAATACAGTACTTAATATAAAAATAAAACCAACTTTTGTTTTCAAACAGTTCATTAATTCGTTAATCTAAACTCGAAAATCAATTTCTATTTGGACTCTGCCTTATAATGTTTCACCACTTCTTTCTTATTTAATATTTTCTCTTTTTAATAAAAATTTACCTACCATGAATCAGATTAGATAGACTTTAAAGAACATTTGAAGTCAAGCCTACGATAAGCTGTTCAAATATACATACAGGTGAGCATGGAGAATACCTAACGCATATGTATTATATAGCACTGTGTTTCATTCCGTAAAGCAACCATCAACTGGCCACACGGTTCAATGATGTTTTGTGTAGAAGGCAAAATGTGAAGAAAAAATGTCAATATATTTCACTCGCAACCTTTTGCACCAGGCAGAAGATGAAATAGATTTTTTCTACCTGTTTTCCAGTGGCTTATAAGATTGTTTGTAACGTGATTGACGCCAATTGAGTCGCTCTAAACAATAGTGCAATTGATTGTTCGGTAGATAACTTCGTACAATAGTGTTTTAGTGTGCTACTCTGCTCTAGATGCAATCAAATCTATATTCAGAAGATTCATTGTTCAGCTATTGGAATGAATTTGACGGAGGGCCAACCAACTATCCTCTGCCACCACATCCTCATCCTCATCCTCCTCCTCCGCCTATGATGGGCCCGCCATTCGATAACGGTATTTACAACTTTGTTCCGCCACCGGCCGGGATACCAATGTCCATGGGACCAATGATTTCAGGGCCTTGTCTCCCCAATCCTATGATGGGTCCGATACATCGAGGATATACCAGATTTCCACCCCCTTTGGCACCGCTTCAAGTCATACCACCACCATCTATACCACAGCCGCAACTACCGCCTCCTTTAATACCACCTACTCATCATTTCAACTTTCAACCACAACCACCTCAACAACAGTATCCGGTAGGTGTACCATCAGTGCCAGTACCAATAAATCTGGATTCAGTCATTGTACGAGCTCAAGTGAGTGATGCTGCTCCAGCAGAGGAAGTGGTGGTCAAAAATGGCCAAGTATTTCACATCAGTTTTTTGGACGATCCTGCAGAGCCTGAACATCCAACACATCCTACGCCTTCTAGTGAAGACGCGGAAAAAGATGAAGAACGAGATTGGATCAATTATGATGAATTGCCATTGTTGAAAAATGTCACAGGTGGAGAGGTCGAAAACGGAGTATTCAAATGCGGAATTTGCGCGAAAGAGCTGAAATCTGCATTGAATTTATACGTTCACGAACAAACGCACAAAACTACCCGGTTAGACTGCAAAATATGTGGAAAACGGTTCAATCGAATTGGCAAGCTAGAACACCATACCCGAAAGCACCATCCAGAATCAGCATCCGACGGAGTTGCCTCCCCAAATAGCTCATCCAGTACTCCAGTTCTGAACGACTTCAACAACTACTGTGTAGAATGTGAAGAGTTTTTTACCACAACCGACGAACTGCAAAGTCACATGGAACTAAATCACCGTCTTATTGACGACTCGAATTTTCCGAAAGGCTTGAAAAAATCGATCGGTTGTCCGTACTGTGACGAAACATTTGAGTGGCCCTGTCTGCTCAAAACTCACATGACCAAGCACACGGGAGAGAAGCCGTTTATCTGCGAGCGGTGCAATGTTTCGTTTCGATTCGTTCAAAGCTTCTATCGGCACAATCGGCGAGTTCATGGACGGGAGAAATAGGTTGTGCTCATACAGGAGACACTGTTAGAATAAGGTAAGTTGCTTACTGAAGTTTATGAAGTTCATTGTATATTTGATTCAATTTATCGTTTAATGATTTATTACAGAATAAAATACACAGAATTTCATCACGAAATTTAGTCACTAAACTATCATTACATTTGACGACGTAAATATTAGCTTCTAGTAAATTCGATGAGATTATCAACCTGGATGAAAAGGAGGAAGATGGTAAAATTCTTCATACGTGAGATTTGATATTTGAAATTGATGCAACATGATATTACCTACTTGTAACATAACACAAACCACTTATAACGAAAGCTACAAACAAATCAAACAAACAATGTTTAGGAATACGTAAAAATGTTGTCCACCAGCAAACATTATCTTCCATCAGCGGCATATAATTTGATTTCATTGCAATTTCAGTCTTGCCAGTGCGTTGCAAAACATATACGGAGATAGGCGATACTGATGCATAAATAGTTTTAAGAACAAAACCGAACGAAACCTTTACAGTTTTACTTAATCTGGTCTGTGTTACTGTTGTATACGTTTTTTTCTACATAGAAGAGGTATGTGTTATTTGATTTATTAAATTCAACTTTAAGTGAAACTGTTTACAAATGCGTTAAGAAACTCAGTTTTATTTGTTACCAACTGATTAGTGTAATACCCCCTTCTGATAGCATAAGATTTGAACAACGCTTTTACCACCCATAAAGCGCACAGCAGTCACAATATGAAAAACACAAATATGGGATGCGTGAAAAATGATATGGAGGTATTTATTTATTAATTCAAAACGGGCCACTAGTATTGTTTAATGCAGTCGAAGCAGCTGAAAATGGAATGTTCTTCCTTACTTTATTGATATTTCATCTCCAACCGAAAAATCCTATTGTCTCCCTGCTAATAAAGTACACTGTATAAGAAATAATTTATTTTAATAATCCGAAATTTACAAACACATCATTTCTTTCAAAATAACAACATAATTTCTATTTGTACACCAATTTTTTATTTCAGCCATCATTGTGTAATCAACCTTCAGCTCTCGCAAGAATGAATACTTCTAATGTGCACCTTGAGGTAGTAAGCTCTTGTGAATTGCTTTGGACACATTGGGCACGGATGTGGACGTTCCTTAGTATGTTTTATTATATGCATTTTCAACTCATTGCTGCAATGGGAAAAATAAACCTAAAACTAAATAAATCTTTATTTTCTCATTTGTTAAAAAAAAACCTACCTAAACTTGAACATCATTCCACATTCCTGGCACTCCTTTGTCTTAACATTGGAATGAGCTGATTTTAAGTGTTGGGTCAAGCTTTGCTTCAAAGCATACCCCTTGCCACATATCGAGCATATTTGATTCCGCTCATCAGAATGCATAATTTTCCTGTGCTTACCGAGGGTATCTGTTCTATCGAAAATCTTTCCACATATATCACATGGATAGATCAACTCTCTAGTATGCGTGTTAACATGTTTCCTTAGATTGTTCAAATCGGTAAAATCTTTATCACAGTGAATGCACGGAAAGCGAGCTTTGGCTTGTTTATGTATTGCCATGTGAACCATTATGTTATTCTTACTGATCATTTTCCCACACTCTGTACAGGAGATTTTTTGAGTTTTCGACTTGTCTTCGAGGAGATCATTGCACATCGCGTCCATATTTTCCGGTTCAATTTCTTGGCCTTCAATCTCCAATTTAATCTTACGTAGTTCCTCGGATGGGTCAACTTCTGTATTGACATTACTATCATCTTCAGCAAAACAGAATTGATGTTGCTCTCGGAAGACTACATCGTTTTTCAGACATTTCTGTTTAAATTGGTCGAAACTGTCCAAGAATATTTTACATATAAAGCACATGAAGTAGTCTTGAAGTGAATCATTCAAAATCTAAAATTACAGTCCGCATCGTGCTCTCTTGCCGTGCGGATCTATTTGCTTTTTGCTGAAGGAAGTGTTACTACTACCTAAAGCTACAACAAATTTAAACAGCACTTTTCAGTGCTCAACCTGTAAAAATTTTCTACCTTGTTCAACTCTTATTCCTCTTCGATCCTTGTTTGGACCCTACCCGAGGTAATCCTTCTTGGATATCGATTTGGAAAATTCCTCTTCGATCCTTCAGATTCTTATAGTAATCTGCTTGGAAGTCGATTTGGATAAAAATTTACTGCCGCCATGGCGCCTAAACGCAAAAGAAAGGGGCAAACTCTTGACCCCCCTTCTGATGAAATTAATTTGAGTAATCAATTTGATTTGCTCACGGATGATGAGAATGATCCATCATCCAAGAAAAATTCTAGTAAACTTTCCCGGCTTAATGCCAAGAAGGAAAAGATTCCCCCTATTGTGATAACCACTACCGATTTCCATGCTCTTCGCATGGAACTTTTGAATTTCGTGAAAGTTAAGTTTTCACTACAAATTGGACGTCGGGGTGAATGCCGTGTATTGGCTGAAACCTTGGACGGATTTAAATGTCTTCTCAAGTATCTTACTGAGAAGAAGCACAAATTTTTTACTTACGACACCAAAACTGAACGTGTGTTCAAGGTTGTCATGAAAGGACTGCCCAGTGGTGAATCCCTGGATCAGATCAAAGATGAACTGGCAAAATTACTTGGAGTTGTGCCACTCCAAGTAATCAAAATGAAAATGAAATCCCGTCCTGGCGATTCGCGCAACGGGATTTCTAATGATTTTTATTTAGTTCACTTCAAGTCTAGTGAACTAAACAACCTTAAGGCCTTAGAAAAAGCTAGCCTTATGCTCCATGTCCGAGTGAAGTGGGAACACTTCAGGAAGACTGGAGGAAATTTCCAAAACCTCACCCAGTGCCGTAAGTGCCAGGGATGGGGTCACGGAACTAAAAATTGCTACATGCCAGCTAAATGCATGAATTGTGGTGATTCCTCTCACGCAAAGGACGACTGTCCTGTGAAGGAAGATCCTAAGAAATTTAAATGTTCAAATTGTGGTGAAAACCACAAATCCAATTTTTGGGAATGTAAGACTCGCAAAGCGATCCTACAATCTCGTTCTAACCGTCAGGTAGGAAACGCTCCACGTTTCCGACCAGGTACAAATTCCTCTGCTGTTAACAACGGTCAGCGAGGAACAAATTCTACATTCGTACCCGTAGGTACAAATATCTCCCCTGCTTCAAATGTTTCATCTGTACCTACTCCCCTCGCTGCTAACAATGTTCAGCGAGTTAATGGAGCTACCTATGCTGCTATTGCAGCGGGTAGAAATCAAAATACTAACCAACGTTCTAACGGAAATTTTGACAATTTTGACTTAGGAAGCATTACTGCCCCCAAAATGGAATTTTTACAGAATTCATTAATTGACATGATTTCTGATATGCTTAAATCTAACTCCATGTTTGATGCTATTCAAACTGGAGTAAAATTTGCAAATAATATTGTCATGACTTTAAAATTCAGTAATGGATTTTAAAGCATTAAATATTGTAAATTGGAATGCTCGATCTCTTAAAGATAATGAAGACGAGCTATTTAACTTTTTACGAGTTCATAACGTGCATATTGCCGTTATAACTGAAACGTTCCTTAAACCTGCCCATAAGGTTAAGAAGGACGCAAATTACTTGATTTATAGAAATGATCGTCTTGATGGACCCTGTGGTGGCGTTGCCATCATTATTCATAGACAAATCAAACATAAAATTCTTTCTTCTTTTGAAACCAAAGTTTTTGAAACTTTGGGAGTTTCTGTTGAAACAAAATTTGGACAACTTACGTTTATAGCTGCCTATTTGCCATTCCAATGCGTAGGCCAGCAAAAGAATTTTCTCAAGGGTGACCTCCAGAAACTTACCCGTCATAGGTCTAAATTCTTCATTATTGGTGATTTTAATGCAAAACACCGCTCATGGAATAATGCTCAAAGCAATTCCAATGGTAATATTCTGTTTGATGATTGTTCTGCAGGTTATTACACTATTCAATATCCAAACAGCCCAACATGCTTTTCTTCTGCAAGAAATCCCTCCACTATTGATTTGGTCTTAACTGATTCATGTCAACTTTGTAGCCAATTGGTTACCCATGCTGACTTCGGTTCTGATCACCTTCCAGTAACTTTTGAAATATCCCAAGAAATAATTTGTAATCCCAACAGCTCTACTTTCAATTACCATAGAGCTGATTGGGAGCAGTATCGAACATTTATGGAATATAACTTCGATCCAAACATTCATTTGCAAACCAAAGATGAAATTAATTACGCTCTTGAATCTCTGACTACTTCTATAGTTGAAGCAAGAGCTGCCTCAGTACCAAAATGCGAGGTTAAATTCGATTCAATTATAATAGACGATGATCTTCAGCTCTTGATCCGTCTTAAAAATGTCCGTAGGAGACAATATCAAAGAACACGCGATCCTGCCATGAAAGTTATCTGGCGGGATTTGCAAAAACAAATTAAAAAGCGATTCTCTGCCCTGAGGAACAAAACTTTTGAAAATAATATTTCTAAATTAGACCCGAGTTCCAAACCCTTTTGGAAACTCACAAAAATTTTGAAAAAACCTCAAAAGCCTATTCCAGCGCTTAAAGAAGGTGGTAAAATTTTGATCACAAATTTGGAAAAAGCTCAGAAACTTGCTAAGCAATTCGAGAGTTCCCATAATTTCAGTTTGGGTCTTACTAGTCCTATTGAGAATCAGGTTGCTCGGGATTTTCTGAATATTTTCTCTCGGGAAAATATTTTTGATGATTCCTGGGGGACTGATTTGGACGAAGTAAGGTCTATAACTAAAAATTTTCAAAATATGAAAGCTCCAGGTGATGATGGAATTTTCTATATCCTTATCAAAAAACTCCCAGAGAGTACCTTGTCTTTCTTGGTAAAATTATTTAACAGATGTTTCCATTTGGCATACTTTCCTGATAAATGGAAAAATGCAAAAGTTGTTCCAATTTTGAAGCCGGATAAAAATCCAGCTGAAGCTTCTAGCTACCGTCCAATAAGTTTGCTTTCTTCAATAAGTAAACTTTTTGAAAAAATAATTTTGAATAGAATGATGCTTCACATCAATACGAACTCAATTTTTGCAGATGAGCAGTTTGGATTTCGCCATGGGCATTCAACTACTCATCAACTCTTGAGAGTTACCAATTTAATTCGTTCAAACAAATCTGAAGGCCACTCAACTGGAGTTGCTCTTCTAGACATAGAAAAAGCATTCGACAGTGTTTGGCATGAAGGTTTGATTGCTAAATTGAAAAAGTTTAATTTTCCACTTTATATTATTAAATTAGTTCAAAATTATTTAACTGACAGAACTCTGCAGGTAAATTATCAAAATTCCAAATCTAATCGACTACCTGTTAGAGCAGGAGTTCCTCAGGGTAGCATTCTTGGGCCTATATTGTATAACATTTTCACTTCGGACCTCCCTGATTTGCCTCAGGGTTGCCACAAATCTTTGTTCGCTGATGACACAGGCATTTCCGCTAAAGGAAGAAGTCTTCGTGTTATTTGCAGCAGACTGCAGAAAAGTTTAGATATTTTCTCTTCTTATTTACAAAAATGGAAGATTTCTCCCAACGCTTCCAAAACTCAACTTATAATATTTCCACATAAGCCTAGAGCTTCGTTTTTGAAACCTAGTAGTAGTCACATAGTCACTATGAACGGAGTTCCAATTTCCTGGTCAAACCAAGTGAAATATCTTGGATTAATACTTGACCAAAAATTAACTTTTAAAGATCACATTGAGGGCATTCAAGCTAAATGTAACAAATATATTAAATGTTTGTATCCTCTTATAAACAGGAAATCCAAACTTTGCCTGACGAATAAACTTCTAATATTTAAACAAGTTTTTAGACCGGCCATGCTTTACGCTGTGCCAATATGGTCTAGTTGCTGCACTACCAGGAAAAAAGCACTTCAAAGGATTCAGAACAAAATTCTGAAAATGATTTTGAAGTTGCCTCCCTGGTACAGTACTACCGAAGTACATAGAATTTCGAATGTTGAGACTTTAGCACAAATGTCCAACAAAATAATTAATAATTTCAGGCAAAAATCGTTGCAATCCTCAATTAATTTACAAACAAAATTTAGTTTTAGTTTTTAGTTTTAAGATATCAATTGTTATACTGACATGCAGGTTAAAAAACCTGTTTAAAATACTGAATTGCCAAGACATGAACAATGTAAAAACACTTAGATATATATCATAACAATTAAGGCTGGTACGTTACTGCAGTAACTGGAGCACCTAGGTTAAAATGAAATGTAATTTATTTTGAATTTGGAACAAATAAAGAGTTAAAAAAAAAAAATAAAAAAAAAAAAAAAAAAATCTAAAATTAAAAAAAAAAAGTATTATCAACATCGTAAAACAGTGCAAGCAATATTAATTAATAACGTTATGTCATTAGAAACTACATATTGAGGAAGATAATTTCAAACAAATAACTTAAGAAAAAAATTGCTATTTTCTGGCCTATGTTCAAGAATCAAAACGTGGCGTAAAAATGAATTGATGATTATCTCTAGTGCATGTGAAAAGCTGACGATTGTTGAAAATGCACCATGCGATTATTTCAAGTTTTCTAATAATTGTATTAGTCAGAACTCCAAGGGTGCAAAGTGCGTAGCGATGTTGTGTCACAATCTATGTAGAGTTACGCTCTTGCCTTGACCTGGGTCCAGGTCAGATAGCTGTCGACATCCTTTATGTCCATGACCATCTGGGTCTACCTCTGCTGCGATGTCCTGCCATGTCCTAATCGAGCCCTTGCTTGCAGATTTCATTGCCACCTCACCGTAGTTTGTGGTTGACCTGCCTCCACTTACGTTCTCGAATATATGATATCGGCTTTTGATGACATCGACTATGGAGCTCAGCATTCGAGATCCAATTGTTAGGCCATTATACACTTCATATACTTGTAAAAACAGCCCTAACCTATGTCGCTCTTGGTCCCACCGTCTGACGCTATCCGGGACTCCTTTGCGTCTCACGGTGTCTTACAGATTGTTATGATTCAGTTAGTTGAAAGCTTTTTCGTAGTCAATGAATACCAAATAGAGGGACTCTTGGAATTCGTTGACCTGCTCCAGGGCGATGTGGAGCGTGACAATATGGTTCACACAAAGTCTTCCGGCACGAAATCCTGCCTGCCACCGCCACCGAAGGGTCGCGTCGATCTTCTCCTGTATCCGATTCAGAATAACTTTGCACAAAACTTTGGGAACAATGCACAGCCTCGCCAATTGTCGCACACAGTCAGATCCCCTTCTTAGAGACTTTTACTACCCTAATAAAATTGATTATTTTGTTTAAGAACGTGTTCAGGGTATCATCCAAACAATTTGTGAAATAGTTCAATCATTTGGATTATCGGTCGGGTATGGTATTTTTTATTAGGGAAAAACGCCTTGCATCATCTAGTAGGCCGGAAAAGCCAAGGTGTCCCAGATGCAGATAGCAATCCAAGCAGGAGAAAATAACTAATGAATACCTAATTCTGATCTGATACCAAAATTTGGTGTTGATCAGCGTGACATAAGAGGTAAAATACCAAATAATAATACCAAAAAAATGCATGCAAAATACTTTATAAATAACAAAAATTAATATTTGGATACCAAAAGAATACCTGTGCAGTACTGTTTTGGTATTGCATGTGCTTAATTTGGTTTTAGAATGGTGTCAGGCTCATCCATATCAATTTAAAGTATCGAGATATTCGTTCCTGCTCGGGATGTGGTCAGCTTTGAGCATCTCTGCGAACCGACCCAGAGAACCTTGTTGGATTTCATGCTTCATAACTGCTTAGATCTCTTGCAGTGATGGTGCCTCGGAGTTCACACTGCACCTTGGTGGATCATGCTAAGATGTTGATGGCTGGTTGGGCGTCAAACCTGAAGAAGTTGTTCAAAGTGCTCAAACCAACGTTTCAGATGGGGTCGGTAAGTATCCAATCGTGTCTTTCACTGGCATCTTCGGATTCATCCTTACTCCACTCAGGTGTCATGAGATATCGTAGAAGAAGCGGATATTGTCAATTGTAGCGAGTTTCCCCCCTTCGTCAGCCAGGGAGTCCCCCCACGATCGCTTGTCCCATCTGCAAGAGCGTTTGACTTCCTTCTCTAGAGCCGAATACCGTTGAAAGGCTTCGTTATTGGCTCCTCTGGTTCTAGCATGCTTTATCACGGCTTTTGCTTCTCTATGCCCCTCAATCTTCCGCCAGATTTCATCAGTGATCCACTCTTTTCGTTGAGTACGTAGCTCACCCAGATTGTTCTCATTGTCCCGATAAAGAAATTCTTGATGACCGTTCACTGTTCTTCTACGCTGCCACCTTTTGGAACATTCGCTGCTCGAGTCTCAAGTTCTGAAACGAACGATCTTTTCACAGCAGGATCTTTTAGCCGGCATGTGTTGAATCGCCGTCCGAGCCTCTCCTCTCGCCGCTATATCCGTGCAATGCGTAGGCCGATCACATCGATCACACGAAAATTTTGCGAACAGACTTCCGTTCTCGCTCATTTCTCCAGACCATAGCGTCCCATCGCAAGTAACATTGGAAGTTTTATCGAGGTTTTAAAGAATGCTATAAGTCTAAATCATAATACACAGAACCCTCATAAAACCAAGTTTATAAGCACGATACAAATTTTTATTTTACTTTAGTCACTTTTCCATTTAAAAAATGGCTCGGGGGCGTAAGAAATTTTTTGACAGCACCCAACCACAGTCGCCACATTAAAGCAATTTATGAAACGCTTCTGATCAGACTTATAGATCATGACAATTTATCTTCACTTTTGGCAGTTCTATGAGCTTGTTAGAATCTTAGAATTTGGAATAAAATATAGAAAATTGCGTTCTGATCACCTGTTACTTTTGTAAAATGTCCACTAGAAACACTTCAATCCTTTATCGATTTTAGAGTAGAAACACTGATGGCGTATCCACCGAAACAATTAAACCAAGTCTCGATTTAATTCCAAAACAGTGCTGTAAACTATTTAGTTTCTAGCAGGGTTGCTTCCACTCACTTGCTATAAAAAATTGTTTTTCAGAATTATGAGATCGTTGTATAATATAATTATATGTTGTACTTGTACGTAGCTAGAAAATGGTGTAAAGTATGTGTTTGACTCATAAAACTTGTCAATTTAACTTTCAGAGCGTCACAATCAGCGATCTTATGATTCGTGAGCGTTCACTCAGAGTGAGCGTCCACGAATCGTAAAATTGCTGATTGTGGCGCACTGAAAGCAATATTGACAGATTTGTTGTGTCAAACAAATACTTCACGACCTCTTCTTGTAACTTACAAGTAGTAATTATCATTATAACATCTTATGACTTAATAATTCTGAAAAACGTTTTTTTTTATAGAAAGTGAGTGGAAGGAACCCTGGTTTCTAACAAAGTCAAGATTCTGAAACATAAAATATGTATAATAATGGACCACTTTGTCAAGCAATTTTGGTGTTTCTTTCTACCAGCGGTTCCACAGAACTTAACCAACTAATTACTATTTTGTATAAAACAAACAAATTGTTCTGAAAAAATCTAAAAATATTGTTATGTTTCGAAGTTCGAGTGGTAGTAAACATTCTTTTTACTTGCTCGAATTAAGTGATTAATTATCGAATGCGTATTTTTGGCTTGAAAATAAAACTAAATAAATTTTGCTTCGCGTATTTACGATTTTGAAAACATGTTTGAAGCAGAAATTCCTCAAAAAACCTTTCAATGCGATTAGTGAAGCATTTCCAGAGCTATTAGGCAATTTATATTCATAAATGCTTTCCTTGTAATAAGTTTTTTTTTTATAATGCACCTCAGAGCCCAATTGTTGCACGTATCATTTGCATTGAAATTCTATTATTGCACACCCACAAAATACAGTTAAATGCATCTTAAAATGAATGCTTTCAGAAAGAAGAATCATTCAACGATTCTTCTAGATAGTTAAACGTAACTATTCGGTATAGTGCACTTACGATATAAGTTATTTTATTGATTGTATTGAACCAGTCAACAATAGAAGTAAAATATTGCAGCAGCTGTTTTATATAAAACGTTGCATACCTTTAGGCGTTATCTCCATAAACAATAATCTAGGACCAATAGTCCAAATGTGATCCAATTATTGAACATAATTACTTTTTCTGTAAATTTCGCATGACTGATAGATGCAATTCAGCGACAGATAAAATATTAACCAACATTTTCCTGCAAATTAGGAGCGCCGGTGGTGTAGCGGTGAGCGTGATTGCCTCTCACCCCAGCAGGCCTGGGTTCAATCCCAGTCGGTGCCGCCGGGATGTTTGAGGCATAACATCTCTGATCACGCCTTCCTTCGCAAGGGAAGTAAAGCCGTTGGTCTCCGGTTCATGAGTTGATGGGTCGATAGGTAGAGTCCAGGTGAAGGAGCTGCCTCCCTGACTTCGGTAGCATTTTGTGCTCATCACGGAAAACAACATCGACGGAAAACAAATCAAGGAAAAAATGTTCCTGCAATGATTAATTAATTTAATTGCGTTGTGGGCTAGCAATAGCTTATTTTACAACTGAGGATTATTAGCAGAAATCATATGCTCAATTTCAAAAATACTTAGAACATGTTTTATCGCAATATTTCCTATACTGAATATCAAAAGCAGATGTTTAATAATTCAACAATTGATCACTGATTAGCATGTCTCCATGCTTGGTGAACTTTATGGTCATAGCATAAATGCTGCACAGTAAAAAATGTGAAGTGTGCAACAATTGGCAAATTGCCCTATATTATTGTTTTGAAACGGCCTAATTGGAGTATTTATTCTTCACTAAAAAAAATACAATCAAATTTTTACTTACACATGCTTTATGTATATATTCCGAAGTATGTAGAACTCTGTGTTTTAAATAATATGGATTGTATAATTGTTATGTATAATAAAAATAAGATGTTTGTGGTTTTTTAATATTATAGTTATATTATAGTTGCTCTTGGGTCATTCGTGACTTCATAAAATTTGTTACTTAAGGGCCACCCGGCACCCACATTGCATACGTTTGCGTTGCGTTGACGTAAATTGGGCATGGGTTAACTGTCAAACCCACGTAAACGCAAACACAACGTATCTATTGTACGTCGTCCTTTAGCCTCACATATCTCTAAAACGGCTTTTATTTACCTCGATTGACAAAACATCACTTATCAACTTCGAGTATTTTTCATTTTCATTCAAAATCACAGCATCCAACGTATACTCCAGGCTGTCAAGACACAGTCTGCAGCAAATACTTTTGTATTGCGTTTGCATTATAGTTTATGTCTAGAACAACAAACAATAATAACTGAATATACACTTCAACCACTCAGATTAGGAAACAATTAAATAGGTTCTGTTTTTGTTATTTGATATGATCACACCCTTCAGAAATTTTGGTCGGCCAAGTTTGACACATTAAAGAAAATATTTACTGCAACAAGGTCGTAGATTATAGGTAGATATAGGTTTGTTGGTATTGTTATATCACTTTATAACATATGTGTTAAATTACAGACGGCATTCGAATATTGTAGTAAAAGCACTACGCAAATGTTGCTACTGCCAAAAATTGCTGTTCATGTTGTTGTTAATTTTTAGAAGTACATCTTGAAAATTTCACAGAAGAGAGCATTTTTCATAAACTTTTTAATGAAAATATATTCAAATTAATGAAGAAATTTTATTTTTGGTTATATTCAAGTGTTTAAACATTTTGTTGAATTTTTTACCCAAAATAACTTTAATATACTGAGTTTATTTTTCTGAAAAGCATTTATTTTTTTAACACTTTATCTCAGATGTCATGACGTCAATAGGAAGGCGTTTTATACTTAGGATTTGTTATAATTATGCACAGTTTCATGCAAATCGGAGAAGGTCGCATCAGATCGATTCGTCATTTGGCGTGGAACCAACAATCAATACGAAACTAACGATTTTAAACTGGCTCACCACTTTAGTAGCCAATTGGTCCCAAGCAAACGATTAACGTACCCTATTCTAGTTGAAATTCTATTACTACACTATGTTTGTTTTGATTCGCTATGAAAGTTTGACAGATAACATCAGGGGTGTGTGGATTTATGCAGAACATGCAGGGGTGAGTGAAATAGCTCGGGACTGCTTGGGACCGTTGTTCTGGTACTGAGTGAGCCAAAAATAATAATGATTTTCTTCGTGACCCAGTGGTCTTAGAGTTACCTCTATGGTGGAACTGTCCACCTCGAGGTCCACCGCCTCTGTTGCCTAGTTGTTGCTGTCCAACGGTGCCAGACACTATACCACCTGTCATTCGAGCTGATATAGCTCTGTTCTTCGTCTTGTTGTCGTATTTCTTCGTTTTGTTTATGTTTTTCGTTCTGTTATTGGTATATTGGCTGCTTCCTAATATGAACCGGCCAATGTGTGTCTTACCTAGTCAAACGAACTGCCAAAAAGTGTATCACCCATTTAATTGAAACAGAGAGCAAGAGATTGGTTCTCGGATTACTTACCTTACCAATCAGGCTAAGACCTTGTTGTCCTCTGCTGTCCGAAGAAGTCGTCTCCACTCTACTCGATGGCCACAGTTCGCCAGCCTCGTAGTCTGCGAAGGGTCCGCAGGTCACCTTCTACTTGGTCGATCCACCTTGCCCGCTGCGCGCCTCTTCTTCTTGTTCCTGTTGGGGTGCTTTCTAGAACCATTTTCACTGGGTCGTCATGCGGCATTCTTACGACGTGCACAGCCCACCGTAGTCACCCAATTTTTGCAATGTAGACGATGGATGGTTCTCCCAGCAGCTAGTGTAATTCGTGGTTCATTCGCCTCCTCCACGTTCCGTCATCCATCTGCACTCCACCGCAACACCTTCCGTTCGAAAACACCAAGGGCGCGTTGGTCTCCACGAGCATAGTCCAGGTCTTGTGGCCGTAGAGGACCACCGGTCTAATCAGCGTCTTGTAGACAGTCAACTTCGGGGGGCGGCGAATTTTATTCGACCAGAGCGTCCTCCGGAATCCAAAGTAGACACGATTCCCTGCCATAATGCGTCTTTGAATTTCTCTGCTGGTATCAGCCCAAATACACGAGCTCAAAGGCCACTTCGATTTCGTCACTGTCAATCTAAACTCGGGGTGGGAGGGTGTGAATCGCGAAAATTTGGTCCGTGTTAGCGCGGGCACCCATGAATCCCGCCTGGTATTGCCCCACGAACTCTCTTGCAAATGGTGACTGGCGGCCGCATAGATTTGGGAGAGTACCTCGGCGGCGCTCAGCAGTGTGATCGCGAGGTAGTTGCAGCAATCCAACTTGTCGCCCTTTTTGTAGATTGGGCATACGACACCTTCCATCCACTCCTCCGGTAATATTTCCTCCTCTCAAATCTTGGCAAAACTTTTTGAGGATCAGGGGCTGGTACCCGAGCAATTTCGGTTAGCAAAATGAAAGCAAATCGATATTAAAGTGTGCAGTTCCTATCATAATGAAAATTCATTTTGATTTCAAATGTTGCGACATAAGTCTGATATCATATTGTGCTTTCATTATGCAGTCAAGACTTTTTAAATGAAAGCAACTTAACTTGAAGTTCTGCTGTTTACGTCTTGTTTAAAATTTAATTGAAATTCATCTGCCGTTTAACTAATGATATTGTTCATTTGATTTGTTTAACACACCCCTCACCATACCTCCGTTCTGTGTCAGAATTTCCTCTCACTAAGTATGAGATTTTGTTCGCATCTCTCTATTATCACTTCTGCCACGCTCCACTTTAATTTAGTTTAACTCAAATTGAGTGTTTCATTACTTGACTCACCTCTCAAGTTTTTATTTATTTCATTATTATTATTCCACATCAACTCTATCTAGCACATAGATAAGTCGTTATATTTTACATACGGTACGTTTAGTTTTTATCACATTTTGCCCTCAAAAGCCCAGGGTAATTAATAAGTGTCCACGAACATAAAAGTGGCGACGAGTAGGAAACGATTCCCTTCACATTTTTCTCTTTCGCGTGCGATTTAGTGCAAGTGAAACGCACAGTACTATCCGTGCAATAAAAAGAAAAGAAAAAGAAGAGGAAGAAAAGGGTATCAGCAGCAGCGGGTGTATACTGTTGTATACGCGGCGGGTGAAGTGTTCTTCAAGCGGAGAGATATTTTCGTTCCCAGGAGGGACTAAACTAGTCAGTCGAGGTAAAAGTCTTCCGGGTTTCAGCGGAGGTAAAATAACCGTTCGGCAGGTAAATTCCAACTGGATAGTGGCAGATAAATCAATCCGGAGTGACCATATCACGAGGGGTAACTGAACGGAGGGTTCCAGTGATCGATAAAACTCAACGTAGTAAAGCACAACATACTTTGCGAATCTACTCCGGTGCCAGGGTATCCGGCGCGTGTTTGAGAAGGTCGGCAAGGACATTTTGTTTTCGGTCGGTACAAATTGGAAGCGTAGGCGCGATGGCGCATCGTTCACAAATTAGACCTTACCGAGAGGTCTTCTGGGAGTACCCGAATATTATAGTCACAGTGAAAACACGCCTATGACAGTTACAAACTGCGAGCCGGACAGTACCACGAGGGTGGAGGTCAGTGACAGTAGAGCAGACGACATCGGTAGTGAGGAGTTGAAGGCCCCGAGTGGGGGAAGAAAAAGGAAACATCAGGAGGTGCCAGTGACAGAGGAACACAGAAGGTCGAAGAGAAATAAGAAGGAGAAGAAACTGGAAGACTTCTGTTATGATTATCAATATGAATATTTAAAATGGATTGTGGTTGACGAAGGTCAAATTTTGAATTGTTAACCTGTTTAAAAGGGGAAGAATTGTGGCATACCGGCGCATTTAACACAGCACCAAACTGTCAAGTGACCGTGCGATGTTTTGTTTACGCCTAACTGGCAGCATAAAAGAATGCACTGAATATACGGGAGGGTCAGTTGACTCGGAAACTTAAAGTAGACAAGTCGTTATATTTTACATACGGTACAATTAGTTTTTATCACATTTTCCCTTCAAAAGTCCAGGGTAATTAATTAGTGTCCACGAACATAAAAGATTCAAAAATAATGTCGATTTTTTTTTATGTTTTGTTTTCTTTTTGCAACAAACAGAATTGCAATTGAATTTCTGAGGCATTAAATCACTGTAAAGCCGTTTCTCCCCGGTTCATGAGTTGATGAGTCGATATGTAGGGTCCAAGTGTGGGAGCTGCCTTCCTGGCGTCGGAAACATTGGTACTTAGTACGGAAAACAACATCGACGGAAAAAAACAGAAAAATTGATTATATTTAGCAACTTGCCGCTCGAACTGCAGCATACTTACTTACCTCATGTCTCAAGGTTTTCGGAAACCTTGCACTTATTTCCCGAAATTCACAATAAAAAACAATACTTACGTGGAACGCGGTAAAGAGCTGAATCAAACGAGAAAAGTTTTGTTATTGTTTGCATTTTTGTCCAGGTGAAAACGAGGGAATGGTTGGTAGTTATTTTTGCATTCATCGCCCGGGGAATGGACACAGCAAATAAATGCTAAATTAAAATTAACTATTGTTGGCTTAATAATAGAATATTGTTATTTTTACAATAGTTGCAGTTGAAAAGTGGCTTATTAAAACAAAAAGGATCCTATTTTGAATGTATATGAATAAGTATTATTGAAACAACAAAATGCAATATAATTTCAACCGGCATTGTTTATTTAAATACAACTTAAGTTGGTTCAATGCAAACAATTTTATGTCCGTGCATCAGTTTAACACGCAATTGACAACACACTTAGATTGTTTTGCCAAGATGGGCCCCACCGAACAGCCTGGCATTTTATTTTGCTGGATCACAGTGAAAAACTTGCCGAGATTCAGCTAACAAACGGGAATTTTGCCGAGATCTCAGCTGCCCGAGCTACTCGGTGGTGCCCAACTCGGCAATAGATTCTACACTTGTGTGTAAACATGCTCAAAATATGTGATAAAGATTAGTACATCTATTATTCAGTATGTAACTTAATATAATCATCATGAAGGCGTTGCTTCCATTGTTTCATACTAGCACTAGGTGGATAAACCTAGGTTTTTTTTCAACACATAATGACGGTAAAATTCAAAGCAAAAGATACTTTGAGACGAAGAACCTGTAATTCAAAATATATTCATACAAGAGAACTTTCTCAAACAACAAAATTAAGCACTTAGTTATGTGTGTTTGTGTAATACTTCAGTGTTTTATTCTTTTGATTAATAATTATCATTCAATATACTCTCACTGTCATAGTTTAGTGCGTTTTATCAAGAAATTCTTCATCTTTCCTACAAAAAAAAGTCTCTGTGCTGGGTAAGAATACCATGTGACTGACTTACTTGCTGTTGTCCACCTGGCAAAATGTGTTACCGGCTTACATAGTTTTTTCCTGATGAATTAATAAGTAGATATTAATGTATGGTTGAGAACTTCAATTTTACTTCCAAAATGGAATACCATCAAACAGAAAGACTAGCCACAGAAATGTTGCAGCGTTTTACCTATACTTCTAAATTCATTTTTTTTATGAATAAAAAAACAGAAGTAGTATAGAACATTATGTATACCCTAAATACTCATTTTAAGACTATCCTGTTTGTGTTTTCCTTTATTTCACGTATATTAAGTCTTTCCTATATGAGTACCCCCTCGCTGCGGTCTTACAGTTCTAGCAGAAGCACCTCCTCATGCTATACAGAGTTGGCTAGTTTGCTTGTGTCCATCATGCGATCATCATACAGCGAGAGGGTCTTGGATGCTCGAACCTTCCGTACCGAAGGCGGTACATCGCCGGGAGTCTTGACCCGTTGACTTGGGTTACGCAATCGTTCAATGCTGCCTTTGGGTCCGAAAACTTCGTGGAATACTTCCAACGAACGCTGACGTTTCATAAATTTACTGTCCTCCGATCCTTGATCGCTCAGGCTTGATCTACTAGAATTGAGATTTTTTACTGCATTCGCCGACTTTGACACCACAATACGAAGTTTTGGGTTAGGTGAGTTTGATTGGATCATGGTGAAGGGTTGACTTGTAAAATCATCAGCGAGGGTTTTGAATTTGGAGCTCTCGTTAGCGGATCGTATGAGATTATGCTCGTAGCGACCGCTACCAGAGGAGAGATCAAGATTGGTTGGGCGTTCAACTGTTCGCTTTTCAATGTCATTATCTGCAGAGTTTATCATATTTATGTGAAGGCTTGTTGCATTCGTATGGACTAGATCTGATGGATAATTTTCTAAATTTACAGTATAAGTGAGAGAATTTACGACTAGATTTGATTTATCGTCACAATCCTGCTGGACGTAAGGTTGAGATTTCTGAAAGGTTTTCTGAAGCATAGCTCTGACGCTATTCAAGCCTCTTATTTTGCGTTGCGTTTCGTTGTTGTCCAATTTTGGTAGACCACGAGGATTACTGAACATTACATCCGGCTGAAGATCATTAGTTAAAGACTTAAACTTATCTTCTTCATCAGGTATGTAGGCATCATTGATGTTATGTCTTTGCAACCCATTTGGAATGATTTTTTGTCGGGAATCAACTGGAACATTAACTATCTTTGGATGGTTTACTAAACCGGTGCTTGTATCACAGTAGTGATTTGTGTGAGGAATTATCTGTTGGTTAGGCGGGGTCATAAATGACACAGCCGTTGGACTAACCTTGCTGTGACCAGTTGGGGTTGCGATGATAAGGTTATTTGTGCTCAGTGGAGGAGTTTGTCCTTTATGAAGCTGCGCTTTGGGATTCATGATGGTTATTTCTTGAATACGTTCCTGAACGCAAAGTGCTGTCAGACGAGCTTCAGCATCATGATCCCAACAGTCTTCGCAGGTATCTTTCACAACTCTAGCTGCCACACTGTTCTCATAGTTCATGGGGAATCTAGGTCTTGCTTTATTCCGTGACACTAAAACTTGCATTTGTTCAAAGTTTGGATTGGTTCCAGTTTCGTCTTCATAGGGGGCCTTATATTCCGGAACAGTAGATTCATCTGGATAGAAATCATCACATCTTGTTGCCAGTTCCCACAGTACTAACCCCAAAGAATAGACATCGATCTGTTTTAAAGCGGACTCACAGTCTCTCAGATTCACAGCTCCTTCCAATACTTCAGGAGCCATGTACCGGAGCGTACCAACTTCATTGATACTTTTCGTTTCAGCTAAAGCAATTTCACCACGACATTCGTAACGTGGTCCGAAGGTTTTTAATGCAAAGCCCAAATCGCAAATACAGCAAGACAAATCAGCTTTCACTAATATGTTTCTCGAATTGAGATCACGGTGACAAATACACGGCTTAATCAGATCTCCTTTGCGAATTTCCGTATGCAAATGAGCTAGTCCATTGGCAATCGACTTTCCCATCCGGCAAAAAATTCCGAAAGGCATCCGATTATCGGTTAACCAATCCTGCAGACATCCTAACGGAGCCAGGGACAGAACCAAGAGATATTCAATGCGATCGTCCATTGTTCTACGTTCATCACAACCTGGTAGATAGAAAACAACATTATAGACATTATCGTTTAATCTAATTTATTCAATTTACCGAAATAGCTTAGTAGGGCTGGTGATTCCATTAGAGGAACATCGTATATATCCTTTTCATTCAGAAAATACTGTCTATGTTGAGCTGTAAAAATTTTCACGGCCACATGTTGCTCGTTGACAACGCCCTTCCATACAGTTCCATATCTGAAATTGAATATATAATCGATTGATTTTCCTTTAATTCCAAAGTCATGTTCAGGCTAGAGCCTCATAACATGTTATAATAATTATAAACTAGAAAAATTTCTTCAAGATGGCCGTATAAAAAACAAAAATCAAGCTACTTACTTTCCCTGACCAATCATGGACACAAGCTTCAAATTATCCACGTTGTACAAGTTTGAACTGTAACCCGGTCCTGATGGTGCCAGAGGTGCGAGTTCCGAAACAGCTTTCGTCGTCGTGCGACACGTGAGGAAACCAATGATCAGCATCAAGATAATGCCAACCATGGCAAAGCAAATATAAACCGTTGGTGAACTCCAGATCGAAGTGTACGGAGCAAACGGTGTATATTCGCTGTCCGTGCCCATGCTGGCACTGTCGGCAAGAATAGGATTCGATGCATAACTAAAGTTCCCATTACAATTATCTCCCGAACAGCAGCAAAAAAAGTGTCCACTTTTCGTTTCCTTAGAGCTAATGCACTCATTGTTGAGACACGTTTCCTTTTTGTCCGATAGCTCCCAGCATCCTAGTATCGAAAATATCACATTAGTGAAAAAAAAAACAAGATGAATTAATGGATCACCTACCTTGAACAACTACCTTGGTGGTATTCTTCACTGCATCTATTGTCCATAAGGCATAACAAAAGGTGGCATAACGGGAACATGCAACCACAGTGGACTAGAATCGATACAGCGGAGAATATTATTAAAAAAGGGTACTATATAGCAATGGAATCTTAAGAATAGTATAGATACTCAGTAATAGACTTGTCAATGTGCCGCCATGTTGTATCCAAAACGACCATTTTCCATACGATTTGACAGTTCGTTTGGATACGGCATTCTCACGTTGGCAGGTCTTTTACTATGAGTGTATATCGACAGTGAGCATGCATAAGGGCCTATACGCGATGATCGATTCTCTTCATCGATTTTCTCTTTGCATTGCTACAGCTAAGCGCAACAGTTTTGTAGAATTTATTCAATGTAGAGTTGTAACAGGTTGCATTGGCTATCAAAAGCAACAGCAAACGCACCGACAAACGTTAAATCTAGCGAGTTATTAACAAAAGAGAAAATCGATGAAGAGAATCGATCATCGCGTATACGCCCTTATGAATGCTCACTGTCGATATAATAAATAGTGCATAGGGGTGATTCAAATATGACTCACTCTTGAGGGGGGGATGGAATTTGTGACAGTACGCGTAATAGGTATTGGAAAAAGCGTAAGACAGGGGTGTCACAGAGGAGTATGAAAATCAAAAAAAAATGTGATTGAATCACCCCATAACCCGTTTACCAAGCTTTTACCGCAGACATTCAAACGTAACGCTCAAAATAACTATTAACCGTGTCTAACGTAACCGACAATATTGGACATTAAAGGCATGTATACGATTATGCAGAATCAAGAGTTACGTCTGTTTGTCTGTGCTTTTACAATTACGATACATACGGTATTTTTATCAAAAACTGCATCATCTGTTGGGTCTGCCGGCTCGTCGTAGCTTTCATAGTCATCCGAACTGTCCTGGTTTACCTGATTGTTGGTATTTGTAGTAGATGTTGTTCCATACTGAAGACAGTAGCGTACATTCAGTGGAGTTCCTGTGAATAGGGTATTGTTTCGTGTTACTTGCTCAAAGTAGTTTAGTAGATGCAACATGTAAAAAAAGAGTATGACTTTTTTTTTTGCGTCCACATCCGTGTGATTTTTGAGCTAATTGATCCCAGCTAAGCATAATCTAAAAAACTCGTATGGCTTAATAACTGAGAAATGTTGTTTTTTGAAAAAGTTAATGGTCTTGATATCCCATGCCAAATTTATATTTATGTTTATCAGAGTTGGTTGGAAATGCTATCTAACATGAAGCTTTAGTGGGATAATTTATTAGCTAGAGAATAGTCTTAGACTCTTCCTTTCTCTGGTAGGTAGATAGTTTCGTTAGAGTTCGGCAGTAAGAAAATTGAATAGAAGTTGAAAATGAGCGAAGGGCCTGAACTCTGAAAATCGCAAACTTCGCGTATGAAGTAACATAAAAACACTTTGAATGTAACAACTCAAGGCGGGAGTAACCGTCAACAATGCTGATGATGGTACTGCACGCAACAACCACCCTACTGCTTTCTCTGAGACGACCAAGTTGATCATGACGAGAGGAGCAACACCAATAGTTGGGTAAAGAAGAATTGCATTTTAGGGTTAAATTCCCCATTTCCGGCCTATTAAGCACAACCCGCACTTAGTCTTCCTTAATCTAGCGCAGGTTAGCCCCAAACGGAATGTTCAAATTTATTTACCTTTCCGTACGTACCGGTAAAATTTGATAAAGAGAAACCAATCGTTGAGATAGTGTCAAAAGTCTATCAATGCTTCTTGACGCCATTCGGCCGGCCTAACGCATTGAAACGTTATTGAAACGCCAATGAATTCACTTCGGCCTATCGGATAAAACATGATTCGCTCGGCGCGCTTCTTTTGTTTTTGGGAATAATGGGTGCAAACCTCAAACGCATAATTGACCTGTTAGCTCTGAAATCATGGATTTATTTGAAGCTTTCTACTCGATAGGCTCAAAATGGGCGATTAAGCCGAAGTAGTTCTCTATCCTAACACACCATCGACTGGAAATGCTTTCGGCAACGTGGGGCTTTAGGTATAGTGATGAAACGTCGCTAGAACTATTCCACAGCCACAGACAGTATATGAGCAAAAGCGGGTGCACACTTTTTTGCCTGTAGATTTGAAGGCAAAAAAGTGTGCATTTGACTTTATACTGTCGCATTAATGGCCCTTCGCTGATTTTCAACTTCTATTCAATTTTTATACTGCCGTACTCTAACGAAACTATCTACCTACCAGAGGAAGGAAGAGTCTAAGACCATTCTCTAGCTGATAATTTATCACACCAAAGCTTCATGTTAGATAGCATTTCCAACCAATTCTGAAAATCGCAAACTTCACGTTTATGTTTATTTTCCAGATAAATCTTTTAAATTCACTACCTCCGGTATTTGAACCAAAGATTTGATTTATGCGGTTCATTCGATGCAAATGCTGGAAAACAACAAAAAACCGAAACCTGGATTTTATGTGTTTCCCCAATATTTTGTACGCTAATTTAAACCAGTTTCTCTTAGTCGTTAATATTTTGAACGCTAATTTAAAGCAGTATTTCTCATAAAACTTTTCCGATATTGTTAGTAGAGGTGTATTAATCTATGCGGATTCAAAAACTACAAAAAAAGTCGTTCACGTTAAAAAATGTGACGTAACATTATGATAACATTAATTGATATAATGTGAAATCCTGGATTTTGTTATGTGTCAAATGTCTGTGACATACAAATGATGAGGCAAAATGCACTCCAACAGTGGGGCAAAATACACTACAATAATGGGACAATATGACTGTTCTTGCCGTCTTACAAATGATCATGACCAAGAGGCATTACTTCTTTCGTCGTTCGCCAAATGGAGAGCCCTATGTGTATGATGTTATTTTTACATGTTACTTACTTTTAGGTTGTTTTGACTTGTACAAATAAAATAAATAAATAAATAAATAAATAAAACGTCTTCGTTTTTTACTGTCTCCAGCTCCGTTCGTAGTTATTTATGGCCCAGGACCGCTCAATAGACTTCGGAACGTTGCGGACCATTTCTGAAGAAAGAATTGAACGCAAACAAAGCTTGTTTCCTAAAGCATCATTTTGCCCCGAACTTAGGAGTGCATGTTGACCCAAATGTATAAAGAAAATATGTTTGATCATAAAAGAGAAATACATCATAAAACTTATCGGTATTTTATCGGAAAGATGTTCAAACCTCAGTCAAATGGTTAATATCTTTCACCGACGCTAAATAATGTTTGAATCGCTAAAAAATCTTAACAATGAGGAGGACAAAATTACACTATATCCAATGCAAACAGGTTTTTGTTATATTTACATTAACATAGAGCTGCCAAATTGATACGGTGTTCAAAGCAAACACAGATTCAACTTATAGGGTAACTACTTTGTTGTTAAAATGTTTTTAGGCTTTAAACGAAGGAAGTGTATCTTACCCCTGGCTAATGAGATTATCTCAAAATTAAGTATAATTTGACTCAAAATTGCAAAAACAAATGGGGTTACTCAATGAATGAGTAAATTTTCCCATGATTTTCCAGAAAACACTTCTTGAATACCGTAGAACAACGGGGTTCGAATAGTAAAAAATGCATTTAAACGGCGCTTACTTTGAAATTGTTTAACGGATACTCCTACAGTGCCCAATACACGGTAACCACAAAAGACCCAATAATTACTACAAAGTAAGCATTTTCGAGGGAAACTGGGACTATCCATTAAATGAGTAAAATTTTACCCTTTATTGAGTAATTACAACTACAAAAATAAGTAGTAAGTATTCATTTGTGAGTATCAAATAAACATAAATGGGTATTTTATAACTCATTAAACGGGTAGTCCCAGTCTTCCTCAAAAATGCTTACTTTGTAGCCAATATCGAGTCTTTCATATTCATTATTGGGTATTTTGGGCACAAAATGGTGAGTTGATAACCTGGAAGGAGCGGTATACCTAGCTCTGGTCCTCACAAGTTCCTACTTCACGCCTCCCCGAGTCATATGATAACAAAAGACTACCAGCTGAAACATGGACACAGCTGGGTGGCCAGTCCGGCAATAGCAAAGTGTAGAGGTGCGACGCGAACACTGGCGCGGTAACCATAGTACGGTGATAGAGGAAATGCTTCACCAAACCTGAGCGTCTGTTCACCATGGAGGTGCGGCTCAAAACGGCGTCTGTTTTTCATGTTAGGAGCGGCTGATCACCGTCCTAGTGCCAGCGTGGGGCTCTAAACAGAGCTGTGCACGATGGTCCCCCGGCGAGACAGGGGGTTGGAGCAGGCCCAACAAGCCGCCCTGGAAAAACATAAAGTTGCAAATAGCATTCGGAACAGACCTACGCGACGAAATAAGGACTACGATTGGAAACTCTGAACGTCTGAACATGGATCTGCAAATCGCTCGGTTTCCCGGGGTGCGATAGGTTAATCTATGACGAACTTCAACCACGCACCTTCGAAGTCGTAGCACTGCATGAACTTTGCTGGACGGGACAAAATGTATGGAAAAGCGGGCATCGAGTGGCTACTTTGTACCAAAGCTGTGGCACCACCAACGAGCTGGGAACCGGCTTTGTAGTACGATGCGCCAACGCGTGATTTGTTGGCAGCCGATCAACGTGAGGATGTGCAAGTTAAGGGCCGTTTCTTCAACTACAGCATTATCAACGTACACTGCCCACACGAAGGGAGACCTGACGACTGAAAGCTGAAGCTTGGCGGAATGGACTTGCCATTAATGCGTCAATGACAAAATACATGAAAGGAATAGGTTCTAGGGAAGACAATGTTAGCCTCTCACCCCGAGTTCAGATTAACGGTGACGAAATCGAGATGGTCGATGAGTTCGTGTATTTGGACTCACTGATGACCGCCGATAATGATACCAGCAGAGAAATTCAAAGACGCATTATGACAGGGAATCGTACCTACTTTGGACTTCGTTGGACGCTCCGGTCGAATAAAATTCGCCGCCGCACGAAGTTGACTATCTACAAGACGAATGAAGTAATGAAATTGGGTTGTTAGCGGAATGCCTAAATAAAACAGCAAAAAAAGGGTTACCTTCCATTTAATTCCACTTAATTAATTTTGGCATCCATGACAGATACGTATTTCGACTACAATGTGCAGTCTTCATCACTGTCATTCCCACTAAAGAACTTTTCAAAATCTAACCCCCTTAGGTACTCATCCCCTAGGTATAAAAGTCAACAAGACGCTGATTAGACCGGTGGTTCTCTACGGCTACAAAACCTGGGCTATGCTCGTGGAGGACCAACGCGCCCTTGGTGTTTTCGAACGGAAGGTGTTGCGTACCATCTACGGTGGAGTGCAAATGGATGACGGAACGTGGAGGAGGCGAATGAACCACGAATTGCACCAGCTGCTGGTAGAACCATTCATCGTCCACATTGCAAAAATTGGGCGATTACGATGGGCTGGGCACGTCGTAGGAATGCCACACGACGACTCAGTGAAAATGGTTCTCGAAAGCACCCCAACAGGAACAAGAAGAAAAGGCGCGCAGCGGGCAAGATGGATCGACCAAGCAAAAGGCGACCTGCGGACCCTTCGCAGACTACGAGGCTGGAGAATTGTGACCATGGGTCGAGTAGAGTGGAGACAACTTCTTCGGACAGCAGAGGAAAACAAGGCCTTAGCCTGATAGGTATTAGACTCTCAAAATTTGAACTCATTTGGTAAGAAGCTGTTTTCCGTGCTGAGCACCAATGCTACCGATGCCAGGGAGACAGCTCACACACCTGGACCCTAACTATCGACCCATCAAACTCATGAACCGGAGACCAAAGGCTTCACTTCCCATGATCGGAGATGTTATGGCTCAGAACATCCCGGCGGTGCCGATTGGGATTGAACCCAGCCCTGACTTGGCACAAACTATTTGAAAGTTATATGGAAATTACTATGGGAAATCCAAGCAACTTGAAGTTCAAAAAAAGCACTAAGCAACAAAGTTCCCAACGGAACTTCTTAGCAACTTTAAAGTTTCTTAAAAGTTCACTGTGGAACTTCTAAGCAACTTGATACTTTTAAAAAAGGTCCGTCAAAGCCCACATGAAACAATCCGTACAAATCTATATTAGTAACAATATTTAATGTACGTAAATACGAACGGCGCCGGTGGTGTAGTGGTAAGCGTGATTACCTCTCACCCCAGCAGGCCTGGGTTCAATCCCAGTCGGCGCCGCCGGGATGTTCTGAGGCATAACAACTCTGATCACGCCTTTCCTTCGGATGGGAAGTAAAACCGTTGGTCCGTTGGTTGATGGGTCGATAGGTAGGGTCCAGGTGTGGGAGCTGCCATCCTGGCACGTCGGTTGCATTGCACAGTGGTCCAGAATGCAGATTTAGCTGGAATGATATGTTTTGAGCCTGAAATTGAAACTTTAGACAAAAAGTCTCTTCTACAAAGTTGTTCCTTATAGTTAGGCCCTCATTTTTATGACAATGAATTCTAGGGTGGTTCCTATTATCATTAAAATTAAAAATCTAACTTTTTTGTTTGAATAAATTAAGGTATACATTCTTCGGCAAAGTTATAGCTGAGCTAATTTCAAGTAACTTTGTTGGAAATAACTTTTTTGTATCTCTTAAATTGGCCGATTTAGAGCTATTTTCTTAAATTGAGTTAGGGTGGCTCTTAAAAAAACAGTTTTTTTGCTCTATTTTTCTTATTTCAAATTTCTCAGCAAAGGTGTCTTGAGATAACTTTTAGATCTTAAAAAGGCGCAAATGTTTGCTGCACAAAACTTGTCAATACCTTTCGTCGATCAAGAGTTATTGACGTTTTTATACTAAAAATATGCACTTTCCAAATGTTAATATCTCTGGTTGGGGCAAACAAAAAAAAAGTTTATTGGCAGCATTTGAAAGGGCGTATGTTATTCTCAATAATATGAAAAAATTGGAGGTATGTTATTTTTTAAACTCGTATAAAATCAATTTGAATTTATTCATATTTTTTACTATATTTGAGTATATCTTTTTTATTAGAAGAGATACAGGCAACAAATTCAGCTATAAAACATTCGTTTTAAAGAGTTTTAAAGGTCTCTACAGGATGACTTTCATGATAAATTTCAAATAAAAAAGTTATTGGCAAAAGATGGATTTCATAGGACCACTCTAATGACAAATTTATATAAAATGAGATAGTACATTTGTTTCAATATTTGGACATTTAGTGTCTTCAAAGAAGTTTTTGTTCTTAAAAATTCCCTTCTTTTGGTGTTTGCAGACGTCAGGGTGGTCCTCAAATTAGGGAATTTTTAAAACTATTTTTTTTGTTTTACAAAATATAAACATGTGTTGTTCAAAAAAGTTGTACTTAAGTTACTTGCAAGCAACTTTGTAGAAGACATTTTTTTTCTATCTCTTAACGTTCTCATTTTAGAGTAATTTTTCGGAGTTGACTTAGGGTGTTCCTGGAAAAAATAGTTTTTTAGCAATAACTTTTTTATTTGAAAATTCTCATGAAAGTTATCTTCTAGAGCATTTTTAAACTCTTAAAGACGAATGTTTTATAGCTGAATTTGTTGCCTGTATCTCTTCTAATAAAAAAGATATACTCAAATAAAGTAAAAAATATGAATAAATTCAAATTGATTTTATACGAGTTTAAAAAATAACATACCTCCATTTTTTTCATATTTTTGAGAATAACATACGCCCTTTCAAATGCTGCAAAAAAACTTTTTTTTGTTTGCCCCAACCAGAGATATTAACATTTGGAAAGTGCATATTTTTAGTATAAAAACGTCAATAACTCTTGATCGACGAAAGGTATTGACAAGTTTTGTGCAGCAAACATTTGCGCCTTTTTAAGATCTAAAAGTTATCTGAAGACACCTTTGCTGAGAAATTCGAAATAAGAAAAAACAGAGCAAAAAAACTGTTTTTTTAAGAGTCACCCTAACTCAATTCAAGAAAATAGCTTTAAATTGGCCAATTTAAGAGATACAAAAAAGTTAATGTGAACAAAGTTGCTTGAAATTAGCTCAGCTATAACTTTGCCAAAGAATGTATACCTTAATTTATTGTAACAAAAAAGTTAGATTTTTGATTTTAATGATAATAGGAACCACCCTAGAATTCATTGTCATAAAAATTAGGGCCTAACTATAAGGAACAACTTTGTAGAAGAGACTTTTTGTCTAAAGTTTCAATTTCAGGCTCAAAACATATCATTCCAGCTAAATCTACATTCTGTACCACTGTGCATTGGTGCTCAGCACGGAAAACAAGATCGACAGAAAAAACAAACCAAAGGAAAACAAAACAAAATGTACGTAAATATGAAATGATAATTGGCTCAATTAAATCATAATTCTTTTATTTATACAGTGCATCAATATTCTAAACATAAAAAATAATTAAAGGTTGCCCTTTCCTGGATTTGAACCCGTATATTCGGCATGCGATCAACGAACGCTAACGCTCGCCACAAGTGTGCTGGAATATTATGCGGGCAAACACCAATTTAAAATTCACCAAGGTGTTGTATTTCGTATTCATTCTTCAAACAATCCCAAATATTACTACTAATGCTAATAAATCAATACAAGTTCATACCTGACTTTAGAAATAACTTTCATAAAATTACGAACTAATAGAATTGGTGTAGAGGACAAAACCCTTTTTTTAAACTTATTTTCCAAAAAAAGCTGTTCAAGTTCCGCCAGAAGCTGCTTCGAATGCCCTTCAATTATGGTGCCGGAACTTTCATTTCTTATAACAACTTAAAAATGAGGCTGCTTAGAATTCCTTAGACCCCCTTCAACCAAGCTGCTTAAGCCTCAAATAGCCTTTGATTAGAACTTTTTGTAACTTGGGTATTGGTTTGTAACGCATTGATTTGTCAGTATACTTGTATGGCATACATTAGCGAAATAAATCCGGACAAAGACTTATCAAAATGGAATCATAATGTTTGCAAATTTAAATACAGCCCAATGCCTTGTGTAAACAAGGACAGATCGGTCCAAACACATACAAATATATGAATATGAAACAATTTAATTGACTTTCAATTTATTGAATCAGTTATGCTTAAATTTTCCAATGGCAATCAGAATAACTCAATTAACCTAGGGAAAATGTCGGCATCAGGCAATACCTTAGTCTATTATCGTCAGGGGGTAAACAAAGTCCTAGAGCACTCTGAAACACATTGAATCCACAAGCCAAAATGGAGCGGAAAGAAATCTCATTATACCTTTTGGCAAATTTCTATTGCTGATTATTCATAAAATGTATAAGTCAACTAATAAGCAGACGCCTTGCAAAAACTTAATGAAGATCATGTGTCAAATGAAATGTATAAGTGGTCACACATACCTTTTATGCATTCTTATAGGACATATGTGGTTTGTCTTATGGAATGTTTAAGGCTGATGTTTTGACA
The DNA here is from genome assembly GCF_037179485.1 of Ochlerotatus camptorhynchus. Classification (NCBI taxonomy): domain Eukaryota; kingdom Metazoa; phylum Arthropoda; class Insecta; order Diptera; family Culicidae; genus Ochlerotatus; species Ochlerotatus camptorhynchus. The sequence continues at coordinate 3,934,404 of NW_027040524.1, forward strand.
AAAATGTATAATGTGAAACACATGAATAAAATAATTGATTTTCGTTTCGTAAAGGACGTTGTTTACCCCCTGACGATAATAGAATAAGGCATTGCCGAAGCCGTCATGTACCCTATTTCAGATAGAAAACTGTAAAATTGTAAAATAATCATTACTAATAGACCGTTGCTTAAGTGGGATCACAAGAGAAGTGAAGCTTTGAAGCACCATATGTTCTAAATATAACTTGTGTGCACGGAAGGATGGACACATTTAGATGGTACTCATTCAAAAGAAACATTTTGTCAGATTTAGTGAAACTGAAGGATGTAATAAAACGCCTAAATGTATACAATCTCCTTCTTTTGAATATAAATGATTATCTGCATAATCTATTTAAACATTAATTATTATTATTAGATCATTTTCACGGCACGAATATTTTACACTGTAAAATTTTTATATACTGGAATGTAGTGTGATCGAAATAAAGATGTTTTTCTGAGACATTATACGTATTTTCGTATTGAAAAATCAATGCAAGAGTACAGTGGTTTTGTCCCTGATAGGTGGATTAGTATTTATCTCCTGTGTTTCAAACAGGATTTGTCCACCTTCTTTAATGTGTTACTTGATTTCAGAATCATTAAATTGTTAATCCAACTCATGGCAAGTAGTCAAACCATGCGGTCCTACTCACCCCATATTCGGAGGAAAGTTGAAAAAACAAACCTCTTTTCACATTGTATGCTATGTCTAATGTTTCAATCTTTTTTAAGTTTTTCTTAACTGCCATTGCTTTAGGGACTGACCAACGAGTTTAATGATGGAACAAGTTTTAAATTCGATATAAACAATTCTGGGGTAGCGAGCTTTGAACATAAGTTTACTGCCCATAAATGCATAACAGTCCCATGTGACTTTTTTTGTCAAAAATGAGTTATCTTGTGGATTCAATTATTACCCACCTTTTTTAATATGTGCACATAAAGTAAACTTTTTTGTTCTGAAAATCATGAAAAAATAAACAGTGTTTTTCTCAGCCTGCTGTTTTTCGACATGGTACTGTTATGCGTTTATAGGCAGCTGTACCTTACTTATGTTTCTCAGCGTTTAGAAAACAATGTTATTAACGATCATAATGCCAATATGTTTAAGTTTACTTCTGACACACTTACCTTCAACATAAACATAACTGCTAAGTACAATCAGTATCACAACAAATATTAGCCTTCTCATGGTGCTGTATTCCTTAACCGTCAGTTGTATCCGGCCGAACCTCAATTTCTCACTTGTCACTGTTGTGTCCTCGTTGCCCCGTTCTCTCTGGTTTATTAATACGTCAAATGACTCAAATGTGCTTATCCTTGGAAGACACACACTTTATGCCACTAGGTGCAAAAATCGATCAAACATTGGTATTCCATAGTCTATTTCTTCTCTTTCCTTAATCTGATGCATTTGTTTTGGGAATTTGTCTGCACCCACTCACATTAACAATCACGCTTTAAAATTTGAACGGCCTCTCTCGTCTGATATATTGCACTGAACACTGAAATGCTGACGCATAGAAATTAAAGGGCGTTTTCAAACGTCATTACAGTAGCAACTGATAACCTTAGTAAACGCAATATTGTCTTTATGTACCTTAAAAATGAATGATAGGGATCTCATTCATTCAATCAGTTATTGTTTGTTTTTAATTGTTTCAAAAGAAAATATTAGCATTTGATTGCTAAAATATCAATAAAATATCAATTAACATCTTTTCAATCCAATCATCTAATTAATTCTAGAGTTATTTTGAAATAATTTTCAAACATAAATACCAACTGCAAAGGACGACGAAAAACGAATTTTCTCTATCTTTCTCTCTCAATAAAGAGACACAGCTCACACTTGCATACCGCACTAATGTTACACTTGCTGCATCAGATAACTTTAAATTAGAATGAGCATGATGCGATAATAGCAATACAACTGATAACCAACAAGAAAAAAAACAACTCAGGCAATGCTTTGAATGCTAAAATAATGCGTAAAATCGTATTTATTGATTATTATTTTCAACAATCTTTTTGTTTACGAAAATTGAAATCTCTTTCTCCACAAGCACCTATCCAAGGATTGAGGGTTAATAGTTTTCCTTTAGACACAAACACCAATAAATATATTTTCTTTTCATTTCACGTTGGCCATTGGGGGGTGCGTTTTTCAAGATTTTTGTTTTGCGTTAAGATGTTCATCTGTAACTTTTTTTTTTGCGTTTCTTTATCTGATTTATCTGATATTGTATGCAGAACAGAAATATTGAATTGAATGCATTTTCTGTATTTTTTTTTCCAATGCAGAATACCACACAGCAATTTTTACAACAATTTTCCTGGATAATATCGCTGAATTTTCATGACTATGTCACATGTACACTTTTATTACCGATAACTATTTACATCCAAGATTCTCAAACTACAGATTGGTCCAAATATTGACAATACGGCACAAAAATTCGAAAAATCCTACGATATCACTCCGTTTGCGTAGCAACTTCTACCCTAACGCCACTACGTCTGGAATGATATTGATTTTTCCTCCTGAGAGTTTTTCTCGGAGCAAACCCACACTACTCTCCAATTCAATTTTGCCCGGTGCTATTGACGGATACAAATGATATTGCTAAGTATTGCTCGTCCGTTTATTATGTGTTAGTTGTTGTTGGTTGGGAGGGAGCGCAATTTCAACGCAAGCATAGTAAACATACATGTTGGATTCACTGGTCTATAGTACTATTTTACACCATAATATGACACATGCGGGAACAGTACTGGTGGAGTTCATAAGGATGTATACTACTCAATGCTCTCGCTCACTATGTATTTATATGCTGTCATTTATATCCTTAGTAATCCTGCCGGTGTGCATGGCTTATGCCTGCAAACTGTGCACGCTAGGGATCAAATCAGGAGCGAGAAATTATTTCAAAAGGAAGATATGTGTCATTTACACCTTTCTCAACAATAGGTACACTATCGGTCACATTGCTAGAAAAAAAAAAACATAAAGAACTGCAAAAGAGTATAATATACTATCTATTATCTTTTGTCACTTTTTAAATAGACTAATCTACATTTATCGATTCTCTTCATCGATTCTTTCTTTCGTTAATATTGTCGGTTAAGTTGGACACCGGACAACTCCACACGCGACATTTGTTTTTACTCTGTACGTTAAACATAACGTCGGACATCATTTTGCGAATACAGCGCACTATGTCCGACACTATGTTTAACATAAAGAATAGCTCAATAGCCCTATGTTTAACATAAAGAATAGCTCAATAGCCCTTAGCTCAGTCGGTTAAGGCGCAGCTACAAAGCAAGACCATGCTGGAGGTGGCTGGGTTCAATTCCCGGTTAGGTCTAGGAATTTTTCGGGTTAGAAAATTTCTCGACTTCCCTGAGCATAGAAGTATGATTGGATTTGCCACACAATTATACCAATGCAAAAATGGTCAGGCATCGAAAGCTCTCAATTAATAACTGTGGAAGTGCATCTAGAACACTAAGTTGAGAGCACGCAATAAGCTAATATGCGATATGCAATAAGCTTGAAATGCGAAGAAGAAGAAGAAGAAGATAAGAGTAAAATCGATTTTCACGAGTGCTCTCAGAAAAAATCTAAACTATCTAGTTTAAAATTCATACAAAATCGCTATTCGTCTGGTTGACCGGAGCTTTGTATAAATAGAGAGAGAGAGAGAGAGAGAGAATACGAACTTAGAATAAACATGCTTTTTATGCATAGATAGTGTAAAGTGCAGGTATTGTTTCGATGCCCGAAAAAAAATTATAATAAAAAAATTAAATTTCAATGATTTTTGCTGTTGAATTTTGAGTTCATTCAAATTTATTGTTTAATTACTGCACAGAGGAAAATGAATTTTAGATTTTTAACGATACAATGCTCAAACAATGAAAATCAATGTGATGAGATTAAATTTGTTCTAGAAAAATCCGTTGTTTTATTGTTAAGATGCTTAACAACCCACTTTTTTACTGTATATTTCTCAAACACCATGATTTTCATTATTGCGAACCATGAATTCCATAAATATCATGGTTACAAAGAAATTCATTGTATTTTTATTGGATTATTTTTACGGGCGCTTACAGGGTTTTTTTTTTTGCATTTTGGGTCAATACCAAGTATCGTACCAAACGCATAATTGACTTGTTAACTCTGAAATCATGGATTTATTTGAAGTTTTTTGCTCGATAGGCCCAAAATGGGTGATAAGGTCGAAGTAGTTCTCTACCCTACTTTACTCTACCAAGAACGATCAAGCCGAATCCTCTTTCAGCCGGTGATCACGCTGAAGCCAACGTTGTCCTGTGAATCGAGAAAAATCACTATGATCACAGTAATTGTAATACGGTCTTGTGCTGATGATGTTCTTGGATATGATTTGCTTTGGAGCTTAAAGTTTTTATTCTCATGTGATCCATCCATGTCTGTAGGGCTCTGCCTGAACTCTATCCCGACTCGTCGTTGAAGGTTGCTATTCGTTTCTTCTGCATCCGTTTCGCATCCAGCAGTTGGTTTGGAGCTGCACAACCTCTCCGTCAAGTTTTTTCCACTTTGGTACTTTTTGACCCCCTAATCAGATCCTATACGAACATTTTGGGATTTATTTTCAAAGGATTTACTGTGTAGTTTGTGAGAAATATGAATAGGATAAATTCCACTGGACCGTTGTACTAGTTAGTTTAGTTTAGTTTTCTTTATTAACGACCGTTGTACTAGATTTTCGGGTATCTTTCGATTCTCAGTTTCCGATCTCTACAACGGTCAATGTTAGGGCCTTGATACTTTCCCATCACGAAACCAGATTCCAAACGAACGTTTTGGTATGTATTTCCGGAGAATCCTTTGTGTCCTCAGTGAGATCAATCAAGAAGAAATCCGATCATTGGAGCAAAAATACTTACACCCAAATCGTCGTTGTCATCGCCTAAATGCCCCCGGGATGTTCTGAGGCATAACAACTCTGATCACGCCTTCCTTCGGATGGGACGTAAAGCCGTTGGTCCCCGGTTCATGAGTTGATGGGTCGATAGGTAGGGTCCAGGTGTGGGAGCTGCCTTCCTGGCACGTTGGTAGCGTTGGTGCTCAGCACGGAAAACAAGATCGACGGAAAAAACAAACCAAAGGAAAAAAAAATCGCCTAAATGCGAGCCTAAATGGCAGCCTTGACTCAATGCATTTCCTTTTCACAAGCTAGTACAAGGATAAGGTATGGTATTGTAACCATGGCTACTGTGAATACTGGCGGTGGAATGAATACTGCGTGAACTTTTCATACACTCAGCAATCAGAGACGTTGAAAAGTTTGTTCGTTGTAATGCATGCTTGCAGACGTGCTTCTACAGGTGAATACACTAATAAAAATTCAATGATTATTTTTATGTGTCCCACACATGAATTTTTGCAATGTGATAAACAAATGATATATATGTGTCAGACACATAGTTCTTATGTGTACACATACAATTCATTTGTAACCACACATACTATTCATTTGACTCATAAATTTCATGTGTACTTCTGAGTGAATTCTGTTTATGTGTGGACACATGAAAATCATGTGGAATTTTACATGGAAATTCGCCAATAAAAATGTGTCGAATTTTATCAGTGTAGGATGCCGCAGGCTGACGTCCGACACATAGATATCATTTGTTGATCACATTGCAAAAATTCATGTGTGCACGGATAAAAATCTCCTTATACTTTTTGGCTAATTTCTATTGCTGATTATTCATAAAATGTATAAGTCAACTGATAAGCAAACGCCTTGCAGAAAGTTACTGAAGATCATGTGTCAAATGAAATGTATAAGCGGTCACACATACCTTTTATGCATTCTTATAAGACCTATGTGGTTTGTCTTATGGAATGTACGAGGGAATGTATAAGGCTGATTTTTTGACAAAAATGTATAAGTGAAAAACATGAATAAAATAATTGATTTTCGTTTCGTGTAGGGTTTCAAAACATTATATTAGTCGTACATCAGCATTATAAACGGTGATTATTTTTTTTTTAGCTTTGGTTTGTTTTTTCCGTCGATCTTGTTTTCCGTGCTGAGCACCAATGCTACCGACGTGCCAGGAAGGCAGCTCCCACACCTTGACCCTACCTATCGACCCATCAACTCATGAACCGGGGACCAACAGCTTTACTTCACATCCGAAGGAAGGCGTGATCAGAGATGTTATGCCTCAGAACATCCCGGCGGCGCCGCATAAACGGTGATTAGCGGGCTGTTGTCAGTTGTGGGAATTAGGACGGTGATTCAACACGCGCCATCTTGAAGATCCAGCAAGAAAAGGTCGTACGTTGAACAGCTTGAGATCAGAGCAGCGGATGTTCCAGAAAGTAGTATTATAGAATAACAACGGACAGCCATCGGCCACATGAGTTAGCTGGGAACTCAGAGAAAAGAGTTCCGATGAAACCTGACAAACAATTGAGGAGTCAAGAGTGAAGTCTGACAATGGTATGGGCACAAACGAAGTGACAGACGACTAACTGGCGAAGAAATCCATTAAAATAATGTGGTTCACTTAATAGAATTTTCATGGAAGCTTGTGCCATCATCCACCAGATGGGTTAGTTTTTTTGTTTTGATTTGAACAAAGTTGATTTTGTGTACAATGATTCTTTGACAGTGTGCAAAGAGTGTATCATTTTGTCATTTTTTATGCATTTCAGTTTTGAGTAGAGTGAAAGAGATATAACCATAGAGGTAACTCTAAGACTAGAAGGTCCCGAAGAAACGTGCTCAACTTTTTGGTTCAGCTCTGGTTAATCTCTTCGGTCCCAAGCTAATCGATTCACCCCTCGAAACATAGGAAAATCCACGAACCCCTCATTTTATCTGTCAAACTTTCATAGCTAATCAAAACACACATTTTGTGTAGTACTAGAATTTTAAATAGAATGGGGTAAGTTAATCGATTTGCCTGGGACCAATAGGCTAGTCAAGTAGTGAGCCAATTTAAAATCGTTAGTTTCGTATTGATTGTTGATATAACCAAAACATTCTAATACATTTGGTGAAAATTCTAGTACAATCCAGTAGTAGTGTTGCCATGTGGTACAATCCAGTAGTAGTGGTGTTGCCATGTGGTACACTGAAAAATTGAAATAGCAGGTTAGTCACCAAAGTTTTCGAGCCGCTCCGTCTGTCACTTCGTTTGTGGTATGGGTCTGTTCATAAACTACGTAGACAGTTCTAGCACAAACGAAGTGACAGACGGAGCGGCTCGAAAACTTTGGTGACTAACCTGCTATTTCAATTTTTCAGTGTACCACATGGCAGCACCACTACTACTAGATTGTACCACATGGCAACACTACTACTGGATTATACTAGCATTTTCACCAAATGTATTAGAATGTTTTGGTTCTATCTCTTTCACACTACTCAAGAATGAAATGCATAAAAAAATGACAAAATGATACACTCTTTGCACACTGTCAAAGAATCATTGTACACAAAATCAACTTTGTTCAAATCAAAACAAAAAAATTAACCCATCTGGTGGATGATGGCACAAGCTTCCAAGAAAATTCTATTACAGTGAACCACATTATTTTAATGGATTTCTTCGCCAGTTAGTCGTCTGTCACTTCGTTTGTGGTTCTAGCAACAATCAATACGAAACTAACGATTTTAAATTGGCTCACTGCTTGACTAGCCTATTGGTCCCAAGCAAATCGATTAACGTATCCCATTCTAGTCAAAATTCTAGTACTACACAATGTTTGTTTTGATTCGCTATAAAAGTTTGACAGATAAAAGAGAGGTTATTGGATTTTCCTATGTTTCGAGGGGTGATTCGACTAGCTTGGGACCGAAGATAGTACCAGAGGTGAGCCAAAAAGTTGAGCACGTTTCTTAGGGACCTACTTGTCTTAAACGCCGGCCAGACTGGCGAGTTATAACATGTTATAACGGTTGTCAAATAATTGCAACAAAGAAAGCACCATCAAGATAGCGCTATAACATGTTATAACTCTGTAGTCTGAACGTACTATTAGAGTTACCTCTATGGTTCTATATAGATCTGGAATTAGGGCGTAACAGCTTTTGTAAACAATGACTTCTATCGATGATTTCTAGGAACTCAAGGCACGCCCACGCAGACTAACATAACCATCGGATAGTGGAAGTCTTTCCCTACCCGATCAGGATGTTGGTTTGCGTGGGCGAGCCTTGAATTTCTAGAAATCATCGATAGTTAGTTATATTTAGAGCTTAGGGGGAGGGGTGGCAGTTATCCACGGCCCATGCAAATTTTAAAAATCCCAAAAAACTCAAGAATTAAAAAAAAACTGTCTACGTAGTTAATGAACAGCCCCTATTTAGCAATAGAGAAGGAAATGCTGGATCAACAATAGAAAAGGGCCCATCAGCATTTGTAAACAAAAAAGGGAAAATAGGGAAAACTTCCAGCTACACGATGATGGTGTTGGTTTGTGTGGGCGCCCTTCGATTAGTGAGGAATGGGCTTTGGAACGGTTTGTTTACAAATGCTGATGGGCCCTTTTCTATTGTTGATCCAGAATGCTCCTGTGGGACAAGTGAGCGTTTGTGATCTCGTGAGTGAACGACGGAGAGAAGAAATCAGTACCAACTAGTGATATCTGTCTGGTTTGTTCAGTATCCTGTAGTCCCTAAATCAACCGAACAAGTTTGTCGAAAAAGGCAAGATGAAGTAGGCGGTTTTAATCCTGTTCATAATCAAAATCTTATGTGTGAAAAGAGGCTACATACTTGTGTAAGCAGAGTGAAAACCCAGATCGGACAATAGTGTATAACCTTGCCAATTTTTTTTTAACATAAACTGGTAAACCAAAGGGGTAAGTCACTCAGCACATTGTGCCGAAATTATATTCGGCACAGCTTGGGCACATCCATCGGCACATTTTCGGCAAACCTTCGGCACAATCTCATAGGCATTAGATTGTTGTATAGAAATAAAATGGGAGCACTGCTGGATAAGTGTCATTGAAGTTGTTCAGAACATTACGTGCTGTTTGACTGTATATTCAGGAACATCTTCTAATTGAAGATACCAGAGGAACTCAGACTTGCAGTTCACTTATAGATCTAAATACGAAATGTAGGCTCCAGAGTGGGCTAGAGAAAGAGGCAGTTAATCAGACCTCATTAGTGCCCTTAATTCAAATAATGCTGCAATTCACACAAAACAAACTAATGCCTTGTTCAGGCTACAGAGCTATAACATGTTATAGCGCTATCTTGATGGTGGTTTCTGTGTTGCAATTATTTGACAACAGTTAAAACATGTTATAACTCTCCAGTTTGGACAGCGTTTAAAGCAGTCCATTCATCACCCTCTATAGTCGGTCTCCAACAATGCTCCCCACCGGTTCCAACTCTTTCCGGCCGAAAAGCTAGGTTCCTGGTCTGCCTTTGAGGGCATTATAAAACACAGGACTTTTATTACCCTATGGATCACAAAACACCGAAATTTCGCACACCCGCCACTTCCCGCGTCGTCCTCAATCCGATTTATCCTTCCGATTTGAAACCAAAACATTCAAGGTGTCAGAAATACCGGGTTACCGGGATGGGTGTTTTACAAACAATTGGCATACTTGCGGCACACTGACAAAAAAGATGACCCAAGATTGGTGTGGGGAGTGACCAACACGAAACGAAAATCAATTATTTTATTCATATGTTTCACTTCCTTTTTTGCCAAAACAACAGCCTTATACATTCCATAAGACATACCACATAGGTCCTATAATAATGCATAAAAAGGTATGTGTGACCGCTTATACATTTCATTTGACACATGTGTAGTAGATGGGATGAACTCGTTAAAAAATGCTTGTTTTATTGGTGTTCACAATCCAGAATATTAATGAACATATCGAGCCGCTGAGTGCTCGATCACACAGTTAATGAAGGGAAAATAAAGTTACAATGTTGTTCAGTACATGTTGTATTTCTATCGATGATCGTACAGCTCTATTAAGTTAAAACGGGAACATGCGATGCAACAGAGAATTCGTGTAGTGGAAAATACGAAGCAAAACGGAACATAGAAACCCGAGAGAGGTATTTGTTTCGGGTTATTCGTCTCGTTTGTGGGGTGTGACGTGTGAGCGTATGAGAGTGCGATGACTTATAGGAAATAAAGTGGGAGAGATAAAGATAGCATGCGGTATTGATCGAAGGAGATCGGCTGATGGGTTTAGTCTGGAATGTGTTGGAGTACGATTGCACCGACCGGCATTCTGTTGGCTATTGTTGCGACGGCTGCACGTAATTTATTTGGAATCGTGCTCGGTCACTACAACATGATCTTCATTAACTTTTTGCAAGGCGTCTGCTTATTAGTTGACTTATACATTTTATGAATAATCAGCAATAGAAATTTGCCAAAAGGTATAAGGAGATTTCTATCCGTGTACCACTTGGGTAAACCATTTTTTTCACTAAACGGATTTTAGTAAAAACAAAGTATATGAAAAAAATGTGTCTTGAGTATAACCAACCGGTGGGAATGGGATACGTTAATCGTTTGCTTGGTACCAATAGGCTAGTCAAGAAGTGAGCCAATTTAAAATCGTTAGTTTCGTATTGATTGTTGATTATACACAGGTGTGTAACTTAGATAGTATTTTATGGCAGCGGCTTGAGGAGCGAATCCTGGATAAAGAGGCGCCGTGTGTTTAATCAATGGGCGCAGTCGTACCAACAATCAATACGAAACCAACAATTTTAAATTGACTTACTACTTGACTAGCCTATTGGTCCCAAGCAAACGACTAACGTACCCTATTCTAGTCGAAATTGTACTACTACAAAATGTTTGTTTTGATTCGCTATGAAAGTTTGACAGATAAAATGAGGGGTTAGTAGAGAGTACCAGAGCTGAGCCAAAAAGGTGAGCACGTTATTTCGGGACCTTCTAGTCTTAGAGTTACCTCTATGGTCGTACGGCCATAAACAGATAACAGATGGTATAATCATAGAGGTAACTCTAAGACCACTGGGTCCCGAAGAAAATCATTATTATTTTTGGCTCACTCAGTACCAGAACAACGGTCCCAAGCAGTCCCAAGCTATTTCACTCACCCCTGCATGTTCTGCATGAATCCACACACCCCTGATGTTATCTGTCAAACTTTCATAGCGAATCAAAACAAACATAGTGTAGTAATAGAATTTCAACTAGAATAGGGCAACAATCAATACGAAACTAACGATTTTAAATTGGCTCACCACTTTAGTAGCCTATTGGTCCCAAGCAAACGATTAACGTACCCTATTCTAGTTGAAATTCTATTACTACACTATGTTTGTTTTGATTCGCTATGAAAGTTTGACAGATAACATCAGGGGTGTGTGGATTCATGCAGAACATGCAGGGGTGAGTGAAATAGCTTGGGACTGCTTGGGACCGTTGTTCTGGTACTGAGTGAGCCAAAAATAATAATGATTTTCTTCGGGACCCTGTGGTCTTAGAGTTACCTCTATGAATAGGGTACGTTAATCGTTTGCTTGGGACCAATAGGCTACTAAAGTGGTGAGCCAATTTAAAATCGTTAGTTTCGTATTGATTGTTGGTATTATTTTGCTTTAAATCTTGATTTTAAAAATAGAGATGAAAGTGTGTGGGTTCGAAAAAAATATCGCTGTGCTCAGAAAACGAAGCTCTTTCAGATGATATATGAAAACCGATATATTTTTCAAAATTAAAGAACCCAATTCAAGTGAGTTGATCAAGTCAGTTGAATCAACAATCAATACGAAACTAACGATTTTAAATTGGCTCACTACTTGACTAGCCTATTGGTCCCAAGCAAACGATTAACGTAGCCCATTCTAGTCGAAATTCTAGTACTACGCAATGTTTGTTTTGATTCGCTATGAAAGTTTGATAGATAAAATGAGGGGTTATTGGTTTTTCTTATGTTTCGAGGGGTGAATCGATTAGCTTGGGACCGAAGAGAGTACCAGAGCTGAGCCAAAAAGTGGAGCACGTTATTTCGGGACCTTCCAGTCTTAAGGCCCAAGCGCAATGACGGCGGAAGCGGAGCGGACGGAAATTAGATCAAAAACCCTATATGCGCAGGAATCCAAATCCGATTGGTCAACGAATAGAGGCAACTTCTTTAATCTATACAATGTCTACAACTTACTGCAACACTTGCAACATTCCAGTACATACACAGCAAAAAAAAATGTAATATCGATCAACGTAATTCAAGCTGATGTATGAAATAATGATGTTATAGCAAACGCAGATACAATATTACATCAATGGATGTAATTTTGTTCGCAAAATCGATGTACATTGTACAATGTGATATTACACAACCGATGAATTGACCTGGTTGCAGCAGTTTCGATGTAATATTCAACAACTTTTTTTGCTGTGTAGGTTAATTCTAGTGTTTATTATTACCTATTTGATTATGTTTAATAAATACTATGAAGTGTTTTAAAGATTCCAGCTTTTACAAACGTTTAAATCCCTTATATTTGATAACAGCCAGCTCAATTTAGCAAATAACAAGCAATCAATAAAACGGGTACTTTTGACTCTTTTACAGAAAAAAAAACAAGATGATTAAAAATATCCATTTTGTGACGTATTCTTCGAATACTCATTAATGAGTAAAGCCTATTTTACTCATTTCATGAGTTAAGCCAATTTTCTTCAAATTGAATAAAATTTTACTCATTAATAGGTACTTTAGAGTTAGCGCGTAATAACTTGAGCACATAACCGTTTCTTGTTGTGTTTGTCGTATTGGCAAATTAAAGTTGTCACTCGTGGAGAATAGAAAAACTATGAAAGTGATGATGGTTTCAAAATTTTCCACGAGGTGGTATACCAGTGCAATCTTAAAATGCTTTTATTTTGCAGATGTAGCATTTTATTTACTTCGCCTTATACACACTAATTTTATTTCGCTGGAAACCAGCAAAATTTTGCTGGATTTTGCCGAGCTGGATTTACAGCAATCCATCCAGCAAAAAATAACTTTGCTGACCTTTCAGCAATCCAGTTTGACAGTTACTTTGCTGGATTTTCAGCAATTATTTTTATCGACAGCAGTAGGATTTTGCTGTACTTTCAGAATTATTTTGTTTTGTTTATTTGTTTTAATAAATGTATATAGATTATTGATTTACAAAAGAAGTTTTTTGTATTTATTCATATTGCAGCGAATTTTATTAAATGGGCATGGTTAATTGATGTTATTTGGGATTAACACAATGTATATGATGGATGAACCCCACCAGATAAGCAAACTATCGGTGATCCTTTCTGGACCTGCTTTAGATAGCATCTGGAAAAGATACATTTATAATAGAGTTTATTTTGACTTACTTTCATGAGGATCTTACCGCTCTCGAAGATGAATGTTTGCAGGAAATAGATAAATACTCTGTCAATAATACTGTCACCTGACTTTAACAACTGTTTACCAACTTGTGATACATGTAAAGAAGTATAAGTCTAACTGACAGATAGCACTTGCATATTTTACTGGTTTCAGCAATAAAAATACGTTTACTGATTTCCAGCACTTCAAACGAACCGTTGCTGATATTCAGTAAAAATTAGTTTTGCTGGACATTATTCAGCAATTCAAATTGCTGGAAGGCGAATTCAAATTTTGGTGTGATACTTCGCTTCTTATCAACCAACGTTTACTGTGAACTCAAGAGGAAAACGTGTTTGACTAGAAAAATATCCTAAAGCTGGGTATTGATGAATTTACGCAAAGATATAACCATAGAGGTAACTCTAAGACTAGTAGGTCCCGAAGAAACGTGCTCAACTTTTTGACTTAGCTCTGGTACTCTCTTCGGTCCCAAGCTAATCGATGCACCCCTCGAAACATACACTGATAAAATTTCAAAGATTGTTTTTATGTGTCCCACACATGAATTTTTGCAATGTGATCAACAAATGATATCTATGTGTCGGACACATACTGAATATGTGTACACATAAAAGCCATGTGTAACCACGCATACTATTCATTTGACTCATAAATTTCATGTGTGCTTCTGGGTGAATTCTGTTTATGTGTGGTCACATGAAAATCATGTGGAATTTTACATGGAAATTCGTCAATAAAAATGTGTGGAATTCTATTAGTGTAGGAAAATCCACTAACCCCTCATTTTATCTGTCAAACTTTCATAGCGAATAAAAAAAAACATTGTGTAGTACTAGAATTTTGACTAGAATGTGCTGCGTTAATCGATTTGCTTAGGACGAATAGGCTAGTCGAGTAGTGAGCCAATTTAAAAACGTTATGACATCAACATTTCTAACTGATTTAGATGAATTCAAGCAACCAACCATATGTAATCGGTAGAGTGAATATACTATTAAGATTTCCCCGGTATAAGTAACTTTAATAGCAATAAATGAGCTAGTAATTACGATGATTACAACACTGTCACGTTTTGTCATGACAAAAAAAATCGATGAAATTTTGTAGAAAATCTCTATCGGCGTTTTCTCATCCTCTGTAAATATCGCGTGAGATCTTCAATTGAAAATGACATTTACCAGCCCTAGTTGTAGCTAATGAACTAACGCATCGGAACAAACCTATTATTGATTTGTGCACGGTGAAATCATTGATATTATTGATCTCTTCTGATCGATAGAACGGAAATGGGCGATTACGATGAAGTAACGCTCTACCTATACAATGTTTTAAAATCCGAAACCGCTAACCTGAAACAGGACCGTCGGTTTTTTATTTAAATAAATACACGCTAACTTGAATGTACATATTAAATGAGTACATTTTACTCATTTTATAATATTATTCCAAACTGTCAAATAGTGGGTATTTTCAAAAAATTAAAAGTGGGTAATTTCAAATCATATTTGCCCTCTAGCAATAAAAAATGATAAAAAAGTGAGGGACACGCAATACAAAGAACCGGTGCGTTGAAGTTAAAATGCAATCAAAAGTACTTAAAGTAGGGGAAATGTATGTAATGTCGGCCTAAGTGTCCCTAATTTGGGCCCATACATAAATTCAGCAACCGACTAAATTTTCAATAGCAACCAACAATATCCATTAGTACCGTCCCAATAACGCGTTCATCTAGATAAAATTGATAAATAGCAAGGGGCCCAATCTTAGATCTATAGGCCAACATTAGAGCCATTTCCCCTAATGAATGCGTTTTGAATTAGTACTGACGATAATTAAAATGTATAATGTATAATGAGTCACGCCAAGAGAAAAACAGTTGAACTCGCATCACGGTTTTCGAAACATTCCCTTTATTTTCACTTGGCAACAGAGGACTTCTACATCAACTTCAAATGACTTCTAGCGAGAAAAAAATAGTAGAAATTATCATAAGTGATCATTACCAAAGGTAACCCAAGACAATTTATTGCTCACTGCGTGTTTATGATCTTTCTTCGATTATATTTTATATTTTATTGCAATACCTTCGTGCATCTTTCATAGCATCGTAATGTTTGTTTACTTTGCAAGATAGGTAGCCGGTTTAACAGTTCAATAGTTCGCGTGACTCATTATACACCGACTCTAGGTTTAGTCATGGTGGGTATATAAATGGTGATACAGCTTTGACACTATATAGGCGAGGAGGTCGCGGGGGGGAAAAATGCGGTTTTAGAGCAAATTGTAAACAAACTCGGTCGCTGTCCCATACAAAAATCCAACATGGCTGAATCACGAATTTGACACATTAGAACACCTATATGAAGCAACCTTGGGTTTAGTGAAGTGAAAGTGCAACTTGCGAGTTTCCGTGAAGTCAAAAATATGGATCAACAGGTCTGTGCCATCAAAAGGGAGAAAATAATTTAATGTCAAAAGCAGTTAAAAGTGGGTACTTTTTCTTAACGTGAAGATCAACACGCTAAGAAAAAAGTATACATTAATGTTTAAACTTTAACCAGTTTCGAGAAAACCCGCACATATTCATAAAATGAATAAACGCTGTTTACACGGTAAGAAAAAATACTCAAAATTAAGTTAAAAAAAACTCAACGTTGGGTTCTATCATTTGAGGTCCGCCGTTGAGTGAATCAGAAAAGCGGCGTTGGTTAAAATTTACTCAACTATTGAGTAATAATAAATGAACTCAAATATAAGTTTATTTTCATTGAGGTTGCTTTTATGCGCCTTTAACCATTTCAGTTTCACAAGCGTTGATAGACGAGTGGTCAACATACGGGCCCCGTAATCTCAACGTCCATGGTTCGGTTCCAGTCTGCTCCGTTTTATTATTTTTTTGTCAACTTGGTCGACGCCAGGATTACTCAAAATTGAGTTTTCTTCTTTAACTTAATTTTACCTAGCCCCACGGAAGCCACGTGATGAGTGAAAGGAACTCAATTTTGGGCACTTTTTTCTTACCGTGTACTCATCGGATGAATAAACACGTTTTTCTCGAAAGTGATTAAATTTTAATCATTAATGAATAAAGACGTTATTCTCAAAAGTGGTTAAATTGTATGCACTGGAAGGAATTTAAATGGCTGATTTCGTTTATTTTAAACATATATTATTATAAATTACAATCGAATAAAATCCAATAAAAAGTAACGTTTATTTCAAGCTTCTGGTTCGTGTTGCTGTTTGGTCCACCGCCTTAGTGACCTTGTACACGGTGACCGGAGAATACTCCGTTCTTCTGCTGCCGGCTGGTCCCCTTGGTTTCAACGCAGAATCCATCATGTGATTCGCGAGGCTGTTCATATCGGCAATGGTTGGCAATGGTCAGGAGGATACTCTGCTGTGGTGGTGTTGTTTCTGCCCTTGGTGGTGATTCAATGTTGGGAACATGCTGCTCCTGGCGAATCTATCCTAATTGCGTACAAAGCAGTGTAGTCCAATCACGGAACACCTTCGCACAATCCGGAATCGGATGTTTCCTTGTTTTCGCGATCCTTTCGTCGACCTTCCCGTTCCGTTGCCCGGCGAACTCGATCCGGATCGTTGTGCTGCCGTTTGAAGCCCTATGTAGTGGGGATCAAAAGTTTTGAAATAACAAAACAATGTACCTTAGATATACTTACTATTATCATCGACCATCTCTTTGGCCTGATTCCGCACATTCTGTCCTGTTTCCAAAGTCGGAAACAGATTCCGCGGAAGAAAACTTTATTTTCGTTCCGGCACTTGATTCCGAAGGAAGCCGCAATTCCTAATTCTCACTAGACGATGATGACTTCATCTTGGAGTTCTCACCGCACTCTAGAAATGAAAACAAAACTATAAGTTAGTTTTAAATTGTATGTATATTATAATAATAATATTAACAATCTATCTACCTGCGAAAAGTTGATGAATGATGGCCGCTGCGGTTTCGGAAAATAATTGCTGCCATGTTTTTTTTCAGCCACTGGTGAATAAAATTTAGACACTTATGTTGCAAAATGGTTTTCTCTGGAAATGTCTAAATTGTATACACTTTTTTGCTATAAATTTCAACCACTCTATGACAGCTCGAACAAGCTCCCAAAAGTGGTTAAAAAATAGTCATCAATGCATAAACTCGTTTTTCCATTAATGGCCTGGCGGGGATGCACAAGAGAAAATCTAGGTTTCGATTATCTTCATCGGTATTCTCTTTGCATTGCTACAGCTAAATGAAACAATTTTCTAGAATTTGTTCAATGCAGTGCTGTAGCAGGTTTACTGGCTATCAAAAGCACCAGCAAACGCACCGAGAAACGTTAATCCAAGGGAGTTATTAACAAAAGAGAAAATCAACCAAGATCGATTATCTTCTCACGTTTACGCCCTTATACATGCTCACTGTCGAAATGGCGAAAATCGACGAAAAGAATCTGTCAAAGCTATATGGTACTATAGGACCTAATTCATTGTTCGGCTTGATATATGCGGTTTGTTATCAATGGAGTTCGGATTGTTACGGCAGGAATCAAAAATTTATATTCTTCTCAATAATTTTTGTGAATACTCAAATATTTTGCGCTAATCATGAGTTTCATACGAAGTGCCTCGTTCTGTCGCCATCCGTTGTCAATGGTAAGCAAAACAACAAACATGTAGTTTCAAGCACATTGAAATTCTGTATATTTCTAGATACGTTCTTTCTCGTCTACATCCATTCGACCTAGCGGCGAAATTCCTAAGAATGTAATCGAAAATCTTGCTACGGCCCAGCACCAACCAGGAAACGGGCTCATATACGATAAGAAACCTTTCAGAATAGAATTGGCTGAAGGCATGTTTCGCCATAGAAATGGATATGAATGCGAGTGACTAACAACTTCAATTTTTTAGGCAAACGATATTCTTGGTGCTTATGTGGAAGATCTAAGACTCAACCACTGTGTGATGGAACCCACAAGCTAGAGCAATATAAAATCACTTTAAGGTTACTTTATTTACAACTTGCTAGTTATGGTTCAGCAGGGGATTAATGCCCAAATCACATTTCTTTCCAGACCGGTGCGATTCCAGGTTGAGAAGACTGGCACATATTGGTTATGTAACTGTAAGCACACGAAAAACCGACCGTTCTGTGATGGTACTCATAAGAATGAAGACATTCAAAAAACTACGGGCAAGAATTGAATGTTCTTGAACTGATGTAGTGTACTAGCATTTTTTGAATAAAATTCAGATAGGCTCCTTAATGTCGACCTAAGTGTTCCTCATATTGGGCCAAAACATAAATTTCGATGGAAAGCATTTTTTGACAATGTTTCACTAGCAACCGAAAATATCCATTTGTTTGTCCAGTTGACGTATACTGCCTCTAATCGCATATCAGTCCCATATGAATTTTCAGCAATTTTAAGATAATAACGCTATCCACTATCACGTGGCATCTACTTTCATATTACGTGATAAAACTATGACTTTGATCATGAAAAATGTGAAAAAAAACATCAAGTCAGTTTGTCCCATCAAGCAAAATAAGCGCATATCAGTCCCATCCTGAAATTCAGTCGTCCAGAGGTCAAGTTACAGTTATCTTTGTTGAATCTCCGTATTTTTAGCTGATATAACAAATCATGCAGGCTTCATTGCAACTGATTTTAACTATGATTTTTTTTTTATTATTTACATGGAAATTGCACTTCTTAATTTCAACTGCCATTTTCTCAATGCTTACTTTTTCCATATGGGACTGATATGGGATTATAGGCAGTATAGTTCTACGAAAAAAATTGAACGAGATTTCCAATGATAATGAGCGTCCTGAAAAGAACCTTTTGATATGAATATTAGTTGGGACATGCTGGGATTTGGCCTTCTGTCTCGCAAAATCAAAATCAAGATTACAACTCTGGAGAGCATTTTGTGTGGTCGTGGCGTGTGTTCAAAATGTTACGCAATTGCATTCTCCCTATTCGCACACGCCCGAAGATCGGAGGCGAACGCCACTTCGACTTGTTTCATCTTCTAAAGACTCTCTGATAACAGTGTTGGGGAACCAGCAATGCTACATCGACATGTTTCGTCTAGAAACGATTCTCTGATGACTGTGTTGGGGAAGCAGCATATGCATATACGTAATTGGTAGATTGGTTAGTTATTTCGACGCTGAACAATGGTTAACATTTAACTATTTTCAATAGCTTCTTGTTGAAAATCAACACTCAGAAGCAATGCTAGAATTTCGATGCGTAGAAATATTTCTGATCGATTGGTGATAAAATGATTGAAATTGGTCTTGTAGCAGCTGAGTTATTTACGTTCAAATTCTTTCATAATTTCGTTACATTTTTTATTTTCGGTTTTCACAAAGTGTACCCACAAGTGCCGGTGGTGTACCCCCATATAGAAATCACAGGCGTAGTCCTACGTAAAAAATGATTATAGATTCCGCTGTTATTTGTTTTGTGCTGTGCAATCGATTTTGCTGATTACTCCTTGTAACAACCAATACGCATAATTTGGGCAATCTGTGGACCAAGCAAGACGAGCTTAAAAATGTAAAGGGAACATGCATAAATGACGTAGCATTTGAGGGGGGTTCCAGAATTTGTGACCGGTTATGTATAAGGCATAGCAAATGCTACGCGGGAGGGGGATCTAAATTGATAAAAAAATGCTACGTAATTTATGGATAATCCATGGAGTCATATCATCACCCCTATTCTGTATTTCGTTTCGAACAAAATTCTCATACAAAAAATTTTTTTTTTTTTGTATGAGAACTTCGTTCGAAACGAAATACACTGGAGTCGCTTTTTACGCGGTTTTTTTTACACGGTTTTTTTACGCGGATTCCGGAATTTACGCGGTTTTTTTTACGCGGATTTTGGTTTTTTTTTACGCGGATTTCAGAATTGACGCGGTATATCGCTTTTTACGCGGTTTTTTCTTACACGGTCTTTTTTTACACGGTTTTTTTTACGCGGATTTCGGAATTTACGCTGTTTTTTTTACGCGGATTCCGGAATTTACGCGGTTTTTTTTACGCGGGACGTATCACCCGCGTAAAAAGCGACTCCAGTGTATAGAATAGTGGTTCATATTTGGTTCTTAAGAGGAATGTCATCATGAAATATAAAAAAAAAACAAATGTTTTTGCAG
This sequence comes from Ochlerotatus camptorhynchus, assembly GCF_037179485.1. Lineage (NCBI taxonomy): Eukaryota > Metazoa > Arthropoda > Insecta > Diptera > Culicidae > Ochlerotatus > Ochlerotatus camptorhynchus. Next base: position 3,955,029 of record NW_027040524.1, read on the forward strand.
ATAGTATTGTCTATTAATTGAAAAGAATCAATTTTAAATTAGCAGAGTCACGTCATACAAAAATAATGATCTTTAGCATCCAAATTTTATTAGATTAGTTTGCATTAGGGTTTTTTGTTGCTTAACTGCTATGACCAGTATGTATGATCTTATACATACATACTGGTCATCGCAGTTTCACTAGCACGGCTGGCGAATATGATCGTTTGAACAGAAAGTGTTGACAAATTTCTGCCATAAGTTCATTTCACACGTTGACGTTTATGTAACAATTGCGGGAGCGTGTTTTTTAAGATGTTTTTACGCGCATAGTTAGATTCAATGCTTTCTTATTAACAGAGTATTTGAGCTAACGCTTATGTGTCTATTATACATTTTGTTTCGATACAAGCTGTTTACAAATATAAATTAATACAGTTCTAGACCGTTTTCCACCATTTAATCATTGTTGCTGTACACTACTTTCAAATGAATCGGTACTCATCCTGTATAAAACGACAAATGTGCATCTGAACAAACATAGGGATTCACGACACTGAACCGCTAAACTGTTTTTATTAGAAGCAGGTTTCTGTGGTATCGATGATTAAGCTCTTTTTAGGTGAACTGTTGTAAGACTTTCTCAACCGTAGACTGATGGTACAAGTAACAAGGCATTTTGGAATAAATATGGACCACTGCTTTACTGGTTAATGTGTTTTGTGTTGTAGAAGATGAATGGATTTAAATATTAGTTTAGTGTGTGCAGAGCATTTTTGACAGCTTATCATGCCAGATTGATGCATAGATTATACGAGGCGAAATGCATAACAATACACTAGGATTAAAACAGTCGATTTACATCCTTCCGAAAAATGCTTCCAATACTACAATTACAAACAATACACTCTGCTATTGGACACAAAAATGCTTGAACGAAATCTTTTATGCGGTAATTCTGTTAGATCTTTTTTTTTCATTTTGCGTAAATATATATGTGTAGATTGAATACTTGTTTTGTTGTTCATAGAATCGCAATTTCGAAAAAGTATAAGTTCATATTTTAACTACATCATATTTGATACACGCTTCCTTTCTTATCATTTGCTCACCAAAAAAAAAACTGCTCTGATTAGTCACATTCATAATAGTTATTTATAATAATGAATTATTTTAAATACAAAAGAAACAAAACCTCATCATCACTACTGCAATCTTCTTCTCTCATAAGGTTAAATTACAGCTTTCGCTTCTTTCTTACTGTGTCTTGTTTGGCCGTCCGCACACACGACCGTCGTCGCCATCAGTCGATTTTAGTAGTCGGCCATCATCTCTTTGCGCTAGTACACTATACATTCGGTAACTGAGAGTGACATTTTCATAAGTTTAAGAAATTTCAGCTTGCCGTATGCAACTTTTGATCACTGTCAAATTAGATCAGATTTTCACAATTGATAAAGTACGACATAAAGCAGCTGAAATTTATATAAAATGTCCCTCGTTTCTTACCGAACGTTGATTTTTACCTGTTCCAGAGCATCTGGCGTACAGCTCGAAGAAAATAGTAAACGTAGTAAGGTTCTATTTAGGAAAATTGTGAATGGATGACGACTGTGTTCTGCAGGGATCCCGATCGAGGCCACAAGAGCGTGTGAGTGTTCGCCAAAACCGTCAGTGCGCAAGTGACGCATGGTTTTTAGTATTCTTCTTCCTCTGGGGGGACATCATCCGGAGGAGCAAAGCCATCCTAGTAGTGAAAAAAGAAAAGTAAATTGTACGAATGTATCAATTTACTAAGTAAAGCTTTTGGTTTGTAATACGCTTTGCATGGATACAAAAATCAAAGTGTAAAGGATATAGCCATAAAGTTGAATCATAGAAGAATCCAGCGAAACTACAGAATTATCCGAATAAAGATTCGGATATGTTATCAATATACATAGACTGACCTAATAAAATCCAGTAGATTTCACATTTAGTGAAAATTGCAAAGAAAGCACCGTTAGGTCGCCATTCACCGTTCGACCTCCTTTCACCACTCTTGTATAGATACTTATTATTATTATTTGCTATTTTTTTTGTTTTGCAGGAAAACCCAATATTTAATTTTACAGCATCATATTATATTGATTAATGTTGCAAGCTTCTAGTAAAATAGTGATATAGTAAGTACAACAGATCGAACTCTATTGTCTGTGGACTTGATTACCCTTATTTTACATTATTTATTTTTATCAATAAAAGGGGAAAGCGGGGCAATTTCACCAATGGGACTTAATAATTAACTTATTGAACACATTTTACAAAAAATCTGCTGCATGTTTAAGTTTACTTGAACGATCCATTTCATTTTAGTCTAAAAATTACTTTTCGCTAGAGCGAATATTCGAAAAATGTGAGACTAGCTAAAGTTACAAAAATGTTATAAGATTTCGAATCAGAAAATAAGGTGTATCAGTAGTTTCTTATAACTTATCGTTAAGATTCATTCGACAGCTATATAAATGGTCATTGGTTTCTTACATATGTGACACGATGTTTTTCTAGTTTTTAATAAATATTAAAGTTTTTCTTAGAAACATATTACTTAAATTCATTCGATAATATGTTAATTTACCCGTTTAAAAAAAACTACACTGCCGGTGGGCGCATTACTGTTCCATGTGCTATGGAATTCCGTATGCACATAGGGACATTTATGCGTACATCGGCAGTAGACAGTTTAAATATAATTACCTTTATCGCACATGATCGAAATCCGTACACCTCATACAGAAAGTAGGCCTTTTTGTATGAGATGTACGGATTTCGACTCATTTATTAGGCGTACGGATTTCGGTCCTGCACAGTAATCGAGTGCGACCTGTATACAGCGAGCGGTGAAGGGAGGCCACGCGGTGAATGTTGACCTAACAATATTTTTTTCTTATAATTCATAATTATTTTACCTAACCGTTCGTGAAGCCTTAAAACACCTAAACCTTTAAAATAAATTGACTAAAATCAAAAACAATATGTAGGTACCTAAGATTACCATCGTGGTGAGTTTATAAGGTTGAACGAGCACTTTGGACAGTTTCATGTTTGATAGAGTAGAGTAATGAATCGACTGAATATTTATCTACAACTGGTTATTGGAACTTCTCATATGAGACGAACCAACCCACGGCTAAAAGTCTCATTACTACAGCTAAACTATAACCTAACTGGTACTTCAAACTGTTCGATCATAAATTTACATCATCATATCGACTAATCGGATTTTATTAATTACCGAACATTGTTTTGGGCCGAAGCGGCTTCGATTTCTATGAAACTTCGCCCATAGGTCGAGTTCATGGATATATTAACAAAAGTGAATTTCAAAAAAAACAGGTTGCCAATTTTTCCGGAAAACCATAGTTAAAGTTTTCCGATTTTCTCGTTACCACCAACTTCAAAAAATCATAACAGTCAAAGTCAATTAACAAAAATTACTTGAAATTTTGTCATCTATTGATACCTGATACCGCTTCAACTTCTAGCTGTGTTTCCGGTTCTACGACCTCCACACTAGCCACATCATGTCCATGCATCCGTCCTGCCAACTGCCAGCAGGTTTATGCCGCCACCTGCTCTTCCTCGGATCCGGGACACCCTAAAACAGGCACTGAGGAAGCTTCCGAATCTCCCGACCCAGTCGCGCTTGCTGCAGACATCCGCCATCGTCATCGTCTTGGTTCTGTCGGTGATGGTATCGGGGGGCTTCCGACCTGCAACCTCAGGCGATAATGTTAGCGATTCCGAGCTTTCGGTACCTGACGTCCTTTCGATTTATAGTTCCCATGATTGCTCCTCGAATGGTCTCCGGATCTACTACCAAAACGTGCGTGGGCTGAGGACTAAAATCGACTCGTATTTCCTGGCTGTTGCGGAGCCCGAATATGATTTGATTGTGCTGACGGAAACGTGGCTGGACGACCGAATCATTACTTCCGTCTTCAGAACTGACCGGTCTGCCCTAAACAGTCAAAAATGCCGATTGCTTGCTGTGCTCTTTTGGACGGTTTTAACTTCTGCGGGTTCACACAAGTGAATACTTTTCCGAACCGAAATGAACGTTTGCTAGATCTTGTCCTGCCAAATGATTCCGCACTACCGGGCACTTCTGTTTCCTTGCCGGTCGAGCCACTGATTGATCTAGATGCCGATCATCCCGCTCTCGTCGTGTTATTTAGTTTACCTACGCCGATTCTTTTTACGCCGTCATCTGAGTGCTACTCTTTGGACTTTCGCCGGGCCGAATATGTGGCATTGAACAATGCGCTTGCGGAAATTGATTGGCAATTTATCGAAACAGCCGCTAGCGTGAATGATGCTGTGGATTTTTCAGTGCTGCACTGGAAGATGCTATTTTCCGCATTGTCCCAGCTCGACGACCTCAGCTAAAGCCTGCGTTGTCTAACCCACGCCTACGCGTGCTAAAACGTCAACGCTCTGCCGCCCTCCGAAAGTATTGTAACCCTCGCTCGCCGACTGTTCAATTTTGCGAGTCGTAGTTATCGAAATTACAATCGTTTTCTCTATAATCGACACGTGAGACGCGCGGAAGCGAACGTTCGCACGAATCCGAAAAGTTTTTGGTCGTTTGTCAACTCCAAACGGAAGGAATCCGGGTTGCCTTGTTCCATGTTTCTCGGGAATGGCTTTTTTTTTATTATAGTCACTTTAACACTCTTGGGTCATTCGTGACTTGTCCGGGGGTGAGATTTGAACTCGTGACTTTGGCGTGAGAGAAATGTAACATTATTTCCTATCACCGAAAAATCGAACCAATCATGTTTAACTACGTTCTCTACGGACGCTGTCTTGCTCGTGTAGAGCACATAAAGGATCTCGGCGTTACATTGGACTGCAGACTCACTTTCAGAATGCACTACAATTACATCATCTCCAGAGGTAATCGAAAATTGGGCTTTATTTTCAAAAGCCGACGAGTTTCGTGACCCGCTATGCCTCAGGTCACTTTACTTATCGCTTGTGCGATCCTTATTGGAGTCAAGTTCAGTTGTTTGGTACCCTTCCATGCTAGCTGGATCATTAGAATTGAATCCGTTCAACGCAAGTTTGTGAGATATGCTCTTCGTTTCCTCAACTGGCGTGACCCAACGAACTTGCCACCGTACGAGGAGCGTTGCCGTCTCCTGGGAATCGAGCCATTAGAGGTGAGACGAACGGTCGCTCAATCTATGTTCGCTGGAAAGCTGCTAACGGGTGACATTGACTGTCCAACACTGCGGTCACAGCTAAATAAGTATGCCCCTGAGAGGTCTCTTCGTCAACGCGACTTTCTGTTTTTGGAACCACGGAGCCGGAATTATACACAACACGAGCCAATTCGAGCAATCAGCCGGCAATTGAACAACTTTTTTTATATGTTCGACTTCAATATATCAGCTGACGTGTTTCGTCATCGTCATCGTCACTTGGCATTTTCCGTACCGTTGACCGTAACTATTTAGTTTAAGTTTTATTCATTTAGACAATAATTGTCAGTTGAATTTTTCAATAAACAACAATAAAAAATACAGTTAGAAACAAATATCGCATGAAAGTTTTCACCGTTAAAGAAAATCCAAAAGAAAATCTGTGGAAATTATCGTCTGTATCATGGATTTTTTAAAAATTCATAAGCTTTTTTCGGTGAAAATTACAAGACGGTAGGCCCACGCACATTAGATCCGGATCGGACGCGTTGCGGCAAAATGACAGCTAAATCTATTGTCTAACTGTCAAATTTACGTCAACGCAACGCAAACGGATCTAATGTGGGTGGCCCTAAGAGATAAATTTCCAGATCTTGAAAAAACTTACTTATCTGTTAGATAGTTGCGCAGAGTAGTATAAAAACAAATTTAATTTTAAAAACTACAAGGGACAGCCCTATGGGGTTGTACGCAATGCTGACGTAGGACTACGTGGTCTTATATAATAAATGTTATTTGTTAACTACAGCAGGAGCTTGTGTTTTGTGTAGGAATAGGAATTTGAGCGGGGTTCTCTCTGTTTATACTCCTCTTAAGTATGACTATGATTGACCTGAATTTGAGTTGGGACATGTTCAGAAATTTAACTCTTTTGGAAAATCTTGGTGGCCCTGAAAAGGGCCGATGGTAATAGAAACTTAAAATCTTTGGAAGATCGTGTAGGCAGCTGGATCAGCAAATCTGACCGGACAATCCCGTATTCTTCTGTTAAATGATTGGGCACTCGCAAGAGTCTCGGCCCGTCTGCTGCTGGACAGGGGTTGAACTGGTGTTTGCGACAGGTTGGAAGGCCGCATAATATCAGTGTCCACCCAGCTAAAACTCCTCTACTTTTTAGTTTTATCTCGTTAAACTCCTTCTCTCAACAAGTTGGTAAATATTTGCTTTTAGCAGAAAAACGTTTAAAACTTTTTTCTGCGAATTCATGATTCTGTTTCATGTCATGGTTCTTCTCTATGCCTGTTCAGATAAATTAATACTTTTATTTATTTTCTCTACTGCGCTAATCAAACGAGTAGAAATAAGAAGGGATGCCGGTTACGCGCTCGAATAATCGATTAAATTAGCAACCAAAAATATCCATTAGTAACGATGGGCCAATCTTAGATCCATAGGCCAACATTAGAGACATTTCCCCTATATCCTGTGTCCTGTCTATTTCTGCTATGCTCTTCTATCATCCAGAACAACAAACATATCAATGAATGTGCTTGCCGTCGAGTAATTAACGAAACAGAAAGTCGACGAAGAGAATCGATCAAAATCACTTGCACCTCTGCTTCCAAGTTTGGTTAGAAGATTACTACTCTGCAGAGCATTTTGGGTGGTCGTTGAGGCCGTGTGGTTCTGAATATGACGATGAGTGTGCAAAATGTTACGCAATTGCATCCTCCCTATTTGCACACACCCGAAGATCGGAGGCGAATGCCACTTCGACTTGTTTCGTCTACTAACGGCTCTCTGATGACAGTGTTGGGGAAGCAGCATATGCATGTACGTAATTGGTGGAATTGTTAGTTATTTCGACGCTTTTGGACAATGCTTGACATTTACCACCTTTTCAATAGTTTCTTGTTAAAATTCAACAGTCAGAAGCATTGCTATCGATACGTAGACATTTTTCTGATTGATTGGTGAAAAAATTATTGAAATTGGTCCAGGGGCAGCTGAGTTATTAACGTTCAAAATCTTTCATAATTTCGTTACATGTTCCATTTTCGGTTTTCACAAAGTGTACCCCCATATAGAAATCACAAACGTAGTCCTACGTCAAAACTTGTGTAGCCATGACAAGGATTTTAACATCAGAGCAGAATGACACTTTTTACCAACTTCACATGAAAAAGGTCCTTGTGAAGGCATTGGTGGTAACATCAAGAGGATGGCTGGGGATGCTAGTATAAGAAAGGGTGTTGAAATTAACAACGCTAACGTCTAAAGAAACAAAACACCAGTTCAAAAAAGATTGGGAATTTAATTTTGCAACCAACGCATATTATAAATATGCTGAAAATGTGCTTCAGGAAAGATTTTAAGATTTAGTAACAATCCCTGGAACTAAGAAATATCACGAATTTATCCCCAAAGATGAGCGAGAGCGAAGCATATTTTATATGTTAAACTTATAAGAATATGATTAATTGTTTTTTTTAAGAATAGTTGACAAAATTTCAAGTAATTTTTGTTAATTGACTTTGACTGTGCGATACTGGTTTAAAAGTTATGATTTTTTGTTGGTGGTGTCCGAGAAAATCGGAAAACTTATACTAAGGTTTTCCGGAAAAATTGGCAACCCTGATTTTTTTTAAATGTTCTTTTGTTTATATATCTATGAACTCTACCTATGGGCAAAGTTTCCTAGAAATCGAAGACTCTTCGATCCAATTTGTCCGATAATTTAAAAAATTCCCCTTACGTAATATTTTGCTTTTCAGAATAAAATGAAAAGGGTTAACTAACGAGTTTCAAGAAAATATTATCTTCCAACACATTGATGTAACGTACACCGGGGCAAGTGAGAATAAAGGGTAAGTGAGTACGGTGGATAATATATTTAACTATTTTTTAACAGGAATTCAAAGGTTAACCCCGCCTGAAGATGAAAGATGCATGTTTTCAACTCCGTTTCCAGGAAATAGTACTAACCTGTTACTTTGAACTAGCGAATAAAGTTACACGCAGTCATGTTTATGAAGCATTTTGTTGAACATTTACTTGAGATGGGTCTGTTTTTTTTTATTTTTTTGAAGAATTGCACACGAAAAAGTTACAAATTTTAAATAGCTTTCAATGAATATCTGAAGTCACGGTATATTGCATGACCCGGGGCAATTGAGACCTATACGGATAGAAATCTTCTTATACCTTTTGGCAAATTTATATTGCTTTTTATTCATAAAATGTATAAGTCAGACTCCTTGCAAAAAAGTTAATGAAGATCATGTCTCAAATGAAATGCATAAGCGGTCACACATACCTTTTATGCATTCTTATGTGGTCCTATGTGGTTTGTCTTATGGAATGTATAAGGCTGATGTTTTGGCAAAAATGTATAAGTGAAACACATGAATAAAATAATTGATTTTCGTTTCGTGTATCCAAACAATGTATTGGAATCCAATGTTATCGCTTCTTTTCGAGCATATTGTGTACACCGGTACATTAATAGAATTCCACTCATTTTTATTGACGAATTTCCATGTAAAATTGCACATCATTTTCATGTGACCACACATAAGTCGAATCCATCCAGAAGCACACATGAAATGTATGAGTCAAATGAATAGTATGTGTGGTTACACATGGCTTTTATGTGTACACATATTAAGTATGTATCTGAAACATAGATATCGTTTGTTGGTCACATTGCAAAAATTCATGTGTGGGACACATAATAACAATCTTTGAAATTTTATCAGTGTAGTATTTTCTGTTCAAAAACGGTAAATTTATATTTAACTAGCTGAGTGTGCCCGGTCCCCGGATACCGAGAAGAACAATATAGAAGAAGCTGCTATGCTCAGCAGTCGCCTGTTTTCAAACACAAGAATGACTCATATTACTTGTATGTATAGTAGTGGAGATAGTGGACTATACCGAGGAGAGATAGTGGACTATACAAAGGACGAAGAGGAGGCTAAGCGGTTGGTGCTGTGGACGAAAAAAAAAACGATTGGAGGAAGAAAACGAGTTGCGGACACGGCTAAAAGCGGAAACAAAGCTCATATCGCCTCCAACCCCTGCAATGCAATCCAGTTTTTGAAACTGCCGAAAACATCAGCAGCGCTGGTGATGTATAACATATTTAAGCTCCAACCATGTAACATTAAATGCGGCAAGGTGGCAACAAATGTAATGCCTTCAAAACCATTCTTACTTTCCCGCAAGGGATAAATTAAAAAATGATTTAGGTAGTTGTTTTCGAATTGACGAGTACAATTTGCGTGAACCATGCATTCCTATAACGCTATCTAGAAATCTTTATCTATTTTCCGCAACGCGGCATGACATGTACCAAGCTTAATCATAGAGGAAAAGGAGGAGCTGTCAAATTAGCACCAGAGCACCAGAGAAATTTGCCTTCACTCGAGTTGTTCGTAGATGACAGGCGTTGCAGTCCTGTGTTTAAACCAGTGAATTTAATTAGTCGGTAAAACGTATGTTCACAACACATTTTGTGAACTTTTTGAAAAATTTGCGTTGAATGGAATTGAGCGGTAAACGGCTACCATACGGTGCTACTATGAATAATTATTCTATGATACCTAACATACCTATATGATTCGAAAGAATTGCTAACGTTTTGAAAGAAATTGATACACTGGAGTCGCTTTTTACGCTCGGGGATACGTGCAGCGTAAAAAAACCGCGTAAATTCCGAAATCCGCGTAAAAAAAAACCGTGTAAAAAACCGCGTAAAAACCGACTCCAGTGTAATCTATGTTCGAGATCTCGGTCATTTTGCAACATCATCCCACGCGTAGTAATGGATCATTATTGTGAGAAAACTATAACGTAAAAATAAAACATCAGAATCACGAGAAAATATTGCAAAGTTCAAAATGTTGTATCTCCTTACCCTATCAAACATTACCTAATTTTCATGATTACACACTTAGAAAAACAATGGAATCTCCGTTTGGCAAGGTCTTCAGAATCCACCACAGGTACGTACAGAATAATGTATCGCATCGCATTCTGTCCAACTACTATGAGGCATTCTTTTATTCTCTTTATTAGCTCTTATTCTCTATATTATTTAAATTCGGAAACCCTATCAATATTTATTCATATCTATCAATGCGAAAACTTTCTACATTTACTTTGAGAAAAAGGTACCCAATCCGATAAATTATCTTGCAAAAATCCCAGTGTTTAGAATTTTGATCAGAAAGACAGAACCGAGGCCAACTAGATAGATTGTAAATAGATAATAAAAAAATCTATATTCCTTTTTGTTTTTGATTCATGTAACGCAAAGCATAATACAACACACTTTTTACCTTTACTACTAATAAGCATTTAGGAAAATAGGAGAATAGATGATTTTTGTGGAAATGTGAATTAGATAACAAAAATATATACATACCTCCGTCGCATACAGAATGTTCAAGATTCTTTGGATCAGCGAGTTCGGAACCTCGTTCTGTTCATCTTCTTGGCAGCTAAAAAAAATCAATCCGGTCTTCAATACATCCCTTCAAGTGTCGTTAATCCTAGTAGGTAGGTACACACTTACAGAATTTCAATGTCTCTCAGCTTGCTAAAATAGAAGTCACGCTCCTTCTCCAGTCCTTCCAGGTGTAACCGCATGTCCATCACTTGCGTGGTGAGCTCTTCAACCTGCTGGTTCGATACGCTGTTCTGCGAGGAGGATTTGCTGGCATTAGCGGTAGAGGACAGGCCACCCGTTGGTCTGCTGACTGTCTGCGCCACCGGTCTACTGGGTGTGACTTTGGACACTAGATTAGATTAGTTGTTTTGCAGGGTGCATTGTTTTATTTAATATTTTTGTTCGTTTGTGACCATAATCAACGAAACCAAAAATGAAAGAAAAAAATGATGCATTTGTGTGCACTTGGCTTTAAACAATACATTCTCTACTACAGCAAGGAAATAGAAGATGGAAAATAAATAACTCGAAGGAGGAGGAGGAGGGGTTAATTTTAGTTGAGCTTTTGTGATCTAGGCATTGTTTCCCGAAACCACCGAACGTAATTGGCATGTTTGGCAATGAGTTTGGCATCGCTGGTGGTATGGTTAGGTACGCGGAGCTTATCTCTATGTCTATCGTTATGTATGTACAATGTAGCAGAAATGTGAGAAAAAAACCCAAATATACCGGAGGAGACGGCGTTAGTTATTCATTGATTCAATTGGAACCTCGCTTCTAATGCTGATGTGAAAAACAAAACACGAGTAACCAATGCGAATAATTGATTATGTACAAACGGAACAGGTGAGAAATGGGAGGTTTTTTGTATGTTTTACGGGACCTTGCTCCAGTTGCATAATCTGTATTTACATCAAAATCAGTTGATAGGTACCGAATCGATTACCTTGAAAGGATCATGGCAGGTAAAATACGCCAATGTTGCATATGATTCTATCATAGTTGAAAATGTACACTATGTGCTATGCCCTTGAGAAGCGGTGTTTTAATTGAATTGCTAGACAATTGTGAAAACAATATTGCCAATGCATTGATGTCAACTGAGTGCGACAATTGACGATACAAATGATTTTCAGCTTATTGTGCTAGGATTTTTATTTTGCTCCAAATATGAGAAAAAACATTCGCGTAAATTTAGGACTCATTTTTTAGAAGCAGTCTCAAAAATGGGAAAATTAAATGATGGAATGATGTAGGATTGGTTCATTGTCTTCTATTTTGTTTATTACATCCTAAGTAGAGCTTTCCGCCTGTCCTCAAGGCTTTCGGAAGACCCCAGGAATTTGTTGATATTTTTAAAGTATATAATAAGAATTAATTTGACGCATTAAGGGAGCATCCATTAAATGTGTCACGTTTTCATATTACATATGCATTGTTTGTAATATAATTTAAACCCCCCTTACAGCGTGACATACTTAATGGATTCGGGTTAGTATCGTTAATCGTCTGCATCCACATACACTTGACAGGGGAGCGCCAATCAATCATGGCCATATGTAGAAAAGGCTACAAACAGCTGAAAACTAAAGATAAAAAATCAACAGTAAGGGTTACAGTTTCTGATAGAAAGTGAAAGGATTCATTTCGTACGGAAGTGAGAAATGGAAGTAAATACGTGCGAAAGAGCAAAGACCGCGTACCGATCCAACAAAGGTGCCGTAGGTATGATGTTCAAGAGGAGAGGATTAACACAGGAGCAAATTACACACTAATTGAGCACAACTAAAGCAAAAGAAACGTCTTGAAAGGTAATAAATGATAAAGAAAAAAAAAACACACATACTCGGCTTAATTTTATCTCGTGATGTGGATGAGACGAGTGGTGCCCTGCGGGGTACGGACGCTGCTGCTGCAATACCGTTGCCTTTCGGTGCACCAGCGCCACCCATACCCATTGGTAGGTTATCCCGGGCCAGATAAGCATCATACTCTCTACCGTCATAGTTTGCGTCGAAGAATTTTTTAAACCATTGCAAAAACTCAAAATTATCTTGGAAACGACCTTTGATTAGTTTATCGATTGGAATAATCTAAAAGAAAAAAATATAAGAAAAACAATGAAACGTTAACAAACACAAGCTGGGAAATGAAATGTGATCGTATTTATATGATGATGAACGGTAATCACTGTTGAAACTAAACGAAAAATGTCTAGTTAACTAACCCTCGACCCATCGAAACTAGGAAAGACTAGGTAGTAAGTATTAACGCAAGCATAATCCAACAAAGGGATTCCGTTACGCATTGAGACAAGTAAGTCGATGAAACCATACGTGATCAGCTAATTTATCTCTCCCTCCTCATTCGCTTAACTAAGAACAGAAAGTAAAACGAACGTCGTTTTTAACAAACAGAGACAAGATTACACTACCAGTGGAAGTGACGTGGTGAGTGGGATATTTCTGCGATTTTGGCGCTTGAATGTGTCGTTTCGGTAGCTCACCGACGCCCAGTTCGTTCTGGATGGCACCCGATCCGAGCTGGATTCCAAACCGCGCTTCCAACGCATCATACTCTCGACCATCGTAATTCGCATCAAAGAACTTTTTGAACCACTGTAGGAATTCAAAGTTATCCTGAAAACGTCCTTTTATCAGCTTATCCACTGGGATGACCTAGATAGGAATCGGAAAAATACAAACAGCGAAGTGGTACATAATAAATTTGGACCATCAATGGAGGTAAAAGTCATCGATAGAGTATAAAACATTAATCAGCAGCAAAGCAATGTCACGTAATCGCTTAGTTGCGGCATAGTTAAACAAACCCCAGAAAAGATAGCATCTTCTATTTATACGCAATGATTCAACAAGAATGTTTGTATTCAGCGCATGAAACGACAAGCACTTACCTTATCAACGTTCATCTTCTTGAAAGCCGCCTGCAGGATTTTGAAGTTCTGAATGTACTCGTGTTCGAGGTTCGTACGAAATTTAATACGTTTCATTGGCACTGAGCCTGGAAAGAGCATATCCATATACTGACAGTAGGCGGCACCCGTACATAGCTCTTCGATTTTCGTGAACTGCGACCGAAGGCAATCGTTGACCCACGAGAGCATATCATGCCGGGATAGGTTGTCTGTGGTTACATTAGTGGAGTACACGTTCACGGCCATTTCTGAAAACAAGAAAAGAAATTAAAAAAAAAATATATTACTAATCTCGAACGATTACACCTGTACTGCACTCAATAAGTAAACCGCTAAAGCATCTATCAAAATCTATACTCCGTTAATCGACCAAATCAAGGTCAAGTGGCAAAACAATTAAACAAATTCAATTTCACCACTTGTTGCGCACGTCATAATCAAACAAGCGGAAGAGTCCAAAAACAAGTTAACTAAAGCTGTACATTCGCTGTTGGAAACGTACCATGTGGAGGTGCGCTAGGTAATTCCCAATAGAAGAGGGAGGACACAGCATTACAGCAGCTCCAGCAGCTTCGATGATGGGATGACGAACAAGCGATCGTCCCATACCGCCGACGCCGCCACAGGCCATCCGTTAGCACGAATCTTGGCGATTTGAACTTCAGCCGGTCGCAATTGTGTTTGCATAACAGGATTTTCGCCAAAAAAAGTGGTGAAAATAATATCGTTTTGTTGTGTGTGTGCTAAATAACCACATTCCGTTGAACATATTCGATCTCTGTAGACAAGACACACGACCGACAACTAACTGGCGATGGGTAAACAAACGTTTGTGGCGCGCGAAAGTTGCACTTTCGGTGTTTAACTGTAGGTATGGAACATGGCCGATATCTCTATTCAAATGTGGCAGCGAAAAGATAGAGCAGTACGATAGCAACGATGACTCATTCGATTTTTTTTATGGATTCTGTTGTGGAGTGATGCATTTGATTTGGATGTAGAGTAAGGTGCAGCAAAAGTTCGTCTTGAGGTTTTCGACACCTGTGCAAAATAAAATTCATTGTTTTGGCACTTGTTTGGAAGGTCTTTTAGAGCCAAATTTTCCCCCAAATAATCACAAAAAGGTGATGTTTTCGAAGAATCATAGACAAAAGTGTGTTTCGGGATGATAAATTATAACATTTGACTAACTTTGGCGGCGAACAACAAGATAAATTCAATAGTGAAGGGGTAATTATATTTCAGGGCATAATTGCGATATTCTTGATTATCAAGCGGCGCCTGTGGTGTAGTGGTAAGCGTGATTACCTCTCACCCCAGCAGGCTTGGGTTCAATCCCAGTCGGCGTCGCCGGGATGTTCTAAGGCATAACATCTCTGTTCACGCCTTCCTTCGGAAGGGAAGTAAAGCCATTGGTCCCCGGTTCATGAGTTGATGGGTCGATAGGTAGGGCTGGAGCTGCCTCCCTGGCGTCGGTAGCATTGTTACTCAGCACGGAAAACAAAATCGACGGAAAACAAATCAAGAAAAAAAAAGAACTAAAAGTATCTCTTCGTGATTAAGTATTTCTTGTTCTACATTTTATCTCCTCCCCACCTTACTCTTTGCAGTTCTCACTGGGTAAAATGAATATACGTTCAAGTATGATTGTTTTAAAGTGTGTACAAATGTCAGCTTGTATTGATAGTAGGATTAGAAATTTCATGAACGTGAAAATGGAGGATGTTTTAAAGCTGTATACATTCATGTATTAGCTTTTAGAAGCTGAAGTCTCTTAGAGTGAATGAAACATTTATTTTTCGCAACAATATAAACACAGACAAACAGACATAACACATTGAATATTTCTCACTGTAAAACATCGTCGCTAAAACATTACCGCCATCTGTTGAGTACACTGTGGTGGGTAGTACGCTTAACAGATGGCGGTAGTGTATAAACGTCAAACGCAAGGGAACTGACTATGCGCGCCACAGGTGGCGGTACTACCAACTACGATACTTTTAAATTGACCGTTAAATGCTTGTTCGATGAACAACTTGCTAGTGTTATGTCTGTTTGTCTGTGATATAAAGGTACAAAGAAACATTGGAAAATCCGTTCAGCAGCAGGGCTTAAACGCATCGCTAGGACTCCAGAAGTGCTGGAACAGAACTAAAACGTGCGTGCCAGCTACGATTAATATTCCTGACAAATGAATGTGTATGCAAAAACAACAGGATTTTAAACTTATTGTGCTGTCACACTTTTAAATCTGTCGGCAAAAAATAACATTCAGTTGCGGACAAACGAAGCTTGGGTATGTTTTGTTTATTTTCTTGACATTTGACAGTTCATTGTAGGCTCAAAAGACTTCTCTGACGTTTGTCGTGTAAATGAACAACGTTACTTGTTTACGTTTCGAGATACTTCTTATTACAAATATATAAAAAAAATAAATAAAATAAATAAATAAAATAAATATTACTAACTTTTCTCCATAAAATCATGAATAACTAAATTGTTCAGCTATGGCTATTAAAAATCTTTCTTTCAAAAATATGATCGGGGCTACGTCTAAATCACGTTTCTCAGAGTTGCTACCCAACAAAAGTTTATTTTTCAATCATTCACTTGGAGGATAAGCCCCCAGGTTTCCAGACAAAGTGTTATTTAAGGCCACGCTAATGTACATTCAAACTGCAAGATATATTCGCGCAAGCGTATAAGTGCAAGAAACTGTTTACGTATACGATCGTTTTTGCACTTTTATATACATCTGTACGCCTAAAAATCTGCACTGCATTCAAAGAAGTCTATGTATCTCGAAATGTTCAATTTTTGGCTTTGCTCCCTAATTGGCCCTATCTTAAATTTCTCTTTTTCTCTCCAAATTTAATTTAATGCATGGCTAAAACATACATTTTGCAATATGGGGGAAATGCAGGTAATGTCGGCCTAAGTGTCTCTAATTTGGGCCCATACATAAATTCAGCAATCGACTAAATTTTCAATAGAATCCAACAATATCCATTAGTAACGGCCCAATAAAGCGTTCATCTAGATAAAATTGATAAATAGCAGATTTTTAGCGATGGGCCCAATCTTAGATCCAACATTAGAGACATTTCCCCTATCTACGCATATAAATCCATGAAAATTTATTTGAGCTACCCACTTGGGTCTAAAGCATAACTGGCACACTTACCCTACATTACTAACACTATGTAGGTAGCTATTGTTTATATCCCTAAAGGGTGATACGGTCAAAATTTGGTCAATATCAACTTGACGTATTTCTTTCAATTTTGCATTTAAAAAACCTGAACACCCCTCATTTTGAAGGTGTGTGTGTGTAGAATGTTGCTCCTATTTTGATTTTGGAATTCACTCTTCAGTTGTCAAAATGCCGTCCAAGCAAGAAGAGCAGCGTATCAAAATTTTGCTCGCGCATCGCGAAAATCCGAGCTACTCGCACGCAAAGTTGGCAAAATCGCTAAAAGTTGCCAAATCAACCGTTACAAATGCAATTAAAGTGTTTGGGGAACGTTTGTCGACAGCCAGGAAGTCAGGATCGGGGGGAAATCGAAAACCGGAAGCCGCTGAGACGACAAAGAGAGTTGCCGGTAGTTTCAAGCGAAACCCTAACCTCTCTCTCCGAGATGCCGCAAATAAGCTGGGTGTATCGTCTACGACCGTGCATCGAGCCAAAAAACGAGCCGGACTATCGACTTACGAGAAGGTAGTGACTCCAAATCGCGATGATAAACAAAATACGACGGCCAAAGCGCGATCCTGGAGGCTGTACACGACGATGCTGACGAAGTTTGACTGCGTGGTAATGGACGACGTAACCTACGTCAAAGCCGACTACAAGCAGCTTCCGGGACAGAAGTTTTATACGGCAAAAGGAAGGGGAAAGGTAGCAGATGTTTTCAAGCACATGAAACTGTCAAAGTTCACAAAGAAATATCTGGTTTGGCAAGCCATCTGTACCATTGGCTTGAAAAGCAGCATTTTCATAGCTTTCGGGACTGTCAACCAAGAAATTTACGTGAAAGAGTGTTTGAATAAACGTCTGCTGCCTTTCCTGAAGAAACACGGTTGTTCCGTACTGTTTTGGCCGGATTTGGCATCTTGCCATTACGGTAAAAAGGCCATGGAGTGGTACGCCGCCAACAACGTGCAGGTGGTTCCCAAGGACAAGAACCCTCCCAACACGCCAGAGCTCCGCCCAATTGAGAAATACTGGGCTATTGTCAAGCGGAACCTAAAGAAGACCAAAAAAACTGCTAAGGGCGAGCAGCAGTTCAAGGCAAACTGGCTTTCTGCGACGAAGAAGGTGGACAAGGTGGCTGTACAAAATCTGATGGCAGGGGTCAAGCGTAAGGCCCGGCAATTCGGATTTGGAAAAGCGGAAGCCTAACTGAATATTTTTCCTGAATTTTATACTAATTGAACTTGAAAAAGAAATTTAATTTGATTTTTTAAATAAACGATTTCACCGATTTACACGCGTTTTCCCTTGACCAAATTTTGACAATATCACCCTTTAATAGCATATCTACAGAATAAACATTTTAAAATAGACAATCATGAGTTGTAATTTGATTTCTGTAGATAAGTTTAAAAAAATGCTTGCATATTGATAATAGGGAAAGGAAAATTGAAGTAAAGGTTGGGCCCATCGCTGAAAAAATCCTGTTCTTCAATTTTTCGTAGAACAACGCCTCATATGTACAATACAAATTAATATATTTGCTTGCTGGTGAAACATTTTTTTAAAAAATGCTTCCCTTCAAAATGTATGCATGGGTCAAATATTAGGAACACTTAGGCCGAAATTTGGGACATGAAACCCACAACATGGATCAAATTAATTTAATAACGGAACTAAATCATACAAGCAGATTGATTGTACTTGGTTTACGGTATCTAGATGTTATGACCATTGAAACCACCACGAAAGCCACCATGATGCGAAAGCAGAAAATGATGCTGCCTTTTTCCCGACTCACAATCTGAAAACTATGGTTTATGTTGTTCGTTGTACCCTCTTGTTTACCCGCAAATCTCTGAGTCTATACGTTTCTGCCTCTAGTTTGCAATTAAAAAGTGACGTATTTGCCTTACACTTCATATCACGGCTGCTGCTACTGCCGGTGCTTTAACGCTGGCTGCTTCAAATGCGTTTCACCGGAGGGCTGATGCAAAGAGAGAAAATCGATCGTGGAACTGACAAATGTTTCACACTACTATTCTTGTCAAGGAATACTGCACGTATCATGGAGGAGAACGAGAGAGAAATAGAAGGGTACTAAGTTAAGGTATTTCTGAATCTGGCACACCTTAAATGTCGTAGCGACAGGTGAATACCTTGTGGTGACATTGCTCGCCTGCTTCAAATGAAAACAGATGAATCAATTACCGAGACATGATAATGACACACCAGCAGTAGAAAGTCAGCGCCGTAAATCACCGCTTGCAGTAAAATAAGACGATAGATTGGTTGGGATGCTGAAGACAAATACGGGAAACTGAGGTCAGTTGATACAGTTAGATCAAACTATGTCATAATGCAATGAAGTGAAATTTTCGGCGAAGGTTTTGTTTTTCCAATATTTCGTAAGGGTCCAACTTCAAACCAAATGGAAGGATCAGGAGTCGCAAAAAATATCAACATGTGGGAATTCTTTTCAATTTTGACAGCACTTTTTAGGATTAATCCATGCTGTATACACGGAAAAAGTTTTCATGTTGTTTCCATTGGGAATGCACATAATATTTTTCCATTAACAAAACCAATGATATTTATCTGAATTTCACATAAAATTCATGTGATCACATGAGTTCTATATGATAAATCACTTAAATTTCATTTGACACATAAGGTTCATGTGATTTTATGGTACAATTCCCAATTATGATATCAAATTTCATGTTATGTGAAATGCTAATGAATATTTTCCATTGGAGATGTGATTTTTTCTTTGAGTGTAGAACAAATTCTCGAATACTTTTTCAAAGGGACGTAAACAAAGCATTTAACAGCCGATTTCACGCTTACGCATACTAACACCACTAGCAAGCGGGGGGAAATTTCCCTACCTGAAAGTGGTGTTAGTATGCGTGGACGAGCTACCAGTTACGCTAAATCGACGATCAAATGCTTTATTAACAAAATCGGATACGTCCCTTTGAACAAGTCTTCTAGAATTTACAAAGCCAACAGCGAACATGCCCGTTAATTTATAATAACAGTTTCCTCAATACGCCGCATACCTTTGATTAAATGGACACTCGTGTCGGTTATACAATGAGGAAATGATCGCTATTGATTTCAATGTCCGTCTCAGTTTCAGGTGACAACATATTCGAACTCAATCAAATCAGCAGCCAGCCGATTCGGAAGGAAGTCAAGTGTGTAAAAGGGTATGAAAGGAAAAGTCGGAATAATCATTGGCGCGATAAAATTGAAACTAGATGTAAATTATGCATAATTATATAGCACGTACGCATCGCCGTTAATGAGAAGCTAAAGCGAAGACACTAGCGCAAATACATGCCTACACAAAAACGGGCTTGACTTCCACCAAATGACTCAGGGAGTCAAGGGGCGGGTTTAGGACAGGCCGCAACGCAAGTGTTTTTGGGTGCAGCTGAGCGTGGCATCATACGATGGCACATATATTGGACCATCTAATGAACCATTCGTTCGCAAATCAAGCGCAACTATAGTGACTGCTCAGTACAAGCTAGAGCTATTCCCCCATCGCATCAATGATTCCGGCTCGAAGTCGTCATTCAAGACAAATACTTAAGTGGCAAACGCCGTTTCGCATCTGACGGATAAAAGGAGAAGTAAAAGCCACCTACATTTTGATATCGTCATGCTTCTTCTTGCGTTTATAAAAAAAGAGAATGACATCCAAACGAGAAAACGGATGACGATGACGAGATATCAAAAACATCGATTTAGGGGGTTTACTTAAATAACGTAGCTCTTTTTTTATTTCCTCACGTAGAGTATTTTCTTTTACCTTACACGTGGCCGGTGATAAATTCGTAGAACCCCCGCCCTTCTTCCTAAAATGCTACGTCATTTATGTAGATCCCATACTATAATAACTAACGTCGTATAGCTGCCACCTCCACGCACGGTTTCTTCTACTTCTTAGACTTTATTAGACTTCCTCGCTTCGATGTCAGCATTTCAGGTTTCCCTCTAAATCACAAATATATGCAACGTGTGGAGGCGATCCAGGCAACACAACGCGCACCGGAAAGGGTACGCAATAGGCAGCACTATGACATACATAGATTCTTCACTTCGTCATCAATTTGTTACGTTAACATGAAACGCTTACCACCATCTGCAGCAGATCTTTCAATGAACCATTCTCGTCGGTCGATTTGCTAATCTAATGGGTATGACTAAGTGCTTATAGTTACACAGACTATACTGAACTGCAGATAGGTGCGGAGCAAAGGTGTGATTCTTGTGAGTACTACTCAAAAGACTAATACAAAAAGGTATACATGTCGATCCCTAGGAAATAAACGTACCCAAAAATAATTAAAGCATAGTCATATTTACTTACTACAGAGTAAAAAGGCGTGCTTTAACTTGTCACTAAGTATATTTTATTTAATATTTTCTTATAAAACTTTTACGAGATAATTTTCTAGCTACAATGCATTTGGAGGAAAAAATTGTTCGATTTTTTTTTACATTACAGAATCCATGAATTAACATTCATGGATTCTGTAATGTAAAAAAATAATCGAACAATTTTTTCCTCCAAATGCATTGTAGCTAGAAAATTATCTCGTAAAAGTTTTATAAGAAAATATTAAATAAAAATAAGTACTGCCATCACATTTGTTGAAAGAAGAAGATAAGAAGCCCACACTTAGGGTAATTTTCGAAGCCCGTTCAAAATAAAATTAAAATAATCTTGAACTTTATACAAATGAGATCTAGAAACAATTTATGCATATCTCGACAGTAAGAAAATGATTGAACACTTCCTAGTGTGTACTAACAAAAATCTTAAAAAAAAACCCGAATTTATCCACCTATGGTGTGATCAGACCCTTCTTACTTATTCAAGTTTATTTATTTTATTGTCATTATCAGTGACCAAGCCCACCCCCGTGTCATCCAGTGACGCTACGCCACTGCCTGGGGGTACCCGGAATATATCCGGGTGTAATCTATTTGGTGAGGCTACCAATCACCTTATCATCGTATTTTAATGTGATTTAATGGGTTTTAATTCAATTCATATTCAAGCAACTTCCCCGGGGTACCCGGAACTTGTCCAAGTGTGTCCAATGTGGTCTGGAACACTTAACACGACTTGCATTGATCTTATTTTTGAATTCTGTAGTAATTTGATGTGTCGCATGATGGTTTTGATACGTTTTCCGTTAAATCCAGCGTGAAGGCCCATATTCACCGGATCTTATTCCGGCCATATCTTCGGAACCGGTTCACCGATTCCAAAACCGTTCAATAGCGTTCAATGGGACCCCAAGACCTATCATTTGGCGCCGAGTTTGTCCAAATCGGTTGAGCGGTTGCTGAGAAACGTGAGCGCATTCATTTCGTTACATACACACACATACACACATACACACACACACACAGACATGTTCCGATCTCGTCGAGCTGAGTCGAATGGTATATGACACTCGGCCCTCCGGGCCTCGGATCGATAGTCGGTTTTTCAAGTGATATCTATACCAAAGATATTTCATTAACAAGATATCCCACAAATCAATTCCTCGAACAAGGCAATGGATACACCACCCTTATGTGATCGCAGTGCCATCTCGTGAGTGCACATTGAAACTGTTGGGAGTCCCCCGCCAACTTTACCACCAGGGCTCAATAAATGACAGATGTCAGTATGACATATGCCAGTGTGGACGCTGATGATCAGCCGAGGGAAGAGGATGATCGGTGTCATCATCATTATATTGCGATAGCAAGATTCTCACTTCGTTATGATTGCATTCATTTTCAATCATTACCACGTTATACGCATCAGAAAAGCTTGAGAAAACAATAATAAATGCAGATACGTCCCTTCAAAAAAGTAATGGAGAATTGATGATTTATGAAGCTGTTGCTCAACATAATAGAAGTTGCATAGAAGTAGGTATACATGGAAAAAACGCAACGTATCGAAATCATTGCTAAAAAACGTGATAAAATATGCCGTCTTCCTTGGCCAACGCTGCACGCTATTGGCTATTCAAAAATTACAATGGAATAATGATTACTTTTCTATTTTATAAAGAAGGTATTTTTCAATGACGGCGAATTAAATCGTAAACTAAAGCTGCCGAAGCTGAGTGATGACACCGCTTCGTGTTTTGATTTGAGCTGTACCCTCCGCTCAGTGGTGTGGGTTCTTACATGTATAGATGATGGTGTGCGTGTTTTCTTCCAACGCTGCAGTTCAACGTTGTATCGTCAAAGACCTATTGGCGCTGTTATCTGTCTCTATAAATTCCAAATAGTGAAGGGGGTCTGTCTATACCCTTCTTTGTAAGAAGGGTAAAACATGATAAAGAAATTTTCCACGATTCTAGGTTTTGACATTATTTGTAGGAACATGAACAGTTCAACGTGAAATGACGAATCAGAAAAACTCGACCTGCTCCGATTTATATAAAACTTTGCATAATTGCGTGTTATGGGCATTCATTCACATTTTTACAAATAATCGGATGTGTTAATTTTTTTTTTTCAAGTGGCGTCTATGTAATTTTTCAATAAATTGTAGCATTGCCTCTCACCCCAGCAGGCCTGGGATCAATCCCAGTCGGCGCCGCCGGGATGTTCTGAGGCATAACATCTAGAATGCCGTTGGTGCATGAGTTGATGGGTCGATAGGTCCAGGTGTGGGAGCTGCCTCCCTGGCGTCGGTAGCATTGCGGCTCAACACGGAAAACAAGTTCGACGGAAAACAAACCAAGGAAAAAAAATTAAAAAAAAAATGTAGCACGAAAACGTTACTTCTGTCGTGGCATTTTTTTATAATTTTGAGATTTTTTTTTTTAAGTGTTAAAAACTTAAATATCCGGAGTAAATTGTGATTAGGGCGAAACTAGCAAAGTGTAAACAAATGGAGATTTTACAGCAATCAGAAATTTTTTTTTCACTATCGAAAAATCCTTGCAAAGCGAAAGGCGAAACAAAATTTATCTCGAAACAAACTTAAAAATGGATTACGCTCTTTCCTTTGTTTACGATAGTACAGGGCGCAATTTGAAACATTTCAGTGAACGGGCGAAACCAATGTTGTTTATCAACAAAAGGGTAAATAGTAAAAGGCTCATCTTTAACTGAAACGTAAACACGGCGAAAAGTGAAGGGCGACACTTATAAGGAAATCAAAACAAGGCGCATATTGTTGTTGACTAACATGTTTGGGGCGATTTAATGAGGGCGTATTCTTAACGATCCACATTTACACATTATAAAAATTACGAATTTTCTTGGAAAAATTAATAAATCGGGGATTTTACACTTTAACGATCATAAATTTAATTGTATTGGAAAAAATATTCCTTCACCTTTAATTACAAATTGAATTAATACGTGCAAACTTGCTCGGTTTTTCTCCGTTTGTTCACATTTTGCTCCGGATATCTCAAAAAGTATATCTTCTTTTGGAATACTTAAAGCCATGTACACTTTAAAATTGACAAAAATAGTTGAAAAAGAACTTTTGATCAAATATTTGAACTTTCTGCTAGCACGCTTTTTTTATGTAATTTCTGCACAGGAAACAATATTTCAGACATTCTAAATTGTTAATCTGTGCAACAATTACATATAAAAATTAGTTAACAAGAAGTTTAAAAATGTGACCAAAAGTTAACGTTCTACGACTTTTGTCAATTTTCAAGTGTCCATGGTTTTAAATGCTCCTTAAAGTTTGCATTGTCATGAGTTTTACTTAAAACATATCAAGCTGAACATTGCATTAGGTCCTAAGTAACAATGACAGATTCTCTTCGTCGACATTCTCTTTGTATCCCACGGCCATGTGAAGACATTCCCAGGTTTTTCAGCACACGGATCGATAAAAGAAGCTTTTATCTAGCATCTAATACGACAAACACAACAAGAAACGGTCAAGTTATTAACGAAAGAATCGATCAATGTTACTTAGGACCTAATGCAATGATCAGTTTCATATATTATAAATAGTGAAGATATACTTTTTGCGATACTTGAATTTTTACTCAAAATTACTAAAAAAAATACCGTGTATATGTTTTCTAGAACTACTTTTCTTTTCTAAACAACTTTGTCTCAGACATCAGGATATCCTAAGAATTTCTGAGATGAATTCCAAGGAATTTCTGGGGAGAAGAAAGGAAGTTCTGAACTGAATTCCTATGTTATTCATAGAATAATTTCATGAGAGTTGTCAATACAACTTCAAGCAGAATGCCTAGGGGATCGTGTGGAGTATAGCAAGTGAATTTTAATAATTAATCAAAGAAAATGTTGAAGAAAATTCAAAGAGAATTATAAGTAGAATTCAAATGAACATGATAATTTCGAAATAAATAGGCTCCGAAGAATTTCTGATGAAAGTATTATAGTCTAGTCTAGTCTACACGTACCAGGATACCCGAGCAGAGTTTAGATTTTTTTTTAGAATATTTTCAAAGGAATTAAATACTCACGATAATATTAAAGGAAGTCTATGGAGCATTCCATGTTATAGGGTAGCCATTCATTCTACGACATTAATTTCCCGGTTACCCAGAGCCGTATTGACGATAGGGCTAAAGCCAGGAACCCCAATTTGGAGGGGGTCCCGGCTCAGAGACAGCAATCAATCCTTCTCGATTATATGTTTCAAGTTGTTGGTTAGTTTTGTATTTGTATCGCACACTAAAACTTAAAAAATCTGGAACAATAAATCATACAAGTTGATAACATGAAAATAAAAATAAAAACTCTTACATATACTGTCAGATAAGAGAAGAACATTAGGGCGGTAGCGTGGCCAAAATCTCTGAAGCCGTGAGATGAAATAAGATGAAAAACTACCCAAAATTAAGTACTTTCCCTCAGTTCCTGGGTTCAGTTCAATAACCAAAATTTGAGTAAATCGCATAGTTTCCATTTAACACCAGCAAAAAAAATCTTACTCTTAAGTATATTTTACCCAAAATTAAGTTTTATTCACGTAAATTTGAGAATATGCAATTTACTCAAAAGTAACTTATTGGGCTGAACTGAGGGGGGCGACACATCTAAATCTCAATTCTAGATGCTCGAAAAATCTTACACTAGCGAATCAATCTTCTAAAAATCTTATTTCATTTCTCGCATCTACTTGCGCGCATCATCTTTTTGCAGGAAATCTCCAAAATCGTGATAACCCTGCGCGTCGTTGTGCCAATTTGGTCGTGGCACATTTCGAGTATGAGAGAGTAGTTGCAGTTAGATCAAAAGTGCCTGAGAAAAATGCAAATACTTTCGCAGATTACCCGAAGTTGCGATAGTGAAGGTATGATCACAGACAAGCAGACATAACACTCTTAAAAGCTTCATCGAAATCGTTTTTAACGGTCAATTTAAATGTTTCTTAGTTGGTAATACCGCCACTTGTGGTGCACATAATCAATTCCCTAACGTTTGACGTTTACACACTACAACCATCTGTTGAGTGTATAGCCCATCAAAGTATATACGACAGATGGCGGTAGGGTTTACAATGATAAATGTTCAATGTGTTGTGTCTGCTTGTCTGTGAAATAACATTGAGGTAACGTTAGGATAAAATCAAAACATTGAGAAATATAACGCATCACTTTCAGAAATATTTCACTTCGCAACCGATGAACCATTCTGACGGCCATATGAGTAGCCAAGTAACCATATAGCCGCAATATAGCTTGTATATTCTTACTTTGCTTGACTATGGTTAGTTGGGGAAGCTGATGAAAGTGTCACTTCTTGAAACTGATCCCTTTCGTATTTCTTTCATTCTCTTTCCGCACACGGAGCGCTCGGTGGAACAGCGACTTTGGACGTGAACCTCGTCCCAGATCACCATGGCAATTCATTTCAAATCAATAAAACCGACCAAAAAAGGCGGAATCATATTAGAACCAACCAAGGACGATCTACGGAAGGAAATTGCCGGTGAAGCACGGAATGAAATAAGAAGCGTTAGCTAGCGTTGTTATGATATACTTCGCAGATTGGATACTAGCGACACTCACGTCTCTTCTGAAATTCTCAGTTAGACTACTTTCAGGAATAATGCTGGGGAGTAACATTGGTTCCAATCTAAACAAGAGTAACAGAAGCATGACTGTCGCTATTCCCGGCCACGCCCATCTTTACCATAACTAGGGATAGGGAAGGAAATGTTGATGTAGTACTTACTTAACGAGAGGCCACCGACTTAGCGACACACTCATAAGTGCTACGGAGTTGGAGGGTTGGGTAGGGTATTCGGTTAGGATTCACCTCAAGTTGGCGATGCAACCAAAATTATGTATTGTTTATTTGTTGTTTATTTAATCTCTCGATAGCCGGCTATCGAAAGAACATATTAATTTTGTTTAGTGATCATGAATTTTACGAGTCATGACGGAGAGCTTGGGATTAAACCCATGATTTTCTGCTCAGTAAGCAAAAACGATCCCTCCAGGGTCATCGAGCATCTCAGAACCATAACGCTTCTCGACAATACAGGACTACGTTTTCGCTTGATATGCAAATAGTTTCCGAGGCTAATGTTTAATATCAAATATACAAATGATGGTGGCAATTTATTGTGCTGTGGAAGAGCTTGGGGTTAAATCCATGATTTTCTGCTCAGTATGCAAAATCGATCCCTCCAGGGTCATCGAGCATCTCATAATCCACAGCGCTTCGCGTCAAAGTACGAATATATGGATGATCTATCTATTATTGAATAACTATTATTTACGATAATTACATAAAGAAATAAAATATAAACTACAAACAAAACGTGACTACTAAAATCTCAAAAAGATATTCTTACAAATATATTTCACGCAACCAGGAATCTCAAAACCATTAGACGCTATAATGATACTCTGCACATGGTTCGACACAAGAAGAGACCAAACGGCACTCTGAAATCGAAATTGACAGGCTCTATGCGTCAAACACCCGCCCTCCAATCTCCTCCCGCATCCAACAACACAAATCTCCATTACAACATCTAACGAATTCAAAACTCCGAAAATCTGCCTATCTTGCTATTGGGCCTGTGGACATGCGTTAGCTCGACAAATTACAGCGTGAACGTGGCTCTTTGAAAAGATGTCCAAGACAAAATTGTAGAAAACTGATAGATGGTATCGAAACAAGTAAACAAATAAACTGGAACGAAATCACCAAATGAACGATGGTTTGCACGTGAAGCCAATACTTGAAAGACTGCTGCATCTCTTAATTCTAGCTAAACATTTCATAACATTCCTTCGGATTTTCAAAGAAGCTCTTGCACCTGCTTCCAATCAGAATCATCGATTATGATAAACGAAAACACTTTGGAATGCATTTCCAACCGATCACTTTCACTTTCTTGCACTAAAATTAGAAAACGCCAAGAAAAACTAAAACCGTAAATTTGACACTCGGAATTTTTTTTCCACGGAATGAAATAAGAAGCGTTAGAGACTTTTTCTCTAATGAAATAAGAAGCGTTAGAGAAAAAGTCCAAGGGATTCCAAAAGAAATAATCAACGACGGCGGAAGAGCAGAATATGGTGAGAGTTTTCCAATTATTAAAAAAATTAAACTAAATACATGCCAGGTTTGAAATAATATATTTTCGAACCTGGAAGCGTGTATGTAATACCAATATACATTTACTAACGGTGATGCATACATGCGGGGTTTATAGTAAGTGAAAGTAACCTCGGAATGGGCGTGACTCTCCAGACATTCTGAAATGGGTTGCTGGATCTGCAATAGAGCTATCACCTTCTAACTCCCGGACTAAAGCTGTCTACAATGACCATAAATGCAACATTGTAGAGAGAGTTCTTCCATAATAACACTGCCGGCCAATGGGGGTTATATTGAATACACACACACACATAAATCTCCAAAATCGTGATAAATATTCTTTCTATCTACTCAGCGTACGCGCAACTAGCCATAGCAAAACACAATGTTTCCTGCATCGTAGATAGAGTCGTCCCTCTCGGGCTGAACTATATCGTTATATCGGATCTCTCGTTTCAAAAGAAGCTTCATTTAGAATATTCTTCTGGAAGCTCTTTCATAAGAATTCTAGAAGCTGCCCGTCGCTCCGCTCCTTTGACTAAAAATAACATGGGCAGGACAGTAGATCTGAGCAGCTACACGGTAAAGAGCATTTTCCCAAGGTTTAATCCTTTCCTTCCCAGAAGGTTTTTCGTTCTTTTGAGATTTTGAGACTTAACTATAATTACAAAGTTTGGTAACAAAGTCTACTAAATTTAAGAGAAGTTATACATATTAGGATGACAACAATTAAACTGTATAAAATGGAAATTTGCAATTACATGGCTGGGACCTCCTCTAGCTCAGTGGCTTTGAATAAAAACCATGCTTCTTCTTCTTCTTCTTCTTCTTCGCATTTCAACTTATTGCTTATGGCATATTAGCTTATTGCATGCTCTCAACTTAGTGTTCTATATGCACTTCCACAGTTATTAATTGAGAGCTTTCGATGCCTGCTACCATTTTTGCATTAGTATAATTGTGTGGCAAGTACAATCATACTCTATGCCCAGTAACAAGTCGACAAATTTTCCAACCCGAAAAATTCCTAGACCGGACCGGGAATCGAACCCAGTCACCTCCAGCATGGTCTTGCTTTGTAGCTGCGCCTTTACCGACTGAGCTAAGGGAGGCCCCATAAAAACCATGCGGCAGGTTCTATTTCCGGTGATCGATAAAATTTTCGCATTGGACTCTACGGCGAATTCAGACACAATGTTTGCATTAGTTTCAAATCCAATTGTTACAGATAGTGTGGAGTGCAGTGAGCTAGGTCGGTCAGGACGCAGCTATAAAGTAGTACGACCCATGAGGCGACTTTCCTGGACAGACTGTCCCATAATGTACGAATGCAAAAAAAAAGTAAGGAAGATCTTAATTAACAAATCTTTAAAAATACCAAATTGAACGAAGGATAAAGTTTCAGTTAAGTCACAGGAAAAAAAAATGCATATTCATCCAATATTGGATAGTAACTGTTTGTCTAGAGACAAAAATTGCTTGTTCATGATCTTACGCAGCAATGCGTGCAATGATGAGCTCAATGTTATCGAAACTCCTGTTATGTTTATTACGCAAAGATAACTTGAACTTGAACAACGGAGCGTTGCCAGAGGCATGTATGAAAATGTAGAAAGAGAAAAAGCAATAAAACGAAAAAAAAAACAACCATTACAGCTGAAAAAAAAGCAGAATTAAATCAATTCTTTTGGCGACAGAAGTTCTGTTAGGTAGAACGAGACATTTTGGCAGCGAGCCTAATAGTTATCATTACAAAATGTTCCACGTTGTTAAGATGTAGTGTTGCAGATATTCCATACCTTCAATATGAGTTGATTGAATTAATTTGGGATGACTACTCATTTGACATTTTTATTGAACTATAATCAAATTTATCTTTAATGGAAGATAACTGGCGCTCCATTATAGAATATAGACTACAAGAATCTACACGAATAAGACCGTCATTAATTCACCACGGGTCATTGAACTATACTATATTGTTTGGCAGATCGACTAGAACGCTCTATATGAGGAAAAATAGATGTGGCTTAACGAATTGTTTTCAACTTTGGAATAGATTTACCATGTCGATAGTGAGTCATGGCGAATTTATGTATGGATGCAACTTCTAGAATGGTCTTGATAAACCCAAAATCATTCAAAAATATCACGAGAAATATAGCTAACTTGATGCAGTATGTTTCCTCGTTTTCCCTAAAAGCTTTATGCACATGCTTATTCTAAATGTATGCGACATATCTAGCTGTATTTCGGTGGCAGATCAGTCAAATCATTCACCTTAGCCTCCGTCGTAAAAGTTCCTCTAAGCACAAACACCACCGAATCCTGCGGATGCACTCTCACTATACTTTTTTTCTCTCTCGACTGTACGATTACGATTCCGCAAATACCGACGATGATTCATATGTGTTTTTCCGTATACAACACCGTTCACTTCAAGTAGAAAGAGATAATCAACAGACAACCAGGATAAACCTTTTCTAATCGATTTCCATTTTTGTGCTGCACAACAATCCGAAAGGAAACTTCCTATATTTACCGTAACTTTAGCAGCAGAGTAACTCCACCAGCTGTCAAGACACAATTCGGAATCGGAAAACGCACACCGCGAAGCTACCTAAATGTAGGATCTCCTGTACACTGCTCTACGGTCTGCACCACACAAACGAAGGAGGTCAAATTCTTTTTTGGAAAATGCCACAACACTAACTCTTCTTTCGCTCTCCTATGAAATTCACATTCTCTCATCTCAGGTTCCCCCACTGAAACCGCGAGTAGAGCATAACAACACACACAAACACATCAAATAAGACTCACTTGGCTCACTGATTAGGGTGGTGTGCACTTTATTAGTAACTGTTCGTTCTACATGTCTACTCAACCAGATATTTCACTTTGGGATAACATTAGCAATTACTTAGTATTATTTTAAAAGTAGATGAACTGTTGATGTTAAGATTCCTAGCTAACTAGTGAATTTCATAAGACAACATATATATGGTAACCGCAGTTAATTTCATATCTTTAGGAAATCCCTTCCTCAATCAACGTAAATTTAGATTTATGAAACGAATAAATATAATCTTAATATTCCTTGTATAAATTAAATCAGATAGGTATCAGATAAATATTTTTTTTCCTTGATTTGTTTTCCGTCGATTTTGTTTTCCGTGCTGAGCACCAATGCTACCGACGCCAGGGGAACCAGACGCCAGCTCCCACACCTGGACCCTACCTATCGACCCATCAACTCACGAACCGGGACCAACGGCTTTACTTCCCTTCCGAAGGAAGGCGTGATTAGAGATGTTATGCCTCAGAACATCCCGGCGGCCTGCTGGGGTGAGAGGTACACCACCGGCGCCGCTGTACATAAATAATGTACACCCAGATCGGTCAAAACTGAACCTTCCCAAACAAGGAAAAAATATTATTTATGTATCTGATTTAATTTATACTATATTTATTAATATCACAACTCTATTTTTTTTTTGATTTTGAACTGTTTAATATTCTTAATTTTACGAGACATCCGACACCGAAAAATGAAAATGTTAAATGTAGTGTAATTATCAAGATTTGATACTTTAAAAAAATCATGGCCAGGACAAAGTTTTAGGATTCTGAGACTTTGAACAATTGTGTACACAAATTTAATGAGAATGCTAAATGAGTTTTGTGAATAACTGTAGAGATAATTCCAAAATGAATTCTGTGAATAATTCTTAGGTAATTCGACTAGGAATTCCAAATACTTTTGAGTATTCAAGAAAATTGTAATGAGAACTGAAGGTGAATTCCAAGGTAGTTCTGAAGAGACTTTTATGTGGATCGTGGATACCTCTGGCGTCATGGTAACGTTGCGATCTCAGGTTTTCCCAGTTCAGTGGCCACCACGGCAACATAAGCGAATTTCTCGCTAAGAGAATCGATCAACAATGATAGGGCCTTTTCTCGTGTTACGCGCGAAATGTTTAAAAAAAATCGATACTATCGCTTATTACGTAAGTGTAAATTTATATTAACGTAAGGTCGCCATTCACCGTTCACTGTATACTAAATATATTTGTCTAAAAATTTGCAAATTATAGCAACACAAATTTCAAGTATATTATGGTGAATGATAATATTGATTTTTGTTGTAATAAATTAAAGAAATAATGGCAATAAGTATGCAGTGAGCGGTGAGTTTGTGTAATATACACTTCTATAAACTTCATTGAAAATTTCCAATATGAAATCGACAAATTCAACTTTTCGTTTTATTCGAAATAAACCTAATGTACAGTAAGTAGGGGGAGGAGGGGCATAGTGAGCATACCGCAGTTAGACCCTGGATGAAACAAATCAACTGGTAGTAGGTTCAATTTCATTATGATATTGATCCTACCACCAATAAATTTGTTCCGAACGACCGGAAGTCCAAGCTGGTGCACGGGATGCTCACTATGCCCCTCCCACAGTAAGTAAACCGAGGGAAAATTCATCACTTATTTCAGAAAAAGGTGAATATTTTGTTTGAGTGTAGCTTATTTTTTAATTATTTTTAAAACCATGGTGCACAGGTAACAAAACCTAATTCAAAGATGTATCAAATAACAAACGTAACTATTAATATCATCTATTGTTAGTGGCAAATATCAAAATATCACATAGCAGCGAAATCGATCAAATGTTTTTAGATTAATTTTTATGAGATGTTCCAATGTTAAATGTCTGTAGAATGTGAATTATGTTTATAACAATCTAAAAATTGTTCATATGCGTGGAAAGAAAAAAGGATTTCATAACCAACTCCTTGAGAAATATTGCTAAAAACGTGGTATTATCCTACATTAATGAAATTCGAGTAAAAACAACTTGATTTTCAACAGTTTGTTTGATCAACTTCACCACGGTTATCATTTTGCGCCCGGTTTACGGTACCCACTATGAATGACTCATCGTTTTTTTAAGAAGATGAGCGAAACTTCACCCACTAATGGGTTTTTGTCATGTTATAAATCTTATAAAAGAGCGAAGTCTAGCACTATCCAGAGAAATTCTGAACATGACTGTTAATAAATTAAATAGTACCGCATTATCTTGACACGATTTTTCTTTTTGAAAATCATTTAAATATCTGAAACATGGCAAATAGAAACAGCTTATGTGATATATTTTTTATGATAAAAAAAAAACTTTATTTTTAAAATAAAAACAACCATTTCACTTAAACGCAACGTAAAAAATATAGCTGTATCACTTTATTGTACGCGAATTTCATACAGTGGTGATTCCACGTGCATCGGATAAATCTACCTGCCAGCAAATCGCATACCGAACTGTTACGTTAAATGTGTCATCAAAAAAATCTATATCTAGTGTTAGGTATATGCTTTCATTTAGCATTGACGTGAACATTTTTTTTTTAAGTTTTTCAAACATTATCACAAGTTGTAAAATCACGCCTCATAGGAAAATTAAGATTGCAAACTGACAACTGATGTAAAAGCTGACAAGCTGTAAAAACATTTGAACTCTAGTTTTCAAATGTATATTAGAAATTTTCTCTAATATTGAGCAGCATGTGAAATGTGCCAAATGTAAACAATGCCTTTAATCGTCAATTTCTCGTGGATTAAGGCTTTCTTTTTTCCTTTGGATTCGTCTTTTCAGACAGGCTAAGACCATGACTGGTCCATCTCGCCAGGATTAAGGCTTACTTAGGCAAACCAACATCAGCGTCTGGTAGAGGAAGATTGCTCTATCAGATAGTGTAGTTAAATTGCAAGAGAGTGTGGTTCGACGTTTAAAGGCATGCTTTACATTTGTCACATAAGCCCTTTTCATATGTTTCTTGGGTAATGTATGTTTTCTTGACTTGATAAAAAGTTCTACCCAGCAGGGTATCGTAAACTAAATAAATTACAATTACACCCGTAGCAGCACTGGATTTAGATTGATAAGTTAATATGTATTTAATCTCTGGTAAAAAGTTGATAAGACTGGTTTGTCATATCAGCAGCTGACTTCCGGGCAACAATTGCATCGTAGGGAAAGAAATTTCTACATATTACGCTTAAATTTATGCCTGGAATTCAGCTGCGGCATATCGAATAGCCATTTTCTGTGTATCAAGTGCGGCCCACCCTAGCGTCCACAAAACGTGCACACGTTCAATATAATCTTGACACTATACATGTCTGTGTTAGTACGAGGAGTTCCAACTTACTTTAGCAAAAATTTCTCTGCAGGCTCGGGTCTGATCAGTGTTCCACCGTGTAGGAAAAACGAGAAGAAAAAAGTTAGCAAATTTCTGCGACTCCACACACTTCCGGGAACGTAAAATCGGCCTTTTCTGTATTTTAAATCTTTCACTGATAGCAAATCACTCACTTAATATCGATTTTTTATGAAATATGGTTGAACTTTTCACTGAAAATATACGAGAAGCACGTAAATATCACTTTTTCACTTCAGCACACAATCAACCGTATGCATATCTGCCGCATTCAGCGAAAAAGATACGTACACCGCGAGACGACGTATTTTTGCCTTTTGATCAGAGCGAGTTCGGATTTCAAACTGCCGTTCAGTTCACTCTTCACTCTCGATCGTACGTAAGCCTTAGATGATTTTTTTGGCGTTCAACTTACCTGCACTGTAAAGTAATCGTTCAGAAAGCTGGCCGATGTCGGAATTGCTCTAATCGATGTCAAGTCAATTAAACATTGACTACCGGATCGAGAGTGAGTAACATGAACCGTGTATTTGGGCCTTTTCAGACTCAGACGATGACGGCGTTGATGGACTGATGGAGGCTCGGTTGGTGAAAAGAAACTCTACACATTCCGAACATAAGTCTACACAAATAAAACAGTTTGACAGTCCGAGGGGCATATGAAAGCCAATGATACAGAGAGAGGGGTAGCAGATGGTGAAATATTATTGGTTAGTACACTCAAAAAAATTATCACATATCTAATGGATGCAAACCATGTGAATTTCACATAGCTTTCATGTGATCACATAGCTAAAAATCCCACCACAAAATCACATGAATATTATGAGGCCGATGAAATTCATATGAAAAATCATATAAAATTAACGTGATCGCATAAATGTTATGCGAAATTAAGATGAATTCCATTATTTTGTTTATGGATGAAAATCATTTGCGTTTCCAATGGAAGCTACATGAAAACTATTTTCGGTGATAAAACAAAAAATCAACGTTAACGCAAGTAGTGACGTCACTAATTGCTTGTATCGTACAGGGGTTTTACTCACACAACTTAACCAATTGCTTCACCTCGGTAATCTAGCTCATTGTATGAATGCATCAGCACAGCAGCTCCGTTAGACCAATGACGTTTATGCTCGCCGTTTTGCGCGCCGGTGGGTTGCTGGTGACGGCGAGCTGATTGGTAAATCACCGACAAACCGACATGAAACTTAAACTTATCTTTTGCTCATGTGTTTCACTTATACATTTTTGCCAAAACATCAGCCTTATACATATTCCATAATACAAACCACATAGGTCCTGAAGGAATGCATAAACGGTATGTGCGACCATTTATACATGCACGCAGTAAAAAATTACCGTCGAAACAAACATATTTGAGGTAAATTTAAACGTAATTTCAGTTTGTTCTGGCCACAAACATAAACTTGGTTGATTTCAAACGTATTCCATGTTTGAAGCCATTGTTAATAATTTTTAAAACAAAAATATTGTTAAGTTTATTTAAAAAATATTCGTGTTGAAAATAAACGTGAATATTTTTGGTTGATTTGACAACTATATGTGATCAAAAATAAATTAATTTAACATTTGAATGCGGGATAAAACAAAATATTTAAAATGGATAACAAATAAATGGAAATCAAAGAGAGTACCAGAGCTGAGCCAAAAAGTTGAGCACGTTATTTCGGGACCTTCTAGTCTTAAAGTTACCTCTATGGTAATATCATAGAGGTAACTCTAAGACCAAAAGGTCCCGAAGAAACGTGCTCAATTTTTTGGCTCAGCTCTGGTACTCTCTTCGGTCCCGAGCTAATCGATTCACCCCTCGAAACATAGGAAAATCCACGAAACCCTCATTTTATCTGTCAAACGTTCATAGCGAACCAAAACAAACATAGTGTAGTACTAGAATTTCGACTAGAATGGGGTACGTTAATCGATTTGTTTGGGCATCGATGGAGCTGAGGAATAATGAGGTAAATTCTACACAGTATTTTTAAGGAGCCAACTCTAAGAAGGTAATAATAGCAATTAATAATCAAGCAACCATAAAAAGGTAAGAATGAATTTATTTATTTTAAATACAGTAATGACCCGATTTTGTCAGCCCCTCCACGCTTGAGACCTTTTTCTTTCAATAATTTCACATAACCATAATTCTAAATTTTTTCATTCATCGTTAAGAGGGATAAATTTAAAGTATACTTTGGTGCAATAGGTTCAAGGAGATTACTGAAAAAGGGCATGGGTTTTGTAGAACATTGGAAAACATTTTCAAAAAAGGAGACATGATTTATCACATATTTATGGTATTAATCTAATACACACATTTGATCACAATACGAGCCTAAAAGCTGCAGTGCCTACACAGCAAAAAAAGTTGTTGAATATTACATCGAAACTGATGCAACCAGGTCAATCCATCGGTTGTGTAATATCACATTGTACAATGTACATCGATTTTGCGAACAAAATTACATCCATTGATGTAATATTGTATCTGCTTTTTGCTATTACATCATTATTTCATACATCAGCTGGAATTACGTTGATCGATATTACATTTTTTTTTTTGCTGTGTAGTGAGCACCTTGAGCACCATAGCTTGAGTCGTCTGTTAGTATTGTGTATTGCATGGAGATATAATAAGATCATCAATCTTGATTACGCCCTTTTGTTTTTGTACTTTTTGTTTGACAAACTGTCAGTTTGGCCCCACTCACAGCGCCTATTTTTTTCGGATTCAATTGCGCCCTTTTACACAAATTTTATATCGTGGGTTTCTTTCGTTGTCTTTAATTAAATTAAATGCAAAATTTGAATGGTTGTGAAAACAAAACAATGAAATAACCACCATCATCTCTGATGGAATTCTCGTCTAACTTTTCAAAAGGTCCTATCTAACATTACACTCTTTTCGAGAAAAACGAGGTTGAAGATTGACAAAATCTTTTTTGATACTATTTTAAACCAAATCAACCTTTGACATTTTTAAGACCTTTAATAGTAAAATTGAAATTGAAATTATAATCTATCCGTTTCATACATTTTTTTTCTATGAAAACGTGAAAAATGTTACATAGGACATTTTGCTCTTGTCAGGTACATGTTATATAGGGCGTTTTGTTATAATCACAGTTACATAGGTCATTTATGTTTTCAACATTATTGTTTGTTTTTAAGCATTATGAGTGCATAATTTAAGTTATACGAGTTAAACGAACAATATGAGTATTGGACAATGCATCAACTTTTTTTTAGCGGTATATCGCAACACTGCCCACAGATTGTTTTGGGCGATCGTTGGTGGTCGCGTGAGCTGCTTTTTATTTGATAACAGTGTTATTTTAGGGGCTGCAGAATCACATTGTTTTGGTTTGTTTGAACATTTTAGACGTTTTACTCGTATAAACACAAAGGACCGAAGTACAGATCTGCATTGTTTTGGTTTTTCTGATACTTCAGACGTTTGTCTTGATGAACATAGTCAAACGTCTTATGTAACAGTGAAACATCGTTAATGCAAATTTGGACTTCAGACGTTTTGTTAATTTAGAATTTTCTCAATTCAATTGACATTAATCTGAATGTGTGTGTGTGTGTGCTTATGTTCTTAGGTACAAATGTTACAATGTGCATTTATAAACTCGATTTGTTCACATTTGTTACTTAGGACCTTTTGAAAAGTTTTTATTTTATTCCGCAGCGGTAATGATCGGGGCTGATAAATTACAATTACGTAAGATCCTATTAAGAATTTTCTTGGACTGCAGTCTTGTTCCGAAAAATTTCATTAAATTAGGACTGTTCTAGATAGAGCTGGAATAAGGGCCAATGTCGCAATGGGCTGTAACTGAGAAAAATGAATCTGAAATTTTGAGCAAGAAAAATCAAATATAAAATAATCTATAAACCCATTACAAAAACTTTAATATTTTATTGGTTAGAATTAATGTAAGATAAATAAAAAAAATATTTTTATTTACGCCTTATTGATTTATAGTATTTTGCATCGCCCCGAGGTAATTCGCCCGGCATTGTCTGTTTCGCCTCAACTTTTACGTTCATTTTCCTAACGATTTGTTACTATCGACCTTTTGCAGTTTGCTATATTCCAGATACATTCATGTATTGTTGTGTTTTCGCTTCTTTTTCATGTATTTCGATCAGGTTAACAATGTTTCCTTTTGATTACCATCCAGTAATTGCAAATTATATCTTTCGCCTTGTGTTGAGAAAATGTATCTGTTTCGACACATCTATATACGGGAGTAAGCGGGCGGAAGAAACAACTCAATTTGTAAACAAATAAAAGTTGGTTTCGCCCTTATGTTTATTTTTGGAAAACAATATTTTTTCCATGTTTTAAGAAAAAGAAAAAAAATCCATTTTTTTATATCGTTTTGAAGTATTTTAATAGTAGTATATATAACGTGATGCATTATTCCAGTTCTATCTAGAGTTTACATAGCTTTCCAGCTATTCATCATTTTATACCTTCTAAAAATGATATGAAGAGTTGGTATATTCAGAAAATATTATCAGAGGCAACTTTGCAGAGAACGATGCCCATCAATTTGCAAAAGCATACAGTTAGGTTGGTAACATTGATTTGTATGGATTGGACAGTCGGATTATCGAATCAACTACGCTAATCCAGCAACAAATTTGTCGGACTAGCGGAGGGATAATGTATTCAGAGGAGAGCAATTTTTGGACCCTAAGAATTCTTTAACAATTTTTTGTATTGATCCTACAAACTCTCTAAAATTCTGATAAGAAATCCATAATTCAGTAGTTACACTACTGAAATCTGCAAGTCCCTTCGAGTTGACATGGCATTCATTTCAGAGTGATCCTTAAATCCTACTCCGTCTTTTTTGTCTTGTAAATCTCCTTATTTCCGAAAATATGACAAAAAATCAATAATT
Source organism: Ochlerotatus camptorhynchus (assembly GCF_037179485.1). Lineage (NCBI taxonomy): Eukaryota > Metazoa > Arthropoda > Insecta > Diptera > Culicidae > Ochlerotatus > Ochlerotatus camptorhynchus. The sequence continues at coordinate 3,994,538 of NW_027040524.1, forward strand.
CTTTTTCCTGGAATGAACTTTTCTCGAAGTTCCCATTTAACTATCCTAAGCATTGCCTAAAGATTTATTTTTATCTATCCTTAGAATTCCATTAGAATGCTTCTCAGCATTGTTTCCTACAAATCCTTGAGACTCTCTTAAACAATTCTTTCCTCTCCAGAATTTATTTAGAGCTCTCTTCAGAGATCGATTCTTTTAGATTTCTGCATAGTAGGGTAGAGAACTACTTCGGCCTAATCGCCCATTTTGGGCCTATCGAGCAGAAAACTTCAAATAAATCCATGATTTCAGAGTTAACATGTCAATTATGCGTTTGGTACGATTCTTTAGTTAATAAGCTACCAAACGAAGTCAATGAGAACGCATGATATGAAGGTTTGCACCCATTATTCCCAAAAACAAAAGAAGCGCTCCGACCGAATCAATTTTTATCTTCATTCGATAGGCCGAAGTGAATTCATTGGCGTTTCAATTGCGTTTCAATGCGTTAGGCCGAGTTTAGAATCCGTACGCCTTTTGACAATATCTCAACGATTGGTTTCTCTTTATCAAATCTTACGGTACGTACGGAAAGGTAAATAAATTTGGAAGCCATCAGTAATAGTAACATTCCTTTTGGTGCTAAACTGCGCTAGATTAAGAAAGACTAAGTGCGGGTTGTGCTTAATAGGCCGGAAATGGGTTAGTTAACCCTATCCTTTTAATTTATTTTGTATTGGATATATTATTTGATCCAGAATTCCTCATATCGTTAAAATTTTCCTGTAATTCTAATCACAATCAAAATTTTCTTCAGAATGGTCGGCAAATTTTTATTCTGTAACTTTGGAAGTGTTCATAACAGAGTTCATAATCATGGCTCATACACCCAACCTAGAAATGTAAGATTCAATTTGATTTGCACAAAAAGTCTTGATTTGCGCTTGAAATCTTGAAGTTCATAAAATAATTTGAATTTAGATATTTCTTATATTTGTAACAGTGTTTAGGTTTACAACATTTTCAAATTTATAAAGGTAGCAACACATTTGAAAACTGGGAAAATTTGATTTTTACTGAATTTTTGCATTTGAATTCCTTTGTTGAGAAGCATGTAAGTAGATCCCATGCTAAAAAAATGACGCGGTCGAAAGGCAGAAAAACATAATGCAGAATTATTGTAAGGCCGAATATTTCAAAAGGCATAACAAATCTAGAAGCAGAATTTCAAATGGGAGAACAATTTTCAGGAAATGTTCAAAGGCGGAATACTTAAAAAGGCAGAAAATGTATTGAATAAAATAATTACATTCATCAAAGGCCGAAAAGGTCACATGCGGGCAAGTGGTCCACTTGACTCGTGCGTGCCTTTTTCAACCTCTTGGAATTTGGAAATCAGGGATTCTGCCATTTGGGAATTCAGCATTTTCAAAAATGCTGCCTTCTCTTTTAATTCCGCCTTGTTTTCTAAAAAATAATGCAAATGCTTGAAATATACTTTTGGTATAATTTCTTATTTCAAGTTATATTATTTTCTATTCCCCCGCTGAAAGTCTCTATAATAAAGAAATCAATCAATTTTTTATTCCCCACCCCCCCCCCCCCCCTCGCCAGAATCGAATGTTGTGAGATAAAAGTATAAGTATTCATTAATGGCGGTAAGCTCCAACTCTTCGGATTAAATCACGATCAAGCATGTCCGGCTGCTTTGATGTGGACATCAGATTTAATCAACACGACTCTAAACAAACATTTTGCGGATAATCCGCACAGGGAAGTGATTAAATGTTAATCCGAGGTTGGCGTAAATGAATAACTTGAACTTGGCTTAAACTCAGCTGCAAAAACATTCCCTGTTGTTTGATGTTCTGAACCATAGAGAAGAACTTCCTTCATCAAACTGTGGCAAAAATAGCGCGAAATTCGAAATAGCAAAACAGTAGATAGGAATAGCGGTAGAGAATCGATCAAAGCATATTTCGAAGAATAATAATACCTAATTATTCATCTAGATTTATCACTGATCTTTCATACTCCAGGGTGGCAACTGAATTTTCATTTTAAAATATCAGGTTTTTTCCCGGTTTTCCTGGTCAATAATAATAAAAAAAAATCCGTTTACAAATCATGTGTTTAGAAAATAATTGACTTGACAAATGTTAATGCTTCTATAAATTTAATTAGAAATTTGATTAAATTTTCCGCAAATTTTTAATAATTTAAAATTTTACCCGTTTTACCCAACAAAAATTACAATCAATCTTATTTAGACTTTCAGTACTCGCACCAACTTTTGAAACACGCCCTCCCCATGGACATGGAGGTTGACGGTACTGAAGCAAAGGGTTATGTTTATTTTTTTTTATATTTGCAACGATGATGATTTCCTATAGTGACACATATCACCTTCTTAATGCTTCAGTATGCCTCAAACGTTTAATTCTTGGTTGTTAATAGAACTTTCTTGAGCCGGCGCCGGTGGTGTTGTGGTAAGCGTGACTGCTTTCTAACACCCCAATGGGTCTGGATTCAATCCCAGCCGAGGTCGGTGGGATTTTTCTGAGGCATAAAAATCTCTGGTTACGTCTTCCTTCGGAAGGGAAGTAAAGCCGTTGGTCCCGGCCCATGTGAGTTGAATGGGTGCGATATCCTACGCAGGTGTGGAAGCTGCCTTCCTGCACATTCGATTGCCGTCAATGGATGGCAATCGATGTCCGTCGGTGATTGGCACTAGATTGCGGAACAGAGACCGACGTTAAATAAAGGAAAGAAGAAGAATTGAACTTCCTTGATGAAATCGGCTGCTTCATGCAGACTGAGCAATTCTGATTATAGTATCAGATTTGTTCTGTATACAGAGAAACTGGGAGGGCTTATTAGAAACTAGAATTAGAAGTAATGATCTTCTAGTTAATTTTGCATATAATTTTATTAATATTTTATTTTATTTAAGCATATTATTTTTGTTACAGTCAATTGGCATTAGCATACGATACAAAAGATTTAATATTACTTGCTCGTTTTTCCGTAAAATATTCAATATTTATTTTACTTGTAATTACTTTTGAAAGTTTTTTTCAAGTTTTTTTTGTGATCTGAAAATTTTCCCAGTTTGGTTAGAAGTTTCGAAGCTAACACATGTCCACAGGCCTAATAGAAAGATAGGCAGAAGAAGTGCATCATGAAGAATGGTTGCATGCAGGGTTGCTTCCGCTCACTTGAGTGATTTTCGGAGTTATGAATTTGTTACATGTTGTAATGGAGATTTGTGTTGCTGGATGCGGGAGGAGATTGGAGGGCGGGTTTTTGACGCATAGAGCCTGTCAATTTCGCTTTCAGAGTGTCGCAGTCAGCGGTTTTATGATTCGTGAGCGCTCGCGATTCGTAGAATCGTTGATTGTGACTGCAAGTGGATTTGGCGAGTTTTGTGTGTCGGACGCTTGCTTTTTGGCCTCTTCTTGTGTCTAACATGTGCAGAGTATCATTATAGCGTCTGTGGATTATGATATGCTCGATGACCCTGGAGGGATCTATTTTGCTTACTGAGCAGAAAATCATGGATTTAACCCCAAGCTCTTCCACAGCACAATAAATTGCCACCATCATTTGTATATTTGATATTGAACATTAACCTCGGAAACTATTTGCATATCAAGCGAAAACGTAGTCCTGTATTGTCGCGAAGCGTTATGGTTCTGAGATGCTCGATGACCCTGGAGGGATCGTTTTTGCTTACTGATCAGAAAATGGGTTTAATCCCAAGCTCTCCGTCATGACTCTTAAAATTCATGATCACTAAACAAAATGAATATGTTCTTTCGATAGCCGGCTATCGAGAGATTAAATAAACAACAAATAAAAAATACATACTTTTGGTTGCATCGCCAACTTGAGGTGAATCCTAACCGAATACCCTACCCAACCCTCCAACTCCGTAGCACTTATGAGTGTGTCGCTAAGTCGGTGGCCTCTCGTTAAGTAAGTACTACATCAACATTTCCTTCCCTATCCCTAGTTATGGTAAAGATGGGCGTGGCCGGGAATAGCGACAGTCATGCTTCTGTTACTCTTGTTTAGATTGGAACCAATGTTTACTCCCCAGCATTATTCCTGAAAGTAGTCTAACTGAGAATTTCAAAAGAAGTGAGTGTCGCTAGTATCCAATCTACGAAGTATATCATAACAACGCTAACGCTAACGCACCAACTTTTGAAACACGAGCACTCGCGCGTTGTTCAAAATACAACAGTATGTTATTTTTACCTTGAGGGCACTTCTTAAAACCTAATATTCTCCAAAATATTCTAGTATTGGTCTATGCATGTAAATTGGAGTCATAATGAGGGAATTTACGGACCACTAAGGGCATTTAAGTTAATAAATATGGGTAAATTCATTCACATAAGCGACTAGTGTACTAAAACTGTGCTGGTTGCCTTAGCTGGCAGCAGTGCTGAACCGGCAAGTATATAAACCGTGAATGATAAATGATTAATCAGCGAGAAATCGTTCTTGGCTTAGATTCTCCCCATTTGGACTAATGTTATCTACTAAAACATAGCTAAAATAATGTAAAGCAAAAAATTGACTCGCTCTACTAAGCGACCGCTTAACTGTACAAATAAATGTACTTAAAAACAGCTCAGCAATTAGATACGGTATGCCCAGCTTACAATTTTTGCTCGATTCTGAGTTCAAAGCAGCACGTAGCTATCATCGCCATCCAATTGACTCGAAAATACACAATACGTTTACTAAACTTTTTAGGTACATGTTGCTCATCTTGCAGCACGTTTTTAGTTTTGTGAAGTTTTAGCTTGAACGAAATTATTAGTTTAGAGCAGATTGAAAAAAAACGACAACATCCGTTTTGCTAAAACTTGTGCTATTATCATCTACATTCAGAAGCTATTTAAATTAAAAAAAAATCAACACGGCAACTAAGAATTACTCAGAGAGAGAACCACTTCTACTCAGAGGTATCAGAAATTTCTAAAAAACTGCAGCAACTCACGTTGATGGACTCGACAGATGGAAATTTTCAAATAACCCTGCTATTCCACCAGACTTATTTCTGACAGACAATGAATCAATTTGACAAACACCTTTTCGAAAATCGACGGATCAACGGCAGAGGGATTTTCCAACATTTTAGCTTATTTTAGAAGGGTCAAATTTAAGTGCAAATTAACCAAATGGAACACAGCTCGAGTACCTACAATTTTTAGAAATTTCTCATACAACTAAGTAGACGCTACTCTCTCTTTCTCTGAGTTATTCTCAGTGACCGTGAAGATTATTTTCCTGGCAAATTTTTCACATTCCCGACTTTTTCCGGTTTCCTGGTTCACTTGTCACCCTGTTACTCGCATTTCCAACTTAAAATCTTAAGGAACACTGCACTGCTCAGCAAGAAGTTGTCATCACGTTCTAAATAAATTTGAAAAAAATACAATTCGAATACCTTGTTATCGTGTATCTTTCCTTAACTTCTGAAGGACCATATTCTTTTGCTTACAATACGACACTCTTCCTATAGCGGTATTATTTTCCATCCAGGGTGTTATTTTTGGATTGGGAAATTCTAGAACAACATCCCGTTCCACCACAGATTGATCAAACAAAATTTCGCAGGCTTAGTTACGACGGCTGTAGCCTTGTGCCGATGGATTGGTGACTTGGACAACGATGTTGTTGAAGTCCAGGTGCTTCAACATCTCCTTGGTCTCTGGGTCAACCTCAATGATGTCCTGTTCCAGGGCGGACACTTCCGGCACGTAGTTATCTCTGCGCTCACGCTCCTCTTCCTGCAGCTTAATCGAGATACCACGAACTTGAGAGTGGCGCAGACGCTTCATCAGATGTGTCACGAAACTGCAATTCGAAGATTTTTGTAAGACATCACAACCTAAACTAGTAATGAGTTACTTACCCAGCGATCTTGTTACGCAGCGGCTTGGTTGGAATGATGGCCACCTCTTCAACGATACGCTTGTTTGTGTGGAAGTCCATCGTCAGGCGGGTGTAGTACTTCTCAATAATGACCTTAGAGGCCTTCTTGACGGTCTTGGTACGAACGCGACCCTATACAAAAAAAAAAAAAAAAAACACAAATTAGTAACATTTCTGATTCGAAATATTCCGCAATTGGAAGCGAAAATATTGGTGATGGTCCGGCAGTGTACCGACATTTTCCACATAACCTGTTCAATTTGAACTTGTCCCGGCGGAGAACCGCCAGAACCAAAGCCCCTCTACAAACAAATCTTGCACCATCTCAATTAGCAGGATTTTTGAGACTTTTGCGATGAAATTTTTTGAGGATCTTTCGTAACACCGCCTTTCCTTATAATATCGCTAACATTTTTCAATCTTAACTGCGGGAAACACTAAAAATTTCAATTATTTACCATTTTGATTCAAGTTTCGCTGCTGTCGTTCACTACGAAAACGTGAGGAAAAGAAATCAATGACGTCACGTCCTTCCGATGCTAAATTCTGACAGCTGTCATTTAGCAGAGCAGCCAACTGAAAATGCAGAAATGACACTGTCAAGCCCCAATGGTTCATAATTTCATGAATGGACTCCGTTTTATAAATAAGTGTATCCGTGGCTGAAGTGTGAGCGATCTCAGCTACACTGAAACAAAATCCATTGGAAAAAAATACTATACACGCCTCGATACACGCCCTGGTAAACATATACCCGAGCAAATACCATAAACGAACTGTATCCCGGATGGGTAAACTATCCCACAAATGGTTTGAAGGGGTATCTTTTCACACGTCGTTAAGCTCTTTTTTATGGTTATTTTTATTAGGGCGGTAATCAGCGTAAATACATTAATGAAAAAACAAATTAAAGAGGGGAAAAAACTAATTTATATAGAATTTAAATAGGGGAAATGGCTCTAATACTCCGTTCTCATTATATCCCGTTCACATTATAGCCTATATCACGTAATATAGGCTGTCTTGCAATGAGCACCCATACATAGGATTTCCAGTGAAAACTAGATGTATAAGTGCTCATTGCAAGACAGCGTATATCACGTGATATACACTGTAATGTGAACGGGGTATTACGCTCGATGGCGAGATGATATAGATATCAAGTGGAGGTGTTCACACTACGCTGGCGTGATACAGCATGACGTTTATGCCAGATCATAAACAAAAACAATAATGCCTCAGAATCATTTGTATCAAAACATAAATGTAATAGATGCGATTTTTACGTATTATTTAACTATAATATTTACCATTTATGTGCTCGTAATAAATATTAAAAGGATGTGCGTGGGACTGTGAAGAATTTATTATTATTCTTGTTCTGTAATACAACCGATTCAACGGAAAAATGTTTCTGAATGAATTAATATTATTATTTAATTGAATCGAATACTAATTATCATCAAATTCAGTTCACCAATTCGAGATATCATCCCAACTCTATGCGATATGGTCGCACCATCTATGATATCGTTTGTGTATGGTACCCGTTTATAAGGGAATACAAACGTCTGTATGTTGTTAACCTGTAAATTTGAACCTAATTTTAAGTTATGGAACGCCACTTAAGACATTTATTTCAAATCGAGTCTTTCAGAGGCCAACCTCACTCAAATATATAAAATGTCTACCCTTTGATCTAATGATGTGGTTTTTTTTTCTAGATACTTTGTATGCCTACAACCAGCTCGCTAAGATCCTTTATTGGATCTAAGGGAATTTTCTGAAGGCCATGTATTAGAGTACCCCAGACCGAATTTTCTAAATTTTGACCTCTGATATCTCATGAATCAGGTGAAAAATTACAAACAATATTCTTTTAAAGTCAAACTTCTCCACGGAATAGTATTGGCTGAGTTGTAGCATTTCTCCTGAAAAAGTACCGGTGGCCTGTTGAAAGATATTTTTACACACATTTTTACTACGGTCTCATACATGAAACACAATCATGCTTCCATACAAACCGTGACCCAAATGTGCACAAGAGTAAGGTAGCGTGCTGACGGCCTATTAACCATACGTAGAAAGTAGCGAGATTACTCCAGATGATCCCTCTCAGTACGATCTTATCCAATAAACTGTCTGGGACTCCTCCTTCTAACTTACCCAGATTATCCAAGATTTTCATCCGAGAACACACAATCACCACATGGAATGAACGGCTTAAATGTAATGAAAATCTTTGATCAACATGGTGATTATATTCTGCTGCACTACGATCTGCAACTCAGTCAGGTGGCTTATCCGATAGAGACTGCAGTCTACTTTATAGCTACGCCTTTAGCGACTGAGCTAAGGGAGACCCATATATGTATCCCTATTCGATGTGATCAATTTGCATGTCAAGATGATGATTTTTATACGCAGTTCACTATTAACCCACATTCTTGTTTTCGTCTGAACCATACAAAACAAACATTTGTTTGTGTGGTTCGAACGAAAGAAGAATATGGGTGGTTATCTGCATTTGTTTTCAGTCAGAACACGGTCATCAGGAAGGGAACTATGATTTGATTGATGTAATAAATGAATTAAATATCTACGGCTCAATTTTCTCATGTTTTGTTCATTTGAATTGCAAAAGTGACAAACACAAACATATTTTTTTGGCATGCAGTAAATCATAATAATCATTAGACAAATAAAACAAAATCGCTCCTACTATAATGTACTCTCGATCTGTCTCGTCCCGTTTATGTACATCGTCTAAGTGTACCCGCAACATTTGCTTCTATCTGCTCATCAGGATACTAATCGGACGCCACCAGTTCTTCAGCAAACTCCTGGTCCGGAATCGAGGCAATTTCATCAGCAGACTCATCTTCGGTTAGACTCCCTCCTTCTAATCGTCTATGTCGGCAATGATCACCTTAATCACGCCGATCTGCAGCTCGAATAAGTGATGTTCAGGGGGAAGAGGAATTAAATTCAATGATTCCGCTGCCAGGTAGTAGCGTTCTAGAGGATGAAGAGCTTCAGCTTCGTTCCTTATAGCGAATTTGTTTATTATCCGGGTTGGAACCAGTTCCAACCCAGTGCGAAACCGAACTTTTTGTCAGTGCGAACCTCAACCTGAGCTGGGTTTTAAAAACAAACGATCAAACTGACGTTTGTCAGAAAACAAGCAGACCCAATCTTGATACCTGATCCAGGTTGGAACTGAATAATAAACGAATTCGTTATTAGTTGCACATGGACACTGAAAGTAAAAGTTGATGAGGTGATAATTATCGCTACACTAATTTTAGTTTTGAAATTTACCTACAACATAGCGAATGCTCTTTCTGATTCTAGTAGCATTTTCTAAATCGGTAGACTTGCAATCCAGAAAGGAAGGGCTCGGAATTGCTCACCCTGGAAGTATGACCCTTGACGGAGAATGATAACAATAATTCTGCGAGAAAAAGGAGGACACGTCTTGCATTTTGTATTTTGTTTTGTTTTGTGTATCAATTCGACGGGATGACAAGAAAATGACATTTGATGCCAAAAAATACCGACCAGCTCTATCATAGCCTGGTTGCCAGCCACTGCTTTTCAGATTTTTATCAAGTACATAACATGATATGAGCTATATCATGAACTATTCGTGATATAGGTTGACAGATCGTTTGTATGGGATATCACGTAATATAGAACGTGATATAGCTGGTATATCACGAATCGCTCTATATCACGTGATATTGAGTGTAATGAGAACGGGGTATAATGTTGGCCTATGGATCTAATATTGGGCCCATCGCTAAAAAGCTGCTATTTATCAGTTTTATCTAGATGAACGCGTCATGGGACGGTTCCAATGGGTATTTTTTAGGGCAAATTAGGGTCATTTAGGCCAACATTACATCCATTTCCCCTATGATGGGGTAGCTTGGTTTTTTTTTTATTAATATCGGAGTTTTCTTATTTGAAATTCGTGGTTGTTTTCAGTGAAAATTCCGTATCACTAATTTGCTCAATGAGTTCCCTTTTTTTTCCGTTCGACGACATCGGGAATGCGCTCCCGGATATATTGATTTGGTGAGTACGTTCCAGTTGAGGATTGTTCTTGTACATTTCTCGATTGCATTTTCGAGGGGACGTGTCTGCTTTTGTGGGCAGTGCGTTTGATGGTCGGTTTGGTAGTATCCTTTTAAATATAATGTCTCATGTCCAAATAACCTCGATTTTCGGTCTATTGATTCAATACTTTAGTATTATATTTTCAAAACATACAATGATGCATTATGTCATTTCATGGCACATAAAACAAAAAGTGTGTGTATATGACCCAATAATCTAGGTTATTTGGATTTTGTTATACATCTTTATTTTTTATTATATTTTTCATTTTACTACATATTTTATATACATTATATATTACATGATTATATATAAATTCATAATGTAAATTACAATAAATACTGGGACGGGAGGGAGCATCAGGGCATCATTGAAGTTGTAACTGGACAATGGAGTGGAGTGCCAACCGAAGTCTAGGAGGGAATGTGTATTGTCATTTTAGATAGTTACATTTCACTCCAACAGTTGCAATGAATTTGACGCGCTCTTCTTAAACAAACCATCCCGTGGAAAGCTTAACATGTATTGCGAATTTCGTTATTCATTTTGTTGGATCATATTGTTGGAAGGAGATTCTCTTATTCCCGCGGGTTTCGCGTAAGTGTCTCTGCTTACGGGCCCGTCCAACCCTTTTTGGCCCTTCATACAGCAGTATGTTGAATTCAGAATGATGACGGAATTTGATCTTGCTGTTGAGTGGAGCCGCATGCAGGGCAAGACCCAAGCTAGGATGGTGGCTACTTACATACATACATACATACATACATATCGGAGTTTTCTTATTTGTGTCAATGATAAAATAAAGAATGAAATAAATATAAATTACTTACCCTCTAGCTTGTTCATCGTTGCTCTGTGCAGTTTGGACAGTAGTTCCTCAATTTTTCTGCTATAATTGCTGAATTTTTTTGGCTTAGGCAAATGATGTGCGCATCAACGAAGCAGGATGCAGCAAGGTTTGAAATTTTTTCTCGAGTTATTTTTACCCATTACTGAGTATACATTTGTTTTACTGGTACTACATTCTTAAAATGAGTACTTTTTTCAAATTTTGAGATCTCCTAATATACACGGTTTTTGACAGCTGCATATAAACATAAAAAATGTGTTTTTTTTTACTCATTAATGTGTTAACGCTGGTGACCGTGTATTGCTGGTTCAAATTGAATACTTTCACCAATAGTTTTTTTTTTTGCAGAAAGCAATTTAATTAAATTTTACTATTATTTCTATCAATATACGCTTCCTCTCTTGATTCGTTATTAGCACAGAGAACAGACATGGAGGCTGGAACAAAATTTCTCTAAAAACTTGTGTAAGGATTCCTATTTGACTTAAGCGCCATTAACGGCGACTTCCCCACTTAAAACCCCTCTTTGACAACATGATGGCGCTGGCGTTGCACAAATTACACTAGACACTAAGTGCTAGTAGCACCAAGTGGTAATTTTCAACAGAAAATTTATCGATACTAGCGCCAAGTTGGTCGAAAGTGGAAAATTTAGAGAGAAAATCAGGAGATGCTAACACCACGTAACGGCGACGTTCCCACTTATTTTACACAAATTTCTGACCGAGCTTCAACGTCTGTTCTCTGTGTTATTAGGTACACAGCAAAAAAAAATGTGATATCGATCAATGTACTTCAAGCTGATGTATGAAATAATGTCATAGCAAAAAGCAGATACAATATTACATAAATGGATGTAATTTTGTTCGCAAAATCGATGTACATAGTACAACCACAAACGAAGTGACATTAAAATAATGTGGTTCACTGTAATAGAATTTTCTTGGAAGCTTGTGTCATCATCCACCAGATGGGTTAGTTTTTTTGTTTTGATTTGAACAAAGTTGATTTTGTGTACAATGATTCTTTGACAGTGTGCAAAGAGTGCGTATCATTTTGTCATTTTTTTATGCATTTCAGTTTTGAGTAGAGTGAAAGAGATAGAACCAAAACATTCTAGTACATTTGGTGAAAATGCTAGTTCAATCTAGTAGTAGTGTTGCCATGTGGTACAATCCAGTAGTAGTGGTGTTGCCATGTGGTACACTGAAAAATTGAAATAGCAGGTTAGTCACTGAAGTTTTCGAGCCGCTCCGTCTGTCACTTCGTTTGTGGTATAACGTTATATTACACAACCGATGGATTGACCTGGTTGCAGCAGTTTGGATGTAATATTCAACAACTTTTTTTCTGTGTACTAGATACTGCAGGTACTGCAGCGTGACGTCACGAATGAACTCAGTGTTAATCGGCTGAACCTTTTTGACAGTTCAGTGGTACCGTTTACAAGCACTTAGGCTCTGAACCATTTGGTGGATTATTTTAACTTTTAGTTAAAATTTGACAGATGAAAAGTTATCGATTAACCCTGCTATCCGAGCATGGTTATTTCTGACAGACAAGAAGTTAAATTTTGACAACCGTGGCTCGAAAACCGGCCGATCGACAGCACGGGGATTTTCGAACATAGAAAATAACTTTCGAAATGTCACTTTTAACCACGAGTTAAATTTAACTCGGCAAATGGTTCACAGCCTTAGTCGTTTTTTCGAAAAAAAAAAATATTCTAAAATTTTCGAATTTTAACTTAAAAGTTGTCGATGAATGTTGGTGGTACTGTTTACGTGGACTTAGTTGATTTTTTTTTTTGGTTAGATTTTCTCGATAATTGTTTAGACTGCAGTGAGATATAAACCACATGTCTGCATTGTCGACGAGGAACATCCTTTCACCACGCTGTTCCTCGACAATTTGCAAGTTAAAATTCGCAAATTTTAGAATATTTTTTTTGAGAAAACGACTAAGGCTCTGAATTATTTAACGATTTTTTTTTAACTTTTGGTAAAAATTTGACAGATGAAAAGTTATCGATGAACCCTGATATCCGAGCATGGTTATTTCTGACAGACAAGAAGTTAAATTTTGACAACCGTGGCTCGAAAACCGGTCGTGACAGCACGGGGATTTTGGAACATAGAAAATAACTTTCGAAATGTCACTTTTAACCGAGGGGGGCGACACATCTAAATCTCAAGTTTAGATGCTCAACAAATCTCACACTACACAGCAAAAAAAGTTGTTGAATATTACATCGAAACTGCTGCAACCAGGTCAATCCATCGGTTGTGTAATATCACATTGTACGATGTACATCGATTTTGCGAACAAAATTACATCCATTGATGTAATATTGCATCTGCTCTTTGCTATTACATCATTATTTCATACATCAGCTTGAATTACGTTGATCGATATTACATTTTTTTTTGCTGTGTAGCGAATAAATCTTCAAACAATCTTCTTTCATTTGTCGCATCTACTTGCATCGCTCATCAATTTTTTGCAGGAAATCTTCAGAATCGTCATCAATCTTCTTTCTATCTACTCAGCGTGCGCGCAGCTAGTCACAGCAAAACACAATCATTTTTGCATCGTAGATAGAGTCGTCCCCCTCGCTTTTAACCACGAGTTAAATTAAACTCGGCAAATGGTTCACAGCCTAAGTGCATGTAAATTGGGTTCTTTAATTTTGAAAAATGTTTCGTTTTTTATACATCATCTGAAAGAGCTTCGTTTTCGGAGCACAGCGATATTTTTTTCGAACCCACACACTTTCATCTCGATTTTTAAATCAAGATGTAAAGCAAAATAATAACTTCACTGTTTGACACTAAACTAACAAACTGACAGCTCGCTCCCATACAAAGTGACACCGAGGGACGCAAATAAGGTGATTTTTGCAAATGTAATCGTACTTATTTAAATAGTTCCAGTGTACCAAAATTGACGAAATTTTGGGTTTGGGTTCCATTTTTAATGCAGATTACGAATATGCAGTTACCTCAATACCCTTAAAGAACCCAATTAGGTTTTGCACCGTCGGGGTTTACCTCAATCTGATGACAGTTCAGTGGTACTGTTTACTTAGGCTTAGTCAACTTTTTGTTGGGTGGATTTTCTCGATAATTTTTCAGACTGCAGTGAGATGTAAACCACACTTCTGCAATGTCTACGAGCAACATCCTTTCAACGCGCTGATCAATACGAAACTAACGATTTTAAATTGGCTCACTATTTGACTAGCCTATTTGTCCCAAGCAAACGATTAACGTATCCCATTCTAGTCGAAATTCTAATACTACGCAATGTTTGTTTTGATTCACTATGAAAGTTTGACAGATAAAATGAGGGGTTATAAGTTTTTCCTATGTTTCGAGGGGTGAATCGATTAGCTTGGGACCGAAGAGCGTACTAGAGCTGAGCCAAATAGTTGAGCAAATTATTTCGGGACCTTCTAGTCTTAGAGTTACCTCTATGGTACCACCGTACCACTGAACTATCATCAGATTGAGGTTAACCCCGACGGTGCAAAACCTAATAATTCGACAGTGAGCATTCATAAGGGCGTATACGCGATGATCGATTCTCTTCATCGATTTTCTCTTTTCTTAATAACTCGCTAGATTTAACGTTTGTCGGTGCGTTTGTTGTTGCTTTTGAAAACCAATACAACCTATTACAACTCTAGATTGAACAAATTCTACAAAATTGTTTCGCTTAGCTGTAGCAATGCAAAGAGAAAAACGATGAAGAGAATCGATCATCGCGTATACGCCCTTATGCATGCTCACTGTCGAATTATGATCAATTTTGATCCGATTCAAATTTGACGCTGACGTTAACGCAGCATTGTAGCTCTCGCTTGAAAGATCAAACCCCAGTGGGGGTGTTTGTTTACATTTTCAAATTCTGATACGCGCCACACCGGAAGTAGATTCTGTTGCCACGGGCTACCACTAACCGTTGTTTAATTTGATGACCCAGTAAAATATTTGCAAAACTTTCGGAGATAGTTAAGCCAGTGTTTAGCGAAGCTAACAAATTTCAAGTGTTTTTCTACTCCTAGTATTCGAAGTGGACCATGGCGGATCATCCGGAGCAAGATCGCGGCGAGTCGATTTCGATGCATGATTTTCTAGAATTTCTTAAAATTACTTGTCAAGTTAACGATTCTTTCAACAGCAGCAAGAAGAATCCTCTTCCATTTGATTATAACCAGTTAGCCAGAAATGAGTTAGTCAATAGTGTTCATGTAAGGCCTGGCTTGGCAATTGAAAATGGTACTTGTTCAGGGTCTTCTCCAGCACGGCAGCAGAGCATGAAGAAAGAGGACGGTACCGTACAAAAGAAGTCATTTAAAAAGAAATCTCTTTCACATGCCAAGTCTCAAAAGAGTAAACCTGAAGCTGTGGATGTACCGAAGAAGGGTTTGGATACTCTATTGAATGAAAAATTGGACGAGGTTCTAAATGAAGGAATTTTGGATTCTGTGCTTCCATTCATTTGTCCGAACAACGTTTCTACTTCGACTGGAGGACATACATATAATAAGGGAACTAATCCTAAGGCACCCACGCATCCAGTGGTGCAGATTACCTCTAATAATAGTGGGACCAAGGGAGCTGCCAGTGCGGGTGAGGCATCTGCGCCAGATATGCAAAGTAGCAGTAGTGGCAAAAAGGGTGGACTTGCAGCGGTAGGTGACGTATCGCAGAATTTTTTGATTGCAAGTAGCACAAGCAAAATGGGAGCAAGAAGAAAATCTTCGATTTCTCAAATGGCCATACCGGACAGTCGTTCGGAGTAAGTAACTTATTGTAGTTGTTCATAATATTTTGTAATACTAATGTTGATTCTATTTGTAGACCAGAAGTCATCATCCATGTGTGCGATGAAGTCAAAGGAACATCCAGAGATTTTTCGTGCCCTCAAAAGTTACTGATAACTAAAATGGGATATTTTGCAGATGTAACTGCCGGTCAACGATTGGAAGACATGGACATATCGGTTCATTGTGATTTGCAAATATTTGAATGGCTGATGAAATGGGTGAAAAAAGATTCCATGTCCCAAGACGATTGGCCTGCACTTGATCCATCGAATGTGGTTCCCATACTTGTTTCTGCCAGTTTTCTCCAAATGGAACCGCTGTTGCTGGATTGCCTATCCTTTTGTCATGCTAGATTGAACGAGGTTGTAAAAGCTTCGGCAAATTTAGCTTGCTTGAACGATAGCATTATTACACGATTAGCTGCTATGTTCACCAACTTAGAACTAGAAATGGT
Source organism: Ochlerotatus camptorhynchus (assembly GCF_037179485.1). Classification (NCBI taxonomy): domain Eukaryota; kingdom Metazoa; phylum Arthropoda; class Insecta; order Diptera; family Culicidae; genus Ochlerotatus; species Ochlerotatus camptorhynchus. Next base: position 4,010,726 of record NW_027040524.1, read on the forward strand.
AAAAGATAAAAAAGATCGCATTGCACCTCGATTGTGGACAAAACTCATCCAAAGTCTATGTGAAATTGAACCTCAAGCTTTGCGAGGCCATTATGCTACTCTTGTGGGTATGTTTCGCTGCCTCAGGTGCGGAAAGTTCCTAACGCAAACGGTTAGCACGTTTATTCACTGTGTTCCTCAAAACATACGCCTGAATCGCTGGGGTCAATTGATTAGTTCACACGTAAAAGATCCCTCATGGAATATCACTAGCTACGTAGCCAGTTTGCATAAAGAGTTGCGTTCGTGGCGCAAAGTCTACTGGCGTCTTTGGGGACATTGCCACTTTTTGTATTGTGCCATATGTGATACTCATTTTGCAGTGTACCAGATGCTATGGTGTCAATATCATCCAGAGCAGCCACAATTCCTGGGGCCTGCAGCTGAAGGAAGGGTTGCTGGACCAGCTGGCCGCTATCCTTGTTGTGGGAAGCAAGCCTACCGTTACGAAACACTCCCTGGACCGACGGTGAATGCTATTTGAATATGTCGTAGTTATTTCTCATTAGTTAATTTTTATTTTTTTTATCTCAGGGTTGCCAGTTTCGAGAACACACAGTCCAAGCAGATACAGATCGCGATAGAGCGATTCTTCAGTTGGCTATGCAAGCATCGGAAGGAGGGTGTCTGTACGAGACGGCTCCATTCAAACCACCCAATTCAATAAACGACCCTTGGTGGAATGGAATAGGAATTTTACCTCACCGCTCCCGGCAAGGTTTGCTGCCAAATTTTCACGTTGATGGCGATGCTCCCAGTCGTGGGAATCGAAAGTTTATAACTCGTCAACTATCGCAATCGGTAGCGGAATCGGAAACCGAATCAGACTCGGAGGATGCCGACAAGTCTGGAACAATTCTAAGTCATACCTCCACCAGCAGTAGCGATGGTGGTGAATCCGAATATAGTAGTCCACGTTCATTTCGCCCGAAGAATGTTAAGCATAAGCCTAGAATCTCCTACGGACGCCATTGGGCTGGCGACATGTCGGCTCGTAGTAATCAAGACAACCAGCGTGAGTTTGAGGAACGGGCTATGAAGCAGATCATAGCAATGGTTGGAAAGAAAACGGGAGGCGAACAGAATCAGCAGTTTGTGACGTATCAGCAGGGCGGAGCTTATATCAAACTGGAGGCTGACTGGCGAGAGTCTATGAAGCAAAAGAATTTGGCCGGTCTTAAGGCTAAACCGAGTGGAGTCAAATGATGACTGTTCATCGATTTACGTGAAAGATCACAAGAGAAAACATTCTAGTCATCCTTGGCCAAACTATAAATCCATAATGGTGCTGCATAGAGCTTCGCGTAGATTTCATAAGTTTTAATCATGGTCCACCAGGCATGGAAAATCATTTACATTCATTTCGTGCATTCATTTACATTCATCTGCCTCTAACTTTTTTCATTACCAGAATTTTATAAAATGATCAATAAAGTTTTTATAGGTTTTGATATTAGCTACATTTTTTGTGAATTACTCAAATCTGTATTTCTTATGCATGACAAACTAGAGCGGGCGGAACTTGTTATTGTTTTACATCTTCGGAGGCGAACCAGCCTAAGGCTGAAAGCCTCCTAAATAAAGCTAAATTAATTAATTAATTATTGTTTTACAGTGAATGTAATTTACATTCACTGAAAAACAGTGGTTTGGTTCTGTTCGCTCTGGTTCATCATGCATAAAATATACAGATTTTAGTTATTGACAAAAGTTGTAGGTAATATCACAACCAATAACAGTTTCATATATTATTTTACGAAGATCTGTTCATGAAAAAATTTAGAGGCAAATGAATGTAAATGAATGCACCAAATGAATGTAAATGATTTTCCATGCCTGTGGTTCACACTATATGGGGTTTGTTCACAATGTGGTCGACACAAATATTATCTAGTATAAAGAAAGAGAGAAGGATTAGTAATATCCATTTAATTCATCTATGGTTATCCTTGATAGATTACGCGTATTTCGTCTACAATGTGCAGACTTCTTCAGTGTGTGTGTGTCAATCCCAACTCCCTTTCACTGTATGTTTTACAGCCAATTTTCAAATAAATATCATCCTTTATTTGGATGACAGTCATATGGATGCTCATCAGCTGATGACGAATCCTACCATAAGGCAATCATCCGAAATTCGAAAGCATATTGTTAAAGGGCTCGAGCAATGCAATAATCATTCGAAGTATTCCGGATGTTTTCGTTCAGTGTGGGTAAAGCGTGGAAACCAAAGGTTGTATATTTCGTGGTGGAGGAAGTTCAGTATGGAAATGGGAACAATCGGACTATAAACCTAAGTTAAAGCTCAGAGACTTCCAAATGCTTTAGATTAGATTTATAATTCGATTATTTACGTTTCCATATTGAATAGCCGTGAAAAATCACTTGTTGGTCCTCCACCACGAAATAGCCAATCTTCGGTTTCCACGCTTTACCAGGCATGGCAAATCATTTACTTTCATTTCGTGCATTCATTTGCCTCTATCTTTTTTCATCAACAGAATTCCGTAAAATAATGTAATAAGTTTTTGTAGCTTTTATTATTAGCTACAACTTTAGTGAATAACTCAAATTTGAATCTCTTATACATATATGTATGACGAACTAGAGTAGGCAGAACTTGTTATTGTTTTTCAGTGAATGTAATTTACATTCACTGAAAAACAATTGTGGGTTCTGTTCGCTCTGGTTCATCATGCACAAAGAGATACAAATTTAAATTATTCAGAAAAGGTGTAGTTAATCATAAAACCTACAAAAACTTCCTGCATCATTTAACGGAATTCTGTAAAGGTAAATGAATGCACGAAATGAATGTATTCATCTCTGATAGCGATGAATATGTGTCCAACTCGTTTGTCAGCTCAGATCAGCAAATGACGTTCGATAGAATTATTTTCATCATCGTTTTGAATTGTAGAAACGTTGAAACGTATTGGCATTGACGGCGACCCTGTTGTTCTTTACTCCTACACCGAAAATAGTTTTCATGTAGCTTCCATTGGAAACGCAAATGATTTTCATCTGAATTTCACATAACATTTATGCGATCACGTTAATTTTATATGATTATTCATATAAATTTAATCGGCCTCATAATATTCATGTGATTTTGTGTTGAGATTTTTAGCTATGTGATAACATGAAAGCTATGTGACATTCACATGGTTTTCATCCATTAGATATGTGATACATTTTTTGAGTGTATGGTAAAATCCATACACAAACGTCAGACTGTGCGTGAAACATGGTGGACTCGAACTATCCTTTCACTCCACCGAGCATCATCTGATTACAACACAATCGTCATCCGGTTGCAGCTATCATTCGAAAAAGCGATTTCGATGTTTCGATTTGAATGGTCTGAGCTTTCATTCCAACAGAGGAGGATGTTTCGGTACAGTGTACAATCATGTAAGGACCACATTGGAGTCTATTCTATTGACAAATCCAAGTTTCAATCGGCCACCGTGGCGCTGCAATCGCAGCGGTGATAAGTCCGAAATAATGTGTCAAACTGAATACATTTTTGAAATTTCAACCAAAAAACTATTATTTTTATTTATTCTAGCGAGTTTCTGTGGGAGTCAAAACATGATCCGAGCAAAAAAGTAGTACTCGTAATAATGGTATATAATTCTGAATTTTATCGTGCTTTGTTTCGAAAATATCTTCCAAATAAACAAACATCATCCAGATCACCCGATTCGTCCACCGACTAAATATATTGCCACTTAAAAAATAATTTCAGTCGGTGTATTAATCAGCAGATTAAATTGTTTTTCGTCTGGTGCTACACCGAGCAATCGGCCTATTTAATAGTTTTTCGTCGATGGATTTAGTTGGCCAACTTTGTCTGCTGTTTAATCGGCAGATGATTTCAAACCTTAACATGTTTTCTGTAATTTAACTGTCTTGAAGTAGCTTTTTATTTAGGAACAATGCATTACAAAATAATTTTATGCATTTTGTACAAGGTTCATCCATGCTGACAAGAAATTTGCATGAAATTACATTGAAATTAAACAATTTTGCAAACAATCAATGAAATTGTCAAGGGCTGTCACAGACTTATCACCGTCGGTTAGTGCTTATTTCTGCCACCAGGCGCGCAGGAGTTTAAGTTGTATTTCTCAATACCGGCCAGATAAGCGAAGTATACTATTGACAAATCCAAGTTTCAATCGGCCACCGTGGCGCTGCAATCGCAGCGGTGATAAGTCCGAAATAATGTGTCAAACTGAATACATTTTTGAAATTTCAACCAAAAAACTATTATTTTCTATTTATTCTAGCGAGTTTCTGTGGAAGTCAAAACATGATCCGAGCAAAAAAGTAGTACTCGTAATAATGGTATATAATTCTGAATTTTATCGTGCTTTGTTTCGAAAATATCTTCCAAATAAACAAACATCATCCAGATCACCCGATTCGTCCACCGACTAAATCTATTGCCACTTAAAAATTAATTTCAGTCGGTGTATTAATCAGCAGATTAAATCGTTTTTCGTCTGGTGCTACACCGAGCAATCGACCTATTTAATAGTTTTTCGTCGATTGATTTAGTCGGCCAACTTTGTCTGTTGTTTAATCGGCAGATGATTTCAAACCTTAACATGTTTTCAGTAATTTATAAGTCTTGAAGTAGCTTTTTATTTAAGAACAATGCATTACAAAATAGTTTTATGCATTTTGTACAAGATTCATCCATGCTGACAAGAAATTTTCATGAAATTACATTGAAATTAGATAATTTTGCAAACAATCAATGAAATTTTCAAGGGCTGTCACAGACTTATCACCGTCGGTTAGTGCTTATTCCTGCCACCAGGCGCGCATGAGTTTAAGTTGGATTTCTCATGACAAATCCAAGTTTCAATCGGCCACCGTGGCGCTGCAATCGCAGCGGTGATAAGTCCGAAATAATGTGTCAAACTGAATACATTTTTGAAATTTCAACCAAAAAACTATTATTTTCTATTTATTCTAGCGAGTTTCTGTGGAAGTCAAAACATGATCCGAGCAAAAAAGTAGTACTCGTAATAATGGTATATAATTCTGAATTTTATCGTGCTTTGTTTCGAAAATATCTTCCAAATAAACAAACATCATCCAGATCACCCGATTCGTCCACCGACTAAATCTATTGCCACTTAAAAATTAATTTCAGTCGGTGTATTAATCAGCAGATTAAATCGTTTTTCGTCTGGTGCTACACCGAGCAATCGACCTATTTAATAGTTTTTCGTCGATTGATTTAGTCGGCCAACTTTGTCTGTTGTTTAATCGGCAGATGATTTCAAACCTTAACATGTTTTCAGTAATTTATAAGTCTTGAAGTAGCTTTTTATTTAAGAACAATGCATTACAAAATAGTTTTATGCATTTTGTACAAGATTCATCCATGCTGACAAGAAATTTTCATGAAATTACATTGAAATTAGATAATTTTGCAAACAATCAATGAAATTTTCAAGGGCTGTCACAGACTTATCACCGTCGGTTAGTGCTTATTCCTGCCACCAGGCGCGCATGAGTTTAAGTTGGATTTCTCAATAGCTATAGCTACTATGGCTATAGCCAGTGGTGGCGAGGGGCGATACTATAGTCGCTATATTCAAACATTTCAATCTATTGTAGACCAACAATTGAAAAGGGACTATCAACTTTTATAAACAATACGTTGACTATTCTTTCCTCGCCAATCGAACGCAAATTACCGGCATTATCGGATAGGGTAAACTTTCCCCAACCCAAAGATGGTCCCCCTTATTCTGCGAGTCACGTGACTCTCTGTCACCGGTGAGGTGACAATTGTCACCTCGTGTGAGGTGACTCTCCATGTAAATCAAATGGAGAGTCACCTCACACGAGGTGACTATTGTCACCTCACCGGTGAGAGAGAGTCACGTGACTCGCAGAATAGGGGGGGGGGGGGGGGTGTTAGTTTGCGTAGGCGAGCCTTGAGTCATGAGAAAAAGGGTTTCCGAAGTTTTGTTCGCAATAGCTGATGTGCTCTCTTCTGTTGTTGGTCATGAATTGCTCGATTGGTTCCGCTATTTGACAGCTCAATTAATTCCCGAGGTTCTATCCTCCAGACTATGAATATAGCTACTATAGGCGATACTCCTCACCATTAAAGCCCTACAGTAACAGTTTGGAGGACTGTCACCACAAAACTGAAAAAAGCTGTTCCAATCTCGAGCAAAGCGGTGCATTTTGACGGTTCGATTGGAACAACTTTTGACAGACGTCCATACTTTTACTGTAGGGCTTTACTCACCATCCCTCCCCAACAGGGGAGTTTCGTTAAGGAGATGATCAACCCGATTCGTACCTTCCTCAAAATTGAGCTTTGCTCGCTTTCTACCCTCTATATACAATTTTCACACTGCCGTACTCTAACGGAACTATCAACTCTATATTTTTCATCTCCTCATCTATCCTATAAAATGACTACTTTAAGCCTGATATTTGACGTTAAGCATCTTGAACTATGTAAATCGGTAACTTCGCGCATGAAGTAATACAAACATGATTAGTTGTAAGAGATGAACTAGCCATATGGCTAAAAATCTTTATAATAAAGACAAAAAAAACATGATTAGTTAAACCCGTCATCAATCTTTTTTTTCTATCTATTAAGCGTGCGCGCATCTCACAACAGCAAAGCAACATTTTTCCTGCATCTTAGGTGGAGTCGGTTGAACCTCAACAAGTTTGTTCTGAAAAAATTCGGAAGGACAGCCAAATTAATTGGTTGTCTTATCACATAAGAAGCAATGCTACGAATCAAATTTAAAATGCTATTGGCTTGTTGATTTGAGCTATAGGACGGACATGCGAATAGTGGCAGCTTAGTATCGAAACAAAATTTGTTTTATGTAGTCTTAATTGATCAAACTCATTCTAGAATGGTTTTGCTGTAGATGAAAAGTGTTTGAATAACTAAGCATTAAATGCGCTATTAAAGCAATTATGATGCACATGGAGAACAAAGATGAGCACACATGGACGATTGAATATATGCTGGTTTTTTCCAGTTGAATTAGATGGTAATTGTTAATTAACATGTCGGAAGAAAAGAGTTAATACAAACCTCATACGTTAATGTTTTCAGACCGCTATGCATAGGTGCCTAGTCCAAAATGTGTAATACGAAAAGCAAAGGATAGACAATTCAAAAAGAAATCAAAAACGAGTAGCGAAATCATCAATGGTTTTCTATATTTTAAAGATATATCACCTTCCGTCTTCTGCATCAAGCTCCTTAGTGTTAATATTATATGCTTGTCTTTTTTCGTTCTTTGTGAAATTAATTTAGGTATCAAATATTAATCATAGGTTTTTGCATGCATTTCGAAACGGGTGGCGATGGTACAATATTTGACTCCTCCTTTGCTTTGCAATATATTTTGAATATGTTCATAACCTCACAAAAATTCTCAACCTTGTCTCGACATAAAAGAATGTAACGGAAAACAAATCAGTGACGCAAAAGACAAGTATCTGTAGTAGGGAACCGAATTTGATAAAACTAACTAAACAACTGCTCGGACGCACGTTCCAGGTGCCAGTTGTGTCGCGAGAGGGCAGCCCGTGCTTCATAATCGACCACACCCATGTCACGCAATCGTTGCACTTTCTGATCGAAGTCCGAATTTCGACAGGGCCCTCCGGCGTACACGTTAGTCCAGTGCTTAGCAGTTAGGATGAACATCTCATGGTTGTCCTTATACTGTGTGGCTACTATGGCGTCCTGCGGATCATCCGGTTCAGCAGCAGCTAGCAGAGCCTGCAACGATAGCAAGACTGTGCGCAAAGTCATGGCAGCGGCCCAGTTGTCTTTCAGAATATCCAAACAGATGGCTCCGGTCACCGAGGAAATGTTTGGATGCCAAATTTTTGTGATAAATTTAACCTGTTGGAGAAAATGGCTACATCACATGTAAGCGAAAAACATTCAAATCGATCTTACCTTCGGTGGATTGAAAGGATACGTTTCCGGGACCTTAATTTCGAGCAGAAATTTGCCTCCTTCATAAGGCGTATCCGGTGGTCCGGCGATTTCACCACGTAATTCTGTGAAGTTGTCGTTGACTATATCTAGTTTGATAGAACACTGTACAATCTGAAAATATGTTTGTATGAAAGCAAAGCAAATAGAAAATTCTTTTAGAGTTGGACTTTGACTTTAATTATATAAAATTTCATGGAGGAGGTGAGACAATTCTATGTCTCAGCAAAACTCAATATTCCCCCAACTGTAAGGTAGATGTGAGTTATGAGTCCAGCTTAGCGTCAGTTGAATGGGGTGAATAGGGTGAATGTTTCAAACTTCATCACTCATGGCTGTGGGCTTTGGATTGTGGTTCCAGATGTGGTGTGTTTCTGTTGTGGCATTTGGGAATACCATATACCATGATAGGGCGCGTTGCGGTCGTGCTTGAAGCACTTGCTCAACAACATATAGTTCAGATAGGGAAGTAACCTCGAAATGAAGTATTTAGTCGCAGAAAAGTGTCACTTAAAACGGACGAAGACAATATTTAATTATCACGTCGATGAAGAAAATTAGTCCAAAACTCAATAAGGAGATAGAGAGAAATTAAAGCTGTAGACTGAACTCATTGAACAAATAGGACGCAAGGGTTTCGTTTATAGAGGCAAATAGCTGTAGAATAAATCTTCCAATTTAATTTATTTTAGTTAGTCAATAGGGAAAATTTAGCCTGGTTAGGTTCAGTTTTGACCGATCTGGGTGGATTCTACCCAAATTTGGATAGTTTTGAAATAGCGTGTGAGGAGTTGTGATCCGCCATATGAACTTGACCCACCCTAACACCCATATTATCCATATTAACCGTTTTTAACATGTTGGTAGGAAGCTGACGTTGGTTCGATTTTGTCTTTCTGGACGCCATGAATAAATTTTCGTATTTGCCGAGTAAATTTGATTGCCCTCTTAACAGCAGCACTATTTTCCAACCATCGGTGACCGCAAAACTTTAGCGGGAATATGGTAGATCCAGAATACATCGTGATAAACGCTCGTCTTGCTGGTACATCTTTGAAGATATTGTAGATACCACGCAAATATTTGACAACATCCCAACTGATACTGTGAACACTATCCTTGAATGAATTATGCAAAATATACAGCCCAAAGCTTCCCAGATCTATCAGCTTCTCGCCACCTTTTTGTACCTCTAACTTCAATTCACATAGGGCCCATCCATGGACACTTGCAGCAACTTGTTCGAAGAGATACCGGCAAGGGCGTCCATAAACGCAGTGAGTAGATCTGATGCCCGGGATCTTCCCAAAAACTTTGTCGTCATGCACTGATAAAATTTCAAAGATTGTTTTTATGTGTCCCACACATGATGTTTTACAATGTGATCAACATTATTTTTTTCCCTGACCTACACTAAAATTTCCTGACATTCCCTGACTTTCCAGACCATAAATAGAATTCCCTGACATTCCCTGACTTTGCAGGTTTTTCTAGGTAGTCGACACCCTGTCTAGTAAAAAATTCAACCATCGTTTTCTAGCAGCTCACTCCCGCAAATAAACGATGCCAGATAGTAAAGGAAACATTCATCTACCTGATGGTATCGTTACTTTGCATACGTGAGCTTTTATTCGTGAAAAATCGACGGATAAAGCCATTGTTTACAAAGGCAATTTCGACCTTTTGAAATGATAATGAAGATCTAAACCAAATTTTGATGTGATTTCCATATGAAAATGGAAGCAATTTTTAAAATGATCTTGGCCAATTAGCCAAGCAAAATATTTGTTTTTAAAATCATGACATTTCCAAACGATTTTGTCCAATCATGTTTTTGTAGACTGCAATTAAGCTCAATATTCATCACAATGATCAATTTTACGGACATGGAGGTAAACGCTGTTACTAAAGTAATGAGTTATGTTTTGTCTCTCAATATTTGAAACTATGATGATATTGATAAGCTCAAACGATGCATTCTTGGTTGTTGATAGAATTTCCTTGATGAAATCGGCTTCTGCATGCAGACTGAGAGATCATAGCAAGAGCAAATTTTCATTATGTTGAAAGGAACATTCGCATTCGTTATTCCTTCCAATTAAAGACATATAGTCTCATAGCGATAGCAATGCATGACACAGGGCTGGTAGTGCTGATGCGATATAATAATAGTGACTTTAGTGACTAAAATTACATAAAAAGTGACCAAATAAGTAACCAATAGTAAGATTTATATGATGACTCAGAAACTCAAATAAGGTTTAATATTGGAATAAACTGTTATGAAACTTAAAATTACATTTCATCAATTCCTCTAATTATATCGAAACTCTCAACGGAATCTCCTATGAAGAGCACTTGAAGTGATTTGAATAATTTACTTTTGATTACGTTATACATGATGCCTAGAGTTTTTTTTATGTTACTGGTTGAGCGTTACATGAATTTCTGCTTAGGAATAATCTTGGAAATTCAATTCGTATCCTCCTAAGAATTTCCATGGTATTTCCCCAGAATTTTCAAAATAAAAATCCATCCCAGAATACCCTTGAAGCTCTTCGAAGAATTCCTTTGAGATTGAACCCTCAAAAGCCGATTCCATTAGAATTCTTCTTAGAATTGGACCTAGAATCCTCATCCAATCATCATAGAATTCTCTCAATTATATTGGAATTATTTCCAGAATTGGTTCGGAGCTGAATTTTGCATCTTTAATATTTTAAACAATAATCCAAAGCAACGCTCCTATGTGTCAGTGTCAGGGCTGGGTTTTTACATCCGCTTACCTTAAACGGAGTTAAACTATATGGATAAACCTGGTTTAAGATTTCAGCGGAGGTGAAGAAATCGGCTCTCACAGCACTCAATTTAACATGAGACTTTCGTAGTCTGTACTCTGGTATTCTTCTCTGAAATGTCTTGATGTCATTCCCGGAGTTAATTTAACATTGTCTTAAAATGTCCTTTGATTTGTTTTAAGTTCTTGATAATTTTTCAAAGACTTCTGAAAATCTAGCACCGATACCCTTGAAAAGTTTCCTAGGTTTAGAATTTATTTTTGGAGATAGGAGGTATATTTTCCCTGATTTTTTTTATCGAAATTGAAGGTATTTCCCAGTATTTGAAAGGTCCTTGAATTTTTGCGGTTCACTGATCATCCTGGTTTTTTTTTCATTTGATTTGTTTTCCGTCGATCTTGTTTTCCGTGCTGAGCACCAATGCTACCGACGCAAGAGAGGCAGCTCCCACACCTGGACCCTACCTATCGACCCATCAACTCATGAACCGGGGACCAACGGCTTTACTTCCCTTCCGAAGGAAGGCGTGATCAGAGATGTTATGCCTCAGAACATCCCGGCGGCGCCGACTGGGATTGAACCCAGGCCTGCTGGGGTGAGAGGTAATCACGCTTACCACTACACCACCGGCGCCACTAATCATCCTGGTTATAATTGTTAATTTTTCAACAGATACGCATGTTTTGTCATAAAGACTGTAGACTTCCTTAGTAAAAAATGGTGTTGATATTTCTCCATATCACCCTATTTTAGTTGCGACAAAGTGACTTTAGTGACTATTTTTAGGGAAATAGTGACTTTAGTGACATTTTTGTGTGAAAAGTGACTTTTTAGTGACGGACTTCAAAATAGTGACAAAGTCACTAAAAAGTGACCTGCTACCAGTCCTGATGTTAGGCAGGGTTTTTATCATACAAAGAAGCTCACTAGCTTTCACGTCGTTTGGTGGTCCCCTAATGTTACTTAAGTCAAAGTGTGTTTACCAGGATGTTCAGATCAAAATCAAGAGCCGCACTGGTATCGGCGAAGTCCAAGGTGGCTCCCCTACAGTACATGTCGATCCCTAGGATGGAGCTTCTCGCTGCGGTACTTGGTGCAAGACAAACAGTTCGATTTATTCACTTTAATAATGAGAAAACGAAACGACGAACGTACACTTTTTACGGGTTGCTCTGCGCTGTTACTTAAGACAAACGGCATCTCCATAGAAATCGGATGACTTAAGTAACATCGAAAAATATTTTGATCGGAAGGTGATTACGTCAAAAAGCAATTGAAATAAATTTAAAAAAATATTCGGACAGTATATAATGCAGTGCTGCAAAATCTCGACCATACACGGTGATATTGACAATTCTGTTTTGATCACTCATTTGAGCTACAGTCACAGCCAAGGCAAACCATGTCAGTTGTCAATGACAATGCTGTCAGTGATGAACATGTGTGGATTTTTATATTAACTAAATTTTTAACGAAATTAAATGATTGAGCAACACAACTACATGGAGCCGTTAATGTGAACAAGCATCTACGTCCTGAACTGCTTGGATAACATCAATGTGACACAGAGCGGCGCTGGTGGTGTAGTGGTAAGCGTGATTACCTCTCACTCCAGCAGTCCTGGGTTCAATCCCAGTCAGCGCCGCCGGGATGTTCTGAGGCATAACATCTCTGATCACACCTTCCTTCGGAAGGAGTAAAGCCGTTGGTCCCCGGTTCATGAGTTGAGATGAGTCCATAGGTAGGGTCCAGGTGTGGAAGCTGCCTCCCTGGCGTCGGTAGCATTGGTGCTCAGTACGGAAAACAAGATCGACGGAAAACAAATCAAGGAAAAAAAAATGTGACACAGAATGTACGATATTACACTTTTTGTTACCAGGTGAATCTGTGATATTGACGAAAATATGAATGAGATTTTACGAAGGTTTTTTTGAGGATCAAGTCTCCAAGTGACTATGTGACGAACAATTTTGTCAATATCGCGCGAAAGTCTGTCAATGATCATGACAAATCTTAGCACTGATATAGCGTAATAACAGGAGCATCGATTGACACTGATAGCTCGACTTTGTTCACCTTTGTTACTTTCGACGTAATGAAAATTTGCTCTTGATAGTATCAGATTTGTTCTGTAACCAGGGAAACTGGGCTTATTAGAAACTTTTCACCAATAAAGCAATAATTTTCTAGTAATTTGGAATAAAATTCATATTTTATTTAAGTATATTATCTAGTATATTATTTGTGTTACAGTCACATACACGAAACGAAAATCAATTATTTTATTCATGTGTATCACTTATACATTTTTGCCAAAACATCAGTCTTATACATTCCATAAGACAAACCACATAGGTCCTATAAGAATGCATAAAAGGTATGTGTGACTGCTTATACATTTCATTTGACACATGAGCTTTATTTATTTTTTGCAAGGCGTCTGCTTATTGGTTGACTTATACATTTTATGAATAATCAGCAATAGAAATTTGCCAAAAGGTATAAGGAGATTTCTATCCGTATACGATACAAGACATTCAATATTACTTGCTCGTTTTCATGTAAAACAATCAGTAATTCAACGTTTTCATTTATTAGCTTAGTTGATTTTCATGTTTGCTTGTACCATTGTATAGGTTGTTAGATTTCACATAACTTTAAAATGATTTATACAACGTCAGTTTTCAACGCATAGTTCAAATTTTGAGAGGATGATCAGCATCTAATTTGGAACCGTTTGATTCTTTTGAAGCAAAAATTTCCCTATTTGCATCTGTATAATGCCAATATTCCTCCTTGTAAATCTTGTTTTTTGTTTATTTTTTTAGCTAGAAACCATTGAGAAAAGCGTTATTCCAAATTTATATGTAGGTACCTATATATTTTTTTTGCTATTCCAAAGTAAATAACAATATTTTCGTTATTTGACCTGATGGACCTAGAAGATCAGAACTAATCACAAACTACAACAACAAGTAGGTAGTACCCACAACAGTTGCGCTGGAAAATAAAATCGATTGAGTTCAAGATAATCGTAATCAAGTTCATATGGCAACAACGGAGAGCATAACAAGCAATCTAATGCGAACGAATGGTTTTTCAAAATATTGATCGCATCATCCATCCGTAGTTTGCAGTGGAGAGGTTAGAAGTGTTTTTGGTGTATGGCTAAATTCAAGTGATCCCCAATAACAATTAAACTTACAATATTTGGCACCCATCAAGTCGGATAGGGGATATTGATTGTCTGCAAGATGAACAATTTTGACGACACAATGAGTGATTCTGGAACGGAATTCGAAAAAGGTACGAATAGCCACCCTTTTCCACACATTACTGTGCCATAATGTTTTCAATTGATGTCCTGCATTACCTACTACCCTACTTGTTTAATTCCAAAGATGTTTTTTTTTTCTTATTTGCTCGATTTCGAATAACAAAATATTAATAAACCCCACATTCACACCGCTAAATGATAACTCCGACATTCTTCTGCCTCCCAAACTTTCTGCGGTAGCCAAATCTACCTAATGATAAGTTATGCAATTTAAATCTCCTTCTTCGTAGTTTGGGTTTCTTGAAAAGGCTGGCAGAACAATGAAAAATACTTACTTCTTCACTTTTGAGAACTTCCTTAAATTCTCGTTTGATGCGGGATACTGCCATATTCGCCATTTTGCCTGCCTTATTACACTGCTGCTACCGTCAACTGTTATCGCCAAGAACCACACTACGGAGTTGTTCCTACGATTTTATTCTAGAAGAGCCAATGGGAAACTACAATTGCGGCGAGATGGACCAGCCATGGTCTTAGCCTGTCTGAAAAGACAAATCCAAAGAAAAAAAAAAAAAAACTACAATTGCAGTGGGATTTTGCAGTTGAACCTTGCTTTGTTCACCCTTTACAATGGCAACTTCTATAAAATGACGCAGCAAAGTTGGATTGTAGTGCAGTAATTAATATTAAAACCCGGTCAATCTTTTTTTGCAATTTTTACAAACAAAACGAACTGTTTTCGACTTTTTGTGCACTACAGAATCGAGTGACACTCTGCAAAGGTCTTCAATTTTTGACTTTTTTTCTTCTTGTTGGCCGAGGGTTGTTCTTGTTTTTATATTTGCGATTTCTGCACACACACACACACTTGATACTTTGTCTGAATTTAAATGTGTTAGTGAATTTGAGTATCGCGTTGTTCTTCCATCGCGTTCACAAACAGATGAATTTATTCACTAAATGGGAATAATAATTACTAGCTCAATAAAACTCCTCACATTAATTATTGCTTTCACTGTTATTTCAATACGCTAGGAACTTCAATTTTATAAGTTTATGTTCCATCAAAAGGAATAATAAATTATAGTATTTTGTTTACGTTGACGATGCGAGATGCGAAACTTCTTTTAAACCAATGTAAAAAAGATAGAGGCCCTGCACCCAGTGCAAAAAGTATGGTAGAAGTTTGTCGCCATACTTTTTCAATGACGTTTATATCAAGGTGGCTACATAAAGGTGTTCTAATGTGTCAAATTCATGATTCAGCTATGTTGGATTTTTGTATGGGACAGCGACCGAGTTTGTTTACAATTTGCTCTAAAACCGCACTTTTCCCCCCCGCGAGCTCCTCGCCTATATAATGACAAAGCTGTATCACCATTTATATACCCGCCATGGTTTATATCAGGTCCGAGCCAACAGTCAGCTTGCTGGTGTTAAACGCTGGCCAGACTGAGCAGTTATAACATGTTATAACGGTTGTCAAATAATTGTAACACAGAAACCACCATCAAGATAGTGCTATAACATGTTATAACCATAGAGGTAACTCTAATAGTACGTTCAGACTACAGAGTTATAACATGTTATAGCGCTATCTTGATGGTGGTTTCTGTGTTGCAATTATTTGACAACCGTTATAACATGTTATAACTCTCCAGTCTGGACAGCGTTTAAGACTAGAAGGTCCCGAAATAACGTGCTCAACTTTTTGGCTCAGCTCTGGTACTCTCTTCGGTCCCAAGCTAATCGATTCACCCCTCGAAACATAGGAAAAACCAATAACCCCTCATTTTATCTGTCAAACTTTCATAGCGAATCAAAACAAACATTACGTAGTACTAGAATTTCGACTAGAATAGGGTACGTTAATCGTTTGCTTGGGACCAATAGGCTACTAAAGTGGTGAGCCAATTTAAAATCGTTAGTTTCGTATTGATTGTTGTTATAACTCTGTAGTCTGAACGTACTATAATACACACAAAAAATAATCATTGATAAAATTAAAAGAACCGTTGATAGAATTAAAAGTTTGCATTGGTTCTTTTTGGTAGAAAGTAGCTTACTTTCAAAATGAAAGTCAACCAACTGTCAAAACAAAAGTTTAGCATATTATTAATTTTAAAAGTTTAAACTTTCAAATCAAATTGTAGAACTGTCAAACTAGAAACCAAATACTTTTAGATTGATGTTGGAAAAGTGTTGCTTCAAAAGAAGGCTATTTCACCGCAATAAATATAGGTTTTCACCTCAAATACGAATTATTTTTAATTTAATTGCTTTTATGTAAAAGAAAAATAACCAATATTTACATTTATTTATTTAGTATTTTGTAAATATTCATATTTCTATTTTTCATTCACATCAGGATGTTGATATGAGGGATGTTGTCTTTGGTGAATGGCTTTAGTGAAGGTTTTCTCCCAGACGCGGGGCTCCAACATGCAGCGGACTTGCTCGAACGAAAGTGCATCTTGTTTTCACAGCTGGCCGGTGATAAGCAGCAAAACCTGGTGCGACAAATCTTACCAGTGTCCTATAGAAAAGAATGGAATCTGTAATCCCTCCAGCGATACATTGTAAACGCTATTGATAGCCACCGAAAGCATCTTTGCAGTGAGCTCTAACGTCCCAATATGCTGGCGATCTGGAAAATAATCATCTTGTTTTCAAAACCACCCTCGAAATATCTAGACAGTAGTTGCAATCTTACCTTCTGCGAAAACTTTACTCTTTCTCATTGCCTCCGCTACTGGAATCGGTTCCCGGAACTGCACGATGCACGATTGATTTTCTGCGGTTTGATTCTAGTGTCTCATACTATATGCCCTATTGGATTTTTGGACCATGATAATGAGCTTTTCAAGAGGTGATTTTGACAGTTGTACAATTTTTATTTTAAAAGTATGAACTTTTAAAATTACATGTCGATAAAGAAAGAAAAACTTTCAAACCAAAGAAAAACAATTCATTTTGAAAATATTCATAGTTGAAACTACCAAATTCGAGAAACTTTTAATTTGAAATGTTAAAATTTTTAAAGATACAATTTTTGTTTTTTGTGTGTAGTACATTCAGACTACAGAATTATAACATGTTATATCGCTATCTTGATGGTGGTTTCTGTGTTGCAATTATTTGACAACCGTTATAACATGTTATAACTCTCCAGTCTGGACAGCAGAAATATTGTAAACATTGCTGAGCACTCAAGTGACGACGTCACTCTACCATAACATTCCATACTGCGAACAGTGAGAATTACGTCACTGCCAACAGCTGTTTCGTGTAAAAAGTAGGGGCGGGATGTGCTGTGAAATCTGCCTACTGATCATCCATCCACGACGAGGGGCACGCACTATTCTTTCAATACTACACAGCCTACACTCACAAAATTTAATATTTAAATTGTTTTCAATAAATTTAAATTATTTGTCATTACATAAATTATCGTTAATTATTTGTTAATTACTTTCAATACAGCTTAAAGTATTTAAATTCAAATTATTACTGTAATCAAGTATTTAAATTACTATGATGTATTTTAAATATCACGCACTTATATCTGGACGGGCGCGTCCCTCGATCCACGAAATTTAAATAGGTAAGGCGCAGTGAATTCTGGATCAACAATAGAAAAGGGCCCATCAGCATTTGTAAACAAAACGTTCGAAAGCCCTATCCGCATAAAACAAACACACTTAAATTTTTTCGCCGAAATTCCAACAGCCGAGTAGTTCTGCAATTTATTTTGCTGAGATATGGTAAAACAATTGCCGAGACTCAGCTAACACATAAAATTTTGCTGAGATCTCAGCTAACAAACACATATTTTGTAGAGATATCAGCAAAAGTAAATGCCGAGGTAATCGGCTGTTGGAGATTTTACCGAGGTAGATTAAGTGTGAAGGCCGCCCACGCAAACGAACACCATCATCGTGTAGGGTAAACTTTCCCCTATCCGATGATAGTGTTGGTTTGCGTGGGTGGCCTTCGCTTTGTAAGGAAAGGGCTTTAGAACGGTTTGTTTACAAATGCTGATGGGCCCTTTTCTATTGTTGATCCAGTAATTTGCCGTCTCTTTTATTCTTCCGCTCTTTAAAAAGTTATACGAGTGTGACGTCCAACTCCATCATCCATTCAAACAGCTGAAGATCGAAAGAGACGGCAAATTCACTGGGCCTCATCTGTTTACGCTCATTGATTTTCCATATGTGAATTTGGTTCCAAACATCAACAAACCATTGTTGCTTATGGCTTGTTGTCGTTTGGAACCAGTTATGCGAGGTAGGCGATGATTGTTCGTATTTGACAGTCACCTTCCCCCCTTGGTAAAAAGTAATTGCAATGAAATACGAACACCACTAAACATTTGCACATTTCACAAAACCAATGAGCCTGTTGGCCCGGACCTTATATAAATGACATCGAAACTTTTTCTTGTCGGTCTGTCATTGATTACACGCTATTTTAAATCTACCCGAATTTGGGTAGAATCCACCCAGATCAGTCAAAACTGAAGTTACCCAAGAATGGGAGTTGAGAACTACACGCTTACTTTAGCTTACTCACCGGATGAGTCGATCGTACTCAATTTCGTCTGATGCATTAGGTTGTCAAAATTTGAGTAAGCGAGAAATGTCAAACTGAGTAATAGTCACTCAATCAGCCAAATCCGGGACTTAGAATAAAGATTCCATCCGTGTCGGAGCAAAAGGCTCTAAGAAACGGTGAAATTATTGTAAAACATCGGCCAAAATGTATTAAGGTAAGTAGAAATTGCATGCGGAGACGGTTTTCAGTCGTCTTCAGCTCCAGTTTAATGAATCTGGAGCAGGTAATTTCCATATTTTATCAAAACAAATAAAAAAAAACGATCTTCCCGGCTGAAAATATTACAGAGTGGTTTTGACTCACTCTGCGCGGGAACGTCGTTTACTCAAAAGTGAGTAAAAGTGCGCCTACTCACTTTTGAGTAGCCATACTTCCCGATGAAATGAGCATGTTCGACTCAATTTTGAGTTGTTGCGAGTTACTGTGTATGTTAGGAGTGACAAATTGACTAATGAACATAGTCGATCGGATTCATATCGATGTTGGGTAGGTTCAGTTTTAACCGCTCTGGGTGTATTCTACTTAAATTTGGGTAGTTTTGAAATAGCGTGTATAGGATAACCATAACAACTGCACGGCAAAAAAAAATGTGATATCGATCAACGTAATTCAAGCGGATATATAAATATAATGATGGTATGTATACACAGAAAAAACCCGCATAAATGCGAACATTACTCGGAAAAGGAATTATACCAAAGAACTATTTGTTAGAGTTGTATACCTTACCAACTAGCTGCTGTTAGCTTTCCAGGTCATTACGTAACTGCTTCACTTCTAAAATCTAATTTTAAACGCACTGTGCAAAAATCGCCTGTTCACAACTTTAAAGTGCACCATTTTGAACCTTTTTGAACTTAACAAAAAATGATATTGTAGATCTCACTCATCGAAGCAAAACAAGTTCACTCATTTTTGGATAACTCCATACAGCATGCAAAAATGAGTGCGATCTATACCCAGTCACTCAGTAGCCTCAAAATAGCGTGTAAGAAATTTTTACGAACACAATGTATCTACTTTTTGCAATCACATTAATATTTGATACATCAGCTTGAATTACATTGATCGATATCACATTTTATGTTGCTGTGTACGCCACCTCGTACGTCATTAAGCGGAAGTCTCGAATTAGAAGTTGATAAATGAACAACACCGATCGGATTCAGGTCGATGTTGTCCATTAGTTCACTTGTCCCTCCCAATTTAGTTACTCATTTTTGACCGATATGCATACACTCTATTATTCAATTCTATACTCAGTGACTGAGTAGAATTGTATTCCCTCTCTTTTTCTCTGACGGAAATTCCGAAGGAAACTTGCTCAGTCACTGAGTAAACTCCCTTGTTGAATGCAGGCCAGTGACAAGGCATATATCAACAGCAGCGTTTTATCCCGTTCACATTACACCCTTTATCACGTAATATAGGCTGTCTTGCAATGAGCACTCATACATAGGATTTCCAGTGAAAACTAGATGTATGAGTGCTCATTGCAGGACAGCGTATATCACGTGATATACGCTGTAATGTGAACGCAATGACGTTTATATAAGGTCTGGGCCAAAGGGCTTATTGGTGTTAGTGAAATGTGCAAATGTTTAGTGGTGTTTGTATTTTATTGCAATGTTTATCTTTTTACACGAAACAGCTGTTGGCAGTAACGTATTTCTATCTGTTCTTGGTATGTTGGCAGTGACGTAATTCTATCTGTTCGCAGATGTTCAGCAATGTTTACAACAATTTTGCTTCTAACACCAGTAAGCTGCCTGTTGGCCCAGACCTTATATAAATGTCTTTGATGTGAACGGGGTATTTGACAGCAGGCAGCATGCCCGCATAAACGCGAACCATAAATTAACCTTACCTAAAATGGTTAAAAATTGTTTATAATCCCTGCTAAACTTTAACTGAAATGGTTATGGAACTTTACATGAACGTTTAATGATAAAGTTTCAACCTTATGTATTATGGTTTTTTGGAACTGGACCTTACAAATAATGGGTTGTTACGAACCATTACCGTTCCAAATTCTTGTTTTCTCCATACATTTTCGGAAAGAGAACTATATTAGAACCTTTTAACTTATGGTTTGAGAACTTTAATGGTAATGGTTATGGTAGTCAGTAAGGTCCACGAATGGTTTTGTAACATCGATCAACTTTATGTGGAATATATCGCGAATTGGTTGCCTGTAATTTACTGATTACCAATTCACGATATATTCCACGTAAAGTTGAGCGATAATACAAAACCATTAATGGACCTTACTGACTACCATAACCATTACCATTAATGTTCTCAAATCATAAGTAAAAACGTTCTTATATAGTTCTCTTTCTGAAAATGTATGGAGAAAACAAGAATTTGGAATGGTAATGGTTCTTAACAACCCATTATTTGTAAGGTCCAGTTCCAAAAAACCATAATACATAAGGTTGAAACTTTATCATTAAACGTTCATGTAAAGTTCCATAACCATTTCAGTTAAAGTTTAACAGGGATTATAAACAATTTTTAACCATTTTAGGTAAGGTCAATTTATGGTTCGCGTTTATGCGGGTGTCCCGGGCTCAAATCGTTTATTTTGCTGTGCTTGGCCCGCTGTCACGCAATGACGTTTATATAAGGTCTGGGCCAAAGGGCTTATTGGTGTTAGTGAAATGTGCAAATGTTTAGTGGTGTTTGTTATTTATTGCAATGTTTATCTTTTTACACGAAACAGCTGTTGGCAGTGACGTATTTCTATCTTTTCTTGGTATGTTGGCAGTGACGTATTTCTATCTGTTCGCAGATGTTCAGCAATGTTCACTGAAACAAATCGACATGTACCGTTTATTGGATCCATCTTATAACATAGCAATGTCAGCAGATTTATTCATTCTATGTGATGATTGATAGATTCCATTGGATTATCACTTAAAAACTATGACTGCGATATGGAATGATTTCTATCGTAATTTCACATACTTAGTACTTGATAATACTTTGCTTCGAACGTGGTTAGCGAAGGTAAGAAGTATATGAATATTGTCTGATATATTTCATGGTGAAAAACTGTTGATATGTCATGGGTGGGAACAGACATCTAGAAACTAATGGAAAATCATATAAGTTTGCACTATGAGAAAATTCAGTAAATTATACCTGTTTTCATGATGAATATTGCTCACTAAAATATATATCTTATAAGATAATCATGTATATTTTATTGGAGTTGCTTTTACTGATTTTTGACGTTTGTTGATATGTCGCGTGTAAATAGACATGTAGAAACTATTGGACTGTCATTTAACTTTGCAGTATAGGAAAACATGTTTATCTCATTGTAATAGCTTGCTTTGATTTTTGACGTTTAAAGATTGTAAACAGATCTATCCCAATCATTAAATAGTCATATAGAAATGCCTTTTAAGAAATCCAACAGCAAGCATTTGTTTTTGCATGTTTTTCTGGGATGAATATCGCTCCCAATAAAATACACCTTACATGATTGTTCTTTATAAATTATTGAAACAATTTTCAACGATGTTAACGTACACTATCATTCATATGATAATTGGTTCCAGCAAAGAATGTATTGAGATTGAAAAAAAAAATGATTCTACTGTAATATTTACTTTGCTATGATTCTAATTGTAAGCCTTCTACACGGCTAGTTCAGATTCCAGCCCTAAGTAGTACTCGAACTTCATGAGCCAGTTTTATCAAATCATATAATTTAATCGTTGATTTATTGCACACAGGTGCATTAAGAAAGATTTGAACAAACCACACCACCGAAACGGAACATAAATTTGTCAGTGCTATTTGTCTTCACTCTAGCAAAACGACCATAAAGTTGCACTACATTCCATGTCGGGAGAGCTGTTCTTACTTCATGCTATTTGAACGAGCTCAATCTTGAAGTCAGCCGTGGCCCAGTGGAATCGAGCACAGACACCGAAAGCATCACATCTCAACAGATCTTGATCGAATCCCAAATCAGCTTCAATAAAAAAAAAAAGGCACAACTGTGAAAGCTCCCACTGCCTGATGTTTATTTTTCGAATTTATTTTTAGAAATCGATTAAATATATGTGTCAAAAGAAGAAGTAAATTTCATGTTTTTTTCACATAAACTTTACTTCGATTGATGTATGACACATATATTATATTGTGGTGAAAAGTATAGCTTATGCTTATGGGTTTCAAATCCATTTCAGTTAATTATTATAATTTAATCGATTTTCATTTATCATATGACGATCATATAAAAGTTACCAAATTATCAGCATTGTAAATGTATCAGATATTCATATAGAATTTACCTGACACATTTTCAATCATATCATTTTCAATGGATTATCTTATAGCGCAAATTTATTAGACTTCCACATAACAGGAATATGTCAAATTCGTTCAGTGTTTACAACAATTTTGCTTCTAACACCAGTACACTGAAACAAATCGGCATGTACCGTTTATTGGATACATCTTATAACATAGCAATGTCAGCAGATTTATTCATTCTATGTGATTATTGATAGATTCCATTGGATTATCACATAAAAACTATGACTGCGAAATGGAATGATTTCTATCGTAATTTCACATACTTAGTACTTGATAAAACTTTGCTTCGAATGTGGTTAGCGGTAGGTAAGATGTATTTGAATATTGTCTGATATATTTCATGGTGAAAAACTGTTGATATGTCATGGGAGAGAACAGACATCTAGAAACTAATGGAAAATCATATAAGTTTGCACTATGAGAAAATTCAGTAACATATACCTGTCTTCATGATGAATATTGCTCACTAAAAGATATATCTTATAAGATAATCATGTATATTTTATTGGAATTGCTTTTAACGACTTTTGACGTTTTTTGATATGTCGCGTGTTAACATCCATGTAGAAACTATTGGACAGTCATTTAAGTTTGCAGTATAGTAAAACATGTATATCTCATTGGAATAGCTTCCTTTGATTTTTGAGGTTTAATGATTGTAAACATATCTATCCCAATCATTATATAGTCATATTGGTTTGCCTTTTAAGAAATCCAACAGCAAACATTTGTTTTGTCATGGTTTTCTGGGATGAATATTTTGACCGATTTTCATTTATCATATGACGATCATATAAAACTTACCAAATTAGCAGCATTGAAAATGTATCAGATATTCATATAGAATTTACCTGACACATTTTCAATCATATCATTTTCAATGGATTATCTTATAGCGCAAATTTATAAGATTTACACATAACAGGAATATGTCATATTGGTTCAGTGTAAGCTGCCTGTTGGCCCAGACCTTATATAAATGTCGTTGGCTGTCACGGTATAACATGTTGCCTACGCGCCTGCCACTGGGCTGGTTAAATGCAACTGATATCCAAACTATTTGTATTAATTCTATTTGGGTTATCGTTCGTTTATGGGTAATTTTTTATAAGGGTTTCCGTGAGAGGATAATTAAACTATACTCAGTCACTGAGTAGAATTGAAATAGAGTGTATACACCATAGATCTTACTCAAATTTTGAAGTTTAAATTAGTGTGTAGGTCAACATAAACGCCAAATCTTCTGAAACATATTGTTTGTTTTGGTTTTCCACATGGTTTTTGAGCGCAGCCGTCATCCATCATTGATACTGCAGCAGCTATGCTAATCGTCAGTATTGTTGTGTTGGAGGAGTGAATATTGCTCGTTGCACGACTACCTGCAAAATGTAATAGGAATTCCCTATCAATGTACCAGTGTAGAACAGATTCCACACTCAATCTACAACTCGCGCACACATAAATCAACCATCGAATGAGCTCTTATTTAATTTGATACCGTAGATTGTGTGATGCCAGTCAGATCACCAAACTCTATTCGCGCCAGAAGTCTCATCCGGAACAACTTGGAGAAGTCAAGCAATAACACTCAGCAGCAGCAGCAACAGCAGCACCTGCAGTCCAGAATGCCCAACATCAAGGTCTTCTCCGGTTCATCCCATCCGGATCTGGCGTCGCGCATCGTGGATCGCCTCGGAATCGATCTCGGGAAGGTGGTCACGAAAAAGTTTAGCAATCTGGAAACATGGTGAGTGATTTTTCTTTCTTTCATTCCCTGCATTTTTTCCGGTGATCAGTGTTATTGATTAAACAAGTTACACAAGCGGACGGATTGGGGATTGAAGGATACATGGGATTTTGTTGCTGGTGGACTATCGGCAGGCAGCAAAGAAAATAGATCAGAAGTATTAAAATGGCAGAAAAGCTTTAAAAATAAAATTCGCTTAACCTTGAAGTGTGACAGCAGCTCTTGCTTGTAATAGTGGGATAATTTGCAGGAAGAGCAGGAACTTGTGCGGCGGAGTCCTCTGTAGGTGTTTTGAGAAATCTTGATTGAGGTGTGATTGAAAAAAAAAATGTAAAAATGAAGACTTAGTGGCATTATTCTAAAGGGTCGAAAAGCAGTGAAGTTTTAAAAAATGCGAAATATGTTCTGATTTAGATACCTGTTTCAGGTAAACTTAGCTTTTAGCAATCGTCATGTCATGGTAGATTTCGTGTTCTCTGTGTCTACTATCTACTCCATTCTCTTGTTCTTTTTTTCATTGCTGAAGCCTTTTGCTACTCTTTGATTCACGTCTCCATCGTCTCTACAGCTTGCGGACAATGATGTGGTCTTTCTTCGTTACCAATGAATAGTCAGTTAATTATGCATGAGCCAAAACCTGCCGGCAGCACCCAGCAGTACCACCACGAGGTACACCGGTTTTATTCGACATTTTCGATCATTCCTTCCTCGCTGCTGATAGTTTCCCTTTTTTTGGTTCTTATTCTGAACACATTTTGATTGAGTATTTTTAGCATCTCGTGAATGCTTCGTCCTCCGGGATAAACTGCACGGTTTAGTCGTAAGATGCAATTTTTGAAATAGATGTGATGTAACAATATGAACGAACTAGTCATATGTATAGCATCTCAATTTCTACGCATTGTAGCGATAGAAGATCTATATGTTTACATGTTTAAAGATTCGTGTTTGCAACATTGGTTATATAGATATGCTTGTCATAAACAAGACCGAGCGAGTCACATGTCTGAGCGTCGTTTATGGGGGTGAATCCTCGACGATGTAAGAAGTTTCGATATACCTACCTGTTTACATCTGTATAGAGACCAATCAAGTAGAGTGACGTTGTGCGCAACTGCGCTTTGGTTTCTGTTTAGCCGGCACTAGGTTGGTATATGTTTGTAAAGTGCCATAATTCTGCGCAGCGCCTAATTCAGCGCTGTTTGACAAAATTGTGCATTTTGTTTTTTCTAAATTCGGCCTCGGCAATACCTTATTCTATTATCGTCAGGGGGTAAACAACATCTTTGAGAGCAGTGTTGGAAAAGTTCGCGATACATCACGAAGTTCTCCAAGGGAAAAGTTTGCGAGTCATAGTGATTTTTTGCGAACTTTTCCATCACTGCTTGAGAGCTCAATTTGGCATGTGAATACATTGTGTTTCAGATCATCTACTGGCCAAATTTGAGTGCTCTAGGACTTTGTTTCCCCCTGACGATAATAGCTTAATGTATTGCCGAAGTCGACATTTCCCCTATATTTTTGATAATACTTATCGACATTTCCGACGCAATTTAAGTTATCCACAAAATTATTTTGGAATTTTTCAAAACTGCACAGAATGAAAGAACGGTTGATCTAGTAGTCTTTTATATTGTCCACGTTCGTTGTTTCGTTTGCTCAGTCAATCGAGTTTAATGAATACGATCTTGATGTATGGTTGTCGCTGTGTTATTGGGCACAACGGAATACAAGATAGATCATAGTTCAATAGGGTCAGCATTCCGTGCAGGTTTTTAAATTTGCTTCAAGAGTTGAACGTCGATCACAACCTCTAGTTTCAAAACAGAGTAGGAGGGGGGGGCAGCGTAGTGAAGGGATGGCGAAAGCCGAGAAGAATTCCAAGGTAATTTTCAAATTAAGTGCAAGGGCTTTGCGAGGAGAACTTTAGGCAAATTATATGAAGAATACCAACGGAGCTATGAGTAGAATTAGGCGAACTAGGGACATTATGAACACCCTAAGGATGTTACCAAGTTTGAGTTTTTTTTTCTTTGTTTTTTTTCCGTCGATCTTGTTTTCCGTGCTGAGCACCAATGCTACAAACGTGCCAGGAAGGCAGCTCCCACACCTGGACCCTACCTATCGACCCATCAACTCATAACCGGGGACCAACGGCTTTAATTCCGATCCGAAGGAAGGCGTGATCAGAGATATTATGCCTCAGAACATCCCGGCGGCGCCGACTGGGATTGAACCCAGGCCTGCTGGGGTGAGAGGTTAAGTTTGACTTGATAGGTATCAAAATATCGCTGTGTTATGTACTACACACTTTTGTCACTAATTTGGCAACAGTTGCACATTGAAGCAAATTTAAAAAATAACTTGATCCTACTTAAAAAAAAAAAAATTGAAAATTTTTTAAATTACATTGACATCGTAAAGCTAGCGGGACAAAATGGACACACTTACGGGGCAGTATGGACACCTTAAAGTCTACCCAAACGGGAGAAGATATTTTATCGTTAGTTTTTGACTATGTTAGGCTCTGAACCTTTTGGTGAAAATTTGACGGATGGAAAGTTATCGATTAACCCTGCTATCCGAGCGTGGTTACTTCTGACAGACATGAAGTTAAATTTTGACAATCTTGGCTAAGTTGTTCTCACAATCGGTCGATCGATAGCAGAGAGATTTTCGAACATAGAAAATAGCTTTCTAAATGTCACTTTTAACCACGAGTTAAATTTAACTCGGCAAATGGTTCACAGCCTTAATTTACCTACCGAAAATCAATCAACGATATATGTGGGAACAACAAAAACAATTGAATATTCCACAACAAATGATAATTGTAGTCTAACGATCGTCATCTGCCGCTACACCTTATTTGGTTATACGTGATAATTATAATTTTTCAGCACACAGCAAGCCTATGCGTTTTTTTTCAAGGATTTACGTTGATTAGGAGGAACAGTTTGAAATTAGTTCACTCGTTAAATTACTCATTCAGAAGAGGAATGAAAAATATCTGATATTTTGGAAAATACAGGGGGTGTCCCATTTGCCCGGGTGCTTATAATGTTCCTAGTTCCCCTTGTTGAGGATTGTAGTACGGCGCTGCTCTAAATCTGTGGTTATTATTCTATCAATATTTTGTTTTGTACGTGTGTGTAACCAGTTGTCAAATTTGTTTATGCTTTTGTAAAGATGACTCGATAGTCTAATGTCGTTTTCGTTTTTGCGGTGTAGTACTGGTGCGATGTGCGGTATAAGAGGTGAGGAGAAAGGAAACTAGTAGACTCTTTCATTCTAACGGTGTTCTTATGCAACAGCAGACGTGACGTCACGTCTGTTGCTGCATAAGAAGACGCGAGAACGAAAGAGTCCACTAGTTTCCTTTCTCCTCACCTCTTATACCGCACATCGGCACTGGTGTAGTGTAAGCAGGATTAAGCGCGAGTCTTTGACAGCTCAACATCATTTGTTTGTAAACAAAGGTGCATCCTATATCTACACCCTGAAATATTTCGGTGTACGGCAGTGTAGCACCGGTGTAGCTACACCGCAAAAACGAAAACGACAACATTTTCGGTAGGGTAAACGTACCAATAGTGGAGGTACGTTGGGCAATGTTCCTGTAGTGGCTTATCGATACTCCATAAACCACTATAGGAACACATTGCACTAACGTACCTCCACTATTGATGTGTTTGCCTTAATAATATTGAAAAAAAAAATCAATTAGGGTAAACGCATCAGTAGAGGAGGTTAACTGTCAACTGTTAGGTGCTGCGCGGAAATAGAGCAGGTCATATGGTTTTCCAAAATAAATTCTGAGGAGAATTTCAAGGAACTCTGATAATAATTATGAGGATACTCCCAACATAAATTTTAGTGACAATTCCCGGTAGTTTTGAACACAACTAAAAACAACGGTAAAGGAATTATGAAATGAATTCCAAAAGAATTGTGATAAGAACTCCGGGAATATGAAATTGAGTTTCAAAGGACCAGAGCTCGAAAGCACCTCAGAGCGTTAGCAAAGCAACTGTGTGCATGAGTTGATGGGTCGATAGGTAGGGTCCAGGTGTGGGAGCTGCCTCCCTGGCGTCGGTAGCATTGGTGCTTAGCACGGAAAACAAGATCGACGGAAAACAAATCAAGGAAAAAAAAAAATGTGTGGTTCTCCCATTTGCTCCGCACACTCTTTTCCAACTAACCTGTGAGAAAGCGATCCACACAATGAGCGGTACACTCCGTGAATATAGGGGCTGTCCATAAACTACGTAGACAGTTGGGGGGGGGGGGGGTTGATAATTATCCACGGCCCATACAAATTTAAAAAAAATTGACAATTGTCTACGCAGGGGGAGGGGGAGGGGGGTCAAGAATCCCAAAAAACTCTACGGAGTTTATAAACAGACCCAATAATACAACAAGTGCTAATGTCTTCTTTGAGTTCTTTGCAGACTTTGCTTACCACGGCTGCATGCATAGGAGATGAAGAAGGGCATAACGAAGAATAATTTTGTCTTTTTGCTTGGTTTCCCATTTGCAACCCTACACTGAGTGGCCCTCTTTGCGTCGGAGCCATCAGAGCGATGGCTACATATTGAGCTTTCGTTATTTCTGGGAGTGTGTCTGTCTTCTCT
The DNA here is from genome assembly GCF_037179485.1 of Ochlerotatus camptorhynchus. Taxonomy (NCBI): domain Eukaryota; kingdom Metazoa; phylum Arthropoda; class Insecta; order Diptera; family Culicidae; genus Ochlerotatus; species Ochlerotatus camptorhynchus. The sequence continues at coordinate 4,040,187 of NW_027040524.1, forward strand.
TCTCCTCTGCTTTACACTTGCGCAGGGTGAAAGAAAGCAAACTTTGTGTTTGCTTGTTTCTCACTTTGTTTATTTCAGAAAATCAGTACATTGCGCACATTGAGTGATCAGACGACAGCCCTGCAAAGGACTCCTAATGGGCTGTTCATTAACTACGTAGACAATTGTCGATACATTTTTTTTTAATTTGTATGAGCTGTGGATAATTGCCACCCCCAATTTTTGACATCCCTCTTCTCCCTCCGTCACGCCATTTAAATGAGCATTTAAGCATTAGCAAGATCTATTTTTTTAAATCTTTCCAAGGCATACAACTAGATTTTCATCCAAATCACTTCACAAAAACCTTCGGCCTTGTTGCTATCAATATAATGACAAAGTGGTTCTTGAGTATATCAATTTTGATTCAGTTTTTACGAGTGAAAGTCAGTTCTAGTCACAGATTACATATTTATTATTAGCGGTGTCGTGAACTCCAGTCAGCTGTTGCCAAATGAGTTAAATTGATAGCGAGATCCTGTTCTACATTGAACTTAATCGGTTTTCTTCATGCAATAATGTAATCGCTTTGCCACTCGGGTGTCTTGTTGCTCGTTTCTGCGATATGCTCCACCTTTCAAAGAGTATACAACATTCTTCTGTTACGTTGCATTATTGAAATTTTCACACATGACCCCAACGTAGTGTTTTTTGGAAACTTCCAAATTAACTCTTAATTTTGTTTGAGTCTATCCTCAAATATGTATTATTGAACTCACGGTCAAACATTAGAGACCGATATATCATGTTGTCAACAATTTCCCATATAAAAGATTCCCGACCGTTACGGGAATCAAAGTCGTTCAAACCTTGTTCAGGCTGGTCACCGGACAATAGTCGGCAATTTGATTGGAACCTTAAACTAATTAATCGAATTCCAAATCCGAAGAAAAATATTTGAGATATCGGGCTTAGAATATGTATTATCTCAAATATTTTTCTTAGAATCTTGAATACTTCTTCAAGTCCGGATTTTATTTTCCATAGTACAGGATACCAGACATTAAGTCAGACATCTAAAAAATATTAGCAATATCCCAGAGTATGGCATTATGAATATTTTTGTTTGTTAATTTTAGAAACTTGAAAACTTTTCATGCCATATAAGGTTAACTATTACATTTCCGGCCTATTAAGCACAACCCACACTTAGTCTTTCTTAATCTAGCGTAGTTTAGCACCAAACGGAATGTTATTATTATTGATGGCTTTCAAATTTATTTACCTTTCCTTACATACCGATAAAGAGAAACAAATTGTTGAGATATTGTTATAAGTCTAACACTGCTTCTTGACGCCAAACTCGGCCTAACGGATTGAAACGCCAATGAATTCACTTCGGCCTATCGGATGAAGATAAATATTTGTATTTGAGAATATTGGGTGCAAATATTCATATCACGCGTTCTCATTGACTTCGTTCGGTAGAATTTGAACTAAAGTATCGTACCAAACGCATAATTTACCTGTTAACGCCGAAATCATGGATTTATTTGATGTTTTCTGCTTGATAGGCCCAAAATGGGCGCTTAGGCCGAAGTAGTTCTTTACCCTAATCTAAAACAATTATCTATTTCTGGAATATAAAATTTATTTGAAATGGCCCTATGTCCAAAACGAAAACAAATCGGGTTTTGATAACATTCTATAGCACCGCTTGATAGCTACTAATCGTATAGAAAAGTTTCGCATAATCGATAAAAATCATTCAAAATAACTCGATTTTCGAAACGGCCGATCAAAGAAATTTTTTGATTCATTCATGGCCCGCACACTAAAACGGCCAACCATTCATTTTTTTTTCATTTCATTGATAAGCCTATTGACGTAGAAGGGCTGATGATTGAACATTTTCAAATCAAAGCTAGGCAGGGACGATGATTTGTCATTTCCTCAGTCTACTTTTTCCATATGGGTCTGATACGGAATTATAGGCAGCATACTACTACCCCAAATTCCAAGATCGACCGCACTAGAGAACAGTACAGACATCCTACCTGCCTGCCATCAGAGATCTTACAAATGAATCCGAGTTGCCTGTTAACTTTGGCTATGATATCCGTGTAATGTAGCTGAAATGTCAAAGCTGAAGCAAGTGTAATTCCTAGATCACGAACGTTATCTATACGCGACAGAGTTTTTTCCCTTGATTTGTTTTCCGTCGATCTTGTTCTCCGTACTGAGTACCAACGCCTGGGAAGCAGTTCCCACACCTAGACCCTACCTATCAACCCATCAACTCATGGACCGGTCTTTTGGGGTGAGAGGCAATCACGCTTACTACTACACCACAGGCGCCGCTCAGAGGTTGGTTATCGATCGTATAATTGAATGCAATAGGTTTTAGTTTGCAATAGAAAGTGATGATATCTTAAGGAGTTTAGATTTTTGATAAGTCTTTAGTGTGGGAATGACACTGATGAAGACTGCACATTGTAGTCAAAATACGTATGGATACCAACATAAATTAAGTGTAATTTAATGGAAGATATAATTTATTTGCTTTTTTAGATGAAATTGCATTTTTGAACACTCAACGTAAGAAAATTCCTATAGCACCATTCTTCGAAACTATCGATCAGGGACTGCAACCGCAAGCAATCAGTGATGCATCGCACAACCACGTACATATTGACATCGTCTGCATAGAGCAAAAATATTCCGAGTCCGAGTCGATTTTTACACAAAGCTCTCGATTGGTAAGATGCGATTCAAACCAACGTGTGAGTCTTTGAGAGACACCGGGCTTCTCGAGTTTGGCAAGTAGAATGGCATGATCAATCCGGTCGAAAGCAGCCTTGAGATCCTGTACTCCTGCCTCCATATTCCGTAGGCATGTTGAGCCCGAACGTTTGGGATGAAAACCATGCTGGTAAGGAGCAATGTAATTTCTACAGGTGGCAAATTAGGGCGTCGTTTATGATTATCTCGAATACTTTCGAGCAGGCCCAAAGTAATGTAATTCCTAGATAATTTTCCACTTTTCGCGAAAATCGTGAAGATGAACAAAGATTTCCAACGAGAAGGAAATACACCTTGTTGTAGTGAAATATTTAACAGCTTTGAAAGCGGCGAGGAAGGCTCTGTTGAGCATCTTTTGAGTATGCACGTTGAAATGCCGTCAAATGTGGCCATGAAAATATCAAAACTGAACGCGTCTCTGGGAGTATCTCTGATCCCTTCGGCAACTTAACTTACCGATACCGTAGAGTCGTTGAAAACACTCTTGAAATGCTCTGCCAGAAGGATACTTTTTCTAAAACAGTGTTGGCTTTTTTTTATCTCTTAGATAAATCTCAATCGGTAGCTCATCCTCTTTCCTTTTTGTTTTCACAAACGTCCAGAATAGCCGGACATTGATCTGCATACGTTTTGAGTACTTCTTGTATAGAAAACGGTTGTACATTCGATAGTCATTATTTATTTGCTAACGAAAATAATCGCTTGGTGAATGGATTACGGGACTGACTGTTTTTGCAAAGATCCTTCAATCTCACACGCTTCAAGTGTCGTAATCATGCATTAGACTATGGAGGTTTTGGAGCAGGTCTCCTCAAATGGACACGCTTCAATATTAATCGGCTCACAACTTCGTCGACGTAGTTAATGGCGTCATCAATGGACGAACACAAGTCAAGTAATTGCCAATCTACCTGGGCCCAGTGAGTGACTCAATGCAACGAAGTCAGTTCTTCGAAAGTCCATGCTTTGCATATCAACGGTTTCTTCATAGAGAACAGGAGCTTATCGATTGATGAATGCTTCCAAATTTGATTTTTTTTTGGCTCTCTGGGTCTGGGGACTGGTAAAAGTGGTGAACAATGCACGGGAATTTTTTTTTATTTAATTGTAGCTTGTTTAACAATAATTTCCAGGAAAAAACTGAACGACAAAGTCCATAAATGATTACTGTAAGTTGTCGTCAACTTGTTTTGACCATAAACATGCATCAAATGTGTATTATTTCCACTTTTCCAAATTTCTATATGAGGATTTGTATTACTTACTTACTACCAATGGAACAGCGCCATCTGTGTGCACACAATTCTAGACTAAATGGTGCATTGCCCTCTATCAATCCTAATTCACATTACTAAATCAATCGTGCGTTTATCGTTTCAGCGTCGAAATCGGCGAATCAGTACGTGGCGAAGATGTGTACATCGTACAGTCCGGATCCGGGGAGATCAACGATAACCTGATGGAGCTGTTAATTATGATCAATGCGTGCAAGATCGCTTCCGCTTCCCGTGTGACCGCTGTGATACCCTGTTTCCCTTATGCTCGCCAGGATAAGAAGGACAAGGTGAGGCCGTCGATTATGTTGCAAGTTGCAAATTTCACAATTTCCCCCACATATATTGCTCCATATAATCAGGCTTATTTTCGTTAGAATCATTTTTGATTTTTGTAAACATGGCTGTTTATTTTAGAATGCGAAAATGTGGAAAATTTTTCTTAGATTTTGAGTTTTAATCTCGCGTTTATTTTGTTCAAATTTGTTTAAACTATATTTCAATCGCTATTAGTAACCGAGACTTATAAAGAGCAAACCGTAAACAGCCCACTATCGGATCGAGCTCAGATCAATAGGTTATCATCGCGCGGTCGTGATTCGGAATAATATTGTGTTACATGGTTAGGCCACGACGGTTCTTGGCTATTGGTTTATTGATTCCAACACTTTTCATTTGGCAATCGCGTGAGACTTATCACTAACGACGTCCGTAGATGATGATGTATAAACAAACGGTTGCGGTGCATGCAGTCGACAAGCCTCTCTGCTAGACAATCATTTCACTTTTCTAGCGTCGTCAGTAAGCCATTAATGTAATGTGCGGTATTCACTATTGACCGCGTGTGTTGTCCCTTAATTTTAAATTAGGTTGCGTTTTCAGTTCACCCCAGTATCATATATAGTCGATCTTGTTTACTGACTGGCGTTGTAGTGAACTGAGACGCTACTATATAGCGAGCAATTATCAATGAGAACAATATTAACGAAATGATTTCCTACTGCTTCTTCAGGCAGGCGATGATAAGCTGGCCATGTTGATGAAAACCCATGAGTGGAAGTTTCGGGTATTGATCTTACAATTATATTCTACTTCTCTATATCTGTTCTATTTGTGGAGAAAGTCATCGATTTTTATAATTTCATTCAACACTAGTCCATCGTTTACTTTTGTTTCATTGGGTTTACACTACTTACATCTAGTACCTACAAACACACCAACAGTAATATCGTCGTTATAACATAGTGTAACGAGTGTCCTATTATGTACTTTTGAAGAAATGTTATTCGATTTTCAAAATATCAAAATTGAAAATATGCAATGTAAGGAAAATTTCCACATTTTGTATCGGTATAGGATAGGTCTCACAATTGAATGGGGTTCTAGAAGATGTTTCATGAGTGCTTCGTTCTACACGGGATTGAAAATAATGTGAAATGGTTTCATATTTAACCCCATACGTTTCATCAGTAATTGGTTCTCATACACTTTCATGCATGTTTTTTTTAGTTATCAAATCCGCTGAATGTTGCACAATCCTAGTTTATGTAGGGCAGTGTTTTTGCCATCATACTTAAGTGTGATCAGTGTTGGGAAAATCATCAATCAAATTATATTTTTCCGCTCATACGCTCTCAATATCACGCGTGATATTGGAACAAAATATCATGCTTGACATTGGTTTTACAAGCTCCACACAACATGTAAAAAATGAAGCTGAGATTTTTTTATCTAGTTCGTTTATTTGTGGAAGGCTCAATCGCGTTATTCTCTTATTTCTATGTCTAGTAGAAGTTGGGCCGAATACTCGCGTCTTACCCGAGGTTAGAGGGGTACATTGTCGAATGATAGGATCAGGGGAGGAGCTTGGGGTGCGGTTCACTGAGAGTCGACTCGACACAAATATGGTTCTGTTCCACATCTTTTTTTCAGAAAGAGTAAGTATAGTTTGCTATCTCTCTTAACTCTTCACCGATGGCATACACGAAGTTACTACTGCCAATAGTGACGGTAGTTTCGGGTCGCGTTCGGATGTAAAGCAAAAATCATGAAACTCAAACTCACCACGGTAAGAATTGTAGCTGGTGAGTTTTGTTAACTTGATATTCATAGCTTCGACTTACTTACTTGCTTGTTGACTTTTGTCTACGAAAATCAAGCGTGATCTTGGTCATTGGCGAGATTTGATTTTTTGATATTTTCTCAACCCTGCTTACATGGATCTTCAGTTTGAGTAAGAGGGTTGCTGTATTCCAAGACCAACAATTGAAATGGCCTTAACTCCATTTTGTTAACAAACCTTGTAAGGTCATTTTCTCGCGAACCGAAGTCCGCAAAGGCAAACCAACATAATGAACAGGTAGGGAAAATTCTCCTCTACCCGATTGTGGTTTAGGTTTGCCTATGAAGGTTTGAACACGAAGAGCATGTCAGACGATTTGTTAGATTCCAGGTTCAAATAAGGGTACATCGCATTTTGACTCATCGTTCATTTTAAAATAAAATTGCAGTTGCTTTTATTTCCTATGGGACACTGCGACCTGTTATTTGATCTATTGTGGTATAAGGGTAGACGGGGCAAGATGACCACTGTAAGGTTGACATCATTTTTTTTATGTAATCCGAAGGTCCGTTTTGACAGATATTTTCGGCAAAGTAAAATGTGAATGCCGTAAGTTCGTTAAATTATTATGCGGGTTTAGACAGTTTGAGAATTTTCCCATTAGACCAGTGATTCCTATTGACGAGGCTTGGTAAATGATTGTGTTGACCGAAATTTTGCTAAAACCAGATCCGAATTTCGGTAAACTATTATATGTTCAACGAAACATCGACAAACTTTCAGTTTACTGAACAGAGGACAGATTTTGAATTTAAGTGTGTAGGTATTTATTATCCAATTAGGGGAACTACATAATCTACAGTTATTCAATTTTTCGAAGAACAGTGCGTCATATGGACAATATAAATAGATATTTTTGGTTGCTAGTGACACATTGTCAAGAGCAATGGACAGTACACAACATCCAGTAGACCAGCAGTAGTGGAGGCGAACCAACCCCAGGCTGAAAGAAACCTAACCTAACCTAACCTAGACCAGTAGAGACATTTAAATTTAGAAAAAGTTTCACCGGCTGGAGTGGGAATCAAACCCTCACTTCGTGGCACACACAATGCGCATGAACGACAGGAGACGACGCTGTAACCATAGGACTACGAAGCCCAGATGGGTCATCTACTTGATTTCATTATTGGTTTGTTTGTCAACATCAACAGGGTTCAATATAACCCCAATGCTGGATTGAAAAAGCAAACTATCATTGAGGTTGCTTTGAAACTGTTGATTTTGTCAAACAAACAAATTTAGAAATGTAGTAGCTGACCCATCTTGCCCTACCTTACCCTACATATCATTGTGTCGTTTATACAAAATACGAATGCGAGAATGACCTCAATTCACAACTTTAAAGGTTAGTTGCCTCCCTAAGCGGATCCCCGCATCCTAATTCTTTTGTTAATCTACCTAATGTTATTAGACTTTCTGAAGTTTCTTATTTAAGTTCATTTGATGATTATGATATCTCATTAGTATAATTTAATAAATAATTGAAATCTCTAGTTCACCTAATTAAATAAGTAACAATTCGTGTTCCTATTTATGTGAAATTTTTGGACAAAACGTTCTGATCATCTCGTCCTATATAAGGACCGAAAGCCAAGTTGAAAGTCGTGAATTCTCCATTGTATCCAGATATGTGGTAAACCTTCCAGCGTGCATCAAGCGGAACATAGTCGTTGTCGGGGATCTCAATGCTCGTATCGGGAAGAAGGATCTAACAAATGAAGATAGAATGGTGATTGGAAATAGTCTATTCCACGAGTATTGCAACGCGAACGGAATGGGGTTAAAAAATTTTCTACATGGTCTTCAGCTTAAAAATTATCTTACATTCAGCACTTCAGCGTCCGTCACAACAACATGGAGTAATGGAAAGACCAGCTCGCAGCTCGATCATGTCATCATGACCAAAATGAATTTCATGAAAATTCCGATAATTCGTGCATACTATCAGGCAGAGCTAAAAAGCGATCACAAAATGATCGCTTGCACAATGAAGAAAGAGGAGAGGACTGAAACAAGTCACCCAAAAGGACGACAGGCAAAAAGGCTAAAAATTGATTTGGAATTGCTGAAAAACAACGAGGAAGAGCGAATCAGATTCCAAGAAATTATTAACAGAAAACTGGCAAGAACTCCGCAAGAAGCCACTCCTAGTATCGATGACAGGTGGAAGAATATTCAGACAGCCATTAACGATGCAGCTAAAACAGTACTGACAGATCCTGGATCACCTGAGACGCCTCGCAGAGTAAATGCGTCAAAAAAGTACTTGCAGGCTCATCAAAGGCAGTTGGCTGATCGCAATAATCCAGTACTGAAAGCAGCGGCCATTAAAGCTAGAAAGGAGAAGAAACAAGCTTATGTGGATCATTTCAACGACAAAGTACAGGTATTTCTGTCTGAAATTGAACAAGAAAATCCTCTTGCCCAAATGTCGAAAACGTTCAAATTTATTAAAGGCCACAAACGAAGGAAGGACAATGGAAACAGGCGGTATATACCAATACAGAGATGGAACCAGAAAATTCAAGACCTCACAGCCGAGAACTCAGATTCCCAGGTCAATACGTTCCCGGAAGACGACGGCCGTGATGCAGGAGCTGAACCGACTAAAGAAGAAATTAGAAACATCATCTGGGAATCGAGGAACAATAGCGCACCAGGACTGGACAACCTCCACAATGAGTTTTTTAAATACGGTACGGAAGAACTCTTAGAAGAAACCACATCATTGATGAAGGAAGTTTTCAGAACGAACATGGTACCAAAGTCGTGGACGGAAACGGTACAGATTCCGATTCCAAAAATACCGAATCCACAGACCATTGAAGACTTCAGGTGCATCACACTCTGTCCGAGTACCTACAAAATTTATGCCAAAATTCTGCTGGATCGTTTGAGGAAACAAATTGAACCCATCCCTGGTTATCAAATGGCATTCCAGGCCAAAAGAAGTGCATCTGACCAGATATTTGTTCTGCGGAGGATACTTGATGAAAGATGGAGGAAAGGCTGCAAGACAATATTGGTATCTCTAGACCTGAAGCAGGCATTCGACAGGCTAGACATCTCGAAGGCAGGAACAATACTGTTAGAGTTGGGAGTTTCAAAAGCATTGGTGAATCGAATCATCTCGGCCTGCCTTCACGAGGAAACTTCGATCCAATGGTATGGACAACGAACAGCAATTTTTCAAAAGTCACGAGGAGTGAAACAAGGCTGCCCGCTCAGTCCGCAGCTCTTTATATTGATGCTCCATCACGTGCTGATGTCAGTAAAGGAGTTTATGCCGGAATTAAAATTGTCACACGAGTTCACCATCAAACTACCTTGCATATTAGGATATGCCGATGATCTCCTTTTTATATGCAACAAGGAAGAAGACGTAGAGAAGCTCTTATCTATACTAGAGCCGCTGCTACATTCAATTGGATTGGAAATTAATGTTAAGAAAACGAAAGTTTTGTACAGAGATCCGGAAATAACAAAGAACATAGCTCCCGAAAAAACTGTGAAAATTGGAAGATACGAGTTGCCGCTGGTTACAATCATGAAGTATCTGGGCGCCCAGATAACTAGTAGCTTAACGCGAGGAGCGACCACAGCAGACAGAATTCGAAAAGCCCAGAAAGCTTTTTACCATCTTTGTTCTTTCCTTAAAGAACATCCGCTGAAATGGTCAGTGGTGAAGAGACTGTACCATTGTCTAATTACACCGGTGGTTACATACTCCATGGAGGTAGCAACGATTATTAAAAGAAACAGGGATGCGTTAAGAAAGATGGAAAACGAAATGCTGATCACTCTCCAAGTACTTAGTGTAGACGATGAAAATGACTCCCAATGCAACGAACAGGATGAATCCTCGATGACTCAAGAGGTCAGATCTGAAACTCGAACACCAGATAGATCAAACCCTGAAAATCAAATTCGACCGGAGATGGAGAACGAAAGATTGGTGGCAACTAATCATAGCGAAGACGTTGATAACACGCAAATTGCATTGAAATTGTTGGGAGGCTACACAATCAACAATAAAATCCGAATAGCTAGGCTCAATTACTACGGGCATATAATTAGGAGCGAGCAGGCGGGAATCCTGAAGTCAGCACTTGAACTTAAAATAGATAAACCGAAGAAAATAGGAAGACCAGCATACACGTGGAGGACATGCATTCGACAAGACATAGAAAGAACTGGTATACCTTTGCACCACTGGCAAGAACTGGCAATGGAGAGGCATAAGATGAAGGAATGTACAAAAAGACTATATGACAAAATGGTTGAGTCGGAATATGAAGAAGAAAGTGGTTCTGATTGGGATAGCGATGATAGCTCGCTAATACCTTCGGTTTTCCTGGGATTCAGCGATGAGGAGGATCCGTTTGCAGGAGCCGACAGCAATTGAACTTCAATAAGAAAACGCAAGCAGACTAATAGTATTATGCAGATTAACTAGTAGAGAACTAGTTTAGGAAATAAGTAAAAGTAAAATTAGAGGTACGTGACAATTAATAACTTTTTATCTTTTGTAGGTGTTGTTTTCCCCCGAGTTTATTGTATTCGATTACTATACTATTCTCTCAATACGTGAAATGTTTGATATATGCGGTTAAAGAATTTGAGTTAACTTATTTTGTTTTTCGTTTTTCTCTTTTCTTCAAGTACTTACATTTGTAAACAGTAGTCAATGTTAATCTATGAACTAAACCCTACGTGACTGTAAAATCGTTCTTTCCTTATGCGGTATTGGTGCATGTTTAACTTTTCGCGGCTGTCGGATTCAACGCGTCTACGTACTCGGAGCTTACGCAGGAGTGAAACGCAATTCGGTAGGGCTTGCCAAATGCTTTTGAGCTCATCTAGTTTAGAATTTATTCGTTACCATCGCAAAATCTTGAAATGACTGATACGTCCGTTAAACTACACACCAAAAAATTCTGAATTTTACTGGCGATGTAAACATCCATGCATGCAAACATTCATACATGTAAACTTCCTTTTCACGTAAACTAGCAGCTTGCAAGGAATGTTGCTAACAAATGTGGACAGTTGCATACAATATATGGAATATTGCATGACATGTCTCATAAATTTACACGATCTATAATCTAAACTTGTATGATATAAGACGCTCCATTTATGTGCATCATAGTAACGGAAATTTACGCTACTTTTTTTAGCTGTGTAACTAATTTGATACAAAGCTGATTTGATACAAATATGTAGAATACCTAGGGAGGAAACCAAAATTAATCATCTTGCCAACATAGGCTATCACATTTATTTTGGTGGCACTCTTTAAGTGATAATAAGCCGTTTTTTTTTTTTTTTTTTTTTAACGGTTGTTGTGCGCGGCGCTCAAAATTTGCTAGATTTTCGTATTTTACGTAATTTAGATATTTAGCTCTAAACCGATTTACTGATTCGAGGTCGTTCCTTATGCGGTTTTGGTGCATGTTAAACTTTTCGCGGCTGTCGGATTCAACGCGCCTACGTATTCGTAGCTTACGCAGAAGTGAACGCAATTCTGTAGGGCTTGCCAGTAATCCAATTCAATCCGCCGTGCGAAACAACCGAAGCGAGAAAAAAAAAAAAAAAAAAAAAAAAGAAATCTCTAGTTCACCTAATCAATCATGCTTTATTAAGTACCTGCACTTGTGCTTGTAATCTAAAATTAAACGTGTTTCAAGTATTTTTGACTTTGACCTATATTTATTATATCTTAGTTCGACCCAGGTGACACCTTCAAGTGACTAAAATCGAAGACAACAAATCAAGAAGACTGGCAACTTTGTCAGAATCCAAGCGACAGATACAGTAGCGCTGCACTTCAGTGAAGGTGGAAGCAACGCATAGAGAAATGAGCAAATACACAAACCCTTCTTCTGAGGATGTAATCTTTGCTATCAAATTCGTTCGAAGCATTTACCTTTGAGCGGCAGATGACGCGATTGTACCTGTCTCATAGCGTTTGTGTGAGAAAATGGAAGAGTTGCCAGTCTTTTTGATTTGTTGTCTTCGCTAAAATGCTACACTTTGAAGTTAGTTTCCTAGCTGATTTTTAAATTATATAGGGTATATGTTCCAACTATGTCGCACCACAAAAATACGTATGAGTATGTCACAATAGATGCACGCCACAGTGAAAATCCCTAGCCATAGTTCAAACACTTTCTCCAATCAAAATGAAGCACATATAAGATTAGTTACAATACCATGTACAAAAAGGGTGTTTAACATTGTTCCCTGAGTAATACCTCAATGAAAACAACAATGAAAGCTTGTCACGCAAGTAGAAGGAGCACTGTTGGGCACTAATATTTCAATAGTATAATTCCCTTGCAAACCCAAATAAATCTATCTGCGTAAAAATAAATAAAATAAGAGTGATTTGTAGCAAAACCCGCCAGTATCGCACCCAACGTCAGTGCCTATACGTAAGCGTACTACGACGCGGCTCTCAATCAAAGGAGTAACAAGTGTGATACTATCACTGCTAGACTAGATCTTTGGTTCTCTCATGCAGTGGTTTATCAGAGAGGGGAAGCTTAGTAATCCACATTGCCTGCCCATGGTGCCATTCTATCGCGGCATGAGCCAGCAACGCAAGCCATAAGCCCACCGTCTCCAACAATCCACTATAAAGCATGAAATTAAGCCCGCCCACCAACAACAAGGTGCAAAAACTAGCCAAGGGCAGGGGATTATATAACCAAAAATTCCTATATTGCCGTTGGCATTATTATTTTTTTGTTAATTACTTTATTTGTACAGGCTCAATTGTATAAACTTTACAGAGCCATGTTATCATTTTCTTTATACATTATAAATGTCTTAAATCTAAAATTAAAGGATTTGACCGATTACTCGCGGTCTTCTCGAGGTTAGTGGATGACAATTGTTTGGATCGGGATTTGGAATATGATTTATGATTCAAAAATTTCACTAATTCTAAAACATGTACTTAATCCTATCGACTCTGTAATTATACAATTATTACAGAAACAAATATACAAAAAAACACACACACACAAAATACAAACTAAACACAAGGTTAATCAAACTTACAATCTATGGTTAATATTCTTAAAGAAAACATATATGAGTTGCATAAACTCCAGATCGCATCTAGCCCAAATATCCCGAACTGGGGCATTAGGTTGTCTACCTCGAGCCCGAAGGGAATCGTACAACTCGGATCTGACTCCACGGTGCTCAGCACATGACTAAATAATGTGATCTGCGTCTTGGTAACCTTGTCCACATTCACAGAGATTACTGTCCGCGCTTAGCGAATAGTGATTGGACATGAGGCCAGACATCACACGAATGTAGTCTCGACCCACCTCCAACCCTTTAAACCAAGGATACTTAAACACCTTAGGGATGATCGAATATAGCCATCGTCCCAAACTCCCTTCACTCCATATATTTTGCCAGCAGGCGAGTGACTGTTGACGATAAATGAAGGAAAATTCGTCGTAGGCGATTTGTCGATCGTAAGTATCGCCTTCCATAGCACCCACCTTTACAAGCGAGTCCGCCTTCTCATTGCCCGGAATCGAGCAATGAGATTGAACCCATGCAAAGGTGATGACAAATGATCTTAAAGATAAAGCACTTAGAAACTCTCGTATTTTTATGAGAAAATACGAGGAGTGCTTTACCGGCCTCATGGAGCGAATAGCCTCGACAGAACTGAGACTATCCGTAAAAATAAAGTAATGATCTGGTGCAAGTGAGGTGATAGCAACATATACGGAACAAGGATCCGTTGGCATTATAAATAATCTTATTGGGGAAATTGCTCTAATGTTGGCCTATGGTTCTACGATTGGGCCCATCGCTAAAAATCTGCTGTTTATCAATTTTATCTAGATGAACGCGTCATTGGGACGGTACTAATGGATATTTTGGTCACTATTGAAAATTTAGTCAATTGCTGAATTTATCTATTGTCCCAAATTAGGGGCATTTAGGCCGACATTACATCCATTTCCCCTACATACTTCCTTTGCGTTTTCACTTTTCGGGCATTTTCGTGATTTTATTTTTTGTATTTCTTTTTTTGCACTAAGTCATGTGGGTTTCGCGTAATAAACATTGTGCGGATTCTACGGTGGATGGAAGGCTCGACACATGCCAGCTAGAAGATATAGCGTAGAGAGGCCGTTTGTTGAGAAATTTAAAAGCCTAGGAGCGCATGTTCCAGAAGTTGACGACGTAGAAGACCAAAACGAGTGTGTAGGAAAAGCCGCGATAGAACGGGAAGGAGCCAAGAACCAAGCTCATCATCGATATTCGGCTCTAGGGAAGGAAGTAAAACGTTCTTGCAAACAAGGTATGGCGTCTACTGTACGTCTGAGTGGAGCAAAGAAGAATCCAAAGATACCTGTAAAAGATGCGACTGGACAGTTGCTTTTAGGTACTGACCCACTGACTAGCACTGGGTTAAGCACTTCGAACAACTAGTGTCAGCTCCGAGACTTCTATTTCGAAGTTATTCGATGCATAAAGTTCAACATAGTAGCAACTCATGTTGCATTAATTATTCCGTGATATGTGGGTGATACACACCGACTTTTCCAATAGCTTAGATACAGGGAGTCTCAGTGAAGGTCCTTAACAAGGGGGATTTGACTGTGTACGACAATGATGCCTCACTATTCCGTGTAGGTGATCTAGAGGCAAGTGTGCACTAGACCTGTTCATTTTAAACGAAATGTTCGGAATGTAACGGGTCGACCGTGATTACTGTTCGTCATGTTAATTTGAACTTTTGTGCAAATTTTCAGCAAAATCGGTGTTGATTTAGAGGTGCTTCTAGTTAATTTTATGTTTTCAAGGTAATTTACGGCTTATAATATTTGTATCTCGAGACTGAAACAACGAAAGCTGCTGTAACAACTTTCATAGCAAAGCTTAATGTGTTATCTACCAACTTTGTGGCCAAAGGTTGACTATTCGAAGTGATTTTATTGAATTTTCACTTAGTTTCATGCTCGAAGATATCTTAAAATGTGAAGAATTTTAAAGTATTTGTTCTACGAATTTTCCACCCATATGATATAAAAATGTGTAGTGTACGGCATAATGTTCCTCATATTGTTCTAGAAGTTTCGTTCCAACATAGTTTTCGTGTATATTTCATAGATTGAGAAATAAAAATCAGAAAAGAGGCCGTTTAGCTAAAATTCACAAGACAACAGAACCAATAAAAGTCAATTAGATTGACAGAACATAGTTGCATTGCTTTTCAATGACGACCGATGACTGTTTCATTGATATATGATTTTTTCATAAATATGAATCCTCAGTAGACGTGTTTTTTTTTATCAAAGGCAAGTGTCACTCGAGCCATTCAAAATTTTCGTTATTTTATAAATTGCTGTTATGGTTCGAGTGACACTTGCCTTTGATAAAAAAAAAAACACGTCTACTGAGGATTCATATTTATGAAAAAATCATATATCAATGAAACAGTCATCGGTCGTCATTGAAAAGCAATGCAACTATGTTCTGTCAATCTAATTGACTTTTATTGGTTCTGTTGTCTTGTGAATTTTAGCTAAACGGCCTCTTTTCTGATTTTTATCTCTCAATCTATGAAATATACACGAAAACTATGTTGGAACGAAACTTCTCCCGTATGATGTATATGTGATAAACTAGCCTACGGCTAAAAATCACAAAAATAAAGAAAAAAAAAAATCCCGTATGATGTTTAATTTTTAAAAGATGAAGTTTTATCACCAATTCTTTCTTATAAAAGTTTCAATAAATCGTTAATAGTGATGCCTCAATGCAGAAATTTAAAAAAAAAAAAGTATTTGTTATATTCAGAAATTCATATTTTTGTATGCCGTATTATTATAATAATTTTTGATATTCATGAGCATGAGCGTGATTGACCGCCCGCGGTTGCTACTCCGCTATTACCAGATCATCTGTAATTACACAAAGAACCAACAGATGATGCTTGGGATTAGCTATCATCCTCAGTGTGTAAAAACTGTTGATCTAAAACTTTACAAACTTTAGAAATACCAGCGCCTGCCGCACCCGAATGCAGGTCAATAAAGGATAGGGAAGGAATGTGTTGACAGGATACTCGCTTTGTTGGAAACCGAGAAATCCTTTGCACTTTCACGAGAAATCACTGGCCCGTAAATCTTCGCTACCAAATTCCCCAGTTCAAATATTTGAAGAGGTACGAACCGGGATCATCATTATTATCAACTACACACATTGAACAGTTCAGGATTATTCTATGTTTGGTCCGCGGGCTAGACGTGGTCTCTGGAAATCAATAAAAAGAGCATTCTAGCGAAGACAACATACCAAAAAGACTGGCAACTCTTCCATTTTCTCACACAAACGCTATGAGACAGGTACAATCGCGTCATCTGCCGCTCAAAGGTAAATGCTTCGAACGAATTTGATAGCAAAGATTACAGCCTCAGACGAAGGGTTTGTGTATTTGCTCATTTTTCTATGCGTTGCTTCCACCTTCACTCAAGTGCAGCGCTACTGTATCTGTCGCTTGAATTTTGGCAAAGTTGCCAGTCTTCTTGATTTGTTGTCTTCGATTCTAGCCAATTTTTCCAGCGATATACATTCCAGGCCAGAACGATAAATAAATGAACAGCTTCAAACATATTCATCGAACCATAAATACAGCAAGCGAAAAAAAAAACAAGTATATAGCTAGGTCATGCAGGCTTGGTAGATTTGGTCGTTGAGTGTGAACTTCGTATTAGAACTTGTAATATACTGCCGTTATAGGCATAAATGTTCCATGGGACCATGCAAACAAAAAGTCTGTTGTAAGCTAGTGTTGGTTTACAAACAAGCAAATAATGACAATAGAAAATTCCATAACACCAATAAAGACTTCGGAATGAGTCATGATAAGCGTTTAGCGTCCATCTAATTGAAGATTAAAATCTATTTTTGATGGTTCCACAATTTGTTCCAAAACCCGTGTACATTTTGCGGAAGTAGATATATTTTGATTTTTGGCCAATAATAACTATAGAAACAATCCCAATCATTCACCATGAAAAAAACAATTTCTAATTACTCTTCTCTCCTTACGATGAACTTATCTCTCTAGGATTACGTACCAGACATTTATACTGTGAGTAGACACGTGGGATTGTTTTTTTAGCAGCATTTGATTCCGCTGGCGAGTGTGCCTTCTTACAGCGTGCAGCTATACTTCTACTTCTCTCCAAACTAAACGTGCACTCCCATCGAAAATCCGTTCCCAATTTCTATTCTTTCCCAACAATGTAGATAGAATCCTATACACATATTAATGTGGCGTGATTTCGAAGCAAATTTGTGTGGATTTGAGACCGCTTTCACAAAATAAAAACTTTAAAAATAGGACGATTAGAAACATAGGAATAACCTATCGTAGAGCTGGAGAGAGCATTCAGTTGCAGAATTAATTTGTTTCACAGATCACATGTTTTCGTCCGATCATTCAGGTGGCACTCATGATTAAATGCATGTGGGTAAAACGTTCAACTCATTGCGGAAACATCAGATCGGTTTCTAATCTTTGCAGCAAAACTAACAGGAATGACATTTTTAATTGGGTTTTTAAATCAACAGATCATTCGAAAAAAATGGTGAACTAAAGTGTGCTTTTATGTGTATTTCCATTTCAGAGCCGTGCACCGATCTCGGCAAAGTTGGTAGCTAATATGTTATCAGTGGCTGGTGCCGATCATATCATCACGATGGATCTACATGCTTCACAGATTCAGGTATGATAATCTTTGTTTTTATCGATTTGAAACATTCATTAAAAAACGCGCTTCTCCTTGTGTAGGGTTTCTTTGATATCCCAGTGGATAATTTATATGCCGAACCGGCAGTGCTCAAGTGGATCCGGGAGAATATCGTAGAGTGGCGAAATTCCATCATTGTGTCGCCGGATGCCGGCGGTGCTAAGCGTGTGACTTCGATTGCTGATCGATTAAACGTTGAATTTGCTCTGATTCACAAAGAGCGAAAGAAGGCAAACGAAGTTGCTTCAATGGTGCTGGTTGGTGACGTGACAGATCGGGTAGCTATCCTAGTGGATGATATGGCCGATACGTGCGGCACTATTTGCCATGCGGCAGATAAACTAATGGAAGCCGGTGCCACCAAGGTGTATGCCATTCTTACACATGGAATATTTAGCGGGCCAGCTGTTTCGCGGATAAATAACGCTTGCTTTGAGGCCGTAGTTGTTACGAATACTATCCCTCAGGGTGGACATATGAAGGATTGTCCTAAGATTCAGGTAAGCAACTTTCTTATCTGCATCAGTGTTCCTAACATAGCTAACCATCTTTTCATTTGCAGTGTATCGACGTGTCCATGATGTTTGCTGAGGCTGTCCGCCGAACTCACAACGGCGAAAGTGTTTCCTATCTGTTTTCGAACGTTCCCTATTAAATAGAACACGTTCGTACCTGGACAACGCTAGGAGGGCAAAAGGGAATGGATTTAAGCCACGACTCCTCGTAGACGCCATTTTTCTAACATTTATTTTATCATCGTTTATATTTTGAGGAAGTACACATTTATATACAACAAAATATTAACATTTCTGGCTATGAAAGACTCGCAAACTTGAAAAACAATCGAAAGTGATTGGATTTATGCTTTTAATAGGGGGACCATTTCTTTTGAAAAGGTCCCCCTATTAAAAGAAAACTGACAATTCGTGATACATAAAAGCTATCACAGCGAACAAGACATGCAAGACTAAATAAAACGAGCAGCCCATTCGACGGAGATTTCCTTAGCTCCTTAGGCTATAACTGTAAAAGTTTCACCCAGGTAGAAAACTACAATAGATCAATGTTTTTTTTTATACCCTTCTTGGGCATTTGTTTTTGAGATCAATGTTTTAAATAGCCATTCCATGATAACCATGGGATCCCTTTCCATAAATATTGTTTACAGATCTTTAATGACAGAATGCTCTTGATGAACAAGATGGGGAAATGTTTCCCCCTCCCCGTTTTAGCACGTAGATTCAGTATATAGGATTGGTTTTAATTGGAGAAACAGATTGAGTTATGATATAGAGAAGCGAATGATACAATTATTGGAGAAACAGATTCAATGATAAAAAGATGCGAATTATACTTTAAAATCAAACTTTATGTAAGGTGGATACAACTACCTACGGCAAGTTCTAATGTCTACGCTATTTGATAAAAAAAAAACAGGAGAGAAATAAAAAAGATAGTATTACAATAGTAATAATACGTTTTTTCCTACTGTCCGAAGACCCTAGAACTCCAACATTGATTCCAATCGATTAAAGTACCCGTAATCTAAAGCCCTATAAGAGAGCAAAACGCGAAGACAAATAAAATAACTGGCAACATGATGATATTTGTTACACGCACTAGTAACACTAAAAATATTGTACTATTGTTGTTATTGGTAAGAAATGAGATTTACTGAATGTTAACGACGATTCTTAATTTATTTTGAAATACACTTAATTCTGTTTTTACGTTTTTAGCAATCAAATTTAATGTAATAAATTCTGGAACGCGCAAAAATTGGTCAACTTCAAATTGGTGTATTTCTGTTAAAAATGCATAAAAAACCTGAAATGCTGCATCTGGAAGTTGAGTGTATATATAATGGTTGCTATGCACGCTAACTTGAAAGTACCCATTAATGGTTAAAAAAGACCCATTTTGAAGAAAAGTGGCTTAACTCATTAAATGAGTAAATTTTTTACCCATTAATGAGTATCTGTTACCCATTAATGAGTAATTGTTAATCATTAATGGGTAACAGATACTCATTAATGGGTAAAATTGTTTAATCATTAATGAGTTAAGCCACTTTTCTTCAAAATGGGTCTTTTTTACTCATTAATGAGTACTTTCAAGTTAGCGTGTGAGTTTTCACCGTTTGCCAGCGCTGCCATTTATACAGATTTATCTGTATTATACAGATTTTTTAATCTTAATACAGACCCGATACAGAATACAGATTTATCACAGATTTTTAAATTACAATACAGATTTATACAGATTTTTATAAAATGCTTGAGAAAAAAAAATTCAAAATTTATAAAAACAAAATAACTTGCTCGATTTTATCAGCGTACCCCCTTCTCTCCAAAATTAATTGTTGTGCTAAAAACCATATTTTTTGCAGTGGGATCTGCTCGAGGCGTTGCTGTTTCTTTTACACGGACAGATTTTTTTGCATTGAACCAAAAAAAACTTTATTTGTATTTAAACAAACAATTCCGATTGAAATTATATTGCATTTTATTGTTTCGATAATACTTATTCAAATTAATTTAAAATAAGATTCTTTTTGTTTTAATAAGCCACTCTTCAACTGCAACTATTGTTAAAATAACAATATTCTTTTATTAAGCCAACAATAGTTAATTTTTAATTTGCATTTATTTGTTGTGTCCGTTCCCCAGGCCATGAATGCAAAAATAACTACAAACCATTCCCTCGTTCCCGGACAAAAATGTAAACAATAACACAAAACTGTCCTCGTTTGATTCAGTTTTTTTTTCCGCGTTCGACGTAAATATTGTTTTTAACATTGAATTTCGGGAAAAAAGTGCAAGATTTCCGAAAATCTTGAGACTTGAAGTAAGTAATTATGCTGCAGTTGTTAAATATAAACAGTTTTTCAGTTATTTTTTTCCTTGATTTTTTCCGTCGATCTTGTTTTCCGTACTGAGTACGCCATGAAGGCAGCTGCCTGGACCCTACCTATCGACCCATCAACTCATGAACCGGAGAGATTTTATGCCTCAGAAAGTTTTTTTTTTTAATTCAATTGCAATTCTGTTTATTACTAAAAGAAAACAAAACATTATTGAATCAATAAAAATATTTTTACTTCTACTGCGTATATTTTCAGGCTTAATAAAATAAATATGATTAAATCAACAAGAAATCTCTTTTAAAAACAAACATATTTTTTTTGACCCAGCTGCCAAATTGGACAGCTCACGTCAAAACCATGAAAGCTCTTGTAAATTAGAAAAGATTTTCTTTTTGATTTAACAATCCATGGGTTTTTAGAAATAAAGATACTGGATTGTTGAAATAATAATGGTTTCTTTTTGCAGCCAAAACAAAATGAAATTCTTATTAATTTTACGTCAAATATTATTACGTTTAAAATATTTTTTCTGCGTGTATGCTTCTCTCACTCCCTCCAACGGAAAACGCAGTCACGCCATTC
This sequence comes from Ochlerotatus camptorhynchus, assembly GCF_037179485.1. Taxonomy (NCBI): domain Eukaryota; kingdom Metazoa; phylum Arthropoda; class Insecta; order Diptera; family Culicidae; genus Ochlerotatus; species Ochlerotatus camptorhynchus. Next base: position 4,061,616 of record NW_027040524.1, read on the forward strand.
ACGGTAGTTTCGCATTGAAAATGTATTTCGTAAGAAATTGCGGATTTTATGATAGTCTCCATACTGCAAAAATGATTTTACCAGCACTGGTGGGGTGACATCTCTCGACTTTTCGGTGTAACTACCACACAAATGATGTAATTAATTGTATTCATCTATATTAAAAATATCAAATAGTAATGAGCTCGTGCACTTTTTTGCATTTAAAACTGCTTATCAGGAAGATAATGAATAGAAACTAAAATCTCCATACATTTTCAAACGGCTTCATATCACTCTTATAAATAAGTACGGACGATATCACAAATGGCGCAATTATATCCCGTATGGTTAGTACGATAGCCCGAATAGGTGGTTAAGCACTTTTTATTGTTATTTTGTATGCACTGTATTTGTAAAACAACAAAACATGATTAATTAAGAAAAAAAATCGTCAATACAGAAAATACAGATTTTTTAATAGAGTGGATACAGATTTTTTATAAAACCACCTGGCAGCTCTGCCGTTTGCTCTCCAGTTTTCAAAATGACGTCCAAGCAAGAGGGAGCAGCGTGTCAAAATTTTGCTCGCGCAGCAAGAGAATCCGACGTTCTCACACGCCAAGTTTGCAAAATTGCTGGATGTGGCCAAATCGGCCGTGACAAACGTTTTAAAAGTGTTCGGGGAGCGTCTGTCGACCGCCAGGAAGCCTGGAAGCGGCGGCAATCGTAATCCGGACGTGGCAGCGACGACGAAGAAGGTGGTGGTGAAATATAAGTGGAATCTTAACCTCTCCATCCGGGACGTCGCTGGCAAGCTCAATGTCTCCCATACTACTGTGCAGCGGGCCAAGAAACGAGCCGGGTTGTCGACGTTTAAGAAGGTGAAGGTGGCGAACCGAGATTACAAACAAAACACGTCGGCAAAGCAGCGGTCCAGAAAGCTGTATACAAATCTGCTCACAAAGTTCGACTGTGTCGTCATGGACGACGAAACTTATGTGAAGGCTGATTTCAAGTAGCTTGCAGGACAGAAGTTTTATACCACATCATGAAAAAGGAAGGTGGCTGAAATTTTCAAAACCATCAAACTATCGCAGTAGCGGAAAAAATATCTCGTCTGGTAGGCCATATGCACGTGTGGTCTAAATCGCGGCATTTTCATTACTACGGGAACTACCAATCAAGAGATCTACGTCCAGGAGTGCCTGGAAAAGCGGCTGCTACCATTCCTAAAGCAACATAATAGACCTGTGCTGTTCTGGCCGGACTTGGCGAGCTGCCACTATGGGAAAAAGGCAACCGAGTGGTACGATGTGAACAACGTGGTTGTGATACCCAAAGACCACAAACCTCCCAGCAGCCCAGAACTCCTATCGAACGGTATTGGGCCTTGGTCAAACGGAATTTCAAAAAAAAAACTAATAAATCCATGGAAAATGCGCACCAGTTTAAATCTAACTGGCGTTCGGCGGCGAATAAGGTCGATGAGACTTTGCAAAATTTAATGGAAGGGGTTAAGCGGAAGGCACGGCAGTTCGGATTTGGCAAACCCAAAGAATAAACGAACATTGTTTCCTTTAAATATATGTATTGAACTACCAAAACAAAAATAAGAAGATTTTTGTGATATGAATTTTGACTGAAAGAAACGATTTTTTTGTCGATAATTTTTTGCACGTTCCAGTCTTTATGTTTCAATAAAATCCAAGAATAAGATAGTGGCATTAAACATTTTGTACCCATTCTGCATGAGGGTAAAATCGAAAACATGAAAATCGCGTAACAGAATGAGTGTATTCGAATTCATCTCGGTATAATGTACCGGGGCATTGTTTTTTTTTTATTCTTCACGTGATTTTTAGCCATCAGGCTAGTTCATCAAGAACCAAGTCAGTGTCAACATTTCAAAGGGGCGTAATTGCTTTTGTAAACAATGGCTTTAGACGTCGATTTCTCGCAAATGAAAACCCACCCCTCCAAATTACAAATGCAAGCTGATACAGGAAACATTCCTCTGCGTGCTTGTGTCATTCATTTTCATGAGTGAGCTTTCATTCGCGAGAAATCGATGACTAAAGCCATTGTTTACAAATGCAATTACGCCCCTTTGAAATGTTGGGTCATTGTGCTAATCCCACACGTTTAATTTTGTTAAAATATTGTCGTATCATTTTTCGGATGATAGCAATACCTACTACAATCTAATGAGAATTCTCGACTACTTTTTGGAAGGGACGTATCAGCTTTTGTAAACAATGCATTTGATCGTCGATTTATCGTAACTGGTAGCTCGCCCACGCATGCTAACACTTCCATAATATAGAAAAACTTTTCCCCTACCTGATGGTGGTGTTAGTATGCGTGAGCGAGTTACTCAGTTATGCCAAACCGACCATCAAATGCATTTTATTGGAGAATATTGTTTATTTAGTTCATAATTGCATAACATATTCAAATCATCAAAAAATATCTATCTTCTAGACTCAAAATGAAACCTAGCTCGCCTACATCGATTCTACAAATAATATGAGCATGAGCATGATTGACAGCCCACGGTTGCTACTCTGTTATTGCCAGATCAGCTGTAACCACACAGAGAACGAATAGACGATGCTTGGGACTGATAATCATCCCAATGTGTAAAAACTGGTGATCTCAAACTAGGCAATATCAGCGCCGGCCGCGCCCGAACGCATGTCAAGAAAGGAATGGGTAGGACTTCCACGAGTTATCACTGGAATGTTGGGTAAGAGGGTAGGGTTTGCAGCAGGGATCGCTTTGGTTAACAATAAGCTGAATTGATGTCCTAACAATATGGAGGGGTTACTGTATAAATAAATAAAAAGGAATGATCTCACCCAAATAACCAAGTGCAGCTGCACCAACAGCAACAGACTCTCTTCGACGCATCGCAGGTATCTCCTTCCTCCTTACGTGATAATTATAATTGTAGACGGTCTGCTTGACATCAACACGAACTTGTCAGGGCTTTGGTAGAAGCTGCATGAAATATCAGCATGAGCAAGATCGACCTCCCGCGTCCGCTACTCCGTTACTGCCAGATAAGCTGTAATTAAACAGAGAACCAACAGACTTGGGACTATCATTCATCCTCAATGTGTTAAAACTGGTGATCTCATACTTTTAAAAGGCCATACCAGCGCCGGCCACGTCTGAATACAGGTCAATTGAGGAATGGGTAGAAATATGTTGACGTGAAAACTCGTGTTGTACGAAGCCAAGAAATCTTCTACTCTTCCACGAAAAATCACTGGGATGTTGGATATAAGCACAAACGAAGTTACAGACGACTAACTGGCGAAGAAATCAATTAAAATAACGTGGTTCGCTGTAATAGAATTTTCTTATAAGCTTGTGCCATCAGTCACCAGATGGGCTAGTATTTTTGTTTTGATTTGAACAAAGTTGATTTTGTGTTTAATGATCTTTGAAAGTGTGCAATAGTAGTAGTGTTGCCATGTGGTACACTGAAAAATTGCAATAGCAGGTTCGTCACCAAAGTTTTCGAGCCGCTCCGTCTGTCACGTCGTTTGTGATATAAGGGTTGGTTTCGTTTTGGTAGACGATACGCTGCATTGAGAGAATTTGTTCTTCTTCTCTAAATTTCTGGATTTGCCTCAACGAAAGCTGAAATAAAAATCATCATTATAATATAAATCCAAAGATCCATCGAAGAACTGAAAATACATTTTCATACAAACAACCGGGTCAACATAAGGTTAAAAAGTTTTTTAATTCTTGATTAAAGAGATTTTTAGCCGTAGGCTACCCAACAAACAATTTTAACTGCAGCTTAGCTTATACAGGCAAAAATTAGCTGCATAAGGCAAATTTTGGCTGTATAAGCTAATCTGCAGCTAAAATTGTTTGTTGGGTAGTTTATCTCTAAGGTGATAATATAAATACAAAATTCAATAATTTAAATGAATTATTATAATTTAATTCTAGAGATGTTTCATCTACGAAGAGCTAAAATCAAGCTTAATTAATTTAAATCCATACATCCAGCATGAATGAACACTGAAAAAAGTGTATTATTATTATGTTAATCTAATCATATATTCAAAGAGCTGAAAATAAAATTATATATTATTTAAAACAATGAGTGAAGGCTGAGAAAAACTACTCATTACGATCTTAAATATAATTATCAACAGCGAACCGGTCCTCCAATTTCAGATATTAACAATTTTCTACAATAGTGGAATGGATGATAGATCTACTCTGTAATGTAATGAGGCTTGGGTTTTAACCCATGATATTCTACTCATTAAGCAGAAACGGTTGCTCTATAGCCACCGTGCCCCTTATCAAATATCAAACATTACCACAATCTACGACCGACCTAACAAAAAGTTATTGAAATTAACTGACGTCTCTGAAAGCAGCCAACAATGTCTTCCAAACTAGCTCACGCATACACCCTTTCCGAACCTCATGGTTTAAACAATTCAACTATTGATTAATAACCGCGCTTTATACTCTCGGAACCCAACGATGGCGATTTATTATGTTGTGGGCGAGCATGGGATTAAACCCATGATATTCTGCTCATTAAGCAAAACCGGGATCTAGGCATCTCAAAACCACAACAATCCACGGCAAAACATGATTAAGTTTTCACTTGGTATGTTTTTTTTTTTTGAGTTTTGAGTAGAGTGAAAGAGATAGAACCAAATCATTTTAGTAAATTTGGTTAAAATACTAGTACAATCCAGTAGTAGTGTTGCCATGTGGTACACTGAAAAATTGCAATAGCAGGTTCGTCACCAAAGTTTTCGAGCCGCTCCGTCTGTCACTTAGTTTGTGCTATTACTTAACTTTTTTACTGCTATATCTTATGCTGGGCTTAGACAGGGCAAGTCAATTGATCAAGTCAGTTGAATTCAACTGACTTGAACGCGAATTGAACGTGTAAACCATGCCATTGAACTGATTTGATCAACTCACTTGAATTGAAAAAAGTTGAACCAGGCTCAACCTTTCAAGTCAATTGAATTCAATTGAGTTGATCATTTGACTTGCCCAGTCTAAACCTAGCTTTAGGGATAGAGTACACGGTAAGAAAAAAGTACCCAAAACTAAGTTCTTTTCACTCATCTCGGCATTATAGTGCAGGAACCCAAATGTAGGTAAAGCGAGTCAAAGTACACACTTAGATTTTTTTGCCGAGATTGGCACCACCGAGCAGGTTCAGCATTTATTTTTACTGAGATCTCAGTGTTAGCCGAGATCTCGGCAAATTCCCGTTTGGAATCTCGGCAAATTTTTCACTGAGATCCAGCAAAATAGATTGCCGAACTGCTCGGTGGTGCCCATCTCAGCCAAAAAATCTAAGTGTGTAGTTTTGATTTACTTGTGTTCAATTCGAATGAAATTTTCCACTAGCTTTCTACCCAAAAGTAAGTTATTTGTACCCAAAAGTAGGTAAATATGATTATACTCAACGTTGGGTTCTCACACTTTACTAACCCTGTTGGTTGGTTTTGCTCCTCCGTTTTTAACAACATTAGAAGGAGAAAAGGACACAAACTAGTCGAAAGTAGGTAAAAGTGAACTGGCCGTTTGGTACTTTTTTCCTACCGTGTACATAATGTATATGCTAATTGATTTCATGCATCTCCAGCATGCTGAAAATGTGCCTAAAAGTGAAAACAAACAAAACCACTCCTCAGGGAATAACTCCTAAATTGAATATCTGAAACCCTAAATAATTCGTGACTTAAAAACCGAATAGCGGACTTAAGGTTAATGGTTGAAAAGATAGGTATTTTTAAAATTTATAAGCTACAAACATTTATTTTTTTTCTATTAATAACGGTCAGCCTTAATCAAATCATTAAAAAGTTAATACTCGTATTCGCAAAACTCGTCGTCGTCGTCGTCACCGGCAGTAGCGCCTGCCACTTCATCATAGTCCTTTTCCAGAGCAGCCAGGTCCTCTCGAGCCTCGTTAAATTCTCCCTCTTCCATGCCCTCGCCGACGTACCAGTGGACGAATGCGCGCTTCCTGTACATTAGATCAAATTTTTGATTCAGTCGTGCCCATGCACTGGCAATTGCAGTCGAGTTGGACAGCAGACAAACAGCTCTTTTGGGTTTAGCTAGGCCTGCGCCGGGCAGTATATACGGAGTTTGCTGATTAACCCCGATTTTGAATCCGGTTGGGCACCAGTCGACAAAAGTTATGTGTCGTTTGTTCTTGATTGTATTGATAGCGTTGTTAACATCGTTTGGAACGACATCACCTCGGTAAAGTAGACAACATGCCATGTATTTGCCGGTTCTAGGGTCACATTTAACCATTGTGTTCTCTTGGCTGAAAGCAGCAGTGGTAATTTCGGACACCGATGACAGCTCGTGATTTGCCTTAGATGCTGAAAGTAGGGGGGCATATGACACCAACGGGAAGTGCACCCGTGGATAAGGAACCAGATTCGTTTGGAACTCGTTAATATCAACGTTCATTGTTCCCTTGAAGCGCAATGAGGCAGTCACGGAAGAAACAACTTGTGCTACCAATGCGTTCAAATTACCGTAATCAGGTCTACCGATCTGGAGATTATTCGAACATATGTCATATGCTGCCTCATTGTCCATCATGAAACAACAGTCTGAAGATTCCATAGTCGTATGAGCGGTCAAAACACTATTGTAAGGTTCCACGACAGCCGTTGAGATCCTTGGGGCAGGGTATACTGCAAATTCGAGCTTGGATTTCTTCCCAAAATCCATGGTAATCTGCTGCATCAGTAGAGAGGATAATCCAGATCCTGTCCCTCCACCAAACGATCGAAAAATCAAAAATCCTTGCAACCCATCGCATTGCTCCGAAAGCTTCTGTATCGAGTTCGAGGCATGTTCGATGATCTGACGACCGACGGTGTAGTGTCCTCTTGCGTAATTATTTGCAGCGTCTTCTTTACCGGCGATCATGTGGAATGGGTTATATAGATGTCGGTAGGGCCCTACTTTGATCTCGTCGATTACCGATTGCTCCAAATCCAGAAACAAATTACGCGGTACGACTCGTCCTGATTTTGCGTCATGAAAAAATGTGGTCATATTTTCGTCAACGTGACAGTCGGGGCCCAATTTTCCATCAGATAGAACGCCATGCTCACGCGCAAACAACGGCCAACAGGCATTTCCAATCTGACAACCGGCTTGACCGACATGAATCGAGATGACCTCTCGCTGTGACAAAAAAAAAAAACGATTTGGTAAATAAGGCTAGGGCATTTTCCAAATGTTTAGTAAATCTTACCATTTTCAGTTCAACTGAATTATGTACTTATTCTAACAAAAAGTGCACTTCAAAAGACAGGAACCACACACAATACTTCTTTTCAGAGGACAGAATGTACAACCTGCGACTTACAAAATTATCTCAGATATGATCGCTCTATGGATGTAACAATAGACAAATGACCATTATATTGTATCATTACCAACATTTACAGTTGAGCAATGAAAGTTTCGATAAGCTATCCAGTGTTATAGACATAATAGATAACGGCCATAACGCTTTCTACTTGACAAAATTAATAAATAATAGTTAGGGTTATTCATATTGTTTGTATCTTGTTTTGTCCTTTACTATTTACTATGAAGAATTTCTGCTGCGAAAACCGTAAACTCTAATACCCCGTTCACATTACAGCCTATATCACGTAATATAGGCTGTCTTGCAATGAGCACTTATACATAGGATTTCCAGTGAAAACTAGATGTATATGAGTGCTCGTTGCTAGACAGCGTATATCACGTGATATACGCTGTAATGTGAACGGGGTATAAGATGTCTAGTTTCTAATATTGCATCAAATATTGGATAATGCACCAACCGTCTAAAATCGGTAGGTGGCAAACATGATTATTATCTTCTTCTTTTCAAAATTAGGCATCACAAAGTACTTTGGATTTGCTGGACTCTTGAACGAGTTTGATCTAAACGATAACAAACGATTTAGATACTAATGTATATAAGCACCAAAAAATAGTGGCGCCGGTGGTATAGCGTAAGCGTGATTTCTTCTCACCCCAAAGGGCCTGGGTTCAATCCCAGTCGGCGCCGGATACTCTGTTTTATTTATCTTGAGGCTTTCGAATAGCTCGCGAGATATCGTTAGTGAGTTTCGTAGCGATATTTGTAAGGAAATATTTTTCAAGTTTTACGTCTATTTGTCTGTCGTTTTTGTATGACATTGCGGATATATGAAGATTACGGACAACATTAGTCTTATACACGAAACGAAAATCAATTATTTAATTCATGTGTTTCACTTATACATTTTTGCCAAAGCATCAGCCTTATACATTCCATAAGACAAACCACATAGGTCCTATTAGAATGCATAAAAGGTATGTGTGACCGCTTATACATTTCATTTGACACATGATCTTTATTAACTTTGTGCAATGCGTCTGCTTATTGGTTGACTTATACATTTTATGAATAATCAGCAATGGAAATTTGCCAAAAGGTATAAGGAGATTTCTATTCGTGTACCGAAGACATCATATCATTGATTTGTTGTCTTTACTTATACTCTCTTTGGCAAAGTTGTTTATCGTAAAATTTACTATCTTTAGGTTTTATTTAATTCATTATAGGTCTTATTTTGATAGCCATTATTAATTATTGAATGTCATAATGCACCTACAAAATCATTTTTGAGTATTAAAAAACTTCATGAAAAACTGGACCTGGCGAATCTCCAAAATTAACCGTGACCATTTTTTCTCATGTAGGCGTTCAACAAGGAGTGTGTAAAATACAAAATGGCTAGGATGCAGTAAATTTTTATATATTATTTAGGTATATTTATTCAGCAATTACGTTATACAGCAGTTATTCGATATATATGCTTATTTGTGACTCTGAAATTTTTGTTGGGAATTCAATTGCTTGAATAAAAAGTTCACCAAATTTTCCATATACACGGACAGAAAATTGTTTGCATTGAACCAAAAAAATCTTTAATTGTATTTAAGCAAACAATTCCAGTTGAAATTATATTGCTTTTTGTTGTTTCAATAATACTTATTCATATAAATTCAAAATAGGATTCTTTTTGTTTTAATCAGCCACTTTTCAAATGCAACTATTGTAAAAATAACAATATTCTATTATTAAGCCAACAATAGTTAATTTTAATTTAGCATTTATTTGCTGTGTCCATTCTCTGGGCCATGAAAGCAAAAATAACTACCAACCATTCCCTCGTTTTCACCCGGACAAAAATGTAAACAATAACAATACCTACGCGTTCCACGTAAGTATTGTTTTTAATTGTAAATTTCGGGAAATAAGTGCAAGATTTTCGAAAATCTTGAGACTTGAGTTAAGTAAGTATGCTGCAATTCGAGCTGCAGTTGATAAATATAATCAATATTTCTGTTTTTTTTCCTTTATTTTTTTCCATCGATCTTGTTTTCCGTACTGAGTACCAATGCTCCCGACGCCAGGAAGGCAGCTCCCACATCTGGACCCTACATATCGACCCATCAGCTCATGAACCGGGGGCTTTTATTTTATGCCTCAGAAATTCAATTACAATTTCTGCAATTTTGTTTCAAAATGAAAACGAAACATAAAAAAAATGCCATATTATTTTTACATCAATAAACACATTTTTATTTCTACTGCGTGAATTGTCAGACTTTATAAAATAAATATGATTGAATCAACAAGAAATCTCTTTTAAAAACAAACATATTTTTGTTGTTGACCCAGCTGCCATATTTGACAGCTTACGTCACAACCATCTAAGCTCTTGTAAATTCTAAAAGATTTTCTTTTTGATTTAACAATCCATGGGTTTTTAGAAACAAAAATACTGGATTGTTGAAACAATAATGATTTCTTTTTGCAGCCAAAACAAAATGAAATTCTTATTGATTTTACGTCAAATATTATTACTTTTAAAATATTTTTTTCTGCGTGTAGATTGTCATTTCCCTCAAGGGTTAAAATTATGATCAGAAGCTGATTTGAAAACGATTGTACTTTGTGAAATAAAACGGCCAATTTGAATAAGCACTATATTGTCTATTGCGTACTACCAACTATTTGAAAACAATCATTCGTCAAGTTTGTTGAGCGGAAACAATGGAAGACCTACACAAAAGAAAGTCCCAAAGTTCTTCGACTATGTGTGGCTGTGTGTGACTGTTTGTCAAACGTACCTTGAGGTTCGTTAACTTGCCGTTGCCCGCGTATCCTAAGCATAGTTTACAGTTTTAGAGCGTTCAAAGTTATTACACATTGTAAATCTTTTATACCTTGTCTCGTCTAGTGTCGTCTAGGTTGTTCATATTGAATAAATTGTTAACGTATTGGGCAAAATAACAAAACTTTGTTTACATCGTACTAATTGCTGACTTTAATCATGGTACGTATCACTTTCATTATGACTAAATTCATCCATGGCGGTATTGTTCGCTGACTGTTATTTAACGAGGTGTCAATCTAATCGTGATGGTGCCATAGGAACACGTTTGTTTGTGAGTTTTAATAATTTGCACTAAATGCACATATGTGCACAATCATTAATAGTAAGGGAACATGTATAAATGACGTAGCTTTTAAGGGACGAGGGGAGGAGGGGTTTTAAAAGTTTTGACCGACCATGTATTTGGTATAGCAAAATAAGCTACGAGGTAAAGGGGGATCTAAAATGGGTCAACCATATGCTACGTTATTTATGAATGATCTCTAATAGAAACGAAAGTGCCCATTTGTTTTACTACTCACAATTATTTTAGAAGTCTGCCAAAATTTCGATCAAACAATCAACTTTCTATGTTTATAATTTATTTGCTATTTGTGACCGTCAAACAATCTATGCAATGACATCCAGTTATTCTAATTTATAGGATATTGCATTCCAGGGAAGATTAAAAAATTTACCTCTTATTACTAAATGCTCAACTAACAATGTTCGCAATGTAAACGCTTTACTCATCATTTCATTTATACAGCATCAAGCTGTATTCAAATTTTATACGATATGAGGCAACCTTTACTCAACTATTGGGACGGTTGGGACAAGCTCTTATTGCATATCTATTTACGCTTCTATACAGCTGTTATTCTGCTGTTTAGTTGCTTATTCAATCTTTTCCCGATTATCCAATAACCAACACAGCTTTATCTTGAAGCCGGGTTAAATATCGTTTACTTTTTTTGATGGAGGAATTTATTGATGTTATATAGCTGCGAATTAAATTATTCGAAGTTAGTTATAAATAAAGCACACCACCAAATTATTTACCTTGTGCTGGAAACCCGGAATCGAACTGGAGACGACCGCATTGGCAAACCTTGACACTACCAACTTAGGTACGCCAACTCTGTGAACTGATGTAAAAAAATCTACATGCCCTTCTACAACAAGGTCGCTGAGTAGAGGCTTTATAATAGTGCACATGAATCACTTTTCTCGACTAGTTTATTCAGCTTTGTAAAGGAGCGGAGTAAAAGTTGTAAAACTGCACACATCTAAAAATAAACCTAGTAGACTGTGAAAATACTTCCAATGTAGCGCAGTAAGTACAGGTTGTTCATTAGTTGTGTAGAAGCCATCAACTTGACTTCTTGACTAGTATGTATATTAATAATCGAACGGACGTTCGGATGTAACTTTTAAAAAATAAACTGTTCTGGATGAAGGCCTGATTAAGAATGAATTTATTATTTCAATTTGGTTACATCGATTAGTCTATCTACCTCATGCACATAATGGGCTGCTTCTATGTGCGGATATCGGGTGTCAAGTTCCAGCGATGTCAGCGGTACGTGTGGTGCCAGTGGATCGCGTGGTCGTTGTCGTTGTTGTTGATGTTGCTATCTGTTGGTCTCAGAGCGCGGGCAAAGGAATGCTGATGTTGCTGGTTTCGGTAACTGTCGTTGGTGCTGCGAATTGTTTATCAGTTGTGGATGGCTGGATTATAGTCGCTATATTTATAGTCTGGCAGATAGAATTTCGATCTATCAAAAAGCGGAACCAATTCAATATATTGTAGACCAACAATTGAAAAGGTACTATCAACTTTTATAAACAAAACGTTGGTTATTCTTTCCTCGCCAATCGAACGCAAATTACCAGCATCATCGGATAGAGGAAACTTTCCCCAACCAAAAAAATATGTTAGTTTGCGTAGGCGAGCCTTGAGTCACGTGAAAAGGGTTTCCGAAGTTTTGATCGCAATAGTTGATGTGCTCTTTTCTGTTGTTGGTCGTGATTTGCTCGATTGGTTCCGGTATTTGACAGCTCAATTGGTCCCCGAAATTCTATCCGCCAGACTATGAATATAGCGACTATAGACTGGATCCATTGGGTAACTTATTCACTATATTAGCTTTATTTTGCAGCTACAAGTGGAATTTTTTTTTAACTTGTTCGTTTATTTACTAGGCTCAGTCGTGTGTGATACTTTGCGGAGACAAAAATCCGTAATGCTTGAATTAACATTTAAACAGCAGTAGTTCTAGGTTAGTATTGGGTACCAATTACTCGTGGCGGGCTCGAGGTTAATGGGTAACAATTTCGATTGGAAGGAGCTAGGTAGGAAACTGGTTTCTGAAGCCTCCTTCAGAACTCTCGGATGGTTGACCAAATCCTGGCTGGGCAGGGGCAAGTAGCACAGAAACAGAAGGATAATAAGACTGGGACACAATGGCTGGAAATTGTTTGGAAAGGAGGGGATGGTCACATCAAACTCTAACATCAGACAAACAAAGGAATTCGTAGATCGCCAGCATGCAGGGAAGATCACGGGTTCCCAATACATCTCTTACTTCACGGAAGGGTTGTCTACCTCGGGCCACAAGGGTATCCAACAGTCGTGCTCTGGAGGCGTCATTACCCGGGCAATATGAAACTGCGTGATCGATGTCATCATAACCGGTTCTGCACCTACATATATTGCTGTCAACGAGGTTTATTCTGTAGAGATGTGCGTCTAGCGAATAGTGGTTGGACATAAGTTTTGCTTGACATCACGCGAATGAATCCCCGACTTACGCCCAGACCTTTGAACCACGCTCTCGAAGCAACATTTGGAATAATGGAATGTAACCACCGCCCAAGAGAATTACTTGTTCAATCGTTTTGCCAACTTAAAAGAGAACTCTGACGTACTAATGGGAAAAATTCATCATGTGAAATTCTTTTATCATAAATCTCGCCTTGTTGTGCGCCTACCTTTGCGAGAGAGTCTGCCTTCTCATTGCCTGGGATTGAGCAGTGTGAGGGGACCCATACAAAGGTAATCCTATATGATCTTTCGACCAGCAAACTCATCTGCTCCCTTACCTTTGAAAGGAAATAAGATGAATGCCTACCTTGTTTCATCGACCGAATAACCTCAATCGAACTGAGACTATCCGAGAAGATGAAGTAATGGTCTATGGGCATGTCGGAAATCATCCCCAATGCGAAGTTGATTGCTGCTAGCTCAGCAAAATAAACGGAACAAGGTTCCTGAAGTTTCCGAAAGGTGGTTGAGTATTCTTTAAAGACGTCGAAGCCAGTGGATCCATCAATGCGTGATCCATCAGTGCAAAATCTTCTATTGCAATTGACTTGTTGATACTTTTCAGCAAAAATACGGGGAATTGAGATAGATCGAAGTTGATCTGGAACTCCTTGAATAGCCTGTTTCATGGAGAGATCATAGTCAATGGGAGAACTGTAGTTAGTAAAGCATACACGAGGGGGGTTATAGCACCGACAAACCGACATGAATTACCATAGCAAAAACAATAAAACGTCTGACCAAAGCACACTTCTGACATCTGGCTCCGTGTTCGCGGGAAATATTTAGCTAAGCCATGAACCCGGATGCAAAAGTTATGAATTGGTTCGTGTCTGATCGATTCTGGACAAATTATTTTTATCTAGATCAAAAAATCCTATAGTTTTGACAGTTCGGATCACTGCACATTTAAATCGGCCGTTTACGTTTTTCGGACCTAAGTCAGAATTAAGTGTCATGTCGGTTTGTCGGTGGTTATAGCACGGAAGGCTATATCCGATGACATATAATTAAGATAGATTCGCACGTATCTAGACTGGATGCTCAATTCGAGCATTTCTTCGAAGTTTTCAATCGCAAGGTTGTTACTGACACTACATTTAATCAATATTCTTAATGAGAGCTGCCAGAAACGGTTCTGCAAGTGGAAAGTTGATTAATATGTGCATAGAAGTGACATTAGCGTTTATTGGCTGCTGTTATTCAGTGCGACTGACAAATTGAATAACGGTTGTAAAAAAGTTTAATAAACGCTCTTTAAAGTTATTTTGCTAGCTTCTGCTTTCAGCCGTATCTGCAGCTTTTTCAGCTACTTTACATCAACATGCTGGAAAAGTTGGCTTATAAAGCTGAAAATGTTAGGACACTCAACCAATTTAATATCTAGAAAGGGGAAGTTTGACAGTAATTTTATGTAATGTTGATTATATTGAATAACCCTAATAAACGGGAACCATACACGGACGATATCCCGAATGGTAAAATCATTCAACAATTGATCTGGATTATACCCCCAACACTTGTTAAGCACTTGTTATGGTACTTTTCTGTTGGGGTAGTCAGTAAAGGTACATTCCGGCAGTCAATACTGGGTTAGCAATAAATCAATTAACAACAGTGGAAGTGCTCAAAGGACACTAAAAAGTTGAGGACAGGCGCATAGTTCAAGTTGTGTTTGTGGTGCATTAGCCAAAGAAGATTTGGTTGCGTTTGGCGAGTAAATTTCTAAGCTTTAGCCTTATTTGACCTATCTTATTTACTTTTCCCATTCCTAACCAATGTTCACTCTATATAATTGTTGATGTAATTTCTCATGATGTCATCTTAAAAATACTTTGTAACTGAAGAAATTGGGTTTTTTAAACTAGGGTACGCGTACCAGTCATGGCTAAACGTTTATATTGTGGTGTGTTCCAATTATGGGAAAACATTCTAGTAAAGAAAAAACTAAAGGGTTGTGTCCTAGACACGACCGCAGTATGGCGTAGAACCACACAAAATTAATGTTTTTCATGCATTTTTGACTATTATACTTTATCTTAAAATTTTCAAGTATTTCAATGTTCCGGTTATGGTTCACTCAAAACAATTTACACATTTTTCTTGACAAATCTCCTTGTGAAATTCCACATGATTTTCATTTGACCACACATAAACAGAATCCACTCAGAAGTACACATGAAATTTATGCGCAAATAAATAGTATGTGTGGTCACGCATGGTTTTTATATGTACATATATTAAGTATGTGGCCGACACATAGATATTGATTTGTTGATCACGTTGCAACAATTCATGTGTGGAACACATAAAAACTCCAGAACAAGATCCTTAGGATGATCCTAAACAGTCCTCCACGGACCCGAAATTCTGAGGTTCACCGCCTGGCTGACCTTCAGCCTCTCTAAGAGCGACGAACGGTCTCCTTATCATTTGTTCAGAGACACCTGTCTGAGATCAGATCTTCAGATCATACGTGATCTGGCACGTTAGTTAAGTTAGACTCGTAGTTAGGTAGGTTATCAAATTTTTCAATTAAAACAAAACACACCCCAAGGGGTATTCTGTTAACTAGAGGGGGTTTTACATGCACGTTTTTTCAAGTCTCATTCCTCATTGTGGCGGACACGCCGTGATCCACCTTTAGCCGCTGACTTAGTCCTGCTTGCTGTAGGACCTAGTGCCACACCGTCCGAAGCGGTAATGAGCAGAGGCAGTAGTAGTAAAATTTTATGTTTATTTTCTGGGTTTTTATGTTTCAACATTTGATTTAACATTTCAATTGGTTAGCCTTTGGCTCTTCATCTTTGTTCTAGGTAATTGGTTATTCTAATGTGATGATTGCGTTTAGCGCTAATTTACATGATACCCTTTGTGAGATTGTTTTGGTTTGAATTTAAAAATTTGATATCCTACCTACTTGAGCACATAACTACTTAAACTAGGTTGCCAAATCACGAATGATCTGGTGGTTTGATCGCAGACAGGCGACTCTGAACCTTTCCAGCGTGGAAGTCTTTCGCTCCTCGAGTGTTTGAAGACCGGCCAGGTGGTGAATCTCAGAATTACGAGTTCGCGGTGGACTGTTAAGGATCATTCTGAGGATCTTGTTTTGGATCTTCTGAAGCTTTAAGTGGTGGCACTTAGCACAACTCTCCCAGATTTGCATACCATACTCAATAGCCGGCAGAATGATTTGCTTGTGGACAGCAAGCTTGTTTTTGAGGGACAAGGTGGACTTCCTGGGTAGAGCGACCTGATCAAGATATTACACTTGGTGGATTCTTGTCCACATGGGATCGGAATAGCAATTTGCTATCGAGGGTGAGACCAAGGTAGACTACTTCACTCGACCATTCAATGGGAGTGCTATCAAGATGGATCTTGACGTTAGCAGGCGGAACAAGCCGAGGTGAATTCGAGTGTGGAAACAGAATGGTTTGTGTTTTAGCTGCATTGATATGAGCAGAGGCAGGAGAGCAGCGCTGATTTATATCTTTTCAGGTTCAAGCAGAATGATGTGCAACCAAGTGGTATTCGTTTATGATGACTGGGTTGGGAAAAAGGTGTATTTCATGAAAACAGTGATAAAATTATCATTTGTACATTTTCAAAAGTTTAAGTACAGAAAAATTTGAAAAATATTTATTTCAGCAGGTTCGTAATGTAATATCCTATCGATTGGCATATTTGGATTTTAATTTCATCTATAAATGACAAAGTTACAAGCGTTCAAAACCTAACACTCCTTCACCACACATATTTTTTGATTTGCACCCCAGTATAGTCGACAAAGACGTAGTTCTACGTCAAAAATTGGCTTATGGAATTCCTTTAGACAATAATTGGAACACACCATAATAGGAAACAATAGCCATTACTGGTACATCTACGCTAGAATAAGCATGCTTATTTTTGACCTAGCACTAGTTTTCAACCCTTCTATGCAAATTTTAAAATCTAAACTTCGTGGTTAACACATAATACGAGTTTTTCGATGTCAAAACGTCAGATGCATTAAAAATAGGTGAATTGTGCATTGATTTAATGAAAAAGGTTTATTATAGTCACTATTTTTGGCAAAAATATCGAAACAAAATAATTAACCCAGCCAGTTTTTTTTTTAAGAATGGGGTTTTTGATCTGCTAAGCACAGCTCGCGCTTTACCTCCCTTCGAACGGATTTCATAAAAAAATTGAATGTTCCCACTAAAGATGACTTTTGAATTTATTTCCTTTTCCATATGCAGCCATTCCATAGCAATAATCCAACAATAAAGTGGTTCTCAGAATTTCGTAAAAATAAAATCGTTTTCTTATTGCAAATTATTAGACCCGGTTTTTTTTTTATTTTGTCATTAGGGTGATCATTTCCAAGTTAGAAATTGATTACTTCAAAAAAATATAACGCAAAAACGAAAAAAAAAACACATCGTTGATGTTTGGAAATGTTGTGTAAAAAAGCCTAAATTTTCAAGGAAACATATAAAAACATATTGCGCCCTCTGTCTACAAACCATGAAAACTATAAAAAAAAATTAACTTTTGAGAGTTCATAACGTGCATATCGCCGTTATAACTGAAACGTTCCTTAACCTGACCATAAGTTTGTCTGTGCCATAAGGTTAAACGGGACGCAAATTATTTTATTTGTCGAAATGATCGTCATTGTTCATAGACGAATAAAACATCGAATTCTTTCGTTGTATAAACCAAGGTTTTTGAAACTTTGGGAGTTTCTGTCGAAACACAATTTGGATATCTTACGCCCTCCCCATGGACATGGAGGTTGACGGTACTGAAGCAAAGGGTTATGTTTAATTTCTTTATATTTGCAACGATGATGATTTCCTATAGTGACACACATCACCTTCTTAGAGCAACCGTACTAATGAGTAAATAAGGCACATTTTCCAACCTCTACCATAACGCTACTTGCGTACCGGGGGTTGCTATTCAGGTGGGGGAAATAGCAATCCGCACCTTGGGAAGTAGTAAGTTCATAAATTTAGCAACCCGGTAGCAACCCGGTAGCAACGCATCAGACGGTTGCTATTTTGAATGAACGTCAAAAGTTTGTTTTGCCGGTGTGGAAAACGGTAACTTAAATTATGACTCTGATAGCAACGACCGGTGTGGAGAGGAGTGATTAAGTAATTTTGGAAACTCTGTGCGTAAGTAAAATAGTGCCGCAAATGGCAACGACTGGTACGGTTGCTCTTAATGCTTCAGTATACCTCAAACGATTAATTCTTGGTTGTTAATAGAACTTCCTTGATGCAATCGGCTGCTTCATGCAGACTGAGCAATTCTGATTATAGTATCAGATTTGTTCTGTATACAGAGGAACTGGGAGGGCTTATTAAAAACTTCTCACCAATAAAGTAATGATCTTCTTGTAAATTGCTTCCACTCACTTGCTATAGATGAGTGATTTTCTGAGCTTTGAATTCGTTAGATGTTGTAATGGAGATTTGTGCTGTTGGATGCGGGAGGATATTGGAGGGCGGGTGTTTGACGCATAGAGCCTGTCAATTTCGCTTTCAGAGTGTCGCAGTCAGCGGTTTTATGATTCGTGAGCGCTCGCGATTCGTAGAATCGTTGATTGTGACTGCAACGGGTTTTGTGTGTCGGACGCTTGCTTTTTGGCCTCTTCTTGTGTCTAACATGTGCAGAGTATCATTATAACGTCTAATGGTTTTGAGATTCCTGGTGGCGTGAAATATATTTGTGAGAATATCTTTTTGAGATTTTAGCAGTCACGTTTTGTTTGTAGTTTATATTTTATTTATTTCATGTAATTATCGTAAATAATAGTTATTGAAAGCGCTGTGGATTATAAGATGCTCGATGACCCTCGATGGATCGATTTTGCTTACTGAGCAGAAAATCATGGATTTAACCCCAAGCTCTTCCACAGCACAATAAATCGCCACCATCATTTGTATATTTGATATTGAACATTAACCTCGGAAACTATTTGCATATCAAGCGAAAACGTAGTCCTGTATTGTCGCGAAGCGTTATGGTTCTGAGATGCTCGATGACCCTGGGGTTACCCGTCTTAGGTCTAAATTTTTCATTATTGGTGATTTTAATGCAAAACACTGCTCTTGGAATAATGCTCAAAGCAATTGGGTTCTTTAATTTTGAAAAATGTATCGATTGTTGTACATCATCTGAAAGAGCTTCGTTTTCTGAGCACAGCGATATTTTGACGTAGGACTACGTCTTTGATTTCTATATGGGGGTACACTTTGTGAAAACCGAAAATGGAACATGTAACAAATTAAGAAAGATTTTGAACGTTAATAACTCAGCTGCCCCTTGTTCAATTTCAATAATTTTAACACCAATCGATCAGAAATATGGCTACGCATCGATAACAATGCTTCCGAATGTTAATTTTCAACAAGAAACTATTGAAAAACTGGAAAATGATCAGCATTGTCCAAAAGCGTCGAATTAACTAACAAATCCACCAACTACCTACATGCATATGCTGCTTCCCCAGCACAGTCGTCAGAGAGTAGTAAGTAGACAAAACAAGTCGAAGTGGCATTCGCCTCCGATCCTCGGGCGCTTGCGAATAGGGAGGATGGAATTGCGTAATATTTCGCACGCTCATCGCCATACTCAGAACCAAACGCAAATTCTTCGAGATAACTACCATACATTGTCTGGCTCGCCGTGGCGGTGTCTGACGTATCTCCGGTCTGATTTACGGTGTTCCTGAAAAATGAGATCCGTGATGCTGTCACCTACACTAAACAAGCCAAGCGTAAGCGGCCATGGATGTCATCTACGTTTTGAAGTGACAGATACGCACTCTGTTTGGTTTCGGAGGTTAAATCATCACCAACTTTGGCAACAAAACGGCTCTTTTCAGGGCCACCAAGCTTATTACAGTAGGAGTAGGAATAGAATTCATCTGCCTGTTTGTCCATATTCAGAACCAACGATCACACAAAATGCTCATGTAATCAAACTGGAAGCAGGGGTACAAATTATTTTGATCGACTTGATCAGCTTTGAACCGCCACGGCCGGATATTTTCGATGGAAGAAGCAACAATCTAGCATCTAATTCGACGAAGACGGCAGGAAACATTTGTGAAGTCGAGTTATTTACGTAAGAGAGTGTCGATGAAGAGAATCGATCAATGTAGATATGACCTATTGAAAAGAGACGCGAGATTTGTTTTCCGTACTGAGCTCCAATGCTATCGACGCCAGGGAGGCAGCTCCCACACCTGGACCCTACCAATCGACCCATCAACTCAACCGGGGACCAACGGCTTTACTTCCCGAAGGAAGGCGTGATCAGAGATGTTATGTATTAGAACATGCCGGTGGCGCCGACTGAGATTGGACCCAGGTCTGCTGGGGTGAGAGGTAATCACGCTAACCACCGGCGCCGATATCTTTCAAGGTAAAGGTAAACTCAAATTTGGGTCGTTCTCATTCGCCGTGTACGCAAA
This sequence comes from Ochlerotatus camptorhynchus, assembly GCF_037179485.1. Taxonomy (NCBI): domain Eukaryota; kingdom Metazoa; phylum Arthropoda; class Insecta; order Diptera; family Culicidae; genus Ochlerotatus; species Ochlerotatus camptorhynchus. The sequence continues at coordinate 4,082,143 of NW_027040524.1, forward strand.
AGGAAAATAGCCAGTGTCGCTACTTGATAGCAAACTACTCATAATGGGAGGAGTCTTTGTAGCTTTTATACCACTTGGTTGCACATCATTCTGCTTTAACCTGAAAAGATATAAAAGAGCGCTGCTGTATGGCATTAGCTCATTTTTGCTTAGGACGGCGAGGTGAACAGCAATAGCAAAGCAATAGCAGCAGTAGGAAGGCGGTGGCTAGTCCACTCCTCCACACCTAACAAGCAACAATTGCCTGGTCGTGGCAAAGGAGAAAAAGGTCTGGTAAAGGAGGCGCCAAGCGTCATCGCAAAGATCTTCGAGATAACCGCCATCGGTCGTCTGGCTCGCCGTGGTGGTGTCAAACGTATCTCCGGTCTGATCTACGAGGTGTGCTGAAGGTGTTCCTGGAAAATAAGGTCCGTGATGCTGTCACCTACACTAAACACGCCAAGTGTAAGTGGCCATGGATGTCCTCTTCAATAAAACGGCCCTTTTCAGGACCATCAAGCTTACATCAGTAAAGAGTTGGAATAGAATTTATCTGTGCTTGTTTGTCCATATTCAGAACCACAATCCCCCAACGACCACACAAAATGCTCTCCAGAGTTGTAATCTTGTAACCAAACTTGGAAGCAGGGGTACAAGTGATTTTGATTGATTCTCTTAATCAACTTTCTCTTTGAAAAAAATTACTACGAATTCGGTACGCCTACAATTCAAAAACGGAAAGAGTTGAGATAACAGATAATTGATCAATTAAAAGAACTAAATGCTCTTCACATTTATTCCGTCCACTAGCGGTCCTACGTCAAGCTTCCGTTCGTGCCCCTAGGCACAGACCCTTCTACTTTTTTTCGAACCCACATACTTTCATCTTGCTCTTGCGAGAGAAAAATAAGCATCGGGAATGGTGAGTCCGTTCCAGTTGAAGATTGTTCTTATACATATCTCGATTGCATTTTCGAGGGGACGTCCGGAGAGCTTTGAGATTTAGGCGTTGTTGCTTTTGCGGGCAGACGAGTTGGTCGCTGGTAAGGGCCAGTAAGTGCTGCCAACAGATGAATCAAGAGGTATTCGAAACAAAATTGGTAAGAAATGTCCATTCAAATCAATTTAATACAGTTGATTAAATTTCAAAACTATATACGTGCCAGATTTGGAAATAATATTTTTTGAATCTGGAAGTGTGTTTATGATTTTTTTTTTCCTTTGGTTTGTTTTTTCCATCGATCTTGTTTTCCGTGCTGAGCACCAATGCTACCGACGTGCCAGGAAGGCAGCTCCCACACCTGGACCCTACCTATCGACCCATCAACTCATGAACCGGGGACCAACGGCTTTACTTCCCATCCGAAGGAAGGCGTGATCAGAGATGTTATGCCTCAGAACATCCCGGCGGCGCCGACTGGGATTGAACCCAGGCCTGCTGGGGTGAGAAGTAATGTGTGTTTATGATACCATTATCCATTTGATAAAGGAAGAGTTAACATGCGGGGCTTATTGTAAGTAAAAGTGACCTCGGAGTGGTCGTGAATTACCAGGCATTCTGAAATGGGTCACTGGAGCTGCAATAGAGCTAACACCTTCTAACTCCCGGACTAAACCTGCTTTAATTTAAGGGTAATAAAAAGCAGTTTTCTTCCATAATAACACTGCCGGACAGTGGGGGTTAGATTGTACACACACACACACACACACACACACACACACACACACACACACACACACACACACACACACACACACACACACACACACACATACTTTCATCTTGCTTTTTAAATCAAGATTGAAAACAAAATAATAACTTCACTGTTTGACACTAAACTAACAAGCTGACAGCTCGTTCCCATATAAAGTGACACACAGGGGCGCTAATAAGGTGATTTTTGCAAATGTAATCGTACTTATTTTAAATAGTTCCAGTGTACCAAAATTGATGAAATTTTGGGTTTAGGTTCCACTTTTAATGCAGATTACGAATATGCATTTACCTCAATACCCTTAAAGAACCCAATTGACTCTACACATCGACTCAATTGAACCTTGGAATTGAAATCAGTAGAACGAAGCAGGCAAGATTTTTTTTTTAATTCTTTATTGTAGAGATTTTTAGCCTATTGGCTAGCGCTCAACTTCCGTGCCGAATAGATGCTTATACCACTATCGTCTGCGGAAGCCTTTTGCCGGCTATTTTTGATCAATTTACTGTGTAAAGTGCGTATCCGTGATTGAGTGATCGCCGTGAGTTTCACCGCGTTTTTTTATGATACTGCGTAGCAATGTCCGCGAAAACACATTTCGCATTGACTATGCGAATGTGCCGAAGAAGCCATCGTCCGAGGAGGTCCACCAGTTCGTTGGTGTGACGCTGGGTATGAAGCGTGAAGATGTCTTGTGGATTCAATACAGCCGCAACACTGGAGTTGCCTTTGTCAAAGCCGCTTGTCTCGAAGTGGCGCAAAAAGTCGTCGAGGGAAACGAAAATATACACGAGCTGACAGTCGACGGGAAGCCGTACAAACTACGTTTGGTGATGGAAGATGGTGCTGTGGTAGTGAGGCTCTTTAATCTGTCCGAAGACGTCACGAACGAGAGAATTGCTAAGTTTCTCAGCGCGCACGGAGAGATACGCTCGATCCGAGAGGAGGTTTCAGACGAGAACCACTTCTTTCCAGGTCTACCGACCGGCGTCCGTATAGTAAGGATGACTATTACTAAAGGTATTACATCCTACGTCACCATCGACGGGGAAACGACGCTCGTGTCGTACAACGGCCAGCAGCAAACCTGTCGATACTGTGGCGAGTATATTCATAATGGCATCTCGTGTGTGCAGAATAAAAAGCTGCTGGTCCAAAAACTGGCGACACACAGCTCTTCGTACGCTGACGTCACAAAAAACCCGAACCCGCCACGTTCGAATGGCACGCGTCCGAACCCCTCGCGACCGATTCCAGTCGGCCCCAAGGCACCGGCCCAAAAATCATCTGTACCGAAGCTACGTCCGTCTTTTACCATCACACCGAAACCGGGAGCAACCGACCAAAAACAACCACAAGCCAAGGAATCAACGTCAACAGAGAAGGAATCGCGTTCAAGCAGCGCGATGCCCCCTTCCGCTGATAGTGTAGAGCCTATCGAGATCGATTTCGATGAGTTCCTAAAACCAGCAGAAGTGCAGCATGGAGATAACGACAGCAATACATGGACAAGAGTCACGCGCAAATCAGCTTCGCAACAAAAAATTGACGGTAATGAGACAGATTCGTCAACATCCAGCAGGCGGTCACAAAGACCGATTGGCAAAAAAATGCGTTGTGATAATGACAACGTTTCACACGACAAAGACTCCAACCACTAAACCGTCCTCTTCACCAGCTATAATATTGCGACCATCAACGTAAACAACATTACGAACACAACGAAACTTAACGCACTTCGAACACTTGTTCGAACGATGGAGCTCGACGTCGTTTTTCTTCAAGAGGTGGAAAACGAGCAGCTTACTCTCCCTGGCTTCAACGTCATTGCCAACGTTGACCATGCAAGAAGAGGAACTGCCATCGCATTACGAGACCATATACATTTCTCGCATGTGGAGAGAAGTCTAGATGGTCGCCTGGTCGCTTTGCGTGTTCTCGATACCACACTTTGTTGCATTTACGCTCCATCTGGAACAGTATACCGCGCCCAGAGAGAGCGTTTTTTTAACAACACAATCGCCTACTACCTCCGACACCCCACCGAGCACGTAATTCTCGCAGGCGATTTTAATTGTGTGCTGCGACAATGCGATGCAACGGGGTACAATACGAGTCCGTCTCTCCAGGCCACCATACAGCAGTTGCAGCTGCATGACGTGTGGATAATGCTACGCCCCAGAGATTCTGGCCATACATACATTTCGGCCAATTCTTCTTCAAGACTAGATCGTATCTATGTCAGCAGAGGATTGCGTGATCAGCTGCGAACCGTGCATACAAACGTATGTTCATTCACCGATCACATGGCTGTGACTTTGCGAGTGTGTTTACCTCACCTAGGTCAAGCACAAGGAAGCGGTTTTTGGTCACTTCGTCCCCATCTCCTCACCAACGAAAACATAGTGGAGTTCCAGACAAGTTGGCAATTTTGGACACGCCAAAAACGCAACTACCGAAGCTGGATGGACTGGTGGCTGGCGTACGGTAAGCCAGCTGCGACGGGCCTACGACGGCTACTATCAAAATCCGGACATGCTAGCAACTATCAACCGCCTCAAGGGAGAGATGCTCGCTCTGCAGAGACGTTTCACACAAGCCTTTGTTCGTATACACGAGCAATTAGTAGCAGGAGAGCCGATATCCGTGTTCCAGCTCGGCGAAAGGAGAAGAAAAAAGACAACGATAACTCGTTTGGACGGCGATCGAGGTGAGATCATGGACGACACGCAAACCATTCAAGACCACGTACATCAATATTTCTCTGAGTTGTATTCGGAGCCTACGCAAGAAGTAGTACAGACCGAAGACTTTCAGTGCAACCAGATCGTCCCAGAAAACGATGCATCAAACGCGGCATGTATGGACGCAATAACTACGGTGGATATATGGGCGGCGATCAAAACGAGTGCTTCCAGAAAATCACCAGGGCCTGACGGAATTCCAAAAGAATTTTATCTCCGAACATTCGACGTCATCCATCGAGAACTCAACCTACTGCTAAACGAGGCACTAGCATCCAACTTCCCGTCGGAGTTTGTGGACGGTGTTATCGTATTGGTGAAGAAGAAAGGAACTGGTAACACTGTTGGCTCGTACAGACCTATCTCTCTTCTAAATTTTGACTACAAGCTGTTCTCCCGCATACTGAAGGCACGACTGGAAACAGTTATGACAACACATCACATACTCGGTAACACTCAGAAGTGTTCTAACGCACAAAATAACATCTTCCAAGCCACACTATCACTGAAGGATAAGATCGCTCAACTGACGTCGCATAAACAGGTTGGAAAGCTAGTCTCTTTCGATTTGGACCATGCCTTCGATCGAGTAAGGCACTCATTTCTCTTTGAGAATATGCGCAACCTCGGCATAAACAGTCAACTCGTGAATTTGCTGTCCCGGATTGCAACTCTTTTCTCTTCCCGCCTGTTGATAAATGGGAACCTTACGGCATCGTTTCCCATCCAGCGGTCGGTGAGACAAGGAGACCCAATATCGATGCATTTGTTTGTGTTGTATTTACATCCACTGGTAGATTCCCTCGAGCGAGTGTGTGGTTCCGACTTGATCGTGGCATATGCAGATGATATTAGCGTCATCACTACATCGGCAAGCAAGATCGAAACAATGCGAGACCTATTCCATCGCTTCGGGCGTGTGTCTGGAGCCGTACTTAACCTACACAAAACAACGTCCATGGATGTCGGTTTCGTTAATGGAAACCCGATTCAAGCGAATTGGATGAGGACCGAAAATCAGATAAAAATTCTGGGTGTGATTTTTGCCAATTCTATACGGCACATGATCACACTTAACTGGGATATGCTGATAGGCAAAATGTCGCAACAGGTGTGGCTGCATTCGTTGCGTACACTTACTCTTCACCAAAAGGTGATCCTTCTCAACACCTTCATCACGGCCAAGGTTTGGTATCTTTCGTCCGTATTGCCACTATACTGTGTCCATACGGCCAAAATAACAGCTACCATGGGGACATTTTTGTGGAGAAGGCATCCAGCGCGTGTGCCAATGCACAGTGGTCCAGAATGCAGATTTAGGTGGAATGATATGTTTTGAGCCTGAAACTGAAACTTTAGACTAAAAGTCTCTTGTACAAAGTTATTTCTTGTAGTTAGGCCCTCATTTTTATGACAATGAATTCTAGGGTGATTCCTATTATCATTAAAATCAAAAATCTAACTTTTTTGTTTGAATAAATTAAGGTATACATTCTTTGACAAAGTTATAGCTGAGCAAATTTCAAGCAACTTTGTTGAAAATAACTTTTTTGTATATCTTAAATTGGCCGATTTAGAGCTATTTTCTTGAATTGAGTTAGGGTGGCTCTTGAAAAAACAGTTTTTTTGTTCTAGTTTTCTTATTTCAAATTTCTCAGCAAAGGTGTCTTGAGATAACTTTTAGATCTTAAGAAGGCGCAAGTTTTTGCTGCACAAAGCTTGTCAATATCTTTCGCCGATCAAGAGTTATTGACGTTTTTATACTAAAAATATGCACTTTTCAAATGTTAATATCTCTGGTTGGGGCAAACAAAAAAAAAGTTTTTTTTACGGCATTTGAAAGGGCGTAAGTTATTCTCAATAATATGACAAAATTGAAGGTATGTTATTTCTGAAACTCGTATAAAATCAATTTGAATTTAGTCATATTTTTTACTATATTTGGGTATATCTTTTTTATTAGAAGAGATACAGGCAACAAATTCCAGTATAAAACATTTGTCTAAAAGAGTTTTAAAATTCTCTAGAAGATAACTTTCATGAGAAATTTCAAATAAAAAAGTTATTGCCAAAAAATGGATTTCATAGGACCACTCTAATGACAAATTTATATAAAATGTGCTAGTACATTTGTTTCAATATTTGGACATTTAGTGTCTTCGAAGAAGTTTTTGTTCTTAAAAATTCCCTTCTTTTGGTGTTTGCAAACGTCAGGGTGGTCCTCAAATTAGGGAATTTTTTAAACTAACTTTTTTGTTTAGCAAATTAAAAACATGTATTGTTTGAAAAAGTTTGAAAATTGCAAGCAACTTTGTCCAAGAAATTTTTTTTCTATCTCTTATCGTTCTCATTTTAGAGTATTTTTTCGGAGTTGACTTAGGGTGTTCCTGGAAAAAATAGTTTTTTAGTAATAACTTTTTTATTTAAAATTTCTCATGAAAGTTATCTTCTAGAGAATTTTAAAACTCTTTTAGACGAATGTTTTATACCTGAATTAGTTGTCTGTATCTCTTCTAATAAAAAAGATATACCCAAATATAGTAAAAAATATGACTAAATTCAAATTGAATTTACGAGTTTAAAAAATAACATACCTCCAATTTTGTCATAATATTGAGAATTACATACGCCCTTTCAAATGCCGTAAAAAAACTTTTTTTTGTTTGCCCCAACCAGAGATATTAACATTTGAAAAGTGCATATTTTTAGTATAAAAACGTCAATAACTCTTTATCGGCGAAAGATATTGACAAGCTTTGTGTAGCAAAAACTTGCGCCTTCTTAAGATCTAAAAGTTATCTCAAGACACCTTTGCTGAGAAATTTGAAATAAGAAAACTAGAACAAAAAAACTGTTTTTTCAAGAGCCATCCTAACTCAATTCAAGAAAATAGCTCTAAATCGGCCAATTTAAGAGATACAAAAAAGTTATATTCAACAAAGTTGCTTGAAATTTGCTCAGCTATAACTTTGACAAAGAATGTATACCTTAATTTATTCAAACAAAAAAGTTAGATTTTTGATTTTAATGATAATAGGAATCACCCTAGAATTCATTGTCATAAAAATGAGGGCCTAACTATAAAGAACAACTTTGTAGAAGAGACTTTTAGTCTAAAGTTTCAATTTGAGGCTCAAAACATATCATTCCACCTAAATCTGCATTCTGGACCACTGTGCAATGCAACAATTATCTAGGACACGAGATCAAGGAGGACTGAAACTACAACTGCCGGCTCTCAAAGCAAAAGCGCTGCTGATCAATCGGCATCTCCAGGAGATCGGCTCCATTCCCTTTTATAATTCCTTTCTTACCCACACAAATCCCAACAATCCCCCCGCTGATCTCCCCTGCCTAAAAACAATCCTGCAAGCAAACCCTCGCTTGCCTCAACAAATCCAACAAAACCCTTCCTCCGATCAAATACACCGCTTTTTCCTTGACCAAACAGATCAACCGAGAGTGGAATTGCGCTATCCTGCAGTGAATTGGAAGCGCGTGTGGCTTAACATCGGAAGCAGAAGACTCTCTTCAGCCCAGCGTAGTAGCTGGTATTTACTCGTTAACGAAAAGATAGAGCACAGACTGTTATGGTACACTATTCGACGAGTAAACAACGAGCAGTGCCTACACTGTAATGGAGCAATAGAAACATTGAAGCACAAATTATGTGAATGTCCACAAGTGACGCCGGCGTGGTCGCACCTGCAGAGAACGATATCAACAATCCTTAACGGTCGGAGGAGGCTCTCTTTTGAGGACCTCATACATCCAGTTTTAAATAACATAGGCAGAAGACAAAAAATTGAAATTCTAAAATATTTTATTAATTACGTCACCTTTATCATAGGTTGTGATAACGCTGTAGACGTTGGCGAGTTAGTTTTTCATTTACAAGTTGCTACGTAAATAATTGCAGTAATTAGTTTTTAACACAATCAGCCAAATAAACTCAATTTTACAAAAAAAAAAAAATATGCATTTACCCAAATATCCTTAAAGAACCAAATTCCAATGGTAATATTCTGTTTGATGATTGATCTGCAGGTTATTACACTTTTCAATATCCAAGCAGCCCAGCATGTTTTTCTTCAGCAGGAAATCCCTCAACTATCGATTTGGTCTTAACTCTTAACTGATTCATGTCAACTTGGTAGTCAATTGGTTAGCCATGCTGACTTCGGTTCTGATCACCTTCCAGTAACTTTTGAAGTATCCCAAGAAATAATTTCTATAGCGCCGCCGGTGGTGTAGTGGTAAGCGCGGTTACCTCTCACCCCAGCAGGCCTGGGTTCAATCCCAGTCGGCGCCGCCGGGATGTTCTGAGGCATAACATAACGGTTCATGAGTGGATGATTCGATAGGTTGGGTCCAGGTGTGGGAGCTGCCTCCCTGGCGTCGGTAGCATTGATGGTCAGCTCGGAAAACAAAATCGACGGAAAACAAATCAAGGAAAAAAAGAAAGAATTAATTTCTAATCCCAACAGCTCTACTTCAATTACCATAGAGCTGATTGGGAGCAATATCGATCATTTATGGAATATAACTTCGATCCAAACATTCCTTTGCAAACCAAAGATGAAATTAATTATGCTCTTGAATCTCTGACTACTTCTATAGTTGAAGCAAAAGCTGCCTCAGTACCAAAATGCAAGGTTAAATTCGTTTCAATTATAATAGACGACGATCTTCAGCTCTTGATCCGTCTGTAAAATGTCCGTAGGAGCGAAGACAACAAATCAAGAAGACTGCCAACTCTTCCATTTTCTCATACGAACGCTATGAGACAGGTACAATCTCGTCATCTGCCACTCAAAGGTAAATGCTTCGAACGAATTTGATAGCAAAGATTACATCCTCAGACGAAGGGTTTGTGTATTTGCTCATTTCTTTCATTTTTCTATGCGGTGCTTCCTCCTTCACTCAAGCGCAGCGCTACTGTATCTGTCGCTTGGATTCTGGCAAAGTTGCCAGTCTTCTTGATTTGTTGTCTTCGGTAGGAGGCAACATCAAAGAACACGCGATCCAGTCATGAAATTTATCTGGAGGGATTTGCGAAAACAAATTAAAAAGTGATTCTCTGGCATGAGGAACAAAACTATTGAAAATAATGTTTTGAAATTAGACCAGAGTTCCAAACACTTTTGGATACTCACAACAATTTTGATCACAAATTTGGAAAAAGCTCAGACTACTAAAATACTGAATTGCCAAGGCTAGAACAATGTAAAAACACTTAGATATATATCATATCAATTAAGGAAGTTACTGTAGTAGCTGGAGCACCTAGGTTAAAATGAAATGTAATTTATTTTGAATTTGGAACAAATAAAAAGAGAGGATCATTCAGTAAATACGTAAGCAATTTTTTGGGCACTTTCAAACACCCCTCCTTAGACTCTTATTAAGTAATGTAAAACGAAATACCCCGCCCCCTTTAGCAAGACTTTACATCGACTTTACACTTTCCACCTGAAATACTTAAGTAATTATTGAATGGGTCTATTTATCGGATCTTGTTGCTGTTTTCTGTCTTATAACTATTTCCAACATCCTGATCACTTTTCCATTGGTAATACAACAAAAATCTAACACTTCCGTTTCAGCGTGAAGTTCTATCCATCAACGTTGGACAGGCGGGATGCCAAATTGGAAATGCATGTTGGCAGCTTTTTACCCTAGAGCACGGTATCCAGGCAGATGGAACCGTTAGCGAAAAGATTCCGATCGATGAGAACATGGCAGCGTTCTTTCACAATACAGTTTCCGGTAGAGTGGTACCTCGTAACATTTTTGTCGATTTGGAAGATTCGGTCATAGCCGATGTGAAAAACGGACCGTACAAGTACCTGTATCATCCGCTGCACATGATTACTGGTAAAGAGGACGCTGCCAACAACTATGCTAGAGGTCATTACACCGTAGGGAAACAGATTATCGAACAAGTGTGTACGTCTATTCAGAAGCAGGCTGAACAATGCGATGGACTGCAGGGATTTCTGGTATTTCACTCATTCGGTGGGGGCACTGGTTCGGGATTTACCGCATTGTTAATGCAACGATTGGCCTCCGAGTACGGAAAGAAATGCAAGTTGGAGTTCGCAGTCTATCCTTCTCCTAGAATTTCGACTGCCGTGGTAGAGCCGTACAACTGTGTCATTTCAACAAGTACTACAATGGCAAACTCCGATTGCTGCTTTATCATGGACAACGAAGCAACGTACGATATCTGTTCGAAAAATTTACAAATTGGACGACCGGATTACATTCATTTGAACACGCTGGTAGCTCAGGTCGTTTCTTCGGCTACTGCATCGCTGCGCTTCAAAGGTACAATGAACGTGGACCTGAACGAGTTCCAGACAAATCTTGTGCCATATCCGAGGATTCACTATCCGTTGGTGTCCTATGCGCCACTACTTTCAGCGTCTAAAGCGCAGCACGAGTACTCATCGGTGGCGGAAATCACCAATGCTTGTTTTGAACCTTCGAACATGATGGTCAAGTGTGATCCTCGCCACGGGAAGTACATGGCCTGTTGTATGCTCTATCGAGGAGACGTGGTTCCTAAAGACATCAATAGTGCGATCGCATCCATCAAAAGCAAACGGCACATTACGTTCGTCGATTGGTGTCCGACTGGGTTCAAGATAGGAATCAATCAGCAAGCTCCAAGCGTACTCCCGGGAGGTGATTTGGCGAAACCTAAGCGAGCGGTTTGTATGCTTTCGAATACGACCGCCATGTCTGAAGCATGGGCCCGAGTTAACCAACAGTTCGATCTGATGTACAGGAAACGGGCTTTTGTGCATTGGTACGTTGGCGAGGGGATGGAGGAGGGCGAGTTTAGCGAGGCAAGAGAAGATATGGCCATTCTGGAGAAGGACTACGAAGAAGTCGCTGGCGACACGCAAGATCCCGACGAGGTGGGTTCGGATTATGAATATTAAGAGCGTTAGTTTCGAGTGTTTTCTGTATAATTTAAATTTTTCGTGTATTTTGTTAGCTAAATCTAAATAAAAAGTTACAATAGAAATCGAATAAAGATTATCATAATTGTCCTGTAATAGTTTTAATATGTACATAGTGGCGACATAATACCTTTTTTGAGCGGTTGATCTGTGAGTGGAGAAAATCTTATTCAGTTCTAAATGACTAGATTAAGCTGGGTTAAAAATGTGCACAAACTAATTGTTTTTTTTTTTTCATTTTTGTGTATGTTAAACTGTAAATAACTACCGTTTCCAGCTGATTTTCAATACAATTACGGCATAGGTATACTTCCCATAAACGCATAACAGAAAATTAAGCAAAGATGTAACTGTTATGCTTTTATGGGGTGGTATATATAATTATGGGAAAAAATGAATTGTTGTTCGTTCTCAAATCTGTCAATACTCTATCAACCTGTTTGTGTTAAATATTACCATAGATGCAATAGTTTCAAGCTTATGATTGGTAATCAAATGGCATACATTTTAACAACCATGTATAAATAAGTAATAAATAATTTTCAAGAACGTTCATTACTAAAGCTGAAGCACCAACATTCTATTAGTCATGGATAACGCGAGTGGGATTTGGAAACATTATACAAAACGAAACATCATACGAAGCAGAAATTTTGTTTTCTACCTTCTTCGTAGGATAATGCACTAGAGTTAAAAGTTTTTTCATGGATTAATTTCATGATTGATAGTATAAAAAGCCAGTATTGGTACTAGAGCTCCTAGATTTCAATTCCGATCTGAACTTTGTTTGTAGAACTTCTTTCGCATAAATACTCGTTCGCATTATCAAACAACATTAATTTGTTTGGAAAGAATTGGAGTTTGGAATGAAAACATGATAAATTTAAAATTAGAACACAAGGCGACTGAGCAGTTCCACGCCGAATAACGAATCGATCTGATACGACCATCTCCGATTTGCATAAAAATTAGTTATGGTCAATTATATGAGCTAAAATTCGGTCAAAATGACTCGCAAAAAAGACTTTAAAATTGGCAAATTCGAAATTTTTCAACAACATAACTTGAAATCGTCACTTCCCCAATCGAGACAGAGACGTCTGAGACAAAGTTGTAGGAACATAATTCCTTTCCAGGAAAAAATACCCACGGTAAAAAAAATTCTACTAGTTAGTTAACGAGTGTTGAAACCACCAAAGAATCCCGACGGATTATCTTTCTTGGTGCATCATAAAGCATTTGAGAACAACAGCTACGGAGAACCATTCGGAGTCATCAGCAAACTAGAAGATATCACAATAATTTCGGATTCATCTGACAGATCACCAGAAAGGAGAGCAATTTAACGTGATTGGAATCTTCAAACAGCGAGACGATATCGCAACAGTACTGGACACAAACAACGGATTATTGGAAAGGCCATGAATCAAATGTAAGTAACTTTAGCATTGTTTTAAGTGAAACCCAGAAAAAGAGAAAACTTTGAATGAAAATACCGATAACATAGTGAAATAATCAAGAAAATATTGCTTGAGAGATGCTTCTCAAGTAACCACCGAGCCTGTTAATAGTGAGATAAGGGCCTTTTTTGCAACATATGACTTTAAATTTTTATATTAGCCTTAATATCTCAGTATTATATTGCACTTTTTGCATTATTGAACTTGATGGTTCTTGGGTAGTGAACTAAAACTGGAGATTTTCGTTGTCCTTCTCAATAAGTGTGTGATTTAAATATTTATAGTGTCTAATGCCAAACGTATTTTCTGTTCAATTTGTGCATTAAAATTTACATTGCATAAAACGTGTGATTTATTTCTTCTTTTTACCCAAATTCGCAAGTGTTAAATTTTAACTTGTCAGGATTAAGCGTTTTGCAAATTTCAATAACAATCGTAACATGGTGGATCATGGACATTATGACATCCTTAGAATGCCGTTTGGGCGTAGGAACGCTCCATCCACTTTCCAACGTTTGATGGACAATGTCCTTCGAGTCTATATTGGATATGGTGCCAATATAGCCTCGTGTATATATGGATGACATTATTATATTCTCAACAAGTTTACAAGAGTACTTGGAAAACTTGTGTAACATTTTTGAAAGGTTGGAGCAATTCAAAATGTCACTTTTCTAGGACAAATTGTAACCGCAGAGGGTGTTAAACCCAACCCATACAAAATTGAAATACAAAATTTAAAACTGGCCATTGCCCAAAAACAAAAAGGAACTTCGTGGTTTTGTTGGCGTTTTAGGGTACAGGTATACCTCGATATAACGTAACTGTCACTTTTGGCTTCCATCGTTGATTTCTAGCTAACAATCATTAAATCAAGCAATCGGAAATATGAGACAATTATTCTCCATCTGTTCGTTATGCCAATTTGTGATATATCGACGATGGAAGTCAAAAGTGACAGTTACGTTATATCGAGCTATACCTGTATTACAGGAAATTTATAAGGTATTTCACAAGAATTGCAAAACCTCTTACGCAATGTTTAAGAAAAGGTGAAAGTATTAGTCATACAAAAGAATTTATTCAGGCATTCGAAAAATGCTAAAAAACATATGAACAAGTAGCTACAATACCCAGATTTTGGCAAAAATTTCATCTTTACTACAAACGCATGCGATTGGAGCCGTACTACCGCAAGAACCAATTGTCCAAGATAAGTCAATTGCGTTTGTCTCGCGAACATAAGATCGGAAATCTAACTATTAGCAATCGTATGGGGCTGCAAATATTTACGCCCCTATCTAATTGGTCGACAGTTTACACTTTATACAGTTTAACTTATGAGTTAAATTGACTATGAGATAAAGTATAGACCAGGGAAGCAAAACACTGTGGCGGACTCCCTATCACGAATCCATCATGAAGTCAATAGGTCTGTTCCTGTAGTTTTTTTCCTTTGGTTTGTTTTTTCCGTCGATCTTGTTTTCCGTGCTGAGCACCAATACTACCGACGTGCCAGGAAGGCAGCTCCCACACCTGGACCCTACCTATCGATCCATCAACTCATGAACCGGGGACCAACGGCTTTACTTCCCATCCGAAGGAAGGCGTGATCAGAGATGTTATGCCTCAGAACATCCCGGCGGCGCCGACTGGGATTGAACCCAGGCCTGCTGGGGTGAGAGGTAATCACGCTTACCACTACACCACCGGCGCCGTTTGTTCCTGTAGTTGCTTTTATTTTATGTAAGATTCTGTACAGAATAAGCAAAAAGTGTGTTCCGGTACTTTCTGCAGCATATTATTTTCTTACAGCAAAAGCAAAAAAGCAAGTACGGGAACAGACCTAATATTGATGAAGCAGACGAGGACTCAGCAGAAACCTCGGCAGAAACCGATATTGCAACCATGCAATCGGCTGACACTGACGACTTGGAATTCATATCGATGACACTTAAGCCAATAAATGCCTTTAGGGAAGATCCATACATGACGCAGCATTTTAAGGTGACCTGCCATGTAGACAAATACGCTATAAAAGAGGAAGGGGGATCAAGTATAGTCGCTATATTTATAGTCTGGCGGATGGAATTTCGAGCTATCAAAAAGCGGAACCAACCCTAACAAAAAATAACCTTAAACGAACGATAACCCAAATCATTGAACTATTCCACAAATGGTTTGGATGATACCCAGAACACGTCGTTAAGCAAATTAACCATACAATTTTTATTAGGGAAGTCAATGTATTGTAGACCAAAAATTGAAAAGATACTATCAACTTTTATAAACCCAACTTTGATAGATTTTTATTCGCCAACCGAACGCAAATTAACACCATCATTGGATAGGGGAATCTTTCCCCAACCCAATGATGGTGTTGGTTTGCGTAGGCGAGTTTTGAGTCACGAGAAAAGGGTTTTCGAAGTTTTATTCGCAAAAGCTGATGTGCTCTTTTCTGTTGTTGGTCGTGATATGCTTGATGGTTCCGTTATTTGACAGCTCAATTCAAGCTGAACATTGCATTAGGTCCTAAGTAACATTGATCGATTCTCTTCGTCGAATTTCTTTTTCGTAAATAAGTTGAGCACATAACCGTTTCTTGTTGTGTTTGTCGTATTAGATGCTAGTTTAAAGCTTCTTTTATCGATATGTGTGCTTAAAATACCTCGACGAAGAGAATCTGTCAATGTTACTTAGGACCTAATGCAATGTTAAGCTTGAATTATTGATTCTGGAGATTCTTCCGCCAGACTATAAATATAGCGACTATAGACAAAATTTGTTGTTTCATTAAACGTAAACAACCATTAAACGTTTGTTTACGTTTGATAAAGTGCCAACATTGAACCCTCTCCCGCGGGAACAACAATCACGAATTTCGGCAAAGCTCACATCAATGTGATTAATATAGTGGGTGAGGATGGCTGCAACAGACTACTCTTTCTAGCATTCCACACTGCGATGCAAGTGTGAAAGAGTAAGCTGTTTTGTCCTGTCATACCTCCGTCAGTTTGCCCATTGGTTGACATGAATAGAGTCCCCCTACCCCCTCCGCCTTTAAACGCATTTTTCTACATGGCTGGTCAACCTAAAATGCTACGTCATTTATGGATCTTCCTTTCAGGCTTGCTGAAACTCCTCAAAATCACTGGGGGGTTTAAACACTCTTGTCCTGCGAGTTTAACCAGCCCTCACCTCAAGTGAGTGGCGGCAGGAATATGAACTTCAGCGAGAGGATGATTTGACGTGAGGAGCGCTTTTCGAGACTTCGGATGACTTTTTTGTTCGACGCAAGAAGCTCAGAGTTCACCAAGAGTGTTAGAAAAAATGTACATGAAAGGCAGCAAACCTCACTCTCATTTTATCCCCCTTCGCTCACAAGCTCTTGAAGCGCCCCTAAGTAAATCCAATCGCTCCACCGCGAAAATAAAGACAGAAAAAAACAACAAACGTCAGCAACAGAACATTAGCCCATAGGTTAATGTTCTGATCGAAAATTAAACGCGCGGTTCCCCGCGACGGCAGCGAATGAATTACGAGAGAGAGAGGATTATTGACAAGTGCGAGAATGAGTGTCGTAGGGTATTATTTAAAGAAAATGACGAATAAAATTGGGAACTGGCCCAATAGAATACCAGAAGTCGAGAGCATCAAAATTAAAGAAATTTCGAAAAAGTTTAATTCAAGAAATCAAGTGAGTTGCCAATCAATGATTACACACTTACGGTGGACCACTGAGCAAGGTAGACATACACTTGACGACTTGTTAATCTGTTTTGAGGGTTTTAAATGAGCTCTGCATCGGAAGTCGAAACTAGCCCTGAACTTGACGGGTTTGTCTTAGTTGACATTCCCTGCGAAATTACGACAACGGTGCCGACAAGCAACACCGGAGGAGACAGTGGATCCAGAGTAGAGCGCGCCGCCTCTGGAACACTGATTGTAGCACACGACCAAATACAATCAAAATTAGGAGAAGTGAATGCCCTTAAACCAGGACAACCAGAAATAGGGGAAGCGAACACCACTAAAGCAGGACAAGCAAGCACCCAAAAACAACCTATTCAAAAAGACCAATCCAAAACATCGGATAGTAGGATGCTCGGTTCATGGAAAGGAGAGTCATCAGGTTCAGAAGCTGATGTCACACGGAACCAGAAACACGTGGGGCAAGATGATAGCACACGCGAAGGCAGTGGCAGTGGGTCAAGCGCCTTGGCGTTTACGTCTATATGGCACCGACCCATACCTGAAGTGGCACCGGTCGGAGTTTACAAGTGGTCAAGCTTTGGAGCCTCAAGAACCTATGGCTTCATCCGCGATCAGTATAGCCCTCAGTTCATCGCAGACCCGCTTTATGTGACTGGGTATAGGTGGAAACTTTCTGGTGAAAACAGAGGAAATCCACAATGTGCAACGTGTTACTGTTGCTGGACATGTAGTTTCTGTGTCTTCAACAATGCGCAAAGGAACAAACCCCCCTGACTTGTCCGATCGTGGAGCAAAACTTTGGTCTAATGCCATCTTGACCCCTGTAGATGCTTCAATGCAGATACGTAACCTGATACCAACTGGTGGCAGCGTTAACTTAAGTGTGATGACTCAATTGGTGTCAAAGTATCACGGAGATTTAGCCAACTTCGCCCGTGATGAGGCTCCGATATTACGTATGTTATTGATGTTCCTCACATTTATGCCTGAAGGATACATGGGCGTGGCGTCAAATACCATCAAACGGCTGAGGCTGGGTGTTACATCCAGCGAATGTAAGAAGACCCTTCACCCTTACGACCGCCGTGGAGTGTTGGCAGGGACAGCGCAGATTCCAGCTGATTGTAAGGATTGTGACGTGAGGATTGTACCGCTTAGTACATATGTGGACGCTTTATGTGGTAAGCCAAAGCAGAACAACAGGCTGAAAGACTTTAACATCCTGGAGGCAGAGATAGTTGCAATTGAAAGTCACAACTTAGAACAGAGTTGGTTTATGTCGTTTCTCATCGCTCATACGACAACACTATGGTGGAATTGCGCTGTCACTGAACTCTATGCCTTTTCTAATGACGATAGACGTGACCCGGCCTCAACTTCCGAATTTAACGTTGGAACCATGCCGCGTGCAAGCTGTGTATACGTACCTGGTGAATGGAAGAAAATCGCAATTGTTGTGGTGGATCAAGAGTACAATAAAGACACGACATTCAGCGTACCATACCTAGGTGATGACTTAAAATTTGAAGTCAGAATTGAAAAATTTACAACCAAAGTGTTTGGGTATCTCGGCTTGGATGAAAACACACAGGCGCCACACCCTCATGAGATGCTGACAGCCGTTAAAGAGATGTGCAAACGGACGGCTCTGGTCGGTGACATGGGGATGGTTTTATCGATGGCGCAGGAATTAGCTTTTGCTGTGCCACTCGGAGGAATGATGCGCACCAACGGCGTTTTTGGTTGCCAAGGCATCGGTCGATTTGACATTCCAGCTAAAGACTACAGAATCGACTCGGCAAGGACACGTGACCTTGGGGTAGACTGGGGAACTATTGAAAACTGGTTGACTGGTTACGGTGATTGGAACACATCACCTTGTGGGAAATTTATGGATGCACTTTTTCAGTGTGATAATACATACGCTGAAGGGGAAGCGGAAAAGAACTCGCGCTATGCACTGTACAAAGTATTGAAGAAGGGGACCGGGTACAGTGTGACTAAAACTTCAGGTCCCATGAGAGTGTTGCGTGAATGTGGTTGCTTTAGAGACCGTGTGTTGTGTGAGTATGATTGGAATACGTATTGTGACTTATACAATACTTTGCAGGCTGGTGCTTCCTTACTAGCAGGTGTGAGCGGTTGGATGATGTGCGAACAAGGATATAACATCATGGATTTGAACGGTTCTGTTCTAGACTTAAGCAAAGGAGTGTGTTATTTTCATTCCCTTTCACTCTGAAGCTCAGTGGAATGATTTGGCAGTAGGCATTCTACTCCTCAGAAAAAAATGCTAAGCTCTGCTCATTTCGAATTCGCGAGCGAGGCTCCATCAAGCCTGCTTCTTTTATTAATCAAATTATCCTTAGAATTGGTTAGACCTCGTGTCAGACAGAATGTGAACTAGTTGAAAAAATTTCCCCACGCGTGTTTAGGAAAACTATAACAACAATTATTTTTGGAGTTCCAGCACTCCTAAGGATTCTTCACAATCATACCAATCCGAAAAAAATATATATCCATTGTCCAGAAACGCTTATTCCAACTCTTCAAATAGTATACAAAAATTATTACTCCAGAAACAAAATATTCACCTTAGCGATTTCCCAACATTCCAACAAC
The DNA here is from genome assembly GCF_037179485.1 of Ochlerotatus camptorhynchus. NCBI lineage: Eukaryota > Metazoa > Arthropoda > Insecta > Diptera > Culicidae > Ochlerotatus > Ochlerotatus camptorhynchus. The sequence continues at coordinate 4,101,348 of NW_027040524.1, forward strand.
TTTCTCTAAATGTCACAACTGAAGAACGTCACAAAAAATTTACAGGAAGTACTATGTCGCTCATGGCTAGCCCGTCCCATAGCACAATTCAGCAAGCCGAGAAAAATACGTTTCAAGTTTGATTCACTCCATTAATTCTTATGTAATGGTACAACCCGTTCTGCTGTTTTTCTAAACATTTCCGGAACAAAGTTGTTGACTTCATCCAGCAAATGAACATTGATTGTATTGAAAAAGCTTAGTAGGCTAATTAAAAAAAAAACTCAGCTCAAAAGTATACCGGTATGTCCGTTTTGATCTCCCAGTCGTATGATTTTGTCGTGTTGTGATTTTATGAATGAACTGTTCAATTGTAGCCTAAGCCCTATTAATAAGTTTGATGTCACTGGAACATTATAGTTTCGTGTAACCGTAACGTGTAAGCTACATCTACGCCACTTTTCCGCAATGTGTCATGGCATCTATGCACTGTAAATCATTATCTTCTAGGTCCTAAGCGTTATCAACTAAGCTATCATAAATTTTACCACACTATGTCCCTCTTACGCCTCATCTTTAGTTCGCCCTTTCGGAAGCGTAACATCAAACACGATCGGGTGGTTGTTTGGTAGATAGTTGATGTCACAAGTAGAGGCATTGATAAAAATGACCTTACCGTCCGATGTGATGCCGTAGCCTTCGTGTACGTGGCCAAACACATGGTACTTCGGTTTGACTCGCTGTTGCACGGTCGTTAGTAGTTCCACACATCCCGCACGAACTCCGGAACAGCACAAATCGCCATGACCAACGGGAGGCGTATGGGTGATTAGAATATCCAGGTTCTCCGGAATCTTCTCCCACTTATCCAGACAATCTTGGCCTCGTTTTAGGTTGAATGCCCACTTGCAGAATTCAGGCTGCCACGGAGTGCCGTATATTTTCAAACCATACAATTCGATACACTCGTCCTGCAGGTACACACAATTACTAAGATATTGTCGAATGTTTTCCGTTTTTACCGCTTCCGCCAGGCTTTCTTTGGAGTTGCCTAGCGTTGGAATTTCGTCTAGCAATGTACTGCCGGTCTTTTTACAACAAGCACTCGCATTCTGGAATGGGTGCGTAAACGTATGATCGAAGCTGAGCTCGTGATTACCTGCAATGACCAGCTTATGCTTGTGCGGCAATTTCTCTGCAATGAGAAATCGAACTTACAAATTGACCCAATTGAAGACAAGCTAGTCTGGTACTCACCCAACCAATTGTTGAAGTCAACGACTTCGTCCAGCTTGCCACAACGGGTAAAGTCTCCCGCGTGGATAAAGATGTCTCCATCAGGGATGTCAAATTTTATATGATGCGTAAGGGAGTGCGTATCGGACATGCAAACCACCCGCACCTTGTTGTTCGGAACATCCGAGCCGGGTGGCTTGGTGTTGATTTTTATTACTCGCTGGGATTTGGAAATGTCTTTCCACGCCAGCGTTGGATCATCCGTCAGAGGATGGATGTCGATCTTCATGATAGCACTGTTCTACTTAAAACAAAAATTACCGGCGCACCAGCACGTCGAAACGGATGAAACCTTTTTGCAAGTAAACACTAATGAAAACGCGAACCGATTGCGAAATCGATTAGATAAAAAAATGCAATGTTGCAAAAGTTTAGTGTTTTGTTGTGACGCAAACCGCTTGATGTTGTTTTCAAAGTACCGTCAAGTAAAATGCGCCCGATAAGTCAAACGGTGAACGATGCAGTTATGAAGCACCCTGTACTCGTCCTTGAGCAGTGTTTACTTAAAACAGCTGACTGTCGTAAACATACGTCGGCGTTTATCTCTGAAAGTTTGATTGGACGTGACAAACCTTCAGATGTCATTAAATATTTTAGACGAATGCACTGGTTTCGACTCATAACCGGCGTGAATGGAGCATGTTTTTATTCAGAAATTGAATTTTGTAAATTAGGTCATCAATCGATCAGCTGTTGCGCGCTGCAAAAACTGCATAAAAAATGCATCCTGACGTTTGACAACCATAGCAATTCGGAGTGTTGTCAAACACGTCGACGGTCAACTGACATGTTTTTTTATGCGGCTCCTCAGGCCAGTGTTGCCAGAATTACCAATAAATCCGTATTTCTTCCAATTTTTGATACATGCCGATAAATAATTTAGGAAATAAATAAATCCGGTTTTCTACACGCAGGCAAAAGAACGTAAGAATTCCATAAGAAACACTTGTGAATTTTAGCCATAAGAAATTAGTGTGAATTTCATTGTTTTGCGTTATGAAAAATAATGTTGACGAAAAAATAATAAATCGGAGCAGACTGGAACCGGCAAATGGACGTTGAGGTTAGGGGGCCCGTATGTTGACCACTTGTCTTTCAACGCTTGTGAAAATGAAATGGTTAAAGGTGTATAAGAACTACCTCATGCTACCCGAAAATCATTCATTATTCAATGAATTTCATATATGTTGTTCATAAGTCGAGCCTTATGAAATTCTTAGGTCTATTTGCCTCAGTGTAGTGCTTGACCTTTTCAAAAATGTTTAAAAATGACTTATAATTTCTGTTCATTTTTAACTGAAATGGTTATGGAACTTTAAATGAAGATTTGAGTGATAAAGCTTTAACCTTATGTGAATTATGGTTTTTTGGAACTGGAGATTACAAATAATGGGTTGTTACGAATCATTACTTTTCAAAATTCTTGTTTTTCCCATATATTTTCGAGAAGGGAATTATATAAGATCCTTTTTATTAATTGTTTATGCACATAATGGTTATGGTAAGGTTATACACTAATAAAAATTCAAAGATTGTTTTTATGTGTCCCACACATGAATAAGTCAAGTAGTGAGCCAATTTAAAATCGTTAGTTTCCACCGATTGGCTACTTGGCGTGTCAGGTATACTGAAACATGGACCATTGTTAGGAGTACTATTTTGCAGAAAACATTTATTTTCAATATAACCACGATTTTTACCATTCAATCCACTATGATTTCAGTAAATTTAAACAAGTAATATAGTATTTTTGCCAATGGATTTTGTATCAGTGTAGTCTGAGGAGTGTAGTTTTAAAATCTCAATCTGTTTGCATTAGTTACATAAGACCTATTAAAAAGGTACTCCAGAGATTTTGTTGTTTACAATCGACTTTTACCCATGTAACTGGCAGCACAGCGTGTAAACTGTCATATCGTAACGGGAACCGAAAAGTGAAAAAAAATAAACTTTTTTGTTATCGATCGGGCGTCGTGTGAAAAGTGAAAATTCGAGTGTTTTTCCGGGTAATTTCGGTTCGCGGCGGGTTCGTGACGCGTGAAAATGCAACGGTCCGTTGGTGAGGAATCGGAAGGTGGTGAAAACGGCGAGGAAAATACGTCGGAGAGCAACCCAAACGGAGTGAATCTTTTCTTTGGGGGCAGTTCGGGTGAGTTTTTCTGATGCATAATAATGGCCTCTACGACAATAGTGGGAGGATGCTTTCATTTAATATTACTGGTTTAGATCTTAAAACGGAACTTTAAAATTGTGTTCTCACGGAAGTCCAATGGAAATGGAACATTGACGAAATTGATTATTTCTCAACTAAGAATGACATGCACAACATCCGGATGGAGAGCGTTTTTGGTAATTTTTCTTCTGGATCGATAGGATTCCCGTTATCTGCACTGGATCATGATCGATTGACGTTTCTTGGAAAAAACAACCAGTACTTGGTGCAATCTATTCACTTTCTAGCACGAATGTGTACATCTGCTTGTTTATTGCTAGTGCAGCAATTTAACATCAATAATTTTTGCTTCATCATATTTGACGTCATCGTTTGTTTACATGCGCGACTGAGTCTTTAAGAATGAATACGGTAAAAATAGGATTCATCAAATGCGGCGTATATACACAGCAAAAAAAAGTTGTTGAATGATACATCGAAACTGCTGCGACCTAGATGTAGTAGTTCCGAATGAATAATATAGATTCCATCAGTTTTGTAATATTACGTTGAACGATGTACACAGTCTTTGTGAACAAATTTACATCCACTGATGTTTTTGCAATTACTTCATTTCTCGATTACTTTTTCGAAAAGACGTTTCAGCTTTTGTAAACAATGGATTTGATCGTCGATTTGGCGTACCTGGTAGCTCGCCCATGCATGCTAACACTACCTTCAGATAGGGGAAATTTTAGGTTTTACGTTTGTACGTTTTATAGTAACGTAAGGTCGCTCATGCTTCTTTCACCGCTCACTGCATACGTATTATCATTATTTACGAAGAATTACAACAAATACCAGTAGTATATTTACAATGAATACCAGTAGTATCATTAACCTGCTGTCTCGCAAAATAAATAAACTAAAATAAAATAATACCAGTAATTATGTGCAAGTTCAGAAAAAAAATATGAAAATAATTATACAGCGAGCGGTAGATGGTGACTTTACGGTACCATCTAACTTATTTATTTTGGTAATTACCGAAATGATTAGCAAATGGGATAAAGGTGTGAAAGTTGATAATTTTTGAATAAATAATAAAATTAATAAAATTTAACTTAACCATATAACTTTTCAAAGTATTTTGTAAATCTAAATTCCGGGGCGCCAGAGTTTACCATTCTAGATATCGAAAACAGGACGCGGATGTGCAGAATTCAAGGATAACACGATAGTTTCGAAGTCAAAATCAATTATTTAAGAAAACGGACATTGAAGTAATGTTCATAGATACAGTAATAACCCAATTTAGTCAGCTCATCCACGCCTCAATATTTTATGTATCAACAATTTCACATAGGATTCTATAACATTCCCCAGAAAACCATTCCCAGGAAACCATACCCCAGAATTCCATTCCCCAGAGTTCCATTCCCCAGAATTACATTCCGCAGAATTCCATTCTCCAGAATTCCATTCTCCAGAATTCCATTCTCCAGAATTCCATTTCCCATACCCACTCTCCAGAAGAGCATTTCCCAGAATATACCATTCCCCAGAAAAGATGATGAAATTAGTAATTTATCACTTTTTTTTTGGTCATTTGATATTATATTTCAGTTTTATATTACAGAACAGCTTAATATACACATTTGATATATTTTTCATGATAAAACTCTCTGATTAGTTTCACTGCCTTTTCGCTGCCCTTGACCCATTAAGAAGTTTTTCTCTTCTTTTTATTTACGCGAAAGAAGATTTCATGGCATAATTTTCTGGGGAATGGTTTTCTGGGGAATGGTTTTCGGGGGAATGGTTTTCGGGGGAATGGTTTTCTGGGGAATGTTATAGAATCTCACATAGCAAAGCATAATAATTCTAATTGTTTCTAAATCACCTTCAAGATGGATGTTTAAGGTATACTTTGGAACAATAAGACTACTGAAGATGCGCATCGGTTTCTTAAAAAAAATGAAAAAAAAAAAAAAATAGAAATTCCCTTCATATACCGATCATGTAGTCTGCAAGTGACGAGTCAGCCATTACCTATCTTTTATTATCGGTCTTGTATTGACTTGCGCTCTTACTGCCCCACCCTGCGCTGCAACATTATATATGATGATGATGGCCCCACCTCTTACCCCATACACAGGTTTGAGCTGGACGGTTATCTTTAAGATAATTAAGTAGAACATCTTAACCAGATTAGGAAACAAAAACGAACTGGTTACAGTTACAAATATAAATTTCCTCTACATTTACAGTTGCTTCATCACAGCGATATAAATGTGAAAAAGCTTAGGCGTCACCCTCTTTGATTACCCTTATGTTCATCTAAAAATAAAAAACTAAATAACTTGGGAACGGATGATCTTAGGAAACATGTTTATAAAAGCTAATTGATGAAAAATGATGCGTAGAATGATTTTTTTTTATTATTTTACGTAAAAATGCGATTGTTTTTCAATCAGTTTATTTATTAAGGCTTAATTGTCCAAAAAGACTCCACGGAGCCGAGAACTAGTAAATAATTTTATAAAACACGTTCTGGTAATGTTCTGTTCTTGGTTCCGTTGTTGATTTTCTTCTTCATGTACTTGCCGATTCCGGGCCTTCCGCCATCTTACAAAGGAGTCACAAGATTTTGTTCCCTTGATAAAATATGTTTCCCTTTCGATTGTAAATGAAGCGAGTGGGAAATCTCCTTTTTAACGTCCACATTTACCACATTGTGTACATTTTGAGGCCCATGTCTGCAGGGAAATTCACCCGAATGATAAGTTTCACATCCCTGTTTTTCTCCAGCACCAACGCTAGAGCGCGATCCGGGATTTCTGGTGGAAGATGGTGGTACATTATCACGTATTGAACGTTGCTCCCGCAAGATGCAACTGCCTTTCCATCAGCATATATGGAAAATAAATTATTCGCAATTATGCAACAAGGCATAACTTCCTCATATTTGAACTTTATGAGCAGTGATTTCTCCTCCACAATCGAACGTATAACATTTAAAACGTTTAACCATTTTGCGGTCGACCGATTCGCGGTGAGCCAATTCGTCTTTTCGACCATTTCGCAGTTTGGACTATTTTAAACTAAAGCGATAATAATTCTCACATATGATATGATGAGTTACTACATAACAATACAAATACAATTTTAGTGGAGATCAGGAGATCGACATACATAATATTTATTTGGTATGCTCATTGCCTCTTGGAGCTCAACGGAGGCGAGAGGCTAATATTGTTTTTTTTTTCAATTCAATTATCTTAATTTTCGTAGGAAGAAATTATCCGTATTCTTCGAATAGAATATATTCCCCTTCCGATTGTGGAAATTACAGAGGCGTCTCGTCCGCTTGTGCAACCTGTTCATGAAACAGGTAATCAATTTTATTTAATAGTATTTTACTAAACCGTTATATTTTGTGAAATATAAGAAAACATCATCTTCAGCAAACCACCACAGCGTGTTCGTCTTCGGCTTAACGGCTTGACTCTTACTTCGTTGCTATGTGGCTCATCATATCCATATATTTATACTTAAATTCCAAATAAACTTACAACATCGACAACCCATACTGTAGGGTGATCCCTAATCGATGGCTATGAATAACTATTTTTTTTGATTTAAAGCATATTCTAAAATATTCAACCAAACTTTCACAAACGTATGGGTATAGAATAAAGGCTCTACTAACGTAAAACGGGATAACTTTGATAGTTTTTTTTTAAATATATGCTACAGTTTTTTACAGCAATTGATGTTTTTAAAATATTATTTTTTTTAAACAAGTACTGAGGATCCCAGAATCAATTCGTTAGAAATATGTTTAACGAAAATTACTGCATTTGCACTAGTTTTTTTTTTGTATTGTGACTGGACATCATTTTTTGTTTGTTTTGGGGTTACTTTCATAATACTCGATGAATGTAAAAACATCTCAAACCATTTAGCTCAAGAAATATGAAACTTTGAATGAGTATATAATCAGTAACACCATAAGCAATAAGAGTACATCATTAAATTTGCGATGGCTATATCCTAAATACATTTCATAAGTGATGGTTTGGTACTTTTTCAAACAGGCGAAAAACAAGAAATTCGATTTTTAATATATTTGTAAAATATGTAACACATATCATAAAAAAAACTACATACGATGACAATGGAAATACTGTAAGCTACAATATGGAACCAATGTTCCCAATTCGGAGATAGTGAAGAGAGTAAATTTAGTCATTATATTTTACCATCAATGTTACCCGCATTATCAAAGATATCCTGTTTTACGGTACCACTTTCATTTCATAATTTGGCCGACCCAATTCTGAGAATATAAGTAATTTTTATTCAGTGTGAATTTTGGATAATGTTGTAACTTTAACAGAATTTTTAGTATACAAAAATTGTAAAAATATTAAACCAGTTACCTACGAACTAAATTTCAGTCAATATTGAACGGTATCCCGAGCAAAGTCTGAGATCAAATTGAAATCTTAATTTGATGTTGTGATTTCGCTGATAATGATTGCTTAGGTTGCTGTCGTTTTGGCCGTTTTAAAGGTTAAAATATCAAAATTGAGAGCAAAAAAATCTTCCTGTGACATCACATTGAAAACTATATCTGCTATCTGTGAGAGCAAACTGAAAACTTAATTTGATATTAATTTTTCCTGTTGATAACAAAACAAGTATTCAACGCAACAACATATTTTTGAAGAGCAAATGTACAGCAAAATGAAAACAAAATTTGTCAATTGCATAAACTGAAATCAAATTAGGATTTTAGTTTAATGTTGATATCAAAACTTGATTTCAATTTGGTGTCATTTTGATGCTGGACTTTGCTCGGGTATTGACTGAACAATCAAACAGTTTTAAAAGGCTTTTGTTAGAAAATGTACCGTATTCAAGATATGATTTTTTTAAATTATTAAAGCTTACTTTTATTAGAGGTTCCGCACTTATGAGGAGTCTAGTTAGAAATTCAAGATACAATATTTTTGAATTTATCATCGTACGACCAACAGCCTTGACAATTTTCCAAGGCCTTGAATCTGGCTTTCTTTTTCAAATCTGGGATCTGTGGGTTCTCTTAGTTTTGAACATATTTCTCTTCCTGGATCTAATTTTGACGTAGAACTACGTCTTTGTTGACTATACTGGGGTGCAAATCAAAAAATATGTGTGGTGAAGGAGTGTTAGGTTTTGAACGCTTGTAACTTTGTCATTTATAGATGAAATTAAAATCCAAATACGCCAATCGATAGGATATTACATTACGAACCTGTTGAAATAAATATTTTTCCAATTTTCTGTAATTAAACTTTTGAAAATGTACAAATGATAATTTTATCACTGATTTCATGAAATAAGCCTTTTTCCCAAACCCAGTCATCATAAACGAATACCACTTGGTTGCACATCATTCTGCTTGAACCTGAAAAGATATAAATCAGCGCTGCTCTCATGCCTCTGCTCATTACCACTTCGGACGGTGTGGCACTAAGTCCTGCATCAAGCAGGACTAGGTCAGCGGCTAAAGGTGGATCACGACGTGTCCACCACAATGAGGAATGAGACTTGAAAAATCGTGCATGTAAAACACCCTCCCGCTTGACAACCCCCTCCCCCTCCCCCTCACAATAACCCGAAAAAGACATGGACTTTGACGATCATTTTTTTTTCGGGAAAATAGATTTTAAGCAAACCCTAATAATGTATGAACAATTAATTTTTTACATGCAGAGCCAACATTTTCAAAAAAAATATTGCTTAATACGAGACATACACTCGATGAATTACCAACAACTGACTGTAAAAGTTTAAATGATCTTTATTTTAGTTTAACTTGGACGATTACCATATAATTTTTTTTTTTTTTTTTTTTTTTTTTTTTTTTTTTTTTTTTTTTTTTTTTTTTTTTTTTTTGTAAAACATATCTGGTACCTCTATATATGCAATTATATTAACATCCAAAGTCCATCCTTTTTTACATATTCTGCACAAAAGAAACTTTTTGCTCCGCCCCATTCATAAAAAACGGCGGGAAATCCTATCAGGTTCTGAACCTGAAAAGATATAAAACAGCGCTGCTGTCATGCTTTTGCTCATTTTCGCTTTGGACGGCGTGGCACTTGGTCCTGCAGTAAGCAGGACCAAATCAGCGGCTTAAGGTGGATCACGGCGTGACCACAATGAGGAAAAGTTATGTATGTAAACCCCCTCCCCCTGTCACAACATTCTCTCCCCCTCCCTCAACAACCTCTCCTACCCCCCCCCACCCATTCATCAACAACCTTTTCTACCCCCCCCCCCTCCACTCATCAACAACGAACAAGTCTGTTGTAAGTCAGACCCTGTTGCGGAAGCAGTTGGCCAGGTTCCATATGAAAGAAGGAACTTCGATGCGGCATCATTTTCAACAGTTCGACGATATCATACGCCAACTCAAATTGGCAGACGCGAAGCTCGAAGAGAACGACATAGTATCGCAATTATTTCTCACCCTTCCGTAATGTTATTTTCGTACCAGAGCTGCGAGGCAACCTGCTTTCTGTCAAGAAGATGTCCCAAGCCGAGATTGACGTGTTTTTCACAAGCCGCGGCGGAAAACATCAGACGCTGATGAAGCAAGGTGATGCGGCGATCGGTGTGGCACAGTAGCGAGAAAATCTCTACGAGTTGGAGTTAGATCTGGATGTTGTAGGACCTACAGCAAATCTCTGCGCAGCGGAGGTCAGCAATCTCTGGCATCGTCGTTTGGGTCACGCCAGTCAGACCACAATGAATACGTTAGTTCGACACAATATGGTGGAAGGCCTTGGCCCAAAAGTTGATTCAATTGGATTCTGTGACACATGTGTGCTTGGAAAGCAGTACAGAGAACCCTTAAACGAAACTCGTGAGCGAGCCAGTCGATTGTTAGAGCGGATACATTCGGATGTGTGCGGACCAATCCATCCACCGGCTTGGGATGGATAGAGATATTTCGTCTACTTTATAGATGACTACAGCCATTTTACGTGCATCTACCTGATGAAGAGAAAGTCCGAAGTCTTCGTACATTTTCAAGAGTATGAAGCCATGGTAACTACCCAGTTTGAAAAACAAATTTGCAAGCTAACTGTCGACCAGGGACGTGAGTATAGCTCCGGAGAACAGTAAGCGTACTACAAACGAAAGGGAATTCAAATTCAGCCAACCGTTGCATACTCGCCTCAATAAAACGGCGTGGCTGAACGGTTCAACTAACCCTAGTAGAAAAGGTGAGAACCATCCTTATCGACTCAAATATGCCAAAGTTGTGGTCGGAGGCAGCACTTACTGGAACGTACTTGTTGAACCGGTGTCCTACTGCTGCTCTGTCGGATAATCGTACACCTGTTTAGCACTGAACAACCTGCTTAGCAGCTTGGCCAAACCTGATCTCTCCAAGCTGAGTATCTTTGGATGTAAAGCACATCCAACAAACAACAAGAGTCGGGAGGCGGTCATGATTGGCTATGCTCCAAATGGCTACCGCTTATGGGACAGAAAAGCAAGACAAGTATTCATCTCTCGTGACATCAAGTTCGATGAAGCTTCTTTACCATACGCAAATGAAGAAGATGAAGGCTCGAAGGTTCCCTTAGTGATTTCCATGCTGTATCCGCCAGAGTTGGACAATTCGTCGGCCGAACAAGAAGCAGTAGCTGTTATCAAATGTGAAATCGAAGATGAAGTCGTTCCGGATACGCAAAGCACCGTTGATCCGGATGAAAACCCTGGGGCGCTCCCTTCACAACATAGAGGTGATGACTATTCAGAGTCTGACACTAGGCGCAGTGAACGGGAGCACAGGCTCCCAGATCCCCCGAAATCGTACGCCGAAATCGAAGATCGACTACAATGAAACATATGCGCCCGTTGCGAAGTTAACGACGATTCGAATTGTGCTGGCCGTAGGCGTACAAAGGGGATTCCAGTTCCATCAGATGGACGTCAAGATGGCTTTCCTTCATGGTGAGCTACAAGAGAGAATCTTCATGGCTGTTTCGGATGGCATCAAGGCAGACCCTGGGCTGGTGTGCCAGTTACATAAATCGTTGTATGGTCTGAAGCAGTCTCCTCGTTGTTGGAACGAAAAATTCAATCAAGCGCTGCTGAAGCTAGGTTTCACATGTTCCAAGCACGACTATTGCCTATACACCCGTATCGAAAAGAGGGGGAAATACGTTGTTTTCATCGTGCTGTATGTCGATGATCTCCTGATAGCCGCTATGCAGCTGACCACCATAATGAAGCTGAAACGCGAACTGTCGGCGATGTTTGAAATGACCGATTGTGGAGAGTTGACTCACTTTCTTGGGATGAAGATACGGTACGATGAACAAAATGGTAGAATGATTCTGTCTCAAGAAACTAGCCTGGAAAAGATCTTGCAGAAGTTCGGCATGGCGGAGTGTAATGCAACAAGGACGCCAATAGAGAAAGGATTGAAATTGGATCGTCAAGTGGCCGAAGGTGTCCAAGAACCGTACCGTGAATTATTGGGAAGCATGATGTACGTGATGATGTCCACAAGGCTGGACATTTGCTTTCCTATCAGATATCTGGGGAGATTCTAACTTCAACCTGGACAACAACATTGGACAGCTCTGAAACGCGTTGTACGATACTTAAAAGGATCGATCGAGTGTTGCTTGACTTGCGAGACAATCAAGCGGCGCCACTCATCGGGTTTGTTGAGTCAGACTGTAAGCGGATTTGTTTTTCCGTGTTCTCGGATGTACTGTTGCGTGGTCAAGCAAGAAGCAAACAACAGTTGCAACTTCTTCAAGCGAAGCTGAAAATGTAGCGCTGAGTGCTGCAGCATCGGAAGCAATATGGCTAGTCGGTGTTCTAGGCGATTTCGGTGAGCTGAACATTGAACCAATCACCGGACGCCGGACGATTTGAGGAACTTCGGACGATGCTGGGACTATCCAAGCGAGAGGGGGTGAAATCAAAGTAGTCGTTGGATTATCTGACCTGGTCACTCCTGTTATTTGTCGCTGTCTCCAATTCAAGAGCTCGATGTGAGCAATTCGAGTTTGCTTTAATAAAACATTCTTTTGTTCGTTAAGTCTCGGCCTGTTCATTATTGCCCCGTTCTGTCCACGTAGTTCCTTCAATTACATTTGACAAGTATCCAAAAAAGCCCGTCAGGACGGCATTTTTAGAGCACAGACATTTTTTAAAGTATGAATTATGAAAAAAAATCAACTAAAACAACCTGCTACCTTTTTAGAATTGAGCATTTCCACGCCAAGTGACGAATCGAAAAAAAACTCGACCTTCTCAGATTTGCATATTTGTTGATATGGACAATAATTTACATTTTTACAAAAATTCGGGCATTTTGGATGTTGTAATTTTCTCAAATTTTTCAATAATTTGTGGCACGAAAACGTCGCTTCTGAAAAAAAACTGACGTCGATACAAAGTTGTAGAGAAAAATAAAGTCTTTCTGGGTAAAAATATGTATGTCATTTCTTGTAATTTTGAGTTAACTCAAATTTCCCGCTTATTTTTATTTTTATTTTAATTTTTTAAAAAGTTCATTGAAAATTCAAATTTTTGAAATATTTAAAACCATGGACACTTGAAAATTGACAAAAATCGTTGACCATGAACTTTTGATCAAATATTTGAACTTTTTTTATGTGTTTTCTACACAGAAAACAATATTTGAGACATTACAATCGTTATCTGTGCAAAAATTACATAAAAAGCTAGTTAACAAGAATTTTAAAAATATGACCCTAAGTTGATGTTCTACGACTGTTGTCAATTTTCAAGCTTTATTTAAAAACTAAATTATAAATAGTGAAGGTATACTTTTTGTAATATTTCAGCTTTTAACATTTTTTCTTTTGAATCTATATTCAAAATTATAAAAAAATTACCGTGTATATTTTTCGCAGAACTAATTTCATTTTCTAAACAACTTTGTCTCAGACATCATTTCGATCAGAAGTGAAGTTTTTGTGCTACAATTTATTGAAAAATGTCAACGACGCCATTTTGAAAAAAAAAAACAAGATGCAAAATGGTCGATTTTTGCAAAAATGTGAATGATTGCCCTTAATACATAATTATGCAAAGTTTCATGCATATTTGAGAAGGTGGAGTCTTAATTTTTTATTTTTTTTATTGTATGTGGCCTGGAACTGGTCAATCGCAATTTATTATTATTGATTTAAATAAAGAAAAAAAATTAATAAAATATGTATTGTATCCTATTCGGTAGCTGCATTCGGAGAAAAGGTCTACATATCGAACATATTTTCGACGATGTCCAATTGTATCGAACTCGATCACAGCGTGTGCCTATAAAATAAAGTTCTGCCAATTTACACGGATGACGATAGTGTTGCATCTGATGTCCAATAAAAAAAAAATAAGTAAAAAAAATAACCGCTCGTGGCAAGGATGTAGATATAGGGAAGAAATATGATAAATTACCCGCTAGCCACATTTAGAAATAGCCCACCATCACACCGCTTGGGATCATATGGAGGAACCTCCGACCGATCAACTGGTGACAAATCAAGTGTGGAAAAAGCCGGGCGGTGGATGATCTGGCGACGACTGACGGTGTGGCGTGTTTGTTTGCACTAAGATATGGTTGGTCATCTCTCACTTGGGCGGCAAATTTGAGCTATTTAGTGTGAGAATCGGTCGCAAACGATTAAGAATTATAAACCGGAGCGCGCGCGCTAGTCCTCTTTATCTGTTGGAAGTTCGTTTTGTGTCCTTATGTAACGCCCGGCGGAAGAGGTTGGTTGGAAAGCTGTACTGTAATGTCTACGGAGTGTTTGTTCCCGTAAACCGATAAAGGGAGTAGTGGCGACTGGTGATTATAGCGTTTGGCTTGCTGACGTAGTGTCAGCTACGACAAAGAACGAACGCAAACACGTGACCAAAGTGCGGTCATTCAACGGAGGAAGGATTGAGAAGCTTTGCTGCATCGTGTATGCGACAGGTGCTGCCTGCATACATTGCGAAGCATCAATTGCTGGGTTTTTAAATAAAAAGTCAAAATCATAATAACAAGCAAGATAGGTATATGAAATAGAATATTTCATTCTGTTCCTGTATTCAAGTTGCGCAATATTCCGAACTTTCATTGAACAAGATTTCGAATACTGTAACTGGTTTTATTCAAAGTATGAATTTTGTTTTGTTTAAGCTGACCCACTTTCTAAAGTACCAAAACTTCTTTATCAAACGTGATACCATATGATACATTGGAGCATGTACCTACACGATGCAAACACTTATAATAAAGTGATAACGATGATAGGTTTTTATTCTGCTGCGATGATACTATCTTCTCGCGATGATAATGGGGATTTGCTGATGCGGTGGATACAACACTTACCAGCGTTGCCTGCAGCGTAGCAAGTGTGCATAGATACTAGACAAGTGGACTCTTTTAGTAGGACGTCTTTTGAGCAATGAAGCCGGTGAGTGGTGTAAAGTGTCCCGGTGTTGAGTTAGAAACTGACTACAGCTACGGTCGGGGCACCAGATGACCTAGGACGGAATAAAAAGACCTGACATATAATGCGGTGTTGCTGCAAGTAGAGTTGAGGTGTTTCAGACACAACTCCTGTTTACTTTTCTTCCCGGTTTGCTCGTCCGCCTGAGCGGATGAAAAAAACGGTGCTAGTTTTGCAGGCGATGTGAAATGGATGATAATTTAATTATAAACAGTGGCTAGTACCTAGTGCTACTGACGGTGAATGTTTTTGTTGTTTATTGGTTTTTTTTTGGTGGAAATATATGCGAGTATTGGATGCCCGTGTTAGTGGCGTGATGTTTGTTTTGGTTCTTTGATGTCATACCACACGTAAAAGACGCGTAAATGTAATCATTGACTTTCTGGATCGATGTCAATAAATAATAATCCATGGAAAGAGGCTAACATAAATAGACGGTACCATGATATATGGTTGTTAGAAAAAATGAATGTGAGAACTCAGTTGCTATAATTAGCAATTTCAATATACCATCAATTCAAATCAACGGTGCACCTTGGAGATAAATAAATAGTTAAAATCTAGCATAAATCATTAGCTTTTAAATGCGTTGAGAAAAATGTACCACATATATTAAATAAACATATCAGGAATCCAAAAGACGAACCGGCCCACGGCTGAAATTTCGATGATGAAGAAAACTAAAACTCTCAGGAACCTAAAGAAACCGATTTCATCTTGCTATTTTGTGTACATACCTCACAAATTTTGACCCGTTGTAGTCACTATAGCAAGAACACTGAAGTAAGAAACCAGCTCTATCTCGGGCAGGGTGTCGACTCCCTGAACAAAACCTGGAAAATTAGGGAATATCAAAGAATTCATTTTGGACCTGGAAAATGAGGGAATCTCAGGGAATTTAATTCAAATTCAGGGAAAAATTTCTTTATAACCGAAATTTATTTTTTCTCCTTTATTTAACGTCTGCCTCTAATCGGCAATCTAGTGCCACTCACTGACGGAGATCGATTGCCAGCAATCTAATGTGCAGGAAGGCAGCTTCCACACATGTGTAGGATATCGCACCCATTCAATTCAATACACATGGGCCGGGACCAACGAATCTACTTCCTTTCCGAAGGAATACGTGACCAGAGATTTTTATGCCTCAGAAAAATCCCACCGACATTCGGCTGAAGCAGTCACGCTTACCACTAAACAGAAACTAGTTAAGTTGAGCAAAAGATACTCAAATAAAAGGGTATTTGGATGATTTTGAGCCTATTATAAATTCAGCCTCCACTGGGTGTTGTCACATTCCTGAGTGAACTAAGATAAAAATCCATTTCCGTAGACGCTAGACGTTGTTAGTTGTTTTTAAGCTGCTAATAGGCATGTGCGTCTCTTAATAGATCTTCTTCTTCTTATTTTTTACATATCAAGCGTATTGCTTATCGCATATTCACCCGTATTCTTGTTTTCGTTCGAACCGAACTTTTTTTGTATGGAAAATATGGTTCGAACGAAAACAAGAATATGGGGGATTAGCTTATTGCGGGCTCTCAACTTAGTTTTCTAAATGCACTTCTACAGTTATTAATTGAGAGCTTTCGATGCCAATACCAATCAGGGTGGCCAGAATATTTTTTTACATTACCGGTAGCTTCTCAAAACTTGTATCGGTAGTTATCGGTAGGCCGTCTTAAGAAGGCTTTCCCGATGTTTGAAACCTTTGTAAGCGGAGGGGGGGGGGGGGGGGAGGCCGTGCTCCAGAACAATACACTTTCCTTCAGTTCTTCTGCTTTAAACTTGTCGAAATCAATAATATTTCAAATTCTAATGCTAATACGGTTTCTCAGTGGAACTGATAGCTAGAAATCTAGAGTGTGTGAGTGATCTGGTGTTAATGGTGCTCAATGTAAACATAAGCAAAGCAGTAATTCATATGAGGATAAACTGCCAGTTCTACTGTGATCTGTGGCGTCTCGTGAGAAAATTCACTAGTTGTGCACCTATTTTATTTATATTTTGTCTGTAACAGTAGAAGCCAATTTTGATGCAGAATAAAAAAAATGGGATAAAAATCTTTCGACGGGGGTATCTGTATAAAAAATAAATGAAATGATGATGGGAAACAGTTCTGCTACCAGTTTCGCTTACTCTTGCATAGAAACATTGATTTTCTTTTTAAGTCTCATGTTTATGATATTTGTCATCGTTACTCAGCGTTTCCTAAGCAGTAGCGTAGAGTTGACGCCAATTGCGATTTCCTCGAAATGCTCCACTTCCCACGCAATTTCCTCGAGCATGACACAACCAACAATTTCCACTTGTCCATTTTCGGCAAAGTTCTGCGTTTTTACCATTTCTTTTACATGTCGTTTTCAAGTTGTCCAACTTTGGCCGTGGGACGTCCATTCTCGCAATAAGCATTTTTTCCTTCATGGATCTTCTGGCAAACGGTCTTTTCAGGAGGTCATCAACAATATTCTGTTCCATGATTCCTATTTAATTTTGCACTATGTTAGAACTAAACAGCCTGAATTTATAAATAGAGGATATGTCAAAATTTGAACAATCGACTATCTGTCAAAGTCATACGAAAAGTCATTCCAATCGAGCAGAAGACCTGTCAAATGGATAAAATGTCGTCTCTTTATAAATTCAGGCTATTTAGTTAGAACAATATTCCATCAATGCGCTGAGGCTACTGAATGAAATGCAGTCAGGTAGTGATAAAATTTAAAAATTTGATGTGTGCGTGTAGGTAGGTATACAACGAATGACGGCTCTCCAAGATCAATTCAGAGAGAAACTCAAATGCGACGTTGCCTATACGTGCCAATTTATTCTCTTCTCTTTAAACTGTGCAAAGATAGAAGTGCACAAAATAAACACTAACACATCGGCAATTATGCTTACGGGACTTCAATACATATACAACTGATGTGGTTGTAAATACGAGCGTTTCTGGTGCACAAGCAAAAGTGCTCAGACTGGGAGAACTAATGTCGTTTTCGTTTTTGCGGTGTAGCACTGGTGTAGTGTAAGCAGGAATAAGTGCGAGTCTTTGACAGCTCAACATCATTTGTTTGTAAACAAAGGTGCATCCTATATCTACACCCTAAAATATTTCGGTGTACGGCAGTGTAGCACCGGTGTAGCTACACCGCAAAAACGAAAACGGCATAAGCATGCGGTGGGTTTGGTAGAGCGAAGGCATATTTTCCTTGCTTGTTTTGTGTCGCATATTCGCCACGCCATAGAAGCCCAAAATTAGTTGTCTGCACGTGGTAAAATCCCAGCGTACCCATCCGTGAAAACAAGCTCGCTATGCCTCGCTTCTGTTTTTACTTACTTTTCTTTCAGTGGCGGGTAAAACGGAGGTTGAGCAGCGATGTGGTAAGCAATTCAGCTACTATCCAGTGATGTGGTGGACAATTCAGTTACTATCCACATGAAACCAATAAATAGAAGGGACAAAAATGGGTTTGATTGAGTATTAAATTTTTGCCTCTTAAATTTTATGAAATATAAATTTTACTTTTTGAAAATTCGAGACTGTGCAGTGCACGAGGTGCACATATGGACGAGACGCCACTGACTGTGATCTGTCAAAAGTTATTGGTAAACAAAAAAGTCCGCTGATAGCAACTGTCTCGTGCACAGCCTTATTCAGACTACACGGAAAACAGAACATAGGTATTGAACATTTTTCAAGATTATTAAAAACCTGTGATTCTCGGTAGAAAAAGTGAAAAATCGGTGGTGTTTAACCTTTTGTCTGTGAATCGGTAGGCATCCCAAAAATCGGTAGGACTACCGATAAATCGGTAGGTCTGGCCACCCTGATACCAATGCATGAATTTGTATATTGTGTGACAAGCACAATGATACTCAATGCCGAGGGAAGTCGAGAAAATTCCGTCGACTGGACCGGGAATCGAACCCGCCGCCTCCGGCTTGGTAATACCGTGCCTTTACTGACTAGGCTATGAGGCCCCGTCTCTTAATAGATGGTACACCTAATTGCGTCTCGATCCAGCTGTGTCCAACAAAAATCAACCCCTTGAGCGCATTGGAGCGCCTTTGAGTAAATGCAAGAATGATAAAGAGTTAAGTTGAGTTTAGACAAGGCAAATCATTGATCAACTCAGTTGAATTCAAGAGTTGAGCCTGGTTCAACTTTTTTTTTCAATTCGAGTGAGTTGATCAAGTCAGTTGAATGGCATGGTTTCAACTGAGTTGATCAATTGACTTGCCTTGTCTAAACCCAGTTTTAAGAAAAGATAATGATTTTATGCTGAATACTTCTTGCTATTGTTCATTATTGTGTTCTTAACAGCTCGAGTAGCTCAAAGAACTAACTAAATGAGAATTTAAGATAATGGTCTTGCTTGGGAAGCTTTTGTTTTTGATTGCTTGGAGAAATATAAGATATACGTTGACATGTATTGCCTTGACAGCTTAGAGTGGCTTTATTGAGTATTCTAGGTCTTCATTAGCTCGTAAAATTAGCTTCTCAGTGAAGTTTTAGTATTGTGGTTTAACTATTTGTTTTATATTACTTCTGCGTGAAGTCAATTCTAGTTGAAGATGATAATTTCAAATAACAGACTAGAGTGGTAATGTTTATACGATATATGAGGACATGAAAGTATAGAGTTGATAGTTCCGTTAGAGTACATACAGCAGTGTGAAATTGTATATATAGAGAGTAGAAAGCGAGCAAGGACAACTTTTATGAAGGTACAAATCGGTTTGATCATCTCTCTTTACCAAACTCTCCCGTTGGAGAGGGATGGTTAGGGGTATCCCCCCGGCACCAAGAGATGATCACCGACTCGCTCATGTACCGACGATGTGTTTGAAACAGTTCTATTGATTTTTACTAAGTATTGTAATGTTTTTTCCATTGTAATTTAGATGAAATTAACTTATAGAATTTATGAGTTGAAAGCGTATTATCAGGAATAATTTTCTTGTGGAGCTGGTTCTCAAAATGTGCTCAAGGGAAAACAAAATATAATGGGATTAAAAACAAGAATTCGAAGTACAGCGGTGCAATTTTCAGAAGAAGACAATTCTCGGCGGAAGGATTTCGCCTGTCCGATGGTTTTGACAGGGAAGGGGGATTACAAGTTTTGCTCACAAAAGCTAATAGGCCCTTTTCAATTGTTGGGCGAGAATCTACGGAGAAAACATGAAATAAAATAAGCTTCAGCGAATTTTTAGAAAGAGTTTAAAATTCGAAGAGAATCTAAGGACGAATTCTAAGAAATTTTTGGAGTGTTCTACAGAGAATTTCTGGACTGTTATAAAGACATTAAGAAAATTAATCTAAAGGAAATGCTTGAGAAAGATCGAGCGAAGACTTTAAACCTGTCGCAGAACCAAATTCAATATCCAATAAAGGTGCTGCTGTCTTAGAAATGACACATTTTACCTTCGGCTCAATCGCATTCAGTTTTATGCTTAATTCAAATGTATATCGCTAAACCAGGAAAATTACCAAAATTCCGGGAGAAAATCGGGATAAACCGGGACATTGCTAATCGAGATTTGCTGGTCACCATGAGGATGGAGGAGATCTGGATGAATTTATGCCCCTAGGTTGAGTTCAAAAGCAGTCAGAAAACAGCTTCTATGGATGAAAAAATTGCCATGCGAAGAACCTCTTCTCGTATCAGTGAGCAAACCAAGGTAAGAAACGGATCACTTGCTGAAAACTTTAAGCGATTAAGCAAACCTTTTTTGCAGATTTATATCACGTCGCTTTCAATAATAGTAACATCCCGGTTACTGCTTGAACTGCGTACCTGCGTAAAATGTGTGTATTAAAAAAATATGCGGTTCCTTCCCGTTTTTGGCAACACGCGATTTCTGTCTTTTTTGCATTCTATAAAATGTACTGGGTCCATGTGTTATTTCATGAAATTTTTTTTTCAGAAAGCACTAATATATAACTGAGGAAAGTAATCCCTAATAAACTAAAACCATATAGGGGAATTTACGTATTCTCGTCAGTCTAAGCAGCGTCCGAACTTCTATTAGCGATTTCTCAGCGTCACACACATACATGAGAGTTTTGTTTGTTGACATTTATCTGCTGCTTGCTGTTCTACCCATTCCAATCGACAGAATTGATCAAAACGGGTTGAACATGTTTTTACAACGCTCCAAACTTCTCAAGTGAGTGTGACTATTGTCGGCAGTCTCTTTTTCTTCGGCACCCTTTCCATTTGAACTGCGTGTTAACCAGCTGTTCTATTATCGGCAACTCGAAATCAGCCGTATTTTGTAGTGTGTATATTTAATTTAAAGAAAAATATGGCATAACAGGATTGCACAGTCGTAAAAATGTAATCTGATTGAAGCTGAAAAGTTAAGGAATCGGCTTAATACATTCAGCGAAGAGTTTTGATGGGAAAATTCTGCGAAATTAACGTTTCAATTTCGGTTGCCGAAAACAGTCAATGGGTGCCGAAGCCATAATTTACCCTACGAACAATACCCCAAATAGTCGAACTTTTCCACAAATTGTTTGGATGATACCCCAAACCCGTCGTTAAGCAAAATAACCATAATAAATTTATTAGGGATAGCTGATGATGAAAACAGATGGTTTTTTTTTTGAAAATTGCTGGAAAATATGGGAATTTTGTTTTCTTATTGAGTCGACACCCTTTCGGGAATAGTTTGACGTAAAACAAATTATAAGGGAAATGGCTCTAATGTTGGCCTATGGATCTAAGGATTGGGCCCATCGCTAAAAATCTTCTATTTATCAATTTTATCTAGATGAACGCGTCATTGGTACGGTACTAATGGATGTTTTTGGTCGCTTTTGAAAATTTAGTCGATTGCTGAATTTATGTATGGGCCCAAATTAGGGGCATTTAGGCCGACATTACATTAATTTCCCCTATATGTTTTTTAGATTATGACCATGCTTGAATGTTTTTTTTTTACTACAGTTGATAAGGTTTACATCGAAGAAAACAACGTTGAACATTCGATTCTCTCGGCACCGTTGTTGTAGTTTGGGTTCCAAACCGCTGAACAATACTCAAGCTTCGATCGAACAATCGAACAATATAGAGATTTTATACAGTAAAGGTCGGCGAAGTTTTTAGCTATCCTGAAATTGAACCCCCTAACGTTTTAGACGCCTTATCGACAACATATGCAATGTGTTGCTTGAATGATAGCTGCGAATCCAAGATCACACCCAACCCAAGCAACATTGCAAGTTTTATCGTGGTTTTATTGCATTATACCAGTGGCGTCGCGTAACCTCACTTTGTACCTGTTCAACAACTTTGAAAACGTTATTTAGGGTCATGTTTACATTCAATTCAGTTTCAAAAGGCATAGGGTCTTCTAGTTTCACTGATTTGTATCCATTGGAACCAATATTGTTTTGTTTGTTTACGTTTTGAGAGTTGTTGAACAGGTAGATTGAGGTTAGGGCGACGCCACTGCATTATACAAGTCTAAAACATGGTCTACAGAACCCTCATAAAACCTAAATTGTTACTTGGGAAGTCTATTACCTGTTTCACGCGTTCGATTGTCGAGCCAAGCAGGCCATAGCTAAATATTATCGGTTGTTGTTTTCGTGAGAACATAAGAGCGGAGCATTTGGCTGGGTTCACGACCATTCTGTTTAAACTGCACCAACTAGCGAATACATTCAGCTGACGTTGAAGAAAGTGACAGTCAGCAATCGAGCGGATTCGTAGGAAGATTTTGAGCTAATCTGCATATGATAACCGAGGAGCTTCGATGACCAGACGCACGTCGTTGAAGTACAGTAGAAAAATCAACGGTCCTACGTGACTTCCCTGTGGTATATCTGATGTGGCGAAGAAGTTATTTGGTGGTTGTAGAGCGGCCGACAGTAAACCCATGTTGATCAGCACTCAAATACTGCTTGCAATGGGACAGCAACGGTTCCATAATCACCAGCTCGAATAGTTCGTCGCTTTCTTCGCTTTGCGCAACGTACATTGCCTTGGAATGATCCGTTGTAATTGATGATGAGGCTATTAATTGCATTCGGGAGAATAAATATCGTGGAGTGATTATTGATGACAAACTTAAGTTCAACTCTCACATTGACAATGTCATCAAGAAAAACGATTTAAATATTACCAGTAAAATACAGCTATTCAAATCAATCATCTTTCCTCATCTAGACTTTTGCCTCTCCATTTTATTTCTGGCCAATGAAGCACAAATATCGAGATTACAGAACTTGCAGAATAAAATAATGCGTTTGATTTTGAGATGTAATAGATTCAATCGGTGAAGCAAAGAATTGTATATTTGACTATGGTGTTCATTTTTAAAGTAGTTAACGATTTTCTGCCTCGATATTTGTGTAATTGAATTGAAAGAGGAAGTGGCATTCGTAGATATAATACTAGAAACGCGGATTAAATAAGAACACCACATTTCTTGACCTGTGCTTCTCAAAATTCATTGTTTTTCAAAGGAATAAATGTTTTCGATTCGATACCTAGACACATTAAACGTACAACTACACGTACAGAACTTAAAATACATTGCATTTCACATTGTAAAGCTGTCGTTTTCTAATGAATTTCTTTTTATAAATTGAAAAAATATGTATCTTGACGAAGTTTGTAACGGATTATTTTGTATGGACTTGGACGACTTTTTAGTAATTATTGTAGCACTGCAAACATTGAAGCATAATTGAAAGATGCCTTGAATGAGTAGTAAGTTTTCTGGCTGAATGTCTGGGGTTCGAGAGCATTCATGACGTTGCTGAAAATTACGATAGCATCAGAATGCGGGGATGATAGTGTATTACAGTGTTGGGAAAATATCAAAAAATCAAATCCAGGGCTGGTAGCAGGTCACTTTTTAGTGACTTGGTCACTATTTTCAAATCAGTCACTAAAAAGTCACTTTTTTCATCAAAAAGTCACTAAAGTCACTATACCTTAAAATTTAGTCACTAAAGTCATTTTTTTACGACCAATGTTGAGAGTAAATAATTTGACTTTAAAAACTCAGAGTAAAGTTTGACAAGAAGAGTTGCGAACATATGGAAACGGGTACTGTTCACGAAATCTAATATTTTATTTATTTGTATCTTGAAATTGCCATAGACCTATCATAAATTTTGTAGAGATTTCTAGAAAAGATCTAAAGCCAACATTCTGGCTGTTTTACATTGAGATCTTAAAAGTTATCCAAGCCTACACTGCAACAAAGAGTTAAGTAAAATTCACCTGAATAGGCACGTACATATTTTCCATCATATTTTTCACGTGAAAATCACGTGTTTTTAGGGAAAGATTACATTTGAGTGATTCACATAGAAATGAATTGATTTTGACGAAAATTTTATCGAACCTTCTGATAATCTTCAAATTGGCGTCACTTACGGGAATAAGCAAGTAGATGTTACTGGATTTTGTAGTAATAATAAGGTAATTGGTGATAGAGATATATATTTCGATTTATTTGAGTCAAATGATTGCATTCTAGATAAATTGAAATTCACTCATATTTTGTATTTTAATTTTTAATATATAAATGAGTGTTAATTTATAAAAAAAATAAAACTTACATTTGAAAAAATTAAGAAACCTGGGAATTACAACTCGTCAAACAACGAAGAATGCGCACTTTCTTCCATCGCCATTTTTGAATTACGAATACGACGAGAAAATTTTCATACCATGAAATCACGAAAAACTTAAGTGAATTTCACTTAACCTTCACCAGCATGACATGTGTACTGGACCTATGAATCCAATGGAATTCATTACCATGCCATTGGAGTCCTATTTTGTAGGGGTTACCTGAATTTGCAGTTAAAAATTTCCTTTTATCGTTGGTTCAATGTATCATGGCCAAAAATGATCTAGGAAAATTTTCAAGCTCTCAACATTTGTTCAAAGGCCAGAAATTTTAATAATCTTTGACCCCCGGTAGCTTTAGTATCCGTCCAAACATCGAGAAAAAAAAATCATGTCACGTTCCTTTTTAAGTCCATTAAATTGTATAGTATTTTTTCCATACTAAATATTCTGGTAATAAAACAACAACAAATTTCAAGTCCAGGTCTTAGTTTTTTTTAAACTTCAAAATGTATTCCCAAATTTCTAATTTTTCACGATCGAGATTTTAAGTCCTTGGCGCATTCAATTTTGTTTTATGTCCGTGATCATTCGATCTGGGAAAATTTTCTTCATGTCATAATAATGAGATTTTTCTCAAACTGCGATCTAGAAAAGTTGTCCCAGAATTATGATTATTTTTCTATGTTTGAGGTGTTACAGAAGATCCTATTCTTGGGAGGAATGGAGCAAAGTAAAAAGACGACCAGTTCGTTATAGCGACTACAAAGAAGAGAAGGATCTTTTATCAATATACTCATGGCTAACTTAGCTCTATGTACATTTAATTCTAGACTGCAGTTCTTCATGTTGCTAAATGCATCGCTTCATATATATCCAATATCTTCAAAAATTGCTGTCTAATATCGGTACTTTGAACATTTTTCTCTGTGCCTCTATATCGCGATCTAATATCAAATTCGTAATCTGCAGAGTGAGGAAATGGAGGTTAGAATTGGAACGTGCTTTTGCTTATTCAATTCATACTTATTAAAAAGCATGAAAAATACCGGAATAGCGGATGATTGGAACCATATCGTTCCGATCAATAAATGTCACTATTGGTCACTTTATTATTGTTTAAAAGTCACTATTTGGCCACTATTTTCGTAGTTTAAGTCACTAAAATCACTACTATTACATCACATACCCACTACCAACCCTGCAAATTTCATTAAAGAACAATATCACGCTTGATTTTCGTACATAAACATTAACAAGCTAACAGCTGCGGTTGATATCGAAAGCTGTGATATCGCAGCTCGGAATATCAAGCTAACAAAACTTACTAGTTGCAAATCTGAGGTTGAGTTTCATGATTTTTGCTTTACACCCGAATGTATCCGATACTGACATCACGGCTGGCAGTAGTCGCTTCGTGTCTGTCATCGGTGAAGAGAAAAAAGAGATAGCATTATTATACCTTCTCTTTCTAAGAAAACGAGGTGCAACGGAATCATTTTTGCGTCAATTCAACTCTCAGCTTCAATTTTACACTAGTCTCGCAATATTAAAGGAGCTTGTAAAATCAATATCAAGCATGATATTTTGCTCTAATATCACACGTGACATTGAGAGCGTATAAGAGCGGAAAAATATCAATTTGCCAATGATTATGCCATCACTGGTGTATTAGAATGTTTTATTGATTATTCATGATCTCTTGATCGCTGGAAATGCTTGTGAATAATTGAGGTGGACAAAGGATGAACAAAGAGGTGAACGCCTAAGCTTTTTCTCATTTATATCGCTGTGAAGCAACTGAAAAGTGTTGAGGGAATTTATATCTGTAACAGTAACCTGTTTTTGTTTTCTTATAAGGTTAAATGTTATACTTAACTATCTTGAAGATAAATCATCCAGCTCAAACCTTTGTAGGGGTAAGCGGTGGGACCATCAATATCATCCGCATCCTTGAACCGGAGAGCGAGTAAACAAAGAGGTGTACGAGAAAACTTTCAATGTGGTGCGTTTAGTAAGCGCATGCATGAAACTGCTCGAATTAGCGTAGTGAAAAAAAATTAATGATTCGAATCTATAAAAATGAGAACATTTCTGATGATGATGAATGAAGCAAATCTTATCACGGTGTCTCTGGTAGGATAACATTATTATAAAAAAATCAGTATTGCTGAAATACTTACCAAACGAAATCTTAGGTCCCCGTCTTTTGTTTTGATGCTAGTTTCAAAATGTTCCATCGAGGGTCATTTTTCCATTCATTGTTTCAATGGTCGAGAGCAGTGATGGCATAATCATTATTAAATTGATATTTTTCCGCTCTCATACTCTCAATATCACACGTGATATTGGATAGAAAATGATGCTTGATACTTGACACAAAAATGATTCCGTTGGGCAAACATACTTTTGAACATAAAAACCAATAAATGATCCATAAAATATTGGAAAACGTTCCATAAAAAACATCCAAATGTTCCATAAAACTTCGGAGAAAATCCTTAAAAAAAGTGTGAATGATCCATAAAAAATATCAATATGATCCATATTTAATGTAAAATTTAGCAACACAATTGTAAAAATGTACCGCTAAATTTCTAAGGAGTGAGCATTGAAATTGTACGAATTACCCATAAACATATTGCAATTGATCCATAATACATTCAGCAGTGAACCTTAAACTAAAGAAAGTGATCCATAGAAAATCATGTTTGCGCACTTAAAAATATAGCCATGTTCGTATTAATGAAAGCAACTTCCTCAGAGCAGTCTCGTTTTGGACAGTTTGAAGCTGAAATAGGTTTTATTAAACTAATATAAAATCAAACCCAATCTTAATGCTTATAAGGTGGCAAAAGGAACCAAGAAGTCTGTCTCAAATAAAGCACCTAGCAGAAATAATAGAGTGAGGAGTGATGCCGCAACCGAATCTGGAAAAGGCAGTACCAATGTGGTCAGCCTGGAAGAATCCCTAGACCAGTTGCTGCAGGAGAAAAGCGCAAATAAGAAAGCGCTGGAGGACGAGAAATTCCTCCATGAAAAGCGATAGGAGGCTGAGCGGGAGATTTTCAAACCAAGAGTTATCTTCCGTCACTCTTTCAACAAAGATTTGGCTAAATTTAGCATTTAGGGATTCAATTATTATTTGAGTTAAGCACGCAAACGATGTAGAATGAGCTACTTACTAGTTACTTAGGGTAAATCATGTATATAGCGTTTAGGAACAAATTGTAGGTTACCAGATTTTAGGATCAAACTGTAGTATCTAGATTAAGCAAATATAGGGTTATTAAATTCAATATTTGCACGCATTCCACCTCCAACTAACCTACTTCAGTAGCTACATAGAGGTAGCTTTAAGACCAGAAGGTCCCGAAGAAATGTGCTCAACTTTTTGGCTAAGCTCTGGTACTATCTTCGGTCCCAAGCTTATCGATGCACCCCTATAAAACACGAGAAAATCCACGAACCCCTCATTTTACCTGTCAAACTTTCATAGCGAATCAAAACAAACATTGTGTAGTACTATAATTTTGACTAGAATGAGGTACGTTAATCGATTTGCTTGGGACCAATAGGCAAGTCAAGTAGTGAGCCAATTTAAAATCGTTAGTTTCGTATTGATTGTTGGTAGCTAGTTCACTACAAATAACTACAATTTAATTAAACGATAGGTATATTAACAAATTTAGGCAATTAAAATAATTTAGCTGTAAAACGTTTTTTAAATGGTTTGGAATTGTATCTTCTTTTCCTCTTTTTTTCTCGTTCATACTCCGACCTATCTAAGGTTTGGTTCAACGGAACTGTGAGTTCATAGTTCCGTTGAACCAAACCTGAAGTCTGTCATTTCTGACAGCGACCGTTACCGTAGCTTTCTGAATCCCCCACAGGGTTGTCACTGGACTTGGCGGTACAGGGTTATCCCGATATTCCGAACAGCCATGATCCATACATTAGACGTATATTATTCACGTTCTGGACACTGTATTATTAATTTCGATCCATAAACCATGAAAAATTGCTCCATTACTGCTTAACTACTTAGATTTACTGTCCTGCCGTGTTTTTAGGTAGATGTGCGGAGCGATGGTCAAGCGTTTAGAATTAGCTTCCAAAAGAAGCTTCTATAATAATCTTCTTAAGAAAAAATGAAAAAAAAAAAAATTAATTTTATGGATCATACCTAGGGTAGGTGTTCCAGTTGTTGGTAGACGTGCTTATTTTGGTGTGTTCCAATTAAAGTCTATATCTCGGTCTATATACATATGTTATTTAATTTGATCAATAAACCATGGAAAATTGCTACATTACTGCGTAGCTACTCAGATTTACTGTTCTGCCCGTGTTTTTTTTGTCAGAAGAGCAGAACGATGGGCGAGCGTTTAGAATAAGCTTCTTAAAAAGTTTCTAAATGAAGCTTCCATAGGAAACGTCTTAAGAATATTATTATAGAATCTTCTTTTGGAAGCTAATTCTAGACGCTTGCCCGTCGCTTCGCACATCTACCTTAAATACACGGGCAGGACAGTAAATCTAAGTAGATAAGCAGTGGAGCAGTTTTTCAAGGTTTATGGATCAAAATTTGAAAAAAAAAGTGTCCTAAACATGAATAATATACGTCTAATTTATGGATCATGCCTTTATTTTTAAGTGTGCAAACTTGATTTTTTATGGATCACTTTCTTTAGTTTAAGGTTCATTGCTGAATGTTTTATGGATCAATTGCAATATGTTTATGGGTAATTCGTACAATTCCAATGCTCATTATTTAGAAATTTAGTGGTACATTTTTACAATTGTGTTGCTAAATTTCACATAAAATATGGATAATATTGATATTTTTTATGGATCATCCACACTTTTTTAGGGATTTTCTCCCATGTTTTATGGATCAGTTGGATGTTTTTAATGGAACGTTTTTCAATATTTTATGGATCGTTTTATCAATTCTAAAGGTGCAAACTTAGGGCTGTTTAAAATGCCTAAATTATTGTTCCTTCATTTTAGAAGTTGTTATTTTCACAGATATTAAATCGAAAACTTTTGAATGAATTAATTTGCACTACTTGGAGCCCGCTGTTCTATAACGTTTGTTGGGGGTTTTTTTGTCGATGTATTCTTCAAAGCAAAATTATGTATGTATGGTACTGAAATCAAAATTTAATAGCATTGTAAATATGTATGATCAATATGAATGAAATATCGAAATGACAGCGAAGCCGCGCCATTACTCCCTGTAAGGTATACGTCTGCTCCATATCATCTTTGAAGTAACGACTTCAATTATTTCCAATCACTGTGGGGCAGAAATTTGTATGCTGGAGCGAAACAGCTTTTCTGCGAAATTGCTTAGAATAGTCGTACGGATCGGACACTCATTGCCTTCTCTTCCTTCCAATCGTAAGTATAAAGTTAAACCATTGCGCCTACATGTCCTTGTATGACAAATAAAAAAAAAACTAACGTTACATTATTGTTGAAAACGTTTTCTGATAAGTCGTTGATCTACCACTGATGGCCCGCAACGGATTTAAAAAAAGTCTTCGCATTCGGCCCACGGGTTATTCTCGTTCATCTTTGTCAGACGACAATTTGAAAGCATGTTTGCGGGTTTCGGTTACAGTTTCTGAAATCAATATGCAACGAGTGTTGGAGAGCATCTAACAATTTCAAGCTTCTCATCACTAAGCTGATTATGATAAAAATTAACAAGATGAATTTGTAAACGTTCGTTTGTTGTCTTTATTTAATTTAGTAATTTTTAATGCTTGTGATGGTATTGTAACAATTTAGAAACTGCTTAAAAACCGTGTTTAAATGTTTGGGTTCTATTAACTTGTAATTTTAGCATGCTTCGATCAATATACACATTTTTATTAAACTTCTGGATTTACAGTATTACAATTGCAAACAAATTATTAAGTACGAAATTTGATTAATTTTGACCCAAATCAGATAATGTGATTGTAAAAACGTTAAAAACGAACCGCGTAAAAACCCGGGAACACCGGCTCCACTTTAAAATTAAATTCTCTGGCCCGTCAGCTGATATCGATTTTTGGCTCGCGGGTTTAAAAACGTTTGGCAGGCCTGCTTTAAATATTTTGTGTGACCTCTAAATCTTCCGCAATCTTTACGATGTTTTGCTCAGGCTTATTTGTTTGGAGTTTGAATCGAACGGGAGGGTTCCTGAAACAATAGCAATCATTTACAGTTGCCCTCAATACACAACTTAAGATTTCTTATACACTACAGACAAGCAGACATAACACTCTTTTTTCCTCTGTTAATAAACTTAAAATGTTAATCGAAATAGCTTTTAACGGTAAATTTAAATGTTTCTTAGTTGGTAGTACCGCCACCTGTGGCGCGCATAATAAATTTTCTTGCGTGTGACGTTTACACACTACAGCCATCTGTTGAGTGTATTGCCCATCACAGTGTATACGACAGATGGCGGTAGTGTTTTAGCGACGATGTTTTACAATTATAAATGTTCAATGTGTTTTGTATGTTTGTCTATGCTATAAACGCTCAAAAAATTGCAGGATTGTATAAAAAAGCATTACAAGACATACCAATATTAAAATGCTTTGCATAAAGCATCAACCACTACCATCTACCTGAATTCAATTCGGTTAGATTTTGAATAAAATTACGTGCATTATTATACAAAACACTCCTGTTCAACTATAGAAACGCTAATTAGACCGATAATCGTAACATGTGATGCGTACACCAGCACTTTCCGACACCATGCGACAACCTATTTACCACTTTGTCGCCACTGTTGTTTTGGTTGGTGGGGTGCTGTTTTGTAAATACAATTTGCCGTTTTTGTTGCATGCTTCATTGCACAAACAACACATAAATACATTAGAGTGGTTCAAATTATCGACTTCACACCACACAGCTCGAATCAGGTCCTGGAAATTCTCTCAAAATTTGAGCACATTTAGTTGCGTTCATGTACTGCCTCGTCCTGTAATGTTTATATTGGAATTATAATAAAAAAAAAACTGAACTTTTTATACACCTCGTTCAGGCTTTTCGTGCTTTACTGGTAAAAGTTACATGAAATTTTCTCAGCTGAAACTTTGCTGAAGACCATTTTTTTGATTGAAAACCAACCGTTTCATTTTTATACCAGTGGGATAAGCATTTGTTAGATTTTGATAAGTCTTTAGTGGAAATGACACTGACACTGAAGACTGCACATTGTAGTCGAAATACGTATCTGTCATGAATACCAAAATTAATTAAGTGGAATTAAATGGAAGATAACCTTTTTTGCTGTCAAGATAATTAGTAATTGGTTGACTTCGAAACCGACAACTATCTGATATCCATATTCGAATTCTTTCAGGGCAACTCTGCATCTTGCACTATGATATTGTTGTTACAGCTGAAAACTGGAAAAACCCACTAAAATTAAAATTGATTTTACACTCGTTCTATACGATGTACATAGTGTCGGAAGTTGTGTGCTGTGAATAATCACACAATGATGCGCTATAATGCGCACAACTTCCGACAATATGTATAACTATAGATTCCATAGATAAGCAGAGGTACAAAAAGTGTTTTTGGCAACCATGAAAAATAAATGATCTTACTGGCATCCGTGAAAAATGTTCATGCCATCAAAGCGCTCTTCGTTGTGCAGTTTTGTTTGGTTTTGTTTCGTGTGCAAAAGTTCAAAATGAAGTGCAAAGCAACTCTTTACAACAATATATCGAGGTAATATTTCCTTCTTCCGTTTTCCGCGAAATAAATTGGAATGTGGAGTGTGGAAAGCGTTTTGTGGTCTACCAGCAGACTTCCATTCAACCGGGCAGCACCGTATTTGCAGCGTAAGATTGTCGGGTATGGTTTCGATTTTAATTTACTCAATTAATTTACTCAACTAATTTACTCATGGAAAAATATGTAATGCAATTTAATATATAAATAATAATTTTGCTCGTAATATTACAATCCTCCGTAAAAACACCATGATGACGTCATGCTCGTTTGGCTACACTAACTGACAGTTCATTTGGCTCAGAGCTGGTAAATATCACGTTTGTCATGTGACAATGAGAAAACAGTTTCTCTCACTATCACGAGATGAAACTAGGTACCTATCATGAGCTTTTTTGTCATTTGTCAATGATCGCTTGATCATAATTCTCATGTGGTTTTGACATCAAAATTTCTAACTGATTTAGACGAATTCAGGCAAGCAACAGTTGCAATTACAAGCTCATTTATTGATATTATTGTACAAGCGGAAATCGTAATAATATATTCACTTTACCGATCACACACAGTGTGTGATCGGTAAAGTGAATATATTTTTAAGATTTCCGCTTGTACAATAATATCAATGAATGTGCTTGTAATTGCGATGATCACAACACTGTCACGTTCTGTCATGACAAAACAAATCGATGAGATTTTGAAGAAAATCTCTATCATCATTTTTTAATCCGATGATAGTGACAGAAGTATCTCTGCAAATATCGCGTGAAATCTTTCACTGACAATGACATTTGTCAGCCCTGGTTTCGTTACATTCTACTTCGTCCCCGCTTATCTATGGAATCTATAGTATCTATATGTATAACGTATAAAACGAGATTGAAATCGATTTTCGCAAGTGGGTTTTTCCATTTTTCAGCTGTACTGACAATATCTGGATCTGTGTGTCTTTTCATACTGGCACCATATTTTGCCCAGTTTCTAATGATTGATATTTTCAAAACGTTCGGAAGACCCTAATATATTTTTATAGTTATTTTGCTTAAAGACCTCTTAGGGATACCATCCAAACCATTTGGGAAATAGTTCTATCATTTAAGAAAGAGTTCCCTGAAACAGAAGAGTTCTCTGGAACACAGAAAGCATATATGGGGTTGGAAGTACCCTCTCAGATTTAAACGAAACTGTCTTTCTACAAATATGTCTCATAAATAAAGAAAATTGAGTTAGATTCTTTTTAAATCTATTTTTATTTTTTTATTTATATTTGATGTCAAAGTGGTTTATTTAGTCAAGGTCCACACATCCAGAAAGTTTCATTGAAATCTGAGAGGGTGCTGCTAGCTCCGAATACGATTTGGCGCGAAATGTGTCAATAGCATATTTGACATTTTTTAGTAAATTGTAGCACGACAACGTCAATTCTGAAAAGTAATATAATATGAAATTTATTTTTATTTCAAATTTCTCATGAAAGTCATCTTCTAGAGACTTTTAAAACTCTTTAAGATGCACGTTTTATAGCAAAAGTTGTGGTCTGTATCTCTTCTAATAAAAAAGATACCCAATTGTAGTAAAAATATGAATAAATTCAAATTGATTTAATACGAGTTTAAAAAATAACATACCTCTATTTTTTCATATTATTGAGAATAACATACGCCCTTTCAAATGCCAATAAAATAAAATGGTAATAAAATTTGAAAACGGCATATTTTTAGGAGAAAAACGTCAATAACTCTTGATCGGCGAAATATATTGACAAACTTCGTGCAGCAAAAAAATTGCGGCTTCTAAAGATCTAAAAGTTATTTGAAGACACCGTTGGTTTTTTTTAACCGTCTCCTTCGTCACAAATGGATTTGACAACTTGCCACACTCACATATTGCTTGCCGAACCATGGCTTTCTTACCAATTTTTTCGGCAAAAATTGGCTTATCGGCATCGTTAACTTCCTGACCATCATCGTCAAATTTTTAGGTATGTTTTATCGTGCATGATAGCACACGCCAATTTTCCACATAGCCGGCTATCATATAGCTTCCGAGCCCTCGGCTATCATATAGCTTCTTGCCTTGGTATGGGAAATTAGATCTTAACCCTATGTGTGGTGATTTTGAACGAAACGATAAGGCCATGATAAAATTTACGTGATATTTTGAACATGGTAAGTATTGATAATCAACTTTTAAAAGTGTTAGGATTTCGAGCCTTTACGGTATAAACAAAACTTCAAAGACCAGTGCAGTATTAGATCGCAACGAAATGAGCTCGATTGAGCTGGGTGGAGCAATACCGATAATTTGAACTACCCTAACTTCTATGCATGCTACATGCCGGTGTAGAGGTGCCATATTGATTTTTTTAACATTCAGGGTTGAAGTGTGAATTTGTATTCCCATCGCTGGAGAATGTATCCATTAGTTATATCTATATATTCTATTCTGAAAATAGTTCTTGCAAATTCAACCATATTTCGCACGTGCATCAATTGGAAACAAGGTCATATTTTTCTTTGTTTTCTTTACTCTCCTTGTATCTTCTGGTACAATAAGTTATATGTACTCAACTACTATGTATAACCTGGTGGCTTCGGATATGGGAGACTGAGTACGCTTGGGCCCCATACGACATCTAGGAACTGATTTAATACTGAATACTGACATTTTCATTCGCTCTTCATGGGAAGATGAGGAATTTTTGTTTGAAGGTGGTTTAACTTTGTATATAAAAAAACTGAAAATAAAAATTATTTCTATAATTGGGATTCATTTGTATCCTGTCTCCCTTACACGGAAGTAAGTGAAAGCAATACGCTGCATGTACACATTTTTTTCTAATTTAGTTTCACTGGATACCCGGTCGCCCACGGTGGGTCTTTGTTTGATTTCCTCCTAGGAAAGTCAAGGCGAGTGTTTGTTTTCATATTGCAGCTAGGATACTATATTGTTGTGTAAATGTTTATTTTTCCTCTTTTATATTGAGTTCATCTTTTGAGAACAATGTTTTTGATCTATCGGTGACGTGAATTATAATTGCAATGAAGGAGTTTTCTCACAGGGGCTATTTCTTATTAATCACAGTATTCTAACCGATGAGTCTGGTATCCAGGGGTGTATTGTAGTGATTAGGTGAAAATAGACTGCCCGAAAATCTTAACAACGCTGCTTAGGGGCGATCTATTAAGTGCGGCACACTAAATTGAGAAAGAATCAATACACTCTCCCCCAACCCTTAATCACGTTTTTCTTATATGTGGCTTATATATTTGTTGTCAAATAATTCTAAACCTTCTCCTCTTAAATAGTTAGCATCTCTCATTAGTTGGTTATTTATTTTTTTTATAAAGGGAGATCCCATAGAATTTGTTATTTTAGAGTATTTGGACTCTGGTGACTACAGGATGGTCCTTCGGAAGTTATCTCTAGAAATTTCCGTACAATCAATGTTTGGTCCCAATTAGCTCAAATCCCATATGGTACGTGTACATGGTAACCAGTTATGGTTAAACGTCCCTATTATGGTGTGTTCCAATTATGGCAAGTGGAAATTTCATTGGCCATAATTGGAACACACCATAATAGGAA
Organism: Ochlerotatus camptorhynchus; assembly: GCF_037179485.1. Lineage (NCBI taxonomy): Eukaryota > Metazoa > Arthropoda > Insecta > Diptera > Culicidae > Ochlerotatus > Ochlerotatus camptorhynchus. The sequence goes on from NW_027040524.1 coordinate 4,137,251, forward strand.
CATATCATCATAAGTGGTACTAAAATTGAGCTAAAATTCCACCATTTTGAATATTGCAAAAAAAAAAACGATGTTTCGATATATATTTCAACAAATCATAACAATCATAACTTGAAAACGACACTTCCAATCAAAATGGACAGGCAAAAGTGGTGCCTGTTTTTAAAGTTGGTGTTGCATCTGATCCTTGCAATTATCGTGCTATTTCCACGCTGTCTATTGTAAATATTTTTTTGAGAGTCCGATAATCCGACTTGTAAAATTCTTTAACAAATTTTACGTTTTGTATAAATTCCAATACCGGTTTAGAAAAGAAAGAAGTACTTCTACGGCAATAGTTGAGCTTGACGATTTTTTGTTAAATAAATTTGATAACAAATGTATCGTTGGAGGCCTCTTTATAGATTTGAGGAAGGCTTTCGATACTCTTGATCATAATATTCTTTTACAAAAATTAGAAAGCTATGCATGGACTGGCAAATGACATTATTCGTAGTAATTTAAGTGATCGGCACCAGTTTGTGGTAGTGAAACATGCACAGAGCTCGCTTTGGCCAGTAAACGTAGGAGTTCCTCAAGGAAGTTGGGTCCCTCTCTGATCTCTGACCTCTGACCTCTTAAAGGAATAGCTAAATTTTTTTTGCGGACGATACAGCACTTTTTTACCCTGCTTATGATACTTTATCTATTGTTTCTTGCATAAACGATGATCTGCAGGTTCTCATGAGATACTTTGATGCTAATTTACTTTTGTTAAACTTATCTAAGACTAAATATATGGTGTTCCACTCTCAAAGGAAAAAAAATCTCCGCACAATAGTCCGTCAATTGGATCTAAAGTAATAGAAAAAGTATCTAGTTTTAAATACTTAGGTGTGGTGTTGATCCTAGATCCTGTGATCATTAGAACACGTTGTCCAAAGGAAAATTTCATCTCTTTATGGCTTAATGTATCGTGTTAACAAATTTGTGCCTAGGAGTGGTCTTCTAACGTTTTATCATAGTTGTATACACTCTCATTTGCAATAAATAATCATTGTTTGGGGACATGCTTGCAAAGCTTAGCTGAAAAACTTCAAGTATTGCAAAATCGATGTACTCCAACTTTACACCAACATATCGCACAGTATTCTCCCATTACGTGGCTTGTGTAAATTGCAGTCTTGCTTGTTTATATACGATACGCTAGAAAACCCGAACATGCATCGTAACCTCATATTACCAATCACAAATCATGAGCACAACACTCGGTATACCAGTTTAAAGCAACACTACAAATCAAAAATCAATGAACTCTTGGTATAAATTCGTAATCTAAAAAAATTGTACTCATTATTATAATTGTATTACACTTACTATTAAGCATATATTAATATTTTGAATCATTTATAGGTAAGGGATCCCTTTAAAAGAACTTAGTTCCACTGGGTACATCCCAATATTATTAACTTTGTTTGTTTTACAGATAGCTCATCACACACATCTCCAAATCATCAGCATTCTCATATTTATTTTTAAATTCAAATCCTAACGAGGAGTCCGTTACCCGGGGGCTCTTGATGCGAAAAATAAGTTGTTTCCAAAAATAAGTCCTTTTCAGAAAAAAATATACACGGATTTTTTTAAAGAAATTTTGGGTAAAAACCCAATGCAATATACAATAAAATATTTTAAACATTTTTGCATGATTTTAAATTGCCGGATTTTAGCTCAAATGTTAATGATTGACCATAATAGACAATCATGCAAAGTTAAGTACATTGTCTTCCTAGCCACTGTGACTGCAGTTGATTGGTTAGTAAAAGTTCTGTGTGTACGTGTAGGTTATAGAAAAAAAAAAACGGTTTTCGAACATTTTTGACGTAGGACTACGTCTGTGATTTCTATATGGGGGTAAACTTTGTGAAAACCGAAAATGGAAGATGTAACAAAATTATGAATGATTTTGAACGTTAATAACTCAGTTGCCCCAGGACCAATTTCAATAATTTTATCACCAATCGATCAGAAATATTTCTACGCATTTAATAATATTGAGACTTCATCATTGTTTCAAAGTGTCACTACTGAAAATTGCATGAATGTGCAACTGTTGCTATGACAATTAAAATTATCACTGATTGCCTGCGAAAAGCAATTTACCTAACACAAATTTCAAAGTTGAACTCCATACGGTCTCACCAAACGGTGTTTATTCTCCAGTACACAACGAAAGGTTCCTCGCAAGCAGCTAGCTATCAAGGCTGGCCTCAACCACTGATCGGATTTAGTTCCAATGACCGTGTGTGGTGGTGTCCGGTCGTTGGCATTAGCAGCGCAACAGCAGCAGTGCTTTTGGCGCGTGGCATTGAACATTGTTCTCCAGCACACAACGGAAGCCTGCCTGTAAGCAGTGAGCTGCTGCCCCTATGAGCATCCATAGAAGGAGGAAGCAGCCGCACCGTTATTGATCGGAATCAGTAGCTCTTCGTGAGTCGCTTTGGGCCATCTATGTCAAATGCGTCATACTAAAGAGTATAAACAGAGAGAACCACACTCAAATTACTATTCTTACACAAAATACAAGCTCCTGCTGTAGTTAACAAATAAGATTTATTATATAAGACCACATAGTCCTACGTCACCATTGCGTACAACCCCATAGGACTGTCCCTTGTAGTTTTTTATTTTCCACATATCTTAGAAAAAGTACAAAAAAGGCTGTGAAATTTTGACGTCTCCTGAAGAGTTTACCAAAGATATAAAAAAGTCTCGACCAATTGAAAAGGGGCTGGTAAAGGTCTTTTCGCACGAACGGAAACTCGACTATGCAATTTAACAATACCGGGCCATCTATGCGGCTGAGTATATACTAGCTCCACGTTGTACTAAGGATCTCGAGATATCTTATATATGCGAAAATTTTACATGAATACTAGCGCCGCGAACTACTGTTCAGCAACGAAAAGGCCTTGACCTTCTGAACAACTTTGCCGAAGACAGTAACGTTGTATCTGGTCAGGATCTCGAGATATTTTATATGAGAATTTCACGTGTATACTAGCGCCGTGTAGTGAGAAAATTTTGAACTGTTGTGCACCAAGAAATATGCTTTGATCTCATCAACAATTTTGTCGACGATAGTAACTTTCTTTCTGGTCATGATCTCGAGATATATCACATGCGATAAATTCACATGTATTCTAGCGCTACGTAGTGAGAAAATTTTGAACTACTCTCCACCAGCGAAAAGATTATGATCTCTTAAACAACTTTGCCCAAGACAGTAACTTTCTATCTGGTCAGGATCTCGAAATTTTCCATGTTCTAACCAATTAAGTCAAGTCCACGTTTCTTTATTATCCGCATTTTTTGGGGGTTTAACTGTGATAAAAGTTTAGCTTGTTAAGTTAAAAACAATTTTTTTAAGGAATATCCGTTAGTTTCATATCGATTGGTAGCTCGGCTGCAAAATGGCAATGGAAAACTCTCACTGTTGTACAAAGTAACAACGCGCGAGTACTCGTATAACAGAAGTTGGCGCGAGTAACGGAGGATTAATGCAACCCCAATGATGGCTTGCTTTTCAAACCAGCATTGTGGTTACATTGAGCCTGTTGATGTTGATAATAAAAAAAAGATGATGTCGTTGATTCATCTTGCTTCACCTACCTAATAAAAGTATTCTAATTTACTATTTATCCCAAATCAGTAGTTAGTTATTCATATGATCTTGAGAGGCATCCATCCACTAAATACAGTGCAGTAGTTGCGTAACCTGTACATATCTTCTAGTTCCACTTATAATAATGAACGTTGTCTTTTTTGCAGAATCCCAACCCGGACAGAGTGTGGACTATAGTGCAAATGTAGTCAATCAGCAGAATCTATCCCTATCGGAGCCACCATCGCTGTCAGATGGTCTGTCGTCCGTAGGAGGTTCGAGTGATTCAACTAGCATAATTACAAATGTTCGGAATTCAATTAATCTAACCAGTACCCCTAAACTGAGCTTGGATCGCAACTCGAAGACCGATTCCCAGCTACAGTTGGCAACAGCCCAGAGTGGTGGTAATGCCACAGGTCCTGGTCCTGGCGGTGGTAGTGGAGATGGAAACATAGCGGACGAAGGGGACACTGTGACGATAATAGAAAATCCTTCCAACATTGAAGTTGAATCCATAAAATCACCGCTAGCCAGCAATACGAATACATCTGTAAGATTGAGTCTGCTTCCTTGGAATACGCATAACCGATCATCCGTTGTTCCACCTAGCGTTTCGGTAGTAATCGATATGATGGCCAACAGTGATGGAACTATGCGGCCTGGAGAGATTGTTATGCGGACATTGTTTGCTGACTTTACAGTGCAAGCAGAAAAAAAGATAGAAACCGTTATGCTCGAAAGCACTGATAAGACATTGGCCAAGTTGCTGCAACGAGGGGAGGATTATCAGTTTGATCAGCTTCTGCAGGCACTGGGGTCCGTTGCTGAGCATTGTTTGCCATCTCTGCTGAAAGCGTTACTGGCATGGCACTGGCATCAAATCTGTGATGGTGATATCAAACGCGATTTTAAGCGCATGGAAACCGAACGTCAATCTGGAACTGCTAAACCCGGTAACGATTTAGAATCTCAACTGCAACGACGGGAGGCGGCTGTCGAATTTATCTTCTGTTTAGCGTTGATTGAAATTCTGCGACAATTCCCATTCCACCCAGGTCATGACGATATTGTGAAGAATATCGAAAATCTCGCTTTCCGCCAGTTCAAGTACAAAGAAGGTGTCCAAGGTTCACCGAATGCACTGTACAACCATATTATAGCAGATCTGTATGCAGAGGTCATTGGTGTATTGGCCCAAAGCCGCTTTGCTTCGGTGAAAAAACGGTTCATGACGGAGTTGAAAGAGCTTCGTAGCAAAGAACCAAGTCCACATACCACGCACAGTATTATCAGTTTGCTAATGGGAATGAAGTTCTTCCGCGTTAAAATGGCTCCGATTGAGGAGTTTGAAGCATCGTTCCAGTTTATGCACGAGTGTGCTCAGTATTTCCTTGAGGTAAAGGATAAAGATATCAAACATGCGATGGCTGGTCTGTTTGTGGAAATCCTAGTTCCTGTAGCAGCGGTAGGTTAATCATCAATCTTGAAGCTATATTTATCTTGATACTGATTGCATATTATTGTCTTTTATTTATAGGCCGTAAAAAATGAAGTCAACGTACCATGCGTGAAGAACTTTGTCGATTTGCTCTACTCCCAAACTTTGGACGCGTGCACCAAATCAAAACACAAGCTAGCTCTCTTCCCTCTGGTCACATGTTTATTGTGTGTGTCGCAGAAATCTTTCTTCCTTAGCAACTGGCACTGCTTTTTGGCCATGTGTCTGAGTAACCTGAAGAATAAAGACCCAAAAATGAGTCGAGTGGCTTTGGAATCGCTGTATCGGTTGCTGTGGGTGTATATGATACGAATCAAATGTGAATCGAACTCGGCCACCCATTCGCGGCTTCAAAGTATAGTAAATTCTCTATTTCCTCGTGGATCAAAAGCGGTCGTTCCTAGGGATACTCCACTGAATATTTTTGTGAAAATCATTCAGTTCATAGCTCAGGAACGGTTAGATTTCGCTATGCGAGATATCGTGTTTGAGTTGCTTTGTGTTGGACGACCAATTAAAATCATCATGACACCGGAGCGGATGAGCATCGGATTACGAGCGTTTCTGGTTGTGGCTGATTCATTGCAGCAAAAGGACGGTGAACCACCGATGCCCCGGACGGTCGGTGTGTTGCCATCCGGCAATACTCTTCGTGTGAAAAAAACATACTTGAACAAGATGTTGACAGAAGACACTGCTCGCAGTATTGGAATGTCCAATTATTTCCCTCATGTTCGAAGAGTGTTTGTGGATATCTTGAGGGCTCTCGATATCCATTGTGGAAGACCACTTATGATGACTATAAATCAAAATCTGAACAAAGAACCGGACGAAATGCTGACTGGTGAAAGGAAACCTCGAATCGATCTGTTCAGAACTTGTGTTGCTGCCGTGCCGAGAATAATCCCAGACAACATGACCGGTCATGAACTGGTGGATATGCTTTCCAGGCTAACAATTCACATGGATGAAGAACTTCGGGCATTGGCGCACCAATCGTTGCAAACTCTGGTAGTAGATTTTCCCGATTGGCGTCAGGACGTGATTCAAGGCTTCACTCAGTTCCTTGCACGAGATGTGGTTGACACATTCCCGCACCTATTAGACAACGGGCTGCGAATGTTGTTCGCGTTTCTAACGGTTTGGAAAAATGCTCTCAATAACAGTGGAACCAGCAATAGCAACAACAACACACTAAACTCGAAATCCTGTTCAAATACAACGGCAGCACAACGCTTTGCCTCACATCAGCAACAACAACAACAGCAACAACAGTCACAACAACTTGATTTGAGCGTTCCCAAGTTACAGCCTCAACAGACTGCATCCTCGTTAAATGCAGCGACAATAAATTCCAACTCAAGTGGAAGTTCCGGAATTTCGTCGATAACGCAAACGACCACAATCCCGGCGGTTGGTGGTACCGATTCCAGTGGGCATGGTTCGGCGTCATCCGGTAGTAAAAAAGGACATGAGGTTCCGCTTGCTACCACTATGCACATGGTGGAGGGGTTGGCATTGGTTATGCTGTGCAATTGTCGCCCAGCACCGCGTAAATTCGCAGTCAGTATTCTGAAAGAGGTAAGTGTTTTAACTGATTTATTTTTGTATTAGCAAATAATCAGCAGGTACGTTCATTTCCTTTCTTCTTTTTTTACACCAAATATATGAGGGTATAACGTTTTCAAAAATGTTCTAGAAGAATTAGTTCTTGATTATATTTGGAATCAAATGTTATAGAAATATTTTCCTACAGTGCCGTGTGATGAACGATCACCGATTGCATTGATTCACCGCTTTTTTCTCCAAAAATTTGTCATCCAACTAATTCACTCATTTAAAATGCCTGCTGATCATATTTTATCATCTGCTCTTCGAATCTCTTAAATAAAGGAAAAAAAAATCTGCTCTTCGAGACCATTAGGACCATTGTTTCACTGATTATTGTTGATTTTTTTTTGTTTAAGGACTGTAGTATCCAAAATAAGTTGTAAACAAATTTTTCTTTCCAAATACATAAACAATATTTTAAAATTAACTATTTTTGCCATGTAGCTTCACAAAAACAAATAAAAAACTATGCTTTTCGGTGATTTTATGATTTTAGAATTTGAACATCTTATAAATTTTGGACAGGTTTTTCGCACTGTACACATGATACAATATTATAAGCAGCATCCATGGAAAAGGCTGTGGAGAAAACACAACAATTTTCAATTGTTTTGGTGTAATTTGACATGAATTTTGTACGTCATTCTTGCTAAAAAATGGGTCGCTCTCCCAATCCAAACTGTTCGCAACTGCAATCTATTGATTTCCGATTGCTGATGCTGAATGGAAATTGTGAAAAGCATCTTCAAAAGGATGTCAAGAGTTCTACAACTTTGAAATAGCCAAAAATATACTGCAACGGTGCGTTCAAAAACACGAAAATGCACTGTCCGAAACCTCATGAGAGGAACTAAATCTAACATGATACTTTTGTCGTTAGCACCTTTCACAGTGTTTTTTTCAATATGGTGTCTTCAGAAGAGTTTTTTGTAAACGACAAGACCCATTGAATGAAGTTAAGTTTTAGTTCGAAACTTCACCACAGATGGCGCTGAAAAATCTAACTTTTTAGTTTGGCCAAATAAAAAAGAAGAGTCTTCAGGAAAATCGTAGGTAGATTCATAACTAAAAACTTCTTAGAAGATTGTCATCTGTTTGCAATTTCGAGCTATGAAGCGTTTTTTTATAGAAGGATTTTTTTGTAAATATTTCCGAAATAATTTGTTTTAGATCACTATCATGCTCTGCAACTTTTTTAAAATCAATAAAATACACAACTTTATAATAAGGTTCTATCTGCAAAACAGAGAAAGTAATAGGCAATATCAGTTCAAAAGAAAAACCATATTTCAAGCATCCACAAACTTCAAAGAGGCAAAAAAGGGCAGACGGCTCCTCAATATGATGAAAATATAATGAAAATACTATTATACTGCAGTCCCTTAAAGAATATTTTTGGGTTTATTTTTCTTTGTTAAGTTTTGAAGAACATAACACAGATAACCGAAGATTTTTGACGTAGGACTACGTCTGTGATTGCTGTATGGGGTTACACCAAAAATGGAACATGAAACAAAATTATGAAAGATTTTGAACATTAGTAACTCAGTTGTCCCTACACTAATTTTAATAATTTTGTCACCAATCGATCAGAAATATTTCCGACTGATGATTTTTAACGAGAAGCTATTGAAAAAGTGGTAATGTCAAGCATTGTCCAATGTACAAATAAAAAGTGATATTTTTTTTCATGAAATAAACGTTCTTCCCAAACCCAGTCGTCATAATCGAGTACCACATACCACAAATACATAAAACAGCGCTGCATCATACAGTATACTGGTGGAATAAGGCGATCAGTGCCCTCCGCGCAAGTTGCTTAAGGGCCAGAAGACGTGTTCAGAGAGCCAGACAGAGAAAAACATATGGGAGTGCTTAGAGCGGCTAGGGCCGCACTTAAACAAGATATAAAGCTTAACTGCTTTAAGGAGCTATGCCGAGACGCTAATGATATAATCTGGACAGTGAGCCGAGAAGTCGTAGAAACAAAAACGGAGGGGAAATCGATATTGCTCCGTTATAATGATCAACGTCAAGCAAGTATTCAATAGCGCTGGTTGGGGTGCGATCGGAACGGTTGAGAACTTGATGCAGGGAGCGATATTGCAGAATCAGCGGTGTAAATTCTCCAAATCATTTGAACATTTTTGATGGAATGATAAAAGTAGCTATTCGTTATCAAAGAGGACCTCCTTCGAATGTGTGATATGAGTTGCTTAGTCATTTGACGAAGGAATGGATTATTCTCATTTGAGAAACGCTATATATCATTCAATTGAGTGCAACCTACACATAAATGGAGCTCTGGCCTACATTCCGGCGAAAAAACTAAGCCAACCCGACACCAACCTGACTTCTACCAAACCCCAATCCGATGTTGACCCGACTAAACCCAAAATTGACCCGACAACAACACGATATTTGGTCGACATCGACCTTAAAATAGCCTTAAATTGATCCGACATTGGGTCGACTTGTCTGTTCGGGACCATTTTGCCGGATTTCTTCCATACTCCACTGTCGTATATCAAATGATAGTGAGTGACTCAATTGACAGTGACAAAGAGCTTCGAATGAGAAAGGGGCTCTTCAAATTATGGTCATGTGATAATTCGTTTACACAGAATTGATTGAATGGTTGTATTGGTTCATCTTCAATCGAATGATATGAAATTTACAGCACTGTTGCAGATATTCCACAACTGTAACTAATCATAGCGAAATTACAACATAGGATCGTACTTCCTTAGGCAAAATTGGTCGTCATAAAATTTACCATCTTTCTATTTTTTTTATAGTTTGGAGCCTAAGGAATCTGTACAATATATAGAAGGGTTGAGTTTCACTAGATTTTAACTAATTGGAAGTACAGACAACTCTTCACAACTCGATATTTTATAAATCAATATTTTCTATAACTCTATCGTATTGTATCGTTATCTTCATAAGTCGATATTTCTACCAGTCGATGCCTTCTTTGGTGATTCTATAACTCGATATGTCAAACGTAGAGCTTCTGAATTATGTGATATTGATGTTTAAATCAAAAGAAACATTTAAAGCATATCTGGTGAGTATCCCGGACCCATCGACCACATCAAAACATGTTCCTGGGGTTTCGGGTATATGGTACGTACCTTTAATCCTTAAATGCATAGTGTTGTCATTTGGCAACATACCAATGTTTGTCTTTAAACATGGTGAAACCACATTTTAATATAACGGTGCCGGTGGTGTAGTGGTAAGCGTGATTACCTCTCACCCCAGCAGGCCTGGGTTCAATCCCAGTCGGCGCCACCGGGATGTTCTGAGGCATAACATCTCTGATCACGCCTTCCTTCGGATGGGAAGTAAAGCCGTTGGTCCCCGGTTCATGAGTTGATGGGTCGATAGGTAGGGTCCAGGTGTGGGAGCTGCCTTCCTGGCACGTCGGTAGCATTGGTGCTCAGCACGGAAAACAAGATCGACGGAAAAAACAAACCAAAGGAAAAAAAAAAAAACATTTTAATAGTAAGCGCAATATATATCCACAGACAAACAGACGTAACTCTTTGTTCTTGATTATCGTTCACGCATTAAACGAGTGATTTGAATATTAACATTTCCGCGAACTACTCACCGCAGCGCTAGCATCGGATCACTTGGACGTATATTCTGTCTATCTTGCATGCAACATTGTTTGCGACTAAGTGAGCTAGCTTGTTTTCTGCGAGAAGCTCGAGAGATATCGTTATTGAGGTCCTATTTTTTTAGGTACAATGTTTTCAAGAAAAACTGTGTTACTTTTGTTTTTATATTATATAGGGGAAATGGATGTAATCTCGGCCTAAATGTCCCTAATTTGGGCCCATACATAAATTCAGTAATCGACTAAATTTTCAATAGCGACCAAAAATATCCATAAGTACCATCAAAATGACGCGTTTATCTAGATAAAATTGTTATTGCGCATTTCACACCAAATTGGACTAATAAGCGCGTTTTCACATATTAAAAAGTGTGATAAAACTGCAAGTTTACGTCTAATCGTCCTTATGATGCAAGCAATAAGTGCTCCGAAGACATCAAAACGATTTGACGGAAACGTGCACTTTTATCACACTTTTTGCATTTTTGGGACAGTTCAGTTTCAGATGCAATCAGCCATAAGTAGCAGATTTTTAGCGATGGGTCCAATCTTAGATCCATAGGCCAACATTAGAGCCATTTCCCTTATCACAAGAAAAAAAAAAATGCACCGCAAATAAAAAAAAAAACTAGCATTTAAGGGTTAATTTATATCAGGACCTATCATGAGATACATCAAACATGCTGACCACGCCAAATGCCAGTACGCCGAATTGTTGCTAGGCCGGACGGTCATGAGGCCAAACCGTTATTAGGCCAAATTCCCGAAAATTATTTCGAAAAAAAAAAATAACTGGTTTGAAAAAGATAATAACCAGCAAATAATAAAAAGATAAATAAGGCTATTCCATTTTGGACTCAAATCGCCAAAAAGTATTCCGTCAGTATTTATGTCTGGAAAAAGAAAAAAACTACTATTTGAAATTCAGGTTGTCTACTACGTGGAAAAACCTGGAAAACCGGAAATGCTCAGGTTTGATTGATTTCTTTATTATAGAGATTTTCGTCTCTGAGGAAATGCTCAGGGAATTTCATCAATTCTCAAAGAATTTTCAATTTCTCTTACTGAGGATTTTTAAAGAATATATTATAGTTTATTATGCAAGCATTTAATTTTCCTCATATTTTCTTTCACTCATTGAACTTAGAAGCTCCAGAGCGGATGTATCTTCAGTAACAAATTTTGAATTGATTTTATTTTTCAGGGTCTGAAATATAGAAATTTTTCTCAGATTTTAAATTTGCACATTTTTTTTAAATTCTGGACTTAAAAATAATCATAGTTGGAAATCAATATCCTAGGTATTTTCCAAGATCACAGATTTCAAAAACATCAAGTTACAGGACCATGCATAATTTTGAAGGCTCATGAAATTGGATGATAATTTCCAAGGGAGTTCTGGGATGAACTGTGAGTAAAACATCAAGTGCAATCTAGTTTCAAGGTAGTACTGAGAAACTCCAGATTATATGTGAAACCCGAGTACCAAGGAAGTTCTGAGTAGAATTCCAAGTAAATTCTGAATAGGAATCGAAATAAATTTTAATGAAAAAGGAATTCTGAGGATAATTTCAAAAAGTTTCAGGGAGACAAAGAATCCAGAGCCTCATTCCATGGACATTTTCGGAGAATACTTCAGGAGTATGCTAAAATTAGGATTACAATTAATTCAGAAAAATAAATCCAGGAAAACTTCAAATGAACTCGGAAAATAATTCCATGAGAGTTCGGACTTGAATGCCAAATCTATGAAATTTGTTACTTCACTGCAAGCCAATTCTTATGAAACTTCCAAAGGTAGGATTAAAATTTAAAGGGCTTTCTGAATTGAATTCATTGAAATTTCCGAGAATAGTTCCAAAGGATTTCTTACTGAGGAGCATTTCAAGGTAATTCTGAGGATGATTTCAAAGAAATTCCAACGAACATTTCAAGGGAATTGTAATCATGTGTCGGAGATATTTTTAAGAGAAAAATGACAGTTCCAAAGGAATTGTGAGTAGTATTTCATAAATTTTATGGGAGTCCTTAACAAAACTTAAAAGGAATTCCTAGCAAAGTTTCATAGGAATTTCTGGTTAATAAAAAAGGGTATATTGAAGAGAATTCCAAGTGAATTTTCCGGGGAAATTTCATGGGAATTCCTAGGTAATACTGCATAAATTATTAATAATTTGAAGAGCATTGCAGATTGAATTCAAAGAGTGTTCTGCAGATGATTTATGGAGTATTATGGAGCAAATTATAATAAAATACCAGAAAGAGATCTAAGATGAACTTTGATGGTATTCTGAGATGATTTAAGCGAATTCTTCAGAAAATACTGAAAAATTCCTGTGAAGATTTCCAAGGGTATCAGGATGATTCCAACAAAGCATTTTTTTGACTCAAAAAGAAAGAGTCATGATTCAGGATTTGGAAAAAAAATAATAAATTATTAGATTTTGAAATTTCATGTTAAGAAAATGTTATGATCCTGGATTAAGAAAAATCTTCAAGTCTCAGGTAGTTTATTTGAAAGCATTCCAAACATGGACATATTTCCAAGATTCTTTTTGTTTATTAATTTATTTTATAAGGCTCAACCGAATTAACTTAACAGTGTTGAGGGTTCTTGCTCACTATACAATACATCTTTAAACTATAGCCAAATGGTACAACACAATAAACAATACAATAAGCCTCCTCCACCAGAACGGGAGCCGCTTCCAGTGGTTTCATTGTATGGCAGATTCGCCAACGGGGGTCAGAACGCTTCCATTGTAGCAATAGACGCAAAACGTGATCAGTACTCACGCATTGATCACGAAACGGTTGCTTTCCAAAGTCGACGACGCATCGACTGAAATAACTGCTGATGAAGAACAATGAGAACAATGGTTGCTGCCGAGTAAACAGACGATCGCGTGTCACACATTGAGAATGGTCTGCTTCTGTCGACAGCCGAGTGAACACTGATTTCCAAGATTCTGGAACGTCGAAATAGTCAGAACAAATATCGATGTGTTTAAAATCTTAAGAACATATCTTCTGTGTAAGGAAGCTTGTCCAAATTAATTTAAGTCTGGGTTAATGACCATTCGATTTTTTTTCAAAAAATTCAAATTGCAACCTTTAAACAACATTTCCCAGAGTTGCTGTCATACACAAGTTTGTTTGTAACACCCTAAGATATCATTTGGAGGGTGAACCTCCAGGTTTCACGACAAAAAGCTATTTTGGGACACCCTTATGTATATACGGAGGATGTTTGAAACCATCACTTACAAATGATTAATGCTTGAATAAACCATGGTTCGTATGAACTAAGCTTACAGTACTTACATGAATTTAATAAGACAAATGTGAACTCTTGTAAATTTCATATGAAACTGAAGTCTGAGACTGAGCCTTGAGTAAAATCTGATATTTGTTTCTGATTATATAGTAAAATATATCTTTTGTTTTTGGCTGATGGCGTTAACCGCTACAGTTACGAGCTGTTGTTTTGCTAGAATAATTTAAAAAATCAGTAGCAACTGGTCATTGGATTTATTCTATCGGTTTGTATAGAGGAAAACGAAAAGGTCCTATGTTAAGCTTCACCAGATGCAGGTTGTTTGTGGGACGGCTCGGAGAATGAAATTGGTGGATTAGTTGGAAACGACAGGCGCCCACATTTTCGAGATTGATGTGATTACATATGTTTTGCAAAACTGTAGGATGGATATGTTTTTGAAAATCAATTTTGTGGCCATAGTCGCCAATCGCTGCATGGTGCTTGGTGCTGAGCAGTTCCAGAATGTTGATTTGCTTGCTGAAAACAATTGGCGCTTGATTTGGGTTACAGCCTTTCAGCCTCAGAGTAAGGGGGTGCAAAAGTTCGTATGGAGGATGTGCAAAGCAAAATTCAATGCTTCAACAGTTGTTTTGAAGGTATTTTAGAAGCAGGGTTTTGCCAAAAAATATCACAAATCGAAAAGTTACAGGAAAAAGTTTATTTAAAGATGCAAAATAATAACTTTCTACTGACTTTGCAGGCAAAGAACATTTCAGAACGGACACTCGATGGATGATTTTATTTCAATGCTCTCTTGACGATGTTTTGAGGAGTATCAGATATGTCATCAAGAAGATCGAACTGCCAATGCTGTACTTTTCGGTTTTGTCAGACCGCATCAGACTTCTACTAACATAAAAACTATGATTACAACTTCGTCGTCAAGATGGACCTATGAGGCATAAAATAACTACTGAAAAAGTTGAACGGTTGAGTATTGGCCTTTTCGCGCTAACCGAAGTAGGAGGAATTGCAAAACTTAACTTATTCAAGCTGAACATTGCATTAGGTCCTAAGTAATATTGATCGATTCTCTTCGTCGACTTTCTATTTCGTTAATAACTTGAGCACATAACCATTTCTTGTTGTGTTTGTCGTATTAAATGCTAGATAAAAGCTTCTTTTATCGATCTGGGTGCTGAAAATACCTGGGAATGTCTTTACATGGCCGTGGAGATACTAAGGGAAAGTCGACCGAGAGAATCTGTCAATGTTACTTAGGACCTAGTGCAATGTTAAGCTTGAATTCTCTTTTTTTATCAAAAGGCTAACTCTTTCGACTGAAGTGTAATGAAGAATATCCGTCAAACACTTCCGAAAACATTTTTGGATACAAAGCAGTGTCAAAATCTAGAGAAAATTCATAGTCCCCTGGGTAGCAAACTTGGATTAATCAACTCTTTATTCATCAGAACAACACTATCAAAATGAACCAGGTTACTCCCGTTTGACGCGTGACTGCTGAAAGCTTCAATTACAACTAGTGGTGCAATCCGCCCTGTATTGTGGAAAATTTGTGGTATATTTCAAGAGGTGATAGAAGGTCTGCTTGGCTTACATCAGGCATTTAACCATTCACAAACTTGCCACCCGCCACCCGCCACCCAAAAAAGCTCTCTTTTAGGTGCACTATTTAACGAGTTTTGTCATGGTAGTGTTATCGATATGCTTAGAAATCAATGCATTAGGGATTGGGCAGACCATCCGAACTGAATTTAATTCTATAAAATAGTGTATTTATGGTCACTTGTGGTCTGGAGTAAAGAAGTACAGCTATAATGTGATAACGATAAAAATCTAAACTTATTTTTTAAATTATTTGCACCTATGTCGTGCACAGGTTGCACATGTGGGCGCTACGCCACTGTATATGTCTTAAAAGCTTTTATTTGCCCTAATTAATCATAGCTGGAATAAAATGTATCGAAAACACCCTCAACATTTTAGTCATATAGTAAGGTGGGGAAAAAGTACTAATGAGTCAAATGTTCGTTTTGAGTTTGTTTTTTGAAGAATGTGCAAATTAAAATTTTAAACAATTTTTTTTTCAAATGTCTTTTAAAAACAGGTTTTTACCGAAACAATCACAACAAATGGTGATGTTTTCGAAAAGTAACAGGATAAAGTTGATTTTGAGGTGAACAATTATAACTATTATATGTTCAAAATTTTGCAGGTTAGGATACGAGAAAATCAATATCGAATAGATCTATTTCAGCGTATTAACGTTTCTGTTGAAGATGTTTTGAACCATATTGGATTCCTGATGTCATGAGGAAGCTTGAAGCGCCAGTAGTGGGGCAAAAGTCTAGTCCCAAATCCATGTCTAGTCTAGTTCCAAATCCAAAGTATGTCTGAAAGCAGTTATTTAATCTAAAGAAACATAATTGCAGTGGAATGTGTCAAAAATATCGTCAGTTTGGTTTCAATTATTGTGTTAAGGTTCTACAAAGGGTAAGTAATTTTGTGTTCTTCTTCTTTTTTAAATATCATAAAATCATTCTTCGAAGTATAGCACAATTAAACGCAATCGAATACACGAAACTCAAAACGACTGCTTCACAAAACTCTTGGTGAACAAAATTTATCACAAAGAAAGCCATTTCTACTTTATTGCTTTGCTAGCAATCGTGAAAGTATCATTGAAACAGCGGTGCCAGACGTATTGCCTCTAGCAATGAATTTAAGTTTTTAATTGTTTTGTCTGCCTCATTAACATAGATGAGTGGATGTATTTAATGGTGGATATATATCAAAAACTGATTAAATAAAACATAAATGACCATTTTAGACATTTTACCGGTCCAATTAAAAAAGTCACAGAAGATTGAATTCAACACTAAAAGGGTTGATGGCAGCAGTGCACGTAGCCTGGTATACACTTTCCCGCTCAGGGGTGTAAACAAACTTGCATACAGCGCAGTCTGGCAGTGCGAATGTTTTGTCTGCTACATTCTTATCCACTAGATAGTGTGACATCATATTTGCTGTTGTATTGAAATGAAGGAAGAAAAGAGATGGATAAGTTTTCCTCACCATACCAGTTGATATTTATGAAAAATGGGCAGTTTTGGCGTGGGGACATGCACTCAGTGATGCAAAATATCATGACATTCACGTGACACTCGTCTTCGCATCAACCGACTATCGCTGACAGAGCGTTTGGTCACGCAGTGAGAGTTAGAGCCATGGCAAACAACAATCACCAGTAATGGTCGCTGCTCACAAGCAAAACGTTACACTCGCTGCTGATGATGAAAAGCACAACGAAAACAGTGAAGACTTCTGCAGTACGATCATGAGAAAAAGCGAAACGACAGAAGAAAATGAAAACAATGCCTGTTGCAAGTTCGTCTCGGCAGGCGCGACTGTGTGAGTTACAAACAAAGCAGGCAACATGAAACGGAAGCTGTTGGGCTCACTCACCAACACACTCACATAAGCAAGAAAAGCAGCAACTGCTTCAAAACGAGCACAGATGAGTGTCGTGATTGTCAGGAATGACCAGATCGGTGATGGATCACAACAGAAGACGACATTCATCAGTTGCTTTTTACTTCTTTCGTCAACTTGATGGATGGTCATGGAGAGAGCTTCGACGAGCACATTGATAGGAATGTACAAAGCGTTACTACCATCAGCTGTTTGGCGATCGTGATTGTGATAGGTCGCAACTCTGCATGCACTTCCAATGAATTTTACCAATACATTTAGAAAATGATGATCGAAGAATATTTCAAAAAGAAGAAGTAAACAAAATAATGACCCTTTGTAGAACCTTAAATCGCTATTTTTAGTGGAGAGGAAGGGGGAAGGAGGGGAGGGGGTATTATCTCCGATAATGATCAAAATGGAAAAATGGGATGTTTGCAATTATTGTCGTTCATCAACTGTTAACTCTAATGAACCATTCAAACCAGGGGTGTTGTGTAACCTCATTCTTACCTGTTCAACAACATTGAAAACGTAATTTAGAGCCATATCAATATTCAAATCGGTCCCAAAATGCATAGGGTCTTCTTGTTTCGCGGATTTGTATCGATTTAAAGCAATACTTTTTTATTTGATTTTGTTTTTAGCATTGTTGAGCAGGTAGATTGAGGTTAGGGCAACGCCACTGATTCCAGCCATTCCCGCAAGTGTCTTTTGACGCGCTCCGTAAGTTTCTATAAACTTTTTCTGAAAGGTTCATCCGCGTTGTGCCAATAGCACTTTTACTTTTGATCTCGCACAGACGTTTTTATCGTCTTTCTTCGGAAGTTTTTTTTTCTCTGGAAAATCTTTGAAACCCCTCAAAAAAGTTTCCATCAGCTTCTACTGGACATTTCTTTTGATTTATTGATAGATTTACATAGATCAGTGGCGTCAGGTGATCTCACTTTTTACCTGTTCAACAGCTTTGAAAATGTAATTTAGGTATAGATATCTATAATAAAATCGATCCCAAAATGCTTAGGGGTTTCTAGTTTCACTGATTTTAATGGCTTTGAAGAAATATCTTTTTATTTGTTTGTTTTGAGAGTTGTTGAATAGGTAGATTGAGGTTAGGGCGTAAGTAACAATTTTGGATTTATGAGGGTTCTTATTTCCTTTATTTAACGTCGGTCTCTGTTCCGCAATCTAGTGCCAATCACCGACGGACATCGATTGCCATCCATTGACGGCAATCGAATGTGCAGGAAGGCAGCTTCCACACCTGCGTAGGATATCGCACCCATTCAACACACATGGGCCGGGACCAACGGCTTTACTTCCCTTCCGAAGGAAGACGTGACCAGACATTTTTATGCCTCAGAAAAATCCCACCGACCTCGGCTGGGATTGAACCCAGACCCATTGGGGTGTTAGAAAGCAGTCACGCTTACCACTACACCACCGGCGCCGGCTGTTATGAGGGTTCTGTAGACCATGATTTAAATGTGTAGAATGCTTTGAAATCTCGATGAAACTTGCAATGTTACTTGAGCATTGAAATGGAATATCTTGGCAATGGTTTCCTGGTCCATGTACTCTGTTTTCAACATTATATTCTGTATTTTTATTATATTTTTTAGCTATTTAGCGTTTCCCAGGAAATTGGACTAGCTTTCCTAGAATTGGGAAACTTGATTTTTGGTAAAATTTGCGGGAATCGATTCCTTAGATGTCACTGCACAGTGGTTCAAATCTACCAAAAACATGCGGTTTTTATATGAGGTGTGTAAAGAGCAGTTTGTTGACTCATAATATGCTTTCTTTTTAAGGTAAGTAATGATTTCTTAACATAGTTAGTATAACGAACTCACGATGAACAATTCGGTAAAGTTTTTCATAAAATTTCCCATCTTTTAGCTTTATTAAATCAAGTATAGGCCTTATTTTGCTACTCACTTTTGATGATTGAATGTGATTATGCTCCAATGGTTCTGAGAATTGAAAAAAACAAATGTCATGAAAAAAATGGACATCTAGCATCTCGCAACAAATTTTTCTCATATAGTAGGGACCCAAAAAAATAAATAAGAAACATAAAATGGTAAGGTTGCTCAAAATTTCGATGCATTACAAATATTTTTAGACTAACATTTAAAAGGGGCAGAAGAGTTAAAATGTAAACAAACCATATTTTGCCACATATAGATAGAACAGTTCACTAACTACTCTATAAACTCGAAAAAGTAGAAGAAAACATCATTTCAAACCATTTTAAACGGTTCCTTTTACATGGCGCATTCCCAATGTTCATCTTTATGATGCATCTAGTCGTTACGCCTTGCACCAGAACTACGAGTTATATTGTTTTAATATTCCAAACGTACTGATTCTGTAGTATACATTCACGCCCTATTCATTTGAAATGCAGCCGATTGATATTTCACGTGTAAACAACGAACAAAACGAAGACCAAAAAAATCTCCGGACGTAATTCCATTCTCAAAAAATTTGCGAAATAAGAACCAAGGCGAAACAACAAACAAAAAATCCCGAGGGTGTATTTCCACGGCGTATCACGAGTGTTGGCAGTTCAATGGGTGGGGGATAACAACATGTACAGGGCTGGTAGCAGGTCACTTTTTTGTGACTTGGTCACTATTTTCAAGTCAGTCACTAAAAAGTCACTTTTTTCCATCAAAAAGTCACTAAAGTCACTATTCATTAAAATTAAGTCACTAAAGTCACCAATGTTGAGAGTAAACAATTTGACCTAACAAACTCAGAGTAAAGTCGTACAAGAAGAGTTGCGAACATATGGAAACGTTTACTGTTGACATCTAATATATATTTTTTTTATCTTGAAATTGGCATGACTTATCATAAATATTCAGAGATTTCGAAAAAAAGTTCTACACCCAATATTCTGGCTATTTTACATTGAGATCTTGAAAGTTGTCCAAGTCAAGTTACGTAAAATTCACCTGAATAGGCACGTAGATATTTTCCATCACACTTTTCAGGCGAATAATCCCAAGTAACATTGCAAGTTTTATCAAGGTTTTAAAGCGTTCTACAAGTCCAATTCATGGTCTACAGAACCCTCATGAAACCAAAATTGTTACTTGGGATACGTGTTTTGGGGGAGAGATTACATTTGAGCGATTCACATAGAAATAAATGATTTTTACATAAATTTAATCGGACTTTCCGATGATCTTCAAATTGGCATCACTTAAAATTACGGGAATGAGCAAGTAAAAGTTACTGGATTTTGTAGTAATCATAAAGTGAATTGATGATAGACTATATATATATACATATTCCGATTTATTTGAGTCATCAAATGATTGCATTCTAGGAAAATTAACTAATTTACATTTTTTAATAATTGGCACTAATGATCTCGAAGTTGAAGTACATTAACCGTATAGTAGCACCTTTATAGTTCGAGAATTGTTGATTCTTAGCACCTCGAACAATCCATTCCTGTATTCTGCAATTTCATTTTTAATTTATAAATGAGTGTTAATTTATAAAAATTATAAAACTTACGGTTGAAAACATGAAGGGGCCTGATAATTCCAACTCGTCCAACAACGACGAAAGTACACTTTCTTCTATCGCCATTTTTGAATTACGAATACGACAAGAAATTGTTCATACCATGAAATCACGAAAAACTTACTTGAATTTCACCTAACCTTCACCAGCTTGACATGTGGACTGGTCCAGTGAATCTAGTGGAATTCATTACCATTTTATGTTCGGCACGTGAACCTTATTGAATTCCTATTTTGAAGAGGTAGCGAATTTTCAGGTAAAAATTACCTTTTCCGTTGGTTCAATGTATAATGGCAAAAAATGGCCTAGGAAAATTTTCAAGCTCTGAACATTTGTTCAAAAGCCAGAAATTTGAATAATCTTTAACCCCCGGTAGCTTTAGTATTTGTCCAAACATCGAGAGAAAAAAATCATGTCACAGATTTTTGAGTACCTTTTTAAGTCCATTAAATTGTATTGTATTTTTTTGCATACTAATATTCCGAATACAAAAAAAAAAAAAAAAATCAGGTCCAGGTCTTAGAAAAGTTGTCTAGATCCCAGAGTTATGATTCTTTTTCTATATTTGAGGTGTTGCAGAAGATTCTATTATTGGGAGGAATGGAGCAAAGTAAAAAGACGACCAGTTCGTTATAGCGACTACAGAGACTACAGGATCTTTTATTAATATACTCATGGCTAACTTAGATCTATATACATTTTATTCTAGACTGCAGTTCTTCATGTTGTTAAATGCATCGCTTCATATATATCCTAGATCTTCAAAAATTGCAATTGTCTAAAAAATAAAAATTAGATTTTTTCATCACGTAATTTGAAGAAAAAAAAACCAGGCAGAAATCCTAGCTGAACCACTGGCCCTTTGCTATATTAGATATTGATTTGACGCAAAAAAATGATATTATATGGTCCAATTGCTGCTGAGTAATATGGCGGTATCAATTTTTCTCTATAAAGGAACTAAATCTTAGCTTGAATGATCATGATTAATTGGGTATTTTCCCTTCTTTCGAACTTAAGCTGTTCTTTCATATTTTTGAGGAGACCATTAAAGGGTGATACGGTCAAAATTTGGTCAATATCAACTTGACGTATTTCTTTCAATTTTGCATTTAAAAAACCTGAACACCCCTCATTTTGAAGGTGTGTGTGTGTAGAATGTTGCTCCTATTTTGATTTTGGAATTCACTCTTCAGTTGTCAAAATGCCGTCCAAGCAAGAAGAGCAGCGTATCAAAATTTTGCTCGCGCATCGCGAAAATCCGAGCTACTCGCACGCAAAGTTGGCAAAATCGCTAAAAGTTGCCAAATCAACCGTTACAAATGTAATTAAAGTGTTTGGGAACGTTTGTCGACAGCCAGGAAGTCTGGATCGGGGGGAAATCGAAAACCGGAAGCCGCTGAGACGACAAAGAGAGTTGCCGGTAGTTTCAAGCGAAACCCTAACCTCTCTCTCCGAGATGCCGCAAATAAGCTGGGTGTATCGTCTACAACCGTGCATCGAGCCAAAAAACGAGCCGGACTATCGACTTACATGAAAGGTAGTGACTCCAAATCGCGATGATAAACAAAATACGACGGCCAAAGCGCGATCCCGGAGGCTGTACACGACGATGCTGACGAAGTTTGACTGCGTGGTAATGGACGACGAAACCTACGTCAAAGCCGACTACAAGCAGCTTCCGGGACAGGAGTTTTATACGGCAAAAGGAAGGGGAAAGGTAGCAGATGTTTTCAAGCACATGAAACTGTCAAAGTTCGCAAAGAAATATCTGGTTTGGCAAGCCATCTGTACCTGTGGCTTGAAAAGCAGCATTTTCATAGCTTCTGGGACTGTCAACCAAGAAATTTACGTGAAAGAGTGTTTGAATAAACGTCTGCTGCCTTTCCTGAAGAAACACGGTTGTTCCGTACTGTTTTGGCCGGATTTGACATCTTGCCATTACGGTAAAAAGGCCATGGAGTGGTACGCCGCCAACAACGTGCAGGTGGTTCCCAAGGACAAGAACCCTCCCAACACGCCAGAGCTCCGCCCAATTGAGAAATACTGGGCTATTGTCAAGCGGAACCTAAAGAAGACCAAAAAACTGCTAAGGGCGAGCAGCAGTTCAAGGCAAACTGGCTTTCTGCGGCGAAGAAGGTGGACAAGGTGGCTGTACAAAATCTGATGGCAGGGGTCAAGCGTAAGGCCCGGCAATTCGGATTTGGAAAAGCGGAAGCCTAACTGAATATTTTTCCTGAATTTTATACTAATTGAACTTGAAAAAGAAATTTAATTTGATTTTTTAAATAAACGATTTCACCGATTTACACGCGTTTTCCCTTGACCAAATTTTGACCGTATCACCCTTTATATAAAAGAATACTATTCGTAGAAGGAAGGACTCCCATCTCTTCTCGTATATTCAGAGAATAGAATATTCCCTTCTTTATTGAATATTTGAAAAACGTCTGTCCGAGCGTAATGTTATCTAAAATGCTTTCACTGTTATTAATGAAGAGCGTTTTTTGCCACCTAGAAATACTCTTTTGATTCAAAAGATTTATGGTAGAATGGTATACCTGCAATAATGTAACATTCCTTCCAAAGGACATGAATCATCCTAATTGCCCGCAAATTCGACCAAATGAAAATTTTGGGCAATGACCAAGGCACATCTCAGAAAACATGTCTCCGCAGCTGAAACAATTCATAAGTTTGAAAAGAATTGGGAGAAAAATTCCAAACTTGTCTCCAAGAAGTCTGTGCTGAATCTTATGAAGAACTTTCGCAAGAAGGTGCGCCAGCTAGAATACAATCGATAGATAGCAAATATTGAGAACCCTCATCTGTTGTGTTAATCTAATCTTAACAGTATATGAAATACAAATAAAACTTCCAACACTTGTGTATTATTTTCACTGAAAACTGAATGCGTCCAGCAGTAATAATGTAAAACAAAAACGGCTCTGTAAAGTTTATTCGATTGAGCCTGTACAAATAAAGTAATTAATAAAAAAAAAATGGATGCGTCCAAACTTTCTGGAGCAGTCTTTAATACGTATGCAGTGACCTTCACCTTACGTTACATAGAATCGAATCGAAAAATAATTTTATGCACTAGGTACCTTGTGGCAAGGGCTGCAAGATATTTAGTATATTAAACCCTGTTGCTAAATTGCATTTTGTTTTCAATGCTATGACTTTATCAATGATAGTTATGCGGAATGCCACTATACCAAATAGTTTTTGGTAAACGAAACTGATGAAAAATTACTTTACGACAATTGACTTTATGCCAAATGGAGTAGCCTCTCTGGGAGATTATATTGTAAGCTACCTACTCTGATTTAATTTCAACAAAACAAAAATGCGCTTGATTGTGATTGGTTTTCTTATTATATTTTTTGAAATATGCAAATAAATTAAATTCCTATATACGCTTTGAACTCGTTTCAAAACAACCTAAAATTTTGGATTTAATTTCTCATGGTTTCTTTTTCCTTTCTTCTTTCCCATTGTTTCCAAAAGGTGAAAATTCTGATGAAAGCTCTTGGTATTGTGGAAAATGAGCCACCCCTGATCGATGTTATTGATAGGTGCTGCCCACAGGTTAGTAAAATATGAGTGTCATTCCTATTAATAGCTCAATATTACTCCGGGTGTCGAATCCTATACACAATTGAGAGGGGATATATATACAAGATGTAGCATTTTAGGGTGACCAGTCATGTAGAAAAATACGCTATTAGGGGAAGGGAGAAAAAAGTTGGTGCTTCATGAAACGTAGACAAACGTTAAATGTTTGTTTACGTTTGATGAAGCACCCACTCCCCTTTGTAGCATTTTTTGCACATCGCTGGTCACCCTAAAATGCTATGTCTTTTGTGCATCTTTCCAGAGATAAAAAGGGAAAATTATATAACTGGGTTCCCAATTGATTAGGAGGACGTGTATATCATTATTGCGTTCTTTTTTTTATTCCAGGTTCTCGAGAAATGTCTTCATATGCTTCCACAGGCCGACAGGACTGCGATGTTGAACGCCAATGTAATAGATCTGCAATGGATCGTGGACCGCAATAGTGGTGTGTGGACGGTCGGTCACATTGAGGATTCTGCGAAAGCCTCGACGCTTACCCTATGTCATTCGCAGTCCTCCGGTCAAACGTACGATCCATGGAGTGTTTGTTTGTTCGGGTTCATGGAGCGTCAACATGTCCTACAACACTGTCCGACGGCGGTGGCACAGGCGTGGCCGATTTGCTACCAACGAGTAACGAGTTTGTTCAACGTGATTGATCCGACGTAAGTTGTTGATGGTTTGAGATTGGCAGGGTAAATTTATTGGTCAATGTTTTTCTTCTCTTGTTTCTATGTTTTACAGTCCCGTCAGTGACAACCGTGCTTCGTTGCTGCGAAGCTCTGCACCTCCGAAGAAGCCAATCTCCGAAGCTCAACGGGATTGGCTGGCACATCTGTGGAAGAATCAGGTAGCATTAGCTATGCGACTCGTTCCACAAATGCCCAGTGTAGCGGTTCGCTGTGCTTCGCCGGATCTCAGTTTAAGGTAGGACCATATAAGGATAGATAAACAATTGTTCAAATATCTAGTGTGGTGTAGCTTTTTTTGGATTACGTTTCTTTGAGTTTTCTTCTCTATCGGTTCCTTCCTGTTTGGGTTTTGTGTATCTTATGTTGAACTCTTTTTTCCACAATGCAATTTAAATTGTTGAAGCGATATTGGCAACATTATGCATTGTGGATTAATCATACTATGCGTGTTTCGTCAATCATCCCATTATCATACCTACTACTCACACCTACACCATGTCTAGTGCGATGAACAACTCAAAAGAATGCCCAAAATCGAAGACGTACTTGAATTAGATACCAAATCTAGATAATACTAGAATAGCGTGCTGTGCGTGTACGTGTGCAAGGGTGATGTGATTTGTATGTTAATTTTCATTCATGTTCTTTTTTTATTCTAAGCACAGTATATTGTAAATACAAAGCGTATACTTTCTTCACCATTTCACCGTATCTGTATATCATCCATTCATGTTGGAAAGGAAAAATGGGAATATTTTTCCCACCCCTGATGTCGTTGTTTGAATTGGGATTTATCTTGACATATTGAAGAACAACAGCTTACCATAAGTTGTTATTGTTGTATAGCGTAGGCATGTTCTGGGAAAGTTAGTATATGTATAAAGGTATACATGAACTTCCGCGCAGATTAAGGCGTAATTACTTTTGTAAACAAACACGTCAATCGCCGATTTCTCGCGATTTAAAGTTCAATCTAGAAAACTAAAAACACAAACAGGTATAGGAATTGATTGAGCTTTAATTCGCAAGAAATCGGCGATTATCGTGTTTGTTTACCAAAGCAATTACGCCCAAATCATAAATTTCTCTGGAACTTATAATTGAGGGGGTTAGAAGGAAAGGGGTGTAACCGATACTTTGAGCATGTTTTTATACTGGGATTTGCAAACCTCATGTCTGGAGGGATTACATGAAGAAAACTGTCCAAGAAAACTGTCTCGTGGTGTTACGTTGAGGAAAAATGTGAGTGTCCGCTTTAATATAGAAGTCAAGCGAGAGGATATGGAACAAGCTGAAAATGTTGAATATTACTCAGAAGTGGTATGATACTGTTTTAAACAGACGGCATGATACAGAAGTTGCTTATACGAAGGTAAACGTGAGCCGGCAAATAAAATTTCTCGAGAGCATACTGAGCGAAGAAATAAAAATATTAGAATGAATTATAAAAAAAAACTGGGTAAATCAGGATTTTTATATAAAACCCTGATTTTATGAGGAATTTTATCATATTTTTAGGAAAAAATAATCACGGAAATCCTTATTCATCAGCATACATGGCCACGCTTCCTCCATGTCAGTTTTATGACATATCAATACATTGAATATTGTCGAATCTACGAGTATCACGAATGGAAAATTTGGTTGAAGTGTAGTTTAGCCTGATCCATTGGGATGAGAAAGCAGTCACGCATACCACTACAGAGTTTGGAGTCACTCATTTTTTATGATTGTGAAATTTTGATTATTTTCTAAAGTCTACGAATATAAATGATTGCTAAAAAGTCCAGGATGTTAATTTTTTTTCGATTTTTTTTGTCCTAACACTATAATATATAATATCGATTTGCTTTAATTTTATTAATCAACTTTGCTCGGGAAGCGTGACAGCTTTCGCACCCCAGTGTGTCTAGGTTCAATCGCTAAAAATCTGCTATTTATCAATTGTATCTAGATCTTCTTATTCTTCTTCCTCGCATTTCAAGCTTATTGCGTATGGCATATTAGTTTAATGCGTGCTCTCAACTTAGTGTTCTAGATGCACTTCCAAAGTAATTAATTGAGAGCTTTCGATACCTGTACCATTTTTGCATTAGTATAATTGTGTGGCAAGTAAAGGGCGAACACGAAATTATTGCGACACCGAAAATGTCATGCCAATTTTCTTAAAATGTTTAGAATCAAACCAAAATTTTAGGGTAGTTTTATACATATATTTACTTCAAAAATCAAAAGAAAAGTTAATCGATGGAGCCTTGAGTGTAAAATTGAACGCTTTTTCGCTTGATGCCCTCCATCAAAGTCTTTACAGTGTCAACTGGTACCAGTTTCTCAGTTTTTTTTTTCCATTCTCTTAACATGTCCTTCTCGTATTTTACTGTCTTCTTGCTCTTCCGAAGTTCCCGCTTCAATATTGCCCAGTACTGCTCCACCGGGCGCAGCTCCGGACAGTTTGGCGGATTCATGTCCTTTGGAACAAAATGGACAGAATTGGCCTCATACCACTCCAGGACACTTTTAGAATAGTGGCATGATGCCAAATCTGGCCAAAATAGCGGAGCTTCGTCGTGCTGCTGCAAGAACGGCAAAAGGCGCTTCTCGAGGCACTCAGATTTGTAGATCTCGCCATTTACTGTGCCCTTTGTCACGAAAGGCTCCCCGAGCAAAGCTGAAGATCAAATTGAAATCAAAATTTGCTGTTATGATGTAACTTATTTTGAATACTCCAGTTGATCTCATTTTGGTTGACTTAACGGTTAACACAGCAAAAATGAGAGCAAAATTTTACACTGTTGAAGCAAACGGAAAACTAATCCTGCTTTCAATGAAATCAATTTGATTACTGATTTTGCATTCATAATGTTTAACTGAATACGGGCCTAGAGTAAATGGTT
The DNA here is from genome assembly GCF_037179485.1 of Ochlerotatus camptorhynchus. Lineage (NCBI taxonomy): Eukaryota > Metazoa > Arthropoda > Insecta > Diptera > Culicidae > Ochlerotatus > Ochlerotatus camptorhynchus. The sequence continues at coordinate 4,165,135 of NW_027040524.1, forward strand.
ACCATTCATGTTTCTCAAGCTGAAAGACTTAGGCTCCAATCTCACCGCGGGCAAGTCACGAAGGACCTAAAATGTGTTAAACAAATCAGATAAACGATAATCATTAGTTCAACGACAGATGAATTTCAATTAAATTTTAAACAAGACGTAAACAACAAAACTTCAAGTTAAGTTGCTTCTTGACTGCATAATGAAAGCACAATATGATATCAGACTTATGTCGCAACATTTGAAATCAAAATGAGTTTTCATTATGATAGGAACTGCACACTTTAATATCGATTTGCTTTCATTTTGTTAACCGACTTTGCTCGGGTCACTCCTCAGTTCGCAAGAGCAGAAGGGCCTGCCAAATGAGATATTTGGAGGCGAACTTCGACATTTTCTTCTTCTTAAATTTGTCGTCCACATCGAACTTGCTCTTGCCGGTGAAAAACTCCAACCCCGGAATTTGCTTAAAATCGGCTTTTATATACGTTTCGTCGTCCATCACACAGCAGCCATATTTTGTCAGCATCTTCTCGTAGAGCTTCCGTGCCCGAGTTTTAGCCGTCAATTGTTGCCGCTCATCGCGGTTTAGGAAGTTCTGTACCTTGTATGTATGTAGTCCAGCTCTCTTCTTTGCATTCTGGACGTAGCTCTGCGACATGCCGATCTTTTTAGCCAAATCACGGCTTGAGACGTAGGGATTTGCTTTAATCATCCGCTTCACCTTTCCCTCCGTCTTTTTGTTCTCCGGTCCCGGTTTTCTTCCAGCTCCTTTGCCGTGGTCCAACGTCAACCGCTCCTGGAACCGCTTCAACACTCTGGAGACGGTTGAGTGGTGAATGTTCAACATTTTTTCCAACTGCCGGTGCGACAGGTCAGGAAATTCCAGGTGTTTGGAAATAATTTGTTCTCTCAACTCGCGTTGGTTCACCTCCATTTTCGTTGAATCGAAAAACACGACTTCGAGTTTGACAGCATGTACACAATACACATCAATGAGAAAGTGTGCAAAATTTGGTTGATTTTTACCCAATGGTAAAAAAGTTATGCCCTGTTGAATGTGTCGCAATAATTTCGTGTTCGCCCTTTACAATCATACTTCTATGCCCAGGGAAGTCGAAAAATTTTGCAACCCGAAAAATTCCTAGACCGGACCGGGAATCGAACCCAGCCACCTCCAGCATGGTTTTGCTTTGTAGCTGTGCCTTTACCGACTGAGCTAAAGGAGGTCCCATTTTTTGTATCTATATGGGACGGTACTAATGGATATTTTTGGTTGCTATTGAAAATTTAGTCGATTGCTGAATTTATGTATGGGCCCAAATTAGGGACACTTAGGCCGACATTATATACATTTCCCCTATTTTAATTTTATTTTATCCTTTTTCTGATATATAGGGGAGATGGGGGCAAACCGGAACAAAATTTCAACTACTATTTTTTAAACTTAGACTTTGCAGTAGTAGTGAAAGTTTGATTAGCGTCAATACATAAATGAGTGAATAGGGTCACGTTGAGTGTTCTCGTATTTTGCCATTTTTATCAAACATATGTAGTTGTTCTTTGTTTACATTTGTTTGGAATATTGTTTGCATGTCAAATTATTATACAAAAGGTTATTAATTAAAAACTAAATTTAAATGGGTATCCAATAAAATTGTTCATATCTCCCAAACTATTAGACTTGGGAATTTAGTACTTTTAACAATGTTTCATATTTTGAGTAGTTCTATATCTTTGCCGAAGAATACATCCTTCTATCTCCTCATACGAAAAAGATAGTTTTTAATTTTTTTCATAGTAGGCCATGATAAATTTTCGAAATTGTCAGATTGTGGGCAGTACTGATGTGAACAATGCATCTGAAGAAACTTTTTTGAGTAAACCGATTGTCACAATTAATCATTTTGTCAAGCTTCTGCATTCACGTTCCATCAGATGTCACAGCTGCTGTTTGCGGTGACATCTATCGGAAACTAGACACAATCTGTTTTCCTATAATTGTTCACAGAGGACACTGCAGTGCAAAACCTGTCTGGTACCTCTATATATGCATTTAGATTATTATTCGAAGTCCCTCCTTTTTTACACATTCTGCACCCAAAATAGCTCACCCCTCACAGAATTTCCCGCCGAATTTTATGTATGGGGCGGGGCATAAAGTATCTTTTGCGCAGAATATGTAAAAGAGGAGGGACTTCAAATGTTAAAGCAAATGCATATATAGAGGTACCAGACATGTTTTGTAGTGTCAGGTACTCTATTTTGTAATCTGTGAAAGGGAAATCACAAATCGAGTGTCAACAAAATACATGGCATGTTGAGAGATTGAGCTCGTGAGAGAGAATTTCACTCTTAAATTTGATTTTTTTTGGGTCTCTGGGACTGGTAGTAAAGCAGGTAAAGTTGTATAAGGAAAAATTATTTTTATTTAATTGTAGCTTGTTTAACAATAATTTCCGGGAAAAAAACTGAACGACAAAGTCCCTGATTAATTTCTTTAGGTTGTCGTTCACTTTTTTTCACCTGAATGTGCACCGAAAGCGAATTATTCCCACTTCTCTCAATTTCTATAAGAGGATTTTTATCACTTCCTACCAGCGGAACAGCGCCATCTCTGTGGAAAATGGTCGAACAAAATGATTAATTCAATGAAGTTCGTGATTTTGCCATCTTCGATCACACTGTGCACAGGTGTCACTCTTTTCAAAGCACCGTAAAATGGGGTATCTTTGATAATGCGGGTAACTTTGATAATAGAATATAATGATTAAATTTACTCTCTGCGCTTTTTCCGAATCGGAAACATTGGTTCCATATTGCAGCTTACGGTATTTCCGTTGATATCGTGTGTAGTTTTTGACTTTGACAGTTTGTTTTGCTCAAAACCAGCCAGTTCGCTCCTCTCTTACACTAGACCCTCTCTAGTATGTGTTATTGTCGCGCTTATGCTAAATTCTTATTTGGTGACGGTCGAAGCGCGCCGCTCATAAGCGTGCTGCAACCCCGCCCATAAGGATTATACGCAGGTGTGTAACTTAGATAGTATTTTATGGCAGCGGCTTGAGGAGCGCATCCTGCATAAAGAGCCGGGGTGTGTTAAATCAATGGGCGCAGTCGTACGGCCATAAACAGAAAATAGATGGTATAATCCCATTTTGAGATATTATCCTGCCAAACACAATACATATTTTACAAACATATTAAAAATCAATTTTCAATATATTAATAGCAAATTTAATGTATTCTTATTGCTTATAATGTTTTCTAGTTGTATACTCAAGTGTCATATTTCTTGAACTAAATTGTTTTATTTTCATTTTTTCTACATTCATCGAGCATTATCAAAGTAACTCCAAATCAAAATACTGATATTCCGTTATTTAATTTCCGTTAAACATATTACTGACGAATTGACGCTAGGATCCTCAGTACTTGTTTAAAAAAATATATTTGAAAAAACATTTATTGCAATAAAAAAAATAGAAAATTATTTAAAAAACTATCAATGTTACCCCGTTTACTATTTATCCGTTTTGTGATGTTTTCATATCGCAAGAAAGTTTTTTTTATCCGTGTTGGGTATCTTAATCATCACTTTCATAAAAAGGTTACTTCTCCGACTTTTTATGATCCAGCAAATTACACGGTTTTGTTGTAACACTGTAAATTCCGTATTACTTTTATTACTCAGTTCAAGAGTTCAGTACTTCAGCCGTAATAAAAAAAATCCAATGTGGAATAGAATAAAATGATTCGACATCTTTATAAGCTTTCAGGGAAAATTATCAGCGGAAAAATCAATCAGTCTTAGTTTGCAAAAAAGCGTGTCTTCTGATTCGACACAAATTGATCCGGAATGTACGGAATGGTTAATCGCCATGAGTCACGATCAGGGAATCAAAACAAAGCGAGCAATCAACAATAACGTCTCTCTAATAAATATAATATACATCTCGATCGGTGACGGTGGAAGGAAACGATAGGATTACTTGCAAGATTTGTAGTTGATGACATAGCTTGATCGTGGTGAAATGATAGACCCTTATTACCATAGTTTTGATTTTTCCTTCCACCGTTTTTCGTGAAAAGAACGCAAGAGGACATTGTCATTATTGTTGTCGTTACTGACAATACGTTAGCATTTGGCTCGTTGATCGTTTGTTGTTTTGTCATTTTGATATTTTTTTTGATTCCTTGGTCATGATAAACTTAGTGATGTAGTTATTGATTATGTCTATTGTCCACGCCTAACGTACACTATGCCAACCGTCCATTATACATATGGTCTTTCGCCTAACTTACGTATAACAAGCTGCAATTAAAGAAAATATGGGAGACAGTTCTGAAAAAAAACTGGCAGCATGATGTACATCTGATGAACGAGATGAAGAGTTACCTAGAGTTACCTAATAAATAACACATTTTGACTAATGCGTTTTACTTTACTTTTTTGATGATACGAGAAAATGTGTTCTATGGTTGATTTTTGGTAAATATTTTTGTACTGTAATTTTTTTTTGTAGAACTATTTTTAGTTTCTCTATTTAACAAAAGATTCCTTTTGTTAAATAGTTGAAACCATGAGATTTTACAGAAGTTATCATGAAAATATCACTAATCCAATTGTGTGGGTTCGTCACGAAAGGGATAGTCATGCCATCTTCATTAATTGTCATCATAAATTTCTAGTTTCAATAGTTCATTAGAATAACTTCATAATATGTTATAAATTTCTACTAGGGTGTAAATAATGATATTGTCTGTCACTCAAATGTACATACATTTAGTTTTCCTATGGTTGAAGCTCCACAATTCATCGTTCGACCACAACATCACCCAGGTGAAACATTCACGGTTTTGGTTTCAGTTTGTATTCTGTTTGCTTTTGACTACTTTATGAAGAGTTGATTTAAATATTCAAACCATTAACTTTAATTCTCTTTTTCTTTCTTTATTTATGACCGCGGCTTACCGACATGAATTCTGGGGCGCGAATTTTAACAACAATCAAAAACCATCCTCTCTGCTACCACCAACTCTACTATTACCATTCTGCTACCACTACTATTACAAAAACAACAACTACTGCTACCATTACTATTATTTATATTACCACAACCTACAACCACCATCTATACCACCACCAACCAATCTCAAGTCTGCATGACCAGTCGGATTCCCGTTCGCTGTCCGACTCGTTGGACAACATTCCGTCATCCGTGTTTGGACCAGAAGGAATCGTAACACGTTTCACCTTACCTCTATCCTATGGCCGCAAAGACGCCAGACATAAGAGACAAGGGTAATGTTTCGGATGTAGTTAATTTTTATATTCTTAAGTATCATTTATGTTTCATTATCTTATTTTTTTATTTTTTTATTTTGTGTGTACATGCGTAGTGCGCCAGCAGCGATCTTATTCATCCTTCATCTAAGGCGGGTCTAGTGGGGTGGTCTAATCATAGCAAGAATGTGTGAATTTGTCAGAATGGAACCACTCATTTGCTCCCCGTGGAGTATTTTCTGTGCGTTCTTGCCATCAAGCATCCCAGTCATGCACACGTTTATCATCATTATATCATTAACGCCTCAGGGGCTACGATAGATTCATAGATCGTGCTGTTGTTGTTGTTGTTGTTGTTTTCCTATGCGGTTATCTAGCAATTACTATGACATGGTGCCTGGCAGTTAGAAACTAGATGTATGGCTATCAGTTTTTTTTTTCTAGAATCTTCATAGAATCGTTACTGTCGATGTCTAGAGCATGTAGCAGCCAATAGTTTGTAGGTATAACAGATGATTTTTAGGTGTATAATAAGCATTATGATGGTAGTGACCGAAAGAGCAGCTAATAAAAACTATTTGAAAAAATCTTAGGTCGCTGTTTGTTACATAAGATGTAATCATATTTTAGTTACAATCAAGGTTGCAAATTCTCATTTCAGCTAAATCAATGTTTTTTTTTTTTAAATTATGAAATTATTAGATGCCATGATCATATTTTGAATTGGTATGATACAAGAAGAGGTTGCAAAGAATGTGTTTGACATATTAAACCTGTTTATTTCACTTTATGAGAGTCACAATCAGCGATTTTTCACACACTCACTCACTCACTCACTCAATCACTCACTCACTCACTCACTCAGCGATCAGAAAATCGCTGATTGTGACTCATAGAAAGCAAAATTGACAGGTTTTATGTTTCAAACGCATACTTTGTAACCTCTTCTTGTAAGTTACAAGTAAAACATGCCATCATACCATCTTTTGGTTTTATTATTCCGAAAAACATTATTTTAGCTGAAATGAGTATTTGCAACCTTGATTACAATTGACCGATAGCTGTCCTAGGGTAGGACTAATGTGTCCTAACCAATGCTTGGTAGTCGTAAGAAAAAGAGATTCATTTTGAGTACATCGGTCCATTTGTAGCACAGGTAGCATATTTTACATAAGGGAGAAATGTGTACTGTGTGTGAATGCGATAAACGAATGTGAGACAGAGAAAAAAATGAAACTATTTTTTTTTTCTTTATAAAGTTACCCCATCCTTCCTATTTTCTGTTGTGATTATGTGTTCTCATAGAGCAGTAACTACAACTATTTTTACCATGTTCAATAGAAACTGAGATATTGCAGACTTTACGTTGGAATATTTGTGGTAATGTTTAGCCCAATTATTTGAGAACAAGGAAGAAACTCAGCCTTGAACAAACATTCGTGCTGAATATGGCAGATTTGCATAAAAATAATGCAGAATATGCAATGTTTCACCGCATGAACAGATTATGTATTGTGGCCGTCGGAAGGTTTTTTAAATGATTTTGTTATTTGCACCATATCAAAATTATTTTAAAAGCCTCTAATTGACTTACATTTTTCCAAGAGAATATCTTTTTTTTTTTCAAGGACTTGGATTGAAGTTTGTTTTAATAAATTAAAAAAAAATGTCAAACGTTTTAACATCATTCCTCCACAACTCGTCCTTGGATACAATTTCGGTAAAATCAATAGATTTTGAGATACGTAATATCAAACATAGGACCCATGAAAATACATACGCCCTTTTAAAATATGACTCATGAGTCAAACTGGTTTAAATAGCTTCTTTTACCTTTTAAAACTATTTTTCTATAGTTTTTGAGGGTTTGTCGGTTTCTCAAGCTCAGAAGTGCTACCTTTGCTGGTTCAACGTCCTTCGAGCAGACTACATTTGCTGCACAACTAGCTTGGTTCGTAGCTCCTTGTCTCTAGTTTTTGAGCACCACACTTCCTAGTTGTTGCTTCATACGTACAGATAAAACTACACACTTAGAAATAACTAATTTTACACGCGACTGAATCCATCATTGACATAAAAGAAGAGACGTAAACAAACATGTCATGTAATATTAAGTGCTCCGAGACTGAAAAGTTCGTTGCTCGACGAAAATTACATTTGATTGAGCTATATTTTGCGTCTGTTACGACTCAACTTTATGTCAAAATTGACGCTCGTATATGTCACTCTTAGAGCACCTAAATTTACATGATTTTTTCTAAAGGGTGTCCACGATGAAATTGCCACACTATGAAATTGCTCTAACTTTTTAACCGTTGGGTAGAATGTAATGAAAATTTGGGTGGATTTAGTTCATAGTGCATTATTTACATCCTGCAAGTTTTAAAGTCCTGTGATCAAAACTCGCGGAAATGGAGTCGAAAGAACAGCTCGTGCGTGATAAAATCTTGCGCATTCATCACGAGAACAAGGATCTCTCGCATCGTTCCATCGCTAAAACGTTAGGAATCGCGAATTCCACGGTGTCGCGAGTGATTAAGCGGTTCGAGGAACGGTTGACCACCGATCGGAAGCCCAGAAGTGAAGGAAAAAGTATTCCGTACAACACCAAAAATCACAACCGCGTAGTTGGGGCCTTCAACCGAAATCCGAACGCCTCCGTTAGGGATGTGGCTAAGAAGCTGCACCTAAGCCGAAGTTTTGTCCAGAAGGCCAAAACTAAGGCTGGGCTTCGAACGTTCAAGGTACAAAAGGCCCCTAATCGCGACGAGAAGCAGAACAAGTCCGCCAAAACCCGTGCCAGGAAGTTGTACCTCAACATGCTGACGAAAGTTGAATGCTGCATCATGGACGACGAAACATATGTGAAGGCCGACTTCAAACAGATCCCCGGCAACCTGTTTTTCACGGCCAAGGATAAGTTCAGCGTTCCGGAGCATGACTCAGAAGATGTCCAAATTTGCGAAGAAATTCCTGGTTTGGCAAGCCATCTGCATGTGCGGGAAGCGGAGTGCACCTTTCGTGACCCAGGACACGATGAACGGACAGGTGTACATAAAAGAGTGCCTCCAGAAGCGGCTGCTTCCTCTCCTGAAGGCCCACAACGTCCCAACAATCTTCTGGCCGGATTTGGCCTCATGCCACTACTCCAAGGACGTGCTGAAGTGGTATGCGGACAATAAGGTCAATTTCGTGCCGAAAATGTTCAACCCTCCCAACACTCCGGAGCTCCGCCCCATCGAGAAGTACTGGGCGATTATGAAGCAGCACCTTCTTAAACGACCTAAGGTAGTGAAGACAGTTGAGGAACTGAAGAAAGTATGGGTTTACATGCAAAAAACGGTTGATTCACAGGTTGTGCAGAATCTTATGGCCGGGGTTAAGGCCAAGGTGCGGGCATTTGCGTATGGACTGTAAATAAAATACGAGTAAAATGGTAAAATGAAGTTTAATAGTTATTTCTCAATCCCTGAAAATTTGATGGCAATCGGATGAAAACTCGAATTTTGCGAATCAATTTTGTGTGTGGCAATTTCATCGTGGACACCCTTTAAGTGTGTATTTTGTAAATTTTAACAGGTTTTTAAATATAAAATTACACGTTTAACTATCTAAAATTTATTGAATTAAAGCTGAAATTTACACGTTTATATCGTGGTTCGTTGAAAATTGAACATTTGACATCGATGTTAAAACACACATGCATGATAAATTCAATGCAAATGAACGTATTATTAAATACTTTCATGTAAAATTGATGTTTTTTTTTGCTGCAATAAAATACATTAATGTGTCAAACGTAAATTTACAAAGCTATTGCTGTGTGATCTAACCACCTGTGCATTTCTACGGCTTGTACCGGCCGGATTAAAGACAAACACCATTTTTGCGGGATTGTTCTCCGGAATTCTCACATCGTGTCCCGTTGTGAATACTGAGTGTGTCATAAAGTTGCTCTAGCTCGTGGTGCATTCTTCTCCCTACGCCGGTTTCATATAGGGTAAGTGCACCAGTGTTGGCCATAGTTTCCTATTTTGGCAATACCTCAGAAAAACGATTGAATCACAATCTTCGTGAGTTTTGTGGCCGATATGAATGATTTGAATTAACAATCTTAACAGAACTCAAGACCTTAAACTTATAATAAAAAAAAACGTTAAATATCGTCAGATCAGGGCCAAAATAGGTGCGTTTCCCCAACTCCGCCAAAGATGGTCCAAAGTACGCGATAAGTAAGTTATCATGAAATTTCAAAAATCCGTAGGTTATTTCCCAGAATTGGGTTGTTTAACTTACGAAAAATATAACGATTTTTATGCATCATCTGATAGATCTTCGTTTTCTGAGCACAACGATATTTTTATCGATCCCGTAGACATTCATCTCGATTTTGAAATTAAGATTTAAATGTTTGATCGTTGACACTAAATCTATTCGTTGACAGCTCGCTCGTATACAAAGTCCCACAAAGAGGCGTTAAGATGGCGATTTTTGATAATGTAATCGTACTTATTTAAAAAAAGTTCCAATGTAAAATGATGAAATTTTGGATTTCGGTTCCATTTTTAATGCAGATAACGAATATGTGTTTCTCAATACCCCTAAACAACCCAATTTTGTAAAAGGATGTCAGAGCATTGCTTCGAAATTAAAATTCTTTTTAATTAACTTCAAATTTCTCATCTTAATTTAACTGAATATTCTTTAAATTCAGAGTTGGTTGGAAATGCTATCTGACATGAAGCTTTAGAGTGATAATTTATTAGCTAGAGTATGGTTTTAGAAGAAGATGGGTAGAGTGTTCCGTCAGAGTACGGCAGTTGAAAATCAGCGAAGGGCCATTAATGCGACAGTACAAGTCAAACGCACACTTTTTTCACATCGTACGGGTTAGGCATCTTTTTGGCTGTTTTGGCGTTTCAAGCCATTTTGGAGTTTTTTAAATCATTATGACCTTAGAACCAGTGCTGTTTATTTTCATATCATTCGATTGAAGATGAACCAATACAACCATTCAATCAATTCTGTGAAAACGAATTCCCACATGACCATAATTTGAAGAGCCCCTTTCTCATTCGAAGCTCATCGTCACTGTCAATTGTGTCACTCACTATCATTTGATATACGACAATGGAGTATAGAAGAAACCCAGCAAAATAGTCCCGAACAGACAAGTCGACCCGATGTCGGATCAACGTAAGGTACTGTAAGGTCGATATCGACCCAATGTCGTGTTGTTGTCGGGTAAATTTTGGGTTTATGTCGGGCCAATGTCGGGTCAACATCGAGGAAAAATATACACGATAATTTTTTGTTGTTGTAATTTTGAGTAAAAATTCCTTCGCCTTCGGAACCAATTGACTGTTTTCGGCAACGGAAATTTAAACGTTAATTTTGCTATATTTTCTCACCAAAACACTTCGCTGGATGTATTTAAACGATTCCTTAGTCTTTCAGCTTCATTTTGATTACATGTTTACGACTGAGCAAACCTGTTATGTCAGGTCTTTCTTCAAATGAAATATACGCACTTTATAATACGGCTGATTTCGAGATGCCGATAATGACCGCTGGTTAACATGCAGTTCAAATGGAAAGGTTTCCGAAGAAAAAGAGGCTGCTGAGAATAGTCACACTCACCTGAGAAGTATCGAGCGTTGTAAAAACGCTTTCAATCCGTTTTGGACAATTCTGTCAATTGGAATAGATAAAATAGCAAGCAGCAGATAAATGAAAATAAACAAACACGTCATATGTGTGAGTGACGCTGAGAAATTGCGCGTGCTTAGATTGACGAGAATACGTAAATTCCCTTATCTCGAAATGTCCTTGTTCAATTTTTGATTTTTTTAGAGTGCTCATAAGTAGCGAATCTAAACACATAAAGCAACCAACGATACAGACAAAACTGTTGCTACGACTACCATGACAACCTCGCTCTGTAACATAGCTCGATCGGAGTGGTAGAAGTATAATGATATATTACTTTATACATGCAAACTGAAAACAAAATTTGATATCCATTTTTCCTGTTTATATCAAAACTAGTATTAAATTTGATGTTATGCTAAGGCAATGAAAACAAACCCGCAACAACAAATTTCTGAAGAGCAAATGTACAGCAAAATGAAAACAAAATCCTAATACCTATATCAAATTTCAATTGTGTAAACTGAAATCAAATTATGATTTCAGTTTGATGTTGATATCTAAACTTGATTTCAATTTGCTGTCATTTTGATGCTGGGCACTCATCACAAAAAGGTCGCAATAAGATCGACCAAGCAAACTGCAGATGGTGAACAAAGCACACTGAACAATAACTGCTATCACGTGATACGCATCGAAATCAGCAACAGTTGAGAAAGGCAGTAGTACAAGCGAACAGACCACGATATTTCAAGGATGTTCAAGACATTGTATTGTCATATTTTTTAAACTTTGGAAAACATCTCCAAATACTTTGAGGTGCACCATGTGTTCGGAGCCTTGTATGTCATTTTGTTGGGTGCAACATACACATTTTATTCCATTTCAAACCAGACATTTATTAACAAGCTAAATGCAATAAGTGGCTGTCGACAAACCATGGTGACAGTTTATGATCCCTCTTTCATCCTGCTTCAACAATCACCCATACAAATATTTAAAAACAAATATATAAACCATGCGGTTCTCCCACCTCCATAAACTGTCCCCGTGATGGAATATCACATTTATGCACTCAGTAACTTAAGTAAAGTGAAGATATGTGTGTTTACATGACTGAGCGTCTTCTCGTAAGGGACATCCACAAATGACGCAGCATATTTTTGACCGATTTTAGACCCCACCCTTCCCCTTGTAGCGTATTTTGCTATACCTAATACTTGTCCGGTCACAACTTCTGAAACCCCCCTTCCCTCGCCTTAAATGCTACGTCATTTATGCATGGTTCCCCAAGCGTTTTTTTAATATGCTATCATCCACGCCAACAAAAGTGAAATAGTATAAAAGTATATGGATATTACTTAATAGCTTAGAATTTCAGCCACGTTACTAGAATGCTCAACCAAAAACAACAAGAATAGCCCCATTTACAGTCACTCAGCACATCGCCGCACGCAAAAATTACAAAGTATTACTTTCTTGCCAGTTCATTTGCTTCATCGCTAGATAAACCATTTTATAATAGATATGATTTCGCTTGCAATGTACGCTAACTGAAGCATTGTTTCCGCACCCACCTTTTACAGCTCATCGCCGGATTCATTGTCCGCGGATCGCAGCGACAAGTCCAGTGGTACAGCCGCATCACCGGTGGCTCTTTACAAGCTTGTCATACCGTTGCTACGGTGTGAAGTAACCGACATCCGTGATGCTGCTGTAAACGCGCTTGGAATGATCAACCATGATGCCCTGAAGTAAGTTGATTAAGTTGTTAGACACTACGGTCAAAGCTAATTCGCAGTTTTCATAAACCTACGCAGAGATTTGATGGAGGAGCTGGTGGTGTACATTCGCGAGGCAATTGACCGCAAGCAAGAGAACATGCGTCGTCGACGGCGTCGTGACGCTCTACGTCTTCAGTTGGTCAGAGTGTTGGAGAAAATTGTCGAAAATGGCACTTTCGGTATTAGTCCTTTCGTTCTGGAACGGGAAAGCATGTCGCTTCATCCGACGTTCGTCGAGTACATCGATGGCGCACGGCTGTACCTGGAGGCAGAAACGGATAAGGATAATAGCAGCATGCGTGAAGTGAAAACTCATTTCTGTGATTTCATTCGGAAGATGATTAAAAACTTTTCGCTGGAGTCATGCGCCACGTTACTTTCGCGTGAGTTGAAGCGGAATTTAGTTAATTTATTCACTTCTTGGAGTGGTTCATATTCAATACCATTTGGTAACACAACCGGAACAAGTCATCAAGCAGTTAACAGCAGCACTATCAGCAACATTTCTGTTGACGAGGAAAAGTTGCAGTACAGTGCCTTACTGGTAAGTCTATAGAAAATCGGATTGGTAACATTAATTAAACCGTTTTCAGCCATGCATTAATTGTTCTTTTCGCGCCATAGTTAGATTTTCAAATCCTATTAAACTTTTTGTGAACTAATTAAGAAGATAGTAGTCTGTCATTTATTACACTGGCCGGGTTGTGGATTTCGTTTAGACGGAAAATCTGTTTCTCATTCACTACACTTTATCGCAATTTACCGATACGAATCCTTAATTCATTTTGCGCTCACGGATTTACCGGCTTTTACAGATTAAACGAGATAAAATCTTTTATTAATCACGTTCGCTGACATTTATTGCCTTCGTTCTGATCTGAATCTATCGTTCTCTATTTGCTATTTCGTCAATTCCCTAGGCAACTTCCGCTTTGCTTTGCTGTGGCCCCTGTTTCGACCCGAGCCTGCTGGCTGAGGATGGTGCGATTTACAACTGGCTTGATATGCTGATGGAATCTAAGGATGAGAAGGTGAGTGTTTGGCTGGAATATTTCGTATTAATCTCCAATATAGCACCCCTGTGCCGAATGATGTAAGATGGAAATAAATTCGTCATGAAGTTAATCATGGACTCGGCTATCTATCAAGCAAAACTGTTGGTCTTCTCTGTTGATGAATGGAAGGGATATTTTGATTACGTAGCAGATGATACTCATTTGCTAGAAGTATCTCATCAATGTGAAACGAGTAGGTTCAACGAAGTGCGGGTTTCCGTTGCGTTTATATTTCGACGAATGTGGTTGAACTTGATGACAAACAATTTGAGCAGAATTCACTTGGCAATAAGGCGTAACATGACAGAAGCGAAGCGAGGTCGTATGCTAGCGAAATGATTTTGGATCTCACTCAAGAATACGATTGTTCCAGCTGGTGCAAAATGATGTAACCTAGAGTTTGTGCATAACATATTACACAGATTCTAATGTCACCAAGAATGATGACATATAGCTAGCATAGATGGGTGCTGAACTGACTAGTTATAGTTATTACATGCGCTGGCATATTGGAGGAACAGGAAAGGGAATGTGAGGAAAAGAATAGAAAGGTGTGCTATGTTTTTATGAATGGTATTTCTCTTGACAACTTTACAAGATCTCGGCCCTTATTGTGTCAACTTTTCACGCACGGTGAAGTGCCCGGGAATCACTTCACCATGGTTGTCAACTTGTCACTTCACTTCGTTTTCACCGGGCCCTCATTTGGATTCAAACTGCATCGACGGCATCATCTGGTGATTTTCCTTTCCAATTTTTTTTTTCATTTTGGCGATCTTTCAAGGATAGACAATTCCAAGAAAACGACGTACATTACGTATATTGGTTCAGAACCCCGAAAGAAGATAAATAATCGGCCATTCATTTGCAAATGAAGACGGATCTGAATCACCGTGGCAAGGCCATAGGAAAATATCGTGTCCGTGAAGGTGGTTCTCAAGCGAATAAAGACGGATCTAAAATATCATCTCTTTGCCGTAGCTAAGGTGACGATACACATACCGATTACCTGTTCCAGTTGTAGATAGTACAAGAGTGAGATATACAATTTAGAAAACTATTAGTACGTGTGCCGGCGCCGGTGGTGTAGTGGTAAGCGTGACTGCTTTCTAACACCCCAATGGGTCTGGGTTCAATCCCAGTCGAGGTCGGTGGGATTTTTCTGAGGCATAACAATCTCTGGTCACGTCTTCCTTCGGAAGGGAAGTAAAGCCGTTGGTCCCGGCCCATGTGTGTTGTTGAATGGGTGCGATATCCTACGCAGGTGTGGAAACTGCCTTCCTGCACATTCGATTGCCGTCAATGGATGGCAATCGATGTCCGTCGGTGATTGGCACTAGATTGCGGAACAGAGACCGACGTTAAATAAAAGAAAGAAAAAAAATAGTACGTTTGACCAATGTGCTACACTTATGTAACCATCGACAAAGTTCTGGATCAGATCGAAGAGTACTAAATAAAGCTGAGAAAGTGGATGCCGTTTTCAGATTTCAGATTTATTTAAAAAATGTGTTCAGTAATAGAATTATAAATTTAGATTAAGTTGCAGTTCGAACGAATACATTGAAGACGAAGGAATAATAAATAATAATAATCTACCAATTAATAAGCTTATTTACTTATTAATACGAAAGCTACACAAGTCAGCTAGCTAAGCCAATCTGCTAGGTTGTAAGACTGAACAAGCCTTTTGAGCTTCTCGTCGTTTTAGGTGTTTTTGACTCTGTTTGCAGTGTCCACAGAATTTCAGAGCAGGATAATATAACTAATGAATACCTCATTCTGTTCCTGGTACCCAAATTTGGTGTTGATATGCCTGACATAAGAGGTAAAATACCAAAGAATAATACCAAAAACAATACTTCACAAATAACAAAAAATGATATTTGGATAAGAAAAGAATACCTATGTGGTATTGTTTTGGTATTGTTTAATAATAATGTGGTATTGGAATTATATTGAGGGAACATTTTTTGGTATTATTCTTTGGTACTTTACCTCTTATAATACCAATTTAAAGTGTATAAATATGTAAGTATAAATATGTAAGTAAACATTGTAATAATCATTGTATGTAGTCTACACTGGCTTGACGAAATGGAAAGTATCGAGCTATTCGTTCCTGCGCGGGTATTACATTTTTCCCCTCGAGTTGCAACTGTCTTAATTTTTAATAGACCTTTCTTCAAAAGTACTTTCCACTTATTGTGCCACTCCAAGATATAATTGTAGGTCCTTTGAACACATTAAGAAAATATTACCGAACTCGGTTTGATTTCAACCGAGTTTTTATCTGTTGAACTCTCGGTAGTCTGTTCGGTTCAAAGAGGAATAACCGAGCTGTCGTTAGTTATTTTTACTACCCACAATCTGTCAAAGTTACCGAAAATCTCGGTTGATGAAATTGATGATGAAATTTAAGCAGAAATAACCGAACATCGGTTTACTCAAGAATTACCGAACGCTGTCAAACAAACCGACCCATCTGTTGTATTTACGGAATTCGGTTCTCTTGGCAGCGCTCGGTTTTCACTTCAAATCCTGCTTTAAATTTTGAAATAAAACCAGTTTTGTCAAAGAAATGTATGGAATATATTTATTTAATTTGTTTTGACGAATAAAAACTTCCGTAACGCGAGTTACAGCGTGGAAAAGTACAGTCAAAAAAACATCACTGACTTTGAAGTCATTCTTATTCAAATGGGTTTTAAAATGCCTTTGCAAGCCAGAGACATAACCTTGTATATTTTCACGGCAGGAGAAACAAACTATAGTACAAGATGCCTGCAAATAAACTCGTACCGTTATTTTCAAATACTTACAAAAGATTTCAATCAAACGTGCATCCTCCTGTTGCAGCTGCTCCAGAACTTTTTCCATTTTTACTAAAGTTTTGCACACGTCACGCGAGAAAAAAAGGGCTGCCTACTTTTAGACTCAGCTTAGAGAACCGAGTTTTCGGTAAAAATTTCGTTTAAGCGTTTGACGTTCAACATGTTTTAGCAAATATTCGGTTCAGTTTACCTAGTTAGTGATGCATTAGCGTACTTTTAAGTTCAGTCTTCATTGCCATCTGACAAATTTATACTATTTTACCGAAATTAGGGTCTGATTCGATAAATACGCCTGAAAAAATGTTTTTAAACCATTTATTCGGTTTCTCGTTGGTAACCGAAGAGGTTCGGCAGAAAATTAAACCGAGTTTGGTATTATTTTCTAAGTGTGTAGTTTAGTTATTGTAATAACTGACGGATACTAAACGCTGTCATGCTGATCAATACCAAGTTTTGGTATTAGGTCTAAATTAGATATTTGTTTCCTGCTCGGGTTGTTGTCTAAAAACTGAAAGATCACGTTTAGTTATTTTGGTATTTATTTGATATTTTACCAAATATTTCGATAACTGAGTAATAACAAAACAAGGTGTTATATCACAAGCATATAAAAATAAGACATTAAGATATTCATATGTTATCGGTTAGTTATCGGTTTTATCTCGGGTACCTAAGCCTCTAATTTCGCGAAGTTTTGAGAATTCCCAATTTGTAATATGATGTAGATATTTCAAATCGACCTGAATATGTAAATAGGCAGAGGATTTAGGGGCAAATGTGCCACCCTAAGTATTGTTCGTTCTATGTGTTCCATATCATGGATTTTATAGTAGTTTGTACACCGAACTGCAAGTTTATGATATTGTCTTGATGTACCAAGACCTTTCAAAACCTCTTGTCTTATCTGCCTGTTGAATATGCTACGGGGCAAGGATGTCCACCTTAAGCGACAAAATGGCCATGCGTCTGAAGTGGAGTGAAATCGATTAAAACTTGTTTATTAACCCTTTGTCTATACCTCTAAAATAAAGCCAGTTCATTTTGAAAATCCTGCAAAACGAGTGTTAAATAAAATTCGGAATATGTCTCAACTAAGAGGCAGGTACATCAAAAAGACTTTAGCATGCAAAAATGTCATAGAAAAAATCGTTTTGATGAATAATCAAAATTTCTAAAATTACCTGAGGTCATATTGACCCCAAGATACAGGCAAAGGGCTAACAATAACTTGATACATGCACTTGTAGGACAAAAACGAAGGACAATAGGTGGAATAGACAAAAGGTCTGTCCATTCGATCGATGCGTCCTTTTTTTCCAATTTGACCTTTTATCATTTTCGACCTTTTGTCCCATTAAATTTAATTCAACCTTATGTCGACTCGACTTTTCGTCCCATTTGACTATTTGTATATTTCGACTTTTTGTTCATTCAACCTCTTGTCCTATTCGATCTTTTGTTCCATTCGATCTTTTGTCTCCATTATTTTATGTCGACCTTTTGTCTATTCGACCTTATTTCCTAAGACTTTTGTCCTTCGACCATGTCATAGATTCGACTAGACTAACTTCAGCAAGTTTCATAGAAGATAAGAGAACTTTGTAGAACTTCATGAAACATGGTTGAACATTTGCGAGCTTTAGAGAATATAAGTGAATTTTGTTGATGAAACTCTGGGATTTCTCTTCAATTTTATTAGAGTTTTTAAAACTTTAAGGATTTTGTTCATCGTACATCGTCGAAATTCAGGCGATTTAATATAAATTCGTGGAACTTCGTAGAGCTTCAGAGGATTTTTTAGGAATTCAGGGGGCTTTGTAAAAATTCGGGAATGCATTGTAGAATTGGGAACGTTGATCAAGTCTGAGAAACTTCGTTTCGCAGAAAGTCTACAACATTCTAAAAAGTTCAGATAACTGTGACCAGTGAACCGAGAAAAAGGCGGGAATTCGAAGTCACTTGAAAAAAAAAACCGGAAAACCCGTGAATTTCGATGACCAATTAGGAAAAAGTATACTGTGTCCTTTTTTCGAAAAAAAATAAAAAAGCTGATCTTTGACAAAATTTCAAGACTCTTAGACTACTTATATTTTCAGAATAAAGTAATTTAGAAGAAACATTGCATTCTTGACGTGATTTTAAAATGAGTTCGACCAAAGTATTTCAGAGAAATTTTTTAAGAAAGAACTTCAAGTCAATTGTGAGACTTCAGAGTAAATTTTTTATGAAGCTCTGTGGAAAATTATATTGCTTTTGTGAAGAGGATTCTAGGATCCGAGAAAAAATAAAGGAAATTGAAATTTTAGGATTCAGTTTTAAGGGAATTATGAGCATAATTACAAGGGCATTCCGAAAAGAGCTTTTAGAAAATTTTAAGGAGAATTTCAAGTAAATTTTCAGAAGAATTTAGAGGACATCTCCAAAATTATTCGGAACAAGATTTAAATTCTGAGGTGAATTATATGAGAGTTCTAAGGAAAATTCAAGCGAATTATAAAAAAGGAAAGATACCGATATGATCCCTATTCAATCACTTTCTTTCTCGCATTTAAACACGTACTCAATGGTAACTATCAACTGTACTGCCCATAAAAGCATATCAGTCCCATCTGAAAAAAGCAAGCCAAGAAAAATTCTGTTATTTTTTGTTTTTTTCAGATGTTTTTCCCGAGCATCAACAAATATCTCGATACCTTAAATTGGTATGCTGAGCCTGACATAAAAGGTAAAATACCAAAAAATAATTTCAAAAAAATGTTCCATTCCAATACCAAATTATAATAATGCAATACCAAAACAATACGACACAGGTATTCTTTTGGTATCCAAATATCAATTGATATTGATATTTACAAAGTATTTTGCATGTAATTTTTTGGTATTATACTTTGGTATTTTACCTCTTACGTCATGCTGATCAACACCAAATTTTGGTATCAGGACAGAATTAGGTATTTATTAGTTATTTTCTCTTGCTTGGTACGACAAAACAATATAGTGGTTCTCAGAATTTCGTAAAAATTTGTAGTTGTGTTCCTTATCGCAAAATATGAAGCCTGTATTTGTTTTTATTTTTTTCAGGGTGACCATTTGTATGTTAGGGTAGTCCGAAAAATCAATTTGTTTCAAAAATGACTTTTTCGAACAAATCATAATTTTGAACCACTGATTTCAAAGATCAAAATTTCAAATGAAAAGTTATTAAAAATACTATTTAGATAAAAGCATTTTAAAAAAAAATGGCTTTAGTGTTGAAAAACATTTACTGTATTTGTTTTTTTTTTATGGTTTTCATAGTTTCTAGACAGAAGGCGCATTTATGTTTTTATGCTTCCTTGATAATTTAAGTTTTTTTACACAACGTATCAAGAAAATCAGCAAAGCGTTTTTTTTTTCGTTTTTCAGTTTATTTTTTGATGTTATCAAGTTTTGGGTTTTCGATCAATGCTCCTATATGACTAGGCTTCTTTTTAAACAAAATCGATTTTTGAACCACCTTAACCATTTCCAAATGGAAAAATAAAAAAAAAAAACGGTCTAATCTTTTGCGATAAGGAACAAAACTACCAAGTTTTACGAAATTCTGAGAACCAGTATATCGTTTTGCTATGTACTATCTGGAAAAATTTGCTATAAGTCCCATCTGGAAAAATAGCAAGCCGAGAAAAACGCTGTGGAAAACTTATTTTTTCACATGCTATATGGATGGGACAAACTTGTTTTGGTATTTTTGACGATATTTTCTGAACAAAACATGTACATTTTAGTGCACGATTTAAAATGCTGGTAGTTCACAATCGATTCTAATAGATAAATAAGACAACAAAAATCCATATAGGACTGTTATGCTTTTATGGGCAGTATATTTAAACAAAAAAACCACTACACTGCCTATAATCGCATATCAGTCCCAGTTTGAGATATCAACGCTATCCACTATCAATTGGCATCTACTTTCATATTATGTGATAAAACTATGAACTTTGATCATGAAAAATGTGAAAACAACATCAAGTCAGTTTGTCCCATCAAGCAAAATAATCGCATTTTAATCCCATCCTGATATGCTCCTCCTGTCCATAGTTCAAATTAAAGTTCTGCTTTTCGAATTGCCATATTTTTCGCTGAACAAAATATTAAAACTTCATTGCAACAGATTTTAACTTGAAAAATATCAATAAATTTACTATGATTTTCCAAATATTTACAAGGAAAATTCACTTCGTAACTTCGACTGCCATTTTCTCAATGCCTAATGCCTTCCATGTGGGACTGATATGCGATGATAGGCAGTACATACACATATTTACAGTCAATTTACATATCATACATAACATAAATGGAGGTCTAACTGGCACTGAAGATGGGCTAATTAACTGCCTAAATTGTCGCTGCCTTCGGATGCTGGGATGGTTGAGAGTGAGAGAATTCTGTTTCTCCCATCGCTCCTGTTGCCGATTGATGATGACCGTTGATCGGTGATCTTCTCCTGTTTGGTGATGTGTACGTGGGCTGATCGAACCCGAAGAATGATGCCCAACATTTACTCCGTATGGTCACCTTTCTTCCAATTTGGGGTGGGTTAATCTCCAACACCCAGAGATAATCTAAAATTTATGTTATTCTGGATGTTGGAAATAACTAAAGGAAATACTTGAGAACAATCCAATATCGAAAACCCAGGGTTCAGCGAATTTCAAAAGTAGTTAAAAAATAGGCAAATTTTGAAGGCTTCGAACGCAAATTCAAGATTAAAAAAAATGCTACTGTCTTAGTAGTGACCCATTAAACCTAGCGATCTATTCGGTTTAACCGAATTCGATTTTATACTTAATTTAAATGTATATCGCAAAACCGGGAAAACTAGGAAATTGTAAATCGAGATTTGCTGGTCACCACGAGTTTGTAGAAATGCAGCGAAATTAAAAAGAATTCTGAGAATTTTGTAGAAGTGAAGCAAACATTTCAAAGAACAGCGTAAAACTTCATGGAAATGTAGAGATTTATTTAAGTTCAAGAAACTTCGTAGAAGTTCAGCCGAAATTGTAGAAGCTCAGCGAACTTCGTAGAATTTAAGAGAATTTTCAGCATCATTTGAGATTGGATTTGATTTGGGATTTTAGTGGAAGTTCTGGGATTTTTGTTTCCCCCAGCTGTTTAAGAAAATTTGTAGAGGTCTTTCCTAAAGTTTGGAAAGAAGGTCATGACTGTTTTGAGATTTTGGTCAAATTGTAGGATAAATCAGCTGAAGTCACTGTTAGGATCAACTAAATATTAAATAAATGTCTTAGGGAAAGCCGGAGACTACAAAATCTCTTGTCCAGATTGCAATAAACTCTACATTGGTCAGACGAAAAGGACTTTGGAAACAAGGTTTAAGGAACACATCGCAGAGGTAAAAAAGGCTAACAAAGAGATGGATAAAGGACTTCATTATGAATTTAAATCCAAGGTTGCAGAACATATCGTTACAAAGGGGCAAAATTTGACTAAGGAAAACATTAATATCCTGCGGACTGTATCTTCGCCTTGGAAACTAGACGTAGCTGAAAGTTTAGAAATATTTAAACATAATCCATCAACATTGCTTTAGAGATCAAGGAAACGGATACTCGAGACTCTTTAGCATGCTACCTAAAACAACACATCGTAGCATGCCTCTACCTGTTGGAGACTGAATTTAGGTACCTGGTTAGGTAAATTTTGACATGGCAGTGGATAACTGCTGATTTTTAGTACCTATTGATTAGTATATAACTCGTAGATAAAAGATGGATTCTTCAGTGGTGTTGAGTACTTGGCACTGATGTAGTCTGCAAGTAGTAGACGAAATACGCGTATCTGTCAAAAGATAAGCAATTATAACGGAATTTAAAGGAAATAAACTAACCCACTCAAAGCTCTTCATAAAGGGATTCCGTTAAGAGGTTCGACAAATTAAAAGGATTAAAACAGTTATCAATCCCTCCTTAAAACTGTTCTGTAATTCAAGCATAAACGTCATTAGCAATTGTTCATTAATGTCTTGATAAAATACTTTATAAACGGGTTCTATCATTATAAAAGCAACCATAAAACAATTAGGTTTTGCATTAGAGGCAAAAAGTATTTATTGTTGCTTTTTAGGCTTTTTAAAGTGCATCATTAACTCCTTAATAACTCCCCAATTACTCTGTTTACAAATTGAGCTTAAAAGATGGTCCCTCATAGTTAATAAATGCCAAATTTATGACACGGAAATCTCGAACAAAAAATAAATAAAATAAAACACATTTTTAAGCATTCTACCATCTGCCACTCTCCACGAGGTTTTAGGACATATTTTTAGCTTTATTCAAGAAAATCAACGTTTATTTTTTAACATTACTAGTAACTTTTTCTCTCAGTGTATTTTTTTTTCTTAAAGTTCGTACGTCGTTTTGATCAAATTACTCAAATTTTTTTTTTAAATTCGCCCTTATAAAAACTTAGCGTCGATGAGTGGCATAGCATAGTATAGTATAAACCAGGTTGCACAATGTCGTAGGTACGAGTTCCAAACTGTTGTTAAGAAGAAGACCCACCTTCATCCGTTGTTGTTAGATAGTAATTTGTGATTAATTACTACCTTTTAGATAAAGGATGTGTAAATTACAGACCAGAGCTGTCCTGGCCACGTCCTAGTATCTGGTGGGGATGGGAGAGTAATGTTAGTCCGACACTTACTTAAGAGAGATGCAGAGAACTCTACGACCCCTCATAAGTGTCTCACGGGAAGGGTGTATTTTTGTTAGTAGGGAGGGTAAGCCATAGGATACGCCCAGCCGGCGTTGCTGGCAATCGTTATATCAAGCATTTAATAAATAGAAGCTCTAAGTAGTTTATCTGTCCGTTGTTGCTGCCCATTACCTAAACATATTATTAAAAACAGTCTTCAGATTTTGGAATTAAGAAACGTTATCAGCTCAATCCTGTTGCTCCTTTCCGCCTGAAAATGTTTGTTGATCCTAAACATATGCACAATTCATTCTGATGTGTAAAAGGTTATTAATATTGTGTGGGATCGTAGATTAGAATGAAGATTCGCCCTTGGCCTAAATCCCACTGTCTGGCAGTGGTATTATGGATAAAATCTGCCTGCAATCATTACTTATGAATGCAAAGAAGCTTGAACCCGGGAGTAAGAGGGTGACAGCTCTACCGCAGCTACAATAGCCCATTTCAAGAACGCAAGCATTCCGAAGCTATTTTCACACATGTTAAGCCCCGCTCCAATACATTATCGATGCAAATATACACCAATTGATAATGTACTGAAACTTTCAATCAAGCAGTAGTGAAATACTTGATTGACGCGTATTTAGTAAGTTTTAAAGTGATCGTTTTGAATTAGATGGATATTTCCTATCGAGGACAGAGGAACGAAAAGGTAAATAAACTTATACCCTGGACAGACTATGGTTTATATCATGTAATATAGGCTGTCTTGCAATGAGCACTCATACATAGGATTTCCAGTGAAAACTAGATGTATGAGCTATATCATGTAATATAGAATGTCTTGCAATGGCAAGACATTCTATATTACATGATATAAGCCATAGTCTTAGCTGAGCGTAGCTACGCGTAGGTTAGAACAGTCGGCACCACATGCAACGGATAGGAATTTGCAAATTTTCACTTAATACCCCGTTCACATTACAGCCTATATCACGTAATGTAGGCTGTCTTGCAATGAGCACTCATACATAGGATTTCCAGCGTAAACTAGATGTATGGGTGCTCATTGCAAGACAGCCTATATCACATGATATACGCTGTAATGTGAACGGGGTATAATGCACTTTTCAACATCACTTCTGTACCTTCAAATTAACACTTTTTAAAAATGAAATTGTAAATTTATAACATTTTCACTAGAACAAAAACGACGCAGCAAAACAAAAACACGTCATTTTCGCAGAGCGGCCTACTTCGAACTCTCAACTTAGTGTCGATGAGTGGCAATATGCTAAATGTAATTTTAGGTTTCAATCAACACATGAGCAATGCTTCATCCAAATTGGGAAGGGTCGGTTCAAAACTGGCACTTTTTTGCGGTTTTGAGCGGGAAATGCTCTATTAGAAAAGTTGCGTGAGAAATCTTCATTTCCACACATCCCCAGTAACAATTTGGATTTTATGATGGTTCTGTAGACCATAATTAAGGCTTGTTGAAACTTTCATATATCCACGTCCAAATGGCTGGCTTGAGTGCACGATGGCGTAGTAGGCTTCCACTGTCACGGATTTTATCTATTTTCTGCGTGATTTTGGTGTGTACCAAACCAGCCGAATATTCAATTTCGCTGGAGTGAATCCCAAGTATCTTACTTCTTACAACGTTTTATCGCGGTGATACTCGCAGGACGCCTTAGCGTAAATTTCAAAATGTCAGTTTCCACAAAACATACAACAATGAAATTGCTGCTCTCTGTTAATAGTAGCACAGCAACCATAGAGTAGCAATTTCATGTATTTTTTGTGGAAACTGACAATTGTGCTTTTGAAATTTCACGCCAAGGCTTCCTTAGAGTATCACCTTAACATCTAATCGAGTATCGAACCTTTCGTGTCGGAGAATCATTGCCAACGCATAAAATCGCTCAGATGAAAAACGCAGAAGATGAAAAAACTTAAAGCCATACTTATAAATGGTTTTCAGGAGAGTAGAATCGTGCCGTGAAATCCTCTGCTCATTCAAGAGCATGAGAAGTCAAGCGGAGAAATGAATGAGCGTATTCAGCCGGAACAAGTTTTGAGATAAAATCTTTCTGTGGGATTTGCAATCGGACCTTACAGTTGAAGAGCTAAAACTGTTCGAAAAGCATTGGTCTGTTTTGATTAGGTCCTGTTCAGTTGTCCAATAGGTAACACCAATCTGTGCCATAGGTTTTAAAGTTTGTCAGCATATGAAGAAAACGACTGAGTCGTTTTAGAAATCAAGATCATTCTCTAGCTAATAAATCATCACACTAAAGCTTCATGTTAGCATTTCCAACCAACTCTGAAAATCGTTAACTTCGCGTATGAAGTAACATAAAAACACTTTGAATCAAACGTATAGATACATACTAGCACGAGAAGTTCCAACTATTTATTGTGACGGCATATTCCTCATATTTTCTCGACGTGAGGTCATCGTCAAGTGATGGTTCTATTTCTCATGAATGATATGTATGATACACGTGCGGAGTATAACGGTTTTAAAATTAGGTATGATCTGGTATGATTGTGTTTGGATTATACTGTGCTTCTATTCACGACAGAAAAAAACATGACCGGTCGGTACTATCATAGTACTACTATGTCATATGGGCAGTTTTATTTGAGGAGATTCTCAGCACAGGGTCAGCATCTGTCATGGACATTTTCATCTCGTGTGCAGTGATTGTTATATTGATACATTTCAACACAATTTCCTTTACATCTTTACCACTTAAAGTATTCTTCAAGCCGTCCTTCTCAAATACATTTGAAAAAAAAAATGCACTTCTTTGCTCTATTTCAGATCTATGACTTGGCGAAAGAAACGGTAGTGCTGTTGCTCGAATCCAATCCAGACATTGGCCAGCTGCTGGAGTGGGTTATCGATCGATGCTACACGGCTTGTCCTCGGGAAGCCGATGCTTGCTTTCTAACGCTAGCTATCATCTTCAGTGCCCGGTAAGTATTTTATTCTCTTTCCATTTTTCTTCGTTCACGCTGGTTGTTGCTAGCAAGAGTTCGATGGAC
The DNA here is from genome assembly GCF_037179485.1 of Ochlerotatus camptorhynchus. Taxonomy (NCBI): domain Eukaryota; kingdom Metazoa; phylum Arthropoda; class Insecta; order Diptera; family Culicidae; genus Ochlerotatus; species Ochlerotatus camptorhynchus. Next base: position 4,191,485 of record NW_027040524.1, read on the forward strand.
GCTGCTTTCAATGAAGAATTGGTTCCATGTTCGAAACGAAGCATGCTGGGAGGATAAATTGAAACAATTTTCATTCCCGCTTGTGTTGAAATTTAATAGGATAAATAAGTATTATACTGCCGTTCTTCGCATGTCGGTCCCATGGCAAAAATCAGCAAGCCGAGAAAATCGCATTTTAAGCTTGATTCGTACCATTGCTTCTTATGTGATGAGACAACCAATTTGGCTGTCTTTCCAAACTTTTTCAGAACAAAGTTATTGAGTTCATCCAGTATTAAGAAAATATGGGTGATCAGCTACCATTTGCATTGTAAAACTCAGTTTTGACAAAAACTGCTATGGGACCGATATGCGAAGAGCGGCAGTATATACCCCCTATAGAAAAATAGATCTCTACCATTCTATAAGTAACATAATAACTACGTATATTTGTTAGATTTGAAGTGAGCAGTAAGTTGTAACCATGCTTTTATTTAGCGACGGATTAATATTGTGCGTAGGTAGATGATTTTTGATTCCGACAAAATTCCTACCAGTGTAGAGATTAATATTTTCAGGCAAACAACAAGAAAAACGTCATCAAGATAGCTAGACGTTATAGAAATGATGCGTTAAACACGTCCCATGAAAGAAAACAAAAGTCGAGTGCACTTTAGAGCTTCGAAAATGTAGAGCCCTGGTGGAATTAAACGTTGCATTTTTTTACATCATCCGTTGATGTACAATGGAAACCTGGAGGTTAAAAAGGTATCAGAACGAAAACTAAAACCAACGAACTTTGTTGTCACTGTGACAGTCACGCAACTGTTGTCATCAATTGATAAAAGAGTGACTAAAGTGTCACTTATCGACCCAGTAACGTGAAGTGACGGTGATAATAAAGGGTGATAGGGTCAAAATTTGGTCAATATCAACTTGACGTATTTCTTTCAATTTTGCATTTAAAAAACCTGAACACCCCTCATTTTGAAGGTGTGTGTGTGTAGAATGTTGCTCCTATTTTGATTTTGGAATTCACTCTTCAGTTGTCAAAATGCCGTCCAAGCAAGAAGAGCAGCGTATCAAAATTTTGCTCGCGCATCGCGAAAATCCGAGCTACTCGCACGCAAAGTTGACAAAATCGCTAAAAGTTGCCAAATCAACCGTTACAAATGTAATTAAAGTGTTTGGGAAACGTTTGTCGACAGCCAGGAAGTCTGGATCGGGGGGAAATCGAAAACCGGAAGCCGCTGAGACGACAAAGAGAGTTGCCGGTAGTTTCAAGCGAAACCCTAACCTCTCTCTCCGAGATGCCGCAAATAAGCTGGGTGTATCGTCTACAACCGTGCATCGAGCCAAAAAACGAGCCGGACTATCGACTTACAAGAAGGTAGTGACTCCAAATCGCGATGATAAACAAAATACGACGGCTAAAGCGCGATCCCGGAGGCTGTACACGACGATGCTGACGAAGTTTGACTGCGTGGTAATGGACGACGAAACCTACGTCAAAGCCGACTACAAGCAGCTTCCGGGACAGGAGTTTTATACGGCAAAAGGAAGGGGAAAGGTAGCAGATGTTTACAAGCACATGAAACTGTCAAAGTTCGCAAAGAAATATCTGGTTTGGCAAGCCATCTGTACCTGTGGCTTGAAAAGCAGCATTTTCATAGCTTCCGGGACTGTCAACCAAGAAATTTACGTGAAAGAGTGTTTGAATAAACGTCTGCTGCCTTTCCTGAAGAAACATGGTTGTTCCGTACTGTTTTGGCCGGATTTGGCATCTTGCCATTACGGAAAAAAGGCCAAGGCCAACAACGTGCAGGTGGTTCCCAAGGACAAGAACCCTCCCAACACGCCAGAGCTCCGCCCAATTGAGAAATACTGGGCTATTGTCAAGCGGAACCTAAAGAAGACCAAAGAAACTGCTAAGGGCGAGCAGCAGTTCAAGGCAAACTGGCTTTCTGCGGCGAAGAAGGTGGACAAGGTGGCTGTATAAAATCTGATGGCAGGGGTCAAGCGTAAGGCCCGGCAATTCGGATTTGGAAAAGCGGAAGCCTAACTGAATATTTTTCCTGAATTTTATACTAATTGAACTTGAAAAAGAAATTTAATTTGATTTTTTAAATAAACGATTTCACCGATTTACACGCGTTTTCCCTTGACCAAATTTTGACCGTATCACCCTTTAGACCTCCTGGACTGTCCCCATACTGATCCACGGTCCATCGAAAATTATCCAGAAAATTCTATTCATATGCGACTCAGCGGTTCGATACCTTGCAGAGGAACTAGTCAAAGCCCTCCGAAGCGATGGACGGATAAAGCTTAAGTCATAAAAAAAACGGAGGTGTCTCGGAACCAAATAAAAATGTTGAGTACTCAAAATGAAGTAGAGTAAAAATAGCGAGAAGAAAAATATTCCGATTGGGTTTTGATGAAATCTCAAACTTTTCTTCGAATACCACTCATCATATTTTAGACACTCTGTTGGCTAACCTGAGCGGCCGTTTTGTTCCACCGAGTCACCTTTTCACTCTTCTTCAACTTCTGTTTGACAATTGCCCAATATTTCTCAATTGGGCGGAATTGAACTTGCTGGGAACATCACTTCGACCAGTGGCTTTTTAGAACTTTTGTCCGGGAAGCTGCCCATAATCCATCTTCACGTAAGTTTCGTCGTCCATGAGGATACTTTGTAAGAACCACATTGTACAACTTCCGCGCATGTCTTTGGCCACTAGATTCTGCCTCAGTGTTTGGTTGCTTACTGGCCCGAAAAGATCGAAATCCTTCTCGCTGACAAATCCTTCTTATGGTGCTTTGGCTGGCATTGAATTTCTTGGCGATATCATAATCCGACAGCCCTGGGTTTGCCCTAACCGTTCTCAACACCTTCAAATGCAGCTTCTTATCCTTAGTTCCACTACGACGCTTGCTATGATCCTGCCGATCGTTAGTATGCCGCCCACGGAAACGTTTGAGAACACTGCACACGGTAGATTTAGCCAATTTCAACAACTTCGCGTTTTTTGAACCTGGCCACGTCGGATTTTCCAAGTGGGTGTCCAAAATTAATTTTCGGTTCGCGGCCTCCATCAAGTATAACTTCTTTTGAACAAAATAAATCGTGACGATCTTTTCAGCACTGAAAGAGGAAACACTTCAAACTGCTGTCAAAACATTCCAGATCCGACCGCTAGGAGCACTGCAGTAAAATAAACAGTGCGTCCAGATATTGGCTCAAGCTTTAGACGTCGTGTACGAATTCCATTCGGTAGATGTGGGAATACCATCTGTTACAATACATTCACAATCCTAATTAATGTTTTCCCACCAGACAGCACCAGCAAAAAGTAACAGTAGCAGTAACAAAAATATAAATACTGTTATTTTATAAGGTGTCCTTTTTTGTTCTGCCGTATGCGTGTAATGTTTGCATCATTAAGCAATGTCAAAATTAAAAAAATTCTCAAAAATTTCGTTTTCGGGTTTTTTTTATTTATTCAAAGGGAGGATGTTTCTCAGAGTCTTAAACTATGTTAATCATCGATCGAGTTTCCACTTGCTGCAATTACGGCCTCCACACGCTTCCGGAATGCACGGCAGGTTCTAATAATGTAGTCTGTATCCATTTCTCTCCAGGTACGAGTCATGTTTGTCTGAGGCTTGCTGTACTCGGGTGGCGTTTAGAACAGGCCTTGGCCTTCATGACGCGCCATATTGAGTAATCCAGTAGATAAAGATCGGGGCTTGATGGCGGCCACATATCCTTCGCCCAGAACGGAAGATGTTCCTGCAACCATTTCTGAGTGCGGTTCGAGGTGTGGCACGGAGCCCCATCTTGTTGAAATACAACATTTGGCTTCGGACCGTACTGTTCTTTGATCCACGAAAGAACATACTTACCTAAAATCCCGATGTAGACCTCCGTGTTGACCTTGTCGCCTTCTGGAATGAACACCGGGTCCATTTTTTTTGCCAAACACCATAACGCTAGCAGGATGCTTGGTCAGATACACGTTCTTGTGCTCGTCGGCCACGTATTTTACCGGAAGAGAACTAATATACCGGTTGGTTCTAGAATTTGATACGGGATCGATGGTAAACATGCTCTCGTCGGTGAACAGGATAACCGGATTTTTTTTTCGTTTAAGGAAGTTCAGTTTTTCGTGCATCGTTCGACTCGTAGCTCCCGGATGCGGTTGGTAATCATGTGATTTTTTTCCGTGCCCTAGACTTCGCCCCGTAATCTTCCTTTACGATCTTCCGTGCCGAAAAGTCACTGATCCCGTGTTCCTTTGCCATTTTCCTTATTGAACGCACTGGATTCACCCGAATCTTCCTTATGCGATAACCCTCGGAACCCGAGCTGATCTCGGACGACCTGCGGCCACCTTCGTGGATAGTTGTCCTCTCTTTTCTCGGTCTAAAACCCTTTTGTCGGTCCACCGGGACACTCCCACGGCGATTGAAATGTCTTTTTGCGACATTTGCGCGTGGGACAAATCACGAATACGCTGCCACTTCGTCATGGTGCAACTGTCAAACTAAGTAAATCATTTTCTTTTATACACAGCCTACTACGGTTTGAGCTATAGGTTACGTGCATGCAAAGAAAACCAAGACATTGTATGCACAGGTGAAACGGGAACCTTATTTGTACGATGGTGCAGACATTATCACGTATACGGTAGATCAGTGATGAACAATGTATGGCTTGCGGGTCGCACGTGGTGCTTGGATCTCTGTGACGCAACAACCTCAGCATGATTTTTTGCATTAAATACAAATGATTGTGAATCACACAATATTCAACTTAAAATATGACCATCGATCAAAGAGATACAGTCATTGGAAAAAAGGGATGAGCACCGCTCTTTAAGTTTTGAAAAAAAAAAAAAAATCTTTTTTTTCAATTTTACTAAGAATTAATTTAAACCAAACTTGGCCAACTGAAACTGAAACCCATGACCCAAATTTTTGAAAAATCTGTTCAGTCTTAATGTTACTACGATGGATTTTTTTAGAAGTTTAGAGTTAATGTTAATGTCATTGGTTGATTAATAGCGTATCGTTCCAACCATTTGTACAACATTTGTTGAAAAATTGATGTTTTTTTTGTCCCAGCCAAAAGGCGGCCTTGGGCAGTAGAGGGTTAACATTGTTTGCAGCTGATTTCTTTTAAGGAGTGTTATGAAGCATGCAGGTCTGCAATATCTTAGAATAGCATCATTAATCCTTTTCTGCGCCCCGGGATGTTCTGAGACATAACATCTCTGATCACGGTATGTTATGCCTCAGAAATTAAGCCGTTGGTCCCCGGTTCATGAGTTGATGGGTCGATAGGTAGGATTCAGGGGTGGGAGCTGCATTCCTGGCGTCGGCAGCATTGGTGCTCAGCACGGAAAAAAAAATCAGAGAAAAAATCCTGTTCTGTAAATTTATGGCATACATCTGCTAAAACTAAATATAAAAAGACTGATAGCGTAGGTCGAATATCTCTCTTTAATTTATGACTACCAAGCATTGAGGTAACGTGGTGTGAAAGAGACTCGCTATAGACATGGGGTAATTGGAGAATGTGCAAATGCCCGTCTTCGAAAAAAAAAAAAAAAAAAGGTGTAGAAGGAAAGCTTACTCAGGATCACGTGCTCATCATCATTTTCATTATTACCTAATCCCATAGTTGTTGTAAGCAGCTGTTGTAACCTCAACAGTGGGAAATTTACCGTCTTTAAATAAAATATCTAGACACGTTTCCCTGTTTTTTTTCTTTCTTGTATGCCATTATTCCCGGTTTTTCGTAACAGTCGGAATAACCAGTAGGTTCATTCTACTGGACAGGTAAAAACTTGTCGTGTGTTTCGAAGCAACATTGTCGAGTGACTCTTAATGCAATATAGTCACACGTACGTGAAATAAGTTAGTGCTATATTAAGGAAAGTGTCAAAAGGCTTTAGAGACGACGATGTTGAACTAGTGTAAAGTGGGTTGTCCCATAGCAAATAAGTATTTTATTGGTCACTTGAAGCCCCTTCCCCCTCCCTCTCCCTTAATTTCTCGGAATCTAGAAAAGTTTTTTTTGTCGGTTCAATTTACATACACTTTCGCTTAGACGGAAGGTAGCCCAAGTAACATTTCAAGTTTTATCGAGGTTTTAAAGCATGCTATAAATCTAAATCATGGTCTACAGAACTCTAATAAAACCAAAATTGTTACTTGGGAGGTGATATTTGCGTCAGATAGTGGAACGTATATATTTTTCAGGGCAGTTTATTAATCTTTAAGGCTCAAGACACCGTCACTCAATTCGGATTATTCTTGTTTTTGAAATATTCTTCAATCATCATCATTAGTATACACAAACATTCACACACAATCCAGCCAAAAATTTAAAGCAAGTATTTCATGGTTTTACATCATATATTTTCTGGGTAAAACACCATCACTGCATTTACTTACTTGTCTTCTGCGTAGCATTCCACAATTTCACGTAATCGAATACACAACATTAATAAAAACTGGAGGTCAAATCTCTTGATGAACAAAATAAAACACCAAGAAAATCACTTCGACTCCACTGCTTGCGAACGTAAAAGAATCATTGAACAAGCGTTGCCAGATGTATTACCTCTAGCAGTGAATATAAGTTTAAACCAAATGAGTGGATGTTTTTAATGGTGAATACATATACAAAAACTGAATGAATAAAACTAAAAGGTCCTTTTTTGGAATTTATACGTTCCAATTACAAAGGTAAAAAAATATAGAATTAAACACAAACATGGGAGATGGCCGCATTGCATGTAGCCTGCTATTAACTTTCCCGCTCAAGGGTGTAAACAAAATGTCATACAGCGTAGTCTGGCAGTGTGAATGTTTTGTCTACGACATTCTTATACACGTGTGTGTGTGACGTCACATTTGCTGATTGAAAAGTAAAAGAATAAAAGAGATGGTAGATTTTGCTCACCATACCAGTTGATATTTATGATGCATTGACTGTTTTGGCACGGCGACGCAGGCTACCAACGAATTTTACCAATACCTTTAGAAAATGATGATTTAAGAATACAAGAAGAAGAAGCAAAAGCAAATCGAGTGATGGTTGCCTCTTAAGATTTGTTGTTAGCCAGCAAGAGAATTCTTAACAGCTTTTTGAATCTTCAACCAAACCATATCAATTTTTTCCAGCTCAAAGCTTTGAATAAGTAGAATCAGTTATCATTGAATTGGTGTTGTTTCTATTGATCTTTTGTTCAGTTTGATTTGAAGTTGAAAACTCAGCTACGGGAGATTTGATTCCTCAAGGATAATTGCATGTCATATGCCTAGTCTACTGGAAACTGTCTTTTCTGTCTAGTTCGTTTGTAAACTTTATTTGCTGCGGTGCCCTTAGATTTTTTCGCAAATTTTCTCACACGCACGTCTCTTGCCGATGATATGTGCTAACCTCTCAGTATCTTCTAACTGTCGCATATAACACATAAAAAATTTGCTTTCAGTCGCTAACCTAAATCGAAAATTAATTTGATGATAAATCATCACTATGGCCCGGTGGTCGGAGGTGAGGCCAGCAGCTCATTGCTCTATTCATACTGCATTGGACATCCCGTATCCAACATGTGTGATGTAGAACAGAGACGAGTTGTGTTTGTTCACATCGACCGATACTGAGTGGTTGCGGTACAAGCACATATCGTCGGTAATAGACGATTGTTGTGTATTGAGAACGCTTGCGCAAAAAGACTAAGGGAGGGAAACGGATTCGAAACTCATATGTCATTAGCCAAATACATCCGTAGACCATAGGTCCACCGTTGTATAATTGGCAATGCACCCGTGTACTGAATGGGAATTGTGGGTTCGAATCCCACCGGTGCCCTTAGATTTTTTCGCAAATTTTCTCACACGCACGTCTCTTGCCGATGATATGTGCTAACCTCTCAGTACCTTCTAACTGTCGCATATAACACATTAAAAAATTGACTTTCAGTCGCTAACCTAAATTTATTTGCTTTATTAGTTGGAAAACAATTGCCTCTGCAAAATCAAAAGGAGTGTAGAACTTGTGTCCCAAACCACTTTAATAAAAAAAAAACATCGAGAATGTATTTTTCTCTGCATGAGCGTGTGGTTATTTACAGGGTGATTCAGAATAACTGTCACCGATTAAAAAAAAAACAATTCTCAATGGGTAAAATGGGTATGTGTCCAAGTATTTTTGTTTTAAAGTGTGTATAAACGTAAGCTTGTATTGCTATTAGGATTGGAAATTTCATTCGTTTGCGATTTCAAGCAGCCATTGACGTGAAAAAGGAGCATGTCATAAAATCAGGTGTTATCTTTTAGAAACTGAAAGAATGAAACATTTATTTTTCGCCTCATTATAGAGGTACAAAGGAATCATGGTTGGAAAATCCGTTCAATATCAGAGCTTAGACGCATCGTCAGGACTCAAAAAGTGCTGGAACTAAAGCGAGCGTGCCAGCTGTGGAAATTTTCTTGACAAATGTTGTCTTGTACGTCTTGACAAATATTTTCTTGCAAGTCACAACTTGGTTTACCCATTTTTGGGTCAGTTTTGGGTGGAAACTACCTATTTTTAAGTACTTTAAAATGCTGAAATCAAAACTGATTCAGTTATTTGAGCGAACCCTGTTTTTACGCAGGGAACCTCTACTGGCCCAACAGAGAATCCTGAAGTGCCACCGTAAAAAATGCGATTTACCATGTAATTATTATTTTGGGATATTTTGGCCATATCCTGGTTCTCCGAATTAACCGGATTGACCATAAAGGCGGCCATACAATGCAAACTGTCCTGGAAAGATACATTTTTTCTAACTAGTTTAGAATCATTCTAGATTAAGGCTTGTTTATCATGTAAATTTTATTTCAGGTTGAAGTGGCCATATCCTGGTTCTCCTGCCAGGTCGCCTTACAATTGCAAAACGCAAAGCATTTTGCTATGGATGCTGAAAGAGTGATTAAGATCTAATATCGCTGTGATATATTTTAATGGGTTTATTCTCGTTGCATTTTTGTTGTATTGTTTCACATATCGATGGAATTTATGATAACAGAAGCACGTATATCCTTTTGGCTCGGTATTTCATCGTTCGCTTTCGTTCATACTGAAATTGATCAGTGTACATATTGATGTGCTACCTGCAAGGGAGTGGAAGCAAACTTTACGACCTTTCGCAATCCATCCATCGTCTTTTATGGGCCCACGTACATTGCTGCGTTGGTGTCTATTTATCGATTAAAATAAATTCAATATCATCGTGTCAAAAAGCCTGTACGTTAAAAATCAAGGAATAAATTGAAAAATTTCTTCAATGTTTGAAAAGTAGTAATAGATAATTTACAATTTATGATGAAACATTTGTTTTCGATTGGAACTTTTAAAAAACTGGTAATACTTACTATGAAAAATAGCGTACCAAAATCTAAAAGTTGCAACAGAAAATTCAAACGTTGCAATCAAAAATTGATTCTTTTTCAATACTTTTATTTGCAAGGCTCAATGTCCTTGATAGCTCTACGGAGCCGACGGACTAATAAAAAGGTTTCAATTCACTTCATGCTTTTTTTTTGCTATTTTTTCTTTCTTGTCTGTAGCACTTTGTCATCACCGCTTTCATCCTGCAACCTTATCACTAGAGGCAGTGATAAGGTTGCAGGATGAAAGAGGTGATGACTTGCAGTCACTACACATTTGAAAATTTAACATTTTTTATCGGCTTCTACCACAATCCAAAATAATCTAAATTGTAGCAGAGCAAAAATGTCGCGACATTTTTACACTTTTTTTTTGCCGGCTACGCAACATTATCGCACACAACAGACACCGAGCCCAGCGGGTAACACAGTGTTGTATTGATTTGAACTTTGCTGTTTTCTGACTAATCAAAGCATCTATTTGAAGTGTTTAGTATGGAATCATAAGATAAGAATGAATATTAACTGCATAGATATTGAAATTTGGCAAAATTGAGTGAATTATAAATTAATCAGTCCAGTGACATTTTTTTGTCATACATAAGCTTGCAGTAGTTCTGCGACTGCTGGCAAAGCGGGAATGTTTCGTCTTCTGTGCTTTTACAAGCGGTCGTTCAAAAGTGTACGTGTACACTTGCAGGTATGCACCCGCTGAAAAATTTCACATCAGTTTAAAGTTATGAAAAAATGTCAACAATTAGCAGCACCGACCACAAATCCTTACCCGTTTCGTTTGTTGATGATGGGTGGACGACACTGATACAACGCACAAGGTTGGCACTGACTTTGTTTACAGAAATTTCCGTCCGGAAGCGATATTTTTCTGTTGAATTAATCACCTCTAGTTGTGCACGCTCCTGTTGCTGAGTAGGTGACTAGATTTCGTTTTCTTCATCGTAGCTTGATGGTTTCCCGACTGTTGCTGATGTTTCGGTTGTTGTTGTTGTTGTGGCTTGCGATTAATGTAAGCGATGTAGGATGAATTGTTCCAACATTTTCATTTGCTGCATGAAGTGTTGGTGTTGTAGATGCTGTAGCTGTCGTTGACCACCGTAGAAGTGTTGCCTTGCTTGTTGTACGGGAACTGGGTGTAATACGCGTTAGCGGGGTAATAATACCATCGACATTTTTTCAATTTCTTTTAAAGCAGCAATTTATATGAATATTGCATTAAATGATAGATCAGCAGTCCATCTAGCAGTTCAGGATGAAAAACCATTAAATTTTGTTTGAAAAGTCCATGTAAAATACTGGCGCGTTTTACACAATTTCTCCCGAGCAGGAACGAATATCTCGATATGTCAAATTGGTATGGATGAGCATGAAATAAGAGGTAAAATACCAAAAAATAATACCAAAAAAATGTTCCCATAGTACCATTCCAATACCAAATTATGATAATGCAATACCAAAACAATACCATACAGGTATTCTTTAGGTATCCAAATATAATTTTTTGGTATTTACAAAGTATTTAACATGTAATTTGTTGGTATTATTCTTTGAAATTTTACCTCTTATGTCATGCTGGTCAATACCAAATTTTGGTATCAGATCAAAATTAGGTATTTAATAGTTATTTTCTACTACTCGGGTTACGCTGCTGGGTGTTACCTCGAGTGAAAACTGAGCTCCAAACGATTGGTTCAGTGATTCCAGTTCCATTCTGTTTGCTTGGTCGCTGTAATGTAGCTCACCGAAACCTTGCGACACTGATGCTGGTGCTTGCTGAAGGGAGCTTAAAGCATCCGCCATCATTGAATTGATTTCATGCTGGTGGTGATGAGGACGATGATGCTGTTGCAAAAACTGAGGTTATACTACCGGGAGATGTGGAGGTTGATGATGAGATTATCGTGATGGCATCTGCTTGTCGTCAATCAAGTGTAGTTCGTTTTGTTTCATTTCATATTTCATGTCTGATTTTTAAAAATTATATAAGCAAAAGCATTAGACTAAGCAGTATTCGCTTAGTATTATTATCGAGTGTCTTTATAAATTTTAATTAATATTTATCCGTAGTTACACTGACACTGAAAGCTAAGCTTTCATTATCAATATTTTTCCTTCTTTTCATCGCTGCTGTTTTTTTTTCCATATAATCATCACCATCGGCGCCGGGCTCTACCGCATTTGAATTTGGAAAGCGGAAATAATAAATTTTCGGATTCATCCTATCTTGTGTTGTGATGTAGTTCAAGTCTAAAGGAATAAGCTGCTGTTCTTTTTCAAATAAAGCGGTAGATTTATGCGTCCAAAGTCACTCCCATATCCGAAAACTTTATTGGCTATCTCTTTTTTGAGATGAGCCTATTTGCAGAACGAATTTTGCATATTTATAGGTCGTAATCCTTATTAACAACGGGGTAAACTGCGTAACTGTTGGTTCATATGTTCAATCATTAGACTCATTCGTCAATAAGGGCCTGACTTGAGCCGAAATAAAATAATCGATACTGATAATCTATTATCCCTTGGGGGTTAAAAGGAGTATTTGGGATAAGAGACAGTGGGGATAAGATGGATGATTAATTGCTTGACTATGGAATAATTAGACTTTTTTGTCGATATTTAATGCATTCCGGAGAATCGTACTTGGAGCTGTCAAATGTAAAAATATAAACAATAACAAAAAGTAATTCCTCTAGCGGCGTAGTGATGTGAATTTCGGTGTGCAATTCATAAGGCTGTAAAGCACCAACACAGTAAAATGCTTTCAACATTGTTTACTATCCTGTTTCTGGTTCATTTCTACATTGTTTGTCAAAATAAGTGAAATTTTTGATCTTACGTTTGTAAATAAAGGCGTTTTTGCAAAAAGTTTACCATCAATAATTCATACGAAACAAATTTCAATGTCCGAATTTAATTGATGTTATAGATAAATTTATGCCCTAAAAGATCCACCGTCACTGCTAATGATCTTATTCTTGAATTCTAATGTGACTTAATGTGTCGTATGATTAGTTTCGACTAGTAGTTGTGCACTTCCCCTGGAGTATCTAGGACATATCCGGACTTGGTCAATGTGGTCTTGAGTCATAATGGCTTACGATAATCATACAATCTTTTTGATTGTTTTTATAATGTAGAAACATTAAGTTTTTAAGGTTGTCCGTCTTAGCCCCTGCACCTGTCCGTCTTACCCACACAGTTTTAAATTCAACCATTGTTGATTTGAAGTTTCAATTGTTAAATTTAAAATACATTGGTATATGTATGTATTTTCTTTGGGCATGAGTTTGACTAATAAAATACTGATGTTATTACCAAATACTGTATTTATTTCCGTTAAAAAAAAATCTTTATGGTGTCTGTCTTACCCCGATTATCCCTACGTCCTTATTCAATTTTCTAGGAAGGTGTGGTTCTATCTCGGCCTCGTGTCTTGTCAATTTAAGCAAGACGAAGATGAAAACTATTGAAGGATATTGAGTCGTTTGGCCCCACATGTACTATCATGAGCATCCCGTGCCCGCCTCTCAGAAAATCCTTAATTTGGAATACTTATACTGCCGTTACATGCATAAATGTCCCATGTTCTATGCAAACCTGGAACGTGAGACAGTTATGCGTATAACGGCAATACTTCTCCGAGAAAAATGCATGATTTTATTGTACAGTGGTGGCCTTTAAATTAGCACAATAGATCGATTTTTATACAAAGTAGCTAACTTTGGGATATTGTAACTATGTTTTGTTATGATCAATTGAGCTGAAATTTTGACACAGAACTACAAATTTGTTAAGTTTTGCGTGTACGTAAGTACAAATTATTGGAAGCGCATACCAGAAATTGACGGGCTGGTTGAAAATGGCAAACTAATTAGCACATTTATAATGCGAAATTTATGGCCACAAACATAAACAAATGCAGTAAAAGCAGTGTAATGTCAGTTCATGCACTGTATTAATGATAATGTTGTCCTTTTTGGCAAGTAATATAACACCATAATTTTGACACGATCGAATTACATCCACTTTGATGTGATATCAAAATTAATTTTTTGCTGTGCACCACTGTATATCCACAATATTTCGTAATGGATCGTAACTTGGATAGAAAATTCAATAAGGGCCAAAACGAAAGGAAGTTGAATATCCGTTTTCATCGGTAATTAGTTTAATTTTTCAAAGCTTGTTTTTTTACCTCTGTCTGGCACATAAATCCACTGCTGCCAGTAATTTGATCTATTGTAGTATATCCCGTGTCCTTTGTTTAGAGCTTGTCTATTGAGAAATGATGAAGTATCCGGTTGTCATTCTTGCCTTCATCATAAGGAACCGATTCTAATTGAATGGTCCCGCTCCTTATATCCTTCGATGAGTAAACTGTGTCATAAAATCTAGGAAACCCAGGGCATCTATAAAATGGATAATGTGTAAACTTTTAATGAAATTTTACACATGATAGCCATGTGTACATTACTGGATAATAGGGGAATTGGTTGGGAGTGTTTGGTTTCTAAATGACTTAGTTCCGTTAACGTTCTGTTATTGCGGCTACTGAGCAAATCTACTCCCATTGCGTTTTCTTTTACGTTTTGACCAATTCCACGCCAAATCGGTCAGTCACCAAACTTGACTATCTTCGATCTGGATGATACATGGCACATATTTTCATTATGATAGACCAAGTATTTTCCGCAGGAGAGGAGACCCTTTTGACTCAAGGGTAATTTTTGAAAAGGGCCTATGTGTTTTTGCACACATACTTTAAAAAAAAATGTAGTTCGAAAACAGTTGGTTGTAGAAAAAAAATTACTAAGAAGGAGTTGTAGGAAACTAATAAGGCTTTATAAAAAAAATATACACGGAATTTTTTTGTTTCGTTTTCTTACAAAAAAAAATTCAAATAACAAAAAAAACGTATTTTTGATTTTTTTTTATTTTTTTTTAATAAAAACTTTTCGTTGGATATATTTTTATTTGATGAACTTTTGATTGGCATGTTTTATATGTTATGAATGGTGCGTTATTCGTCATTCGAAAATAGTTTCGCTGATAATTTATTTTCGGAAATCGGAACAATACAGTGATATTTTCTTGTACCTGGGATCGTTTTGGCCTTTTCAAAAATGCTTTTCCATTCTGCAGCCCCCTGTTCGTATTCCTTTTGTGACGCAAAATAAAATGACATTTTTGTTAAATAATCATTACTCTTCTGGTTAGCCCATGCATATAACTCTGCTGCACATGTGATTGGATGTTCGTGTTCTACAGCCACACTTGCGTTCCTTGCCATTCGTTTCAATGTGCCACCAATCGCGTCAAATGGTCCCTTGCCATGCGAAGTTGCAAAAAAGTGCCATTCAACATCAAAATTATACTTCGTTTTAAATTTACAAAGACTTGCAAAATTTTTGCAATTTTTATATTGGGATGCAGCTCCATCAGACATAAACATCGCTTTTTTTACTTGAATTTTTGTTTGCAAAAAGGTCAGTAATTTTGAAATAAATACTTGCACCGCAATTGTATCGTGTTTTAAAACTTCAGAGATTACGATCAAACTTAAATTTTTAATTATACCTGATTCTGAATAATAAATGCAAAAAGGATGAATAGTAGCTTGTTGATTATTCCAGTAACTACTTGGGGCAGCATCTTGAAGAACAAATGAATAATTTTCGGAAAAATCACAAATTATGACAACTTCTCCATTTTTAAGAGTATTTTTTGTATTTCTCAAGAAACTAGACTGCTGAGTTTTAATATAATCATAGGATACCAGTTTATCCAACTTTTCGCAAAAATAAGGAACAAATCCATCTACTGGTTTTACAAGTTTCTCTAAACTACATCAATCAGTTGAAACCTATTGTTCAAAACATATTTCAGACATACCCTGTTCCTCGAATTTTTCTGAAAAACTTCTTTCAAAATCTGAGAGACCTGGACAACGTTCGCATTCGCGGAGATAACAATGTTTAGTTCTGGATGATGAGCTGCATAATATTTCTTCAAAATAATGGTTGAAATCTTTTTCGAATGAATATTTTCGAAGACAATGAAGCATTTAATTAATATTTTCATGGATGGTACAAACACAAATATTGTGAGAACCTGAACTACCAAGTAATTTGCAATGCTTTGGTTTTAGTGCTGCAAATGAACTAAATCCAATGCTATTTTTACTAACTTCTTGAAATGTAATAAAAGCTTCTCGCAATGTACAAACTAAAAGTCGCTTTTGAATATGAATCTTCTTACCTTCCTTCTTCACTGAAACGTAATCGTTTAGTCCTGGCGTGGCTCTGCTTATCTGGTCGCTTTCGAAGAACTGCAATACCTCGTTTTTAATTTCGGGATCCAAACCGTGTCCTAACCTTTTGTTGGTGGTGGCCAATACTCCTTTCCCGTTTGCCAAGCATCGAGCTTGCAATACAATGTATTTATTTGTTTCAAACTCGTCCATTACCGCTTGAAAACCGAAGATGCGTTTCTTAATGCCATTGGTAATGTCCATATACTTTCTCCGGGGATAGTTAACATTCTGGAATTTTTTTGTCGATATTGGCGATACGTTGATACCAGCTATGCCCTTGTTGAATAGCTCAATATTATGCGTCCTGGAAAATTGTTGCTCTCCACTATCCTGAGATGATGCTGTTGTTATTGACGTAGTTGATGGTATTTCTTCGAGGCCATGTCGAGATGTAGATGGCTGCGGCTCCGCGATGTCCATGACTGACCATGAGTGTCCATGCACTTCTAGTTCCAGATTTTCAGCACATGGTTCGATTCTATTTAAATTCAAGCGACACGTATCACAGATTGATAGAGATGTATCCAAATTAAATTTCCACTCTAGGAACTTATGTTTTTCAATCAAATTTTCGGATATTTTACGAAGCTTTGATGAACACCGTTTATTAGGAAACGGCTTGCAACACTCGACCTTCTTGAATTTCATATTCAAATTATACTTGTTCACTCAAAAAGATTTTTTTAGTGATGTCTGTTTTCAAAAGGATGATCATGCTTATATACAAACGTAGGTACCATTTAGATATACAGGTATAAATATTGTTTTGGTATTGAAGCTACTCTAACAGAGAAGCTCTTTTGGAATGCCATGGAAGACATTATAATGTACCTAAAATAATAAGATGGATAGGTACATCAATATTACCAACTTAAATAGGATGAAACTACGCTTGATAATGAAAATAAGTGCAACTTAACTTGTGTTGGTTTATATATTTAAAATAATAGTGTTTTCATTTCCCCTGTAAATTCTAAACGGGTTGTCTGATCGTTCAATCGTCAAAAGACAAATTGAAGGTAAATATATGTGTATCTTGCTAAACTTATCAATGCTGATGGAGAATCACGATTAACTTATGGAAATGGCTTATTTTCTACAAAAAAAAAAATGATTTCGATGAAAGTAAATTTGAAATATCTCGAAAACGGTTATATTTAGGAAGTTTATCGATATGAACACTATCTTTTGAAATGATTTTTATAATCATATACTAACATCAAACTGAACATTTTGCCGTAAATAATGAAATTTTCAAAAATGCCTCAAAAGTTGCTCTTAGAAAAACTTTTTTATTAAAAGTTTGTCGATCCTAGAGTTGTTTTCAAAACTTCGGCTTTCTATTCAAATTTTTATATAAAAAATATAAAAAAAATCAAAAATATGTTTTTTTTTGTTATTTGAATTTTGAGGTTTATTTTTGATATTTTATGTAAAAAAATGAAAAAAAAAATCCGCGTATATTTTTTTTTTATAAAGCCTTATTAGTTTCCTACAATTCCTTCTTAGTAATTTTTTTCTGCAACCAACTGTATTCGACCTACATTTTTTTTAAAAGTATGTGTGCAAAAATACATAGGCCCTTTTCAAAAATTATCCTTGAGTCAAAAGGGTCTCCTCTCCTGCGGAAAATACTTGGTCTATCATACTGAAAATATGGGCAAAGTATCATCCAAATCAAAGATGGTCGAGCACGATTTCAGGTTTTTTCAGCTCATTCTGGATGGAATCCCTCTTTTGTTTTCCCAGATTGATAGATTTCCTTTCTTCTAGTGACATGACCGTGTTAAACGAGCTTAAGGGCTTAAACTATTTTGTTTGTATTACTTCTGCGTGAAGTTAACGATTTACATAGTTGAAGATGATAATTTCAAATAACAGACTAAAGTGGTCATTTTTATGCGATAGAGGAGGGGATAGAAGTATAGAGTTGATAGTTCCGTTAGAGTATGGCAGTTTAAAAATTTTATATATAGAGTAGAAAGCGAGCAAGGACAACATCCTTCCTCAAAGTTGTCCTTGCTCGCTTTCTCCTCTCCATATACAATTTTCACACTGTCGTACTCTAACGGAACTATCAACTCTATACTTTCATCTCCTCATCTATCGTATAAAAATGACCACTTAAATCTGGCCAGTAAAGAAGCCGAGAAAAGGGTCAATTTCGCGATTTTTTTGGCGAACAGAAACACTTTAAAAGAATGTGGTTTTCAGCATTTTTTTGAAAATATTTTAAATATCATTTTCCCAAATTTTGGGTTTTTGAAATGTGCAGCGATGTGGCGCTGCACACATCTAAGTGATGGCATCCTCGGTGTGAAACGGTTTGCGGGCGGAAACGATTTGCAGCCGGAGGTAGTCCTAGAACAAAATCGATAAAAGTTTCATAAACTAGAATGTTTACACTAGTGAAGTACTTGGCGATTGTAAAAATATTGATTTTTGACAAAATGGCGCACGTTTGAAGAAAGTGGTCTGATTTTCAGGCAAAAATATCAAATATAATGCCCTTCATTTTATACTGCTCGAATAATGTGATCCATCAAAACTAAAAAAAAAAACATGAATTTTTAGTATGATACACAGAAAAAAAAATGAATTTTAGCCATCGCGTAAAATCTCCCTTCGTTTAATTTTTAGCTATACTAGGCATAACCAGCGAAATCGTTTACAAACTTGCATACAATATTGCTAATTTATGCGATATTGCGCTTAAATTTACACGAAATATCGCGTAAATTTATGCCAAATCTAGCGTTAATTCTATGTGCGCTATATCTCGCAGAAATTTACATGGAGATACATCACTTTCCTTTGCCTGACCATTTTTTAAACAGTTTTTTTTTATTAAAGGAATAATACTTTCTATACCCTAAATGGGCTTTGTAAGTCACGTTCGGCACGTTGCTCCTGTCAAATGCAATATTTTTCGCAATTAACTATTGCGTGATTCTATAGAATTGGCTTATTGTATTTTTTGTAATAAACTTTGCTTTTGCATGTATGGATTCCGGCATTGTGTTCGATTAGTGATCGGTTCCGCCAGTACACAGTGGTTTATAAGCCTTAAAAGTGGCATACATTGTTTGTGCTTAAACCATAAGTTTTAGGTAAATATAGCGCAAGGGTAAATAACTAATGTTGAATCTATCTATTGCCACTTTATGTAACGATATTTGAAGGCAAGAACATGTGTTTGGGTGGCGAGTTTTTTTTCATTTATTTCAACCAACCAATTAATCTTGATGATGATTAAGACATTGGTTGTCCTTACCGTTATTTGAAACATCTCTGCTGAAGCAATACAAAAAAAAGTATCTTAGGGTGGTCCCTAGAACATTTGTTTTTCAATAGTTATTTCTTATACATTGATTTCTCGTGTTCTAGACACTTTTTGAACTATGGCGAACTTCCCAAGGGAGAAGTCGGTATTTCCCCTATACCTGCGTTTTAAATAGTCCAACAACTTCAAGATTCCGAACTTAAACATTTTGGAAATTTCGTACTTACGTGCCAATTATTTGAAAACCTTAAAATTTAGGCTCGATAGTAGCAAAAGGTGGTAAGTAGTAAGGCACATGTCATGAAAAGAATACAAGGTATGTACTATTAACTCTTTTTTGAAATTCTATCAAAGATGAAATGTGACTCCACAGCTCAATTGATATGATCAGATTTGAAGTCGTATTTTATTACCTATCATATGTCACCCAAATGGGTTGACCGGATTAATCAAACGCTTCTCCGCTCAAATAAATCAATACTTATTTTTGATGAATTTGCCGTTGATCTCTAATGATACAGCTATATGAACACTAACGGAAGCAGAATGCATACCATATTCATTTAACAATTGGCAACATTTATTGAGTTCAGTGTATATCCATCGAATAATTGTCGTTAACATTTATTTAACTTTTAACTTAAAATTAATATTGTTGGTTTTCTTTCACCCATATAGAGAGTACCCGTGTGACCACTACACATCCGTTATCAACGTCACGCTACTGATGACCGGATGTCCGCGTGTGGAAGTCCATTCGACCGCACTCCAGCTGTTGCAGATATTGGATAAGCGATTCTTTGGCAACGTTGGTCCGCTCCAGTCCGAGAACGATAGAGGTAAGTGTTTCGAACGAGGGGGG
Organism: Ochlerotatus camptorhynchus; assembly: GCF_037179485.1. NCBI lineage: Eukaryota > Metazoa > Arthropoda > Insecta > Diptera > Culicidae > Ochlerotatus > Ochlerotatus camptorhynchus. The sequence goes on from NW_027040524.1 coordinate 4,211,387, forward strand.
GGGGGGCGACCCTCTGTTTACCACATAAATGTATTGTGGGTGTTGAAAAAGGTTATGAATAGATTTCACAATATGCGAGTGATCGAAAATATCATCGTTCGGCGGTGATTAATGGGAGATGGTTATTAAGCTGATTTATGGAGGCAAACACATGGTCGGTGGATGATTTGTACATTTAAAAAATCATTTCAATTTGTTAGCACACTATCAATCACAGTTTTGCTGTTATTGTTCTACTTTACCCTTTTTATTCTAGAAACATGGCCGAGGGGTTTTAGGGCATTGCCATATGGCATTTTGGTTTATGTTCTAGGAGGGCTTTTTATAATGGAATGGGGTTATTGTGCCAATAGTATAACATACATTTTGGCATGTATTGAGCAGCAATACTATGACAAACGAGCTAATGACCCAATTTGACCGTTTCCGGAATGATGATGGAACTGTAGATTATGTATTTGTCATACACTCAGATAAATCTACACGTTTGATTAAAGTGTTTAAACACTTGATTTTTCAAATGCACATTCACATTTCAAGGATATATGTTATTTAATGGTAATGCACATAAGTTGGAAGTGTTATACTGCCGCTTTTCGCAAAACAGTCCCATGTGAATAGGAAATCCATAGGACATTGGACTCCTATGCAAATAGCGGTAGTATGCACCTTAATAAAATGTTTTATACTGTGAAATATTAAAAATGTCACAACATCACTTCAGGTCTATTGCGCATTGAATCTATTTGAATGTATTATGAAATCGCACTACTGTTCTAAACAAATGAATATGAAAAAAATAATTTACAACACGAGTTAAAATGCTTATTATACATCAAAACAATAATGCATCACGTATCGAGTCGAGAAAGATGTGACTTCATCCTTATTAGCTGAGTACAAAGGGGAAAATAGTGAAAAACGCGTCAGCGGGATGATGTATTTGGTGGGGTGGAGCAATATCAATATTTTTGGGTTAATTTTAATGAAATTTTGGGTGAGATGGCCTCAGCGTGTATTGTTTACACTGCGTGAGTTTTATTGAAGTTTTGAAAATGTAGTCGAAGGAACAGCGCGTACGCGAAAAAATTATGCACTCTCACTTCAACAACCCACATCTTTTGGAAAGATGTTGGGAATCCAACAATCTACTGTTTCTCGTGTCATAAAACGTTTCGGAAAACGTTTAACTGTCGATCGGAAACAAGAGAGTGCAAGAAAAGTGTTCCGTACTGCGTTGAACATCACAAGCGAATGGTTGCTGCCTTCAAACGCAAACCTAACTATTCCGTTCGAGATGTTGCGAAAAAACTGCACCTGACAAAAAAAAATGGAAATGTTACTGCGAAAGATAAGTTCGATGTTTCAGAGTCCCTCAGGAAACAGCAAGTGTCGAAGTTCCCCCAGAAATTCTTGATTTTGCGGCGATTTGTTCGTACGGAAAACGGATAAAACCTTTCGTAATAACTACAACCGTAAATGACCAAGTATGAATGGGTGCCTGAAGAAATTATTGCTTCCGTTTCTCAAATCAAACATCGTTACCACAATGTTTTGGCTGGATCCAGCCTCTTGTCACTACTCCAAGGACGTTCTTGAGTGGTACAAGACGAATGGGGTCAATTTCGTGCCGAAGGATCTCAATCCCCCAAACACACCGGAATTGCGGCCGATCGAAAGATACTGGGCTATAAGTTGTAACTACGGAGTCACTAAAATTGTCACTACGGAGCAGGAAATATTGAAGTCATGGTTGATTATGGATATATTAATGATTCTATAATCTAGACATCAATTATTGTTTTATATAAAGCACAAAATTGCAATTGAACGTTTGATAATAAAAAAAAAGTTATATTCTCAGTAAAATTCAGTTCTGCTTTCTAAGCTAGCTATATTGGGATCAATCCTAGGCTTCTATAGAAGACTGAAAGTCGTAGCATTGATGTATTGTAAAACATCGCTAATGATTAAAAATCGGCACTTTGGGTAAAATATTACTTTTGCTCGATCCAGTTTCAAAAACATATTGAATGCTTACGGCGACGTCATTTCATATGAAGTGCTTATTTTTTTCGGGATCGGCTCATGATGTAACAGGCTCGGTAGCCTTAGAGTGACCGTTTCTGCTTACTGAGAAGGCCCGTTTACATTACTCAGTTGATAGGGTCGTATCATTTGTTCACCATGCTTTAAAAGACCGTCTCATTTTCCAAAGTGAATCTGTATTTGATGCAGAGGTGTATTCAGAGTCTAGTAACAACGAATGTAGAACATTTCTTTACTTCCCCAATGACCTTAAAGACGTGGCCGATGCCGTTATTGACCATACAAAATAATGAAGAAGAAGCTGGACGAAATATCAAGAAGACGTCGGAAGACTTTTGCAGAATAAGTCACAACTTCTGGGTAAAATTGAATGTATTTTCCATGAGAAGTTAGAAGAATCTTCCGGAGTAAGTAGAGAGAACCATCTGGTGAAAGATACAACAAACTACCGAGGGATGCTTCCGGAGGAATCTGATAGTTGGAACATTTTCGGCCACCGGAGCATCATTCGACATAACGACCAGGATAACATTAACAGCAATAACAAAAACACTTCCACCTGATCGAGAGCTTCTTTCAGCAGCAAAAAATGTCTTCAACAAACCACCGGTTAATTATCAACCTACGATGTAGCTCTTTTTTTTCTTTACAGTCTATTGCCAAAATTTTAACCGTATGCGTAGTGCGTATAAAATAAATGAAATTCAAAATAAAATAAGCGGATGCACATATCATATAATAATTGGAACAGAAACTAGTTGGTCTGATTGTATCAATAGCGAAGAGGTCTTTGGTAAAAAATTATGTGTTTTTCGATGTGACCGCGATTTATCATTAACAGGTAAAAATCAGGTGGTGGTGTACTTATTGCTGTGAATGCTACACCGACATTAAGGACATTAACCCTGCATAATTATATTCAAAAATCTTCAAAATAAAAAAAAAATCTTTTCTTGCACTTGTACCACGATAGCTTAAAGAGTAATTCTTAGAATTTCTTGCGGTGTCATTGGGTTTGAAATATTTTGCAACAGTTTTTCGAGTTTAGTAGTTATAGTATAAAGCCTGAGCGAGATATATCCTGTTGCGAAGCTAATTGCAGATAGAGAAGCAGATTCAAGCTAATGTCCGATCGAAAACTTCTTGCATGCCCGGCAATCAACGATCTAAAAAAATCATGAGATGATTGGTCCAGCGATAAATTAAAAATTAATTTCTGCATTTTGTGCTAATCAGGCACAAAGAATAGTCAGGAGTCAAGACATCGTAGACATAAAGATTTGAATCCATACCTCTCACACCAAAGTCATGAGTTCAAATCTCACCCGTATATGTCACGAATGATCCAAGAGTGTTAAAGTGACTATAACAATAAAAAATTAAGATCTGAACTCCAGGCATTTTGGAAAGCGTAATAAACAAAACAAATTCTATTATGGGGCTTCACGAAGGTTTACCCAATCTATCATTAAATCGAATCATCGTATATCTTGTGCTGTAAAAATATATGATTACCTATAAACAGTTATTTTAACGTCTTTTCTGTTTAAGGCAGGGGCGATGTTTGAGTTTTTTTTTAAATAACAGGGAAAAAAACCGGGAATTGAAAAATTGGTTTTGAATGGACGATTATGGGTAGATGATAAACACACTTCGACTTATGAATTGAAGATTAAATGGAGCATCGATTAAAATCTCATAGTCCTTCCCCAAGTAGTTCAAATCGTGGTCTACAGAACCTTCATAAAACCCAAATTGTTACTTGGGTCATCAATAATGCGGCCGTGTCTCGGACGCAACCCCTCGCTTTTTAATCACGTTTTGCTATTACTATTTTTGTGTAAATTTCTTTTTTTTATGTCTACTGGTGGATAGAATGATGGTTTGATGAAGCAGAATTTTCAATCCGTTACCGTTATACACCGTTTTCATTAAATTAAATACGAGCAATCAAAGTCAAGACAAAGTCCTAATATACAAGCGGCGCCGGTGGTGTAGTGGTAAGTGTGACTACCTCTCACCTCAGCAGGCCTGAGTTCAATCCCAGTCGGCGCCGCTGAGATGTTCTGAGGCATAACATCTCTGATCACGCCTTTCTTCGTAAGGGAAGTAAAGCCGTTGGTCCCCGGTTCATGAGTTGATGGGTCGATAGGTAGGGTCCAGATGTGGGTGCTGCCTCCCTGGCGTCGGTAGCATTGGTGCTCAGCACGGAAAACAAGATCGACGGAATACAAATCAAGGATAAAAAAGTCCTAATGTACTATCGATTGAATCATACAATTTATTGACTTGATTTAGCTTTGATTACTTTCAAATTGATTTGGTTCACCGATCGATAGACAAGCTATTTGCTTTTAAAGGGTGATACGGTCAAAATTTGGTCAATATCAACTTGACGTATTTCTTTCAATTTTGCATTTAAAAAACCTGAACACCCCTCATTTTGAAGGTGTGTGTGTGTGTAGAATGTTGCTCCTATTTTGATTTTGGAATTCACTCTTCAGTTGTCAAAATGCCGTCCAAGCAAGAAGAGCAGCGTATCAAAATTTTGCTCGCGCATCGCGAAAATCCGAGCTACTCGCACGCAAAGTTGGCAAAATCGCTAAAGATGCCAAATCAACCGTTACAAATGTAATTAAAGTGTTTGGGGAACGTTTGTCGACAGCCAGGAAGTCTGGATCGGGGGGAAATCGAAAAGCGGAAGCCGCTGAGACGACAAAGAGAGTTGCCGGTAGTTTCAAGCGAAACCCTAACCTCTCTCTCCGAGATGCCGCAAATAAGCTGGGTGTATCGTCGACAACCGTGCATCGAGCCAAAAAACGAGCCGGACTATCGACTTACAAGAAGGTAGTGACTCCAAATCGCGATGATAAACAAAATACGAGGGCCAAAGCGCGATCCCGGAGGCTGTACACGACGATGCTGACGAAGTTTGACTGCGTGGTAATGGACGACGAAACCTACGTCAAAGCCGACTACAAGCAGCTTCCGGGACAGGAGTTTTATACGGCAAAAGGAAGGGGAAAGGTAGCAGATGTTTTCAAGCACATGAAACTGTCAAAGTTCGCAAAGAAATATCTGGTTTGGCAAGCCATCTGACCTGTGGCTTGAAAAGCAGCATTTTCATAGCTTCCGGGACTGTCAACCAAGAAATTTACGTGAAAGAGTGTTTGAATAAACGTCTGCTGCCTTTCCTGAAGAAACACGGTTGTTCCGTACTGTTTTGGCCGGATTTGGCATCTTGCCATTACGGTAAAAAGGCTATGGAGTGGTACGCCGCCAACAACGTGCAGGTGGTTCCCAAGGACAAGAACCCTCCCAACACGCCAGAGCTCCGCCCAATTGAGAAATACTGGGCTATTGTCAAGCGGAACCTAAAGAAGACCAAAAAAACTGCTAAGGGCGAGCAGCAGTTCAAGGCAAACTGGCTTTCTGCGGCGAAGAAGGTGGACAAGGTGGCTGTACAAAATCTGATGGCAGGGGTCAAGCGTAAGGCCCGGCAATTCGGATTTGGAAAAGCGGAAGCCTAACTGAATATTTTTCCTGAATTTTATACTAATTGAACTTGAAAAAGAAATTTAATTTGATTTTTTAAATAAACGATTTCACCGATTTACACGCGTTTTCCCTTGACCAAATTTTGACCGTATCACCCTTTATATCCACTTTCCTCCGGATATCAACAGCATCTGCTATTGTTGTTGCTCGTTGATTCTATTGATCCTAGCAGTGTCGTCAATTCGTGGGTGCCTACAAATAATAGAATTGTGCTGAGCTCTCCATGGGTTGATACTTTATCCTTCTTTACCAAAGCAATTTTATTGCTCAGTATGGCGAACGCTTCGATGTCAATAGAAGGGTATTCTAGCGAAAATTAAATTCCAGCCGGTTATTCCATTCCATTTAAAGACGGTTAAACGACGGTACTGTGGCTGTTGGCCATTGTTGAAACTTTGATAGCATTCTTTACTTTACGGTTAAAATAAATAGATTTTTTAATTCTCGATACTTGGTATTTCCACACCGGTTTCATTAGAATGGCTTCACTGCTCTTTGTGTTAATGGGACAGGCGTTAGGTTCTATGCCTCTCACGCTGAAGGTCATGAAATTAATTCTCATCACCGGCCAAGTCACACTTAACCTTCAATATGTTGAAGTTATTTTAGGGTCCTCTGATAGCCTAATAAGTTACCAAGCTGAAGGCTGTGCGTTCAATTCCCGGTCCGATCTAGAAAAAAAAAATCGGATTGTAAATTTCCTCGGCTTCTCTGTGCATAGAAAATCATGATGCTTTCCACACGATATACAAATTCATGCATTGATTGGGATAAAAGCTGTCAATTAACCGTTTCGTATCTTATAACTGTATTTCTACGATTAGATATTTATTATATAAAAGCACTTTCCGATTATCGGGACTTTCCGGTAAGAGAAACGCTAGTTGGAGACAAGTAACCTTCCATAAAATAGCTACAAACAACCCTAGCTCGTCTTAAGGAAGCAACGAAAGCATAATTCATATTTTAGCAGTAGGTTATTTGGTTTTTCTGTTCAGTACACAATGTGCATTGTTCTAGGTTGGTTTCCGTTTGAATGAAACATAATTCTTTTCACTTCCCCACAGTGTGCTTTATTTCCATTTTGATATTTTTAACGATTAACGTGGTGATAGCCATTTATCGTCATCGCCGTTATCGAAAGGGTTGTTTGATAAGCCTGATCTAAATTTATTCGGGGTTGGAGGGTTGGTTGCTGCCGCATAAACACGAGTACTGATCGGAACGAAAAAAGCACTCCTTGGCCGGTTCCTGGGTTTTGGTGTAGGTTTTTTCTCCCACGAAATTACTGTAGGAGTAATTACATACCAAATAGTACTTATGACAATTTTGGTTCTTACGTTTCCCTTGTTCCTCGTACACGATGAAACTGCATCCGATGCGCCGGACGATGTCATTAACCATTACCGTAAAATGGCCAATAGGACCCCTGAGAATTATAGGAATTTGGGATTATTGATGAGGATTATTAATTAATGAGAACATGCGAAGCATACACACTTAATTCAGGTCACAGAAGTCGGTAGAGATTTACCGGGTTTTTGAACAGCAGTACAAGTCGGTAAAATTTTTAAATGATCGTTGCACGTGGGAAATCAAATTTATTTTATATAAACAAATAGGGTAAACTGAACAGTCTGAAGTTCAGAATAAATTAGCTAATTATTGGATTGTTCACTGATTTTTAAACTTTTACCGAACAGTTCTGTGGTTCAAAATTTACCTAACGGCAGAGGCCTGGAATAGTGTGTACCGTGCCCCGCTGAATAATTCACATTTTATTTAATTTTCTAAATGTATCGAAAAATTATATCGACAATCTTAAAAATCATTTTTTTCTCAGATTCAACATGATTTACTAATTTCTCAAAGAATGTTCTCGTACTTCAACCAATTGAACGGAACGTTGACAGTTTTCTAAATAATAGTTCAGTAGTTAAACTAGTAGTTCAGGGTAAAAAACCTTCAGCCATTCCATAACAAAACGATATAGTGGTTCTCAGAATTTCGTAAAAATTGGTAGTTTTGTGTTTTTTTTTTCTATTTTGTCAATAGGGTGACAATTTTCATGTTAGAGTGGTCCAATAAATTTCAATATAGGGGAAATGCAGGTAATGTCGCCCTAAGTGTCCCTAATTTGGGCCCATACATACATTCAGTAATCGACTAAATTTTCAATAGCAACCAAAAATATCCATTAGTAACGTCCCAATAACGCGTTCATCTAGATAAAATTGATAAATAGCAGATTTTTAGCTATGGGCCCAATCTTAGATCCATAGGCCAACATTAGAGACATTTCCCCTAATATTCAAAGAATTATTCAATATTTATATTTTTTTTATAAAAAGCTCATGAAATATTTAAACTTTTGAATTATTGAAAACCATGGAATCTTGCAATTTGACAAATATCGTATAACATCAACTTTTCATCAAACGTGTTTGTATGATTCCTTATGTTTTTTTTTACACATGAAACAACATTTGAAACATTTCAAATCGTTTTCTGTGCAAAAATTACACATAGCGTATTTTCAAAAATTTGACCATAAGTTGTTGTTCTTCGATTTATCTCAATTGTCAAGTATATCCGGAGTCTAGTATCCGGATAGACTCCGAACAGTTTATGTTTAGATTAGGGATGTTTGATATCAAATATGTACCCATCAATATGGGTACTTGTGGCATCTGGATGACGTCTAGAGGCCGGAAATTGATATCCGACGTTATTTTTAAATCCAAGATGGTAGCTTCCGATTTAAGAAAAAACGGAAAATACTGTCAAATACCCATCAATAGGGTATTTTTGCAGGGTGTCCATCCAACCGGGCGAACCGGGAAATCCGGGAATTCGGATTTGCCGGGAAAATGCGGGAAAACCCAATCGCACCGGGAAAGATAATGTATACTCATCCTAAGTAACTATTTTGGTTTTATCATATACTTGTAGGCCATCATTTGGTCTTCGAGAATCATTTAAACCCTTATAAAACTTGCAATTTTACATGGAATCAATATTTTTTTTTAAATATGTATAATTATATTCATTTGTTTACACTTCTGTTTACAATTTTCATATTATGCTTTAACTGTGGTAAAGTATCAAAATTCCTCAAAATTACAAAACAAATCTATTCTTTTCTTTCGTTTGTTGGAGCATGTGGAGCTACCAAGATAGCTTACAGAGTATTTTTTTAGAATTCCTTTTGGTTTTCATTTGATGAACATTTTTTGAATTATTTTGCTACAATTTTCCGAGTAAAGTAGTGTTAATATAAAGCCTAACACGAAGCTACTTGAAGATAGAGAAGCAAATTCATGCCAATTAAAAAATGTCCGATCTGAAACTCCTTGTATACCCTCATGCTTGGCCTGCAAATGTTCGACACCGTACACAATCAACGATCTTAAAAAAAATCATGAGATGATTGGTCCAGGGATAAATTAAAAATAATTTCTGCATTTTGTGCTAATCATAATCACACAAGATTAGTCAGGATATCGTAGAATACCTTGATTATTATGTATAGTATAATACATAATAATATAATATATAATAATATAACGTATAATAATATAATATATAATAATATAATATATATAAAAATATAATATATAAAAATATAATACACTGAAGTCTTTTTTTACACGGTTTTCCACGATTTACACGGTACGTTTTTAACGATTTCTCGACAACGATACAACCTATCGACTTGATTCCAATCACGTTATCCGTTTCAAGCTATTTGTAATCGAATGGCATACTTAAAAAAAAAAATCACAGTTTTTGGTGTAAATACAGAAATTTTTAAAATATGTCTATATGGACCATATCATGCTTTAATTACAAATGGCATCAAAATCCGATTTTTTAAAAACTTTTAAGCATGCGAAAAATCAAAATCTCGTTCGTTTTTTTTTTACACGGTTTTTTTTACACGGACCGTATCCCCCGTGTAAAAAAAGACCTGAGTGTATATATAAAAATATAATACATAATAATATAATATATAATAATATAATAGGGGAAATGACGGCTTCGGCATGACAGACTATTTTCGGCAACACAAATTGAAACACTATTTTCACTGGATTTTCTTACGAAAACACTTCGCTGAATGCATGCAAACGATTATTTATGCTTTCAGCTTCAATTTGACTATATTTTTACCACTGAGAAAAAGCAATCTAGCAAGGTTTTCTTGAAATGCAACACACGCACTACAAATTGTAGCTGATTTCGAGTTGCCGATAATAGAACAGCAGATTTACATGCAGTTCAAATGGAACGGTTGCCGAAGAAAAACTGGTTGCCGACAATACTCGCTCTCACTAGAGAAGATTGGAGCTTTGTAAAAGCGTTTCAAAACAGTTTTTGACAATTCTTTCGACTGAAATTGTTAGAGCAGTTGGCAGCAAAAGATTGTAAACAAACCAATACTGCATATGTGTGCGTTCCTTAGAGAAAAAGGCTATAGAAAGAAGGTCGCTGCTTAGGTTGCCGAGAATACGTAAATTCCCCTATATAATAATATAATATATAAATTAATAAAAAAGAATAAAGAACTTCAGGAATTTTGGAAAACCTAATATTTCAAACCACACACACACTTAATTCAGATCACCGAAGTCGGTAGGAATTTACCGGGTTTTTGAACAGCAGAACAACTCGGTAAAATTCAAATGACCGTTACACGTGGGATATCAAGAAAATTTATAAATTTTATTTTTCATCAATAAATGGGGTAAACTGAACAACTTCTGTACAAGTTCAGGATAATTTTTTTAATAATTGGATTTTTCACTGATTTTTAAACTTTTACCGAACAGTTCTGTAGTTCAAAATTTACCGAACGACGGAGGCCTGGATTAGTGTGCATGCAACATTTTCGATTTCAATGTGGTCTTTTAATTCATTTCTAAACCTATAAGGCCTCTTCAAAAACATGATAAAACCAAAATTGTTACTTGGGAAATTATATTATGGGGCTTCCCGAAGGTTTACCCATTCTATCATTAAGTCGAATCATCGTATTGATAAGCTCAAATTATATTTCGAACGGAGATTCAAAATGCTCAAAAGTGGAAATCGAACAAGATATGTATTAACCTGTAAAATATCTCCAATACATTTTAAATATTTTGGTAACACATCTTTGTATATCACAAATTTTTTTTAGGCATATAGATCATTTGAGAATTATGCGAATTCATGCTTCCATGAGCTTTTGGAGATCTAGATCAACAACATATTAATGGAACATACCGAGTTCTTAAGGTGATACGATTCAGCGTCCACAAATCATAGACACTTTCACTGCCACTTCTAGTTTTCTAGGGAGTTAATCTCGGGCAGTATCGCGATTTGTGTCTCCCGCTTTTCATTAGTCAGCCAAAGATCCCTTCAGATCGATCGTGTTTGTCATAGTGGTCTTTGGTTTTTTGTTCATCATTCCGTAAAAATAAATCTGGGACTTTGAACAGTTATCTGAAGTCTATGACTTGGAAAATTGGTAACTACACTATTATTATTATTATTTAACTTTATTAATGAGGCTTTCAGCCTTGGGCTGGTTCGCCTCCAAAACCGGAGGGTAACTACACTACACACACAATGCTGATTTCTGTTTGTCAAACTTTGTAAACATATCAAACAGAAATTAATAAATAGTGTATTACTGAATTATTAGTGGGGATGGGTGGCATTCACTAGCCCGAGAATACCCTCCAGATGCTAGCCTCTTCACCAACCATACATCAGTACACACTTATCCAGTCAGTAATTTTTACTGAGTTTTTGAATTGCGAAACTCTTCGGTAAAATTTGAAAAATCTGTGAAAAATTTAAAGTTGAGAAAATGTGTTACGATAATTTACAGACTTACTTCTGTTAACCCCGTGTAATGATGACAAATAAAATTTCGATTTTATCCAATCTTTACGAATAACAGTCATTTGAATTTTAACCGAGTTTTTAAGTAATCCAAAAATCCAGTAAAAAAATACTGACTCCTGTAAAAAAATCTAAGTGTGTATACAGAAGCAAAGGAGCTGCACACTCCTCCATCGAAACAGCACCGCAGCTGAGATGCGAGTGCTATGAAATAAAAGGGACATCGACTTATTACCACTACCCAGTGATGCCACATTTTGTCGAAGTTCAATCTGTATTTTCATCGCAAAAAATCTTTTTAATCTGTATCTGGCTGACAAAAATCTGTATAGTTTCTATATTATGGTCTCAATGCGAATTTACGTAAATCTCCATTGAGCAAACTCATAGTTCAGAAGGAGTTTGTTCAATGTTTAGAATCATGAAAAATTACTAAAGTTTGCTCTCTAAAGAATTTGTCTATTTTAAAAATCTTGAAATCCTACAATCTTGATTTTTGGTCTGTTTTGTATCTCTTCTACTGTCTAAAAATACAAAACATTAAGTACCAGTTGTAAGAGACAAATATTTTCCGACTGAAAATTTCCTTAATGAAGTAACTATCACAATTCCCTAGAATTTGATTTATTCTCGATAACTTTTTCAAAGGGACGTATCAGCTTTTGTAAACAATGCATTTGATCCCCGATTTGGCGTAACTGGTAGCTCGCACACGCTTACTAACACCACTAGCAGATAGGGGACTATTTTCTCTATCTGATGGTAGAGTTAGCATGCGTGGGTGAGCTACCAGTTACGCCAAATCGGGGATCAAATGCATTGTTTACAAAAGCTGATACGTCCCTTTGAAAAAGTTATCGAGATTTATGTCTCAGATTACGCAAACCTTTATCTGGACATTGGACATAACACAGAACTTTTACAGGACGTTTAGTCAAATTGCATGCAATATTCTTTATTTCTATAATTACGTTTTTAAATATAAAAATATCCAGTTGATTATTCGACTCACAAACTGTAATCAACCACTTTGAGGGTTTTCTAAAATGGCTTGTTTACCGAGTTGACAAGATATATTTAATTAACTTCGTATCTGAAGAGGGAATAGAAAGCGAAACTAATATTCCTTCCAACGAGAAATCAGAACATCTGAACATCAGAAGTCCATTCGAAAGATTCCAAGTCCATCTGAAGCTAAAACAATAATAATTTACTTAGTGAAAAATACGATTTGAGTTTGATGCTAAGATTGAATTCAAGCTGCTCAAACGGAAGAAACGATTATTTATCGGAATTAATAAATATAAAAAATAATGCAAAATTCATTCCCTTTATTTGAAAAAATCTGAAAAATCTGTATATTTTTCAAAAATCTGTAATCTGTATATACAGATATCTGTATCAAAATATTGAAAAAAATCTGCATGATTACAGATAAATCTGTATATGTGGCGTCACTGCCACTACCTACTTCTCTCCCTTCCGCTCTCAGAATTCGCCAATTCGGTATCTCTCGTTGTCTGTTCTGCTGAGACTGAGCAATATTCTATACCGCGAAACATCTCCGTAGTTATGTTTTCTCTCGGCGCATGAGATGTGCGGTAATCGAAAGTTAAGAATGTATCTCAACATTTACAATAACATTCTATCAAATTTTCATGTGCGTAGTCCACTGCAACAGCCGAACTTACGAACGAATAGGGTGACTATAGCGCATTTTAAGAAAACGTCAAAAGTTTTTATGGCTGTTTTAAATCAATAATTACGAAGAAACCATAAAGCCTACAAGGTTACTACTAAACGCACAAATCTAGGGAACTGCATGGAGAATGTTTTGTAGAACAACTAAATTAACAGTAATGAAAATTTTCAACTTAAAAACACTAAAATGTATGAAATTTCACCAATTTTTTTTTTGGTACTTTCAACATACTTTTCAATTTTAATGTATGATAATTAACTTCAATCGAGTTCTTTTCTAAAGAGCTTTGATAGGTAAGGCTTTAATCTTTCATTTGGTATGTTGAAATCAGAAAACCACATTAAGATTAAAAAAATATAGCTAACCAAAGTTGGCAATATAAAAAAAAAAACAAAAAATTGTTGAATATCTCACTTAGCAGTCATTTCCGACCCTATGTTTCATGGGGATTTTTTCATAACTTTAGGATACCCTGAAAATATGTAAAACCCGAAACCAAACACCCTGTATATAGTGGCCGGCGCCGCTGGTGTAGTGGTAAGCGTGACTGCTTTCTCACCCCAATGGGTCTGGGTTCAACCCCAGCCGAGGTCGGTGGGTTTTTTCTGTGGCATAAAAATCTCTGGTCACCTCTTCCTTCGGAAGGGAAGTAAAGCCGTTGGTCCCGGCCCATGTGTGTTGTGAATAGGTGCGATATCCTACGCAGGTGTGGAAGCTGCCTTCCTGCATATTCGATTGCCGTCAATGGATGGCATTCGATGTCCGTCGATGATTGGCACTAGATTGCGGAACAGAGACCGACGTTAAATAAAGGAGTGAGTAATAATTATAGTGCGACTTGTTTTTGGTCGCGATTTTCTACAGTATGCAAAAAAAGTTTATCCACCCCCCTACCAATTTACATTTTTTTTGTTTTTCTGGTGAAAATTAGTTTAATTTTATGAGTGTTCCTCCATGATTTATCAATTTATGTTTATTTATCAAATTGCCATTGAAAATACGGCGTTTATATCTTTTCTTGAGATTTCATGTGATAAATTATGAAAAATTGTAAAAAATTACGCAAAAAAAGTTTATTCACCCCCAAACGGATACTATGACTTAAGTGTGTTTTACAGAGTTTTAGTGTGTATTCTGCAACTTTATCGAATGTAAACATTGTGTCTATCTGTCATTTAGTGCTCATGAAGTTTTCGTGCTCAAAATATCAGTTTCGTATTCAAAATTGGAAGTTATTTGTTGCAAAATACCCAAAAAAGCACAAAATTCGATCAGTGTCCGAAATTTGATTTGAACATCACAAAACTGGCAAAAGCTACCGTGATATTGCCGATATTGTCCAGCTTCACAAATATACGGTCGCTAGGATTGTGCAGATGTACAAAAGGCGTGGTTCTATCTCACGAGCTAAGCGATCGGGGCGTCCTTCAAAGACAACTGACCGAATTGACAGAGCTATCGTGAAGAAGGCGGAGCTGGACCGGGGACTATCAGCTCCGAAAATTGCGAAACAGATTGAAAGCGAGTTTTCCATTCAACTGACATCACAATCCGTACGAAATCGTCTTCATAAGAAAAGTCTTAAGGGCAGAGTAGCTCTTAAGAAGCCATGGTTATCCGCAATATATATCAAAAAAAGATTGAATTGGGCCCAGGACCACATTTCATGGATCAAAATTTTATGGTATCTGATGGTATCAATGGTGACCCAAATAGCATTACGTTCGTCTCGTCTGACCAGATCACCTTATTCCAGTCATCACTGGTCCATGAAATGTGGTCCTGGGCCCACTTCAATCTTTTTTTAAATTTTGCCACAATCGATTAAGCGAGAAAATGCGAGCGTAAAATAATTAACGTTTTCATCACGAACATTAATTGGCATTAATGTGTGCTAATTGTGGGCTGATATTCTAGCACTATTCCCAAGTAGCATTTCTTGTTTTATTGCACTCTATTAGTGGTTATTGAGATCAATTTCATAAAACCGCCAATAAAATTAATAGCTCCAGCACAACCTTTTGATAACCGCTATAAGACCGTCATACAGCTTAGTGGACCACTCTTGATAAGGTTTATAAAGCATGTTTGAGAATCACAATAAAGCTGTCTTAAAACCTTTTGTCAGGAAGCCTCATACTCTACAAAAGGTTCTCATAGCCTCTATAAGAGTAATATTGTATCCAAGCAGTTTTATGACGCTTTGGTGAAAATCAGTTATAAAGCCAATTTAATTTGTATTGGCTTCAAAGCAACCGCCATAAATTAGCTTGTTGTTGTTCTGTTCTGCTGAAACCAAATGGAAATCTTTAGCGGTTAAAATAGGTTTGAGTGTTGGTGTCAAGATCACCATGCAATCAATTTTGTTTCATGGCGACATTAGTGAAAATCTTAAAGAAAATATATTACTTTTTAGAAGTTCCAAAACATATGCGCTTGAAATGTTATCGTGTATATTGAGATAATATGAGCGTTAAATAAATGCGCCTCCAAAATAATTCAAGTTAACAAAATAGATTGTTTCAGAAATTAAATGAATTTGATGGAATCACCTTAATTTTACAGAAAATAGATCTCAATACATAAATTCATACCAATGCACACTGGAAATCATTTCGGATCTCTTATTTAGCCATTATTTTATTGAAATTTCTTGGATTTTATTCCAAGGCTAATGGCATTTTCATAATGACAATATGGTGACAGAAGACAGCAGGCAAGAAAAACACCAAGCGCAATTTCTTAAAATGTCTAATGCTTACATTGCACACTGGGTCAGGAATGCAACCTAGCAGAGCAAAATTAATAACTCCGAAACGAAGCATTTCCGCGACTTGGTGTCTTCGGCAAAATTTCTCATCATAATAAGGACCATCTATTGACATAAACAAATAGTTCAAAACTCTTCCGCAAAGATGGTGTCACAATCTAACTTCTTTCTCTGACGTTTTGGAAACTTGATGTCTTGGGCAAAGTTGTTTATCTTGACAAAATGAACAGGTCTTTCAAAGACGTAAAATTTCCACAGTCTACTGGTTCCAAGTTATATGGAGTTAAAGATAAAAATCTTGAAAATATGGTTTTTTTCTGTTTCGGTTTTTTTGCTTACAGCTTTATAATGTTATATTTTTCTCTTATGAAAATACATTAAATAAATAGCTTTTGTGAAGAAACATACTGGATTAAGCTTCAAATTTCAAAGACATTGTTGAAAAAACGAGAAAAAAAAACACAATTTTGACATTTTCAGCAAAAAATAAGCAATACTCGATAAACAAAATATCAAAATTTGAGAGAGGCATATTTTGGTGTTTTGTAGATTTCTTCATTTTAGTGGAACATGTTTTTTTTTTCTATAACTTTTTTTAATGCATTGAATTTGTGTTTCGAAGACTTCACGACTTTGTCAAAGTTGGTTATCTTGATAAAATAAACAACTTTTCTTAATACGTTAAAACTTCACAGCCTACTGTTTTCGAGTTATGTGAAATAACAGAAAAAAAATTGCTTCGTTTCGGAGTTATTAATTTTGCTCCGCTAGGTTGCATTCTTGGCCCAGTGTGCATGGGATGAAAGCAGAACAGAAAAGGATAATGCATGATTTTATTACGAGAACTATTTTTTTTACAAGAGCAATTCAAGCTGAACTTTGCATTAGGTCCTAAGTAACATTGATCGATTCTCTTCGTCGACTTTCTCTTTCGTTAATAACTTATTCACAGAACCGTTTCTTGATGTGTTTGTCGTATTGGATGCTAGATAAAAGCTTCTTTTATCGATTTATGTGCTGAAAATACCTGGGAATGTCTTTACATGACCGTGGGGATGCAAAGAGAAAGTTGACGAAGCGAATATGTCAATATTACTTAGGACCTTATGCAATTTTCAGCTTGAATTAATTTTTTTATTTGAGGGCAAATGTATATTCCTATTCTACGGGTGCAACCGATGAATTTTAAAAACATTTAGAAAAGTTTTGAATGGTACATTAACCTTTATGAAAAGTTATGCGTGATTTCAACCTAGGACTGTCACCATTCCATGTATTTCGACCAAGATTCGACCGTGTCACCCCATGTATATGCGAGCGAGAACGGAAGAATCATGGAGATTGCTGACGTTTTTCTTACGCACACTACGTCGCGTATACGTATACACGAAATGTTTTCATGCTCATGCTAACAATTTTGTTGATTTTCTTTGCGCTCCGCTTGGAAGTACCGGAAAGTTTTTATTCTTTTCTATGTTGTAAAAATAAACCACCTATTTACATTTCTGACAAGTTGCAACTGAATGCTTATAATTGTTTTAAAATAACTGTTTCATGGCCAACTAGTTTTATTGCGCTTACTTATAAAGCAACGATAGGATTTATTTTTTGGTTTTATAAGGGCAATTTATATTACTTTTTTGTATACTTCAAAGCAATCATAAAACCTTTCATAAGTGAAAATAGCATAAGCATCAGTTGGTTTTTTAATTAGCTTTATAGGGGTTTTGTAGATAGCTATAAGAATGTTTCATGACTTGCATTGTATATGACCGTCATAAAGCTGTAGGTAATGGTTGCAGCTGCAATAAAACCTTTATAAATTTTGAATATAGCCAAGCAGCTCTAGATTTGTTACTTGGGTTATGGTCAACTATTTCGCCTTTTTAGCATATAATAAATCTATACTAGCATATCGAGCAATTCCACGCCAAATTACGAATAGGATAAACTCCTTCTCCTCCGATTTCCATGGAACTTTGCATAATTGTTTTTTGTTATGGGCAATGGTTCACATTTTTGGTAAAATTCGGCTTATTTGGAACTGGTAAAATTTTCAAAATAGGGTCTTTGAAATTAACAAAACATGTAACGCGGGAACAGCCTGAGATAAAGCTAAAAATATTGTTTTTTTTCTGGGGAAATATACACAGCAAAAAATTAATTTTGATATCACATCAAAGTAGATGCACTTCACTCGAGTCGAAAATATGGTCTAATATTACTTGCCAAAAAGGACAACATTAGCATTGATACAGTGCATGAACTGACATTACGTTGATTTTTCTGCATTTGTTCCTTTTTGAGGTCATAAAAATTACATGAGATTTTCGACATGATTGAAGTGCATTTTCTTGGATGTAATATTAAAATTTTTTTTTGGTGTGTACAAAACAATGTTTTTCGTAGTTAATTTTTTTTATCATTCTAAATATCTTAAAATGTTCTTGAAGATTTTTTATTTTTATAAAATAGAAAATAAAACTCATTAAAAATTCAAATCTATAATTCTTTTTTAAAATTATGGACGCTTTAAAATTGACAAAAATCGTAGAACAAGAACTTGGTAAAAATTTAGAACAATTTGTTAAATCGTTTTTTTTTATCATGTAATTTATACTCAAAAAACAATGTTTGAGACATTTCAAATTATTTTCTGTGAAACAATGCCCCAAAAAACGTACTAAACAAAAAGTTAAAAAAATTGACCAAAAGTTCTTGATCTACAATTTTTGTCATGTTTCAATATTCCAAAAGTTTGCGTATTTCAAAAGCTATTTTTAAATTGTTTGTTTGAAAAATCTGGCATGGACATTTTGAAATATTTGCCAAAACCATTTTTTTTTATTCTTACTTAAAATAAATAAATAAATGAAAACATGTTTGGTAAATTTTTTCCCTGAAGGACATTATTTTTCTTTGAAACTTTGTCTCAGACGTCATTTCTATCTGAAATGCCGTTGCCGAGCTACAATTTTTTGAAAAATCAAGGGCGTTATTTTGAAAATTTTACAATATCCAAAATAGCTAATGTCACACAATTACACAAAGTTCCATACAAATGGAGAAGGTCCATCCAAACATTTTTTTTTTCGCTATTTTGCCTACAACTGTTCCATAGTTCCTTAAACGTATTAAATTACTGTTTTATTTGATTTGGCAACTCAAGTGTTTTAGGAAAATTCTCTGCTCCGAAAAAATAATTACGTTTTGATTTTTCAAAAAGTATTGGAAAAAAATATCAAAAATCTAAAAAAAAAACACATTTTTTCTAATTTCCGAAAGTAAATTTACGTGCAAGAAATTCCTGTGGGTTCAATTTTTTTTTCATGGTGAGATAAAAAAAATATTCACATGTAATTTTTCTCTGGAATCTAAGAAAAAACTGATTTCCTTGGATTTTTGATAATTTTTCCTAATATTTTTAGAAAAATATAAATGTGCCGGAAAAAAATATTTTCGTTGCGGTAAACTTCCGCTTAAAGTGGCAATTCAGGAACCACTGCTCAATGCTGTGGGAACTTTAATCATTCCCATGAGGTGTGCTAGATAATTAGGGTTAAATACCCCATTTCCGGCCTATTAAGCATAACACGCACTTAGTCTTTCTTAATCTAGATCAGTTTAGCACCAAACGGAATGTTATTATTACTGATGGCTTTCAAATTTATTTGCCTTTCCGTAGGTACCGTATGATTTGATAAAGAGAAACCAATCGTTGAGATATTGTCAAAAGTCCAACACTGCTTCTTGACGCCAAACTCGGCCTACGGATTTTAAACTCGGCCTAACGCATTGAAACGCCGATGAATTCACTTCGGCCTATCGTATGAAGATAAAAATTGATTCGGTGGGAGCGCTTCTTTTGTTTTTGGTTGCAAACTTTCATACCACGCGTTCTCATTGACTACGTTCGGTAGTTTATTAACTAAAGTATCGTACCAAACGCATAATTGACTTGTTAACTCTGAAATCATGGATTTATTTGAAGTTTTCTGCTCGATAGGCCCAAAATGGGCGATTAGGCCGAAGTAGTGCTCTACCCTACCATCATTTATGTGCATGAATCAACTTACAAAACCTACCCTGGTAATTTTCCGGGATAACGGTCAGTCATACTCGGCGTGGTGTTCTTGTGTTCCTGAAACCATATATCCACGCTGAGAACAATCATCTCTTCTGGTTTCAATATTGTCCTTCCACAAAGCAACTTGGAAGCGATGTTTTGCCCGGCAAACGGAAATTCACTTGTGCTGCGACACTGATCATGGCCGTAGACGCATCTTTTTGTATTGCATTCGGCTAAGTACTCCAGTTCATCGTCCCACGTCTGTGATGCGTTGCGATGGCATTTATTTATAAATGACGATGAAATTGAAGAGTATAAAAATAACGAAGCCAGCATAATATTGATATCGATACATTAAAAAGCACTTTCTGGAAACGTATCTAGATAGATAAGTTGGTTGTTTTGATTTTCTCTTAGAGCGCAATGTTTTGTTAGACTATTTCCAATAAGAACTTCCTGCTTCTACCGAGAATCACTCATTGCATTGTGGTTCAAAACGGCAGTTTATCAAGTAAAATATTTACCTTTTTGGTAATTGGTGTCTTCCTAGAAGTTGTTTGAAATTAAATGGTCCTTATTTTTAGGAAAATGTATATTATGGAATTTTAAATTTAGAATCTATCTTTTTCAAGAGACGGTAATAATAAAGTTGAAATAGGTGGTTGAATTCTTGAGCAAAGTTGTAGCAAATGTTATTTTATGACACTATGCTGAAGGCACCATTTATATAGCACTTTATTTGACCATGCTTGAGTAATTTATCAGCTTTCAATTAGGGTGCTCCTAAAAAATCAGGTTTTTAGTCTTCTGAATATCGACCTCTCGAAAAAAAATAATATAGTTAGAATACAAAACTGATTTGTAGAGAAATTGCTCTAGCATAATCAAATATAGAGTTAGATATTGATGTCTTCAGCAAAGTTGTAGATAATTTAATTTTATGTAACTCAACCACATGTATTCTGTAATAAAAAGTAAGATTCCGGATTAGAATTCAATATGAACCGCTCTTATTCATTTTTTTTTTCATAAAAAAGAATCATTTAATTTCAAACAACACATCTAGGAAGACCACCAAAAACGAACATAAATGACGTAAATATTTTTTCTGCTAAATTGCCGTTCCGGACCACAGTGCATTGTTAGCCTTGCAATTCTATTCAACCGCACAAACATAAAAAAGACAATCTGTACACAAGTTACCACTTCAGTCATTCTGGCAGCGGGTGGATGTGGTTTCACCGAACCACAAGCTAACATGTCTCTCCACATATTGTGCTTCTCTATGACTAGCGCTTTCAGTTTGCCGTCGATTTTGATTTTACGGGCGTTTCTGCCAGCACATCGGACCCCATAGGATGAACTATCACAACCGCATCCAATGTTTCGTAGTCCCTCTGGGCAGACATCTTTCCCACAGTATTTGTCTCCATTACTAGCACCTCCTTTGTGCAGTGTCACGGCCAGTAAAGCAAAAATAATATACGTTTTGAAGACCATTGATGTCACGCTGATGTGATTGGTGCTGACTTTGTTTGTGTTAATCATTTTATGTTTAAAATAGCAGTTTTATTTTCTTTTTACTATGAAAGATTGCAAATTTGTCCACTGCTTAGAATCAATCTAGCAACAACACTAGAAGTACTTGCATACACACTGATAGTTTTTATAGATACTTGGAAGTTGCAAATTTCTGTTATTTGAAATGAAGTGAACGTTTTTATGGATTTGTCGTGAGACAATAAAATGCTAGCTAAACGTGAGGCACAAAAAAGCCACCTACACTTTTTAGGGCACCTGCGCTTAAGCCTTAAATCAGGTTCTATCCCAATAATGACAGTGTGATTTGATGAAGAGCCGAATGTCGGTAAAATTGCAAACATTTTGTGAAAGGAATTTGTTTTACATCTTTAAATATCACTAAATTAATTTTTAATTTTGTTCCATTTAAAGTACCGTAAAACGGGGTATCTTTGATAATGCGAGTAACTTTGGTAAGAGAATGCAATGATTAAATTTACTCTCTGCGCTTTTTACGAATTCGAAACATTGGTACCACATTGTACCTTAGGGTGTTTACATTGATATTGTATATAGTTTTTAAAGAGTATGTGTAACATATTGTTCAAAAATATATAAAAAAACAATTTTCTTGTTTTTTGCCTGTTTGAAAAAGCACTCAAACCATCATTTATGAAATGTATCTCCGATATAGCCATCACACATTCAGTATTGTATCCTTATTCCTTATGATGTTTTCTGATTATATACTCATTCAAAGTTTCATATTTCAAGAACTAAATTGTTTGAGTTTCTCGCATTATTTTCTACATTCATCAAGCGTTATCAAAGTAACCCCAATTCAAAATACTGACGTTCGGTCATAAAACTAAAAAAATAGTACAAATGCAATAATTTCCGTTAAACATATTACTATAGAATTGACTCTAGAATCCTCAGTACTTGTTTTAAAATAATAAAATTTGAGAAAAATTCATCGCTTTAAACAATATAAAAAAATACTATCAATGTTACCCCGTTTTACGGTAATTATTTGTATTGTTTCATCACAACATATGCGCTTGAAAAGGTTCATCCATACATGCTACATAAGTGATATCGATGTTCGAACCCCGTCTTCCCTTATTATATTCAAAATAAAGCCGCTTCCATTCGAGCTCCCAGGACTTTCCCAAATAACGATAGACATAATGGTGGGTCAACTTAACAACTCCTTGCTCCCCACTGCTCTTTCGATCTGTATTGAGATCCCCAACATCCCAAGCAACACGGCTTGTCATAAAGAAGTTGAAAATACTTTTTAATGACTTACGTAAAGAATCAATAATACTTTAATATACGTCATTTAATACATCTATGTAACCTAAAAAGCACAAGACGCGGAGCTTATACAACTAAATACATGTTTTGGAAACATCATAAATAAAAGCGGCAAAAAAAAATTACAAAAAAAATATCTGGGCATGGGATTCAATCACTGGTCCTTGGCGTGGTAGACTTATTACTTCCTACTAGACCAACTCCGCTTGATGAGAGGTGTGTTATATGTATCTATCGTGTTCTTGCCAATGCACAGTGGTACAGAATGTAGATTTAGGTGGAATGATATGTTTTGAGCCTGAAATTGAAACTTTAGACTAAAAGTCTCTTCTACAAAGTTGTTCCTTATAGTTAGGCCCTCATTTTTATGACAATGAATTCTAGGGTGGTTCCTATTATCATTAAAATCAAAAATCTAACTTTTTTGTTTGAATAAATTAAGGTATACACTTTTCGGCAAAGTTATAGCCACCCTAACTCAATTCAAGAAAATAGCTCTAAATCGGCCAATTTAAGAGATACAAAAAGTAATTTTCAACAAAGTTGCTTGAAATTAGCTCAGCTATAACTTTGCCGAGGAGTGTATACCTTAATTTATTCAAACAAAAAAGTTAGATTTTTGATTTTAATGATAATAGGAACCACCCTAGAATTCATTGTCATAAAAATGAGGGCCTAACTGGAAGGAACAACTTTGTAGAAGAGACTTTTAGTCTAAAGTTCCAATTTCAGGCTCAAAACATATCATTCCACTTTGACTATATGTTGCAATTTCCAAACCTACGACTGGATGCCTTCCTTCAAATAACAATTGAAGTGCGGTAAAAATCGGTAGAACTGTTTCAAACACACAGTTGGTACTTGAACGGGTCGGTTTTCATCTCTTTTTGCCAGTGGTGGCGGGGGGGGGACACCCCTCACCATCCCTCTCCAAAGGGGGAGTTTGGTAAAGAGAGATGAAAAAACCGATTTGTACCTTCCTTAAAAGTTGTCCTAGTTCGCTATTCTAATATCTATATACAATCTTCACACTGCCGTACTCTAACGGAACTATCAACTCTATGCTTTCATCTACTCCATCTATCGTAAAAAAATTACCACTGCAGTCTGTTATTTGAAATTAGCATCTTCAACTATATCATTCCACCTAAATCTGCATTTTGGACCACTGTGCATGAAAATTATATCCGCGTTCAACACGCTTTCGATCCGTCATAAAGATGTTTTGTTAGCAGCAAAGCGTACATCTAATTGACAGAATGTTATTTTAAAGTATTTTCAACTCCTTATTAGACAACCTGCACATTTTCAGTTGTATTAATTTATGAGATGTCATAAACAAGTGTTTTCAACTTTCTTTATAACAAACGTCCGGATACCTCATAAGAAACTGTCAATCACTGCGTGAAGAGACAGTCCGGCTCAATGGCGCCGTCAATGTTTACGTGAATCTGGAAAGTTAAGAATCTCTTCAAGAACTTTTTAAATTCAACTAAGATTGATTTTGTATACGACAAGTTTTATAGTGGTATTAAAACAGTAAGATGCACTTTTAAATAACATTTAAAGATAAAAGCAAAATAAAACTATTTTGGAAAATGTTGAATCTAGGAAGTATGAAGAAAACATCTATAAACCTCATATATAACGTGGGATGTTTTCTGCATCACTTATAATACATTTATATAACAAGCCGTTCGTATTATTTTTCAAAAAGATGTTTTATGTGTTACTTTGGATGTATGCTAAATTTGAACGAATTAGTGTATGATCTGGATTTGCGGAGAACTGTTAAGTTTTATGGGAAAATGTATGATAAATGAATCGAAACTATTCAAAAATTGCAAATTTGTTTATCAAACCTTGGACTTAGATTGGGAAAACTACGCAAAACAACTATGTCCAAGATAGCAAATTGCTTCGACTTCTGTGTGTTCAATTTAACCCCCACTGGCCGGCAGTGTTATTATGGAAGAACTCTCTCTACAATGTCGCATATATGGTCATTGTAGACAGCTTTAGTCCGGGAGTTAGAAGGTGATAGCTCTATTGCAGATCCAGCAACCCATTTCAGAATGCCTGGAGAGTCACGCCCATTCCGAGGTTACTTTCACTTACAGTAAGCCCCGCATGTATGCATCACCGTTATCAAATGGATATTGGTATTACATACACACTTCCAGGCTCGAAAATATATTTTTTCAAACCTTGGATGCATTTAGTTAAATTTTGATTTTTTTTAATAATTGGAAAGCTCTCATCATATTCTGCTTTTCCGTCGTCGTTGATTACTTCTTTTGAAATCCCTTGGACTTTTTCTCTAACGCTTCGTATTTCATTCCGTGCTTCACCGGCAATTTCCTTCCGTAGATCGTCCTTGGTTGGTTTTGATATGATTCCGCCTTTTTTGGTCGGTTTCATTGAATTGAATTGAATTGCCATGGTGATCTGGGACGAGGCTCACGTCCAAAGTCGCTGTTCCACCGCGAAAAGAGAATGAAAGAAATACGAAAGGGATCAGTTTCAAGAAGTAACAGTTTCATCAGATTCCCCAAACTAACCATAGTCAACCAAAGTAAGAATATACAAGCTGTATTGCGACTATGGCCGTCATAATGGTTCATCGGTTGCGAAGTGAAATATTTCTGAAAGTGATGCGTTATATTGTTCAATGTTTTGATTTTATCTTAACGTTACTTCCATGTTATATCACAGACAAGCAGACACAACACATTGAACATTTATCATTGTAAACCCTACCGCCAACTGTCGTATATACTTTGATGGGCAATACACTCAACAGATGGTTGTAGTGTGTAAACGTCAAACGCTAGGGAATTGTTTATGTGCACCACAAGTGGCGGTACTACCAACTAAGAAACATTTAAATTGACCGTTAAAAACGATTTCGATGAAGGTTTTATGAGTGTTATGTCTGCTTGTCTGTGATCATACCTTCACTATCGCAACTTCGGGTAATCTGCGAAAGTATTTGCATTTTTCTCAGGCACTTTTGATCTAACTGCAATTACTCTCTCATACTCGAAATGTGCCACGACCAAATTGGCACAACGACGCCCTATACGCTCTCTGACCGAAGCGCAGGGGATCGCAAATTGCTTCGACTTCTGTGCCAAAAGTTACTAACCTTTTACCTTAGCCAAGTGCTCCGCGCATACCTACAAGAATCTAAGTAATCAGGTTTGGCCAAAATTGATTTTTTTTTAGTTCAAATTTAATAATCTCTAATCGACTCAATAAAGATCGAAAGTGCAGTGGGCATCAAAGGGTTGTGAACCGCCCTACAAACTTGACCCACCCTGATGGACGTCAATCAGTAGGTAATTTGGCGATATTTGCGAAGGTATAAGTTTCCATAAAACCAAATTTTCCGAATTTCGCAGACGAAGTATGTCTCATTAAGTTCTTTTTTTCCTTTGGTTTGTTTTCCGTCGATATTGTTTTCCGTGCTGATCACCAACGTTACCGATGCCAGGTAGGCAGCTCCCACACCTGGACCCTACCTATCGACCCATCAACCCAGCCGGGGACCAACGGCTTTACTTCCCTTCAGAAGGAAGGCGTTATCAGATATGTTATGCCTCAGAAAATCCCGACGGCGTCCACTAGGATTGAACCCAGGCCCTTTGGATTGTGAGGCAGTCACGCTTACCACTACACCATAAGCGCCACTTAGCCCCCCCCCCCCATGATCTTGAATAATTTTCTTTGACCAGAGTCTTAAAGTTTGATCTCTATCAAAGTCTCAGAATGTTTAAAAAAAATCTTAACTTCGTCTGCGAGCTACTTTCAGCATTCGCCTGTATAATCTTATGATTCTCTCCGGTATTCCCTTGAAGTTTTCTCCATAACTGTCTCGAAATACTTTAAGAATTCCATTCAGAAAAATCACTATATTTATCTACTCAGAATTCTCTTAAACTGTACATCAGAATTTTCTTTAAATTCTTATCAGATTAATCTAGGATTTTCCGGAGCTTGGAACCTATCCTAGCTTTCCAAAAATGTGATCCCTAAATTTCCTTGAAAATCGCATAAAAAATCCATAGGAATGTTCGCCAGAATTCTCTTGAAAATCTTATTAAAATGCCCTTGACAGAATCTTTTGGTATTGCCATGGAATTCTCTTCGAAATTCTATTGAAACTCTTCTTATGAATTTTCCTAGGAATTCTCTTGAAACAATATCTTCAAACGAGTCGTAAAGATTTGTTTAAGCTATCGCCAGTTTTAGATTCCGCTGAGCCTTTTCAGAATTATCTCATTTAAGAGAATTTCAGTCGTAGGATTGGTCGTAGTATAAAGTAGGTTCAGTGTTTATGTAGAGGATTATGATCGTCTATAACTTTATCATTTGAGGCCTTGTCTGAGCTGTAGACATACATGTCAACATATAGTTTTTCGTAGGTTTCATACTCTTTGTATTTTTTTCTGAATTTCATTTCCTTTTCTTCAAATTTGCTTTAGAGTTTTTTGAAATTCTCTTCACAAATTCTCCCAATTGACTCTTCAGAACTAACTTGAAATTCACCTTTAGTTCTTTTAAATACTGGAACCTTGAACATCTTGTACAATTACCTTCAGAATTCTCCTCAAAACTCATGTGGCATTCTCATAAAAATTCGCTAGACAGTTCATTCACAGACAGTTTGATCCGAATCCAATAATTTTGTTCAAGTCCAAGAGCATTGATTTTTTAATCTAAGATCTTAAAATACTTCATATTTGAATTTTCTTTTTTTTCCTTGATTTGTTTTCCGTCGATCTTGTTTTACGTACTGAGTACCAATGCTACCGACGCCAGGAAGGCAGCTCCCACACCTGGATTCTACCTATCGACCCATCAACTCATGAACCGGGGACCAAGAAGGAAGGCATGATCAGAAATTTTATGCCTCAGAATATCTCGGCTGCGCCGACTGGGATTAAACCCAGGCCTTTTGGTGTGAGAGGAAATCACGCTTATTACTACACCACTGGTGCCGCTATATATATTTGAAATACATTCTGATACTTTCAAAACCATTTAAATTTTTTGATCTAAAACATTATTTACTTCATGGAAAATAATTCCACAAAATGTAGCGATCCAATCCTAATAAGCTTTCAATATTGTGACAATTAGTTTTATTTCTCAATTGAGTAGCACCTTGGCCGACGTTTGCCAAATTGAGACTGTAGGGACTGTGCTCATGCACCTCTCTTTAGCACAGCTAGCCGACGTTGCACGTTCGAGACGAGGCTCGGTAGCTCAGCGGTTACCGTTTCTGCTTACTGAGCAGAAGGTCGGGAGTTCAATCCCAGGCCCGTCCCCTTCCTTGCAATTTTTCACTTTGCCTTATTCTATACCCACTAGATTTTAATGAAAACAAATTCTTCTTTAACACCGATCGCATCACTTACCACAGTGTGGGTCCTGATCTAAAAATAGAAATTGGATGAGTGCGCGCGCGCGTGTGTGTGTGTGTGTGTGTGTGTGTGTGTGTGTGTGTGTGTGTGTGTGTGTGTGTGTGTGTGTGTGTTTGTGTATTATAAACGCTCTACCAAAAAACGATCCCTGCGTGTGTGTGCAACCTTTCCCCACATCCAATATCCCAGTGATTTCTCGTGGAAGCGCAGAGGATTTCTCGGTTTCCTTCACAGCGAGTACCACGTCAACACATTCCTTCCCATTCCCTAGTTGACCTGCATTCGGACACGGCCGGCGCTGGTATTGCTAAATATTAGATCTCCAGTTCTTACACATTGAGGATGAATGTTAGTCCCAAACATCATCTGTTGGTTCTCTGTGTAATTGCAGCTGATCTGGTAATAACAGAGCAGCAACCGTGGGCGGTCAATCTGATTTGATTTGATTTGATTTGCTAGCCGACGTTGCACGTTCGCTGATCGTCTTTCCACTTTCGCAACTACGACTTTATTTGAGTGACTTCAAGATGCCCTCATCTCGACAAATTTTACGTTAAGGGCAGGTGTCTCCCTTCCCACTACTTCAAATTAAGGATAGTCAACGACCACTTGCTCCGGGTTTCCTACACATTTACACATTCCTTACAGAGGAGTGATGTTGCTAGTCCGAACCGATGTATAGGTAACGCCTGAAACAACCATGACCAGATAGGAATTACGTCTGTTCACCCATGCCGTGTTCCATTCCTGCTGCCACTTAGCCATCGACTCCGTTCTCACTATTTTTCGCTTTCCTCAGGTTTCCTTTCGCTTGTAGCATTTGCTGTGCTTCGCTTCCGACGAGATGGTTCTGAACGCGCTCACGACTCGGATGATGGCCATGAGCCTGAATGTTCTAGTCAACTTCGCTTGATTCCGCTTGGTTTCCAGCGCTGCAAACCAGGGTGGACCTCCGTCCAGAGTGGTTCGGCATGGTTCTAGCTACCGCCGTGATGGCCTTCGTGGCCTTGTCGCAGTTATAGTCGATGTGACTGTTGAGGTTTAGTCGGTCGTAGATCATCACTGCCAGGAATTTTAGCAAGCGCTTCGAGGTTATGGTACGCTTCCCGACCGACGGTCATAACACTACCGTTTTGTGGTCACATTGCAAGTTTATTTTCAAAATTATCATTCCGAAATAAGTGGAAAATGTGAAATCTTACAACATCAACATTCAACGTTTTCTCGTATCCTGTTTTTACAGATGGGACTGACTTGCGTTTATGGATAGGGCACATATTAGGTTGATTTTTCGTGAACCCTTGTCAATTTTTTGAAGTTTCAGAAATAGGGTTGATAATCAATAACCGTCGATAACGTCTGCGTTATCGTCTGAAATGGTGAATATGCATTGCAGAAGTTATCGACGGTTATCGATTAACTACCCTGGCCAGAATCCCCATTTTTTTTAAACTTCCTAACCTCGCAACTACAACATTCTGTATTTGTTCTTGACGTCATTTGAACCTTCAAGTCACATTCCAGCGCCAAATATGTACACTAAATATGTTTCCAGAGACTCTGACTACCTCTCTATACCCGTCAACAAAGTTCTCCGGACTGACTCCCTGAGGTTTTTCAACGTACCAACAACGGAAATCCTCCGTACCAGAGTTGAGTAGTAAACTCTCAAAATTTACAATATTTAAACATTGCAAAATGGATGTTGTCGATAATGTCTCGGGCAGGGTTGTTAAAAAACGGTTTTTGGAAGTAATCATCGTTCCCCTTCCCCAGAAGACCGTTCGAACGTGGCCATCACCGTTACTGCTGTATAACTACACAGAAAATAAATCTGAATTTTACTGGTGATGTAAACATCCATGAATGCAGACATTCATGCATGTAAACTTCCTTTTCACGTAAACTAGCAGCTTGCAAGACATGTTTCAAACAAAGGTGAACATACAATATATGTGATCTATAATATAAACTTGTATGATATATGCGCATTTAAATGCATCATAGTAACGCAAATTTATACTACTTTTTTTTAGGTGTGTAGGTTGAACGTGAAATACATTGAAGGTAAAAATCTGCTCCCAAGCTTCATACATGCGGTTTTCTGTGAAATTTCCAAGAGGGTGTCATTTGTAATTTTCAATCCTAAGATGCTCGAAAAATCGCAAGTGACTCAATCAACGAAAAATCTTCTTTTATTTTTGGCATCTAAATCAATTTACTAAACATGTCTTCAACAGTCTTCTTCTGCACGTAAAAAAATATATGAACATCAAACGTATACAAGATTTTCCGGAATACATATTTCCATATAAAACGTTCTCGGGAGTTTCTAGAGAGCATGGAAAAAAGCAGTCTTTGCTCGTAAATTTATCAAAATTAAACATTACATTATTATTTAAAAGTACCTTCTTACAACCTCATTATGGAATCTGTTTCATGCAGTGAAACATTACACGTTCTGAAGATATTTCGTACAAATCTGTAATAGAATCTTACGTTTCCCGGTTGGGGACTCATGGTCGATGTAATTTAAATAGGTAGGATGAAAAACTGGTACCATTACGTATATGGGATTGTACCATAACTGGTGCATATACCATAACTTACGCTACCGAATCTCGGAAAAAAAAATGTGATTTGTTTAAAGAGAGAGAGAGAAAGATTAGTAATTAGTTAGTAGTAATAGTGAAAATGTACCTGTGTTAATATAAATTCGTTAAAATGTGATGTTTTTCTTCAGTCGAGTATTAGTACAAGACACTGAAGAAGTCGCACATTGTAGACGAAATACGCGTATCTGTCAAGGATAAGTAAATAAGGTAGTGTAATTAAATGGAACCGGATTAAATGGAATTTTAACGAATATATATTAACACAGGTACATTTTCATTTAAAATTTAGGTGATTTGTTTCTATAGAACATAGAGACAAGTACCGTAGCTTTTAATGTGAACACTTTTTGGTTTGAACCACGCTAATATGTACACCGTTCAAAGTAATGCGATTTTATAAGGGTACGAAATTAAACACAAATCCAAAACAAAACAGAAAACAAGGTTTTCGATTAGCTTGAGTCTACGGTAGTCAACATTTAGGCCATTCACAAAAAAATCGCAATGTTTGTTGACCTATTTCGCTGGCTGAAAGTCATGCCAAAACTGTTTGAAGAAGTGGTTCATTGATGAGACCAGACAAAGCCAAAGTTTGCAGCAAACGTACACTGCTACTCTCATATTGAAGCGAAGGTTGATAACTGTCATATTTTCTTCTTTTTTTCTTTCAGAACTGGACAAAGTCGGTACATTGGATGCTATTTTGAGCGGTGCGTACTGCAGATCACAGATGTATCTCTCGAGGCAGATGGCCAGGCTGCGGCCCGAACTGACAATGTCAATGTTTTCTGGTGAGTTGATTGCTTTTGCTTTGATTGGTTTTAACCTGATGCTTGATGAAGTTGTTTGTTGACTGAACACAAGTCTTCAATAGAAATTGGATACTGAAGGAGCCCCATGGTTGTTTGTTCGCCCAAACCATCTCTTGCATTAATTCACACCTGAGGACATGTTGTGACATTAGATGGATATAACCAACAACGTACGATATACATAGCTAGGTGTTTTTTTCTCTGAATGTAAAAATCAGTTCACAGATTGTCATCATTTAAAACCATGTTTAAGGTTAAGATTCTCGTTTTCTCGCATGTACAAACAACGGGACCGTATAAAGTGAAGCCACGTATCAGTGTTTACAATTTATCCCGTTCCATTTCTTTACATTCACATCCGGTCGCGCGATGTGAAAATCCGAGATTGTGTACATAGTGCTCTTACCCTCCAATGTTGGTATGCTTATCCATTCATCCGTATAGCTCGGCATTTTTCGTAGGATGCATCTTTCATACAAGGCTGCATTTGCGTATAGAGTACGATGCACAGTTGCCGCCTGTTGGTGCTCGATTACAAATTTTGAATAATGATAATCCCTTTGCACTAACGTCTGGAAAAGCATCACCGTCAAGTTATAATAAATTGTGTGATGGATGGCACTGTGTGTTTTTAGCGAGCATCTATGGATTTTCGAGGAATGGATGCAAACATCCTTGGTGCATGTATAACGTAAACATGGTACAACCTGCTGAGCATATGGTGCACGTTTGATCTGTCATATGGAAAATGTGGCTTGTGATTTCAGCTTTTCCAAGGCCTATAACGGAAGGGAAATAAACCCGTTGGTCCCCGGTTCATGAGTTTATGGGTCGATATGTAGCGTCTAGGTGTGGGAGCTGCCTCCTTGGCGTCGGTAGCATTGGTACTCAGTACCAAATCAAAGCAAAATGCAAACAAAACTATTTTTTCCGTTTGTTTTCTTCAAAAATCGGTTTTTAATGTACCATTGAGTGATATAGACAATTTTTACATTTTTACAAAATTTCGGTCATTTTGGATGTTATAATTTTTTCAAAATAGCGTATTTTACATTTTTCAATAAATTGTAGCACGAAAACCTCACTTCTGATCGGAATGACGTCTCCGACAAAAAGAGAAGAAAGTGTAGAGGGTAGAGAAAAATAAAGACTTTCTTCGAAAAATACATGGTATTTTTTTTAAAGAAGTTTTGAGTAAAAATCCCAAAAAAGTGTTAAAATCACAAATATCTCAAAAAGTATGTCTTCAATTTGTTGATGTTCTACGATTTTTGTCAATTTTCAAGTGACAATGGTTTTTAATACTCCTAAAGTTTAAATTTTTCATGAACTTAAAAAATAAATTTGAGGTATTGAAGGTATAATTTTTGAGATATTTCAATCTTAACACTTTTTTTTTTAAATTATAACCAAAAAAAAATTACCGTGTATATTTTTCTCAGAATTACTTTATTTTCCTAAACAACTTTGTCTCAGACGTCATTTCGTTCAAAAGTTATTGAAGTTATTATGAAAAAAAAAGCAAAAAAAAAATACAAGATCCAAAATGGCTTATTTTATGCAGAAATTTGAATGATTGCCCATAAAATATAAAATTGTAAAGTTTCATGCAAATCGGAGAAGGTCGTGTCTTATTTTTATTGTTTTAATCGTATTTGACCTGGAACTGGTCATGAGGAGCAAGTATGCTGCATCAAAAACAATGAAGGGATCATTGAGTTTTAAAATTATCTAGTTATAAAATTATCTAACAACAATCCCATAAGAAATCTTAAAACAAAACATCCATTCTATTTTATAACAGGATGAGTTTTGCTTGGTTTTCAAAAACTGTAACGTAAAATATCTAGAATATGGGCGTTATTGAGTTATCATTGAATTTTATACGAATAAACTTAACGCTGTTTACCCATTTTCGAATAAATTTTTAAGTAGTTTTATAAATTGATATGTTATAACCAAACTTTACATCAAATTTGCTACATTCGTTTTAGACCTAAAATCTCTAAAACAGTCAAGAATATCAGGGGGAATCAGAATTTTATAACTTTTTGCTTTACAATCATACAATCCTTTCTAAAGGGCGAACACGAAATTATTGCGACACCGAAAATGTCATGCCAATTTTCTTATAATGTTTAGAATCAAACCAAAATTTTAGGGTAGTTTTATACATATATTTACTTCAAAAATCAAAAGAAAAGTTAATCGATGGAGCCTTGAGTGTAAAATTGAACGCATTTTCGCTTGATGCCCTCCATCAAAGTCTTTACAGTGTCATCCGGTACCAGTTTCTCAGTTTTTTTTTCCATTTTTTTAACATGTCCTTCTCGCCTTTGACTGTCTTCTTGCTCTTCCGAAGTTTCCGCTTCATTATTGCCCAGTACTGCTCCACCGGGCGCAGCTCCGGACAGTTTGGCGGATTCATGTCCTTTGGAACAAAATTGACAGAATTGGCCTCATACCACTCCAGGACACTTTTAGAATAGTGGCATGATGCCAAATCTGGCCAAAATAGCGGAGCTTCGTCGTGCTGCTGCAAGAACGGCAAAAGGCGCTTCTCGAGGCACTCAGATTTGCCCTTTGTCACGAAAGGCTCCCTTCTCAGTCCGCAAGAGCAGATGGCCTGCCAAATGAGATATTTGGAGGCGAACTTCGACATTTTCTTCTTCTTAAATTTGTCGTCCACATCGAACTTGCTCTTGCCGGTGAAAAACTCCAACCCCGGAATTTGTTTAAAATCGGCTTTTATATACGTTTCGTCGTCCATCACACAGCAGCCATATTTTGTAGCATCTTCTCGTAGAGCTTCCGTGCCCGAGTTTTAGCCGTCGATTGTTGCCGCTCATCGCAGGTGTTTGGAAAGAATTTGTTCTCTCAACTCGCGTTGGTTCACCTCCATTTTCGTTGAATCGAAAAACACGACTTCGAGTTTGACAGCATGTACACAATACACATCAATGAGAAAGTTTGGTTGATTTTAACCCAATGGTAAAAAAGTTATGCCCTGTTGAATGTGTCGCAATAATTTCGTGTTCGCCCTTTAGACACACGTTGCATGAACCTCATTTCTAACACAATTTGTAGACAAATTATACCCATAATCTCATAACAGTCCATCAAATTTTCTCGCAAATCGAGATTATTATCGTTCAAATTTTGCCCAGTTGTTGAGGACCTCATTACGCATTGAAAGAACAGGGGGTTGTAAGATCGATCCACCCTAATATATACTCAACATGATTGCAGTGTCTGCTCTTATGTACCGGCTCATTACGATAAGTAGTAGCAAACAAAAGTTAATCGGAGCGCGAAGTAGGTTCTATACAGTCATACAGGGCTGGCAAGCGTTTAAGATAGTTCTTTAGTGAATACTTCTGTGTTCTGCTGTTAGGAAAATCCACTGGTTAGGTTTATTATGTTATTTTATGCTAAGCAATAGTTGATTATTTCGTTGATCGAAATTTCAGGCCAAACAACCGGATATTTCCGTTTGCATTGTGGTAAAATTTCCCCATGTGAACCTGCTTGTATTCATGGGTTGAAGCAAGAAGGAGTTTTAATCTGCTATTAAAAAAAATCAGAGCGCTTCAGAACGTTAATGAATTTATTAATTGCTTTAAATTTCATCTAACATTATAAAGCTGTGTACACTGATTGAATTATCTTTCATCGTAGCTAACTAGCATCGTCGCGTCGATTTCCAACTTTTGCGAAAATATTTCTCGGTCTGTGAAATGGCTGACGAAGTTTTTCAATTTCACGGTCAAATTGATTAGTACTGCAACATTCACAGTCGGAGGAATCGGATGAGTCGATCGGTTCAATAGCTATTTTGAAGTTTTTAATAGTTTCCTGGCACGCATTACGAAAGTCTATGTATGACTCCACCAAATCGAGGTCGTAGAACCGTGCCTTTGGTGAGCTGATGTTATAAGTGTCGTCTTCCGGGGCCGGTTCTAGGAAAAGAGGTTCTGCGAAAGCGTGATAAATTCCACTGTTAGAAGTGCTACGAGGGGAAACATGGTCGTAGCATTGAAAGCTAGAATGCTCGATTTTCGGTTCGACTGTTTCTGCTGGTAGTTGAACACAAATCCGGGCCTCTATTGGTTCTGGGCTGTCGATTGTTGCATCATTTAAGTTGTTGGATTCTCCAAATTCGCAAAAGACTGTAAGCTGTTTGTTTCCTAATATTGTTTCTCCTGGAAGTGGGGAAAAGGCATGTTGTGAGGAATGTAAAAGCTTTTTCTTTTCCCGCTTCGTAAAGTTTTGCAGTTTTTTAGTTGGCTCAAAAAGTGTGGTGTCGTCAGGCATAGTTATTTCGCTATAGTTTATCTCCGCTGCTATGTTTAGAAATGACACTCGTTCTGATGGAAGTTCAACGTTGTTTAATTCCTGCTTTTTCTGTTCATCTCGATCTTTTCTTACATTGGTTGTTTTTAAAGAATGTTCATGAGCTTTCGCATCCTTTGAGTAAAACTTTGGAATAGGTAATTGCAATGAGATCTTATTTTTAGGAGCCGACGACTTTTGTTTATCACCATCCTTCTTATTTCTTGGGGCTCCGGAGCTAGTATGACCCTCGAAAAAGTTTATTTTTTGTCTTGTTCCGTTTTCAACATATGGCTTCACGGACATTGGATTTTCAATTTTGGGACCGGGACTAGCACCCGCTAGGACGCCGAAGTCATTTGTTTTAAGCCATTTTGTACACTTATCGAAAGTGGTTTGCCGGTCGTCTAGCGGCTGGCTGAGCCCATAAAGGATGTCTTCCTCGTCTCGATTTTGTTTGCGTTTTTCCGCGAAATCTTTCATCGCTTGAAGGCTGGTCGGTGTTCGTGCAATCTTCACAAGAACAGAAGGACTAATGGAATGTTGCTGTTCTTTACTTCTCTGCTTCAAACACACTTTGTATTGATTTAGGCAGCGAAGCAAACAATTCTTGATGATTGGCTGGTTGAGTTGGGTCAAAACGTCGTTTTTTGGAAAAGTTACTGTTATAACGAAATCTATGTCGTGTTTTTGTTGCGTGAGAATTTTGTCAACGGTTGGCGAGAGCTCGCTGCTGGGTAAACCATTAATAAAAGTAAAATGAATTGGACTTAACGCGCGTCTGATCTGACGCTCACTGAAATAACATTCGATTAGGACGTCATCTTTTCTGCAGGTAGTCACATCGATGTCCCTTTCTGTCAAGTGGAAAAGTTCACAGTACTTCGGGAGAAAAGCAGTAAGCCTGTTAGGAAACGAGAAAACAGAAATATTAATAGAAATTATATTTACTTTATACTTTCGCACCAACCATAGTCTATAGTCTATGGTTCATTCATTCATGCTTTGGAAGAATCAGTAGTAGGTGGCGAAAGTGGTATTTACCACCACAACATTCCAGAGGGGCGGAAAAATTGCTCTAATGTTCCTACAAAGGTCGTGAATCTTTACTTCTTGAAAATTTACTCAATTCTTCAGCTTCTTCCATGTTCATAATGGTTTACGATTCTTACAAAGAAGGTTATATATATCACTTGGAAAACCGACTTTAGATCCGAGGCCCGGAGGGCCGAGTTACAGATACCATTCTGCTCAGCTCGACGAGATTGAAAAATGTATGTGTGTGTGTGTGTGTGTGTGTACGTGTGTTACAAAATATTGTGATACGTGTTTCTCGGCAACCACATCACCAATCTTATTCGCATTTCAAACTTATTGCTTAGTGCATATTAGCATATTGCGTGCTCTCAACTTAGTGTTCTAAATGCACTTCCACAGTTATTAATTGAGAGCTTTCGATGCCAATACCAATGCATGAATTTGTATATTGTGGGGCAAGCACAATGATACTCTATGCCCAGGGAAGTCGAGAAAATTTCCAACCCAAAAAATTCCCTCGACCGGACCGGGAATTGAACCCGCCGCCTCCGGCTTGGTAATACCGTGCCTTTACTGATTAGGCTATGAGGCCCCTAAAACTAAATCTTACTAGAAACGAATTAAATCTATCATGTGAAACCTCAAATCACATTAATATTCAAAAACTAAGTCAATGAAAGTCATTTGAAGATCCTAGTTTATGACTGGGGTCAACATCCAACATGTGATACCTCAGATCACATCCCAAGTAACATTGCAAGTTTTATCATGGTTTTAAAGCATTCTACAAGTCTAAATCGTGGTCTTCGGAAACCTCATACAACTATTATTGTTACCTGGGATAAGAATACAAAAACCAGTTCAAAGGAAGTTATTTGGAGTGCCCAGTGCCACGTTGACCACATGCTGATATGTTCCTCATACCCCGGGAACGTGACCAGTTTTTGACTTGGGCTATCTCAAACCACATGAGAATTTATTTATTATATCATATCGTATGAGCACTTTGTCGGAATTTCTATGTATAAGAAGGGTCAGATCTCACCGTTGGTGGATTAAATCATTTTTTTTAAGTTCATTTAATTCGACTAAGATATCAAAACATCCATGACCTTCTCCAAACTATCAAGAAATACTTTGAAGCTTTTCTTTGAACTTTCCTATATTTATGTACATCTGGGCGAAACTTAGTAAACTAAATTTCCAAATAAAACCCTGAAGTTTTACGGATTTTTCACGCAGGGTTTCTTTTTACCTCTATAACGATGAGAAAAATAAATGTTTCTATCTTTCGAAGAGATTTCAGTTTCTAAAAGATAACACACGAATTTATACAGATTTATGACATGCTCCATTTTCACGTCCATGGAAGCTTGAAATCGAAAACGAATGAAATTTAAAATCCTACTATCAATACAAGCTGATATTTGTACACACTTTATATCAAAAATACTTGAACACATACCCATTTTACCCATTGAGAATTGCATAAAGGGTGTCCACGATGAAATTGCCACACTATGAAATTGCTCTAACTTTTTAACCGTTGGGTAGAATTTAATGAAAATTTGGGTGGATTTAGTTCATAGTGCATTATTTACATCCTGCAAGTTTTAAAGTCCTGTGATCAAAACTCGCGGAAATGGAGTTGAAAGAACAGCTCGTGCGTGATAAAATCTTGCGCATTCATCACGAGAACAAGGATCTCTCGCATCGTTCCATCGCTAAAACGTTGGGAATCGCGAATTCCACGGTGTCGCGAGTGATTAAGCGGTTCGAGGAACGGTTGACCACCGATCGGAAGCCCAGAAGTGAAGGAAAAAGTATTCCGTACAACACCAAAAATCACAACCGCGTAGTTGGGGCCTTCAACCGAAATCCGAACGCCTCCGTTAGGGATGTGGCTAAGAAGCTGCACCTAAGCCGAAGTTTTGTCCAAAAGGCCAAAACTAAGGCTGGGCTTCGAACGTTCAAGGTACAAAAGGCCCCTAATCGCGACGAGAAGCAGAACAAGTCCGCCAAAACCCGTGCCAGGAAGTTGTACCTCAACATGCTGACGAAAGTTGAATGCTGCATCATGGACGACGAAACATATGTGAAGGCCGACTTCAAACAGATCCCCGGCAACCTGTTTTTCACGGCCAAGGATAAGTTCAGCGTTCCGGAGCATGTCCGCACTCAGAAGATGTCCAAATTTGCGAAGAAATTCCTGGTTTGGCAAGCCATCTGCACGTGCGGGAAGCGGAGTGCACCTTTCGTGACCCAGGACACGATGAACGGACAGGTGTACATAAAAGAGTGCCTTCATTTATTTATTTATTTATTTATTTCGTCAACCAACGTAGACTAGTACAATTAATTAATACAGTTTTGTTTTCTTAAATATATATTTATATAAAAAAGTAGTGTCAGCATTCTTGTCTTTTCTTTTATGAGTTGTTATTTCTTATGGAATAAAAATATTGCTTTAGTTTATGCCGAGACATTGTAAAGTCAATGGTTTCGCAGTGTTTATTGTAAGAGGCCATCATGCGGTTTAATGGCCCATATTTTGCATAATTTGTGCGATGATGTTTTATGGCAAATAAATTTCGATTTCGGAGTTGCCGAGTGGGTGCATGGAAATTTAATTTTGATAAAAGTTCTGTTGAGTCAATTCGCTGCGAAACGATATCATTTACAAATGAAACCATTGCATATTCACGACGCTCTTTTAATGTTTGTATGTTTATAAGCATGCAGCGTGCTTCATATGATGGAAGAGGAAATGAAGTCCAACCTAATTTACGAAGAGCGTATAATAGAAATTGTTTTTGTACTGATTCTAATCTTTCTTCGTGCGTGATTGAAAATGGAGACCATACAATGCTGCAATATTCCAGTATTGACCTCACATAGGCAATATATAGTGTTTTAATTGTGTAAGGGTCCTGAAAGTTATAGCAAAAGCGCTTGATAAAGCCTAGCATGTTATTTGCCCTGTGAATAATTGTATTGTAATGGTCTATGAAAGTTAGCTTAGAGTCTAAGATAATTCCTAAGGCCCTAACTCTTTCACATTTGTCTACAGTTTGATTTCCTAATGCAATTGAAATATTTGAAGTTGTTCTTTTTCTACTAAATGATATTAAGTTACATTTTTTTACATTCAATTCTAGTAGACTTTTTTGCACCATATGTAGAATATGTGTATTTCATTCCGGAATATATTGATGTCTTCTTCATTTCTTATTTCCAAAAAGAGCTTCATGTCGTCGGCATAAATAAGCAATTTAAGTTTTTTGAGAATGTAAGATATGTCGTTTACGTATAGAATAAAAAGGAGAGGTCCCAAATGAGAGCCTTGGGGGACGCCTGAAGTGACTTGAATTGGGCTCGATTTCTTTCCGTTGAATTTAATTATTTGTTGGCGGTTAGTTAAATATGATTCAAGCCATTTCAGGAGCCCTGACTTAATTCCAATTTTTTGCAGTTTAAAGAGTAACATTGGTATGTCAATGCGGTCAAATGCCTTGCTAAAGTCTGTATAGAGAGCTTCTACGTGGTTTCCATTATCCATTGAATTTAATGAATAGTCTATAAATTCAAGTAAGTTGGTCGAGGTCGAACGACCCTTGAAAAAGCCGTGTTGCATGTCAGTAATTCTATTTTTGATTTGGAGAAATAATTTTTCGTTGATAATTGACTCGAAAAGCTTAGGAATGCAAGAGATAATGGCTATTCCACGATAATTACGTACGTCAGATTTTCGACCAGATTTAAAGATAGGTACTAGAAATGAGGTTTTCCAAATTTTAGGGAAGGTTCCGGATTCCAGGGACATATTAAAAAGCCAAAACAATGGAGCAGTGAGTTCCATTGCTAGACATTTAATAAATACTGGAGGAATTCCGTCAGGTCCAGGACCTTTTGAGGCATCTAAATTTTTTAAAGCCTGCAAAATGTCCTGCACTTGAAGTTGATTGAGGCCAATGTCCCTTGAAAATTCTGGATAAAATGCAAAATAATCGCGGTCACGATCTTCTTCAGAAAATGTCGTATAAATTTCTTGAAAAAATTTTGCGAATAGATTACAGTTTCAGAAGCGGCTGCTTCCTCTCCTGAAGGCCCACAACGTCCCAACAATCTTCTGGCCGGATTTGGCCTCATGCCACTGCTCCAAGGACGTGCTGAAGTGGTATGCAGACAATAAGGTCAATTTCGTGCCGAAAATGTTCAACCCTCCCAACACTCCGGAGCTCCGCCCCATCGAGAAGTACTGGGCGATTATGAAGCAGCACCTTCTTAAACGACCTAAGGTAGTGAAGACAGTCGAGGAACTGAAGAAAGTATGGGTTTACATGCAAAAAACGGTTGATTCACAGGTTGTGCAGAATCTTATGGCCGGGGTTAAGGCCAAGGTGCGGGCATTTGCGTATGGACTGTAAATAAAATACGAGTAAAATGGTAAAATGAAGTTTAATAGTTATTTCTCAATCCCTGAAAATTTGATGGCAATCGGATGAAAACTCGAATTTTGCGAATCAATTTTGTGTGTGGCAATTTCATCGTGGACACCCTTTATTTGTGAAATCGGTGACAGTTATTCTGAATCAACCTGTAAGAAGTATTCTGAATTTCTAAGATCTTTTGAGAAGTTCGCTGAGTTTCTTCAATTTTGACTGATCTCCTATGAAA
The DNA here is from genome assembly GCF_037179485.1 of Ochlerotatus camptorhynchus. Lineage (NCBI taxonomy): Eukaryota > Metazoa > Arthropoda > Insecta > Diptera > Culicidae > Ochlerotatus > Ochlerotatus camptorhynchus. The sequence continues at coordinate 4,253,174 of NW_027040524.1, forward strand.
TTCCTTGAATTATCATACAAATATAATGGACTTACGTCGAAATGTCGTGGAACACATCAGAAATAACATAGGAGACTTTAGGGAGACTAGCAGTGATTCTGACTGGAGAAATACAAAGCGTTAGAGAGAAAAGTTCAAGGGATTTTGAAAGAAGCAATCAACGGCGGCGGTGAGCGGTGGTGAGAGCTGTCCAACTATTCATTACAAATTTAATATCAAAATTAAACAAAATAGGTCTAACTACCCCATTTCCGGGCTATTAAGCACAACCCGCACTTAGTCTTTCTTAATCTAGTGAAGTTCAACTCCAAACGAAATGTTATTATTTATGATAGCTTCCAAATTTTATTTACCTTTCCGTACGTACCGTAAGACTTAATAAAGAGAAACCAGTCGTTGAGATATTGTCAAAAGTCTAACACCGCTTCTTGACTCCAAACTCGGCCTACGGATTGTAAACTCGGCCTAACGCATTGAAACGCAAATGAATTAATTCGGCCTATCGAATGAAGATAAAAATTGATTCACTCGGAGCGCTTCTTTTGTTTTTGTGAATTATGGGTGCAAACCTTCATATCACGCGTTCTCATTACCTTAGTTCGGTAGCTTATTAACTAAAGTATCGTACCTAACCCATGGAAAGCATGGATTCATTTGATGTTTTCTGCTCGATAGGCCCAACATGGGCGATTAGGCTGAAGTAATTCTCTACCCTACGTACCAGGTTTGGCCTACAGATTCTAAACTCGGCCTAACGCATTGAAACGCCATTGAAACGACAATGAATTCATTTCGGCCTATCGGATGAAGATAAAAATTGATTCGGTCGGAGCGCTTCTTTTGTTTTTGGGAATAATGGGTGCAAACCTTCATATCACGCGTTCTCATTGACTTCGTTCGGTAGCTTATTAACTGAAGTATCGTACCAAACGCATAATTGACTTGTTAACTCTGAAATCATGGATTTATTTGAAGTTTTCTGCTTGATAGACCCAAAATGGGCGATAAGGCCGAAGTAGTTCTCTATCCTATGTATGGTTTTTTTTTTTATTTGTTTTCCGTCGATCTTGTTTTCCGTACTGAGTACCAATGCTACCGACGCCAGGAAGGCAGATACCACACCTAGACCCTATCTATCGTCCCATCAACTCATGGACCGGGGACCAACGGCTTTACTTCCGTGATCAAGGATTTTATACCTGCGAAAATCCTGACTGGGATTGAACCCAGGCCTTTTGGGGTGAGAAGCAACCACTAGACCACCGGCGCCGCTAAAGTGTGCAATGCACAGAAGTTCAAATTAACATGACGAACAGTAATCACGGTTGACCCGTTACATTCCGAACATTTCGTTTAAAATGAACAGGTCTAGTGTGTATGGTTTTCAATACACTCAGGTCTTTTTTTTACACGGGGGATACGTACCGTGTAAAAAAAAAAACCGTGTAAAAACAAAAACCTACGAGATTTTGATTTTTCGCATGCTTAAATGTTTTTAAAAAATCAGATTTTGATGCCATTTGTTATTAAAGCATGATATGGTCCATACAGACATATTTTAAAAATTTCTGTCTTTACACCAAAAATTGTGATTTTTTTGGCATACTTAGACCATTCGATTACAAATAGCTTGAAACGGATAATGTGATTGGAATCAAGTCGATAGGTTGTATCGTTGTCGAGAAATCGTTAAAAACGTACCGTGTAAATCGTGGAAAACCGTGTAAAAATAACCGTGTAAAAAAAAACCGTGTAAAAAAAAACCGTGTAAAAAAGACTTCAGTGTACTTCTATAATTTTAATTAATATTTAAAAAATAAATTTTAAATATTGCATAGTATTGTTTTCACCATTAAACGCTGTGAAAAAAAATGATAATTTTTAGGAGTGCAATAAACTCATTTATTCAAAAGGGATATGTTAGTAAGAACAGAAACCTATGTTAATCATCGATTTCCATTAGGTGCAATTACGGCCTCAACACGCTTCCGGAATGCTCGATAAGTTCTGATAATATAGTCCGGATCCATATCCAGGGGCGGGACAATGTTTATCTGAGGCTTGCTGTACTGTAGTGGCGTTTGGCACAGGCATTCCCTAATAAAATTTACTGTAAAAGAGAGTTTTACGACGTGTTCCAACCCATTTGTGGGATAGTTTACCCATCCGCGATACAGTTTGTTTATGGTATTTGTTTATTAGGGTTGGCCTTCATGACGCGCCACACTGAATAATCCATCGGGGCTGAATGGCAGCCTCATGTCTTTTGGCCCGAACGACAGATGTCCCTTCAGACCACATTCAGCTCCGTCCATTCCATATTGCTCAGTAATCCACGGAAGGACATACTTACTAAGAATGTCGGTATACACCTCCGTATTCACTTTGGATGGTGCAAACATTATCATTAGATAGGGGAAATGGTTCTAATGTTAGCATATGGGTCCAAGATTGGGCCCATCGCTAAAAATCTGCTATTTATCAATTTTATCTAGATGAATGCGTCATTGGGACGGTACTAATGGATATTTTTGGTCGCTATTGACAATTTAGTCGATTGCTGAATTTATATATGGGCCCAAATTAGGGGCATTTAGGCGTACATTACATCCATTTCCCCTATTTCAGTTTTTTCCACCTTTGAAATTTTACTCGAAATTACTTTTAAAAAATACCGTATATATTTTTTTTTCAGAATTACTTTGCTTTTTCAAACAACTTTGTCACAGTTGTCATTTCGATCAGTAGTTAAAACGTCACATATTGAAAATTGTCAAAAACGCCATTTTGAAAAATATAAACCATGATCCAAAATTACCGAATTTTTGCAAAAATGTGAATGATTTCCATTGCACATAATTATGCAAAGTGTCAATCGGAGAAGGTTGAGTCTCAATATTTATAATGTTTCATCCTATTTGGCCTGGAAATGGTCTATGGAGAGATAGAGAGATGTCAGCAATGGTTACTCCCGCAGTTTTTCAATCCACAATTTACTTAGGCCTTAGGTTTTCATTCATCGAAAAGGTATGCAACTGTACATGACTCATTTTTCGGACCTTCGTATAAATTATCATCTGCTGCAGTATAAAATTATACACTTGAGTCGCTTTTTACGCGCGTGATACGTGCCGCGTAAAAAAACCGCGTAAATTCCGAAATCCGCGTAAATTCCGAAATCAGCGTAAAAAAACCGCGTAAAAAGCGACTCCAGTGTATAACGATAAACCACGTAAATTCCGAAATCCGCTTAAATCCGGATGAACCTGTTTACCAACTAATTACGTGTTCACTTGAAAACTGATTGTTACCCAGCTATAATTTACGATTATATTAAATATCACGTAACGAAGGCAGTATTGAAATCATGTGTTAACCTGTTGCAATGCAGTACCGCCAAAGGACCTACCGTTTGCTTTTGAAAACCACTTCCGAAGTTCCCAAATCCTGTAGCGTGAACGAACGGTCGTAGTGAATCAGCGCCAATGAACGCAAAATCACCAGCAGATTGCTATAATCCTCTTTAATGGAATGGTTACGCTTCCGGTCCGAGTCTTGGAAGAAAATGTTCTTCAATGTAACGGTGGTACCCCGCGATTTGCGGACGTAGTGGTATTGCGAAACCGGTTGAAAATTCCGCTGGGAACCGTCGTTAGCTGCGATGTTTGTTTGTTGTTTGAATAGACGCGAGTGGGATTTGTTGTTTTTGCCGTTGCATTCGTCTACGGATTCAATCAGCACTTCCTCGCATTTACCGATGAGGTACAACAAGGATTCGCCTGTCAGACGGGCGAATTGTTTCGATGGCTTTTTCCGATCGTGGTCAATGTTCATCAGACAACTGTCACCGCCGCCGGGGAGTACATTTTGATTTATAAACTTTTCATGGAATGCTTGCACTTGAATAAATAGGAAACGAGCTCTTACCATTTTCCAATACTCTGGAGATCCTCTTCGCTGATTCCATTGCCGTTGTCCAATATCTGAATCCAAAACAGTTCCAAGCAGACTCGAATCGCAATGGAGGAAGAGTTCGCATCGAGTGAATTTTTTATCTGTCGTAAAACAAAACAAAGCCAATGTAAAATGCGTGGGATTCATGGGAAATTGCGGATTGAAGGTTTTCCGTTGCGTCCTAAAAGCATACTCACCAGTGCAACAATGATTTCGGTCAGTGATTCCATCAGCGGCGCACGTGGGCAGCTTCAAGGATCAGTTACCGTCCGTCGGTTCGTATACGTGATTGACTTTGATTTATTTACCACTCGATTGAGTGCGTCATAGTCAGTGGACAGAATGGGCAGTCTAAACGATGAGTGCTTCGATGGAGCAAGTCATCGTGTTTGGGAAAACGGGCAACAAAGGTCTTCAGGCTAATGGAATGATGTGAAGCGAAGCGTTATAATCTTTGTTTGGAGGTTTGGTGGTTTCTTTAACTTCGGTTTGGGATTTGTAAACTGACGTGCCTACATAGGGTGGAGCACTATTTCGTCATACTGGAACCCATTTTCGTCAAACGCCTCATAAAAAATAAAGACAATCAGCTACATCCAACATTTATGCATCAAATTCTTTCCTCACGAGTTAATTCTACAGGGATGTCAAATTACTGATTTAAAGGGCGTATACTTAGGCAAAGTGAACTATGGAAAAGTAGTACTGCACCCTACAAATATGTTTTGTCTGCAATAGACACTTTTTACGAGACGTTTCTGATCAGATGATTTTTCAAATCATGAATGAACTTTGACAGGAAGCAGTTACCTATCTGCTTTGAGAAGCAACATCAATATCATCATATCTGTCAGGCAAACCGGCTCCCATGATCTCCTGAAATTGACTATGCCTTCTATTCAATAACATTATTGCGCAATAAAGACGAAATATTCTTTGTTTTTAAAAAGGATAGGGTCAAAACCTTTACCTTTCATCGTGAGGGGGTAAATGAAGTTCATGAGCGCTCATTTTTGCAGATGCATCACGTTTCAGGACATCGTTTGGGCTAAATTGAGCGCTCATGGGCTTCATTTACCCAACCCCCGATGATAATGATACTAATTAACCCTAGCTTCAATGAATAGGCAGCAACGTTTTGTGATTGATAGATGCTGTCTAATGATGAAGGTATACAGAATGGGAGAAGTTATCTGCATATTTTTTCTCAGTGTACGCTCGTATTTGACATCTGGGCCAATTTTGACCTTGGTCACATAACATATGTGGAACTTCATGCAAAAAGCTGACTCAAAGTTGACCCCTTTTTTTGTTTTGCCTCAGTGGTATAACTGGCATAGTTGGACAGCGATCTGTCAAAATAAAATTTTCGTTATATCGATAATGAGCATTCATAAGGACCAATGTCGAAAACATAAATATTGGCTTCTTTCGTAAATGTCTCGTACGTCGAAGTCAATCCAAGTAAGGCACTCATTTTATCGGATTGGAGGACTCTTTCTGTACACAATCATGGTGTTGGTTTTCTTGGGTGAGTTTTCATTTTCGAGAAATTCACGCAAAAAGTAATTGTTTACGTTTGCAGCATTGGCCCTTATGAAAGAAAGCATTGACGTTGACGGCGACTCTGTAACTAGCTCTGTAACTCTTTACTCCTGGTGAAATCCCATAAGCATCTGACAATCTATGCATGAAATCTAGCGGACTTTGTCTTATCTGTCATTCCTCTAGCAAGCCACCGTTTCTTCGGGCAAAGATTGACAGAATCATATGGGTTTTCCATAGGAGTGAAAGGGTAAGGAAATGTTCACCAAGTTTCACGCACAGACTGATGTCTGCTTATGAGATTTTACCATAGGAGTGAAGAGTTACAGAGTGACCGAAGAGGCGAATTGGCAATAGTCACGGTAATGCGTAATGATATGTAAACAGGTGAGGCCCAGATAATTTGTCGTCTCTTTTGTTCTTCCGCTGTTTAAATCCTTGACGGAGTTTGACGTGTGGGCATTCTTTTTTCGACTAGTTCGCAAGGGGGTTCTCAAAGGATTTTTAACTAATATTTTCAAGTCGGTTAGAAGCCAATCAAGAGCGTTGTTATTCAGTAATATCAACAATCAATACGAAACTATCGATTTTAAATTGGCTCACTACTTGACTAGCCTATTGGTCCCAAGCAAATCGATAAACGTACCCCATTCTTGAAGAAATTCTAGTACTACACTATGTTTGTTTTGATTCGCTTTGAAAGTTTTCCTATGTTTCGAGGGGTGCATTGATTAGCTTGGGACCGAAGAGGGTACCAGAACTGAGCCAACAAGTTGAGCACGTTTCTTCGGGACCTTCTGGTTTTAGAGTTACCTCTATGCTATAACCATAGAGGTAACTCTAAGACCAGCAGGTCCCGAAAAAACGTGCTCAAGTTTTTGGCTCAGCTCTAGTACTCTCTTCGATCCCAAGCTAATCGATGCACCCCTCAAAAATAGGAAAATCCACGAACCCCTCATTTCATCTGTCAAACTTTCATAGCGAATCAGAACAAACATAGTGTAGTACTAGAATTTCGACTAGAATGGGGTACGATAATCATTTGCTTGGGACCAATAGGCTACACAGTAAAAAAATAATTTTGATATCACATCAAAGTGGATGCACTTCAATCGTGTCAAAAATATGGCGTAATATTACTTGCCAAAAAGGACAAAATTATCAATAATACAGTGCATGAACTGACATTACGCTGTTTTTACTGCATTTGTTTATTTTTGTGGCCATAAAAAATACATGAGATTTTCGACATGATTGAAGTGCATCCTCTTGGATGTAATATTAAAATTTATTTTTTGCTGTGTAGTCAAGTTATTTATTTTTTGCTGTGTAGTCAAGCCAATTTAAAATCGTTTGTTTCGTATTGATTGTTGGTAATATTGCCTATTTACAGATGCAATATTTCTTCGTCTCTTCGATCTTTTTGGTTTGCATTGGATTCATTACGGAAATTATGTTAATTGCATGTAATTTAATGCAAACAATTCGAAGATGATTGATGATTACGTCGAATAGGTGTGAAACTATCATTATGTCTGTGATATGTTGAAATATGGTTAACTGTGCTTTTAGTGAGTCAACTTATGATTACAGCACGAAATATCCATTTGAAGCATATTAACGATTATTTTCGTTAGTAAATAGTGCTTAACTTTGATACATCTAGCTGGGAGTCCCACCCTGGGACCTTAGCCATAGTGGTCGAATTTTTTTGTTATGATTGTGTGTAGCTCCTCCTTTGCCTTTTCGACCAACAAGGATCAACCTTACCACGGTTTTTTGAAGATATTTTCAATTGACGGCAATTGAGAAACATAGGGAGTGTTGAAATCTTGGATATTGCAGGTATTGATAAGCGCTCGATATCATTTATCGTCCAGCTTGCAAAATTCTTGCGAATGAAACGATGCAAAGTCAGCTCAAAACACTGCATATTTTTCAAATTGGACTTCTGACTCTTGTTCCAAATTTTGCTGCTTCTCTCTGGACTTCAAAATGTAAGCACTTAATTCCAAATTTACGTGGTCGTATTTTTCCTCCTACGAAACCCAATGAAATTAAAGTTTGATGCAATTGGTTCCAAAAAATTAGAAAATGTCCAAAGAAGGAAATGTTACATACATGTTTCTTCTAAGTTTACCACAGTTTTGCTGTGTTAATCATGGTGATAAATTTGTTAAAGTTAGTTATATAATTATAAATAAAGCACATAAATGGTTAAGGAAATAGTAAGACATGAGTTCAGGAGTGCTAGGAACACATAGAATTATAAACCACGGTAGAATTATTTAAAAGAATAGACAAGCCCCTTGATCCCTTTTCTCATTTTACAGCTGGTATAATCAATTTGACAGATCGATGTCCATCTATACCACTTGAAATCACTGAAATGGGGTCGATTTTTGTTTATCGAGTTCCAAATATGTTATGTGCCTTGGTTCATGTTTGGTTCAAATCCGTTCAAGCAAGGAAATCCTCCGGTTTGTTTCGCATAGCCCACGTAGTAATAGAACAAACACATTTGGGTCTATTTCGGATTTGAATTAACGGATGTGAAAACGGTTTTCCCTCAAGTGCATGCTATTGCATATATTTTAAGAAAAAAATACGAAACGAATTATTCGTCGCGGTTTCGATGGAATTCTCGAACTTTTCCCTTAATACGACCTATCAAGCGGCGCACAACGGTTTCGTCTACTGTTTTGGCGATTTTATCCCTAATTTTTTTCATTTGAGCTGCCGTTTTGTTGACTGTACCTTCTACCTTCAGTTTCCTCTTCATCATTGCCCAGTAGTTTTCAATGGGCCTGAACTGGGGACAATTGGGCGGATTGAGGGGTTTTTGGAACGAACAGGACTCCGTTGTCATTGTACCATTGTTGTACTTTCCAGCTGTAGTGACAACTTGCAAGATCCGGCTAAAATGTCGCCGGACCATCATGTGACCGGATGAAGGGCAGAATTCGCTTCTGGAGACATTCGGTTTTGTAAACCTCCGAGTTCATCGTTTTCTCAGTGACGAAGACCTTTGTCTGCTCTGCCAGACCATACATTTGCGTGCGAATTTATCCGCAAATACAAATTTGAATCTGCCAGGGACACCTCCTCGAGCCTTCGCCTTGTAAAATGTTGGTCCTTTTTTTTATCCAGTTTGTTTATTTGGAAGGGTCAATTGCGTTAGCTTTACGGAGCAAATAATTCATTATTCACTGTTTGGGGACTGTTCAGAAACTACGTAGACAGTTTAGAGGGGGTTGGCAATTATCCACGGCCCATACAATTTTTTAAAAAAATGTATGGGCAATATCTGATTGCAGTCGAAAGCTCTTGTAAGAGTGTCAAAGTCAGGAAGAAGAAGAAGAATAGAAAGAAGAAAAAGAAGAAGAAGAAGAAGAAGAAGACGAAGAAGGTGATACTGGTAACAAGAGATATACGATACAGTACCCGAGCAAAGTAAAATAACAACCTGATATCAAATTGAAAACAAGATTTGTTATTCCAGGTATCATTTTGTTTCAGTTGTTATCGCATAACTAATTTAGTTGCTCAACCTCGACTAATTTTGTTATCAGTTGTTATCATGAAAGAATATGAAATGATGCAAGCCCTAATAAAAATGTTATGGTTAATTTGCTTAACGACGTGTTCGGGGTATCATTCAAACCATTTGTGGAATAGTTTAATCATTTGGGTTATCGTTCGTTTATGGTAATTTTTTATTAGGGAGGTTAGTTAAATACTTCAAATATTATCCGCGTGGTAAGAATAAAAAAAACACTGCCAATCATATTTCAGTTATCAGTGTAAGGCTTTAATCGATAAAATAATATAAAATTTGTTGAAATTTTTTGAGTTTTTTACTTTACATGATACAATAATACAATAAAAAATCCTTAATATATAATTCCTAGAATAATAAATTTTGAAATGCCTTATTTTGAACACAAAATGTGAATTCAGGATCATTCAATTACTTTAAAATTATGTGGATTACGATTTTAAACAAACATTTTCATTACGACCGGTTTTTTATACACACTACCAAAAAGTCATGTAAATTTCCGTGCCCTGAGACCGACACATGCAAGCGGTCCAAATGACATAAGAATCAGTTGAAAGAAAAGAGAAAATAAATTCAATCAATCGTACTTTTCGTCGAGTTGCGTATGTTTCTGTTTGGGAACACTTAATTTTACATGACATGTTTGTTTACGTTCCATAATTTACGTCAAAGATTGTAAAAATAGTTATTTTTAAGTGTGTATGAAGTCGCCTCACTGTGCACTGAGCTCAAACGGTTTCAAATCGGGTTCGCATGGTCATATCGCGTTAAAAGTTTTTACCTGTGTAGTAATGCTGCTATCACATCCATTTAAAATGCACTTTATTTTTAGGCAACGATAATTCGTGTTCAACACAGTAAACAGCGCCTATGGCACAACAAAAATTAAAAAAACCATCCCGCCACTCGCGACAAACTTTCCTAACAATAAATCACGCATTAACCGAGTTTGCTTGCGAATATTTGCAGCAGCTGTCAAATGGACGTAAAATCGAATCAGAGAACCAGGATGTTTCGGCTTCACACAAAGTATATGGGAATGACATTCGTGTCATAGATGTGGTTCTGGTATCAGAATGAAGGTTCAGGAGGCCCGTTTCCCTGAAGATGGGAGCACTTTACTACAGCTTTTGGCATAATTCACCTGACAAAGGAAAGGAATGGGAATGGAAATAGAAACTGGGTAGGATGACCATCCCTGAAATTTATTTACTAACAGCTCAGAGTAAATATTCCAGTATATTAAATTGGAATTTCTTAATCACAAAGTCCGTAAAGCAACAATCAAGTTTTCATAGTACATTCAGGTCTTTTTTTTACAAAAAAAAAAAATAAAAAAACGTGTAAGAACCTATCAAGATTTTGATTTTCATTTTTCATATATTTAAAAAAAATTGGATTTTGATGCAATTCGTATTTGTAGCATGCAATGGTCCATATAGACATATTTTGAAAATTTCTGTATTTACACCAAAAATTGTGATTTTTTTAAAAATATGCCATTTGATTCCTTACAGCTTGAAACGGATAATGTGATTCGAATCAAGTCGATTGGTTGTATCGTCCTCGAAAAATCGTTAAAAACGCACCGTGTAAATTGCGACTCAGGGGAACCAACCGTGTAATAAAAAACTGTGTAAAAAAACCGTGTACACTCAGGTCTTTTTTTACACGGGGGATACGGTCCGTGTAAAAAAAAACCGTGTAAAAAAAACCTACGAGATTTTGATTTTTCGCATGCTTAAATGTTTTAAAAAAATCGGATTTTGATGCCATTTGTAATTAAAGCATGATATGGTCCATATAGACATATTTAAAAATTTCTGTATTTACACCAAAAATTGTGATTTTTCTTTAAGTATGCCATTTGATTACAAATAGCTTGAAACGGATAATGTGATTGGAATCAAGTCGATAGGTTGTATCACTGTCGAGAAATCGTTAAAAACGTACCTTGTAAATCGTGGAAAACCGTGTAAAAAAAAACCGTGTAAAAAAAACCGTGTAAAAAAAAACCACGTAAAAAAAACCGTGTAAAAAAGACTTCAGTGTATGTATATTAGAATGCTAATGAATGTATGGAAAAAAAAGTGACCATCGAATTTTCCAAAACGCCCATATACAAAATGCTTATTGCCTCGTATAGGCTTAAATTAGGCCAACATTACATCCATTTTCCATTTTCCAAATTGCTATGAAAAGATATCGTAGTGTTTTTTTTACAACATTTAAAACAAATAAGTTATTTGCAAACAACACAGATCTGCTGAAACATGAATCCACTGAACTGACATTTTTCATTCACAAAGCAGGCCCAGGGCATCAAATTGCTATTTGAGGAGTTATTTATTTTGACCAACTAGATTGCAATTCTGGCCCACTGTGAAGTGGATCATACATTTCAAGCTTTGCATACGGTACAGGTACATTTTGATAAAATGTGTTTAATTTTCAAACAACCTTTGATTGAGTAATTCCTGATGAATTTGTTAATCTGATTCATTTTAATCTCATTCATATTCCTAGCATTTACTAATCCCTTTCAAGCGTACACTCATCGGTAATTAAATTTATACTCGTTAGTCGCTGTCTATCGAGGTGAGCGAGCAATACTGAAGCGTTCAACTAGCTAGGCAACCCTGACATCCGGAAGGACATGTGTGGCTTCCATGCTTTCAACTCTTTTCATATTTTTTTTCTACGTTTTTGTTTACTCAAGGGACAGGTGATACGAACCGGAAAGATTGAGTGGGATCTTTATTAGCGTGGTAAAAAACATAAAACAGTTAGGGTATACGTCCCTAACCTCGGTCTAATATGCAGCCATAGATTACGTTTTTAATCATAACTCATCAATTAATTTACCTGCAAACGATATTCTACTGCTAAATGGTATGCTTAGATATGCTTATCATGTCGTTTGCTATCAGGAACCGCAAAAAGTTGAAAAACTTACTTTTTTTAAGACAAAAACTCACCAGGGAAATGTATGTAATATCGGTCTATTGTCCCCAAATTGGGTCTATTTATGGATGCAACTTCGTCCTATCCTGTTTGATTCTCAAAAAAAACGCTCTTGGTAACGTTTTCTTATGTATTTTTTTTATCACTATCACTGTTAACTTAATACTCTTCATTCCTCAAAACATTTCTTAGAGAAAATTTTACGAAAACTACATTAAATCACTCAAGTTAAAAATTAAAAATTAAAAATTTCGCTTATCGTCTTTCGACCGCAGAATATCTAAATCAAAACATTGTGATGTTCATTATACAGATTTGGCAGAAAAAATCTCCCTTCCTGTTCGTTCCTTATCATCCAAATGCAAACCACATTGTTGACGTTACTCTTATTGCTATATGCTGTCAAATGAATTTCATGGGCCAAAGTTAGGAACATAGAAAAGAAATGTGTCCCTAAAGTTGGGTCCATGATTTACTTGTGAAAACGTTGTTAAACAATTAAAATAAACATAAAATATTCAAACAGTAACTGTGAGTTTTACGTCTAGTGTGTATTATCAGGTAATTCCATTCAATAAATGCCATAATCAGGCCATTTTATGATCGTCAGTGCAACCTTCCCATCTTAACCTTAGAAGTCATGGCGGCTAAAAACTCCGAACAGAGTGATATTCTCAACCAGTTTTATTACTTACGAGAGCTGAAAATGTATTGAAATGTTGTGATATAAATTGATTTGTGTGTGGTACACATTTATCAATCATCAGTGATCAATATTTTCCTTATTTTTTGTGTAATATTCCTTAATTAATTATTTATTTGCGTGATAGGCCGAATGAAAGGACTAGACCCACATTACATACCGTAACCCTATAATAAAAAAAAACATCTAGCACAGTTAATCACAACGACCCGGTGTTATGGTACTTTTTTCCTTCTAGCCGTGATCATAGCAGATGAATGCAGGGATATCTTTCTCAACCGTGGATGGGGTTTGTTCAGTATACATAGGTGGCTCCAGGAAGTCTATATGGGTTGCCTACTCAAATTCACGAAGATATTTCAGTACCCATAAACATTTCATTTGAATTTCCAATGATTTCTTAAAAAAAAAAACTCTTAGAGGCTTTCCATGTTGGGAGATTTTGTAGCAATCTATAATGAAATCAATCAACGATTACTGGAGAAATTTACCAGTAAATTTTGAAACAAGTACTTTTCGACGTTCTTGTGAAATTTAAAGTAACTTATGCTAGCTTTTTTTGTATAGCAATATTTTATATTATATTAAAAAATGATTCTTTCTTACAACAAAAAAGCTGGCTCGTTCCTCCTTTCGCATCCGTTGGGCCGCCAGTGTTCGTAGACGAACTTTTTAATGCTGGAAAATCTCAACGAAAAGGAGCTGTCGGCTGTAAAATTATTTATTATCGGTCTTGTGTGCGTGTCTGTTGTACGTGAGAGACTGTTTAACAAAATTATCCAAGAGGAAGGCATCTTGTTGGCTTTTGGAACTTTTGAATAATGACTTTATGCGCACAATAATGGAGTGGGATGAACATTCAATCCGAGTGCGAGGATAAGTTATTGTCAAGGGAGAATGTTGTGATTGCTGATTGTGTGATAGTCATTTATTTGACAGCTGAGGTGGCAGATTTTTATAAATGATTATGATACATTATGAAGTTTTCAGATTTTCCAATTTTATAAAACAACTATTTTAGACGACCAATCAATAATGTATCGTTAGTCACTTTGCATATTCTTGGTAAGTTCATGTTTGGTTGATTTCTCATACTGACACGCAGGTATATATAAAAGAACTGTTTGAAATACTGAATTGCTAAGGCAGAAAGTTGTTGTTGACATTTTTTTAAATAAAAGTCGCACAAATATAAAAAAAAAATCTTGAAAATATATTTATATAAATATAATATATGTAGTGGTTAACATCCATACCTCTCACGCCAATGTCACGAGTTCAAATCTCATCCCCGGACAAGTCACGGATGACTCAAGAGTGTTAAAGTGACTATAATAAAATAAAATGTAGCTACTTTACCATAACAAAAAAAAAATCACTTCACTAGACTGATAGGTATGAATGTATAATTGGTTTTAAGATTTGTATGAACAATCCATAACTGAGTTTACGGGCCCCATTTGTGTCTACCCACAAATTTGCAATAAACATTCGATATTTTATAGTTGATTGAATATTCCACATAGCATTTTATCAGGCAGTCTGGATAAGACCAGCCATCCATAAATTAAGATTCTTCAGCGCAGAATATATTTTTTTATATTGCTGAAACCAATTGATGCTGACATAGGGAGGGAAAAAATACATTGAATCTGTATGCTTTAACGATAATTTCGTTTTCTGCTCAATTGTGCGTATAGATTGAATCTTTTCCGATCGATTTTCTCACTTCGTATTATTTTTCAATTTTCTTTCAGAAATAACACATCGTTTTCAGACGGCTCGCTCTGAAGTTCGTGCACTGCTGCTACAGTGCTTGCTACCTTGGCTGGAAAACGTGGAACTGGTCGCGTCTAGTGTTCCACCAGCGACACCGCTTTCCTACATTATGGTAAGAACCGACAAGTGTCTGCTCGTAAAAAAATCGTCTTTTTCACCAACAACACGAAATAGTCATCTCCGTGCATTATTATAGGCGCACGTTTTTTATGGCGATCGCACGAAATGCTTTTCAAAGTCCTATTGTCAAAAGAGACGACGTATTTCGTTGGCTGTTGAAAAATGACCATCACACTGTCACGCCTACAAACAAGATTTGTTGTGTCTGATGGTTATGACAAAACCATTACGTAGGTTTAGACTTTTCTGAATAACTTTCTCATCTTTAACTTTTCTGTCTCATAACACGTATCCCCAAGCTGCTTCAGGGTTAACGAGTAAATTATTTTTAAACATCTTTCTCTTTTGTCACCTTTTTTCAGTATTATCCTGACTCGGCGACACGTGGCAGACGAGAAGGCTCCGGATCGACGGAGGCGACCGAGATGATTTTGAACAACTTGTTCTACATCACCGCCAAGGTAAGTGACTACCCGAGCAAAGTACAGCATCAAAATGACAGCAATTTGAAATCAAGTTTTGATATCAACATCAATCTGAAACCCTAATTTGATTTCAGTTTATGCAATTGACAAATTTTGTTTTCATTTTGCTGTACATTTGCTCTTCAAAAATATCTTGTTGCGGGTTTGTTTTCATGCCTTAGCATAACATCAAATTGAATACTTGTTTTGTTATCAACAGGAAAAATTGATATCAAATTGAGTTTTCAGTTTGCTCTCACTGATAGCAGAAATAGTTTTCAATGTGATGTCACAGGAAGATTTTTTTGCTTTCAATTTTGATATTTCAATCGTTAAAACAACCAAAACGACAGCAACCTGAGCAATCATTATCAGCGAAATCACAACATTAAATTTAGATTTCAATTTGATCTCAGACTTTGCTCGGGTAGGTATACCCGAGCAAAGTCGGTAAACAAATTGAAAGCAAATCGATAGTAAAGTTTGCAGTAACTATCATAATGAAAACTCATTTTGATTTCAATTGTGGTGACATAAGTCTGATATCATATTGTGCTTTCATTATGCAGTCAAAACTTTTTAAATGAAAGCAACTTAACTTGAAGTTTTGCTGTTAACTAATGATTATTGTTTATTTGTTTTGTTCAACACATTTTAGGTCCTTCATGACTTGCCCGGGGTGAGATTTGAGCTCAACTCTTTCACCGTGAGAAGCATGGATACTAACCATTTACGCCATGCCCGTATTCAGTTAAACATTATGAATGCAAAATCAGTAATCAAATTGATTTCATTGAAAGCAGGATTAGTTTTCCGTTTGCTTCAACAGTGTAAAATTTTGCTCTTATTTTTGCTGTGTTAACCGTTAAGTCAACCAAAATGAGATCAACTGGAGTATTCAAAATAAGTTACATCATAACAGCAAATTTTGATTTCAATTTGATCTCCAGCTTTGCTCGGGTATGCTTTTCCTCTTATGTTCCAGTCAGTAGAGTTAGATCTTTATTTGAATTGGAATTGTATATCCATGTGTGGTAATCTGGTAATATAATTGCCGTCTGGTGAATTATTCATTGAACGGAGGCGACCCAGGCGTAGTGGTTTACATCCATACCTCTCACGCCAAAGTCATGAGTTCAAATCTCACCCCCAGACAAGTCACGAATGCCCCAAAAGTGTTGAAGTGACTATCATAAAACAATTCATTGCACGGGTATTTTTTGACTATTTAAATTGAAGCAATTACAGCGATAGATTTTTCTTTAAATTAAATTATACGCTTTTCTTTGTTTTTGATTTATAAAATTTCCGCTCTCAACTCAGTACCGTTTAAGCAAAATCGTCAATTGCTGGCATATGGAAGCTAAAATCAAGGAGAAAGTAATTGAGTATGGTTTATTACAATGATACAATGATTTCGAACTACAAAATATGATTTTTCATGATTTTCAAGGCAATTTTTAAATCGATTCCAAACTGATAGTGGGCAAACTCCTGATTTATGGTGCAATGTGCACCACACAGGCAGGCATGGAAAATCATTTGCATTCATTTCATACATTCATTTACATTCATTTGCCTCTAACTTTTTTCATCAACAGCATTCCGCAAAACGATGTATAGAGCTTTTGTAGGTTTTATTATTAGCTACAACTTTTGCTCATAACTCAAATCTGTATCTCTTATGCATCACGAACTAGAGCGGGCAGAACTTGTTACTGTTTTTCAGTGAATGTAAAATACATTCACTGAAAAACAGTAGTGGCTTCTGTTCGCTCTGGGTCGTCATGCATAAGAGATACGAATTTGAATTTATAAAAAAAAGTTGTAGCTACTAACAAAACCTACAAAAGCTCTATACATTTTTTTGCGAAATGCCGTTCAAGAAAAAAGTTAGAGGCAAATGAATGTAAATGAATGCACGAAATGAATGCAAATGATTTTCCATGCCTGCACACAGGGTTGGTAGCAGGTCACTTTTTAGTGGCTAGGTCACTATTTTCAAGTCAGTCTCTGAAAAGTCACTTTTTTCATCAAAATGTCTCTAAAATCACTATTTCTTCAAATTTAGTCACTAAAGTCCCTTTTACCTTTTTACGACCACTTTTGAGAGTGCATAATTTGCCTTTAAAAACTCACATCAAATCACATAGGGGAAATGGATGTAATGTCGGCCTAAATGCCCCTAATTTGGGCCCATACATAAATTCAGCAATCGGCTAAAATTTCAATAGCGACCAAAAATATCCATTAGTACCGTCCCAATGACGCTTCATCTAGATAAAATTGATAAATAACAAATTTTTAGCGATGGGCCCAATCTTAGATCCATAGGCCAACATTAGAGCCATTTCCCCTATATGGTAACATATTTGTGCTAGAAAGATTCTTAAAAATCCATGTAAATCTTTACAAATTCTTCTGTTGTTGATCGACCGATTTTCGAGAAGGTGTTTGTCAAAATTAATTCCTTGTATGTCATAAATAAGTCTGGTGGAATAGGTTATTTAAAATGTTTCCTTATGTAAAATGTATGTGAAAATTCACCAAATGGAACACAACCTTAGGAGTATTGAGGTAAATTGAAAATTCGTAATGTGCATTACAAATAGAACCGATATCAAAAATCATCGAAAAAAAAACGTTTTGCTCAGAAAACGCTCATTGGTGTCAAAAAATCGTCTAGGAACATTTTTAAGCTCTTAACATTTTACTATATCTGATACCTTTAGTATTTGTCCATAAGTTGAGAAAAAAAAATGCATTTTACAGAATCTTGAGTTCCTTTTTAAATTAGTTAAATTGTATTGTATTTTTTTCCAGACTAATAATCCGGTAATTCAGAATCAAGTATATCCAAGCAGGCATGGGAAATTATTTACATTAATCTCGTGCATTCATTTGCCTATAACTGTTTTCATTAACAGAATTGCGTAAAATGATGTATGAAGTATTCGCAGGTTTCGTTATTAGATACAACATTTGTGAATAACTCAAATATGTATCTCATATGCAAGCCGATCTAGAGCGGGCAGAATTTGTTATTGTTATTGAATTTAATTTACATTCTCTGAAAAACAATAATTAGTTCTGGTTCATCATGCACAAGAGATACTGATTTGAGTTGTTTACAAAAGTTTTAGTTATTGACACAATCTACATTTAATTCTAGACTGCAGCTCTTCATGTTTAACTGTCCTAAAAGTGTGTAAATTTGTCTAAATTCGTGACTGAATATTTTTCTCTGTGCCACAATTTTGCGATTTATATAGTCACCAATTCGCGATGTAAAAAGGTGGACAAAAGAAAGCAGAGTGAGGAACGTAAGGTTAGAAGTGGACCGTGCTATTGCTTAATCAATTTATAATTTGTTTTTGAAATCACTTATGAGATCCTTAAACCATTTGTTTGATTTTTATGAAGCATGAAACAAGCGCATGATGGGTTTGTGACTTTATAAAAAAATTCGAAGTGGCAATCGCACTGAGCAGAAGATTGGTAATATTTCTTTCCGATCAATAAATGTCACTATTGGTCACTTTTTTATTGTTTTAAAGTCACTATTTGGTCATTATTTGGTCACTATTTTCGTTATTTTAGTCATTAAGGATCCACAGGAGCACGAAAACCGATTATCGGGAGTCTTTCGGTTCTCGGCTTCCGTTCTCGAAAACGGTTAAAGTTAGCACTTTGGTACTTTCTGACCTCTTAGTTAGATCCTAAATCAACATTTTTGGATTTATTTTCAAAGGATTAATTGTGTAGTTTGTGAGAACAAAGAATATGAAAAATTCCACTGGACTTTGTACTAGATTTTCGGGTATCTTTCGATTATCATTTTCCGATCTCTACAACGGTCAAAGTTAGCGCCTTGATACTTGAGCATCGCCAAACCAGTTTCCAAACGAACGTTTTGCCATGTATTTCCGGAGAATCCTATGTGTCCTCAGTGAGATAAATGAAGAAGAAATCCGATCACCGGAGCAAAAATAATTACACCCAAAATCATCGTTTTCATCGCCTAACTGGCAGCATTGACTCAATTAATTTTTCTTTTCACAAGCTAGTACATACAGAATATGGTTTGGTATTGTAACCATGGCTACTGTGGAGTGAATACTGCGTGAACACTCAGCAATCATAGACGTTGAAAAGTTTGTTGATTGTAATGCATGCTTGCAAAGAGTTTTCTGTAGGTGAATATGGCTCGCTGCAATAGTGCTGTGGCTTAGCGATCAGAAAGGTCGAAGTTTGAATCTCAAAATCTTACTATTTTTTTTCAATTCTTGTGTCCCTTTTATTACAGCCTATTAGGTCTTATGTGACTACAGCTGGAAAGCCCTGAACTATGTCACAAGGCCAGAATATTACTGAGTATTCAGAGGGGGACTACGTGGAAACAAGAAACATTAAAGGGTGATACGGTCAAAATTTGGTCAAGGGAAAACGCGTGTAAATCGGTGAAATCGTTTATTTAAAAAATCAAATTAAATTTCTTTTTCAAGTTCAATTAGTATAAAACTCAGGAAAAATATTCAGTTAGGCTTCCGCTTTTCGAAATCCGAATTGCCGGGCCTTACGCTTGACCCCTGCCATCAGATTTTGTACAGCCACCTTGTCCACCTTCTTCGCCGCAAAAAGCCAGTTTGCCTTGAACTGCTGCTCGCCCTTAGCAGTTTTTTGGTCTTCTTTAGGTTCCGCTTGACAATAGCCCAGTATTTCTCAATTAGGCGGAGCTCTGGCGTGTTGGGAGGGTTCTTGTCCTTGGGAACCACCTGCACGTTGTTGGCGGCGTACCACTCCATGACCTTTTTACCGTAATGGCAAGATGCCAAATCCGGCCAAAACAGTACGGAACAACCGTGTTTCTTCAGGAAAGGCAGCAGACGTTTATTCAAACACTCTTTCACGTAAATTTCTTGGTTGACAGTCCCGGAAGCTATGAAAATGCTGCTTTTCAAGCCACAGGTACAGATGGCTTGCCAAACCAGATATTTCTTTGCGAACTTTGACAGTTTCATGTGCTTGAAAACATCTGTTACCTTTCCCCTTCCTTTTGCCGTATAAAACTCCTGTCCCGGAAGCTGCTTGTAGTCGGCTTTGACGTAGGTTTCGTCGTCCATTACCACGCAGTCAAACTTCGTCAGCATCGTCGTGTACAGCCTCCGGGATCGCGCTTTGGCCGTCGTATTTTGTTTATCATCGCGATTTGGAGTCACTACCTTCTTGTAAGTCGATAGTCCGGCTCGTTTTTTGGCTCGATGCACGGTTGTAGACGATACACCCAGCTTATTTGCGGCATCTCGGAGAGAGAGGTTAGGGTTTCGCTTGAAACTACCGGCAACTCTCTTTGTCGTCTCAGCGGCTTCCGGTTTTCGATTTCCCCCCGATCCAGACTTCCTGGCTGTCGACAAACGTTCCCCAAACACTTTAATTACATTTGTAACGGTTGATTTGGCAACTTTTAGCGATTTTGCCAACTTTGCGTGCGAGTAGCTCGGATTTTCGCGATGCGCGAGCAAAATTTTGATACGCTGCTCTTCTTGCTTGGACGGCATTTTGACAACTGAAGAGTGAATTCCAAAATCAAAATAGGAGCAACATTCTACACACACACACCTTCAAAATGAGGGGTGTTCAGGTTTTTTAAATGCAAAATTGAAAGAAATACGTCAAGTTGATATTGACCAAATTTTGACCGTATCACCCTTTAAGCATACAATTAATATATTACCCTTTTCAGTGGCGCAGTAGTGTGCGTTATATTATCTTGTGAGTGTAGGCGAGAGTTCGGAAGCACTACAGGCGTTGGTCCACGCTACTACAAATTATTTAGGATTAGGATTTTTTAATTTGTTCAAGACTAAAAAAGCATTCACTATTTTACTAATTTAAACAATAACATGAGATATTTCATTATCAAACCATAATAGTTATAGCACGGACACACGTGTATGACAAACTAAAAGCATGATAATTATTTGTATAATAAATTATAAGCACTATACACAAACTATACAAGTGTGACCATGGATGAGCATGAGTTTTATTATACAAATAATGCTCATGCTCATAGTTTGTAATACAAGTGTATCCGTGGCATTATTTCTCAACGGCAGATGGGCAACAAGCGAACATCAATTTATGTTTCTTTCAATTCCAAAACTCTTGAATGTATTATGAAAGCTTAATAGTATATCATTATTTCGCGTCAATTGAAATCAAACTGAGTTTTCATTATGATAAAAATAATAAAATTTAATATCGATTTGCTTTCATTTTGTTAACCGTCTTTGCTCGGATATGGTATATTCAGGAAATTGGTTTTCTAGGGAACAGTTCATTCTAGGGAATGGATTTTCGGCTATTTGTCCTCTGGCAAATTGATTGTGGAAAATAATCTTCTGACAAGTGCTTTCGGGCAAAAATTTGCTCAAGTTAAAAAAGTACAACTTTATGATTTAGCCAGTGGTGTTGCCCTAAGCTCAATCCCTGATATTTTATTTAAATCTCCACTGGCTTCACCGAATCAAGATGATTTTATAAACGGTATACAAAGGGACAATTCTCAGAACAGTTATCCGATAATTGAAAATGATAATCGATGGTCTACTACAGACGTAGTCAAATGGCTGAAATATGAACAAAGTTGATCAATTAAAACGAAATCACGATAATTAAATGTGCTACTATTGTATTCGCTACGTGGTAGGGAGACACCAATCATGGCAGCCACCTCCATTCTTCTTGTCGTCCTTCTCTGCTGCCACCAACTACCTAGTTGCGGTAAGTGTTGAAGAAACATTTAAAATTCATAAAACTAATCTGGTGATGCAATACCAAAACAATACCACCCAGCCCAAGTTGCATTTCTTCTTTTATTACACTCTTCATCAATTTTATAAAACCGTCAATAAAATTAATAGCTCCAGCACAACCTTTTGATAACCGCTATAAGATTGTCTTCCAGCTTAGTGGACCACTTTTGATAAGGTTTATAAAGCTGTCTTAAAACCGTTTGTAAGAAAGCCCCATACTCTACAAAAGGTTCTCATATGCTTTTTAA
The DNA here is from genome assembly GCF_037179485.1 of Ochlerotatus camptorhynchus. Classification (NCBI taxonomy): domain Eukaryota; kingdom Metazoa; phylum Arthropoda; class Insecta; order Diptera; family Culicidae; genus Ochlerotatus; species Ochlerotatus camptorhynchus. Next base: position 4,275,331 of record NW_027040524.1, read on the forward strand.
GAGTAATATTGTATCCAAGCAGTTTTATTACGCTTTGGTGAAAATCAGTTATAAATCCAATTTAATTTTTATTGCATCAAAGCAACCGCCATAAATTAGCTTGTTGTTGTTCTGTTCTGCTGAAACTTTTTTTTTCCATATGGTAATCTTTAGCTGTAAAAATAGGTTTGAGTGTTGGTGTCAAGATCACCATGCAATCAATTTTGTTTCATGGTGACATTAGTGCAAATCTTAAAGAAAATATATGCCTTTTTAGAAGTTCCAAAACATATGCGCTTGAAATTTTATCGTGTATATTGGGATAATATGAGCGTTAAATAAATGCGCCTCAAAAATAATTCAATTTAACAAAAAAGATTGTATTAGAAAAAAAAATAACTTGATGGAATCATCTTAATTTTACAGAAAATAGATCTCAATAAATAAATTCATACCAATGCACACTGGAAATCAGTTCTGATCTCTAATTTAGCCATTATTTTATTGAAATATCTTGGATTTTATTCCAAGGCTAATGCGATTTTCAAAATGATAATATGGCGACAGAGGACAGCAGGCAAGAAAAACACCAAGCGCAATTTCTTAAAATGTCTAATCCTTACTTTTTTTTGCTTTATTAGAGAGATTTTCCCTAATACTTACATTGGATGGTAGCAGAACAGAAAAGCATAATGCATGATTTTATTTCGAGGTTCGAGGACTATTTTCTTTTTACAAGAGCAATTCATTTTTTTTTAGGGTAAACGTATATTCCTATTCTACGGGTGCAACCGATGAATTTTACAAACATTTGGAAAAGTTTTGAATGGTACATTAAACTTTATGAAAAGTTATGCGTGATTTCAACTTTTTTGTCCTAGAACTGTCACCATTCCATGTATTTCGACCAAGATTCGACAGTGTCACCCCATGAAAAGGAAAGAAAATTTTCAATGCTGATTGTTGATTTGTTGTGACCATCCACGACTGTAAATCTGATAAGAGACGCAAGTTGGCATAGGTATCATCCTCCAACTCCAGATAATTATATATTTCCTCTTCATGAGTCATTTTTGGTGTAGCAATGTGTCCATTCGAAGTGAAGATGGTTCAGAATGGTGAGGAGGCACACTCTTTACAGCTTTCTTTGTGACATCCGCAGAAAATGCAGCGGAATTTGTTTTTCTTGGTTGGAGTTATTCACGATGGTTTGCGGCTGACGGTAGCAAATAAACGGGCTCATGCTAAATTTTTTGTTGATTTTCTTTGCGCTCCGCTTGGAAGTACCGGAAAGTTTTGATTCTTTCTATGCTGTAAAAATAAACCGCTCATTAACACTTCTGACAAGTTGCAACTGAATGCTTATAATTGTATAACTGTTTCATGGCCAACTAGTTTTATTGCGCTTACTTATAAAGCAATAAAAGGATTTATTTTTGGGTTTTATAAGGGCAATTCATATTGCTTTTTTTATACTTCAAGGCAATCATAAAACCTTTCATAAGTGAAAATAGCATAAGATCAGTTGTTTTTTTTTTTATTAATAGGGGTTTTGTAGATAGCTATGAGAATGTTCCATGACTTGCATTGTATATGACCGTCATAAAGATGTAGGTAATGATTGCAGCTGGAATAAAACCTTTATAAATTTTGAATATAGCCAAGCAGCTCTAGATTTGTTACCTGGGCGGTATTCTTTTGGTATCCAAATATCATTTCTGTTATTTACAAAGTATTTTCATGCAATTCTTTGATATTATTCTTTGGTATTTTACCTCTTATGTTATGCTGATCAACACCAAATTTTGGTATTAGAACAGAATTAGGTATTCATTAGTTATTTTTTCCTGCTCGGGTACCCAGACAGAAAAAAATAACTTATTAATACCAAATTCAGGGATGAAAATAGCATAACTGGCAACCTTAATATGGTACTATTGAGGTTGACATAAGAGGTAAAATACCAAAAATAATACCTCAAAAATATTCTACGAATAACTAATCAATAACTAATTTAGTTATTACAATAACAAACGGATAACAGACGCCTTTTTAGATGCCAGAATACCATAGTTTGTTATTTTGAAGGTCTTCTAATACCAATTCAATAACTCTTTTAGGTGTTATTGTCTAAAAACTGATAGATCACATTTTGTTATTTTGGTATTCATTTGATATTTTACAAAATATTTCGATAACTGAATAATATCAAAATCATACCAATCTGGTATCATACCACATTAAGATATTCATTTGTTATCGATTAGCTACCCGAGCAGGAGAAAATAACTAATGAATACCTCATTCTGATCTGATACCAAAATTTGGTATTGACCAGCATGACATAAGAGGTAAAATACCAAACAATAATACAACAAATTACATAGAAAATACTTTGTAAATACCAAAAATTGATATTTGGATACCAAAAGAATACCTGGATGGTATTGTTTTGATATTGCATTATCATAATTTGGTATTGGAATGGTACTGTGGGAACATTTTTTTAGTATTTTACCTCTTATGTCAGGCTCAGCCATACCAATTTAAGGTATCGAGATATTCGTTCCTGCTCGGGTATCGGTTCCTGCTCGGATAATGATCCCTCATCCTCATTGCTGTACTTCCTGAAAGATACCGTACTCTATACACAAGTTTGAAAATCTGATCTTCTGTACACGCTACGAGACCTGACAATCCACAAGTGATTATCCTGCAAACGCATACCGGACTACTCTTCTGACTAAAATCAACGTTTTTATCGTCATCACGATAGCCCACATCTACCAATTTTGTTTTTTAGCCAGGAAAAGCCTCGAATTTTCGTGAAGTGGATAGAATCTGGTTAATGTCCCGTTGTATGTACTCATTTCGTCTTCCCGTGTACTTAAATGTGTATTTGTGGAACGGGTTGACAGGTGGTGTAATCTTCCATGCGGGACATTCGTTTGTTAGCAGAGATATTCGAGCCCGTATATTTTTTTGCGGATCCTGAGAATCAAGCTCATCAGTGATCAAAACGAATCAGCGCATACTGTTGTAACATTGTTTCTATATCAAGAATTTGCTAATGCTTAGCACTTTCTCAGAATGGGAGATTTTTTTAATTTTAGCTTGTTCATGAAATATTCAAATTCTTACCTGTTTCCACATTTTCTATTTCTTTCTATCTTTGTTTCAGTTTGCTGACTCACATCCGTACATCGAAGAACTATGGGGAACATTGTGCCAATTTTGGCCTAATAATCTCAAGGTCATCCTCCGGTACCTATTGATTATCTCGGGTATGGCTCCCAACGAGCTGCTGGCCTATGTAAGTTTCAATTTTATCTTAATTTATTCAAAGCACAATGGGATTGATTATTAAAAAAGAAGTAATTTTAGAGTTGGTTGGAAATGCTAACATGAAGCTTTAGTATGATAATTTATTAGCTAGAGAATGATCTTTAGAAGAGGCTAGGTGGATAGTTCCGTTAGAGTACGGCAGTGTGAAAATTGAATAGAAGTTGAAAATGAGCGAAGGGCCATTAATGCGACAGTTTTTGAAGATAGATACTAGATAGATCAAAAACTGTCGCATTAATGGCCCTTCGCTCATTTTCAACTTCTATTCAATTTTCACACTGCCGTACTCTAACGGAACTATCCACCTACCCTCTTCTAAAGATCATTCTCTAGCTAATAAATCATCACACTATAGCTTCATGTTAGCATTTCCAACCAACTCTGAAAATCGTTAACTTCGCGTATGAAGTAACATAAAAACACTTTGAAAGTAATTTTAGTCAATATTTCAAAATACCGCTGGATATGATAGGACATTAATATATTTTAAAACAGGAATTGAACGCCTAGGTGGTTGTTCACGAAACGAATAGTTTTCGGGTAGTTGGAGGAAAATGAGGGTTTTCACTCTATTTGTTAGTGCCTATAATGGTATAATGGCCAACTTGAAATAATAAGTGCCAAGATTTTTTTACAAAACCAATTTCATTTAAAAGCTAAGATCATCCTTCATAATCGTATGTAATAAATTTGTATCAGGAGATATAATTATAAATCATTCAATGATCAAATAGGGGACTTTAGGGACAATACCCAGTGAAACCTATTTTTACCCGAACGAAACACCTACCATTCCTACCAACCTACCATTCTGGGGTTTAGTTTTCGTTGAGAACTGGTATGATTCATTGAGTTCAGCATCTAAAAAACTCAACCCAATATTTTTTTTTTTTTCATATACAGGTATACCTCGATATAACGTCACTGTCACTTTTGACCGTCATCGTCGATATCTCTCAAATAACAATCCAATCATATAAATCAACATTACCAATAGATGGAGGTTTGTCTCGACTTTTCGATGGAATCATTACTTTGCTTGATTGAATGATTGTTTGCGAGAAATCGGCGATGTAAGTCAAAAGTGACAGTTACGTTATATCGAGGTATACCTGTATTTTGAATGTGTATACTGAAAACAGTTCTCCTGTACCTGAAGAATTTGAAGACTTATTTTCAATTTGTTGCATATGATTATGAAGGATTATCTTAGCTTTCAAATGAAAATGGTTTTATAAAAAATGATTGACATTTGATATATATATCTATGTAAAATTGACCATTACACCATTATAAACACTAAAAATTAAGGTAAAAACCCTTATTTTCGCTCCAAACTACCAGAAAACGATTCGTTCCGCGAACAACCAACTAGGCATTCAATTCCTCGTTAAAAGCTATATTTTTATGCATAAACATCCCGTCATGTCCAACGCCATTTTAAAGTATTGAATAAAATGCCTTTAAAATAAAAATATATAAGATAAATAAATAAATAAATGAAAAATCTCCGTGCTCTATTTTTGTGGCGGATGATTTATGAACAATGTTCCGATTTAAACCATCGCACCGCGATCCTCAGAGCATCGTTCATGAAGCGTCCCTTGATTGAATATTTACTTAATTGACCGTGAATAATAATCATTTCATCACCCGTGCACCGGTCATCTCTGATGGCCATCATGAACTACCTGGATTTGCTCTATCATACGTCCACTGTCCTCGAATTCAAGGCAAAGCGAGTTGCACTGTACTTGGCCCGTTCCTGTACCAACCGACTGCTGGATGAGTTGATGAGCGAACTGCAAACCGTAGAAACGCTGAATTGTCTAATTGAGCGGACCGAGACTCCTCCGTTCTACCGGCTAACGAGCATGCGGAAAGCCTCCAGTCATTCTGACGGTAAGTAAAATGACGAACTTGTGATTCTTACGTTTTGTTGCTCGAGCATCCTTATCATGGAAGTAATTAGTGTCGCTTTCGCACTTCCAGGCTTCTGTTCCCAGAAGGAAGCCAAAGTCGGTACTTATTGTGCTTAGCCACCTTTTATGATGTTTCGATTTTCAATGGAATTGAATGATGACTTCTTCTTTGGCAAAGCTGATGCTCAAAATATTTGCTTTCCAACAGGCAAGCTTCGGCTGTAGAGGGCTAAGAGTTTTGCTGTAACTTTTAAAATGAATCGTTGGAAATTTTGTCATCGGGATGCTTTACAGTGTGATTCGGTGTTGTTCACAAATTTTTGATTGCAGTTCAAAAATATACCGGACGCTCAGGCCAAGATAAATGTGTCGAAATCTCCTATTAGATATTATTTTCAGCCATTCCATAGTAAAACGATAAAGTGGTTATCAGAATTTCGTAAAAATTAGAAGTTTTGTTCCTTATCGCAAAATGTTTTTTTTTTTAAATTTTCTCATAAGAGCGACCATTAAGGTGGTCCAAAAAATCGATTTTTTTTTGATAACTTTCACAGAATGGTTTTCTCACCTAAAGGAACAAATCTAGGGGTTGGCTCGTAAAAAATTAGAACTTTTACTTTTGTGGGTGAGTCTAGTGCTTAGTTAATTGCAGCTGGGTATCCCATATGGGTCAGGGACGACTGGTGGGACTTTGTTGAGCCTGAAGAACATTGAGGTCATAATCTTATTTTAAAGCAGCTTGAAAAATGCTGTATCGTGAGTTCATGAAATTTCTCAAAGTGTGTTACTCTCGACGAGTAATTGGGAATCTTTGGCTGAGACATATCTTTCTGATCAATAAATGTCACTATTGGTCACCTTTTTATTGTTTTAAATCTACTATTTGGTCACTATTTTCGTTTTTTAGTTACTAAAGCCACTATGTACTATCATATCGCATACCCACTAACAGCCCTGATTTAATAAAGCAACGAAAAACCGCGCTCGGACTGTTCACCCCAGCTAAGATTGTATGCCTTAGTTTGTTTAACCCTCCGTTACTCGCGCTGTTGTACTTTGTACAACACACATGAGTTTTCCATTGCCATTTTGTTGCTGAGTTTCCAATCGATCTGAAACCAACGAGTATTCCTCAAAAAACTTGTTTTGATCTAAACAAGCTAAACTTTGATTACAGTAAACACCTAAAAAATGCGGATAATAGGGAAAATGTAAATGAAAACCGCGAAAACTGTGACCATACTACGTGGGATTTGACTTAATTGATTACAACATGCAATATATCGAGATCCTGACCAGATAGAAAGTTACTGTCTCTGACAAAGTTGTTCAGGAGATCATAGCCTTGTCGCTGGCGGACAGTAGTTCACAATTTTCTCACTACGTAGCGCTAGTATACATGTGAAATTCTCGCATGTGATATATCTCGAGATCCTGACCAGATAGAAAGTTACTGTTTTTCACAAAGTTTTTCAGGAGGTCAAAGCCTATTGCTTGGTGCTCAATAGTTCAGAATTTGTTAACCACGTGACGCTAGCATACACGTGAAATTCTCATATAAAATATCTCGAGTTCCCAACCAGATACAAAGGTACTGTCTTCGGCATAGTTGTTCAGGAGGTCAAGGCTTTTTCGCAGGTGGACAGTAGTTCAGTGTTTTCTCACTTTGCGGCGCTACTATAGATGCGAAACTCTTGCATATAAAATATCTCTAGATCCTGACCAGGTAGAAAGTAAATGTATTCGGCAAAGTTTTCCAGAAGTCAAGATCTTTTTGTTGGGTGACAATAGTTCAGAATTTTCTCACTATGCGGTGCTAGTATATACGTGCCTTTTTCGCATATTCAATAGCTCGAGATCTTGATCAGCTAGAAAGTTGCTGTCTTCGGCAAAGTTGCTTAGGGGGTCAAGAATTTTTGGCTGGTAAACAGTAGTTAATAATTTTCTCACTACACGGCGCTAGTATGAATTCTCATGTAAAGTAGCTTTTGACGTAGGACTACGTCTTTGATTTCTATATGGGGGTACACTTTGTGAAAACCGAAAATGGAACATGTAACAAATTAAGAAAGATTTTGAACGTTAATAACTCAGCTGCCCCTGGTCCAATTTCAGTAATTTTATCACCAATCGATCAGAAATATGGCTACGCATCGATAACAATGCTTCCAAATGTTGATTTTCAAGAAGAAACTATTGAAAAACTGGTAAATGTCCAGCATTGTCCAAAAACATCGAATTAACTAACAAATCCACCAATTACCTACACCAAGCATGGGAAAATTCATTCACTCGCGCGAGCACCACATAATCAAAATAGCCATCCTCACCTACAAACAGATTGCCGAACGAGTTTAAATTCTTTCAACCAAGTGACTCTGCAGCTTGACTCAGAACTGACAGCAGTAGAAGGAAAGAAGGCTAAACTGAAAGGCAGCCGAACAATTTTCTCTACCGAGGGAGAACCAGATTGAATGCGTAAGATCCGAATGCTAACGATTTAAATAGCCGAATCAGATAGTTTTTGGCTCACTGATTTAAATCAGTTGAATTGGCCACAGCAGTTTTAAGTTATTTGCGTGACGCTTATGTTTATGTGTTACAGTATAACAGTTTTCTCGATATTAATAGCGATTTAAATGTGTCAATGTATGTTTAAAGCTAGAAAATAAAAAGTGATTCTTTCTGCAAAATTCTCATTCAGCTCACTCAGCAGAATGCAATCGTAAAAGGCTCAGCATGGAAAAAATAATAAGAGAGGAATCATCCACACTACTACACTCAGAATCATTCATGTTACGCTCAGCTGTCTGTTTTGCTCAATTCTGCATTCATCGAAGAAAATAGAAGCAATGCGAATACGAACGAAATCAGTGCGGCTCGCACAAGCTGCTGTTCGTTTCTGATGTTGTATGCGTGTGAGTGAGTTGAGAATGCAAAATGGAACGATTTTTCCCATGCTTGACCTACACAGCAAAAAAATAATTTTGATATCACGTCAAAGTGGATACACTACAATCATGTCGAAAATATGGTGTAATATTACTTGCTAAAAAGGACCAAATTATCATTAATACAATGCATGAACTGACATTAAGCTGCTTTTACTGCATTTGTTTATTTATGTGGTCATAAAAATTACATGAAATTTTCGACATGATTGTAGTGCATCCACTTTGATGTGATATCAAAATTATTTTTTTGCTGTGTACATGCATATGCTGCTTCCCCAGCACAGTCGTCAGAGAGTAGTAAGTAGACGAAACAAGTCGAAGTGGCATTCGCCTCCGATCCTCGGGTGCGTGCGAATCGGGAGGATGGAATTGCGTAATATTTTGCACACTCATCGCCATATTCAAAACCAAACGCAAATTCTTCAAGATAACCACCATCCGTTGTCTGGCTCGTGGTGGCGGTGTCTGACGTATCTCCGGTTTGATTTACGAGGCGTGCTGAAGGTGTTCCTGAAAAATGAGATCCGCGATGTTTTTTTTTCCTTTGGTTTGTTTTTTCCGTCGATCTTGTTTTCCGTGCTGAGCACCAATGCTACCGACGTGCCAGGAAGGCAGCTCCCACACCTGGACCCTACCTATCGACCCATCAACTCATGAACCGGGGACCAACGGCTTTACTTCCCATCCGAAGGAAGGCGTGATCAGAGATGTTATGCCTCAGAACATCCCGGCGGCGCCGACTGGGATTGAACCCAGGCCTGCTGGGGTGAGAGGTAATCACGCTTACCACTACACCACCGGCGCCGTTATCCGTGATGCTGTCACCTACACTAAACACGCCAAGCGTAAGCGGCCATGGATGTCATCTTCATTTTTGAAGTGACAGAGTCGCACTCTGTTTGGTTTCGGAGGTTAAATCATCACCAACATTGGAAACAAAACGGCTCTTTTCAGGGCCACCAAGATTATTACAGTAAAGAGTAGGAATAGAATTCATCTGCCTGTTTGTCCATATTTCGAACCACCGACCACACAAAATTCTCATGTAATCAAACTGGAAGCAGGGATACAAATTATTTTGATCAACCTTGATCAACTTTGAATCACCACGGCCGGATATTTTCGATGGAAGAAGCAACAATCTAGCATCTAATTCGACGAAGACGGCAGGAAACATTTCTGGATCAACAATAGAATAGGGCCCATCAGCATTTGTAAACAAACCGTTCCAAAGCCTCACAAATCACATCTTGTAGGTAGAAGTTTCCCCTATCCGATGATGATGTTGGTTTGTGTGGGTGGCCTTCGCTTTGTGAGTAAAGGGCTTTGGAACGGTTTGTTTACAAATGCTGATGGGCTCTTTTTTATTGTTGATCCAGATTAGTGAAGCCGAGTTATTTACGAAAGAGAGTGTCGATGAAGAGAATCGATCAATGTAAATAGGACCTATTGCAAAGTGACGCGAGATTTGTTTTCCGTACTGAGCTCCAATGCTACCGACGCCAGGGAGGCAGCTCCCAGAGATGTTATGCCTTAGAACATGCCGGTGGCGCCGACTGAGATTGGACCCAGGCCTGCTGAGGTGAGAGGTAATCACGCTAACCACCGGCGCCGATATCTATCACGGCGCATGAGAACGACCCAAATTTGAGTTTAGTTATCTCAGAAATAAGAAATAAAGTGCAGGAACTCAGCGATGAGTAAATTTGCCTCATGTTTTCCCAGGTTTTTTCCAGGATTTTCCAGGGAAAAATCACGAATTTTAGAAAAGTAAAGATTGGATTCACTCAGTCTATTGTTACTACTCCGAGACTGAATAAAATTTTCGTCAATTACCTCATTTTCTGGTAGATTTTTAAGGTTTTCCACAGGAAATCATGAGACAAATTTACTCATCGTTGAGTTCCTACACTTTTGGCGATTATGAGTGAACTAAACTCAAATTTGGGTCGTTCTCATTCGCCGTGTACGCAAAAAGAAAATAGCCAGTGTTGCTACTTGATAGCAAACTACTCATAATGGGAGGAGTCTTTGTAGCTTTTATACCACTTGGTTGCTCATCATTCTACTTTAACCTAAAAAGATATAAAGCAGCGCTGCTGTCCTGGTATCAGCTCATTTTCGCTTCGGACGGCGTGGTCAGCAATAGCAGCAGTAGGAAGGTGGTTAGTCCACTTTTCTATAACCAACATGCAACAATTGACTGGTCGTGGCAAAGGAGGTGCCAATCGTCATCGCAAATTCTTCGAGATAACCACCATCCGTCGTCTGGCTCGCCGTGGCAGTGTCTGACGTATCTCCGGTCTGATCTACGAGGTGTGCTGAAGGTGTTCGTGGAAAATGAGGTCCGTGATGCTGTCACCTACACCAAACACGCCAAGCGTAAGTGGCCATAGATGTCCTCTTCAATAAAACGGCGCTTTTCAGGGCCATCAAGCTTACATCAGTAAAGAGTTGGAATAGAATTTATCTGTGCTTGTTTGTCCATATTCAGAACCACAAGCCCCCAACGAACACACATACTTGGAAGCAGGGGTGCAAGTGATTTTGATTGATTCTCGTAATCAACTTTCTTTTTGAAAAAGATTACTACACATTTGGTACGCCTACAATTCAAAAACGGAAAGAGTTGAGTTAGATATTTGATAAATTAAAAGAATTTAATGCTCTTCACATTTATTTCGTCCACTAGCGGTCCTACGTCAAGCTTCCGTTCGTGCCCCTAGCCACAGACCCTTTAATTTTTATATGGTAAGGATCTAGAGGTATTTTATATATGCGAAGAATTTTACATGTATACTAGCGCCACTAAGTGAAAAAAAAACTCTGAACTACTGTCCACCAACGAAAAGGCCTTGACCTTCTGAACAACTTTGTCGACGACAGTAACTTTCTATCAGGTCATGATCTCGAGATATATCACATGCGATAATTTCACATGTATTCCAGCGCTACGTAGTGAGAAAATTCTGAACTAGTCTCCACCAGCGAAAATATTATGATCTGTAGAACAAGTTTGCCCAAGACAGTAACTTTTTATCTGGTCAGGATCTCGATATATTCCATGTGGTAACTAATTAAGTCAAATCCCACGTAGTACGGACACCGTTTACGCGGTTTCCATTCACATTGTCTCTATTATCCGCATTTTTGGGTGTTAACTGCGATAAAAGTTTAGCTTGTTTAGTTAAAAACAAGTTTTCTTATGAATACCCGTTGGTTTCACATCGATTGGTAGCTCGGCTGCAAAATCGTAATGGAAAACTCACACTGTTGTACAAAGTACAACGCGCGAGTACTCGTGTTAAAAAGTTCACGCGAGTAACGGATGGTTAAGTGTTCTTATTCCATTACCTTCGGAGAAATTATTTTTTAAGGCTCAAAACAATCCGGTTGAGACTGGCACGTGTCTCAATTTCCCGGGAATTGATGTCTGTTTTTGTATTGTCTGATTTGTCGGTCTTTCCATTTATCCATTAATCGCATTATCTTGTTCGGTCATCGCTCTCAATCCGCCTTGATTGTTTCAGTTTATTCGATTGTTGAGCAATTTCCAATGGCTTTTCCTGTGTTGGTTTTTATCGTCTATCTTTTCTCATTTTATTGCAGGTCCAGCTTCCGGTAACAACGATTCCAAAGTACAAGAAATTGGCGTTGAAAAAGGGACAATCCATACCAAGCGACACAGCGGGGAAGATCCGATCAAGTCGGGGTGAGTTTATGTTGTTATGTTTCCATTTAAAGTAGGGCAGGAATTGTCTAAATATTGAATTTTATTATAAATCTGACAAAGATGCATTACCTACGAAACGAGATAAATCATGATCCCCTTCGTGTGGATGTATTTTAATTAGACAAAATTCCAGAAAACTGTCCTTTTTTCTGTATTGTTAACACAGCTTATCTACATTGCGTTGCTTTGATGTAATTTTATGCTGGTTTGACTTTTTTTTATTCTCGTGATATAAACGGAACGTTTTGCAAACCATTTTCTGGGATAATCTCTTTTGACTGCAACTAAAACAAACTAAAATTCCTACCATTTTTAATTCAATTCCTGCAAAATTTTGTTTTATGACGAAGTTCATTACACGGTATAAAAAAGTCAATCCCTATGTACACAATTATATTCAGCTTCGCTTTGGGCTACACTCAGATCAGTTATTGAATACACAGCAGTTTCATTATAGTGTTCAAACAATATTTCACGGTGTACTTCAGCAGCATCATATTCTCTACATAAATATGCCAATTCTTCGGCAGTTAATGTTTGAAACATGAAAATAGAGCAAATTAATTTCATCTTCCAAATCCCGATAAAAGCGTGCGTCTGGGGATTCGGGATTGAAAAATGCGGGTTCTCTTTCCTTGGGCAAATATACTTCCCATATAATCTGTTTGTTTCCCCAGAATCAGGATTGTTCTCATTTCCGGTCTTCGTTGGCTTGCCGGTTCATAGAAGAGGAATGTTAATATTCGCATACCAAGCTGTTGTTTGTCTTTATTGATCTGAGCGGTGTTTTTTTTAGCGGGTATGAGATGAGGTGGGTAGTTGCTCGTAAGAGTATATTAACAATTGTACACTTCTATCCGAATCCAGGGGAGCCACATTTTCGCTTAAATCGAATGTCATTGCAAATATTCTAATAATTAAAGCCCCCTTCCCATTTTTGTCGCGTTTTTTCCTATACATGTTTTTTTTTCAGACGGTGGCGGTCGGTGAGTGGTAATCGTGACTGCTTTCGCACTCCAGTGTGGCTGGGTTCAATCCCAGCCGAGGTCGTTGGGATTTTCCGGAAGCGAGAAAATCTCAATTCTCGTGGAAGGAAATTAAAGCCGGTTGTTCCGGCCCATGTGTTGATGGGTTTGATAGGTTCCAAGAGTGGAAGTCGCCTGCATGGCACTCAATTGCCATCAGTTATAAATCACCAATTAACGCTCGTATGCAAGGAAGAAAGTGGTCGTCTGTTATTGAAGCACTCTGAAACTAAAGCTGATCACGCGAAAACCTTTTTTTCCCTCTGTTCGGGACATAAAACCACTGCGACCATTCGGATCTATTGTAGTACGATCCCGTGTCCTTAGTTTAGTGCATGTTGTATTACTCCATCACTGTTGAGAAATGATGAAGTTTTCGGTTTTGATACAGTTGTCATCCTTGCTTTCATTGCAAGGAATCGATTCCAATTTGAAAGGTCCCGCTATTTATAACTTTTGAAGAGTGAGAGCACCCTACAAAGGCGCGCCCCTTAGTCAGTCAAAATTGGATTCCTTACCTACAAAATTAAGCAATGACACCGATAATGACCATGCATCAGAACCCTAGTCTTTACCAATTCAAACTACAGAACAACGAATAGAAGATTAGGAATTACGTAGATGAAGACTAACTAACTCATTTTTCCTTGTTCCATGATCATCCTCGGAGGACAAGGCATAACAAGTAACAAGGACTAAGATGTGTTCCTTTGATTACTGAAAAATCCCGTTCCCCTAGTTTGAAGTAGTCAGGACTAGATATCGGTGGTAGATCTTACATCCCGTAACGTACCACGAAAAGGTGATCTACTCACGTTGCGGAGCAAGCCTTTTTTGACGTAGGATTACGTCTTTCGGCAACATATTGGGGGTGCAATTTCAAAAACCAAAATCGGCCTTGTCGCGAGAAGTGGTCAGGTTTTGACCACTTATAACTCTGTCAATAACGGATGGATTTTAATTCTAAACAAGCCAATCGATTGGAAAATTTTCTAGGAATCTGCTAAAATGAACCCTTTGTCAATTTCTAATAGGTCACTATTGAAAAATACACAAATGTCCAACTGATGTAATGGTGACCAAAATTAACACCGATTGCCTGCAAAAGGCGCTTTCCGCAATTCATATTTCAACATCGAATTCCATCCGGTCTCCCGGATCTCCGGTCTTATTCAATCACCGTGTGTGGTGGCGTCCGATCGGTCCTCAGCAGCAGCAGCAGCAGTGCTTTCGGCACGTGGTGTTGAACATTGTACACACAGAAAGGCTGCTCGCAAGCAGCGAGCTGCAGCCCACATGAGCGTCCATTCACCGAAGAAGGAGGAAAAGCCTCACCGCTACTGTTCGAGATTCATCTTCGTGAGTTAATTTTCATTGAACTTTCGCTCGCCTTGCTGCCAGCCACATCACCCCAAAGCTCTTTGATAATGTATTGAAGTCGTACATAATCATTCTTGCATTGACCGAATACTATATGACCTTGTCAATTAACCAGAAAAACTTCGAATTAAGGTAAGGTTTTTTTTCCAGGACGCTAAAAAAGGAATATTATATGATATGATTAATCGCGAATATTTCGCGATTAAAAAGTTTTAGCAAACAAATTCCTCCTATTATTTTTCACTTGTTTTATTATCTACTAGTTGAGTGTGCCCGGCCTTGCTCGCGATTCAATATTAGCTTGAGTTTATGCGCCGATTAAAAAAAGGATACTATATTCAGGGCTGTTACAACAGGCGCGGATTTCGCGAATTTCGTGAATTTCGCGATTTTCGCGGATTTGTCGCGAACTTGAACTTTCAGTCACGAAAATCGCGGAAACATTAAATGATGTCGCGAAAATCGCGAAGGGACTGATGTGCTATCCTTTCCGTCCCGGATTATTTTGCTGTCATCAATTTTGTTGTTCATTTGGCTCTCCATTTTTTACCGGTTCAAACCAAACACCCTGTAAATAATCGAAAAATTATCTCAATTCCATAAGTCACACCGGATTTACACGGAAATTCCCTGAGGTCTGTCCAATGTGAGACATTTTCCTTTTTTCCAATATGAACATAGCATTTTTCGTTGTCAAATCATAAACGAATCGTATATAAGCGAGTAATTGCCATGTATACCGGATATTCTAGTATCTCCAAATCGTCCTGGAGTTCAGTTGATTTGTTCTACTATATCAACCAAGACTGCAATAATGTCTGTAGTATCAAAATATGTCCAAACAGATTCAAAGTGTCTATGTGGATTGTACCCGACCTATACGACCTATGTATACAAGATGTTATAGGTTCTGAACTCATTCTGTAGATCAGGTTATTTTTCTACTAGATCACCCAAGACTAATTCAATATATGTAGTATCGAAATATGCCCAAACAAATTTGCAGTGTATATGTGGATCATGCCAAATGTTCTAGGATTTCCAAATCGATATTCGATACTACAGTTATTGTCCTAGTCTTCGTTGATCTAGTAAAACAAATCATTTGAATTGCAGGACGATTTGGAGAACCTAGATCATCTGGTATACGTGGAAATAATTAAAGATTATCCATATAGACACTATGAATCTGTTTGTACATATTTTGATGCTACAAACTTCATCCCAGTCATGGTTGATCTAATTGAATAATTCATCTGAACTCCAGAACGATTTCTTCTTCTTTTTATTCGCATTTCAAGCTTATTGATTAGTACATATTAGCTTTTTGCATGCTCTCAACTTAGTGTTCTAAATGCACTCTCAAAGTTATTAATTGAGAGCTTTCGATGCCAATACCAATGCATGAATGTGTATATTCTGTGGCAAACACAATTATACTCTATTCCCAGGGAAGTCGAGAAACTTTCCATCCCGAAAGATTCTCTCGACCGGACCGGGAATCGAACCCGCCGCCTCCGGCTTAGTAATACCGTGCCTTTACTGACTAGGCTATGAGGCCCAGAACGATTTGGAGTTCTTAAAACATCTGGTATACATGACAATAGTTCATGCATGATCCACATAGACACTGTGCATCTGTCTGGACATATTTCGGTACTAAAGACATTGTCCCAATGTCGGTTGATCTAGTAGATCAAATTACCTGAACTCCAGGACGATTTGAAGAACCTTGAACATCTGGTTTACTCGGAAATAGATCAACATAGACACTTTTAATCTGATTGGACATATTTCGATACTACAGACATTATTGCAGTCTTGGTTGATCTAGTACAACAAATCAACTGATGTCCTGGACGATTCGGAAAACCTATAATTTCCGGTATACACAGTAATGAGTCGTGCATGATCCACAAAATCACATTTATACGATTCGGTTATGATTTGACAACGAAAAGTGCTAGGTTCATATTAGAAATAAAAAAAATATCATGAACATGTCTCACCATTGGGCCAAATTAACTACAACATTTAGGACAGCAAAATTCGTCTCTGGTTAATTTTCAAGAAAGTTTGCATATCAAATGAAAATGCATTAATTATTTTTAAAAATGTTTCATCAAATCTAGGCCGGTATTATTCAATAGAATCTCATAATGTAAGGCTGTTTTATTATGTTCACTATTACTCAGAATTTATACCATACATACATAACTAAAGATGATACAATGTTATTCAAACGATACTCCTTTAGCTCAGTCGGTAAAGGCGCAGCTACAAAGCAAGTCCATGCTGGAGGCGACTGAGTTCTATTCCCATCCGGTCTATTAATTTTTCGGGTTGGAAAATTTCTCTTCTTCCTTGGACATAGGATGGTACAGGCATAGAAAGCTCTCAATTAAAATGTGAAAGTACCTCAAAGAACACTAAGGCAAAAATCTAATATACTATAAGCAATAAGCTTGAAATGCCATGTAGTAGTATCCAATTGCTATTTTTAGGCAATGAAAACAGTTTTTTTTTTGTCGCGGATTAGAATTTGAAGTCGCGGATTTCTTTTGAGAAATCGCGGATTTCGCGGATTAAATTTAGAAAATCTTGTAGCAGCCCTGTGTTTTGTAAGTAGCCCCCCTTCTTATCTACGGGACTACCCTCTATTACCATCTCCTTATACCTCCACATGCCAAATTTGGTTCCATTTGCTTGATTAGTTCTTGAGTTATGCAGAAATTTCTATTTTATTTGTATGGGAGCCCCCTTACAGAAAGGGGAGGGGTCTCAAACCATCATAAGAACTTTTCTCGGCCCCAATATTGATACTGAGCACTTTATTCGAATATTGATACTGAGCACTTTATTCTACGTCAAATCTACGGTCGTGTCTTGGATTTAACCTTTTAAAGACTGGAACGCGCAGAAATTGGTTGACAAAAAATCGTTTCTGTCAATCAAAATTCATATCACCAAAATCTTATTTTTCTTTTGGTAGTTCAATTCATATATTTAAAAGAAATTCCATTAAATTGTGCACAGTGGTCTCATCGACCTTATTCGCCGCCGAACGCCAGTTAGATTTAAAGTGCTGCTCGTTTCCCATGTATTTATTAATTTTTTTGAGATTCTGTTTGACCAAGGCCCAATACCGTTCGATAGGGCGGAGTTCTGGGCTGTTGAGAGAGTTGTGGTCTTTGGGTACACCAACCACGTTGTTCGCATCGTACCACTCAATTGCCTTTTCCCATAGTGGTAGGTCGGTCGCCAAGTCCGGCAAGAAAAGCAGAAGTCTATTATGTTGCTTTAGGAATGGTAGCAGCCGCTTTTCCAGGCACTCCTGGACGTAAATTTCTTTATTGATGATTCCCGTAGTAATGAAAATGCCGCTTTTTAGACCACACGTGCATATGGCCTGCCGGACGAGATTTTTTTTTTCGGAAACTTCGATAGTTTGATGGTTTTGAAAATTTCAGCCACTTTCCCTTTTCCTGATGCGGTATACAACTACTGTCCCGGAAGCTGCTTGAAATTCGCCTTCATATAAGTTTCGTCGTCCATGACGACACAGTCGAACTTTGTGAGCATATTCGTATACAGCTTTCGGGATCGCTGCTTTGCCGACGTGTTTTGTTTGTAATCTCGGTTCGCCACCTTCACCTTCTTAAACGTCGACAACCCGGCTGTTTTCTTGGCCCGCTGCACTGTAGTATGGGAGAGGCGTCCCGGATGAAGAGGTTAGGATTCCACTTATATTATTATTCACCGTCACCTTCTTCGTCGTCGCTGCCACGTCCGGATTACGATTGCCGCCGCTTCCAGGCTTCCTGGCGGTCGACAGACGCTCCTGAACACTTTTAAAACGTTTGTCACGGTCGATTTGGCCACATCCAGCAATTTTGCCAACTTGGCGTGTGAGAACGTCGGATTCTCTTGCTGCGCGAGCAAAATTTTGACACGCTGCTCCTCTTGCTTGGACGTCATTTTGAAAACTGGAGAGCAAACGGTGAAAACTCATCATAGCAACCATTGTATATACACTCAACTTCCAAATGCAGCATTTCAGGTTTTTTTTTTATGCATTTTTAACAGAAATACACCAATTTGAAGTTGACCAATTTTTGCGCGTTCCAGACTTTACTTTTTGTTATAGTTTCAGAATTTTATGAAATTTTGCCACGAGTAGAGTTTATACATGAACGAAAAAAAGATCCAATAAAATTGTATTGTACAGTTTTCCCGGACATCACATACTTTGAAGATTCATAAATCATCGTAGAAAATGATCAAAAACTCAAAAAAAAAAAAAGAAAAAAAAAAAACATTTTATGAGTTATGATAAATTCCACAAAAATATTTTCTCATTTGATTTTTATTTGTATCTTACACTTGAGAAAATATCGCGTTTCGTATAATCGACCAATGTTTTATTTTACAATTTTCCTCCACAGCGAAAATGTTTATTGAAAACATTTTTCTGGTTATATATTTTTTTAGGAATTGCTGAGACCACTGTACCAACAATCAATACGAAACCAACGATTTTAAATTGGCTCACTACTTGACTAGCCTATTGGTCCCAAGCAAATCGATAAACGTACCCCATTCTTGAAGAAATTCTAGTACTACACAATGTTTGTTTTGATTCGCTATGAAAGTTTGACAGATAAAGTGGATTTTCCTATGTTTCGAGGGGTGAATCGATTAGCTGGGAACCGAAGAGAGTACCAGAGCTGAGCCAAAAAGTTGAGCACGTTTCTTTGAAACCTTCTGGTCTTAGAGTTACCTCTATGATTGTACTGTAAAATTTTCATACACAGAAAAAAATCTTAATTTTACTGGTGATGTAAAAATCCATGCCTTGAAACATTCATGTATATAAACTTCCTTTTCACGTAAACTAGCAGCTTGCAAAAAATGTTGCAAACAAAGGTGGACAGTTGCATACAATATATAGAATATTGCATGACATGTCTCATAAATTTACACGATCTATAAGGTAAACTTGTAGGATATATGACGCTCCATTTATGTGCATCATAGTAACGTAAATCAAGAGCCACATGTGAAAAGGGCATACAAGCTTTTTGTAAACAAACCTTTTTAGGCCTTTTTTCTTCCAACCGAGGGTCGCCCACGCGAAGCAACAACATCATCGGGAAGGGGAAAGTTTCCCCTACCCGGTGATGTTGATGGTTTGCGTGAGTGTCATGTGGGTGGCGAGAAAAGGGCATAAGAAGGTGTGTTTACAAAAAGCTTGTATGCCCTTTTCACATGTTGTTCTTGAAATGTACACTATTTACACTACACTAGCTGTGTATAATGAGTTATGAATTTCGGGATGTTCGGGAAAATCTGAAAACTTCAACTTAAATTTTCCGTGATAATTGAACGCTACAAATTGTTTTTCTTTCATATAACTTTATACTCTACCCGTTGACAAACTTTCATAAAAATTCGGCGGCCCTTTGGCTCAAATCTGACCGATAATTTTAACAGTAGTTTCTAGAATCTCGTCTCATAATGGTAGGCTTAGGGACGGCTCTAACGTAGTGGTTAACGGACAAGTTACGAGTGACCCAAGAGAGTGATTGTCAGTGCGCAAAACAATGTGGTTCAATGAGTCTTTTTCATATGAATATGAAAAGTTATCCACCTTATCATTCACTGCCTCGTGAGAGTCTGAATGATTGGGAAGCAAACGAGTCACTGACAGAAAATTACTCAGTCAGTAGCTCAGTCAGCACGTTTATTCTTCCGTGATGGTACCCAATCCTTCTTTTGAATGAGCTTAAATTTTCTATGGAAAAATGCCTCAATTACATACTGTGTGAGCGAAGGCAAGCGGTGTGAGTCGCCCCTTCGTGAGCGACTGAATGCTTTTGTTGGCTCTTTCATTGCCTCGTCCTTTACCGTTTGGTACATACGGTCTGGATAAAGCAATGAATTGAATAGAGCAGTGCCTTCACAATCAGCCTAAGCAGTCATTTTTTTTTCGCTCTGGTGATTGCAGACAAATTTGCAAAGCTATTATTTTTGTTTTTTTTCTGGCTGAAAATTTTCAGAAACGTTCCTCATGACCATTTTGCATCTACAGATCACCATTGTAATTTGAGCTTTAATTTTGAAAAGGGCTTTTAGAAAAAAATGTTAAGCTTATCTTCAGAAATGTGTTACTCGAAAAATGTGTGTCCAATCGGTTTAGTACCTTTGTCAATGTTGTAGGAAACATCTGGAAATATTTGAAAAAAAAAATTGCACTCTTGTTTTAAAATTTAGAATATAAATTTGAAAAACTTTTTCTCAAAAACATATTTTTTTTTTAATATTTGCCACCTATTGCACTGTTGGTCAAGCTGGAGAAATTTTGGACAAAAAAGTTATGATTTTTGAAAAAAACTCAAGTTTTTGGAACTTGCATACAATTATGCTAAGTCGAGCCGTTTTCGAGATGTAGTGATTCTCGAGTTCCAACAATATTTTTTTTTTCGAAAGATCGGGAAATTCACAATAAAACATTTATTGGCAGCCCATCAATCTGATTATGGTCTTTTTAAATATTAAAATAAAACAATGCGACATTTTTTCATGTATTAACTATTAACTTGGTGCTAAAATGCTAACATACAACCTATTGCTAAGCAGTTCATGGTACCCATTGTCGTGGTTTTAATGACCTACATCCATATTTAAGCCAAGTCTGACACGGAATCAACATTAGAATATAATTAGCTGTGAATCTGTCAATGTGACCTGCTTAAGTTCAATAATTCATAAGACGAAATAGTACTTAAACTGAATACTTTTTACCATAAGTCCATAAATGTGTTTAATAAAAGTGCCGAAATTTAACGGAAAATAATGTTCAGAAATTGATTGAGCTGGGTTTGGCGAAAGAGAACCAACTTAGTCACTTTAAAATGTGAGATTTTTGTCGTATACAGCTTTCTTAACGTACCGAACCATCAAGTAGCGCTGAGTTATCGAACTGTAATGAACAATATATTGAACAATTGTACCATCAATATAATCGGGAGAAACAATTGACTCTAATGTTGGCGAATATTCGCAAAGCGTTAATATAGAACTTTTCAACTATTCTTTATCTAGTACTAGCTGAATGTGCCCAGCCTTAGTCAGGATTCAAAATTAGCTTGAGTTTAAGCGGAAATTAAAAAAAAGCAAGCTATATTGTACGTAGCCCCCCCTCTTATCTAAGGGGCTACTCCCTATGACCTTCACATGCCAAATTTGGTTCCATGTGCTTGATTAGTTCTCCATTTATGCAGAAACTTCTTTTTCATTTGTATGGGAGCCCCCCTTACAGAGGGGGAAGGGTTTTGAACCATCATAAGAACCTTGCCCTGCCCCAAAAAACCCTGCAAACAAATTTTCACGCCGATCGTTTCAGTAGTTTCCGAATCTATAAGGGTCAGACAGATAGACAGAAATTCATTTATTTATATAGGGGAAATGGATGTAATGTCGGCCTAAATGCCCCTAATTTGGGCCCATACATAAATTCAGCAATCGAATAAATTTTCAATAGCGACCAGAAATATCCATTAGTACCGTCCCAATGACGCTTCATCTAGATAAAATTGATAAATAGCAGCTTTTTAGCGATGGGTCCAATCTTAGATCCATAGAACAACATTAGAGCCATTTCCCCTATATGGATTTTGGCATTACCAATTGATCTGAAGAAAATGAGTTCTGTAAATTACGCTGTGGAGAAATATCATGAAATTATTCAAAGCATTAGAAAGCACTTAGCGCTTTGCAGAAGCTACTTATATTATAACAAAACTGACGATTTTAATGAAATTGTTGAAGTTTTAATAAATAAAATAACTGGAAAAAAGTAAAACTGTGCAGTGATGCCAAAACCGTGGGCTCCTGGTAATTGCCTTTTTAGTTTGAACCTCGCTAATCTGCACGCCGTGCAACCTAAACATTGCTCAAACGTCATCTAGCACATGGAATAGAGTAAAGCGAAACGGAACGCAGAATCAAGACAAACCAGTAAATAAACAAGAAACTCGCTTTTCTGATGATCCCCTCCCCATGGACATGGAGGTTGACGGTACTGAAGCAAAGGGTTATGTTTAATTTCTTTATATTTGCAACGATGATGATTTCCTATAGTGACACATATCACCTTCTTAATGCTTCAGTATACCTCAAACGATTAATTCTTGGTTGTTAATAGAACTTCCTTGATGCAATCGGCTGCATTATGCAGACTGAGCAATTCTGATTATAGTATCAGATTTGTTCTGTATACAGAGGAACTGGGAGGGCTTATTAAAAACTTCTCACCAATAAAGTAATGATCTTCTTGTAAATTTTGCATATAATTTTATTAATATTTTATTTTATTTAAGCATATTATTTTTGTTACAGTTAATTTGCATTAGCATATGATACAAGAGATTTAATATTACTTGCTCGTTTTCGCGTAAAATAATCAATATTTATCTTACTTGTAATTACCTTTGAAACTTTTTTTTTCAAGTTTTTTTTTGT
Source organism: Ochlerotatus camptorhynchus (assembly GCF_037179485.1). Taxonomy (NCBI): domain Eukaryota; kingdom Metazoa; phylum Arthropoda; class Insecta; order Diptera; family Culicidae; genus Ochlerotatus; species Ochlerotatus camptorhynchus. The sequence continues at coordinate 4,298,192 of NW_027040524.1, forward strand.
GATCTGAAAATTTACCCAGTTTGGTTAGAAGTTTCGAAGCTAACGCATGTCCACAGGCCTAATAGAAAGATAGGCAGAACAAGTGTATCATTAAGAATGGTTGCATGCAGGGTTGCTTCCACTCAATTGCTATAGATGAGTGATTTTCGGAGTTTTGAATTCGTTAGATGTTGTAATGGAGATTTGTGCTGTTGGATGCGGGTGGAGATTGGAGGGCGGGTGTTTGACGCATAGAGCCTGTCAATTTCGCTTTCAGAGTGTCGCAGTCAGCGGTTTTATGATTCGTGAGCGCTCGCGATTCGTAGAATCGTTGATTGTGACTGCAAGTGGATTTGACGGGTTTTGTGTGTCGGACGCTTGCTTTTTGGCCTCTTCTTGTGTCTAATATGTGCAGAGTATCATTATAACGTCTAATGGTTTTGAGATTCCTGGTGGCGTGAAATATATTTGTGAGAATATCTTTTTGAGATTTTAGCAGTCACGTTTTGTTTGTAGTTTATATTTTATTTATTTCATGTAATTATCGTAAATAATAGTTATTCAAAGCGCTGTGGATTATAAGATGCTCGATGACCCTCGAGGGATCGATTTTGCTTACTGAGCAGAAAATCATGGATTTAACCCCAAGCTCTTCCACAGCACAATAAATCGCCACCATCATTTGTATATTTGATATTGAACATTAACCTCGGAAACTATTTGCATATCAAGCGAAAACGTAGTCCTGTATTGTCGCGAAGCGTTATGGTTCTGAGATGCTCGATGACCCTGGAGGGATCGTTTTTGTTTACTGAGCAGAAAATCATGGGTTTAATCCCAAGCTCTCCATCATGACTCTTAAAATTCATTATCACTAAACAAAATTAATATGTTCTTTCGATAGCCGGCTATCGAGAGATTAAATAAACAACAAATAAACAATACATACTTTTGGTTGCATCGCCAACTTGAGGTGAATCCTAACCGAATACCCTACCCAACCCTCCAACTCCGTAGCACTTATGAGGGTGTCGCTAAGTCGGTGGCCTCTCGTTAAGTAAGTACTACATCAACATTTCCTTCCCTATCTCTAGTTATGGTAAAGATGGGCGTGGCCGGGAATAGCGACAGTCATGCTTCTGTTACTCTTGTTTAGATTGGAACCAATGTTTACTCCTCAGCATTATTCCTGAAAGTAGTCTAACTGAGAATTTCAGAAGAGACGTGAGTGTCGCTAGTATCCAATCTACGAAGTATATCATAACAACGCTAACGCTAACGCTAACGCTAACGCTAACGCTAACGCTAACGCTAACGCTAACGCTAAGAAACTCGCTTTTCTGATGATCGTGGGGTTCCCTAATAAACAAATACCATAAACGAACTGTATCCCCGAGGGGTAAACTATCCCACAAATGGTTTGGATGATACCCCGAACACGTCGTTAAGCTCTCTTATATGGTTATGTTTATTAGGGTTGCTTGAAGTTATTAAAACTGTACCCCTTTAATATACACAAAGTGTTTTTCATGCAATGCAATGCTATGGACATTTGGAAATAGGTATTATTGTAGCGTTATCCTATACTATTCAATTGTTGGTCCCATTTGCCCCGGTGTACTTAATTTTTCAATGCCCTTCTGTTAAAAGAAATATTAAATCTATACACATGGGGTAACTGACGGTTTCGGCAATACCTTTACGTATTATCGGCAGGGGGTAAATTGAGTCCTTTTGCACTCATTTTTTGCATGAGGAAACATCATGTTTCAGAGGAGCATCGATTACCAAAATTTAGCGCTGAAGGATTATGTCGTTTACCCTATATATATTTTTCGCAATTACCTAAATTTGATGAAAAAGTTTGTCGATTCGCGGTCTGTACATTAAAAATCATGCCATTGATAGTTTTGCCATCCTTTTTTTAAATCTTCATCGTGAATGAATGAAACATTGCTATGAAAAGCATCTATAATCGGCTTTTCATTATTTTCTTTCATCACTGGCTGCTTGCTTTTCCAGCGTATCTGATGCCCATCACAACAAAAAATTAATTTTGATATCACATCAAAGTGGATGCACTTCAATCGTGTCGAAAATATGGTGTAATATTACTAGCCAAAAAGGATTAAATTATCATTAATACATTGCATGAACTGACATTACGCTGTTTTTATTGCATTTGTTTATTTTTGTGGACATAAAAATTACATAAGATTTTCCACTCTTGGATGTGATACAGGTACATATTATGTTGCCATACATGTTGTATACAGGTACATATTATGTTGCCAATACTAAATCTGGATACCGACTTCCAATAACTCTTCCGACCTGTGTGTTAATCATGGTTTTGGCAATTTAATTGTTATTGTTTGCACTTGTGACAGTAGGAAGTTAATTCATCAACGACGTACAGATAATTTTCAATAGAATGCACAATACCATTACTGTTACTACTGCCTTCTCGTACGAAAAGTCTTTATGAATCATGTTACCGATAGCTCGACACACAAAGTCAAGGCTTTGCAAAAAACATCAAGAGCATGTAAATGCAACCGCTCTTCACCATTCCCGCAATTTGAATGGTGGTGCTGGTGGTATTGTAGCACATTGCAAAATGCAATGGCTACCGGTCGTGCTCATATAGGCAAAGGCCACAGAAAAAACATGTAACAGTTCCGCTTTCGTGTTGAGCACTTTTTCGTTTATTGATTTCCCGCCTCTTCATGCATGTCAGCTCAGTTCAACTCAGTGGGAAAGTGGTGCAAAAGTGTCATTTGCTTGCATTTTTCCATATCCATTCTTCTTATAGGTAGGTACCGCCTTTCCTCCTTACTGAAAAAAAAACGTTTCCTAGAAACGATGCTGTCCGTATGCAGCCGAATGTCGATCGCTTTTTTTTTATTATCGTCGCACTTTCTTATCTAACCTTTGATTATTATTTGCATCTTTTGTTTGAGAAACCGTACAAGTCACATTTTTAACGATAAAGACTTTTTTCAGATCTGATTAATACAGCTCTCCTAGAAATACCAAAAAAGTTTAATAAGAGAAACCGATTTAAATAATGTCCCAAAATATTAATCTGTCGATCAACATGGCATTTACTTCGAATGGACTTATGCGGTTTCTCAGAAAAAAAAAAAAAAAAAAAAAAAAAAAAAAAAAAAAAAAAAAAAAAAAAAAAAAAAAAAACGATACGGTTATAGTAGGGATAGTCATTAGCGTAAAGATGTAGTTAGTGTACCACCATGTCAGAGTAAAGGGTGTATTCGTGGAAAAAGGCACCACACACATAAACAGCTGATTTTTTTTAACTATATCAGGCATAACATTTGATAACGGCACAAAAGCATTTGTAAACAAACTTTCTAAGGCCCTTTACACGTGAACCAAAGTACACCCACGCAAACCAATACCACTTTCGGAAAGGTGATAGTTGCCCCTATCTGATGACGTTATTGGTTTGCGTGGGTGTACTTTTAATCGCGTGTAAAGGGCCTTAGAAAGTTTGTTTACAAATGCTTTTGTGCCGTTATCAAATGTTATGCCTGATATAACAAATGACTTAACATTTTCAGTGAAGAATGTTTAGTTTTATTTTTTTCCTTGATTTGTTTTCCGTGCTTAGCGCCAATGCTACCGACGCCAGAGAGGCAGTTCCAACACCTGGACCCTACCTATCGACCCATCAATTCATGAACCGGGGACCAACGGCTGTACTTCCCTTCCGAAGGAAGGCGTGATTAGAGATGTTATGCCTCAGAACATCCCGGCGGCGCCGACTGGGATTGAACCCAGGCCTGCTGTGGTGAGAAATAATCATGCTTATCACTACACCACCGGCGCCGCTAAATGTTTAGTTCATAACGTACATATGTGATTTTTGTGAGGGTCTGAGTGGCCGTTTATCTCAAGTAATGGCTATGAGATCAACATGCTGTCTCATACATTTTGTACAGTCCTAAATTTTAAATCAGCGGTTATGCAAGGAAATTCTTTCGTCATTGTTGCTTTTAAATTTTGAAACTAAACCAATTTTTTGGCAAAATATTATAATTCAAAATATTGTGGATAAATGGAATAAATATGTTTTTTTCAGAATTTTGTTTCCAATATTTTTTGCGGCACTTGACAGCTGTTAAACATTTACAGTAGAGTGTTCCCATGATAAACAATGGGGCATATCGCCTCGCTTAAAGTGGGACATATTGGGTAAACCTAAGTAAGAAATTAATCATTTTACCTCAAATGAAATATTTCGTGCCATTTTTTTCAAAAGAGGCAGGTTTTAAAACTTCACTTTATGTAGGGGAAACGTTGGCTTCGGCAATACCTTAACCTATTATCGTCAGGGGGTAAACAACGTCCTTGAGAGCTCAATTTTGGTATGTGGATACATTGTGTTTGAGAGCATCTGATGGCGATACTCGCCGTGCCGTTAGTCGAAGGAATTACTTCACTGACCCTTGACCAGCACCGAAAACCACAACTCGCGAAAAACAACTTCCAAACACAAATAATCTCTAAGTCCTGTTTTGCGGAGGAACTTAACAGTTTTCACTGTAATGAAAACGATCACCACACGCCGAAAGTTAAAGTTGATCGTTGTTCTCAACACTTAGACCGAAATTGGAGTCATCGAACGACCATAGGAAAAAAAAAACTGACGTAGACACGGTGTGCTTCTGCTTACTTCAGCTTGTATTTTGATACTGCTTTGGTATCTCATGTTGTTGGTTTTATGGCTATTTACACGAATTCGAGTGATGACCATCGGCTACCTATCGGTCATGCTCAATTTTCTCACTCTTTGGCTGGTTAACCATTTAGACAAGTCAATGAAACAATCTGTGTCATTTGGAACGGGTCGTTTGGGTCAAGAGATTTGAACTCAAATGATCTTAATATCTATGTACAAATATGAGAAACTCCAACAGCATCTATTGGCCAAATTTGAGTGATCTTGGAATTTGTTTACTTACCCCCTGACGATAAAAGGTTAAGGTATTGCCGAAGCCAACATTTCCCCTATTACAATAAAACAACCCAGTCTGATTAGTTTTTTTATCGTTTGAATACTTCTTGTAATGGAGCAAAAAATTACATCGGAAGGAAGATTTACAGAATTTTGCCGTTTTTGTTGCTCAGCTGGCAGCATTCAACTTCGCATAGGGGATGATTTCCAACATGCCCGCAGACCATTACTTCATCTTCTCGGATAGTCTCAGTTCGATCGAGGCTATTCGGTCGATGAAACAAGGCAGGCACTCATCTTATTTCCTTTCAAAGGTAAGGGAGCAGATGAGTGTGCTGGTCGAAAGATCATATATGATTACTGTTGAAAATTCTGGAATGCTTTTAGTCAAACTCGCATAATTTTGTTTGGAGTTGCTTCAAAGCTATATTTAAGAAAATACAAAATTTAGTTACATGAGTTCTGTGTTGTAACAGCGATCTTACATTTAAGTTAGGAAATAAGGAGATTTCCAAACGTAAATAATAATAAAAGGCAAATAATAAACGCAATATAATCAACGTGATTCCTGTTCACTAAACTTTTGCAGGTCAAGCCGCAGATCTCTACGTAGCATTGAGCGATTTCGATCCAGTCTTCTACTGCGATGGATTTGTCCAAGTAACAATTACCTTTGTATGGTTCCCCTCACATTGCTCAATCCCAGGCAATGAGAAGGCGGACTCTCTCGCAAAGGTGGGCGCGCAGGAAGGCAAATTTTATGACAGGCAAATTTCACACGATGAATTTTACCATTTAGTGCGTCAGAGTACCCTTTAGAGTTGGCAAACCGATTGGGGCAATGGAAATTTTGGACGGTGGTTACATTCAATTATTCCTAATGTTTCTTCGAGAGCGTGGTTCAAAGGCTTGGACTTAAGTCGTGACTTCATTCGCGTGATGAGTAGACTTATGTCCAACCACTACTTGCTAGATGCTCATCTCATTAGAATAAACCTCGTGGACAGCAACATCTGTCGGTGTGGAAGCGGTTACGATGTCATCGATCACGCAGTTTGGCAATGTACGGATAATGACGCCGCCAGAGAGCTTCTTTTGAATACCTTCGAAACCCAAGGAAGACAACCCTATGTTCCTATCAGAGACGTGTTGGGAACTCGCGATATCTGCTATATGCAGTCGGTTTATGTGTTTCTTCAAATGTCTGTTATAGGAATTTAATTCCTTTGTCTTTTGTCTATCTTTAATAGTTTTTGTTTGTCTTGTCTCCCCGTCTCGATGAATCTCATCGTCGCCCACTGGTCACCATAGCCGGAAATCTTCATGTTTCAGTCCGTGAAACTCCTAGTTCAGTTGATTTTCCTTTCATATTTTCACATTGTTCAGGTTAAGTTGTTCAACACTTGACACAGCGAAAAATAAACACGTCCACTCGTGGTGATCCATGCCATTTAGGAATTTAGTAGTCTAATATAATCTAATCTAATCTTATAAAAACGCAGCCAGTACGAGAAAGCATCCTGGAAAATGATTAGGTTAGATGAGGTCTAATAATTTTTCTTGTCTAATTGATGTTTACATCATATCTGAGATATGATATAAACATCAATACGGCCAGGCCTACTGCGTTGTATTTGCCGCAAAGATGATTCTTGGAAATGAATGGGAACATTTCTAGAATCTACAGGGGAGAAAGGATGCGTGGACATACCGTACCAAACGCCCCGAGTTACTATGTGTAGTTGTGTGTAATGTGTAAATATTCGTACAATATTGAAGAATCATAAAATAATGCAATGGAAGGATCTTACCGAAAGATGGAGGCGAACCAGCCCAAGGCTGAAAGCCTCATTAATAAAGTTAAATAATAATAATAATCTTACCGAATTTTCTCCTATGTTGGTAATGATTCTTGGCACGCACGCACGTACTCATGACTATAAACTGCCCAAGTAACCATAGGCACAGCTGAACAACGTTTATATCAGTGTTTGTATGTTCTGATGAGGCTCGCATATAGCCAAAGAGGCGAAATAACGTGCCTATGGTTGCTTGGGTGAACATCATATGATAGATTCCTCGAAATGAACTAAACTTATCTTTGTTTGCTTCTTCCGTCATGTTGAATGGGTGAACCTTTCAAATCCCCATACTCCAGGTTTTTGACGATTCCCAGTGGCTGCACATTTCGGGAAACCTAGCAGAATAGAGCGAAACATTCATATTGGCAACCCTCTGCTTCGTGCCCCACAAGCCAGCTGCTCATGCTACCCGGCAAGAGCTTTGAATCTCACTCATCTTGCACATAATTCACACGCGTTTCTGTTATGCACTTTTCAACATTGATTTAAAAGCTTCGCGACACTTTACAAGCATTACAGCGTTAAAATAAAAATTGATAAAGCAGAGTAGAAACGCGCGAAGAAAAATTCGCAGCAAAAATTCATGCCATTTAGGAATCTAGTAGTGTTCAAAAATTGGAAATCTCTTTTCAAGTATTCCGTCAAACGACCCATTCGGCCAAATGGCGTTCGGCCAAAAGGCCGGACACCGCTAAAACGGCTTGTTTACCGATGCGACAAAACCAAATATTGAATTTACTATGTGACATGGTTCATTAAACAATAAGACTGTTGTCTTAAAAATGTTGCAAAGTGGCATAAAATTGCATTTTGTTTACTTTTGCTTTTCCAATCTTGTTGTTCAATTTAATCACTGATTATAAATCCTTAAAGTGTGCAGAAAAAAAAACTGGTTTTGTTTGGCGTAAAATTATTGATTTTCTATTTGTGTAGAAAAATATTATGAGTATACGTATGTGGTTTAATTCCATGATTCAACAGCGACAACGACGAAAGAATTTCATTGCATAACCGCTGATTTCAAATTTGGAAATTATTAGACAGCATGTTGTTCACATAACTATTGCTCGAGGTGATTTAACTCGAGTAACAGTTAAGAGCATCATCATCATCAAATTGAAGGGTGTATTCGTAAAAAATGGCACCCACAAACAACTGAAACTTTTTAACTATTATAACAAATGACTTGAAATTTTCAGTGAAGAATGCTTAGTCGATAACGGACAAATGTAATTTTTATGAGGGTTAGAGAGGTTCTAACCCTCATAAAAATTACATTGGTCCGTTATCGACTAAGCATTCTTCACTGAAAATTTCAAGTCATTTGTTATAATAGTTAAAAAGTTTCAGTTGTTTGTGGGTGCCAATTTATACGAATACACCCTTTAATTTGATGATGATGCTTAGGGATATCATTCTGCTGAGTTGCACGAAAAAGTTTATGTTAGATTTTTTTCTTGTAAAAGTGCTCGTGTTGGAATTGGAAACATGTTGATAATTGTCTGTTTTTCTATAAAAAAAAAATCATGATTTTTAAAAATGACGGTTTTGAGAAAAATCATTTTTAAATTAAAACTTTAAATTCAGTATTTTTTCAGTGTAGGAATGATATTTTTATTTTTTTTTAAGGGCAAAAACAATTCCAAAAACAACCACTGTAGAAATGACACTGATGAAGACTGCACATTGCGGCAGATTTGTTAATGAAAATGTACGCACTGTGTTCTGGTTGGCAAGAAGAATGCAGTGAACACAGTTTCATGAGCAACATTTTGGTTTTAAACGAAACATTTGCAGGAGTTGAATTTTTTGAAAAAGATTCTGCGTTCCATTGCATCTTAAAACTTCGAAATAAATCATCAGATTTCCTAGCAAAAATCACTTCACCATTATTACGAAACTAATCTATCTATCTAGGGTAAATGATGGGTTCGGCAGCCATCGACTGTTTTCGGCAACCACAATTTAAACGTTAATTTCGCTGTATTTTCTCACTAAAACACTTCGCTGAATGTATTTAAACGATTCCTTAGTCTTTCAGGCTCAATCCTAATACATTTTTACGACTGAAAAAACCTGTTATGTCAGGTGTTTCTTCAAATGAAACATAAGCACATGAAAATACGGCAGATTTCGAGTCGCGATAATAGAACAACTGGTTAACACACAGTTCAAACGGAAAGGTTGCCGAAGTAAAAGAGGCTGCCGACAATAGTCACACTCACCTGAGAAGTTTGGAGTGCCTTAAATACGTTTTCAAATCATTTTGGACAGTTCTGTCGATTGGAATGGATAGAGTAGCTAGCAGCAGATAAATGTAAACAAACAGACACGTCATATGTGTGCGTGACACTGAGGAAATGCTAATAGAAGTGCGGAAGCTGCTTAGATTGCCGAGAATACGTAAATTCCCCTATATATATATAAAAATGAATTTCTGTCTGTCTGTCTGTCTGTCTCTCTGTCTGTCTCTCTGTCTGTCTGTCTGTCTGACCCTTATAGACTCGGAAACTTCTGAACCGATTGTCGTGAAAATTTGTATACAGGGGTTTTTGGGGCCGTGAAAGGTTCTTATGATGGTTCGAGACCCCTCCCCCTTCTGTAAGGGGGGGATCCCATACAAATGAAACAGAAATTTCTGCATAACTCGAGAACTAATCAAGCAAATTGAACCAAATTAGGCATGTGGGGGCGAGTGTGGGGGTATAAGGAGATAATCATAGGGGGTAGCCCCTTAGATAATAGGGGAGGAGGGGCTACGTACAATATAGCATGCTTTTTTTAAATCGGCGCATAAACTCAAGCTTATATTGAATCCCGAGCAAGACCGGGCACACTCAGCTAGTACTGTATAAAACGAGTTCATCGCTGAAATGATTATCAGTGTGCCGGAAATGCAATTGCGCTGCCGTAAATAAATGGGAGTATCCGGATACGACCACTCATGCGAGTTTAAGGTAACGCACGAGCTGAAAAACTCAAACGAGGACAATAAGTGTATAGTTCGAGGGGCTAGAACCTAGATTCGTCAGCACGGGATATGCATTTAACAATTGCAATTACAAGTACAAATGATTGTGTGTATTAAAGAAATATTGATAATTATATAAATTATGAAGCAAATTGGCCTGTCCAAGTTGTGCTTTAGTCTACATAAAACATATACAAGATTTAGGATTTGAAAAAAAAAAAAAGATTCTGAGTCTTCAAAAACTGTTGCCCACTCGATTTTCGACTTCGAAACCGGCCTTCGCCCTTTTATAGAGATGCATTTTTACTGGGTTATATTTTTCAAAAAATGAATCGGTACATACCACCTTCTACTCGCTTTAGCCTTTTTTCCCTTTGGAACCATCCATAAATGACGAAGCTCCCCCTCGTTGCGTATTTTGCTATACCTAATACAAGGCCAGTCACAACTTCTGAAAAACCATCTAATGCTACATCATTGATTCATGTTCCCTTAGAAATCATCTTTCTCAGAAGTTAATTAGCGAAAAGAGATATTATTGGGTCACTTGAAAATAAAAAAATAGTATTCCTTCCACTTCAATTAGGGGCTGTCCATAAACTACGTAGACAGTTTAAGGGGGGGGGGGGGGTTGACAATTATCCACGGCCCATACAAATTTTAATTTTTTTGTATGGACACTTGTCTACGCAGGGGGAGGGGGGGGGGGTCAACAATCCCAAAAAACTGTCTACGGAGTTTATGAACAGGCCCTTATACAAACATTTAAATGCAAAGTCAATAAGCCCGTGAATTGTTCAATATAATGAGCTTAATTTCCTGTCCATTGAACCAAAGACAAGCATTTATATTCTTTTGACACAATTGCGATGTTTTTTTTTGTTCTGTCTTTTTCAGTACATGTAAATCGGACAGTGCTTTACGCACTTTCGCCAACAGCTATCGCCCTCCGAGAGGAAGCGATAAAATTCGTACTGCATCCGGGCCGTGTGTGCTCCCCCGTCACGAAGACGTAATGCTGATGAACGAAACGGAAATGAACCAGGAGGATAACTTTGCCCAACTGAGGAACAATGGACAGCCAACGGCCCCACATCCGCTGCCGATGCCCGAGTACGGTGGCTACTTTGCTCCGTTGACAGAGTTTTTGCCAGATGCGACCAGCCCCATCAGTGGATTCCATCGGTGCAATGTAGCCGTAATGTTACTAACAGATATAGTGGTGGACGGAATACCCGGACTGGATTGGACGTTGCATGTACCGCTTATGTTGCACATTCTATTTCTTGGACTGGATCATACACGGCCGATTGTGCGAGAGCACTGTAAAAAATTGCTGCTTAATTTATTGGTAAGTGGTTTTCTTAAATAAAACATCTTTTTTCTTCTGTTTAAAATGGATAAGGAAAGAAGGGGAAATTATCTAATACAGCCGTTTGAGCAATAGTTTCTTACAAATTGTTTTCAATTATTTATTAAAATCAACAGATTGTCCTCGCTGAGCACAACGACCACTTGAACGTAGCGAAAATCTTGCTGAACAGCGACACATTTAAGCTTCGATTAGGGTTAAGCGTTCCATCGCTACCCGTTATTGATCATAATTTCACCGAACCGGATCAAGAATTTGACAGCTATCTGTTCGGTTTAAATAGTAACGTTCCCCAGTGTACTCTTTCGCCCGCTTCAAACCAACCAAACGAAGAAATCCCCGTCCCAACGATCATCACTGAAGAGAATGCACCTCCCCAGCCGGGTCCGACGATGCCTACGGCGCATGTCATCAAAAGTCTTATTAAGTTCCTCTCCCATGACAGCGCTCAGCCGCTGTGGAACTACGAGGATATCACCGCGAAGGTGTGGACTATTAAGTCGGCGGAACAGTTGCAGTGCTTCCTTCGGCATATCGTGAAGGTGTTCTCTGACAGCTATTCTCACGCGAGAATCGCCGAACGGTGGGCACAGACGGCGTTGCAGTTGGGGCTTAGCTGCTCCTCACGTCACTATGCCGGACGTAGTTTGCAAGTGTTCCGCTCGCTCAATGTGCCGATCAATTCGCGCATGCTGAGCGATATTCTATCGCGGCTGATCGAAACAGTTGCCGAACAGGGAGAGGACATGCAGGGTTACGTCACGGAACTGTTGCTGACCCTCGAGGCTGCTGTCGATAGTTTAGATTCGGACTTTAGACCGCTGGATGTGATGAAGGACATATTTAAGAGTACACCGAACCTGAACAACAAGGATGGGGCTATTTCGAATGTATATGGGAACAAGAGATCGAGTGATGGCATACCAGGGTCTCCTCAAACCATGAACAACATGCTAACTGGAGGGCACACTCGAAGCACAAGCTATTCTATTTCGTATTGCTCGCGAAAGGCAGCAAATTCACCAATCGATAAGCAGGTTGAACTACGCAATCGATCCAACGTTCTGGAACTGGAGCGTAATTCCAACAAATTTGGGTCTTCTCTATCCAGGTCACGAAGCGCACAAAGCTTGAAACTGCTGGGTGACACAGCTACTCAGGACGACAAGATGACCATTTTAGCACAATTGTTCTGGTTGGCAGTTTCTCTACTGGAAAGCGACTACGAGCACGAGTTCTTGCTAGCACTGAGATTGTTAACGAGAGTGCTTCACAGGCTCCCATTGGATCGCCCAGATGCTCGCGATAAGGTGGAGAAACTACAACAACAGCTAAAGTGGTCCACATACCCAGGAATGCATGCCCTTCTTCTGAAAGGTTGTACCCATTCCATAACCTATGAACCATCGATTGCAGTACTCTCGCAGTTGTCACCTCTTTTGAATCTACCAGTTTGCGATCCATCTCAGAGTTGCGCCTTCCCGATGAATGTGATCGCTTTGCTTCCGTACATGCTGCTACACTATGAAGATGCTAATGAAATCTGTATCCGAAGTGCGGAAAATATAGCACAAGTTTCCTCCGAAATGGGACTGAAGTTGGAAAATCTCGGAACGGTCATGACTCTGTACAGTAGGAAAACCTTCAGCAAGGAATCGTTCCAGTGGACAAAGTGTGTTGTCAAATATCTGTACGATACGTATGCTCACATGGGATTGCACATGTTGGCATTTTTGACCGAAGTCATAGAGAAAGGACCGAGCCAGATCCATCTGCAGGTGTTGAGTGTGATTCATTGCATGCTGCACTACATCGATCTCTCATCGGTACAGGCACAACCAATAGCTGGAGATCTGCTGCGAGTTATTTCCAAGCATCTTGATGTAAGTAGAAATTGTGTTGGTTTATTGGGACTTAACTAAACAACGGACAGACCGTCTCCTATTTTCAAAAAACTCTGTATAAGGGGAATTTTGTTTTATTATCGGACAGGTTCGGGCCGAAGGGTCTCAGAAAGTTATATGAACGAATTAATTTCCTTAAATTTGGGGTGTTTAATTTTCCCGGAAAATTTTAGTTGCACTTTTCGGATTTTCCCAGACGTACTTCGAAAATTCATAATTCATGTAGGTACCTACCATCGCATCGTAGAAAGAATTTTGTGCAGTAAAATGATATTTTTTTTTGTTGGTATCATTCGTCATTCGTGACCTATCCGGGGTGAGATTTGAACTCGTGACTTTGGCGTGAGAGGCAGGGATGCTAACCACAACGCCGGGGTCGCCCCCCATGTGAAATAAATTATCTATCAAAAAATTAAATCAGAAAAATGTTTTGCACGAATATTTTCACGGTGGAGGCAGATCGGGAAAATTAACAACCACGATTTTTCGATTATACCTATAACCATAAACTACCGTTAGCAATATTTCATAAAATTCTAAGACGCTTCGGCTTATTTTTTCCGATAATTATAAATGATCCTCAAAACTGAAGTTTGGCCATTTTGAGTATTGACGCTCGCTTAGTTTTCAAAATGGCATATTTACAGCTTTCAATATAACAATACACGAACTGTCTTTTGTAGTCAAAATGACGTCTGAGATGAAGTTGTAAGAAAATAGATGGGCTTTACAGAAAAAAAAATCGGCTTTGCCTCAGTCGATATTATGATTAAAAGAGAGCTTTCGTGCTGTGCTATGAGTTATTAAAAAAGAGTTTACTGTTGTCGAATACGCCATTTTAAAAAATGAGACGAACATCGAAATATCCATGCTCCAGCATAAATTTGAATGATTCCCCATTAGCATATCATTATGTCAAGTTTCATGGAAATCGTAGAGGGTTGAGTCTGAAATTCGTATTTTTGCTATTTGGTATGTAGATGCTCACATGCACCACATTCGCACACACAAGTTAAATTTATGGGTTAATAAAATTAAACAAGCAATATTGTTATCTGTGTCATCAATTCTATACCACACATTTATGCAGAGCCCCAACTGGAAGGAAGCATTAAAAATTCTTAAATTGGTCGTAACACGTAGCTCCAGTCTCCAAGTGGTACCACAATCAACGGAAAGCAGCTCATCCTACGCTAATTTCCACGGTAGCTATAGTGATTCGGAAGTGTTCTGCAAAAAGGAACTTGCTGGACGTACAATGGAGTTTTCCTTTGATGTATCGCAAACTCCACTCATTGGACGCAAAATTCTGCTCAAATCTGAAGGTGATAGCAGCTCTGCACTGGCACAAAACTCCAAGAACGGCCCCTCCGGTGCCCCGGGCAATGCTCATTACGGTCACGCTGGAACTCCAAATTCTCCCCGCCGCAGTGCAAGTTTGTCGCCGGCAGATACGGCACCCCTCAGCGGTTGGAAACGCCCCTGGATGTCACAGGTATGAATTCGTAGAAAGATTTTTCACGAGTGAAAGATATTCCTGCTGCAGTAAGGACAACGCACTTTCAATAATTATAGCATATATATAGGGTTAGGTGGGGCAAGATTGGTCGTCTACTTGGTTTATTAATTATTTTGACTGTCAACATCAGACTAAATGTATCATTGATTTAGACAAACAAATACATTAATAAATGTACAAGCTGACCCATTTTGCCTCGTGACACACTTTGTCCCACCTTACCCTATATATTCATGGCATCACAAACTTTTTTAATCTTGGATAAATTTCTTTCTGAAACAGGGACGAGTACGTGAGTGTTTGGTGAATCTGCTTACCACCTGCGGACAGCGAGTCGGGCTACCGAAAAGTCCATCGGTAAGTAACATTGATGAAATCGATAAAATCTTTCTTGTGAATTATGAAATTACTCATCTGCGTGACTTGCGGGTTCTAATGTGCTATTGGCAAACAATACAAATTCCCCCCAAAACCTCAAACTTTTGAGCAGATGCTCAAAAATTGAAGAAGAAAAAAACACTTTAGCGCAGCCTTTGTCCGTTTGTCAACAAGTTTCAAGATATTATGTTTCCTTTCCCCACGTTCCATTTCGCCTAACCCTCAGGATGATGTTCTTAGTTCGCTTTACTCCAAGGTAAACGGAAAGATCATGAAAAGTTGTCATTTTCTGTGCGCTTTTATTCGGTTTCCATTTAGCAGAGAAAACAGTTTCCGCTTTGTGACAAAATTTTATGTGTACTGGAAATAAAAGGGACTGCTTATTACACTTCTCCGGCACCAAGCCAATTGTGCATCACCACACTTCTTCAGTTTATGGGGGAGGGAGAAATAACGTAGTAAAAATACAGCCACAGCTCCGCACCTGTAAGCCAATCTCTTCATGGCAAAAATAAGCAAAGTTGGAAGCATTCACAGATTATAGCACTTTTTCTCTACACCCTTCGTTTTACATCACACACGATGCACAACAGTTGATATCACAACACTCCTACTCTTTCACCTGAGTTCGATGGCATTAAGTAAAATATATGACCTCGCAAAAATATACTATACGAAGTAAATATATACGTAACGGGGATGAAGTCTGCACCTGATACTTTTTAACGAGGGTCCTGCCTTTATTTTATAACTCTTACCTCAGGAGTGCTCAATCAAATTCAACTTTAAATGCCGATTTGGAACGGAAGATCCATTAAATGATTGGCCATCCCGATCCGATGCTCAGTCAGTTGTATGAAATGCTAGGATACTTAATAAACTCAAATGTAGATTTTACCGATGTGGTGTCTTGAAGATTTTGTTTTTTTTTGTTATAAAAGACAATTGACATCGTCTTCAATAAAAGGTTGCACACACTGAACATTTTACGCTAGACACCACACAACACCCTCTGGACCAGTAGGGAAATTTTCGGGTTCCGATTACCCGAATACCCATCATGATTTATACCAATCTTTGAAGAATAGTATTTCATAACCTTTCCATTCAGTTTCGAGACCGAATACGGAGACACCCGGTAAGTATAATGAGTCTTGTAGTTAGCATAATGTTGTCTTTCATTCTTAAAAAACCCGGATTGGATCATTCATTCATTTCGACTGGCACTGAAAAAAATCAATGCATGATCATATTTTGTAGGTTGAAATTACAAGCATATAATTGAATGTTCATTACGACATGCAGGGAATTTGTAATATTGAAAACATCCAAAGATTTTCAATAAATAGGGATATGGCGAAAATTTTGAGTTCTGTCTGTACTCAAAATTAAGAATATAAAACTTCAAATGCTGATTCTGGAAATTATTATTTTTTTATAGAAGTAACCGACGAAATCCTTACAATTTTCATGTTGGTTTTTAAATTTCTATTAGTATGCAACCTTTTGAACAGGCTTTATGCAGAACATTTTATATTAGTTGGAGGTGGTGCAATTTGAATGCATACCCGAGCAAAGTCCAGCATCAAAATGACAGCAAATTGATATCAAGTTTTGATATCAACATCAAACTGAAATCATAATTTGATTTCAGTTTAGACATTGACAAATTTGGAACCAATTTTTGTTTTCATTTTGCTCTACATTTGCTCTTTAAAAATATGTTGTTACGGGTTTGTTTTCATTGCCTTAGCATAAAATCAAATTGAATACTTATTTTGTTATCAACAGGAAAAATGGATAACAAATTTGGTTTTCAGTTTGCTCTCACTGATAGCAGAAATAGTTTTCAATGTGATGTCACAGGAAGATATGTTTGCTCTCAATTTTGATATTTTAACCGTTAAAACGACCAAAACGACAACAACCTGAGTAATCATTATCAGCGAAATCACAACATCAAATTTAGATTTCAATTTGATCTCAGACTTTGCTCGGGTAGTGTATCAATCCGCACCATTGGACATCGATCATGGATTTGGTAAGTTCGTTCATGTTGAAATATATTTGAATAAATTTAGTATAACTATAAGTGAATCCTTTTTGCTACCTGACGGGCGAACCTCGATCGCGCGTGATCTATTGTTGATTCGTTTTGAGGGAGATAATAGATACCGCGATTGCGATCGAACATACAGACTTGGTACTAAAACAAAGGGGCTCGCTTGTCAAGTGCCAACCGTTTTTCCTTTCTGAGCAGAAGATCACTGAACCAGGCCTTTAAATTACTGAGCTGATAGGATCGCATCCTCGGATCATTTTCTTACCATGCTTTTGGAGATCCCTTTACTTTCCAAAGTGAAATCAAATCTAATTCACACTTCCCACTAAGAAAAGCGTCCTTCGTGTGACAATCGTGGAGATCCAGATGTATACTCGGTTTCTTGTAAGAACGGGAATCGAACTAACAACCTCCCGGATGACCGTAAAGGCGCTGATATTAATCTTGAAATTACAGGTTCACCGGAGTTTGCACAATGAATATGGACTGTATATCCCAAGCCTAGCTGGATCGATCATCAGTGCTCATGTTCTCTACTCATGCTCACATTGCTTGCTCATTGAGTTTTATGAGGTAGTACAGCATCAACTCGATTATAGTTACTTATGGTGTGTTTTGAGAATCTTGTCGTCGTCGTCATCGGTACCGGTGCTGGTTTAAAACCAAAAAAACGTGAACGTTTGAAATTTTAAGTGTATGGTGTGTTTGAAAAAGTTTCTTGAAATCTAATTGTCTAACTAGAAGTGAGATAATTTTTTTTTTCAAAATGGCAATATAATTATTTGGTGTCTATTGCGGAGAGGTGCTGGCGAAAGCCATCGGACCGACTCTTTCAGCAGAAAAGACATAGTTTTGATGTCTTTGAGCCAGCTACAAATCTATAATAATATATTTTTTAACTTATATAAACATTATATAATATTACTTACAAATTCGGTAACTGGTTATTAGAAAACAATTGATTCCAACCGGCACCTCTTTAGTACAATATCTTCACGATTGTATTCAGTATTCATTATTAGATTATCGGTCAACAGATATTAGGGATGATCACTTTTTAAATTGTTCAATTCTGAAAAGCGCAAATTTAGGCAACAGTGTCCTTAGCTAGGTTGTAGATCTTATTTTATATTTTTATTTTGTTATGAAACGATACTAGAAGGCAAGAACATGTATTTATGTGGTGATATATGTTGCGAAAATGGTGAAAAAAAAATTCACTGCCTACAGATGGGAATCGAACCCACACCACCCAGTACTCTAGACGGGCGCTCTACCACTATGCTACCGTAGACTTGACCCTCATCAATCTCTCTTCTGCAATCTTCTTTTCACAATTTTTCGCCACATATCTCACCACATAAATACTTGTTCTTACCTTCTAGAATCTTTTTATAACAAGTAGAAATAGGTTTACTCAGTAATTTACCCTTGCAGTAGAACTTTTCATTGTTATACAAATTTACTATTATAATATAGTGTTCTGCAAAATTCTGCAGAAAGCAAAAATTCACAAATTTGTGGAATAAATTATCTATTTTTTCTTATTTCAGAAATATATTGATTTTTTTTATCAAGAATGACCCATTTTTTCCGAGCACAAAGACCACGTGGATCTGAAACTAGATAATAAATACTACAAACTCCATAAGGTTTCATTTGCATCTCATTGTATCCGGATAAGTTATTTATGTAGAGAGATTCATTAAATATAGGCACTATTATGGTAGTATATTATCTATTTATTCGCAATGAATCAGGTATTTCAGAATCAGCATCATCACTTAAGTCATTATAATCTAATAGATATTTAACATCAGGCGACATTATAAGCTCTGATTTACGTGTTAATAAATGTTTGCTTGAAATCAATGGATCCGATATCTCAAGCAAGCGATGAAGTACATCGGTATTCGTTGCAATCCGCGAATTTTTTTCTCTTATTGATTTCTCGTATTCTTCTTATTATTTTGTTTAACGACTCCTGCTCTTCTTTCGAAAGCTGTCCGATAGGGATCATGATCTCTGATCCGTGCATAAGTACCTTATGGACAGAGGCAGGTAGATATCGGTGTTCGTTGCAATCCGCGAATTTTTTTCTCTTATTGATTTCTCGTATTCTTCTTATTATTTTGTTTAACGACTCCTGCTCTTCTTTCGAAAGCTGTCCGATAGGGATCATGAAGTGATCTATGATCTCTGATCCGTGCATAAGTACCTTATGGACAGAGGCAGGTAGATAATACCACGGATATAATTCAACAAACCTTCGCGCAGTTGCAAGGCAATATTCGTTGAATTTTGCTCCATTCATTTTTCCTTCGCTTTTCCAGATCGATTCCTATAACATAAAAATAATTTATTTCAATAATGCGTATACTTATAATATGTTTATTTACCTATGATTTTTGAAGTTTTTTCTGCGTACCGCCAGGCGTGGCGGTGTTGCCGTCGTTCGATGTCCGAGCTCCGCTTGCACGTGGTTTATTAATATTTAATCTCATTTCGCTTTTGACCTTCCCCTGAATCTTACTTTCCTTCCTTTTAATTGTTCTACATCTGTTCCTCTAACTTGCCATTTACGTATATGCAATCTATACGACACATGAAGGAAGCACTCTATGAACCTAATCCACAAACCGTACTGGAATGCGCTTGCATCCGTAAGTCGTTGTTGTTCATTTCCTTCGGCTCCGCTCCACACAAATAACATCTTTGGGCAAATGCCGTTGAAGTAATTGCGTTACAAATTTTACCATCAATCATAGTTAATACCATTCCATACGTAACCCTCACGGTTCTACCAATAACTACAGTTTCGAAAGGTTCCAACTTAAGAACTTGTTCATTGACAATTTTTTGTTTTCTTCTCAGACACATCAGTTGTTTCCTTAATTAGTTAGTTGAATCCGTAGCGGGTGACAGTAACGTGTGGATGATGAAGTAGGATTCTGGAACAAGAACTTTCCATTGGCTTCAGCTTTCATCAGCATTATAGATGTTAAAAACATATGTGAATCGGATGCCTCCTCGTTTCCATTGAATGTTTGTTTATATTCACTATGACCACTGCTCCCATCGTATCCCTATTTAATAATCATCGTCAGTTGCAGAAGCTCGCCATCAGCAAAAATGTCAGTAGTATACGACGACAACTGTGGTCTATGAAGGGTACAAATTTGCATTCCTCAACTTCGATTTTTTCTTCTTCCTCTCCCCATCCATAAAACTGTAAATCTCTACTAACCTCGAGACGACCGCGAGTAATCGGTTCAATGCCTTCAACTCTAGATTTGAGACATTAATTATGTAAAACGCAAATGATAACTCTGTAAAGTTTATTCAATTGAGCCACTTTTCACAAAAACTTAAAGAAATTCTACTTGTGAATTTTGTGTGAGGTTGGAAGAAATATATTAGCTGAATTGAATTGAATTGAATTGAATTGCGAATTCAATCTGAAAGTGCGAACCTCAACTTCACTTTTACCTACTTTTGACTAGTTTGTCTCATTTTCTCCTTCTAATGTTGTCAAAAAAGAAGGAGCAAAACCACCCAACAGGGGTAGTAAAGTGTGGGAACCCAACGTTGGGTATAATCATATTTACCTACTGTTGGGTACAACTAACTTATTTCTGGTTAAAAAGCTAGTGGAAAATTCCATACGAACTGCACTCAAGTAAATGAAAATTACTTTGACCCGATTTACCTACTTTTGGGTTCCTGCACTATAGTGCCAAGATGAGTGAAAAGAACTTAATTTTGGGTACTTTTTTCTAACCGTGTAGGTTTTAGAAACAAATGATCAAACTAACGCTGGATCCATCACCCTTCTGTGATCGCAGTACCATCTGGTGAGTGCACATTGGGAAACCCTCGCCAACTTCACCACTAGGGCTCAATAACTGACAGCTGTTAGTATGACAGTAGCCAGTGTGGACGTTGATGATCAGCCGAGGGAAGAGCATGATATCCAATGAGATGGATTTCCGAGGTGAAGCAATCGTTTAAGTTGTGTGCGTGAAACCCCTGTACGATACAATCAATTAGTGACGTTAATTGTTTGGTTTACTAATACAAACATATTTCACCATCTGCTTCCCCTCTCTCTGTACCTCATTGGATGATATCATCCTTGACGTCATCATCATTATAGCAAGATTCTCACTTTTTTTTGTGCTTACTCCGATTTTCAATCATTACCACTTTATACGCAATACTTGAGAAAACAATCACACATCCAAGCTCGCATCAGATGGACTTGTAATATGTTTTGCTTTAGAGTGAAAGAGTATCCAATATCACCACCGGTATCAATGATATGCAAATTTCTAATAGTCATTGATGGTTTGCGACGTTGTTGCACAACATAATCTTCAAAAGCACAGAAGTATTCACGGAAAAAAAACATTCCCTCTCTTTAAAGAATTGTCCCAGCACCCCAGTCATTGGAAATGCAACGCATCGAAATCATTGCTAAACAAATGAAATGAAATATGCCGTCTTCCGTGGGCAACGCAGCACGCATTCTATTCAAAAATTACGTTGGAATAATGATTACTTCCCTTAATATTTATACGCCGTTGAATGCAAATGCAAACGGAAGCTGCCAAAGCTGAATGATTACGATGAGTGATGGCACTGCTTCGTGTTTTGATTTGCGCTCAGCGGTGTGGGTTCGTACATGCATTTGTGTGCGTGTTTTCTTCCAACGCTGCAGTTTAACATTGTTTCGTCGCAAAACGTCTCTATAAATTCCAAAGAGTGAAGGGGGTTCCAGCAGACCAGCAGATAAGAAAACGAATTCGCTATAAAGAATCGATTGAATACCTTCAGCGAACTGTTTGGGTGTGCAAATATAATGAGATTATCGTTTCAATTGTGGTTGCCAAAAATAGTCATTTTCGCTACATGTTTTTAGATGATGTATTCAAAAGCAATTTCCATTTCCAATACATATTTTCCATATTTACTATAAATTTTTCCCGCAAATCCAGATCACAATCAAAATCGTTCAAAGTTGGCACAGTTGCTGGAGACTCCAGAAAAGTAAAAAAAAATAGTGGACAGCAGAGCGTTATAACGGCGCCGGTGGTGTAGTGGTAAGCGTGATTACCTCTCACCCCAGCAGGCCTGGGTTCAATCCCAGTCAGCGCCGCCGGGATGTTCTGAGGCATAACATCTCTGATCACGCCTTCCTTCGGATGGGAAGTAAAGCCGTTGGTCCCCGGTTCATGAGTTGATGGGTCGATAGGTAGGGCCCAGGTGTGGGAGCTGCCTTCCTGGCACGTCGGTAGCATTGGTGCTCAGCACGGAAAACAAGATCGACGGAAAAAACAAAAAACAAAGGAAAAAAAAAGCAGGGCGTTATGACCTGCCGTACATACTTGACCCACCCTAGTTTATACACTAGTCCCTGTGTCCCTACTGAGATTTCATGCTGGGAAGTATTCTTTGAGCACTTCCACAGTTGTTAATTGAGAGCTTTCTAAGCCAGTACCATTTTTTGCGTTAGTGTGGCAAGTAGAATCATACTCTATGCCCAGGGAAGTCGAGAAGTTTTCCAATCCGAAAAATTCCTAGACCAGACCGGGAATCGAACCCAGGCGCCTTCAGCATGGTTTTGCTTTATAGGTGTGGCTTTACCGACAGAGCTAAGGGAGTGTCCTTAATTTTGGGCCCATACTTAAATTTCGAAGCTGAAGCACTGCAATCGTGATCAATTTTAGAGCACCAACAATCAAAGCGATGCCACCAATAAAGTTTAAGTTCATTTTAGTGTCAGTTATTTTCTTAAAGTTATCATTATATGAGCAACCTAGCAGGTTAAAAACTTCAAGCTTCAACCACATCACTGTTTAACTCGTTCTATTGGCACATACGTGTTTCTTTTTCTGACACTCGAAAGCGGAATTTAGAAACGGAGTGTACATCTGGAAGAGGCACCACTTCCCACAATGTACACGGTCGTTTAGACCGACTCAATTTTGGCAAAAGTGGATTTACTCCAAAGTGAGTTGAATTTTCTGGGAAAAGGCCGTGGAAAACCAGAAAAAACTTCTCGAATATGAGGAAAATCCATGAAAATTTTACTCAGTCTAGGAGTATACAAATACACATAGTGAAACCTCTATCGATTACCCTCATATTCGAGAAGTTTTTGCTGGAAAAGCCCAGAAAATTCAACTCACTTTTAAGTAAATCTTCTTTTGCAGAAATTGAGTCGACTCGTCTCAATTTTGAGTCGGTCTGTTCGACTGTGAAGAATGCGAGGAAATCTGTACGAAAATCAATGACCAACTTTCTGTCTTCATGAAAAATGAAGATTAAATGGCTGCTGCTACTACAAGTCATTTTTCATCCGACAACCGACATGGCGATGAGCGCTAGCAAGACGAACGGATCGCTATCCTAGCTACCATACCCTTAAAGGATATGTCTGTATAGATACATCGCACCGGAAGGAGGTAGTACCGGCGTTGTGTAGCGTTGTGTAGAGTGTAGCGAAGGCTATCAAAGATGTTGTCGAGGTCGAGAGTAGGATGTTGGTTTTGAATTAAATTATTAGGGGAAGATGGGACAGTTTGGCCAGCCTAAGAAAACCATCACGTTGATGCCAATTTCAGCGGAAAATTCGAGTGTTTTCTAATCAACTGGATATTTATAAACCTCATATAGTAATATACATACATCATGCATACAAATATAATATAAAATGTATACTTTTGACTGCAGTGGTGCGAAAGGCCAAATCCATGAACTTTTTTCATTAGCACCTTTCACAGTGGTTTTTTCAATAGAGTGTCTTGATGAGAGTTTTTGTAAATGAAAAGACCCATTGGATGAAGTTAAGCTTTAGTTCTGGACTTCACCACAGGTGGCGCTGCAAAATCTAACTTTTTTGTTTTGATATATAGATATATAGAGTCAACAGCAAAATGTAGGTTTCTTCATAATTAAAAACATTGTAGAAGATAGATGCCATGTCTCTATCTGCTTGCGATTTTGAGTTCTAACCTGTTTTTTTTATAGAAAGACTTAAAAAATTAGGTTTTTGTAAATATTTCCGAAATTATTTGTTTGCATCTGGAGCTTGTGCATACAACGGGATACAGATGATTACCAGATTAAATGATAGTATTTTAGTTATAGTTTCATCATATTGAGGAGCCTTCTGCCCCTTTTTGCCTCTTTGAAGTTTGTGTATGCTTAAAATTTAGCTATTTTTTTTTTGTTTTGTTATGTTTAGCCTATATTTTTTTTTTGTTTTGCAGATAGAACCTTCTTGTCGTCAGAAAAGTTGTGTATTTTTATTAATTTAAAAAAAGTTAAAATCTGAAAGACCTCAATTTCTATAAAAAAAAACGCTTCAAAACTCAAAATCGCAAGCAGATAGAGACATGGCGTCTTCTACAAAGTTTTTTTTTTTAATTATGAAGCAGTCTACAATTTTGCTCTATATATCCAAACAAAAAAAGTTAGATTTTGCTTCGCCACCTGTAGTGAAGTTTCAAACTATAACTTAACTTCATTCAATGGGTCTTGTCATTTACAAAAAACTCTCCTGAAGCCAATCTATTGAAAAAAATATGCCTTTCGCACCACTGTAGACTGGTGTGAAAAAACATTAAAATATAGTTATTTATGTAACAAGTTGAAAATGCAGATTTTTTCAGCACCAGGCGTACATCCATCCAAGGAGGCTTACCGAATTGGATAATTACGACGAGTGTTACAAAATCGAATCGAGTTGCATTCAACATTTTACGAAGGACCTAGTGAATAAAGATATGTTTTAGTATAAAAGATTAAAAAAAAAATATTTTCAGGAGAATATAGAGGAATTAAATTAAAACTGCCAAGGTCACATTTTCACGAAAATTTTCACGGTGGAGGAAAATCTCACGGATAATTAGAAGAAACCCGTTGTCAGGGTTATGTCATTTTTTCATGCTTAAAAACTTTGTACCCACTTACAAATTGTAGATGCCAATACATGTTTTTGTTTCACTTCATGTGGACGTCGAAAGCAAGCTAAGAATAAATTTTAAGTGAGACGTATTACTGATGTTGCGTTGGTGCGATTCAAAGTTTTACCGATATGTATGAACGCTATGTTGAAGAACTTGGTGAACTACCAGAAATAGCGTGCTGTCGTGTAACCAGGATCATCTGCAGACGATTTTTTTTCTGCGATACGTGACAAAGGTGGAAATAACATCAATCCAACCACAGTTCAATCACAGACAAACAGACGTAACTCTTTGAAAAAGTTTTTCTTAAAAAAAGTATCTCAAAACATAGGACCTCAGTAGCGACATCTTTATAGATCAAAGTCAAAAGTTCTTGAAACACGTTAAATTTTAGATATCATAACAGTTTAGCTACTTAATAAAGCATGTGTTATGATTGATTAGGTAAATTAGAGATTTCAATTATTTATTAAAAATTAGACTAATGAGATATCATAATCATCAAACGAAAATTTAGACAGCCTAATAACATTAAGTAGATTAACAAAAGAGTTAGGATGCGGGGGTCCGCTTAGAGAGGCAACTAGCCTATTCATATATTGTCTGTTTATTTTGAAGGTTGCTTTAAAATATCAATTTGGTATATATGAGAAAGGATGAATCAATGGGAGATGGATTTTCGGTTTCTTTACATTTTGCAACACAAATCTAGTACTATGTGTCATTTCCTCAAAACCCCCCAATAACCGACCTCTTCAATCCCTTCCTTTTCCCATGGCGTTCAAGTGGTCCGCATAGACTATTCAGCCATTACCCTTCCTTTATCCTCGGCTTTGGATTGACTTGCGCTCACATTGCCCCACCAAACGTTGCAAAATGAAAATGAAAAATGAAATATCTCATAGTTTCATAATTTCGAAAAGTAGTATTTTAGTCGTAATGAGTATGTTCAGGCCTGTTCATGAGTTATGAATTTTCGGGAACTAAAATTTTACGGTAAAATTAACCATCCCGAATTTGTTTTATTGTTTTCGATCATGTAATCGTAAACTCTACCTACGGGCAATTTCTTTTTTAAATCCTGGCACGCTTCGACCCTACCCGATAGTAAAAAAATTTGGGATTAATTATAGGAAACTATTCGTAAACCTTATTTTCTGTTGCAAAATCTTACAATATTATGGAAATGTTCAGCAAGTCTAAAACTTTTTAAATATTCGTGTTAGCTAAAAGTGAATGTTTAACCTAAAATAAAATAATAGTTTTAGTAGGGCTCAAGCATTACGCATGTTGTCCCTATGGCAAAACTGCCCCACTTTTCCCTACAGTGTGTAATGGTTTCACAGACTTTTTCGAGACATCTAGGGAGAAAAGAGAAAGCGATAAAATACTTTAATGAATTTACTCAAGGTGTAAAATATTTGTTCTTTATGTTCGGGCAACAACACGGTGCATGCGGTGGTAAGATATTCCCAAGAAATTATTCTGGAGCTGCAGAATTTTTAAATTACAATCCATTAATGCTCTGGCAAATTAATATTTGAATAACTTTTGATTTTGAAAAGCTGGTGTCGGTAGGTACTTTCTTTTCTTTTTCTTCATGGCTTTTAACACTTCTCTTACGAGTACTTAGTAACTGAGAGCTTTCTATGCCAACCAATGCATGAATTGGTATATTTTGTGACAAGCACAATGCTACTCTATGCCCAATGAAGTTGAGAACATTTCCAACACGAAAGTTGTTCTAGATTCGACCAGGAATCGAACCCGCCGCCTGGAATTATCGTGCCTTTACTGACTAGACTACCTGAGGCCCAAAAGAGGAAATGGTTGATTAGTTTTATTATAGTGGTTTCAACCATCCTGTGGCTATTGCCTCTCCCCAAGAGGAAATGATGTCCAACTTTATTTACAAAGTACTGATTCTAATCTTTATTCATGTGTGATTTAAAAGGGATACCATACATTCTGCTTTACATTGGTCATATGTAACGACTGTTTACAATTAAGTAGATCTATTTACTGGACCCCTAGGGCCACTAATTGACACACTTATCTTATGTCAGATACCTATATTTAAAGCATTGTTCACAAACATGATTAGCAAACTTAGCGTCAATAATCACTTCCATCTGATGTAGCTTCTTGGAGAGACCACAATTACAGCATTTTTTTATATCCGATAGCACCTTTGAGCACCAATAGTACACAAACAGAACATATATCATAAAATTGCGATGTGAACGATCATTAAATCATTTGCTCTTGTTGTACATTTCTTTTCATCCTCCTTAGGTCATCTTCAGCCAATCATCAGATCTGCTCGAACGTCAGTCGTCCGCTGCATCCAGCACGGATGAAACCTCCGGGGCCCAGCAGGACCTGAGTGGTGGTTCCAAACGGGACGATGGTCCACCGGACTTTGGAGTGTTCAAGGACTTCGATTTCCTCGAATATGAAAGTGAAAGTATCGAAGGTGAATCCACCGACAATTTCAACTGGGGAGTCCGACGAAGGCCTCTTTCGGAAGGTGACAGCGAACCACTTTCTGGAACCAAGACACACTCGAATTTGGACGAGAGTTTGAGTGAGAAGACTCCGGTTCTGAACCGTCGGAAGAGACTGAACGCTGATGATTCCAGCGATGAAGAAGTTGAGTCTGAATCACCGCTAGATGAAGAACAGCGGCCGATATTTTCCAAGACATCGTATCTCAGTGGACCGCCAACGAGTTTGAGTTTGCGAGAACGGAGACATCGTAGAGACTCGGTGTCTCGCAGTGATACCAGTGGATCTAGTGCTGGCGATCTGGGAGACATTACACCATGTAACGCTTCGCCTCACATGCCAGGCTTATTATCGTTCCGTGCTCCGATTCGGGACGAAAGTGAAGAGGTATGGAGAAGGAATTTGGTTGGTTTGTTGGTTAATCAACCATCAGGTCATGCACCAGATTTGCTTAATCAGTTGTTCAAATTAATCAAGGAGCTATCGTATCGATCAATATCGATATCGAAGGAATGCATGCGATATTTCACTGGAACTGGGGTTCAACTAGGTCATCGTATTTCGGTACTCTCTGATTTGCTATCCTCTAGAGGAGAACCCCCGAAAATATGGTACCATCAGAATTTGGTCACTACTCCTAGACTGTTTGAAAATTTGAGATACGGAGTTTTGGAGGTTCAGGAACATCTTGAAACATTTTTCGACAGAAAAGATACTGTTCTCGACAGTTTAGATGCGGTGAAAACATCCTGCAAGTTGGCTCTGTTTACAACTGATATCGACTCTGCAAACGAAGGTACTGGTTCAAATCTCATGACCACTATATCCGTTGACCCAGCTACTACCGAACTGCTGCTTGATCTTGGTCGTGGTTTATACAAACTGATGTTCCAGTTGCTTCTGCTAATTGAATCGGATCATAAAATTGCAATTAGCGTCGTGCAGAACCTCAGACAGAATGAAAAGATGCAGGACCTTTCCAATTTGTACGTATCGGTCCGTGGAGCTCTACTTCGATGCATCGATGATGCTGAAATGGAATCGTTGGACACATCCACGTCAACAGAAGGTGAAAACACTCCTACACCATCCCCGGGACTACCGATGAATAATTGTGAATTCGAAAATAGTCTGATTGAGCTGATTGACAACCAAAGGTGAGTGCTTCTTAATATATAACCTCTCTTCCATGCACTAGTAAATCATATATTTCAATCCAAACCATATTTTATATATGTCCGCTTCTCCCGACATTGAAATTCTTCGTACCAAAATCGTGTTCGTCATTTTAATTAACATTCATTTGTTTGTCAGTTTTCGTCAAATATTGCAAATTCAAAGAAAAATTGCCATTGCAGTTGCCAACCGTGGCAGTACGCTATTGAAACTGCGGTTGTCAAATAATCTAACACAGTATGCAAATTTTGCTCTGGAATGACGACATAAAAAGTTGTTGAAAAAGCTCTACCCAACCTTATTCATGGTTCCACTATTTGTTTGGCATGAATGCATGCATTCATAAGCGAAAAAAGAAAAAAAAAGACTATTTCAAAGAGTTCTGTGTTTGCGTTTTCTTCGCTGTAGGATGATAGCAACCCGTTTGAACGGTGAAACTCCTAGTGAAAGTTATCTGAGTCGCGTCGCTTGGGTCAGATTTGGGCTAATTTATTCATGGAGCGTTTCTTTTCCACTGTTCAGCGTCTGCTCTTTTTTGATGGATTCGCAAGGATGACTTTCCTTATAGAGGGTTTTCGGTGACGAGAAGAGAAACAGAGAGCAATGATTTGTATATTTTTCCACTTTGGGTACCGGTTGATGCGGCGTGATGATGAATGATGCCGAAACACATTGCCTTGAAAGGTGGATTTATGGCATTGGTTCTGTAATGAGGAAATGCTCGGGTGTCTGTAGCACGTAATTTTCTACGGATTCATGAGACAATCATATCACGTTTGATATTCAGCGGTGATGAAATTCTAAAAAAAAAACAGCATTCGATCCGAGTAATAATAAAAATAATGATAAAAAATTCGTATCATTTGCCGGCATTGGTATTGCAGTTATTTTAACGTGCTTGTAATCAGTGCCTACACCACTTCCAAGTGGCTCCCATGTTTTCAAACATGTTTTTTTTTCTCCAAAAATCAATGACCCTATACTGCCGGTAAACGCATAATTGTTCCATGTTCTTTGGAGTTTCATATACACATGGGACAATTATATTTCCAACGGTAGTATATGCAACATGCAATATTTCGCCCGTACATATACCTGTATCTAATGGCTTCGCATAGGCAGAAGTGTAATAATCGACGGATATGAAGAAGGTGGATGAATTTGTGTACCTCGGATCACATCTGCAGCAGAGAAATTCGGAGACGCATTATTGCTGGAAGTTGTGCTTGCTACAGACTTCCACAATACCCTGATATCCGGTAAACTTCGCCCCCGTTGTAAATGTACCATGTGTAAGCTGATAAGACCTGTTGTTCTCGAAGAGGATTTGCAAGCACTGACTAGGAGTTTTTGAACGACGCGTGCTTAGAACCATCTTTGGCGGGGTAGGTATAGAATAAGGTGGGGCCAAAGTTCATTTTGAGGTTTTCGACGACTGGCGCAGTGCTGTGTGCTTTCAACAATGTCAATTAACCATTTTGTCAAGCTTCTGCATTCAATCAAGAATATGTACCTGATCTGGAACGTGGAGCGTAATTTTTTGTTTCGTGACCCCATCCCTGGCACTTACGGCACTAGGTGAGGTCTTGAAAACTTCCTCCAGCCTTCCTGAAGTGTTCCCACTTCACTCGGACATGGAGCATAAGGCTAGCTTTTTCTTAGGTCTTAAGGTAATTTAGTTCACTAGACTTGAAGTGACCTAAATAAAAAACATTAGAAATCCCGTTGCGCGAATCGCCAGGATGGGATTTCATTATCATTTTAATTAATTGGAGTGGCAATTGTTAAGCGTAAGCTGAGAAATACAGGAAAAGTGACTCGGGATGCGGCAGAGATGAAAAGATGGTGGAATAAAATGGCCGCTTAAGTTGACGAGAGATGATGTGAGGTATTTCAACAAAAGTTCGTCATTTCATCAAAACCAAATCGAAGTAAGACTGTTGATATTTTTTCCTGAAAGTGCGATATAAAAATTTTATGTTGACTGCTCAACTGTTTTATTTCATCCAAATAATCCCGAGATAGAGCTGCGTCCAGATATTAAGTGAATCGAGCTTTAGAAGCAGCTGACTAATTTGCTTTTATAGAGGTTGAGTAAAGGTTGCCTCATATCGTATAATATTTGAATACAGCTTGCGGTTGTATAAATGAAATGAGTAAAGCGTTTACGTTATGAGAATTGTTAGCTGAGTAGTGGCATACGGGTCAGTTGAATTCAGGCAAGTGTTTACATTCGGACGAGTGTTGCAAAACCTTCAATTTTAACACCGCCTCCCCCTTCAAATGGATTAGGATTCTCCCAAACATCACGCACTTTGAATTTTTCTTTAAAAAACATTTTTAAGATTATATTTTTCATGGATTGCTGAGATAACTACCTTATTATTTCACTACACAACGTTCTTTCTAGAAAGCTAGGTTTATGAGTTATGAGTTAATTTAAAGAACGTGATGTCCGGGAAAATCCGAAAACTTCCTCTTAAATTCTCGAAAAAAAAAATACCACCCAAATGAACATTTTTTTTTGCTTATATTCATAAACTCCTCTACTTGAGGGCAAATTTTCATAAAATTCTGAAATCCTTCGGCCCAAAAATGACCGATAGTAAAATATCCCCACATGGAATTTTCGAAATATATACGTGCCATCATACATGTTCTAGTGATTTTTGTTGCAACAATTGGATAGTGGCCAATTGGATAGGTTTTAGAATCCTGATATTTTTTTTAAATTAAATAGGGAAAATGGCTCTAATGTTGGCCTATGGATCTAAGATTGGGCCCATCGCTAAAAATCTGCTATTCATCAATTTTATCTAGATTAACACGTCATTGGGACGGTACTAATGAATATATTTAGTCGCTATTGAAAATTTAGTCGATTGCTGTATGGGCCCAATTAGGGGCACTTAGGCCGACATTACATCTATTTCCCCTAGTACGTGCACAATAGACATAATAATAAATATGAGTGATGATTCTGAATGATGCTAATGAACCATGATTACATTTAAGTGTCCGGATTTGTGGGTTTCGAGCCATTATGGCATACAGTGAGTGGCGTATTTCTGGTTGCCTGGGGGAGAATCCACATTCTAAGTTCAATGTATCTGTTCAATAAAAGCGTTCCAGACTTGAATACTTGGAAGTCCTTCTGTACAACATTATCATGTGATTGCCAATTTCAACTTATTTGCAATGCTCATCCTCATCATCGTCGTTGCAACCTAGCATGCTCTCTCAATTTTATTTTTTCTTCCTGCAGATGGTCGGCAGCCATAAATCACGTCAAGCAGCACAAACAAATGTCAAATCTATCGTCATCGAATTACAACCTTTCCGGAACGAGCGGTGGAAGTGGCGCAAGCGGTGGATTGCAACTTGATACGAGCTTCGGCGGTAACTCGAGTGCGGAATTCAGATCTATCGATGATTTATCAATCATACTGAATATCTACTCGCAAAGACTGACGAAGGAGCGGAATGGTAAGTGTAGCTTCCTTTTCCGCCTGTATTTTCCCAACGTTTGTGGCTCGCTCCTATAGTCTATAAAGTCCCAAAAGAGTTATTCCAATATCGTTTAGATTTTCCACCGCCTCGGCAAAGGCACACAGCAATCTTGAACTAATAGCAGGATTGCAGGATAAAAACAAGAAGCAGTGTAGAAACAAATAAGATTTAATCAAAATCCGTTTCGACGACGTGTGCAGAAGGGAATACTGACAAGTGACCGGGTGACAACGGCACAGCTTTCAATCTGAATGCGTCTGTTATCCCGTACAGGGTAGTGCGATATGATGTGTTGCATATTGAGAAGCTCGGAGAAAAAGACGGAATGTGTTTGTAAATTGAAACAAATATGGAAACCATCAATCACAACCGGAAATTTGCTCCGATTGATTTGGGCTTCCCAGTTGTATGCTTGTAAAACGATCCATCTATACATTAGGAGGGATGCGAAGAGGGATCATAGATATAATCAATTTATCAATTTAATGAGATTTGTGAATATCCCAAGACTGAATATGTATCTCTGTCTACCCACTTCAATTTGTTTTGCATACATTACGATTGCTTTTCGTGGATCCTATCAGACAAAGAACCCTATTCGTCTAAAATGAATTCATAATTTCTTACCAAATCTAGGTAAATATAGGTAATTAGAATCAGGTCTGAAAGCAAAAAAATTAAACTCTTTAAATATTGACATTGCTCATTATATTGAAATTTATGTTATTGACTTCTCCGATAATCGCATATTCCTGCGTCAATTAACCACCATGGTGCTTCCTATCATATTGAAATTGTAAATTGATTGAGTAATGACTGGCTTTTATTTAATCCCATCCGACAGATGTATTTATTGCGTCTCGCTCCGAAATCGAACTGAGTGAAATTTATCAAATATTGATGGAGAATCTGCTGCATGTGTCGTCCGCTTTGTCCAACATGGAGATAAGCATGAAGACTACCAATAACACGAGCTCGTCATCGTCGACGATAACCACAATGACGACCATTCCAGCAGTCATTGGTAGTATGCCGCTTCCCCCGGGAGTGGGTGGTGGCCCAGGCAACGGAGGTTCGATAGGCACTGCTATGCAACCGCCCCAACTTGGACCAATCATTGCAGCGACGAATCCGTTCAAAGATACTGTTGACATCATAACCACTCTATAGAGTGAACAGAAGCCAGATGAGAGTGTCAGCGAGAAAGTTGTCAATAATTGCTAGTAATTTGTATCGGTTTGTCGGATATAATTTAATTTATTACGCCACGTTCCATGTGATGGACGCCGCGAATTGCGGGTAAAGAAATAGACAACTGGTACTGGTAAGAATATGGCAACATTTTGTCCAATGATGAATATGATAGGCTGAGTAATGATTCATAATGTAGTAGCTAATTAGATTATACGTAGGTATTTTAACTTCACTAATTGAGATTAGCATTCAGTGCCTGGTTTGGGGATCCGTGCCTGTAGAAAAGACACACGCGCTCGTGTAGCTGGAAGTAAAATTTGATGACATTTCCGTTTGATGATTCTTCGCTCTCCCCAGGCGGTACGTAGATATAAACATAATTTGAATTTTCTGATTACAGAAACTATATACGTATAGTGTGGTAACATTTTAGCCATTAAGAGATCCTTGAAGTTTTACGAATAAAAGCAGTATGAGTGCACTGCACATGTAAACAGTTCAAAAGTTTTATTGGTGTTAAAATATCACATCCTTTACCGTTGTAACTTACTATCGAAACGCTTGCGTTTGTGGTGTGCTCTTTAGGGTGCCAATGAATGTATGGGGAAAAAGTTACCCTCGTATTTTCTAAACCGATCACGTGCAAAATTTGGGCTCAATCGGACATGATTTAGGGGTGGCACAAAATTGTCGTTAGTTTTTTGAAAACCGGGGAGATTTTCGGTTTTCAAAAAACTTAAACTTAAGCGATTTGGCGCCACCCCTAAATTATTATAGTTTCTGCAACATGTCGTATGTGAAAGCGGGCCCAAGTCCCACAACAAATTCCACGAGAGTCATCAATTGGCTCAATGCTACCCCCTCTACTTGGACTACGTTCGTTACCAACAGGGTATCCAAGATACAGCATGCGACGCAGCATTGTACTTGGAATCATATCGCGGGACTTGAAAACCCGGCTGATATCATATCTCGTGGTTCCTTGGCATCATATATCATCTATCCATGGTTGCAGAAGGAGAAGGTCCATTGGCTTGTTCCTGGACCGCACTGTGGAACTACTGATCATCATTTAAATTTGTATTTATGTGTGTGAAAAAATCTGTATACCTGTATACCTACGGCGGCGACGGTGGTGTAGTGGTAAAGAGTGACTGCCTCTCACTCCAAAGTGCATGGGTTCAAATCCAGTCAGTGCAGTCGGGATTTTCTGTGGCATGAGTTGATGGAGCTGTGAGAGCCGCCTCCCTGTCGTCGGTAGCATTGGTACTCAGAACGGAAAACAATATCGACGGAAAACAAATCGAGGGAAAAAAAACTGATGACCTACAACTTCATAGAAAAATGGTTGTCAAATGAAAATGTTAGTTTACGAAAATTAAACTGTTTCGTATTATACTTTTTAGAGCATACACACGCAAAACAAATTTCTCTTACATTCAATGTAAGGTTGGAATTATTACATCCTCTGCATGTTTCATATAACAAATACAATGCATGTTTCATACAACAAAAACAATGGCAGTTCTTGCAATAGACTGCAGCGCACAAGCAAGTTTTTCTAGAATGCACCTTCACGAGATAATTTTCTAGACGCAATGCATTTGGAGAAACACACCCCTATTCTTATTTCGTTTCGAACGAAATTCTCATACAAAAAAATTTTTTTTTGTATGAGAATTTCGTTAGAAACGAAATACAGAATAGGGGTGACAAACTTTGTTAAAAAAATAAGCTAACATAGAAATTACAAAATGATTTTAAAAACCTTCCGGTTTATGTCGCGATGCATTACAAATTGTTCATACTTTTCATGCAAATCTGTAATAGAATCTTACATTTCCCGGTTGGGCATACCTATTGTCAATTCGTAGGAAAATAATCATATAATATAATAAAATTGTTATAAAGTTTGCAACATGCGGTGGATGATATATGTATATCAGTGGTTATTTTTTTTTATGCTTCCTTATTATTTTTATAATCTCTATTTGTATGGCAAAATAGTTCGAATGAAAACGAGAATATGGGTGATGTCCTTACACTGTTCCGATCAAGCTATACCTATAATCAACAGCGTTTGATGCAGACAAACTTGCAAATAATTTTATCTTGGTTGCTTACCGTTACTGATCAACCATTATTATTTGGCTCGTATGTCGTATGTCATTTTGTCATGATAAAGACATTTTTTGATTCCCTGCTGATTTGACAAAAAACACTCAATGTTCCGTTACTGAAACATGCCTGGAAAATGTGTACAATAAATTTATTAGCTCCGAACCCCGAAAGAATTTGATTAGCTCCGAAACCCCGTGGCGATAGTTTAATCTAATGGAGTTATATATTTGCAAGCGCTTTGTTTTTGAATTGCTGCTGAGCATTTCCAGCCCAAAACGCAAACCGGTTGGTCATGAGTGTTTCCGATTTGAATGAAACATTTCTCACGTGTTCGCTGCTACTTATGGTTGCATTTTTCATTTAAATATGATTTTTTCCTCCAGAGTAACTTTTAAAAAGGGCGTATAAAAAATGGATTATTTTTTTTTCAAAAAATCATAACTTGAAAACTATTGATCTGA
The DNA here is from genome assembly GCF_037179485.1 of Ochlerotatus camptorhynchus. NCBI lineage: Eukaryota > Metazoa > Arthropoda > Insecta > Diptera > Culicidae > Ochlerotatus > Ochlerotatus camptorhynchus. Next base: position 4,334,163 of record NW_027040524.1, read on the forward strand.
TCAAAATGGCATATGAGAAGAAGTTTTAGGTAGTTAAAATATCTTTGCGGAAAAAAATACACTGATAGAAAAACTTAGTAAATTAGTATTTAAAAAACTTAAAACGATGATTATCTCAAAACACCCCCCCTTCGATCTTTATAATTTTTTTTTTCAAGAAAACTGAAAAAATGCCCTAATATTTGGTGAAGAGTGTATGCTGGTAACTTTCTTAAAAAAAAATTTATAATTTTTGAAATTTTTGTTGGTTTTTACAAGTTGGTAAAATTGCATATTTTTTAGTAAAATAGTAATTTATTTGGATTCTACGCATAATTTTCAAAAACATTTTATATAGAATTTTTTTTCCTAAGTCCAGCCGTTCTCAAGTTAATGCAACTAAAAAAAAAAATTATAATAATTTTCTACATTTTGGGCCATTTTCAAATGTTAGTCGTGATGTCCAGCAACGAGATGTTTTTCCATGAATATATATTAAAAACAAACAATTCATTCTCAAATATGGTAGCTGTCAGACTTACCCGTTTCTATTTAGACGCAGCGGAAAAGAAACAAGTTTATAAGTAAATACTCTCAAATATACCCAAATAATCAACAAACCCACTCATGTGCCTTTTTTCTGTCCTCTATTAGTTGTATACCTGGATAGAATTGTGTATGTCATAACAGAGGCTCAAAACATAAACAGGTAAACAAATATGTTATTAAACCTGTAATTGAGATAAATTCTCTAGGTACTTCTCTGACGTATACCATATTGTGCCTTAAGAGCTCATCCCGCGATATCACAACTACATAAAAAGGCACCCCGTGGAGGCTTCTTACACTCACACTTAAAAAAAGTTTGCTATAATCAATTGTACCTAATGAAGATAGGTATAATGTCAACATTGTAATTATTCTGCTACATATATATATATATATATATATATATATTTATATTGGGACGTTCTTCACCTGTTCCATTCGTTCATCTCTCTTAGCGTTTCAAGTTAAAAAGCAAGTAGTTTTTTACGATGGATAACAATTTCAAGTGTTGTAAACCTCCACCTAAATCAATTTCAAAGCATGACACAGTAGCAGTTCAGTTGTTTATCTCAAAATTATTAGAATTTTTAAAGTTGCAAATAACAGTCCAAAAGTGTATTTTTATGTCAGATGGAGCAGCATCACAATACAAAAACATAAAAAATTTTGCTAACCTTTGTGGATTTAAAGATAAGCATAATGTAGAAATTGAATGGCATTTTTTTGCAACTTCACACGGCAAAGGTCGAGGGGTGCGACACATCTAAATCCCGATTTTAAATGGTCGAAAAATCTCACATTAGCGAATCAATCTACGAAAAATCTTTTTTTCATCTGTTGCATCTAAACCCATCTACTCGCAACGCTCTCCACCTTTTTGCAGGAAATCTTCAAAATCATAATCAATCGTGTTTCTATCTATTAAGCGCGAGTGCATCTCACAACAGCAAAGCAAAAAAATTCCTGCATCTTAGAAAGAGTCGCCCCCCTCGGCAAAGGTCCTTGTGCTGCGATTGGCGGAACCCTTAAGAGAATGGCAACCAGAGCAAGTTTAGCTAAGCAACATGAGCACCCTATAATGAACCCTTAACAACTGTACGACTGGGCAAATAGTCGTAAAGAAGATCTTCAAACAAAAATGTCATTTTTTTATGTTTCTACGGAAGAATACAAAAAGGCTGACACGGAATTTGATCCAATTTTTAAGAAAGTGAAACCAATTCCTGGAACTCGAAAATATCATTGCTATATTCCAGTTTCAAACAACCAAATTGCAGTAAAAATATTCTCTAATTCAAACGATACACCCAAATTATTCAATGTACACTGGAGTCGCTTTTTATGCGGTTTTTTTGTACACGGTTTTTTTTACGCGGTTTTTTTTTACGTGGATTTCGGAATTTACGCGGTTTTTTTTTACGCGGATTTTGGTTTTTTTACGCGGATTTCAGAATTGACGCGGTATATCGCTTTTACGCGGTTTTTTCTTACACGGTCTTTTTTTACGCGGTTTTTTTTACGCGGATTTCGGAATTTACGCGGTTTTTTTTACGCGGATTCCGGAATTTACGCGGTTTTTTTACGCGTTTTTTTTACGCGGTTTTTTTTACGCGGGACGTATCACCCGCGTAAAAAGCGACTCCAGTGTATTCAAATAATATGAGTTGTAAAATAAAATAATATAAATAATATAAAATAAATACGTACTGTTTTTTATCTCAACAAATCTTTCATTTGACCACATCAACGTGCTTCTCTTCCGCTGCCTCTAGATAGAAACGGGTAAGTCTGACAGCTACCATATCTGAGAATGAATTGTTTGTTTTTTTAATATACAATCATGAAATAAAATCTCGTTGCTGAACATCTCGACGAACATTTGAAAATGGCCTAAAATGTTGAAAATTGTTATAATTATATTTTTTTAATTTGCATTAACTTGAGAACGGCTGGACTTAGGAAAAAAGTTTTTGTATGCAAAGTTATCGAAAATTAGGCGTAAAATCCAAATAAATTGTTATTTTTCAAAAAAATATGCATTTTCATCAACTTGTAAAAATCAACAAAAATTTAAAAAAATATAGATTTCTTTTTAAGGAAGTTACCAGCATACACTTCTCACGAAATTTAAGGGTATTCCATCAATTTTCTTGAAAAAAAATTATAAAGATCGAAGAGGGGGTGTTTTGAGATAATCATCATTTTACGTTTTTTAAATACTAATTTACGAAGTTTTTTCTTTTAGTGTATTTTTTCCGCAAAGATAATTTAATTACCTAAAACTTCTTCTCATATGCCGTTTTGATCAGATCAATAGTTTTCAAGTTATGATTTTTTGAAAAAAAAAATAATCAATTTTTTTATACGCCCTTTTCAAAAGTTACTCTGGAGCAAAAAATCATATTTAAATGAAAAATGCAACCATTAGTAGCAGCGAACATGTGAGCAATGTTTCATTCAAATCAGAAGGGGTCGAGACAAAATTGACATTTTTTTAACGATTTGAGCTAGAAATGCTCTGCTGCAATTGTTCTTGGTGTTCTACTCTCACCAGGGTTTGCGTCCACTCACTTGCTATAAAAATGGTTTTCGAGATTATGGAATCATTAGATGATATAATTATATTTTCAACTTCTAAGTTTCAACAACAGGTTGTAAAGGATGTGTTTGATAAAAAAAACTGTAAATTTCGCTTTCAGAGCGTCACAATTACGGATTTTATGATTCGTGAGTGTTCACTCAAAGTGAGCGCTCACGAATCGTAAAATCACTGATTGTGTCACTGTGAAAGTAATATTGACAGGTTTTATGTGTCAAACACACGTAAAGTACATGTACTAATTATCAATATAACATCTAATGATTTCATAAAAAAGTAGTTCCAGGCATAATAGGATAAAAAATAATAAACTCGACCTTCTCCGATTTACATGAAACTTTGCATAATTGTGTGTTATGGGCAATCATTCACATTTCTGCGAAAATTCGGCTATTTTGGATCTGGTATATTTTTCAAAATTGCGGCTTTAAAATTTTCCAATAAATTTTAGTTCGAAAACGTCACTTCTGATCGAAATGGCGTCTGAAACAAAGTTGCTTACAAGTGTAAGTCTTTTTTAAAGTAATTTTTAGTAAAAATTAAGAAAAATGGTAAAAATTGAAATATCTCCAAAAGTATATATTTAATATTAATAATTTATGTTTTAAAAAAAGCTCATGAAAAATGCTTACTTTTGAAGTTTTTAAAACCTTGACCAATTGAAAATTTACAAAAATAGTAGAACATAATTTTTGAACATATTTGTAAACTTCTTGTTAACATTAACATGTTTTTTATTTAGTTTTTGCACAAAAAACGGTTTAGAATATCTTTTCCGTTTAGAAATTACAGTAAAAAGCGTATTAGCAAAATGTTCAAACATTTGTCCAAAAGTTCTTGCTCTACGATTTTTTTTTCAATTTTGAAGTGTACATGGTTTAAAATGTTTCAAAAGTTTGAATTTTTACATGAGCTTTTTTAAAAAATAAAATAAAATCTGAAGATATACTTATTGAGATATTTAAGTTTGTAACACTTTTTTTGTGAAAATTACAATAAAGCTGTATACTTTATGTACAGTATAGTACCATGATTATTTTTTTCCTGAAAGATTTTATTTTTTTAAACTTTGTCTCAGACGTCATTTCGACCAGAAGTGAAGTTTTTGTGTTACAATTTCTTCATTCATTCCGTTATTTAACGTCGGTCTCTGTTCCGCAATATAGTGCCAATCACCGACGGGCATCGATTGCCATCCATCGACGGCAAACGAATGTGCAGGAAGGCAGCTTTCCACACCTGCGTAGGATATCGCAGAACACAAGGGCCGGGACCAACGGCTTAACTTCTCTTTCGAAGGAAAACGTGACCAGAGATGTTTATGCCTCCGAAAAATCCCACCGACCTCGGCTGGGATTGAACCCAGTCCTATTGGGGTGAGAAAGCAGTCACGCTTACCACTACACCACCGGCGACAATTTTAAAATACCATTTTGGAAAATGTACACAATTAAAAATGGCTGATTTTTTTAAATGTGAATGATTGCCCATAATACACAAAATTTCCGATTCGTCATTTGGCGTGGAACTGTTAAAAAAAACATGTGTTTACAGTAAGTGAGTGGAAGCAACTCTAACTCTAACATTCCCTTTTGTTTACCGGTATGACCTCGATCGCTTGTGATGTATTGTTCGATGGTGACAGTGTGATGAGTCGGCTTTTTTCACGGTTGTGGTGTATGTTCTTGAAATAATAGATAATACAAAATCTTGTCTAGATTGCAATAATATCTACATTGGTCAGACGAAAAGGACTTTGGAAACAGGAACACACCGCAAGGTAAATAGACTAACAAAGAGATGGATAAAGGACTTCATTATGAATTTAAATCCAAGATTGCAGATCATATCTTTATAGTTTCACAATTTTACGAAGGACAATATTAATATCCTGTGGAGTGTATGTTCGCCTTGGAAACTAGACGTAGCAGAAAGTTTAGAAATATTTAAACATAATTCATCAACATTGCTTAATAGAGATCAAGGAAACGGATACTCGAGACTAAATTTAGGTATTAATCCAATTGGTTAGGTTAATGTGACATGGCAGTTGGATACCTACTGATTTATAGCTACTATTGATTAGTATATAAGTCGTATATTAAAGATTGATTTTTCTGTGGTGTTGAGTACTTGGCACTGATTAAGTCTGCAAGTAGAAGACGAAATAAGCGTATCGATCAAAAGATAAGCAATTATAACGGAATTAAAAGGAAATAAATCAACACACCCAAAAAGCCCTCCATAATACAAACACGTTAGATTTTGGATCTTGGCTGATTGGAGCGAATGATAAAAGTGATAAAAGTAACATGGAAATAATATGGAAGAAAAGTTAGTCGTACTTAACTATCGTGCAGTTTTGAATTTGGCTAGAGAGAAATATGCGTGGAAGCTTCGGAAATGCGCTCCCGGATGTTATGCGATCGTGATATATTGATTTGGTGAGTATGTTCTAGCTGCAGGGCTACTTCCATTCACTTGCTATAAAAAATGTTTTTTTAGAATTATGAATTCATTAGATGTCATTATGATAATTAGTACTTGTGTACAAGAAGAGGTCGTGAAGTATGTGTTTGACACATAAAATCTGTCAATATTACTTTCAGTGCGTCACAATCAGCGATTGCACGATTCGTGAGCCCTCACGAATCATAATGTGACGCTCTGAAGGCGAAATTGACAAGTTTTATGAGTTGAACCTCCTTATTGTTACTTACAAGTACAATATAGCATTATATTATGTAATGATTTCATAATTCCGATAAACAATTTTTAATAGCAAGTTAGTGGAAGCAACCCTGTCTAGCTGAAAATGTTCTTATAAATGTATTTTAATTGTTATTGATTTTCGTTTGCTTCCCGATGCGGACTTTGCATAACTATTTGTTGTGGGTAATTATTCACATTTTTGCTAACATTCATATTCTGAACGGCTCAATATGACCTCTGAGACAAATTTTTTGAAAAAATAATGTTTATTTTGGGAAAAATATACAAAACAATGATTCTAGTAAATTCAAGTAAACACATAAAATAATTAAATGTAAGATAAAAGAATTTATTTCAAACTGTCTTTATCCAATTTTTGATTTTTTCATAAAGCTCATGATAAATGCTAACTTTTGAAATGCTTAAAATTATGCACACTTATAAATAGACAAAATCATAGAATTAAGAACTTTAGGTAACACTTTTGAACTTTTTTTTTAGAACGTTTCGCATTACCACTGAAAATTACTGTTGATGATTTACATCTTACTGATACCGGTGATGATATTGGTAACTCTTTCACTCAAAACTTATTACAAACCCATCATGATGCGAGCTTGGATGTGTGATTGTTTGTTTTCTCAAGTGTTTCTGTTGCGTATAAAGTGATAATGATTGAAAATTGGAGCAATCACAAAAAAGTGAGAATCTCTCGGCTGATCATCAACGCGCTGGCATCTGTCATGCCGACAGCTGTCAGTTATTGAGCACGCAGGTGGTGAAGTTGGTGGGGCACTGCGATCACAGGGTGATGTATTGCCTTGTTGGAGGAATTAGTTAGTGGGATATCTTGTTAATTAGATATCTTTGCTTGAAATGAACTAAATAGAATTCCCGTTCCGTGAATCACCAGGATTTCATTGTTATGTTAATTACTTTAACTGGCTCAATTCCAAGTAAATTTGTTAATTCATTTTTCATCTGATCCTGGGTTCCACCACTGGGCACACCTTTCAAGACAACCTTGAAGAGACGTTCAGTTTTGGTGTCTTAAGTAAAAAAAAAATGTTGCTCCCGCGTAAGATACTCGGGAAACAAAAACAACATACAACTGCGAAAAACGTGATAACCGGAAGTGGTTACCACAACAGGGTAATCTTTTTCCTTTTTGGCATTGAGCCGGGAAAATTTATTCAATTTTTGGCTTCAGTTTTTGGGATCATTCGCAGAAGGGGATCAAGAGATTTCAATCAGTTTCAAATCCGGCAGAAGAAAGTTTCTCCAGCAGGATTACTATAAGAATCCGAAAGATCGAAGCGGAATTGTTCAAATCGATGTCCAAGCAGGATTACCTCGTGTAAGGTTCAAACAAGGATCGAAGAGGAATAAGTATAAAACAAGGTCGAAAGTTTGTAGGTAATATTTAGAAATAACACTTCCTTCAAATGACAAATGACAAAATTTGTGCAACGTGCATCACATTTATTCGACAGCTTCCACGTTAACTATTTTTACTGTCTTTTGGCTATCGACGGCTAGCAATAACATTTCTTTATGGCTCTCACGGTGCCTATTTTCTACCGACTGTAAATCATTGGACGTCGATGATTTCTACAGCGCTGGTTCAAATATCAAATCTAGGGCAACCTTCTTCGTAAGCAGATAATGGTCATAAAATAAGGCTATTTAAAGAAAACAAATTCTTCTACCGATCTTTCTACCTGTCCGGGATTGCTAAAACATTTTTGTTTTGTTTTCAGGATGGATCCGATGGAATTAAATATAACATGTTTTACCAGAAAGGGAAAATCACTTTGTTCTGCTTCTAAAGTTTTGTTGCAGAATGGCCTCAAGGCACGACATAAAATATCTCGCTGTTTGCTGGCCGGTACGACGAAAAAGCCGAATTTCCCGAGTCAAAATGAATGGTTTCCCCCGCAGAAATCCGTACTGCAAGACCATTTGTTATTTGTGTATGTATTGGTCGAAATGTGAACCAATGCTTTACAAATACGAAAAAATCTCGACCATTTTTTGCTAGACAAATCCTGCAATTCTTTTTTCTCTATTTGCCAGCATACAACAGTTGCGAGAGTTTCAGAGAAGGCCTCAAGTCACGCAGCTAATTAGTCCTGAACTAATTGTGCCTCTAGTGTAGAAATACATATCGTACTCGAAGCCTGTTAATTGGTTCGTATTACCGCTTTTCTGATCCGGATAAGTTTCACTCGCCATGAGTAATTTTATATTTATGTAAAGATCAACTCGGAAGGTGGGTACTACATCACTAAGTTTGCTCGATTTAATTAACCGAAATCGGATGGACTCTTAGCAAATATATTTACACATACAGTTATCAAAGCTGTGCCATTTCCGTTATCCATTATCGTGCTCTCAAAATGTATAGGAGTGAAATTCACACGCAATTAGCAGTTGCTCTGCTCTGTACCCGGGTTTGAAATAGAAGGTGATTTTTTGCTCTAATAGCATCTGTCGACAGACGAACAGCTTTCTGTCCATAAAAAACGAAGCCACCGAAAATGTATTCAGTTTGACTGATAGTCTTTTATGTTCATCTATTTTGCCATGTCCTGTATTTTCTTTCAATGCGTAGGATATATTATTATTAGCAGGTGGTTACTTTCATTTTTGGACTGGAAGTGATAAATTAGATATTTATATATCCTGTTGCTTTGGACAAAGTGGATGAAAACAGAAAATGATTTGCGGTCTTGTATCGGTTATGGGATTTTTTGACGTGGGACTACGCCGTTGTGGAATTTACCTGTGGTGCATTTCGTAAAATAGTGTAACGAAATATTGCCAGGTTTTATACACTTATAACATGGCCATTTATGAATGGATTTAAATTCTCATTACACCATTTGATTATTTTTTTTTGTATTATTATTCAACACATTTTAGGTCATTCAAGACTTAAGAGCGTTAAAGCGACTATAATAATAATATTAAAAAAAAAAAATCAAGACATTTCCGGGGACGGGATTTGAACTCGGGGATTCAGATTTGATACAGTGCGTTTGTTTACGAATTAGTTTTTCTAATTTTCAGGACTTTTGGACAAACTAGTGTCCCATAGTTCTATTGCACATTTTGTTCCAAAGTATACTCGCATATCAGTCCCATGTGGTGTTCATCGGTTTTTAGTTAACCTCATAAATGGTGTTTGTGTTTATCGTTGTTTAAAAAAACACACTGAAAATGACAATTTTGTGTAGAAGAAATGCGAAAAAAATAGGGTAAATGATGGCTTCGGCAGCCATCGACTGTTTTCGGCAACCACAATTTAAACGTTAATTTCGATGTATTTTCTCACTAAAACACTTCGCTGAATGTATTTAAACGATTCCTTATTCTTTCAGCTTCAATCCTAATACATTTTTACGACTGAGCAAACCTGTTATGCTAGGTGTTTCTTCAAAAGAAACATAAGCACATCAAAATACGGCTGATTTCGAGTTGCCGATAATAGAACAGCTGGTTAACACGCAGTTTAAACGGAAAGGTTGCCGAAGTAAAAGAGGCTGCCGACAATAGTCACACTCACCTGAGAAGTTTGGAGCGCCTTAAAAACGTTTTCAAACCGTTTTGGACAGTTTTGTTGATTGGAATGGATAGAATAGCTAGCAGCAGATGAATGTAAACAAACAGACACGTCATATGTGTGCGTGACACTGAGAAAATGCTAATAGAAGTGCGGAAGCTGCTTAGATTGACGAGAATACGTAAATTCCCCTACCATGTCATGAAGTCGCATATTGAAAGTTAGGTCTGGTGACCTACTCATCGTAGTAGTCTGGAGTGCACTGGTATGTGATCTCCAAGCAATAAATGGCTGGTTCGATTGATTGGTTCCAAATCTATTACGTCTTCGCCACACCCGCATGTCAATCCCTTATTTGAAGTACCGTAAAACGGGGTAACATTGATAGTTTTTTAAAGTATATTCTAAATATTTTTTACAGCAATGAATGTTTTTCATATTTTATATTTTTAAAACAAGTACTGAGGATCCAAGAGTTGATCCGTTAGTAATATGTAGAACGAAAATTAAATCATTTGCACTATTTTTTTAGTTTTGTGACCGAACTTCAGTATTTTGATTTGGGGTTGCTCGATGAATGAGAAAAAAATATGAGTGAAACTAAAACAATTTAGTTCTTTAAATATGAAACTTTGAATGAGTATATAATCAGAAAACTTTATAAGCAATAAGAATACAATATTGAATTTGTGATGGCTGATTCGGAAATGCATTTCATAAGTGGATGGTTTGAGTGCTTTTTCAAAAAAGCGAAAAACACGAAAATGGGGTTTTAATATTTTTGTAAAATATGTAACACATAATACATAAAACTATACACGATATCAACGGAAATACCCTAAGCTACAATATGGAAACAATGTTTCTTATTTGGAAAAAGCACAGCGAGTAAATTTATTCTTTATATTATACTATCAAAGTTACCCGCATTATCAAAGATACCCCGTTTTACGGTACCCGTATTATTGTCCCATTAGTGTGCTTCATCTGGAAACATTATTCGAAATCACTAAGCACACTCTCCAGTTTAATTCATAGTCCCAAAATAAAAGTCTGTGCAACAAACGGTAATGATTGATGAAGGTTTAGAGGTTGTGCAAATGGTTTGAAGTCTGTATGGAGATTATGGCGAATTACTTGAGATATTTTTTGAATTTTATTACTATCGCTCTATCTTTGGTTCAAGGTGTCAGTATGCTGTCAAAATTTTTATATTTGATAGCCATAGCGATGGTTAACAAGCATGTCGTTGTTGTGATGATGGTGATGTTGGTGTTTTGTGTTTTATGAGCATATCAGCAACCATTCATTTCTTCTTACAGTAGCTGACTCCGGTTGACATCAGTTCTCGCTCAAAGTTGAACCAAGTATCGATGCCTTGATCCGTTGCTCGTTCAGGAGTAACTGGTATAGAAACATGGCCAAAATTCATAACAAAAAAAAAAATCAAGAAATCCATGTTTTTTATGGTCAAAAAGGTTCTATAGAGTTCAACCCATTATATGGAGTTGATGTTATGGATATTACAACAATTTTAAATAATCAAGCGTAACTATTCAAATCAACGTATGTGCGTATGTGCGACGATATGTTTTCACTGTCAACTCACCCACGCAAACAAACACCATCATCAGGTAGGGGAATCTTTCCCCTACTAGCTGGTGTTATTAATTTCTGTGTTATTAGTTTACGAAATCAGATACGTCGATTTGAATAGATACGCTTGAATGTTCCCTTTTTGGCTTCTAACTTCTGTAATATGCGCAGAGCCGTAGCGGGGTCTTCTGGCGCCCTTCACAAAGACCCTTTTGTCGCCCCTTGGGATTCAACTTGGCCTACTTTTTATATTTAACTATCGAACAATAATTTTCACTAAAGCACTCAAATTAAAGCAAGATTGGTGAGTCTACCCTGTCCCATAACTTTTAATTTTTAATGGTTTTGAGTTTGCTGAAGATTCGTTCACAAGATGCTACGGTAACGGGTAGTGTGAGAAAAATTCGCAAGCTTGTCATTATATTTGGATATAAGTCATCTAGTGAGTACTGCTGAACACAATTTAGTAGATCGCCTGGAGATTCTTTTTGTACGTCATTTAAAAGTAGTGGAATCTGGGATTTAAACACTTCCAATTCAGCAATAAGTTCAGCTCCATCGACATCTGAATAATATTTTGAAGCAAAATCAGCAGCATATTTCCTCATCTCGTTCCATTCCATTGATTTCATGTTGTTTCCGTAAAGAAATGAAAACTCTTTCGAAATCTTCGCTAGTCCTTCGTACCTTGAAATCAATTCGTCAATAATTTTTTCGAAGACATTGTCAATTTCCAACCCGTATTGCTCGTGGAGAGATTGTTGCTTCACGGGTACATCGTTAGATTCGTCTGCAAATCGTTTTTTCTTTCGCTGTCTTGTTGCCGGAAAGTGGTCATCGATTCCCATTTCACTACAAAGATGTGTAGCCGTGAAGGTTACCGCATCAATAAAACCTTCACGCATTTCATTCAGTGTCGATATGTCAACATGTGTGCAGTATAGACTGTCATATTATGTTTCTGAAGAGCTTGGTTCACTTTATCAATTGCATATAAAATTCGCCTCCATAAATAGAAAAGACTAATAAATTTGAAATTTATTTGCTTCACTAAGGTCGTAGCGTCATTATTGAACTGATTCATATTCGACATATCTTTCAATAGAAACCATACTGGGAAAATCATTTTGCTGAGAGCGCTTATTGCGCGCTCCTTGAGTGACCACCTTGTGTCGCTGTGGTCCTTCAGGGAAACTCCTAATTTATTGATGAGAAGCTGCCATCGACTAGCTGATCCGCTGAAGAAATTGAATATTTGAGGTACGTTTCTGAAAAAAAGTAGTCATCATCGGTGAGAGGCTTGCCGCGTGAGATCCAACTAGATTAAGACTATTTCTAAACCTGGAAATTACTAACAATCGAGCATGCACTTGTAACAGTTACTCCATGTTGTAAATACTAAATAAGCCATAAATAAAATTAGGATGAAATAGATCTAATCCATTTAGTTTACTTAAATCTTTGGTTTTAATTAGTTAGGTAGGTTCCGATTCTACACATTGTAGTTTCGTTTTTATACCTTATCTTGACATTTTTTACCTAGGGGATGAGTATTTAAAAGGATTAGATTTTGATAAGTTCTTTAGTGGGAATGACAAAATTTGAAATTTTTGCTCCACAGTGGTTAAAACGGTTTCAAATCAGGTCCTAGTTAGCCTCCCAAAATTAAAACTCATTTGGTAAGAAACTGACTTGGCACAAACTATTCGAAGTTAATATGGAAATTACTATGGGAAAACCAAACTTTTTGTTCATTGTCTTCTACCCATTTTCCATATTGCTTTTTCGAAAATTTCTATAACTATTCTTACAGAAAATTTTCTAAGCTACAACTTTGCGCAATATCGTTTTTCAGCCAAATGTCAAATTAAATTGTTATTAATTGTTTACGAGATTGATAATCTTATGACATGATCAAGCAGCTGTTCTGTGGGCAACACTGTATTCTGCAGTGTGACATAGTAGCCATGATATTTGTGCTCTATTCTTGGCATCAGATACACCAATGTTGCCTGCTGAACAGTTGAATGAGCATAATCATAAGACATCAGTGATTTTGAATCATTAATAACTTTTGTTCCTTACATTTGATTGAAAAGTGGTTTTGAACAAAGTTGTAGCTGAGAAAAATTGCTACAATATCATTTTTAAAAGCATAGTGATGTGGTGAATTGTTATATAGATATGAACAAAAACATAAGTTTTCCCATAGTTATTCCCATATAAACTTTAAATGGTTTGTGCCAAGTCAGTTTCTTACTAAAGTAGTTCAAATTTTGGGAGGCTAGGCAGGACCCAATTTGGAACCGTTTAAGCACTGTGGAGCGAAAATGTCAAATTTTGCATCAGTCTACTGCACATTGTAGTAGAAATACGTATATGTCATGGATACCAAAATTTATTAGGTGGAATTAAATGGAAGATAACTTTTTTTGCTGTTTTATCAACCCAATTTCATTACTTCATCTAATCCATACACTAAAACTATGCCAGTAGCGAAACGACACTGACTTCTTTTTCTTTTTCTTCGCATTTCAAGCTTATTGCTTATCGCATATTAGCTTATTGCATGCTCTCAACTTAGTGTTCTATAGATGCACTTCCACAGTTCTTAATTGAGAGCCTTCGATGCCTGTACCATTTTTGCATTAGTATAATTGTGTGGCAAGCACAACCATACTTCTATGCCCAGGGAAGTTCTAGACCGGACCTGGAATCGAACCCTGCCACCTCCAGCATGGTCTTGCTTTGTAGCTGCGCCTTTACCAACTGAGTTAAGGGAACACACTAATCGAGTCAGTACGGTTTTACCGAGTTTTTGAATTGCGGAACTGTTCGGTAAAAGTTTAAAAATCTGTGGAAAATATATGAGAAAATTTGTTCTGAACTTGTACATACTTAGTTCTGTTAACCCCATTTAATGATAGAACATGAAATTGGTCGATTTCATTGATTCCTTACGGATAACGGTCATTTGAATTTTTACCGACTTTTTCAGTAATTCAAAAACCCAGTAAAAAAATACTGACTCCTGTAAAAAAATCTTAGTGTGAAGCCTGACCTGACCGATTTTCTATAAAAATTGAATGCTGCGCGAGTACACTGAAATAATATTTTCGTTATTTCGCTGAAAACCGTTTCGTGAAAATGAATATCGTATATAGGGGAAATGGATGTTATGTCGGCCTAAATGCAATCGACTAGATTTTCAATAGCGATCAAAAATATCCATTAGTACCGTCTCAATGACGCGTTCATCTAGATAAAATTGATAAATAGCAGATTTTTAGCGATGGGTCCAATCTTAGATCCATAGGCCAACATTAGAGCCATTTCCCCTGTGACGCATCTTTAATAAATGGTACGAAACATTCGTTTTGTCCTGTTTGGTATAGTATTCTCTATCTAAGTCCGAGTTTTGGTGAAATTTGAGCAACATTTGGATTTTTGGTAAGCAAATGAATATGATCGTTCCGTTTCCCATATCAAATTTAAAATTCTCGCAGTTGAGATTATTTCCAAATTCGTTCAAATTTTGCCCAGCTGTTGGGAACCAGATTAAGCATTGAAAGACCATTGGCGAACCCACTATAATGTAAACACTTGGAAAAATGGTCATGAAAACAGCAAAACGTAACAAAACATTGAAGTACTTTTTTAGAAATGTCATTAGGCATCCCCTTGGATCACTCTATGAATTGTTTATGTAACAGTAGAGTAGAAGATGCTGAACAAAATAACGTTAAGAATAGCTGCTAATACCTGCTTACCTGAATGATACAACCCCTTATAGATAGCGTTTTTTTTTTCCTCTGTTCGGGACCTAACACTACTGAGCGGTTCCACATCATTAAAGCAACGAGTAATTTTCATCTTTTTTGATTTGCATGAAACCTTGCATACAAGTTTTTGGGGAAGAAAAACGCCGTTTTGCATACTTGGTTCGCCATTTTGAATCTAGCCTTACTTATGAGAAGGGCCTATGAAAAATGCACATGATATCTTCAAAAAATTGTATCTTGGAAACGGTTTGTCCGATTGGTTTGGTGTCTTGGGCGAAGTTTTAGACAATTGTTGGTGTTATATGGAGAAAATATGCACGGTAAAAAAAAAAGTTTGGTATTTGTGTTTTGAACTAAAATATAAATTTTCCCTTTAAAGTGACATGTCAATAATTTTTTATTATCCTTATGTTATAGCTGACTGAAAATGCTATCTAGGGCACAGTAGGTTGTTCTGGAGAAAAATAGGTTACGATGAAAAAAATTGTTTTTTAAAAAAATACAATTTTCAAAAAAGCTATTAAGAAAAGTCAAAAAAGTTTGTCACCCTAATTTTATGAAAGTAAATCAAATTTGCAAACAAAAAGTACTTCGGTAACATTTTTCTAAGATGCACCGTTTAGAAGATATTACTGATTTAATATTGTTTTTTTGATAACTTAATAAGTTTTGGCCCTTTTCGGATGTACTCCGTGTTTTTCCAGTTTCAAAAGTATTTTTTTCGGAAAGATTGGAAAATTTTGAGTTAAAATGACACTGACAGCTTAAAGATTCGAGTGAAATTCTCTGCCTTAAAAGTATTTTGAAAAACAAGTTACAAAATCCCACTATCAGAAACAATGATTTCTTCAAGTGATTTTTGGTGCGTTGTGCTGAAAATGTGCATTCAACTCTTGCATATCGCCTAACAGTTTAATCCATTTAAACTGGATGTGTTTATACTGTGCATATTTTCTCTCTATTGCCGAACATCGCCACAGACATCAAACCGATGAGACAACTCGATTTCGAGATACACCTTTTTGAGAACTGCAAATGTAAGCTCCTCAATTAGCAAGATTCAAAAGAGCGAATTAAGCTTATTTTTCAGGGATGGTGATTGTGCGCAATAAAAAATAACATTATATGTTGGATATCATCAGTTTATTTTTATTCCTGTATTTTTATAAAATTATTGTTTACACAACTTTCTTAACAATATTGAATATTTTGGCATCATTGTCAGGACAGTTTGAATAAAGCTTTGCCTTTATTGTATTTTCTGATAGAGGAAGAAATGAGTGGAATTTTAGAGTTCCTTGAATTGTTTTTGCATTATTATATTGATTATTTAGCTGCAAAGACATATTTTCGTATTATTCTGTAGTAGAATAACAAAATGACAACTTTGTAAGTTCTTCTTCTTTTCGTTTGTTTGCCCAATTAAACAACTCGCTTGCAGTCTTTATCGGGTGTTCGCGTTCTTTGGCTAAACTTGCTCTGGTAGCCATGCGTTTTATCGTACCTCCAATAGCATCGCATGGACCTTTTCCGTGCGATGTTGCGAAGAAATGCCATTCAGCGTCAATACCATACTTTGACTTAAATTTACAAAGGCTGGAAAAGTTTTTTCGGTTTTTATACTGTGAAGCAGCACCATCTGACATAAAATAATTTTTTTTTATGTTTTTATTTTGATCAATTTGTAAAAAGTTTATCATTTTATCAATAAACAAATTGACAGCGACTGAATCATGTCTTAGTTCTTCAGAAATTATAATGAAGCTAAAATGTTTAATTTGCATATTTTCAGTATAATATATTACGAAAGGATGGATTGCGACCAGTAAATTGATCTATTGTAGTATATCCCGTGTCCTTAGTTTAGTGCATGTCGTATTACTCCATCACTATTGAGAAATGATGAAGTATTCGATTTTTTTACAGTTGCCACTCTTGCATTTATCGCAAGGATCCGACTCTAATTGAAAGGTCCCGCTATTTATACCCTTCGGAGTGTTGAAACACCCTCCAAAGGCGCGCCTCTTTGTCAGTCAAAATTGAATTCCTTAGCAACAAAATTAAGGTATGACACCGATAATGACCATGCATCAGAACCCTAGTCTTAACCACTTCAAACTAGGGAACAACAAAGAGAAGATTAGGAATCACATAGATGAAGACAACTAACTCATTTTTTTGCCTTGTTTCAAGATCATCCTCGGTAGACAAAGCCGAGTCTTGTCACTATCAACAAGGCATAAAAAGTAACAAGGACTAAGATGTGTTCCTTGGATAACTGAAAAATCCTGTTCCCCTAGTTTGAACTAGTCAGGACTAGGAATCGGTGGTAGATCTTACATCCCGTAACGTACCACGAAAAGGTGATCTACCCACGTTACGGGGCAATATAGATAGCGTTAAAAAAAAGGATAAAAAGAGACTGAAATCCTTAAAACAAAGAGATAGCTATTATTAAAATTGGAAAATTCAAACTAAAAAGTTATGGTAAAAAAACGGTTTTTAAGGGCGTACTACCGTTTGTACTCCATTTTCACCCTATAACTTCGTTCACTTGAGAGATGGAAAATTGACGTCTTCGACAAATTTTCTCAAAATGATTTCATCTACAATTTTTCCATAGATGATCATCAATTTTAACAAGACATAAAAAGTTTTTTTATCTTTGTGTATACCCCCCTTAAGCAAAAAATTATACCACTGCAATAAAGTAATTAAAAATTGAAGAAACATCAAAATGCTACACTCAATAGTTTCGTCGCAAATGGCGGAGGGGGGGGGGGGGGGGGGGAGGGTGTGTCCGAAAATTAAGGTTTTTGCCTTTTTCTGCGTCAATTAATAAATCAATTAAAAATTTTCAGACATTTCAGGGAAATTATTTTTCAAATCTGATTGTTTTTATTCAATGTCTTCGAGAGTATATATGTTTGGCCCGCGTTTCCTTGTTGCGCATAAACCACAGGGACATAATCACATTAACTGTCAGTCTTTTGTGCCTTGTACAACGTACAATCGCTATAGTTCTGCATAATTTGAAACTTTAAAAAATTAAAAGAATACAAACTGTTTAACCATTATGTTGTAATGAAGAGATTTCCATGATAGGCACTCAAATCCAATCGATTTTTGTGCAGTTGCACGTGGACGCTCTAGTTTAAAATAATTTTTCATAACAGTCGGAGTCGGTACTTTTTCTTCAACTCCGACTCCGACTCCAATTCCACATCCCTGATCATTTCTTCAATGCACGTCGTATAAATATTTATATCATTGACAAATCTCAGGTAATCAGGACATTTTGATCTTTGAAACAACCCGAATGAAAAAAGAACAGAGCTACCATAGAGGTAACTCTAAGACCAGAAGGTTCCGAAGAAACGTGCTCAATTTTTTGGCTCAGCTCTGGTACTATCTTCGGTCATAAGCTAATCGATGCACCCCTCGAAACATAGGAAAATCCACTAACCCCTCATTTTATCTGTCAAACTTTCATAGCGAATCAAAATAAACATATTGTCGGACTAGAATTTCGTCTAGAATGGGGTACGCTTATAGATGTACTTGGAACCAAAAGGCTAGTCAATTAGTGAGCCAATATAAAATCGTTAGTTTCCATCGGTTGGAGCTACTGCGTCAGGATCTGTCATGATTACGTGAGTTTTGCCAAAAAAAAAAAAAAATGTAAATATTTACGCTGTGTGCAGCGAAGAATTCTCGCGCATCACGAGAAAATGGTCTATCATTGTTAATTGATTCTGTTCTTCGATTTTCTCTTTCGCGAATAACCCGACTGCAAATGAATTTCCCATTGAGTGTGTTGTTTCAGGCGCATGCTAACATCATCTTCTGTCGAACTGTGCTGCGAGCCTAGCGAGAAATTCGTTTATGTTGCCGATGAAGAGAATCCATCAACGAGGATAGCCCCTTTCAAAAGTTACCCGAGAATTTTCTGTTTTTTTTTTTGGAAATAAAACGCGCTGAAAAGAAATTGCTATGGCGACGATTTCTGCGACTGTTGTCAATGCATTTAGTAGGGTAGGATGGTGCAAAACGCACCCTTTAAGCAAAATCGTCAATGGCTGGCGAATGGAAGCTAAAATCAAGAAGAAAGTAATGGCGTTTGGTTCATTACCATGTTTTCTACAAAGATCGAGTGATTTAGAACTACAAAAGGATGATTTTCCATGACTTTCAAGGTATTTTTTAAATTGCTTCCAAAATGATAGCGGGGCAAAACGCCTGATTCATGATGCAATATGCACCACAACATTGGGACAAGACGCACGACAACAATGGCTAAAACGCACCACAACATTGGGGTAAAATGCACCCCATGGTAAACAAACCATAACCCCTGCAAGTAGATAATGCAAAGGGATGCGGTATTTCAAATGATTATTTCTTTATGTTACATCAGAAATAAGGTCTCAAAATCTCAATAGAATGTTAAACTGTGATTCATCAAGTAAAATATCTAAAAAATATACGAAACGTAAATTTTTTAATTTTTCTTTTTTGTGATACATGATGATAAAAGCTTAATTTACAGTCGATGATTTTAACAACTGTGTCCTGTTTTGCACATAATGCAATTTTTTTAAGGAATCAGTAGGTCAATACATGATTTTATGATCAAGAATTATTTGTTAAACCTCCAGTTGAAAACAATCACAAACCGTTACCCGGAAAATGCATCTGAGGAAAAGTTATCGCTGTTTTTCTATAAGTGGGCATTTTACGCCTTTATGCATTATGGGCTGTTCTCCCTTAGGTATTGATGATGATGATGATGATGGTCCCACCTCTTACCCCTACAAAGGTTTGAGCTGGACGATTTATCTTTAAGATAATTAAATATGACATTTTAACCAGGTTGGCAAACAAAATCGAACTGGTTTCAGTTACAGATATAAATTCCCTCTAGAGTTTACAGTTGCTTCACAGCGATATAAATGTTGAAAAGCTCAGGCGTCCACCTCTTAGTTCGCCTTTTTGTCCACCTAAAATATTCATAAGTATTACAAGCAATCAAGAGTTAATGAACAATCAACAAAGCATCCTATTACACTAGTAACCCCGCAATCTGATGCTATCATAATTTTAAGCAATGTCAGGAATGCTCACGAACCCCCAACATTTGCCAGAAAACTTACTACTAACTCAAGGTATCTTCCAAATAAGCTTCAAAATTGCATTTTTTTTTTATCAAATGTTAAATTCAGTCCTCTATATCCGTAATACGCGCGCGAGGCTCAATCCTTTGTAGACTACTAATTTTTTTACTACTACTATTAAATCATATATCAAAAATCCATCATCACCATCGTGGTGAACAAAATAGTTTTTGCAGTGCTACAATAATTATTAAAAAGTCGTTATAACAGCTATCCATACAAAGTAATCCGTTAAAAATAACTTCGTCAAGATACATAATTTGTCAATTCATAAAAAAAAATCACTGGATAACCGTTCAAAAGACAGTTTTAACGTGTGAAATGCAATGTCTCTTAAATTCTGCTAATGTTGTTGAACGTTTAATGTGTCTAGGCATCGAATTGAAAACATTTATTCCTTTAAAAAATAATGAATTCTGTGAAGCACAAGTCAAGAAATGTGGTGTTCTTATTTCATCCGCGTTTCTAGTATTATATCTATGATAGTCACTTCCTCTTTCAATTCGATCACACAAATATCGAGGCAGCAAACCGTTAACTACTTTAAAAATGAACACCATAGTCAAATATACAATTCTTTGCTTCACCGACAACCATTGTAAGGCGTCTAGCATCAAAGTTGAGGAAGTGAATCTATTACATCTCAAAATCAAACGCATTATTTTATTCTGCAAGCGCTGTAATCTCGATATTTGTGTTGCATTGGACAGAAATAAAATGGATGGGCAAAAGTCTAGATGAGGAGAGATGATTGATTTGTATAGCTGTATTTTACTGGCAATAGTTAAATCGTTTTTCAATCGACATAGAATTCCATACTTCTTGGCAATTTTCTTGATGACATTGTCAATGTGAGAGCTGAACTTAAGTTTGTCATCAATAATCACGCCAAGATATTTAATCTCCTGAACGCGATCAATAGTCTCATCATCAATTACAACAGAGACGTTCTCATTTAATCGATTCCGCGAAATTACCATAAATTTAGTTTTACTTGTATTCAATTTTAACTGCTTACACTTCAACCATCTACTTAGATACTGCAAATCTTCATTCAAGTGTGAGACGGCAACTTCTAAATCCTTAGCTGCAATGAATAACACAGCATCATCTGCAAAAAGGTTAATGTCGCAAAACCGTAAAACACGTCGCAAGTCATTAATATACATAATAAATAAAAGGGGCCCTAATACACTTCCCTGGGGCACTCCAAGGTTGTTCCCCACGGGACTGGAAACAGAATCATTAAAAACAGTCCGTTGAGTTCTGTCAGACAAATAGCTTTCAAACCATTTATATGCAGTACTCGTAATTCCAAAGCGCTTGATTGTACTTAACAGTAAGGGCCTAGAAATTGTTTCAAAAGCGCGTTTCAAATCCAAAAAAACAGCAACAATCGTATCTTTACGCTCCAAGTTGTCTTTCCACTTTGCTAACACCAAATTCAATGCAGTTTCACAAGAATGACCTTCCCGATATCCCGATTGTTCTGGTATCAACAAAGAGTTGCTATTCAAATACTCCAACAGCTGGCCTTTAACAACAAGTTCTAAGATTTTCTCTAATGTGTGCAACATGTTGATGGGACGAAACTCTTCGGCTTTAATCGTTTCAGCAACTTTTTGAATAGGAATCACTAAGGATTCCTTCCAAATTTGTGGCACATGTCCATTCTGCAATGATTCATTAATAAGGTCCAGAAAGATGTGGCCAATGACATGAAAGCAATCTATCAATCTACTCCAGCCGATTTTCCTAATGAAAAACAAATAACTCTAAGTTCATCTAATGTAATTGGGTGAAAAACTTCAAATCTGCAACTACTATTAACTGGCTGTTTTATTTCGTCAGGTTCATCGACCAATTCAATAGATTGATTAATCAATGAAACACTGTCTACGAAATAATCATTAAACTTAGATGCAATTACTTGTTCTGACTGTTCTAATGTGCCATTAAAAGTTATGGACCGCGGTTTGCAATTACTAGGTTTTAATAAAGATTTCAAAATTTTCCATAACTCTTTGCTGTTGTTTTGATGCTGATCATTCTTCCTTTGAACATATTCACAACGAGTTTTCTTTATCGATTGTGAATACTTATTACGCGCGATTGTGTACCTAGTCCAATGATTGTCATTATTAGATCTACAAAACTTTTTGTACCATTTGTCCCTTTTCCGTTTAAGACGCAAAAGATCCAAATTGTACCAGCTGTTCGAGTTTTTCAAAGAAACAAACTTTTGCTCAACTAGTTGATTGGTACACGTGTTCAAAGCGTTATTAAGAACAGCTGTAGATTCATCTAAGTTACCGGCCGCGAATGGAAAATCCAGGCTTCTCTCAACAAGATTTGAAACAGCTTGCTTCGAATATTTCCTCCAGCACTTCAATTTTACAAAATTATCGTTATCGTTAACATGGTCTAAGACATTAATCACTAAAGTCTCATGATCGGTTATTTTCAAATCAGTATCCGTAACTGAACAAATGGAATCAAAATTGGAATAAACGTGGTCAATTAAAGTTCTACTGTGCCTGGAAATACGCGTATATTCATTTACCGTTTGCTTTAAATTAAAAAACTCAGCTAAGCGCTTCAAATGATTCGAATTATGGTTATCACGCCAATTAATATTAAAATCACCAGCCAATATATTTAATTTACTAGAATCAAGGAATGTCTCGAGCCAGTTCTCTAAAACTTCAACAAAACGCTGGTCACTAGAACTGGGAGAATGATACAAAACACCATAATTACCCATCTTCATGCCACGTACAACTGTAATGCCCAAGAACCAGTTGCCACCAATAACTTCGTTGGTACGAAGGTTGAATTGAACTGATTCTTTGACATAAATAGCAACACCGCCAGTGTGTCTAGAATGTGATAAACAAGCAGCAACAATATATCCCGGAATACTATACTGATCAAAAGCTTCAGTTTCTACAATATGAGTTTCAGATAATAAAACTAAAAGAGGACGTTTTTCCTCAACAATCTGACGTAATGCTAGGTAGTTTGTGGACAACCCCGCAATATTCAAATATAAAAAATCGAATTGATTCACATTCCTGGAACTTGGCTGCTATTTATTGAAACGCAAGCTGCTTTTCTTCTGATCAAAAAGTCTTTTATAGAGCAAACATTCCGAGCTAAATGCGGCATGGTTGACGTCCAAGTTCATTTTTCGTGCTTTATTCATTTTCAAACAATTAATACATTTCAATACAGTTGACGTACACTCCGACGTTTTGTGTTGTTGGCTGCACCTAGAGCATCTATCACAATTTTTGCAATCCATGCTCTTGTGCCCAAATTCTCCACATTTGAAGCATCTCAACACATTAATCGCGGGAACTATCGAGCACCGATCAAACCCTACATTTACTTTTTTCGCACATAACAAACATTTATAAGTATCGACATCGACTTCAATTACAACACTAAACTTGTTATAAGTGAAGCGTGGATTTTCAAACATGTTCACTACTTTTACATCATTAATAGCGATGTCTTCATTTTGACTTTTTAAGTAGTGAATAAATACATCGGAGGAAAACTGATCGCTCATGCCCACTATTTTCAATCTTGGCACCGAAGTGGGAACAACAGCACTATATTTTTCACCCAGATTGCTTTCAATACCATTTTTCACATCACTTACGTTTGCTCCTGTTGCACACTCAACAATAATGGAGCCATCTTTACCATTCCTAAAATTACTGATTTTGTGTGTTTTTGGATCCTACTGAGTTTTTAAAAACTTTCGAGTATCTTCGCAAGGTTGTTTGGACTCTTTCGGTTTAATCACAATGACTGGACGAGTCTTACGATTTTCTGGTTTGTTACTTTTACTATTACTGTTACTATTAGTTTTACTTTGACTAATACGACTATGTCTTTTTACAACATCCGCAAAACTCGCATTTTCTTGAAAAACAACATCATCATCATGATCACTATTACTAATTACTAATTTACGTTTTTTGCGTCTGGTATTTTTGTCCGATTCCGACTGAATCGTCCTAGATGAACTGCACGGATCATTCTTTACAGCTAATTGGTTTTCCGCATCAATTTTATAAAATGAACTTTTCATATTATCCAATTTCTCACAAATCAAATTTTCAAGACCATTTACATTTATTCTAATATCTGCCATCCCGCTTTTAACCGCGATGTCCACCTGAGCAGCAATGTGATCTCGCATGCCAGTGATCGAGTCCGAGAGTTGAAAAACCTTCTTCATCTCTTCCTCTATCCTTTTGACGCGCGAGATCAAATCATTCTGCTCGTCACAACTCTGATCTGATAGACAACTATCACACTTGAACAGAATATTTGCATTATCTGCTATAAGCCTGGCCGCAGTCTTAGTGAGTGCCGCACAAGCGAAATGGAACGTTCCATTGCACGGACCTACACACGTAACTGGGAGCCCACTCATAGCAATAGACTGCTCGCATACATTACACACATCCATTCTACCAAATTAAACGCTAACACTGTTAGCAGCAGACATATACAGGGGAGGAGAACACAAAATAAAATTTTACCGCCACAGCTCACTACACAAAAGCAATAGCGCGCCGGGGGGAAAATACAAAATTAAACAAAAACTAGTTGCTAGGCAACCTTTCCTCTACTTATCCTGTTAGAAAAATACCACGGGCACGCGCACACGCCACTATTTCACACGAAATTATTAATTTATTTTCACAGCACAACTCAACAAAAACACTACTTTGTACGCCATACTACAACAATTTATTAATTTATTGTCTGTTGTGCGACCGAAAAGGTGAAGAAAAAGTAAATGGTTGTGTCCTAGACACGACCGCAGTA
Source organism: Ochlerotatus camptorhynchus (assembly GCF_037179485.1). Classification (NCBI taxonomy): domain Eukaryota; kingdom Metazoa; phylum Arthropoda; class Insecta; order Diptera; family Culicidae; genus Ochlerotatus; species Ochlerotatus camptorhynchus. Next base: position 4,358,967 of record NW_027040524.1, read on the forward strand.
TGACGTAGAACCACACAAAATTGATGTTTTTCATGCATTTTTGACTATTATACTATGTGGCCGACACATAGATATTGATTTGTTAGGAGCGGTATTTGAGGGGTGGGGGGGGGGGGAGGATGGTAGGAAAGGTTGTTGATGAGTGGGGGAGGGGTTAGGAAAGGTTGTTGATGAGTGGTGGTGGGGGGTTAGGAGAGGTTGTTGAGGGAAGGGAGAGATTGTTGTGAAGGGGGGAGGGGGAGAGATTGTTGTGAAGGGGGAAGGGGGAGAGATTGTTGTGAAGGGGGAGGGGGAGAGGTTGTTGTGAAAGGGGGAGGGGGTTTACATCATTATTCTCGCGTCACTTTTCAAATCGACCAATGTAACAAATGTAAACAAACCGAGTTAAGCGATACAAACTGTTGTTCTTCTATCATTGTATGTCATACAAAAACATCCATCCAAATTCACTTTCATTTATTTAAGATAATCATAGGTAAAAAATTGTCCAATGTACAGTTTGAAATGATGGGTACATGATTGTTACTTCGGTCATTCGGACTGCCTAACATGATTGGTGCTCATTTTTCAAAGGCGGGGCCAATCTAAAGTTAGGTACTATACTCTGAAATCTGTGAAAGGGAATCTAGTATCATGTAGACAAAACATCCAATGTAACACCCATTGATTATGTCATTGAGAAAAATCGTCCAATGTAACATGTCCGATGTACAACTCTACTTGTCAAAACGTCCTATGTGGTTTTTTTTCTATGTTGTAGCATGAAATTCAAAGTAAAATTGTGATTTTACCGTTTCTTCTGAATTTTCAACTTTATTATACACTGGCTACATTAAAAATAGTATTGCAAAATATTTTGTTTTTAAACAGTTAAATTAATAATCTGTCGAACTTCAACTTCGATTTTTTTAAAAATGGTGGATATGTTACATTGGTCTATTTGAAAAGTGACGCGAGTATTGTGGTCACGCCGTGATCCACCTTAAGCCGCTGATTTGGTCCAGCTTATTGCATGACCAAGCGCCACGCCGTCCGAAGCGACAATGAGCAAAAGCATGCCATTTAAATGATCTTTATTTCTTGTGATTGTGTGGTTTACATGTATGAATTTGTTAAGTGACACAGATGCGTCTTTTCAACTTTGGTACATTTGAGATTTTAATTATTATTTACAGTTCCTAGTCCTATCAGGCCTATTTTAAAGTATGACCACCTTGGTGGGATTGGTTTGATTTGAATTGGAAAAGGGAGACTACTTATAACTACTATTTACAACTACAACTAACCTACAACTACTATGTACACCTAACCTACTATATACAAATTGCTTATCAAAGCATGTTCTGATAAATTACATTTTTGTGTAAATTTAGTCTTAATTTCGTTAATTTTGGAATCTATTTTGGCAATGCCTGCCTCTTCGTGTAAATTTGTTATTCTAGTGTCAAAAGGACGATCAAGAACCATTCTCAGCACTCTATTCTGAGCGACCTGAATTTTGTTCCTGTGAGTCTGTGCACATGATTCCCACACCGGAGCTGCGTAGAGGATCGCAGGTGCTACGATTTGTTTGTAGACGGCCAGTTTGTTCACCCTTGAGAGGCGGGATCTGCGGCAAATCAGCGGATACAGACTCCTAACCAAGGCGGAACACTTGACTACGGTTTTCTCCACATGCGAGCGGAATAGAAGCTTTTCGTCAAACAACATCCCGAGATAGGTTACTTCGGCGGACCACTCAACCCTTGTGCCATCCATGATTACAGTACAAGAGGGAGCCGGTTTTAGTTTGGGTGATTGTCGATGGAGGAACATGATTGTTTGTGTTTTGGAAGCATTGATTTTGATTTTCCACGTGGTGGCATAATCAGCAAAGGCGTTAAGGCATCGTTGAAGTTTGTTCGTTATTTCGCGAGGCATCCTTCCTTTGACGGCTATTGCGGTATCATCTGCGAACAGGAAAAACACGCAACCGTCTCCAAGGGGAGGAATGTCGGAAGTGTAAATGCTGTAGAGCAAGGGGCCCAGCAGACTGCCTTGCGGGACTCCTGCAGGGATGGAAAACGTGTCTGAAAGACAACCATTCAACGATACCTTAAACGACCTTTGCTGGAGGTAGCTACGGGTGATTTTAACCAGATGTAATGGAAAGTTGAAGTTACAGAGCTTGTATACAAGCCCATTGTGCCAGACATTATCAAACGCTTTCTCAACGTCTAACAAGGCCATGGCTGTGGACTTGGATACAGCTTTGTTACTTCGGATGTTATTCATCACCCGCACTAGCTGGTGATTGGTGGAGTGCCCCTTTCTGAACCCAAACTGTTCCGGAAGGAGAATGTTATTTTCCTAGACAAACTTGAGCAAACGATTGAGAATGAGTTTCTCGAACAATTTGCTCAGCGCTGAAAGGAGGCTGATTGGTCTGTAGCTTGAAGCTAGCGTTGGGTCCTTCCCGGGTTTGCGGATAGGTATGATTTTCGCTGTCTTCCAGATGCTTGGAAAGTAGTGCAGTTCCAAGCATCTGTTGAAGACAGCAGCCAGCAGAGAGTGAACCTTCATGCTGAGATTTTTCAACACTAGGTTGAATATTCCGTCAAACCCGGGGGCCTTCATGTTTTTGGTGCATTTCAGCGCTGAGCAAATCTGTTCCACTGTGATTCTATCCTCCGGAGGGATGGCACAAGGGGAGGAATCAAAGTTGAGTACGCATTGCTCAACCTGAACTTCGAGCGGACTTTGGATGTTGGAGCCAAGCAAGTGCGATTTGGCAATATGCTCACCAATCGCATTTGCTTTCTCCTGAGGGGTGATTATGAGCCGATCGTCATCATTTTCATCTTTTAGTGGCGGAATGAGTTTAGGGTGCGTCTTTAAGACCTTGGCAACTTTCCAGAATGGTCTGGAGCGGTCGTCCAGATTCTGGACAAGCCGCCCGAAGCTTTCGTTCCGGAGTGAGACCATTCTGGAAGCAATCTCCTTGTTCAGATCGGCCATTTCACATTTCATCGCTTGATCTCCAGTCCTCTGAAACTGGCGTCTACGAACATTTCTCAGGCGAATTAAGAGTTGGGTGTGGGAATCAATAGCAATAAACTTACCCCTCACAGGAACTCGTCGGACGCACGCCTCGTCAGCCACGGTTATGGCTTGGTGGAGTCCCTCCAACGCTCGGTCGATGTCCTCCACGGTGTCAAGCGGCAGGTTGTCGATGATGTGCCTGTCTACCACGCGTCCAAACTGGGCCCAGTTTACGCGATAATAGTCCTTGCGCAGGCTTGAAGCTGGAGCCACGTTGCAGCCCAGCTCAGACACCACCGGTTGGTGGTCGGAACTGAGTTCGTTCAAGGCTACCGGCTTGGACAAGCCGATATTTGTCAGGAACAGGTCTAGTGTCGATGGGTTGCCCGCCGGTGAGATAAATGTTGGCTCATCCGAAAACCAAACGGAGTACAGCCCATGCTGTGAGTGGTCGAACAGGAGACGACCGTTCTGGTTCTGCTGGTAGTTCCGCCAGGCCTCATGGCGAGCATTCAGATCTCCTCCAACTACGAAGCGGGAACCGGTACGGGTGATGGTGGACAGGTCCTTCTTGAATTTAGCCGCTAGTCCACTGCTGGCGGCACACTGTCGAGGGCAGTAGACGGCGATGAACTGGACGTATCCAGTCGACGACTCCACCTCCACACCAAGGGCCTCGATGATAGTGGTGCGGATATGGGACAGAGTGTGGTATTTTATTCCTTTCTTGACGACGACCGCAACACCACCCCCCCTGGAGCTGGTGCGATCAAGCCGGATAATGTTGTGGTCAGGCAACCAGAAGCTGTCACCGGACTTTAGATGGGTCTCGGTTAGAAGGCTCACGTCGATGCTGTGCTTGCGGAGGAAGTCGGCAAGCTCAATCTCTTTTGCTCTTACAGAGCAAGCATTCCAGGTGACGATACTTAGCGGTTTAGACGCCATACTGGATGATGAACTTACCGAGCACTTGGATCTGTTCGGGCTTATTGCGGCACTTACGAAGAGCACCGGACATGTTGACGAAGATTTCCATCAGTTCATCCGCTGAGAACAGATCGGGGTTGTTGTTTTGCGCTGTTGGTTGTCTCCAGAATCCAGGGGGGGATGGAGAGCTTTGGCCAGCAGAATCACCGGAAGTTGCTTGAGCGGAATGCACCCGTTAATTCACTTGCCTTTGCTGAGGAGCACGAAGGGGCGGGAAATCCTCCGTCCGAAATGCCGGGACTTTGTCCTTCTTGCGTCCTGGTTGGTTGTTAGTTGCCGCCTGTTTTCGGATGCGTTTGAAGTCCTCGCGTTTGGAGCACTGTCTGTCGGAACCTTGATGAGCACCACCACAGTTGGCGCATTTTAACGCCACGGCTCCATCCGCAGGGCAGTTGGAAGTGGCGTGTTCTTGAGCGCAGTTGCTACAGCGTGGCTTGATGTTGCAGTTGCGAGTGCCGTGTCCAAAGTTTAGACATCGTTGGCACTGGGTCACATCGCGATGGCCTCCACGGTATGGCTCCCATCGTACGATTATGGAGTAGATTGAACGGATAGCCTGCAGCGCATTCAGCGTCACCGTTCCCTTCTGGAAGTGCACCAGGAAGAGACAATCCGGGTACGTCTTCACGTTTTCGTCTCGCCTCGTCATCCGAAAGACAGCGATTGGGGCCAGCTTGTACCGGTCCTTGAGTTCTTCTTCGATCGCCTTGGGATCAACATCCGGTAGACCCCTGATGACTACCTTGAAGGGCTTTTCACCGGGGATGTCGTGCGTGAAGTATTCCGCATTGGAATCCTTCAGGAATTTGACTGCGATTTCGTATTCCGCTTTCGTCCGGAGCATCACCTTAGTGCCGATCCTGCTGATCTTGTACTCAGCTGCGATGCCCAGCGATGCGAAATCGCCAATGAGCGTCTTGAGTGGCACTACCTTCACCACCAGTGGAGGAAGCTTGATTTTCGCCGCACTCGGGCCGGCAAAATTCTCGGTTTCGACGGCGTCGCCGAAATCACCGATGACGCTGGCGTTCGTCGCGGTAACATCGTCGCGTCCGCTCGTACCATCGGACTGACCTTGGTTCTTCTTCCTCTTTTTCGTCCGCTTCACAGGGACTGGGTTGGTATTTCCAACATCGGTGGGCAGAGTAGCGTACCTATTTGAGGTAGGTACCGAGCTACCCTCACCACTGTTCTTCTTCTCCGCTTGTTCACGAAGTCGGCTCCGAGAGCGCTGTCTTCCCATCACGCGATGCGACCGACACTACTGACGACGCGACGTGCAGTATATCTGCAAACGTTTGTAACAAACTATAGGTTAATCGAACAACTCGACAAAGCGAGCAAAGACCGAACTATACTGCTTGACGATCAAGCAGAGAATGAGCTATGAGCAAAAGCATGACAGCAGCGCTGTTTTATATCTTTTTCGGTTCAGAACCTGATAGGATTTCCCGCAGTTTTTTATGATTGGGGCGGAGCAGAAAGTTTCTTTTGTGCAGAATATGTAAAATAGGATGGACTTTGGATGTTAATATAATTGCATATATAGAGGCACCAGATATGTTTTACCGTCAGTTGTGTGTAATTCACCAACTGAATGTCATCAAACATGTCTTCACTGCAATTTTTTGTTCAAATTTGGTAAAACTTGGTTTTACTAATGATTGTGGTTTGTTTAAAATTTATTTCCCGGAAAAAAGGGATCGTCAAAGTCTGTCTCGTTTTCGGGTTATTGTTGAGGGGGGTTAGGAGAGGTATTTGAGGGGGGGGGGGTTAGGAGTGGTATTTGGGGGGGGGGGGTAGGAGGGGTTTGATGGTGGGGAGAGGGGTAGGAGAGGTTTGATGGTGGTGGGGGGTGGTAGGAGAGGTTGTTGAGGGGGGGGGCGAGAGATTGTTGTGAAGGGCGTGTGTGCTTTTCCTCATTGTGGTCACGCCGTGATCCACCTTAAGCCGCTGATTTGGTCCTGCTTGCTGCAGGACCAAGCGCCACGCCGTCCGAAGCGTTAATGAGCAGTGGCATGAGAGCAGCGCTGATTTATATCTTTTCAGGTTCAAGCAGAATTTCAAAAGTTTAATTACAGAAAAATTGGAAAAATATTTATTTCAACAGGTTCGTAATGTAATATCCTATCGATTGGCGTATTTGGATTTTAATTTCATCTATAAATGACAAAGTTACAAGCGTTCAAAACCTAACACTCCTTCACCACACATATTTTTTGAGTTGCACCCCAGTATAGTCGACAAAGACGTAGTTCTACGTCAAAATCATTTGAAAAGGTTTCCAAAAAACTTGTCCCTAATGCCAAGCTGAGACTAGGGAGTTGTAATGTGTTGTAAGCGGTATACTTAGAGCCCTACAGTAAAAGAATGGACGACTGAAACCAGAAAACTGAAAGAATTCAGGCATAACATTTGATAACGGCACAAAAGCATTTGTAAATAAACTTTCTAAAACCCTTTACACGCGAACCAAAGTACGCCCACGCAAACCAACAACATCATCGGATAAGGGCAACTATCACCTTTCCGAAAGTGGTATTGGTTTGCGTGGGCGTACTTTGGTTCGCGTGTAAAGGGCCTTAGAAAGTTTGTTTACAAATGCTTTTGTGCCGTTATCAAATGTTATGCCTGAATTGGTTCCAATCGAGCAAAGCAGTGCATTTCGACAGTTCGATTGGAACAGCTGTTGACAGACATTCATACTTTTACTGTAGAGCTTTAGTTACAACTCCCAACATGGTATAAATCCAGAAAATAAGAAGGAGAAGTATTGATACCAATTTGTAAATAAGTTTTTTTTGTCGAGCCTCCCTTCCTCGCACTTTCTCACTATGTATATGTAATACCTACTGAGGCTCGACAGCTGTTTATCAAATTTGGTATTTCCCATGCATGTGACGATCTGCTTACACTTGGATATCATCGAGTTGTGAGAAATACTGCTGTACGCATAATGTCATATGAAATCGCTACGCCGGGTGCTGTTGTTTCATAAATATTTATTAGAACTAAATGTATTTTCCGTGCCAGCGTTTTCTCATTGCCGGCTTCCAATGAAACGTCGCTGATGAAGCTAGCTAGCTAGTACTGTCCAGGCTTGGAAATGCCTTAAGGTTCAATTTACTTTGATGCATTGTTCAAAAATTCAAAAGCAGTTTTTTTCAACGCATTATTTTAGATTGCAAAAAAGCTCACGTTATTTTGTATAAAATATCAAATGGAATCGAATAGTGTGAGCTTTTTGCAATCTAAAATGATGCGTCGGAAAAAACTGCTTTTGAAATTTTCCAAAAAGCATCAAAGTAAATTGAACCTTAAGATGTGTCCACGCATTGCACTTATTACAATCACCATGAGCGGGTTTGTTTGACTATTTCAAACATGTATGAGCAACTGATTCACTGTCAATTTAGATCAACCTTCAAGGAAACGAGACTTTATTATGGTTGTCTTGGAGTTGGCACAGCGACTGAAGAGTATTTCCTTTGCAAGCGCTGGCTTTTGTCATCGTTTTGGATCCTTGTTTCGGTCTGGTGAAAATGATATGGCTCGGCTTGAATAAGAAGGGCTGAGTCAAGTTCCATCTTTTGAAAAGTTGCCTCTATTGAATTTCAATCACCATGGAATGCTTCTTTCATCAAATGATATTTCTCATATAAATCACGTTATTTGTGTGGATAAACGGAATAGATAAGGCTAAAGTGACTAGGGTAGGAGGGGGCAAAATTGCCACCCAGGGCCAGATGAGCACCCTTCAATTTTACATAAAAAGTACTATGTTTTTTAAATTTGCACCTACGTACCGTTAAACATTGGATCCTAAGATACATCGTTCCAAAAATTATAAAGAAATATACAATAACTACCGAGAAATTGATAAAAATTTGCCGAATGAAAAACATTCTTTCTTAGTAATAAGAATTTGCTATAATCAATATCACTTTTTTGTTTCGATTGTTACAACTTTCAATTATTGTTTCAACTTCGTGCTGGTGCATCATATAAGAACAAATTCTGCTATAGGTCTAGACGAGCGTCTTCGGTACGGTGTAAAAAAGTTACTTTTTAATTCATTTTGTAAATAGTCAAATTTGTAAATTAGTCAACTATATCAACCCTAGGGAGCTAGAGAAGACATTAAGGTCGGAGGTCAAGCTTCATCGGTTTAACTCAAAATTGCCTCGTTTAACCGTTAAATAGCCACGTGCTGCCTCTCTCAGTAGTTATAAAACATGGTTCGAGAGAGCACTGGCAGTGTGGCCAATATAATAGTAAACAAGTCAACCATTACAGGGCTGGTAGCGAGTCACTTTTTAGTGACTTGGTCACTTTTTTCAGTCTCGTCACAAAAGTCACTTTTTCTTGTAATCAGTCACTATTTTCAACTTTTTTTTAGCGTGAATTTATTTCAAGATTGAGCATTCTTTGCTTTGTGACGTTTAATCGTCTTTCTCTACTTAGTCTTAGAGCTTTAATGAATAAATTCCAGGTCTTATAATAAGAAAGATATTTTTAAAATGCGTTCAAAATATGGTTTTTTTTCTGGAAGATCAAAATAACAGTAATTAGCTCAAACGTTTTTAAGACATGGCAATCAGTTTTAAAGAAACAGTTTTACAATCAAATCCATTGAATGTTGAAGTTTAACACTAACTTAATTTCCCACTTTAATATAATTAAAATCTAACTTAATTTGAGTTTCGTATTCCATGTACAAGTTCAAGATATTGAAAATTTTCAAATATTAAATATTAGAGATCTTCATTGCAGTCCCATTAACTTCACAACAATTGAAGGAAATTTGGAGAAGTTCTGATGAATGAAAGGAAATGCTGAGAATTTCAGAGAAGCTCCATAAACAAACTGCGGGAACATAAGGGAAGTTAACACGCCGAAATATGGGGAACTTACTGGAAGCTTTAAGAACTGAAAAGCGATTCCTTTAGCATCCGAAAATTTTCAGGAACTTTTATGAAGTTCCTAGAATTTTAGAGAACTCCACAGGTGTCAAGCAAACTTGAGAAATATAGAAAACTTGAGGGGTATTTGCAAGAAGAAGTTCTAAGCACCTGAGAAAAGCCTCTAGAGCTGGCTATTTGTGTATTTCAGATCTTAAGGGTAGTTCCCGTAACTTTAGTCCAGACTTTTGAAGCAGTTTAAAGATCTTTAATCGAAAATTAAGAAAAATTTCGGATAGTTCCATGATGCGATAAGATGTTCCGAGAAGTACAGGGAAATACAGAGACCTTCAGAGAATTTATGAAAACTTCAAAAAAGAATTTCAGGGAAATAAAAAGGTTTGTACGGGAAATCCATTTATTTCCGAGCAGAACCGACATCTTCTATAGAATTGAGAGCTTTAGGGAAGCTTCGAGAACATCAAGACAGATCAGAGAATCAAATAATTTCAAGGAAATTGTAAAATTCTTAAAGAAGATTAGAGAAGAGCAGCGCCGGGGGAGTAGTAGTAAGCGTGATTGCCTCTCACCTCAAAAGGCCTGGGTTCAATCTTTGATTACGCCTTCCTTCGGAAAGGAAGTAAAGCCGTTGGACCCCGGTCTATGAGTTGATAGGTCGATAGGTAGGGTCCAGGTGTAGGAGCTGCTTCTCTGGCGTCAGTAGCATTGGTACTAAGTACGGAAAACAAGATCGACGGAAATCAAATCAAGGAAAAAAAACCGAGAAACTCAGAGTATTTCCGGAAACTTCAGTAAAGCTCCAAGAGAATTTCTGGAACGTGATATAAATTATATGAACATCCGGAAAACGTGAATGTAATTTAAGGGTGTTATATTATTGAGATTTCAAGAACTTAAAAAGTGTGTAAATTTAGCTAAGTTTTTAAAATTTACCGGTTAATTTAACAAATTTTGGGAACTTCAGGTAAGCATAGATAAGTTCAGGGAAAATTAGTGAGCGTTTTTAATGGATATAATACTTAAGAAAAATTGTCGCAACTTCAAGGCAAAAAAAATATTTTCAGTTAAGTTGTGGGTTCTTAAAAAATACTGATACATTCAGGAAAGTCTAGAGACCTTTAAAGAAATTCAATAATCGTTTAGGCAGTTTGTAATACCACCAGGAATGTCTAGGCTATTGAAGGAGTTTTAAATTGGTGTCGATAATTTAAGGGAAGTTTCATGATATTTTGAGAACTTCAGTGAAAGTTAATTAATTATTTCGTTCTAATTCCATAAAAATTGAGAGAGCACAAAAGTATCACTAATTTAGAAAAATTTCTAAAAACTTCACAATAGAACAGTGGTTTTCAGAACTTATAATAAATTATAATAAAATTCCATGAACCTTTAAATAGTGCATGGAATTGGACTACAGATTCTTGAAAATTTCTTGAAGTATAATAGTTTTTATGTCCAGAACTAGCTCAAATTTAAAATTTCTAGGAAATATACATGTTCCAAAACCAAAGAAAAAACATTTAAAGCCTCTGTTTTTATTTTTTTATTTGTTACTGAAGATTAATCTACTGTTCTACTGTTCATTCATATAAATTCATTCTTTTCCTTAAAATATATTTTAAGGAAAAAATCCCGGTTTTCTAGGTTTTTGCAGTTAGTATTGCCATAAACTTTCTATTGAATATTTTGCTTTAAAGGTTATATCGACATAAGTGTTTATACAATACTAATTGAATAAGTCTAAAACATCACTCATTTATTTGGTGTGCCATCATAACGACTACATGTCCTCTCTTTCAGGTCACTTTTTAGTTACTATTGTGACAACTATAAGTCACTATTTAGTCACTTTTTTCTTCAACATGGTCACTAAAAACACTTTTTTTTTACAGCAGTGATCGCTACCAGCCCTGCCATTATAATAATTACATTCAAAGAAAGATTGGGAAAGCCAAGATTCCGCAACCGACATGTTCCGAGTGCTTTCAAGGACATGGTCAGAATCTTATTTGAGTCAGAACTAATGTAACGACCTATCAAACCATATGAGATTTCAAAAGAAGATAATTTTTGATCACATTGTTCTGGGTATGCCCGGAGAAGTGAACAAAATCTGACTTGAGCTAGGTTAGTTAGATGGTTAGTAATCATATTTAGTGTTCAGCATTACATTGACAACAACCATTCATGTTCACCATTTCTCGTAGCACAGATATCGCAATGGATAAAGCACAAAATTTGACTTAGTCTAACCATGGCAAGCCATCATCCCACTGCGTCCTAGCAAGAAGTACGGTCGACTTGTTTCGCGCTCCGTTGTTTTGGAGGTTTTTTCGGTATTCGCTTGATATAAATTATCAGTTTTTTTCTCACTAAGTGACTCCTGGCATAGTTCCCGGTAAATTGATCGAAAAGTGAGTTTTTTTTAGTAGAAAGTTTTTTTTTTTTTTTTTTTTTTTTTCTTTATTTTAGAGATTTTTAGCCTGAGGCTAGTTCATCTCTTATTAGTAGAAAGTGTCATTTTCGGAAAGATTAATCCGTGCTATTGGAAATTCGCGAACCAATTTGGGCATCATCGTTGCGTGGTCACGCATACGCGCTTACGCATACCCGCGCACGTATCTTCATCATTGAGTGTGAGCACCCGTTTCTACATCTACATCGTTCATCAATCATCGTGCGCCTGTGTGCGCTGAGTGCCGCGCCTCGAACAAGTGCACCACAGCGAAGGTCATCCACGCTGCGCGTCGCTTCCCAGCCATCTGTGTAAACGCCTACACATATAACGCTCGGTGGTAGTAGTATAGGATTATCAGATAAGTTTTTGTTTTTTTCTTGTTTCTTTTACTCCCCCATTAGTTAAATTTTCATTTTGTATTTCTGTGTTGTGGTGTTTTCTGTGTATTGTGTCTGTGCGTTCAGTGGGAGAGCGTTTTGCGCTCCCACTAGTTGAACAAAATGGATGTTTTGTCAGAAGACGACATGGATGACCATTCATCTCAGAAGAATGGTGATGTCATCCCTGGTTCGTCGTCTCAGTCTGTCAATGGGCAGGCTGAGAAAAGCTCCAGATTGCGGGCCTACCCGAATGACTCGACTGGCCCATGGGTTGTCTATTTTCAGTCCAAAAACAAACCCTTGAATGTTGTTCAGATATCTGATGATCTGACAAAGCGATTCTCTGCCGTGACCGAAATAACGAAGGTTAGGCACAACAAACTTCGTGTGACCGTCGCTAACCTGAAACAGGCCAATGAAATTGCTGTTTCCCTATTTTTCACACTGGAATATAGGGTGTACATTCCAGCCTCTGATGTGGAGATCGAAGGTGTGGTCACTGAGGCGAGTCTGAACCCCGAGATACTGGAGAAGCAAGCGGTTGGCCGATTCAAGAACCCCTTGCTTCCTCCGGTAAAGATACTGGCCGTTCATAGAATGAAGTCAGTATCGCTCAGCGAGGGTAAAAAGAGTTTTACCTCCACAGACTCGTTTCGGGTGACCTTTTCTGGATCTGCCCTTCCTTAATACATCGAGCTGGGAAAACATCGTCTTCCTGTGCGGTTGTTTGTACCTCGGGTCATGAACTGCCAGAATTGCAAGCGGTTTGGACATACGGCCTCACACTGCGGCAACAAGGCACGCTGCTCCACATGCGGGGAGAAGCATGAGGATGGCGCCTGCGCAGTTACTGCACCAAAATGCGTGTACTGCAACGGAACTCCTCCTCATGCTCTCTCGTCATGCCCGGCGTACAAACAGCTCGGGGACAAAATGAAACGCTCCCTTAAGGAACGTTCCAGGCGGTCTTTTGCAGAAATGCTTAAGACAGCCACGCCATCGACCACTGACAAAAATCCCTTTTCTCTTTTGTCAGATGACGAGACTGACTCTGACTTGGCTGAGGAGGGAACTTCTTTCAGTTTTCCGGAAGGTTCTGCACGGAAACGAAAGCGCATCCGTTCGCGGATTGTTGCAAATAAAGAACCCCAAATCAGCTTGCCCAAATCAAGGAGTGGAGACTTCTACTCCTCCTGGATTCCGCAGAACTGACTATACTCAGGATTTTCCACCTCTTCCGGGGACATCCAAAACCCCTGATGCCCCAATTTTAAAAACAGAAACCCCTTCTTCATCTGGGTTGTTCTCATTTGATGACATTGTGGACGGTATTCTCAAATACCTCAACATTTCTGATCCTCTGAAAAGCATTGTCCTCACATTGCTTCCCACTGTGAAATCCTTCTTGAAGCAATTGACTTCAAAATGGCCCCTTCTTGCAGCTATCATCTCCTTCGATGGATAATTTTCCAAACGAGGTCGGGGATTTGATCACTGTTCTACAGTGGAATTGTCGAAGTCTTATTCCGAAATTAGATTCGTTCAAGTATTCCATAACAATAATTGCGATGCATTTGCCCTCTGTGAAACATGGCTCTCTTCAGAAATTGATCTCCCTTTTTATGATTTTAACATTATTCGATTGGATCGTGAGGATTCACGTGGAGGAGGGGTACTTTTGGGGATCAAAAAGTGCCATTCCTTCTATAGAGTGAATCTTCCCGAATTCCCCGGTATTGAAGTTGTCGCATGTCAGGCTACCATTAAAGGTAAGAGCCTTTGTATTGCTTCTGTATATATTGCTCCTAGAGTCTCTGTTAATCGCAAACAACTTTTCGACATATGTGCGGTACTTCCCGCTCCATGGTTGATCATGGGAGATTTTAACTCCCACGGTACAGGCTGGGGGGAGCTGTACGATGATAACCGTTCTACTTTGATTTATGATCTCTGCGACAACTTCAACATGACAATCCTTAACAATGGAGAAGTAACACGTTTGGCTGGTCCATCCTCGAATGGTAGCAGATTAGACCTCACCTTTTGCTCCAATTCACTATCGTTGGATTGCACTTGGCATGTAATCCAGGATCCGCACGGTAGTGATCATTTGCCGATCAAAATTTCGATTGCCAGTGGGTTCAACTCGTCAGAATCCGTTAACGTCGCGTATGATCTAACCCGTAACATCGATTGGACTAAGTTCCAATCCGCGATAGACGATACAGTATCGTCAGTGGAAGAGCTTCCGCCGTTGGAGGAATATAATTTCCTCTCTAATCTCATCGTCGACAGCGCACTTAAAGCTCAAACACGACCGGTGCCGCGATCGTCTATTCGTAAGAAAACACCATCGCTCTGGTGGGATCAACAATGCACGGAGGTTTACCGTAAAAAGTCCGACGCGTTTAAACTTTTTTCGGAAACGCGGAACACGCGAGCATTTCAACGCATACACATCTCTTGAACGCGAACTCAAGAGCCTCATCAAGGCCAAAAAACGGGGTTACTGGCGGCAGTTTGTAGACGGATTGTCGCGCGAAACGTCTATGAATACGCTTTGGAGTACGGCGCGAAGAATGCGTAACCGGTCTACTAACAACGAAAGCGAGGAATGCTCGGATCAATGGATTCTTAAATTCGCGCGAAAAGTGTGTCCGGATTCCGTGCCGTCGCAGTTGATTCCTCGCGAAACCGCGAATTCGGTAGACGAAATCAGTTAGCCTTTTTCAATGGTGGAACTTTCACTCGCTTTCCTTTCGTGTGGCAATTCTGCCCCGGGATCTGATAGAATCAAGTTCAACTTGCTGAAAAACCTCCCAGACGTCGCTAAGAGGCGCATGTTGAACTTGTACAATCAGTTCTTGGAGCTCAATATTGTTCCCGACGATTGGAGACGAGTAAGGGTGATAGCCATTAAAAAGCCTGATAAACCCGCGTCGGATCACAATTCGTATCGGCCCATTGTGTATTCGGAAATTGATGGAGAAAATCATCCTTTTTCGCCTCGACAAATGGGTTGAGACGAACCACCTTCTTTCAAATACTCAATTTGGTTTCCGTAGGGGTAAGGGAACGAACGACTGTCTCGCGTTGCTTTCCTCGGAAATTCAGTTAGCTTTTGCTAAGAAAGAGCAAATGGCTTCTGTGTTCTTGGATATCAAGGGGGCTTTTGATTCAGTATCCGTTGAAGTTCTTCCAGAGAAACTCCACGCTTGTGGATTGTCTCCATTAATGAATAATTTTTTGTACAATTTGCTGTCAGAAAAACATATGAGCTTTTCTCATGGAAACTCTACAGCTTTTCGATTTAGCTACATGGGTCTCCCCCAAGGCTCATGTTTAAGCCCCCTTTTGTACAATTTCTACGTTAGAGAAATTGACAATTGTCTTAGTGACAATTGCACGTTGAGACAACTTGCAGATGATGGCGTAGTGTCTATTACAGGGCCAAAAGAGGTTGACCTGCAAGGACCCTTACAGGATACCTTGGACAATTTGTCTACTTGGGCTATTCAGCTAGGTATCGAATTCTCCACGGAGAAAACTGAGTTGGTCGTTTTTTCTAGGAAGCATAGCCCAGCACAACCGAAGCTTCAACTTTTGGGTAAACCGATCACTCATTCCATGTCTTTTAAGTATCTCGGGGTCTGGTTCGATTCCAAATGCCCCTGGAGATCCCACATTGAGTATCTGAGACGAAAATGCCAACTAAGGATCAATTTCCTTCGATCAATTACCGGAACGTGGTGGGGAGCCCATCCACAAGATCTTCTGACGTTGTACCGGACAACGATTTTATCGGTTTTAGAGTACGGTAGTTTTTGCTTCCAGTCGGCAGCTAAAACGCACATCATCAAGCTGGAACGGATCCAGCATCGTTGTCTTCGTATCGCGTTAGGATGCATGCACTCGACTCATACTATGAGTCTCGAAGTGCTGGCGGGCATGTTGCCACTATCCGTCCGTTTTTCAGAGTTATCTCTGAGGCTCCTCACCCGTTGCGAAGTAATGAACCCACTGGTGATCGAAAACTTCTGAGAAGCTTCTGGAACTAAATCCTCAAACATGTTTTATGACTTTGTACTACCTATATTTAACACAGGATGTCAGCCCTTCAAGAAATATTCCCAATCGTGTAGTCTTCTCCGATTTCGGCAATTCAGTGAATTTTGATTTATCTATGACGCAGGAAATCCACGGAATTCCAGAGCATCATCGTCCTATGATTGCTCCGTCATTATACGCTGCAAAGTTTGGCCATGTTGATTCTGCAAGAACGTTTTTCACAGATGGATCTCTTATAGAGGAGTCCGCTGGTTTTGGTGTATTTAATGAATTTCATAGCGCCTCTCGAAAACTTGAAGCTCCTTGTTCTGTGTATGTGGCTGAACTGGCAGCAATTCACTACACTTTGGAAACTATTGCTTCACTTCTTCCACACCACTACTTTATTTTTACGGATAGTCTCAGTTCTGTCGAGGCTATCCGTTCCATTAGGCAGTTCCAGTTCTCTTGAAAATACGAGAATTGCTTAGTGATTTATCCGTGCGCTCTTTCATCATCACCTTCGCGTGGGTCCCTTCGCATTGCTCAATTTTGGGCAATGAGAAGGCGGATTCACTTGCGAAGGTGAGCGCTATGGAAGGCGACATTTATGATCGACAGATCGCCTATAGTGAATTTTTCTCTATTTATCGTCAGCAGTCGCTCGTTAGCTGGCAACATCAATGGAGTGAAGGGAACTTGGGACGATGGCTACATTCAATTATCCCTAAGGTGTCGAAGTTTGCATGGTTCAAAGGGTTGGACTTGAGTCGAGACTTCATACGCGTGATGTCTCGTCTCATGTCCAATCACTATTGTCTAAACGCTCACTTGTTCCGTGTGGGGTTGGGAGACAGCAATCTCTGTGAATGTGGACAAGGTTACCTTGTGTTTAGTTTGTGTTTTGTACGTCTGGGGTTTTTTTTTCAATGTTTGTTTTCAAGATGAATAGAAATAATTTCATGCTTTAGGATTAATTAAATAGTTGTATCGTAAACCACATTTCAAACCTTCCCATCCAAAAAATTGTAAATCTCCACTAACCTTGAGACGACCGCGAGTACTCGGTCCAGTTCCTTTAACTTTAAATATAAGACAGTAATAATGTATAACGCAAAGGATAACTCGGCTCTGTAAAGTTTATTCGATTGAGCCTGTACAAATAAAGTAATTACAAAAAAAAAATCATTCATGTTTCGGGTGCTGCCGTAGAAGTGACCCAATGATATTCACCCATATTTTCGTTTTCGTTCGAACCGTATTTTCCATAAAAAAAAAGTTTTTTTTTGTATGGAAAATACGGTTGGAAAGAAATCAAGAATATGGGTGATTATATAATATTATACACATCGAACATTCAAAAATATGATACTGAGTTTCCAGAACCGCATTGACCATTATCAACTGATGATATAACAAAATCTAATTTGAGCCCCGATACCATCATGAAATATCTAAAATTGAAAACGAAGTTTATTAGCGACAGAACCCCGTCCTACCCTACATATATAGACGTTGAATACGATTCTGCACTATTTCGTCATATGATGCCCATTTCCACCGCATGCGTTAAAAATAATGATGAAAATGCCAATTGGTATTTTAAAATTTACGTTTTTGCCTGTTTTCCCGGTATTAATATAAAAAAATCCCGGTATATTAAACACCAGTTCAAATCAAAAGTGTTCAATAATTACGGGGTAGGTAGGCTGGTGATGTTATGCAAAATGTGGGTGTAGTTAGGATGGGCTGGGATATATAAGGATGATCATATTTTGTGTTGCATAACAGTACCGACCGTTGCTCATAGTACACAGAAAAAAAAATCTGAATTTAAACTATCGCGTAAAATCTACTTTCGTTTAATTTTGAGCTATACATGGCATAAACAACGAAATCGTATACAAGCTTGCATACAATATTGCTAATCTATGCGATATTGCGCTTAAATCTACACGAAATATCGCGTAAATTTATGCCAAATTTAGCGTTAATTTTATGTGCGCTATATCTCGCAGAAATTTACATGAATTTTTCGAACGGTGTATGTACGGTCTGGGTGCTACAGGTCAACATACATATTGCTCCTCGAAGCTTGGCATTCTTTACGAATAAAGCCAGCCTGATGCCTTTTCATACAAGGCAACAGGTTGCAAGCTATATATGCTATGGTGCATGGTTTACCCTGGGTGCCTCTAAAGTGAACAATAAGATGGGTAAGGCTTCAGCCGCTTGATTTGTATTTGTTTATTCAAATGCAAAATTCAAGTGGTGGGAATTTTTCATGTAGGTATTACGGATGCTCTCGTATCGGTACCATTCGTGAGGATAAAGGACCGCACACAGCGGGGATACGTTTGGATAACCCATGGGATGACTGTCAGGTTTGCGCAGACGCAAGCGTGGCATATCCATTGTGTGCTGGTCTTAATAACCCAGAAAGCTTATTTTACATCCGGTTCACTTTGCCAAAGGGTTGTGGTTGTTCTTATGCTATGACCAGTGAGGGTGTGTTTTATGGTGATATCTAGTGCCCTTCTATTATATAGGGGAAATGTCTCTAATGTTGGCCTATGGATCTAATATTGGGCCCATCGCTAAAAATCTGCTATTTATAAATTTTATCTAGATGAACGCGTTATTGGGACGTTACTTATGGATATGTTTGGTTGCTATTGAAAATTTAGTCGATTGCTGAATTTATGTATGGGCCCAAATTAGGGACACTTAGGCCGACATTACCTGCATTTCCCCTATATACGTATTTCCATATGGATAGTCCCCACATCATAACATTCCGCTCACTATATCACAGCATGGAAAATGAAATGTTTGATTGGTTGGGCGGAATGGTGATCGGCACAGTGTTTACGGGTGAACACTAAACCTGTTATCTTTTCCTCCTCCCTTTCATGTTCGTCTCGATAATTAAAAAGGGACACAGCCAGAAGAGAAATATGAGGAAAAATTAGTGAAGGACTTCCAATAAAATCAAACACGAATCGGCTGCAACCAGGATATATCGAAGCAACTGGAACCAGTCAAGCGATGATCAGAAGGATCGGAATGATAGGTTCATGGCGGAAGAGGTTTGGAGGAATCGGATAAAAAGTGTAACGTCGTGCGTTTATTTCGTTTTAATTTTAAGTTTAGTTTAGAATAACTATGGTTAGTAATTGAATCCCGTAATTAATTAAGAATTTCAATGCAATAAAAAAGGAGAGATTCGTTTAAAAATTCAAAATAGCAAAAGTGTCTTGGTTACGTACACTTGTCGGGATTGTATAGCATGATTCGGTTCCAATGCAATGTAGCAAAAAGCTTCGTGATACGTACATTTGTCGGGATTTTTGTGGCAAAATAAAAGCGAGCTTTGTAGATATGAAGTTTTTACAGCAAGCTATCAGATGTAGCTTTACTTTAAAGCTTGGTAAATACGTGAAAGAGATAGGTTGCAAATGAACACCTTAGTAAAATGGCGAAGCCGAACATTGATTTTTCGCACCAGATCCGATGCTTTTATCTTCAAGAAATTCCGTGGTTTCTTGGGAAAAAGAAATTCTAGTCTCTGCCATTTCTCTAAGAGCAGTAGTGTTTGACGCGGTTTTCAAGTTCGTCGGTCAAGTGTGAACTCAGTGAAATTCGATCAAAAAGATAAAGGTGGTTAATTTCAAAGAGTTTCGAGTCAGTTAAGTAATTCAATAGTTCTTTTTGTGCATTTAGAATTTTACTTGCCTGAAGCAAGTAGTTCACGTTTCAAACCGCTGTGTTAATAGTGTTCTTAAATACATAAAGGTAATTTTTGATTGATTTTGTAAATTTAAATATTAAATGAGTAATTTTGTGATTTCGCGTAGGACAGCTCGTTCAACGGGCTTTTTTGTACGGGCTGGAATTTTTCGGTGAGTTCAGCATCCATCGTCGCGGGACCGTCTGGTTTCTCGTGGCGTCAACTTGCGTGTGCATTGCGAAGGCCCGCCTCTTGTAGGTGGGTAAACGGAGTGTCGTGAAGTCGCTAGTTTGATTAAGCGACATTTTTCCCGACGGTCGGCAAAAGCCGTTGGTAGAGTCTCCATTACGCAACAACCCCGGAGACCGTGACACTCGAGAGCTCGGACCGCAGAAGTACGAAGCCAATTGCGTACCTCGGTTCGGATTTTAACCAAAGAGGGGGGAGATTTCATTTTATCTCGGGCGGTCATAACGGAAACATAGTACGCGAAGCCGTGGGACGGTACGTTGGTCTCTCTCCTCCGCGGAGCGAATCTCCCGGGAAAAGCTCGACTCCGTCGATGGTCAGCTCTACAGAAAATAAATCAGAAGCCTTCCGTCCAGTCGCCACTACCTCCGCACCTCTAATTTCGGCCACACCGCACGTGGGTCACCTTTCGTCGCTGCACGCCATTTCTGCAGCTAGATCGGCGCCATTCCGAGACCTCCGCCATCATCACAGGTCGTCGGAAGGTCGACAGTCACCATCGCCAGGATCTTGGTAAGGTCACCGCCGCCATTGCCGCACCATCAGTCGCCATCACCGTTTCGTCCGTCGCCATCGCACCAAAAAAACCTGCGCAGGCATTTTCGTATTTTTTGTTCGTGGTCATGAATAGTTTGCTTTTTTGAACCGAGTTTAGTCCAACCCGAATGAATGTAGAAGAATGATGTGAATGTAGATTGAAATTTGAAATTTTTCGTTGTTACCTAATTTTCCGTCACGGTTTTTTAGCTGGCTCGCTCGTCATGTTCTTGAATTCGCATCAAACACATTCATTCTAGCTTGGTTCGTTAGGTTTAATGAAAATTGGGACTATAATTTGTGGACTTCTTTGATATTGCGGGTTTCCCTGATAAATGTATCGGATAAAGGAGTTCTTTCGATAAACATTAGTTTCCGTCATAAGTTTCGAATTTCATTGAGGAAGGTTTTTAAATATTACCGTTCGAGTGGTCCTCTGAGGTTAAGTCTCTAAGTCGGGCAAAGAAAACGCGACCGGAGGTCTCTCTTGAAGAGAGTGGCCACCGAGTTTCACTTGAACCTCAGACATTCTTCGCGAACGGTTACAAAAGGAGGACCCGGAAGCATCATAGTAGAAAAAGGAAGATCAAAACGGATGACCAGAAGAAAGAGCGGTACAAAAAAAAACTCCAAACAGGAGAAAACACAACTAACATCAATTTATCAACTACAGCCATCTACTAATCCACAATTTATCATTGTTTCATTTCAGCAATTAAAAACCTCCTCTTGTCATACTTAATTTTCTTACTCCTCGTATCCCCTGTGTAATGTATCTGAAACTAGTGGGATTTTCAATAAAAATGTAAATAGTGATAAAAGCCGAACCCCATTTTTTTTTTTAAATTAGTTAAACCCGAAACAGACCATCTCTAGTACAATCATCTCACAGTGAAGGGTCAGCTAATAATAATTATGTATCAGTCAGCCCAGCAATCAATAGCTGGGAAGTTATTATATAAACTATTTAAAAAATCATGGTTATTATCGAGATGCTAAGAAAAATCAGTTTGTATCACTTTTTTTTTAAAGACTCATGTTTCAGCCGATACCTTATGTTTTCGAAGCTTCAGAATTTATTGAGCAAAAATAAGAAAATATTTAAGGCGGAAAACTATCACACAGAATGGGTCATTTTGATTGTGATTGTGATTGTGTAGTATAGAAGGGGACCAAGGGCCAGGTCTCTGATGCTTTTAGGCACCGTACATATGCTATACTAGTACTACTGGTCCAGTAGACAGGGGCACAGCATCTTTACCAGCAGGTTAAATAAGTTCTGTGTAATCCATGAATATGAAATAGGGCGAGCCACAGTGACATCACCGGTAGGGTAAAGTACTGACATGACCCCATCTCAACATTAGTGAATTAGCGGCCGTAAGGGAAGAGACAAGGGTTTGTGTCGATTCATAATTAGCTGGAACTTAAGGTGGTTAATTCGTAATGACTTTACCGGGATGTTGTTGTTGGCGCTATTCAGCACGCCGCCCTGTATAGGTCTGACGATGAGTCCGAGGAAAATCCCAGCATGGCGTTTATCTCCTCATCAGGGAATGACGATGAGTCCGACGCGAATCTTAACATCGCTTTCACCTCCGCATCCGTGACTCCTTCGAACACTGAACCCAATACTGATGAAAAACTTGACATTTTGGGTTCATGATGAAACGTTAACATTTTCAGACTTCTTGTTTTTATTTTCATTGCCGGCCTTGTGCTTGATAATTATTCTTCGTCAAACACGTGCAGGGGTCAATGTACTTCGTATTTCATCAAAACTAACTCTAAAATGAGGGGAAATGGATGTAATGTCGGCTTACATGCCCCTAATTTGGGCCCATATATAAACTCAGCAATCGGCTAAATTTTCAATATCGGCCAAAAATATCCATTAGGACCGTCCCAATGACGTGTTCATCTAGATAAAATTGATAAATAGCAGATTTTTAGCGATGGGGCCAATCTTAGATCCATAGGTCAACATTGGAACCATTTACCCTGGATAATAAAATATCGCTTGTCGTCCAGAAACTTCGAAACGAGTGTAGAATCTCTGTGATGATATTTTCCAGACATATGCAGACCCAGAGCAATAAATGAAAATCAAAAAAGGATTTAAATACAAAAAAAAAAAGAAAAGAAAAATCATTACACCTGTATTTTGTGACTTAATGGACCATTCTTCCTAAAAATTTAAAATGCTGTTGTATATCATTTATTATCAATTCACAACAGCGGTGCCGGTGGTGTAGTGGTAAGCGTGATTATTTCTCACCCCAGCAGGCCCGGGTTCAATTCCAGTCGGCGCCATCAGGTTGTTCTGAGGCATAACATCTCTGATCACGCCTTCCTTCGTAAGGGAAGTAAAGCCGTTGGTCCCCGGTTCGTGAGTTGATGGGTTGATAGGTAGGGTTCAGGTGTGGGAGCTGCCTCCTGGCGCGTCGGTACCATTGGTGCTCAGCACGGAAAACAAGAGCGACGGAAAACAAACCAAAGGAAAAAAAATCTTTAAAATTTGTAGTTCACAGTTTTTCAATCATACGCATGAGTTATAATATAGGGCGTCCCAGAATGTCTAAGCACGATTTAAAAAAAAAACCGAATTTATCCACCTATGGTGTGATCAGACCCTTCTTACTTATTCAAGTTTATTTATTTTATTGTCATTATCAGTGATCAAGCCCCCCACCCCCGTGTCATCCAGTGACGCTACGCCACTGCCTGGGGGTACCCGGAATATATCCGGGTGTAGTCTATTTGGTGAGGCTACCAATCACCTTATCATCGTATTTTAATGTGATTTAATGGGTTTTAATTCAATTCATATTCAAGCAACTTCCCCGGGGTACCCGGAACATGTCCAAGTGTGTCCAATGTGGTCTGGAACACTTAACACGACTTGCATTGATCTTATTTTTGAATTCTGTAGTAATTTGATGTGTCGCATGATGGTTTTGATACGTTTTCCGTTAAATCCAGCGTGAAGGCCCATATTCACCGGATCTTATTCCGGCCATATCTCCGGAACCGGTTCACCGATTTCAAAACCGTTCAATAGCGTTCAATGGGACCCCAAGACCTATCATTTGGCGCCGAGTTTGTCCAAATCGGTTGAGCGGTTGCTGAGAAACGTGAGCGCATTCATTTCGTTACATACACACACACATACGCACATACACACACACACAGACATGTTCCGATCTCGTCGAGCTGAGTCGAATGGTTGACACTCGGATCGATAGTCGGTTTTTCAAGTGATATCTATACCCTTCTTTGTAAGAAGGGTAAAAACGATAACTAACTCTGTTACAGCAAATTCAATTTATATTTCGTATTCATGTTCTCTATAGGGTTTTTCGTTCGTAGGGCTTTTCGTTTAAACATATTTTCAAGATTGGACACTCACGAATAACATCTCAAAAGGGCGAAAATTGCTAAAATTTTGCGAGAAGTGAATTTTAACCTACGAGTATCTCGAAAATAGCAACTTTGGGTAATTTAAGCATTACGAGATTTTTTGTTGAAAATTTAATATGTTTTAATATTGATACTATTTCAAAGATATTTGATAAATGTAGGCAGTATTTTGGAAAATACTCCTTTTTTCAATAATTCATAAGTTTTTGTTTATAAAATACCCAGCAAATACACATTGTCAGTATGTACAACTTTTTGTACACTACAATAAAAAAAAAAAATATATATATATATATATATATATTATTTAAAAAAAAATTGATCGCATCATCGGTGCCGGGCTCTGCAAAATTTGAATATGAAAGCGGCCACAAACAAATGCCAAGACCAATGTACATCCTCACCTGTACAATCGCCAAAGCAGGGATAGCCTAGTTATTTCTTTGACTTTAGATCGATGGATTCGTTGTCATGAGTGATGCGATCGGTGATTAACACAAATTAAAAAAAAAAGAGCTGCGACTAGGATTGAACTCGTGACTTTCTATTAGGTAAGCTAAACCACTAAACTACCGATTTCGTCTTGTTCTTAGGCTAAACCAGTATTGAAGAATAATAAATCTAGGCATCGTTTATAAAGCATGTACATTAGACCTGTTCATTTTAAACGAAATGTTCGGAATGTAACGGGTCAACCGTGATTACTGTTCGTCATGTTAATTTGAACTTTTGTGCAAATTTTCAGCAAAATCGGTGTTGATTTAGAGGTGCTTCAAGTTAATTTTATGTTTTTAAGATAATTTACGGCTTACAATATTTGTATCTCGAGACTGAAATAACGAAAACTGCTGTAACAACTTTCAAAGCAAAGTTTAATGTGTCATGTATCAACTTTGTGACCAAAGGTTGACTATTAGAAGTGATTTTATTGAAGTTTGACTTAGTTTCATGCTCGAAGATATCTTAAAATGTGAAGAATTTTAAAGTATTTGTTCTACGAATTTTCCACCCGTATGATATAAAAATGTGTAGTGTACGGCATAATGTTCCTCATATTGTTCTAGAAGTTTCATTCCAACATAGTTTTCGTGTTTATTTCATAGATTGAGAGATAAAAATCAGAAAAGAGGCCGTTTTAGCTAAAATTCACAAGACAACAGAACCAATAAAAGTCAATTAAATTGACAGAACATAGTTGCATTGCTTTTCAATGACGACCGATGACTGTTTCATTGATATATGATTTTTTCATAAATATGAATCCTCAGTAGACGTGTTTTTTATCAAAAGCAAGTGTCACTCGAGCCATTCAAAATGTTCGTTATTTTATAAATTGCTGTTATGGTTCGAGTGAATGTAATGAAGCTTGATTCAACAGTGTAAAATTTTGCTCTCATTTTTGCTGTGTCTACCAAAATGAGATCAACTGGAGTATTCAAGATATGTTACATCATAAGAGCAAATTTTGATTTCAATTTGATCTCTAGTCTGCTATGGGACGGACTTGCCATGAACGGCAGCTTAATGTTAGTATGGTGAATGTATAATATGTATTTGCAGCTAAGCAACTCATACATACAGGCGTATATGAGATCAGCGAGCTTGCGCTTTGGATGATCCGCTCAAAGTTGTCATCCTGAGCAACGGATTTTGTCAGCCTAATTCGATGCTAAGCAGTTCCAGGCCAAATAGCGAAAAGAAAAATGAATTTTTGACTTGACCTTCTCCGATTTGCATGAAACTTTGCATTATTGTTTGTTATGGGAAATCATTCACATTTTTGCATAAAATTCGACCATTTGGAAGCTTGCATTTTTTTTCTTCTAAATGCCATCGTTGAAATTTTCCAATATATTGTAGCACGTAAACGTCACTTCTGATCGAAATGATGATGGCTGAGAAAAAATTGAAGATAGGAATAATTTTTTTTTGGAGAAATATACATGGTATTTTTTTTAATATTTTTGAGCAACAATTCCTAATAAGTATTAGCAATATAAATAGGGTAGAAGCATTATATTTCGCCACTGCGTTAATTTTTGCCACGTTCTTAGAACAATCTGCGGTTTTAGAATAGTGAACAATTATACATCTAATGTAGTTCAACTTGAAGACGCATTCAATGAATAAGCACATGTTTTCAATTATTTGCTATTAATATCAACGGTTATAATTCATTAATCACGTTCTTAAACAATAGTTCCTCAATAGTACTCATTTTTTTTTGAAAAAGTGGAAAAAATAGGTTATTTCAATATTTTCTGAAAAAAAAACAAAAAAATCAATTAACAATGTGAATAGTACTCATGAAAGCATTCTGGCACATAAACAAAAGATATTTTCAGTGGTTTGAATTATCAAAATCATATATTTTAAACGGGTTTTGATTAATTAAATGGTGGCGAATTATAGTACAGGAACACGAATTTCCTTAGTAGTTTGGAAAAGCAATCCGGTTTTAATTTTCGCCACCTGCAGGATACGGTATACATAAACAAGGTAGTATACTCTTGGATGTAAACAACTTATTTACTACCAGAGTAGAGTGAGAGTAATGAATTTGACTTTTAAAACATACATCAAATCACAGCTTGATTTGGTAACAAATTTGTTATAGAAAGATAAATTCAAAATCTGCGTGTGAATTCTGGGACCTACCTTAGCTCAGTCGGTAAAGGCACAGCTACAAAGCAAGACTATACTGGAGGTGGCTGGGTTCGATTCCCGGTCCGGTTTAGGAATTTTTCGGGTTGGAAAATTTCTCGACTTCCCTGGACATAGAGTATGATTGTACTTGCCACACAATTATACTAATGCAAAATGGTACAGGCATCAAAAGCTCTCAATTAATAACTGTGGAAGTGCATCTAGAACACTAAGTTGAGAGCACGCAAAAAGCTAATATGCCATACGCAATAAGCTTGAAATGCGATGAAGAAGAATAAGTGTGTGAATTCTGAATGACAAGAAGAGTTGCAAACGGTCTAATTCATGTTGACAATTTAATCACTAATATTTTTATTTTTTATCTCGAAATTGTAATAGACCTATCACAAATTGTCATAGGTTTTGAAAACTCCCGGTACCTTTAGTTTTTTTTCAAACACCGAGTAAAAAATCATGTCACAGAACCTTGAGTTCCTTTTTTTTTTTTTAATTGTATTTTTTTCGGTACGGAAACATATTTGCAGGTCCAGGTTTTAGAGAAAAAAAAAATATATGTCCATGATCATAAAATATTTTATATGCTTCAGAAGCATTTAAATTGTTTAAAGACTGTGAAGACAATTTTCTCAAGTTTTTTGTCTAAGATATCAATCTTTTAGTCCCAGTAATAAAAAAATGTCAAAAATTCTAAAATTTATCCGTAAATCCCTTATTTTTCACGATCGAGATTTTAAGTCTTAGACGTATTATTTTTTTTATGTCCGTGAAAAGAAAAGTTATCAAGGTTGCAGAGTTATGTTTTTTTTTCCAAGTTTCTCGATTACATAAGATTCTATAATAGGGAGGAATGGAGACGCCAGTCCGCTATAGTGGCTACAAAGAAGATAACGATTTTTTTTATTAAAATACTCATGGCTAACTTAAATCTATAGCGGTGCCGGTGGTGTAGTGGTAAGCGTGATTACCTCTCACCCAAGCAGGCCTGGGTTCAATCCCAGTCGGCGCCGCCGGGATGTTTTGAGGCATAACATCTCTGATCACGCCTTCCTTCGGAAGGGAAGTAAAGCCGTTGGTCCCCGGTTCATGAGTTGATGGGTCGATAGGTAGGGTCCAGGTGTGGGAGCTACCTTCCTGGCGTCGGTAGCATTGGTGCTCAGCACGGAAAACAAGATCGACGGAAAACAAAACAAAGGAAAAAAAAAAACTTAGATCTACATTTAATTCTAGACTGCAGTTCTTCCCGTTGCTAAACGTATCGATCTATCATTATGCTAGATCTTTAAAATTTGTTGGCCTAAGATTATCAAAATTTGCCAATATCCTTGAATTTGAACATTTTTCTCTGTGTCTCAATATCAACTTGGTAAATTGTTTGTTTAAAAAATCGAGGTAAACAAAAAAGTGTAGAGTGAGTTAGAAGTGGAAGCTTAAATCGTACCGTGCTATTTATTGTTCAATTCATACTTATTTTTCGAGAAATTATTGTATTTTTTAGAAACATGAAAATTGCGCATGATGGGTTTTGTGAATTTTTTAAATTATCAAGGCTTATGTCCAATCACTGCTCGTTAGACTCGCACTTCTATCGAATTGGGATCTCAGGCAGCAATTTATGTGCGTGTGGCAGTGGTTATCACGATATCGAGCATGTTGTTTGGTCATGTACCTTACACCGTGTTACCAGATCTGAGTTATCCACATCCCTCAGGGCCCGAGGAAAACAACCCGCGATACCCGTTAGAGATGTCTTGGCGAGCCGAGATCTTGACTATTTGAATTTAATTTATGTGTTTTTAAAACGGATAGATCTGAGGATTTAGTAGTTAGTGTCATCTTGTGTTCTCCCAAGTTGTTAGCTGCCCATCGGTTTACCTCCACGTTTGTATTTTTCATCAGAGTGTTGCCTAGTTCGAGATCAAAAGCACTTTGCTCTACTAACCTTGTGTGAACAATCCCTACCCTGCCATCCATTTGTTACAATTTGTTACCCCTAACCTCGAAATAGCCGCGAGTAATCGGCCCCCGCTTTACTAACGTTAGTTTTAAGTAATTTTGTAATCTAAACAATGAATATCGGCTCCGCAAAGCTACAGCAACTGAGCCTGGAAAAATAAACGCATTGTAAAAAAAAACGCTTAGTCTTAACGGGTGTTCAATAAAAACTGAGAATTTTTTCAGTCATATAGCTAGCAAAAAAAATTTTTTTTGCAACGAATTCAGTATTTTTTAATTAAAAACATAATGTTTATTCTTCAAAAAAAAAAAAAAAAACGTCAATGAATATTGGAGAAGGGGCCCTGGTCAGCCGTATGACGCTACTTAGTCGCGATGCTCTCACAAGAGCGCTGGACGGCACTGAACAATTCTTAACAATAGTTTTGAGATCCCAAACCCATGTGTTTTCTAGATTTTGTAACTAAAAAAATAGATATCTCTGATACAGATTGTTAGTATAGATTCTTCGAATTCAAATAAAAATAAATGTTCGCCAAATTTGATTAATTATCATCTTTTTTTGACTTAGATAAAATTGCAGATCCTGTCTGGACTGTAATTTAAAAACATTCTAGTACATGAATATTAAAAAAAAAAAGAATTTTAATGATTATACTATAAATATGCCTGAAAAATATTCGACCAATTTTTTTTCTTAAACATACAGAAAAATTACAAAATAACCAAAAGTTTCGAGTTCATGGACTAACTTTGCATCTTTCGTTGAAGTCCGTAATTATAGATCTTGGGAAACTTACCTAGATTCTGAGGCTTACATAATGTTTCGAGAGAAAAATTTTTCGAGATAAGAATAAAAACAAAATTAAGATTTTAAATCTTGAACCTTGAATCTCAGTTAGAAATGAATCATGAAAAATCAGATTATAATTTAATTTTTTACAGATTTTTAAAATACCTACCGTGTTTCAAACGTCCAAATTCTAGTGATCGATGAAAAAAGAAAACTATAAAACATTTATCTCGAATTTTTTTTCGGTACCTCGTACTAACTAACTTCGAAGATCACAGAGCTAGATATAAAATTAAGATTAAAGTCCCAATTTAACTTAAATTCTAATCGAAAGGAATTTACTCTAAACTTGTATGATTATGCAGCAGAATTTTTTTACAATAACAGCTCATAAAGGTGCATGCATTGAACCCTAAACAATTGTAGTAATCCTTAACATTTTTCTGTTCTCATTCTCACCGAAATTTTATTATTTTTATGTTTCACCTTTAGGTTTGGTTCCCCTAATCCAATTCAAGCTAAACATTCAACACGAAAGTTAATGCAGAAAAAAATCTATCTAATTGCCACATTTGTTTTGCTTTTGGACGCTGGTTGGTGTCTATTCGGGTGAACTTGAGTGTCCCCATCGTTGAATGAATGCCGGAAATCCTTCGTCTTGGCGAGGATAGTGGTGGTTCACGAATGAATGTTTCTCGTGGGATACGGTCCGAATCGCATTTTTGACACACTCTTGGCGCGTACTTTTTAGAAGGTATTCCGGCTTTATTGCGTTCAGTTATCGTTTTGGTACCACAGCCTCTAGAGGCACCTAGTCGTTCGAACGGAACATCACGTCGAATAGAACGCTCCGGTCGGGAATGTGTTACTGGATAAGTGTGACAGCAGAAACTTGCTCTCAAAGGACTGTATAGTTGACCTATGGAATGTTGCATAGTATCTTTTGTCAGAGTCTCTAAATACAAAAGAGTTATGCCTCGGATAGAGGAGCGGATGTAGTGCAAACGACACAGGAAATTAAATTTTACACCCGTAGGAAGGTTTTGAAATCGTCGTGTGGTCTGGTTATGGGAGATGCGTGGCCTATTAAATTAAAGTGAATGATGATTCTTTTTAACGAGCTCTTGAGTTTTTTGTTTTATGCAGTGCATCACATCGAGATGACAAGAATAAGCTAAGTGTTGTATCCGTATAGGCATTATATTGAATAAAAAAAGGATGTGTGTTTCAAAATATGCCGAGCAATTCAAGTGTTAATGGGATTTGGGAGGGGAGTGTTTTAGTTCAGATGGTCTCATCGTTTGAGGTGAACCATAGTTGGTACACGACAATCAGTGATAGTGTGTTAAATGGGTTGCTGGAAAAGGATTCCGGGGAATCCAATGTGAGTAGTGTTTTGCTGAGAACGACAACCTATTCGTCTTATCTGGCTTCAACTGCAGTGCCACGGAGCAATCGTGATGATTTGTGGGTATACCATACGACGTACCTCCCGGATGTGCAGCAACCTACGAGGGATTATAGTTATGATATAGACCAGCAAACATTCTTTTATTATGCAGAAGTGTTGAGTGTCATAAATTTTTACTACATTCCCGCACTGGTGCTGTTCGGAAGCATAGGAAACATACTCTCCGTGTTGGTGTTCTTCAAAACTAAGCTGAAGAAGTTGTCCTCCTCGTACTATCTGGCTGCTCTCGGTTTGAGTGATACATGTTATCTAGTGGGTCTGTTCGTACCCTGGTTGAATCTAGTGGATATTAAGATCTACACCCTCGAAGTGTACTGTCAGTTTTTTACGTTCTTCAGCAATTTGTGTAGCTTTTTGTCGGTGTGGTTTGTGGTCGCTTTTACGGTGGAACGCTTCATAGCCGTTTTGTATCCGTTGAAGCGACAGACAATGTGTACTGTTCGTCGTGCCAAGATGGTGATAACTGCACTGACACTGATTGGAGTGTTTATCAGCCTGCCGGTGATATTCTTCGCTTCGCCCTTGTACTCGCCGGCCATGAATGAAACCATCTGTGATATGCGAGAGGAATACAAAGTGAGTTTGTCTGACGTATTTTTGCCCTTTCTTTTTGTTCGATTGTTACGGATGAATGATTTATTTTTTGCTTTCCGTTGAAGGGGAATAATAAACACGTAACGATTACGACGATTAGGACGAAGGATTAACAAGTAATTATAATGGTTCGTTAATAACGTCCATTGGAGTTTCAATGAGTTTCAACTTGACATAAGCGTGGGATAAAATATTTTGATAATTTGTCAAGGTCAGCATCAGGGTTGTAGATGACGTCAGCGGTAATGTATCCATTGGTGAATTTGCATTGCAGACGTTAACGCAGACGTTATCGATTAACAATCCTGGTCAGGACATCTGTTGTCTATACTTAGTGTTTCGTTTTCGCTTGTGAAATAAGAAAATATCAATAGCCTTTCGCAGACTTCATCTATCTATATTGAAGAATGTCTACGCCAAAGTGATCAGACATGACCTTCTCTGAATTATTTAAAGCTTTGCATAATGGTTCGGTTTGGGTAATCAGCCAAGTTTGGTTGCATTCGGCTATTTTGTTATGCAAAAAAAAAATCAGAGCATGAAAATGTCACTTCTCATTGAAATGATGTCTGAGACTAGGATCT
Organism: Ochlerotatus camptorhynchus; assembly: GCF_037179485.1. NCBI lineage: Eukaryota > Metazoa > Arthropoda > Insecta > Diptera > Culicidae > Ochlerotatus > Ochlerotatus camptorhynchus. The sequence continues at coordinate 4,390,780 of NW_027040524.1, forward strand.
AGGGAGCTCTTTTAATTTCTTCGTTGTTTAACTAGATGATCTAATTAAATTAAACGATTAGACAATAAATTATGTTTGCTATTGATGCACAAGTTAACCTTTCGCCAACTTCCAAAATAGTTGGAGTGGCATTGTTGAACAGTCTTCTTTTACCATTCACAACATAAAAACAGTCGTTTGAGAAATCGTTCGAGCAAACTCGAACCACATTAATGTTTAGCACATCGCAGTTAACAGATGATTTTTTATGAGATATTTACAGATAGGGGAAATGGATGTAATGTCGGCCTAAATGCCCCTAATTGGGGCCCATCCATAAATTTAGCAATTTACTAAATTTTCAATAGCGACCAAAAATATCCATTAGTACCGTCCCAATGACGCGTTTCTCTAGATAAAATTGATAAATAGCTGATTATTAGATTTTTAGCGATGGGCCCAATCTTAGATCCATAGGCCAACATTAGAGCCATCCCTCCTATTTATTCTGTCTCTGCAATTGATCATATTATTCGAGTAGTTTAAAATGAAGTTTTATACGTCTCATCATTTCCTCATTTTCTTAAAATCACTGGTAGAAAAACGCCCAAAAACTGCTCGACTTTATGATTAATTGCTTCAATTCATTGCATTCGGCGGGCATGATTTTCTGGGAATCGGGACAGCATTTTTGGTGCGGGTTCTTGAACGAAAATCACTCTTGCATGACAGAACAAACCACTAAATTATGTAGCCAGTTCGCAAAGCTAAATGTCATACAATTGGAAAATCAAAGTTGGCACTCGTGGAGAATAGAAGACTTATGAGAGTGATGATGGTTTCAAAATTTTACATGGTACGAGTACAAGGTATACGAGTACAATCTTAAAATGCTTTTATTTTGCAAATATAGCATTTTATTTAAATCTGGGTAATGCTGCGCTAGTAGAAAACTTAGGGTCTACTCAATAGACATATAGGGCCTTATTACGGCTGTCACTACACGGAGATAAGGAAGTGATACTCATAATAAGAGCCGTGATTGCCGTACAAATCAAATGGGAATCACTTCACGACAAGTGACAAGTTTTCACCGTGAAGTGACATCCGTAATAAGCCCCATAATATTGAAAAAAAAAAATCTTTTCAGTATTTTAGGTGCATACATAGATTTTAGCTTTTCTACCACTGTAGCACCAACTAGATTAAAATAAAATGCTCCATTTGCAAAATAAAAGCATTTTAAGATTGCCCTCGTATAACTTCCCGTGGAAAATTTTGAAACCATCATAACTTTCATAGTTCTTCTATTCTGCACGAGTGCCAACTTTGATTTGCCAATAAACGATCGAATTCTTTTGATGATGATGGTGATGATTGTTTTATCAATGTCTACTAAGTTACAAAATATGTTGGCTATAGCGAACTGTCAGCTTAGCAGTCCTCTAAGGTCAGGCACCCACTGTTGTGGTGGAGGTGAGGCAACTGCATTAAGATTTTTTTACGGTCATTTTCTTCCCTTGTGAGCTGTCAAAATTTACTAACCTGGGACTATAAATTTGACAAAGTTTACAATAGTGTTGAGTATAATTTTTACTGAAATGACTACTATACTATACAAATAAAAAAAAAAATGATTTTTATTGATTAATAAATAATTTAATTCATCAAACATCAAACATCACACCAAAAGATGCATTTGACCTGTAAACCATTTTTGATTTTTGTATAGCTATTTGCATCGAATCAATCTATCAATGAAAAACCTGATCGAGCCTATCGACTCAGTAGCAAACCACGCACAAATATGTTTTTGCGGTTGATGAGGACATTAGGCCGCTTAACGACCACGGCAAAAACAATGGGTCCAGAAATGGAAAATAATTATAGTTTCGGCGAAAATCGAACAGATTGTAATTACTATTCACAACGGAGAACAGAAGGACACTCAACTTCGATTGACGACATGATGTTTTGACGTGCTAGCAGATACCACACCTCCACCACAACAGTGGGCGTCTGGCTTTATGCGACGTTCAGACTATAGCTGATATCATGTAATATAAGCTACCTTGATATCAAAAGTCATACCTACGATTTCCGGTGAAAATTTGACGTAAGATATCTGCCATAGAAAATGATGGCCTTTCTAGAAAAACATATTAATAACTATACATGCAACAAGTTGCGAAAAGATGTTTGTTTCTGCACGAGCCATACACAGTTTGAAAAAGTAGTGTACATTTATGTTGCTATGATGGACATAAATGGAGCGTAATAAATCATACAAGTTTACATTATAGATCGCTTAGATTTATGAGACATGTCATTGGATATTAACGGCGCCGGTGGTGTAGTGGTAAGCGTGATTGCCTCTTACCCCAGACAACCAGAATGCACGTATATTCAAAGTTGTTTTCACGATATACAAACATATATACAAACCAACAAATCGTATAGAATGCAAAGAAATGGCTTATACGTACAAAAGTGGAGGCCATATACGTGCAAATTTTAATTTAATTTTAAACGAGTAGATTTAACATCATATGCGATTTAATCTGTAATAACAAATTCACTTTGAAAAGTCTTACGATGTAATCCGATTTGATTTGTGATACAGTACGACGGAAAAATGAATCATCGCATATAGGTCGGAAATTTGTATTATATACGATTTAACTTAAACATAATGCGATGCATGCCATTCTTATATGCGATTTTGACTTAAACTGTAGCAATTTACGACAGTGTCTGCACATTGTTATACGGCTTCTGGTTGTCTGGGACCCCAGCAGGCCTGGGTTCAATCCCAGTCGGCGCCGCCGGGATGTTCTGAGGCATAGCATCTCTGATCACGCCTTCCTTCGGAAGGGAAGTAAAGCTGTTGGTCCCCGGTTCATGAGTTGATGGGTCGATAGGTAGGGTCCAGGTGTGGGAGCTGCCTTTCTGGCGCGTCGGTAGCATTGGTGCTCAGATCGACGGAAAACAAACCAAAGGAAAAAAAAAATGTCATGGGATATTCTATAAATTGTATGCAACCGTCTACCCCGTAACGTGGGTAGATCACCTATTCGTGGTACGTTACGGGATGTAAGATCTACCACCGATTCCAAATCTTGACTACTTCAAACGAAGGAACACATCTTAGTCCTTGTTACTTTTTTATGCCTTGTTGATAGTGATAAGTCCTATGAGTGTTAGTTAGTCTTCACCTATTTGATTTCTAGTTTTCTATTCGTTGTTCCCTAGTTTAAAGTGGTTAAGACTAGGGTTCTGATGCATGGTCATTATCGTGTCATTCCTTATTTTTGTTGCTAAGGAATCAAATTTGGCGCGCTTTTGGAGGGTGTTCCAACACTCCGAAGGGTATAAATAGCGGGACCTTTCAATTAGAATCGATTCCTTGCGATAAAGGCAACTGTATCAAAACCGAATGATTCATCATTTCTCAATAGTGATGGAGTAATACGACATGCACTAAACTAAGGACACGGGATATACTACAATAGGTCAAATTACTTGGTGTTATGTCCCGTGACCATTTGTAAGTAACATTTCTTGCCAGCAAGGACATTTTCATTAAAAAAATTGTGATCTTTCGGAAAAAAATATTATCGGAACTGGACAATCGTGAAATACATTCGAACCAAATATTATCAACATTTAAAAAAACAAATAAAATTCAAACCTCTACATCTCGAAAACGGCCAATTCTATGATATTAAAGCATAAGTCCTTTGACGGTATCAAAATCCAACTTAACAGAAAAGGCAACCCAAATTAAAAAAAAAAAATATTTTTGGAATTACAAACCCGGTTTAACCTTCACGCAGCATTAAGCAAGGTCCATTCAATAAAATACAAGATTCAAAGATTCAAGATTTCAAAGATGTGAGCCTAAATGCAATTTGACAGAACCGAAAAACCAAATTCGTTCTTTTGAGAATTTATACCTACTTTACTTAAAAAAATGTCCATGTTTCAACAAATGTACCATTACGTATGGATTCAGCAATATCCCTTCTATAAAATCTAATCCTATTTTTCAACGGATGGAGCCAAAATTGAACAGAAAATCAATTTTTTTTAATGAAAATACGCACTTTTGGGAATTTAAACTTGGTTTTCCAAAAAATTGAGAAATTCATCCCTCACGTATGGATTTAGCAAGTTATATTATATAATACAAACATATTTTTCAAAGATAGGAGCCAAAAATAAGATTAGTATAACAGAAAAATATTTTTTTCATGAAAATTCCTACTGTTGTGAATGATAACCAGGGTCGTCCTTCACGTATGGATTCAGTATATAAAATCCAAGAACAAAAAAAAATTACCATCACGTATGAACTCACAAAGGTCTATTCTATAAAACACAAGCCTGTTTTTCAAAGGAAGGAGCCAAAATTCAACTTGGCTGATAAAGAAACCAAAATTTCTATAAAAATACGTACTTTTGTGGATGTAAACCCAGTTTCTCAATAATTGTACTTGCTTAAAAAACCTATATGAACCAGGTATGAACACACTAAGATCCATTTTTTTAAATCTCAGCCTAATTTTCAAAGGATGTAAATCTCTCAAGAACGAGGACCCCTAGGGGAATGGAATTTACGTTAAAAGTTTGTTAAATCACTTCAGGAAAGCTTCGACTAACATTAAATATATTTCAATCACTCAAAAGAAAAGTTTGATCTCCCTAAGAAAGGTATTGAACCACTTCAGAAAAGGTTGGACTCCGTTTGGGAAATTTAAACTCAAAAAATTGTCGGTTCACTTCGGAAAACTTTCTACACTTTTATGAAAGCTAGATGACCTAAACAAGATTGTGTCCTTGTCAAATGCCAAAGCAGCTAACAAAAATCTGGGGCTCACTTAGGAAAATGTCAGACAAGTTGGGATTCAGTTCGGAAAATTTAGAATCAATGAAGGAAACCTTGGATTCATTTAGGAAAGGGATTAAATCAATTCTTTAAAGCTTGGGTTCGGGATATGTTGGATCACTTTGACAACTTTTAAAAGGATTGAATAACATAACAGAAAAGATTAAACTTAGTTATAAAAATGTTGATGAGTTATTCGAAAGTGTTGACTAACTTCAAACAAGTTCACACTCAGCTTTGAAAAGTGTCACCGCAATTAGGAATTTCCTGAATCGTTGCTGATTTGGTCTCACTTCTAAAAATTTGAAACCAATTTTGAAAAGATTGGATTTTGCTCGGAAATTGTTGAATACAGTGTGAATACAGTGAAAAGAATTTAATCATTAAGTAGCATTGCAGCAGGATTGTAAGTTAAGAAATTTAGATCGAATGCAAAAATCGGGCGACTACGGTGGGCTTGGTACATCGTAACAATGTCGGATAACGACCCAATGAAAATGGTTCTTGGTGGCGACCCGACTGGAACAAGACGAAGATGTGCGCAGCGAACAAGGGCGATCGATCAGAGTGAAGGCGGCTTACCAAGTGAGTTGCCAAACAAGATTAGGAATGATGTTCGATGAAATCCGTTTTCAACAACTGAAACCGGCTGATCCGATTTCAAGGACCTGGCATGCGTAGCGGTCTTGTACCAATTTATGTAAAAAAATGTAAAAGAACAAAGTGATTTTCTACAACATAATAAAATCTATCAAAGCGAGTATCCATGCCCTAAAGAATTTGCGATACTCGAAAAATAAATATACACTGATTTTTTTTATTTCCCCCTTTGTGATATTCCTAAATTTTGAAGGGGGGGGGGGCAAAAGAAAAACTTGAGATTTATTCCGGTCTTATTTTGTAAAAAAAAACCATGATACAGACGAGATTTTCCACGACTTTTTTTTCTTAAGTTTCTTTACTGGTGAACATTTCTCGCGTTTTTTTTCAATTGTATTTTAAATAAATAGGGGTAATAAATGTAATGTCGGCCTAAATGCTCCTTATTTTGGCCCATGCATAAATTCAGCAATCGGTTTTTCAAAAGTGACCAAAAATATTCATTAGTGCCGTCCCAATGAGGCATTCATCTAGATAAAATTGATAAATAGCAGATTTTTAGTGATGGGCCCAATCTAAGAGCCATTTCCCCTAAGTGACCAAATTTGAAGTATCTTCATTTATCAACTTTTACTGTGCGATGCTTGCTTCCATAGTTATGATTTTTTGAAGTTGATGGTGTCCGAGAAAATCGAAAAACTTTAACTCGAGTTTTCCGGGAAAATCGTCAAATCTGATTTGCAGGGCGCGGATTTCGTGAATTTCGTGGATTTCGCGATTTTCGCGGATTTGTCGCGGATTTGAACTTTCAGTCGCGAAAATCGCGGAAACATTAAATGATGTCGCGAAAATCGTGAAGAGACTGATGTGCTGTCACAAAAATTGTGGAATTCATTGTAACCTTTCCGTCCCGGATTATTTTTCTGTCATCAATTTTGTTGTTCATTTGACTCTCATTTTTTTACCGGTTCAAACCAAACACCCTGTAAATAATCGAGAAAAGATCTCAATTCCATAAGCCACACCGGATTTACATGGAAATTCCCTGGGGTCTGCCCAAGGTGAGACATTTTCATGTTTTTTTTATTTCCAATAATACATTATCCATTTAAACACTGTGCATCTGTTTGGACATATTTCGACCTACAGACTTTATCCCAGTCATGGTTGATCTAGTAGAATAAATCATCTGAAATCCAGAATGATTTTGAGAACTTAAAACATCTGGTATATAAGGCAATAGTTCATGCATGATCCACATAGACACTGTGCATCTGTCTGGAAATATTTCGATACTAAAGACATTGTCCCAATCTCGGTTGATCTAGGAGATCAAAGTTGGTTGGAAATGCTAACATGAAGGTTTAGTGTGATGATTTATTAGCTAGAGAATGATCTTTAGAAGAGGGTAGGTGGATAGTTCCGTTAGAGTACGGCAGTATGAAAATTGAATAGAAGTTGAAAATGAGCGAAGGGCCATTAATGCGACAGTTTTTAAAGATAGACGCACATTTTTGCCTAACCCGTACGATGTACGCGGGGACTTGAAGTATGTCTCCAAGTCCACAGGCAAAAATGTGCGTCCCTCTTTTTGCTCATAATGTTTGTTGGCGGTTGGCGGTTTTTGGTACCAATCCAATGTCGATCGCGCGTAATGGCATGATGCCAGGTCCGGCCAAAATAATGTCTCGCCTCCGTGGGACTGCAGGAAGGGCAACATACGCTTCTCGAGGCACTCGGTGCGGTAAATTTCGCTGTTGATGGTACCCATTGTGATGTACGGTTTACTCAGTTTACCGCATTGGCATATGGCCTGCCAGAGCAAGTATTTTTTGGTGAATTTGTCCACTTTCTTCTTTCTTATGTCTTCCGGAACATCAAACCGTGCCCAAGTAGCATTTCTTGTTTTATTGCACTCTATTAGTGGTTATTGAGATCAATTTCATAAAACCGTCAATAAAATAAATAGCTCCAGCACAACCTTTTGATAACCGCTATAAGGTCGTCATACAGCTTAGTGGACCACTCTTGATAAGGTTTATAAAGCATGTTTGAGAATCACAATAAAGCTGTCTTAAAACCTTTTGTCAGGAAGCCTCATACTCTACAAAAGGTTCTCATAGCCTCTATAAGAGTAATATTGTATCCAAGCAGTTTTATTACGCTTTGGTGAAAATCAGTTATAAAGCCAATTTAATTTTTATTGGCTTCAAAGCAACCGCCATAAATTAGCTTGTTGTTGTTCTGTTCTGCTGAAACTTTTTTTCCAAATGGAAATCTTTAGCGGTAAAAATATGTTTGAGTGTTGGTGTCAAGATCACCATGCCATCAATTTTGTTTCATGGCGACATTAGTGAAAATTTTAAAGAAAATATATGACTTTTTAGAAGTTCCAAAACATATGCGCTTGAAATGTTATCGTGTATATTGAGATAATATGAGCGTTAAATAAATGCGCCTCCAAAATAATTCAAGTTAACAAAAAAGATTGTTTCAGAAATCAAATGAATTTGATGGAATTACCTTAATTTTACAGAAAATTGATCTCAATACATAAATTCATACCAATGCACACTGGAAATCATTTCGGATCTCTTATTTAGCCATTATTTTATTGAAATTTCTTGGATTTTATTCCAAGGCTAATGCGATTTTCATAATGACAATATGGCGACAGAGGACAGCAGGCAAGAAAAACACCAAGCGCAATTTCTTAAAATGTCTAATGCTTACATTGCACACTGGGTCAGGAATGCAACCTAGCGGATCAAAATTAATAACTCCGAAACGAAGCATTTCCGCGACTTGGTGTCTTCGGCAAAATTTCTCGTCATAATAAGGACCATCTATTGACATAAACAAATAGTTCAAAACTCTTCCGCAAAGATGGTGCCACAATCTAACTTCTTTCTCTGACGTTTTGGAGACTTGATGTTTTGGGCAAAGTTGTTTATCTTGACAAAATAAACAGCTATTTCAAAGACGTTAAATTTCCACTGTCTGCTGGTTCCAAGTTATATGGAGTTAAAGAAAAAAATGTCGAAAATATGTTTTTTTTTTCTGTTTCGGTTTTTTTTTTGCTTACAGCTTTATAATGTTTTATTATTCTCTTATGCAAATACATTAAATAAATAGCTTTTGTGAAGAAACATACTGGATTAAGCTTCAAATTTCAAAGATATTGTTGAATGTGTTTGTCGTATTGGATGCTAGATAAAAGCTTCTTTTATCGATTTATGTGCTGAAAATACCTGGGAAAGTTGACGAAGCGAATCTGTCAATATTACTTAGAACCTAATGCAATGTTCAACTTGAATTCATTTATTTATTTGAGGGCAAATGTATATTCCTATTCTACGGGTGCAACCGATGAATTTTACAAACATTTAGAAATGTTTTGAATGGTACATTAACCTTTATGAAAAGTTATGCGTGATTTCAACCTTTTTGCCCTAGGACTGTCACCATTTCGACCAAGATTCGACCGTGTCACCCCATGTATATGCGAGCGAGACGTATACACGAAATGTTTTCATGCTCATGCTAACAATTTTGTTGATTTTCTTTGCGCTCCGCTTGGAAGTACCGGAAAGTTTTGATTCTTTTCTATGTTGTAAAAATAAACCACCTATTTACATTTCTGACAAGTCGCAACTGAATGCTTATAATTGTTTTAAAATAACTGTTTCATGGTCAACTAGTTTTATTGCGCTTATTTATAAAGCAACGAAAGGATAAATTTTTTGGTTTTATAAGGGCAATTTATATTACTTTTTTGTATACTTCAAAGCAATCATAAAACCTTTCATAAGTGAAAATAGCATAAGCATCAGTTGGTTTTTTAATTAGCTTTATAGGGGTTTTGTAGATAGCTATAAGAATGTTTCATGACTTGCATTGTATATGACCGTCATAAAGCTGTAGGTAATGGTTGCAGCTGCAATAAAACCTTTATAAATTTGGAATATAGCCAAGCAGCTCTAGATTTGTTACTTGGGTGATTTGGCAACGTAGAACTCCAGCCCCGGTATCTGCTTTCCGTCTGCCTTGATGTAGGTTTCGTCATCCATAACCACACACATCGGTTTCGTTAACCACTCTCGATACAGCTTCCTTGCGCGGGATTTGGCCGCCGTGTTTTGTTAATCCTAAAAATAAAAAAATATCATTTAAATGTCTCACCATTTTACAGACCCCAAGGAATATCCGTGTACATACAGAACCGCGACGTGACCAACAAGTGTAACTTTTAATGCACTAGTAATTTCTCGATTATGTGCAGGGTGTTTGTTTTAAATCGGTAAAAAATTGAGAAAACTAGAGCCAAATTAACATTTTGGACAGCAAAACACGTCAGAGATGCAAAGGTAAATTTTCAAGAAAATTTGCATTTCAATTGAAAATGCATTTTTTTAATAATGTTTCATTAAATCTATGCCGGTATTATTCAACAGAATCTCATAATGTATGTTCTATGTATTATGGTGATAGAAGGTGATAGCTCTATTGCGGATCCAGCAACCCAATTCAGAATGTCTGTCACGCTTATTCTGAGGTTACTTTCACTTACAATAAGCCCCGCATATATGTATTACCTCTATCAATAGGATATTAGTATAACACACACACTTCCAATTTCAAAATATTCTTTTGAACCTAGCACGTATTTAGTTTATTTATTTATTTTTTATTTGTGAAAGGTATTTGGACTGGTCTCACCATATTAATTTGCTGCTCTAATCCATAAAAATGTGGAACGCTTCACGATTTTGCGTGTCATCCTTGCGCAGGGCCCATGCTAATCTCCTCTTTATCGTTCCAATTTTAGTATATGTCCAGTAGGGTGTTTCATTTTGAAAAAAGTGAAGAATTTTTGATAGGCCACCCTCCAGTTCGATTCATAGCCCCAAAATATGAACCTGTGCAAAAAATGGTAAAGATTGATGAAGGTTTAGAGGTCGCGCCAATGATTTGGATTTTGTATGGAGATTTTGGTGAATTAGTATGGGAAATTATTGATTTTCGTTTACATTGCTCTAACTTTGGTTGTAGTTGTCCAAACGTTGAAAAAAAAAAATATGTGGTTGTCATGACAATGATCAACAAGCCTGTTGTTGTTGCGATGAAATTGGCGTTGTTGCCTTGTACATATTCATCTGTCAATTTACCCTATTTTGCCATTTTTTCACATTTTTATAATTCTTGATACGCTGCAAAACTGAGCGTAGCAACTGTAGGCTTTTTGTTTATTGCCATAGCAATAACATACTAAATTTTTTCGACATTTGGACAAGTAGAAGCAAAGTTATAGCGATATAAGCGATTTTTTAAATTCTTCCATAGTAATTCCCATACAAATTTCAAATCATTGGCGCGACCTCTAAACCTTCATCAATCTTTACCAATTTTTGCACAGGTTCATATTTTGGGGCTATGAATCGAACTGGAGGGTGGCCCATCAGAAATTCATCACTTTTTTCAGAATGAAGCACCCTAATGTCCAGCCGAAGCTAGGGCAGAGCTGTCCCATCCCTCTTCTGTACTATGTATTATGTTCACTAATTACACAGAATTTATACTATACATAAATAACTGAAGATGATACATACCTAGTTATTTTTTATTTTTATTTTCAAAGGTTACAAACAACAGATGGTGAGTGATCAATTCACGAAGATGGCAATGTCCCTTCACGCACAGGCTAATTGCCCTTCAAATTCTTTAGGGGATGATCCAATAATTATGTTACGCTCCAAGGGGGAGGTTCAATCACCTGAACGAATTTTCCGAAGACTACTACTTCTCAGATCTGTTTTTTTTTCTTTATTAAAGAGACTTTCAGCCTTGGGCTGGTTCGTCTCTGGGGTTCTTAGATCTGTTTTTTTTAATAAAAAGATTTTCATGCTCGGACAACTTCTAAGATGAGAGAATTCTGAACAAACATGTCCACAATTTAGAAGACTTCCCCAAGGCGAAAACTTCCCATATAGTCGGCATGTCGTGCTATATTTTATACTGGAAATTTACTTGCGTATTAGCGCGGAATAGTTAGAAAATTCTGAACTACTATCCAATCGGCCTTGACCCGCTGTAAAACGTTTCCTAAGATATATAAATCAGCGCTGCGCAATGTGCTTCCCGAAGGCCGGACGTGGTCTCACAATGAAGGAGAAATAAACAAAATGTAGATTAAAACATGTCCATTGAACGTAGATACAGCCATTTAAAAAAGCCTGTTTGGAACGATTGGGCAGGTCTGTTCTAAATAGTCATATCCCATGTGATTCCCAACAAACAATTGCCTATTGAAGAAACGACTTCTTGACGATTTTATTCCACTTCATGCTTAATAATACTTGTACTATTTTTAATAATAACTTCTGTTCAGGCTTTGTTCAAACAAATTTGGAGAATTTATTCAACCACAACATCGAAATATTTGGTGTTGAATAAGGTATGTCGAGAAGCTTTTATTCGACTTACAAGAGTTGTAACAGAGCTTATTCGATCAAATTTTTGATTATTCAGCGTTTATTAGACATCTGTACTTCCTTAAACAGCGATGGTATAAAGGTGTGTATAGACGCTTGATTCTCATGTGAAATAGTGTTTAATTGTTACATCATTGTACATTTAATTAAACGATTATTCAACTACTAGATAATTAATCCGAAAATAAGAACGGCACAGAGCACATTACATACATACATACACACACATGTCGTTATATGGGATTCGAACCATGGCCTTCCGATCATCAGCCGCTTGCCTTGCCATCTGAGCTATCCTAGAATACATCATATGAGCAGCTAAATAAGCAATAAAAGCTTGAATCTGAAAACCTATCAGCACTTCCAGCCGTAACTCTAGCTAATTCAAGGAGATGTGAGAATGTTTAATTCATTCATAGTTGTTTAACATTAGACCAACGTTACCTCTCCATCTCTCTAATTTAGATGGAAAGGATGCTATTCTTTTCTATAGATCTATGAATTGGTTGTCGTGAGTGATACGATCTATGATTACGATTTAAATTAATTATGAGTAGAACATAAATAAAAAAAAGGGTTGAGGCTGGGATAGAACTTGCGGCCTTCTACTTGCAAAGCGGAAACGGTAACCACTATGATACCAATTTCGTTTTGTTGTTAGCCTGAAGCACTGTTGTGGAATAATGAATGAATACGCCGTTTGTAAAGCATTTATAAAGCATGCAATTAAAACATGGACGCATAGTGGTATAAAAGCTATTATGCTGACTGTATTCACCTTTATTCAGCAATATTGTTAAGCAATGCAATGGAATCTAATAATGGAGCTAGAAAACAATTATTAGACATATAATAAAGCATGTTATTAAATCAATTGAAACAGTCGGATTAAAGCGTCAATATATGGGCAAATTACACTTATTCAGTATGTTATTAGATTAAACTTCTGGTGTTGAATCAGGAAGACAGTCATCGTTTGTATAGATTTTAATAAGTATATTAATCAAATTCGCTGATTGCTCTATAAAGGTGCATCATCGATCTCAATAAGGTTTTCTAAACACATAATTTGACAACCCGTTTTATTCAGCATTGTACACTGTTATAAAGCATTTATTCAATCTATATGCTTATTTGTGACTCTGAATTGTTTTTGGGCAGTGTTGTGGAATAATGAATCTAATACGACGTTTATAAAGTATTTACAAAGCATTCAACTAAAACATGGACGCAAAGTGGTATAAGAGCTATTTTGCTGACTGTATTCACCTTTATACAGCAATATTGTAAAGCAATGCAATGAAATCTAACAATGGAGCTAGAAAACATTTATAAGACGTCTAATAAAGCATTTTATTAAAGCAATTGAAAACAGTCGAATTAAAGCGACAATGTATGTGAAAATTACACTTATTCAGTTTGCTATTAGATCAAACTTCTGGTTCTGAATCCGGAAGACAGTCAACGTTTATAAAGCATTTAATAAGTAGATTAATCATATCAGAGCAAACGGTGGAATAAAGGCGCATCTATCGATCTCAATGAGCTTTTTTTCAGCACATAATTTGACATTTTGTTTTATTCAGCATTGTACACTGTTATACAGCATTTATTCAATGTGTATGCTTATTTGTGACTCTGAATTGTTTGTTGGGATTTTTTTTTTTTTTTTCTTTTTTTTTCAAGTCGACGATGACAGGAGCACATATCGTGGTAGGGGTAAACAATAGTTGCAATTTCCAAACCTACGACTGGATGCCTTCCTTCAAATAACAATTGAAGTGCGGAAAAAATCGGTAGAACTGTTTCAAACACACAGTTGGTACTTGAACGGGTCGGTCTTCATCTCTTTTTGCCAGTGGTGGCGGGGGGGGGGGGGACAACCCTCACCATCCCTCTCCAAAGAGGGAGTTTGGTAAAGAGAGATGAAAAAAAACCGATTTGTACCTTCCTTAAAAGTTGTCCTAGTTCGCTATTCTAATATCTATATACAATCTTCACACTGCCGTACTCTAACGGAACTATCAACTCTATGCTTTCATCTACTCCATCTATCGTATAAAAATTACCACTACAGTCTGTTATTTGAAATTAGCATCTTCAACTATGTTGGGAATTGTTATTTAGATTGTTTTTGGTTCGTGATAAAACCTCTTCAAATGAAATGGACACTTAGGGCATGTGCTGCAGAAAACGGACATATAATATATAGGGTAGAGAACTACTTCAGCCTAATCGCCCATTTTGGGCCTATGGAGCAGAAAACTTCAAATAAATCCATAATTTCAGAGTTAACAAGTCAATTATGCGTTTGGTACGATACTTTAGTTAGTAAGCTACCGAAGAATGCGTGATATGGTGGTTGCACCCATTATTCCCAAAAACAAAAGAAGCGCTCCGACCGAATCAATTTTTATCTTCATTCGATAGGCCGAATTATTTCATTGGCGTTTCAATGGCGTTTAAATGCGTTAGGCCGAGTTTAGAATCCTAGACTTTTGACAATTTCTCAACGATTGATTTATCTTTATCAAATCTTACGGTACGTACGGAAAGTTAAATAAATTTGGAAGCCATCAGTAATAATAACATTCCGTTTGGTGCTAAACTGCGCTAGATTAAGAAAGACTAAGTGCAGGTTGTGCTTCATAGACCGAAAATGGGGTAGTTAACCCTATTATAATTATTATAATTATATTTTGTTTCTTCGATACATTGCTGAAGTATCCTTAAATTGAACTATCTGACATTTTTTTTGCAAAGTTGGTTTATTCAACCTCCTCTTATAGGCTAAATACCCACACCTTGGACTTAACGCTACCCATCAAATCATGTGCAACACTTGCACAATCTTTCTTACACACTTTCATCCACTCTTTTTTTCAAATCCTTGTCGTTTTTGAAGACCATCCCTGTTTTCCGGAGCTTGTCCTTCACAATCGCCCAGAATTTTTCTATCGGGCGAAGTTCTGGCCAGTTGGACGGATTTGCCTCCTTCGACACACAAATAACATCGTTGGCTTCGTACCACTCCATCACCGGTTTTGCGTAGTGGCACGATGCCAGATCCAGCCAAAACAGAGAGGGACCGGAGAAAGGACACCAAATGCTTCTGGAAGTATTCTTAGGCGTTGATGGTACCAGTCGTTTTGCACGGCTTGCTAAATTTGCCGCACCCACAGATCGCCTACCACACTAAGTACTTCTTGGCAAATTTTTCGACCTTCTTCTTCCTGAACTTCTCAAGAACATCCAGGCGGGACTTGCCGACGAAAAACTCCAGACCGGGGATCTCCTTGGCGTCCACTTTAATGTTCGTCTCGTCTTCCATTACGATGCATTTCGACTGCACCAACCAATCGCGGTACAGTTTCCTGGCACAGGATTTGGCAACCGTATTCTGTTTATCAGTTCGGATAGGCGCCTTCCTTACATTCAAGGCATGAAGTCCGGCCCGCTTCATTGTCTGCTGGACGAACCAGACGGAAGAATTGGCCACGTCCTGAATCGAAAGGTTTGGAGTGCGCTTGAAGTAATCCCTCACCTTCCTTGCGAACACTGGGTCTCCTTGAACGATTTTACCAAACGGAACACGGTCGAATTGTCGATTCCAAACTATTTCGCGATCCGCCTGTGGGACTGGCCAGGATTTTCTCGTACCGCTCCCATATTTTTTGTCGAAGCACTTCTTGCTTGGAATCCATCTAGATAACCACTTGACAGATTGTGACGACATTTTGCACATGAAGCACATTTATTTACATTGAAAACATATTTATTCATATTCCGGACACTTTATTTTTAAAGAATGTTGGAAGCGTGCTAATATTTTCGCCAACATTGTTATCATTCATGGGTGAAACCTATAAAAAATGGTTGTAAAACCGCGGGCTAACTAAAGGTACATGCGTGATATATTTTAATTGTTTATATCATATAGGTGTATAGGTATTTCAAATAGCTGAAATATGAATCAGAACGGTTTTCACTTAATCGTGGGAATTGCATATAGTTTTGACTAATTTTTCACTTTAAGCTAAGAGTTGCCGTCTTACCTGTACTTTCGTCTGTACTTTTTTTTTCAATACGTTATAACGTTATGTCTAGAGAAACTCAATATTTTTCCATGTGATTGTGCCCAATTAGATTCCCCCTTTCTTCTTACATGTAAAAAAAAACAAGGATCACGTTTATAACCGAAAATGTTTATTGCCTTTCCAAATGGGCCATGCTTGAACTGTAGGTTGATAGCATACAGCGCAAATATGTGTTTTTTTTTACTGGAAGATAATCATAAATCTGTTGCAACAGGGCCATTGGATTAGTCCGAACGGTTTATTGACCATGTTGTTTGCACAGAGGCAAGCAACAAGTTCATCAACAGGTCCCATTTTGAGCTCCCCAGCAGAGGTGGGTTATTTGTGGGATGGCTTACCAAATGTAATTGGTGGATTAGTTTAAAACCACATTTACAAGATTGATGTGATTGGATGTTTTGCAGAGCTGTGCGATGTATGTGTACTAGAAAATCAATTTATTGCACCACCCACGGCGTGACGGATAGTTGAAGGATATTGATTTGCTTGATGAAAATAATGTAGGCACAAACAACTATACATCGCTATAATTTTTTTGGGTATCTTCCTGACTAGAAAGGATTTTTTTAAAAGCACAGTTTTTTTGAGAATCCATTATGGGAGGATACAAAAACTGATAGACAATTTTCAAATCTTATTCTGTAAATTATCCCCTTCTCGGTAGTATTTTTGATTCGCGTAGGCAACCTTCGGTTCGCTTTTGAAGGGAATTACAACTTTTGTTAACAAAAGCTGATAGATCCTTTCCAAATCTCATCGACGGCGGTCATCATTCGCGAAATTATTGGTTTCTCTAGAACGATCACATCTGCTTGGAAGTCATGCCTTGCTACCATGTTTTTTTTTTCTTCTTTATTTAAGAGATTTTTAGCCACAGGCTAGTTCACCTCTTATTGCTACCAAGCTGTTGTCGTCTACGGGAGCTGTCAAACGCAGATTCCATTGGAGAGAAAAAGGTATTCTGAAGTTCAATCCGAATCAGGTGCCCTAACTGGGGATGGGTTATTATTTCTGGGTAACTGTCTCGGGGGAAGTATTTGCCGATGATTAGAGCAATAATCTATCTTGGATGAGCAATTTTTGCTTACCAAAAATGGTCTTGTTTAAAGAGGTTTGATTTTCCCGGCAAGAAACCCAACCTCAGGGCGGGTTTATGTATAGAAGAGATCTAAATTTAGTTTGAGTCGATTCAGTAGACTGAAATCCCATGAGGGATTGAGATCCTTCCAGATAGAAGCCGCTTGAAACAATCTTAAGTGAAAGTTGGTCAATATTTATTTTTAGTACCTATTGATTAGTATTTAAATGCCGGCGCCGGTTGTAGTGGTAAGCGTGACTGCTTTCTAACACCCCAATGGGTCTGGGTTCAATCTCAGCCGAGGTCGGTGGGATTTTCTGAGGCATAAAAATCTCTGGTCACGTCTTCCTTCGGAAGGGAAGTAAAGCCGTTGGTCCCGGCCCATGTGTGTTGTGAATGGGTGCGATATCCTACGCAGGTGTGGAAGCTGCCTTCCTGCACATTCGATTGCCGTCAATGGATGGCAATCGATGTCCGTCGGTGATTGGCACTAGATTGCGGAACAGAGACCGACGTTAAATAAAGGAAAGAAGATTAGTATTTAACTCGTAGATAAAAGATGGATTCTTCAGTGGTGTTGAGTACTTGGCACTGATCAAGTCAGCAAGTAGTAGACGAAATACGCGTATCTGATAAGCAATTATATCGGAATTCAAAGGAAATAAACAAACACACTCAAAGCTCTTTGAAAGTTGGTGCTAGCCGTCGTTCTACCGAAACACAACAATCCCACTCACATTAATCATCACTGGAGGAACTTACCCTTCCAATTTTTCTCCACTAATCCTAACATGTGAGTGCGGAGAATGCTTTACCAGGCAGTCGAATAAGGAGTAACTTTAGCTACCAAAAATACTACAACAAATAACGCAAAAATAGAACGACGTTAAAATGTGAAAAATCCAGCCAACCAAAATTAACATTAGGGAAAAAACTTTAATTTTACGAAAACAACATTTATTTCAGGGCCAAATAACTGATTTTTTTTTATATAGATATATATATTTTTTTATTTTTTTTTATTTTTGTTTTATATTTTATGTATTAGTAAGTTTTCCTAAGCTAGGTTTATTCATAGTACTTGTTCCTGAGAATCTTTGTTTGTTGGCTAGCTCTCTCTAATCGTGTATGTGGTTTTCTGAACTAGTTTTAGCGATTGCTAGCCTATCTTGTTACTTGTTCTCGAGCTCATGTGTTTGTGTGTGTGGAGATTCACATGCATTTTGTTTACTGTCGTCGCTGCTTCAATCGTATCGGTAAAGTAACATCCCTTTGTCGGAGCGATGTCGCCAAAGTAGCACCCTATTCAACGGTGGTGGTGTTGCGTCTTCCACCCCGGACTGGTGTGGTGTGGAAATTCCAAATCGACCGTCGAGTTGATGCCGAACTTGCGCCGATTGCTATTGTCTCAGATATTGACGAGGGTCGTCGTCGATGGACAATGTACGTGATGGATATCGGCGGATTTGGCCATCGCTCTGCCGGAGAACAGTTAATGATGTCTCCCTTCCAATTCTCCCCCGAACCGGGAACCTTGACGCTAAAGGCAGGGGCGTTACGTAATGTGTATACCGAGCCTTACCGGAATTCCTTATGGTGTTTCAAAATGAGCAAAAGCTTACCTCATGACACGTTCCTAACCACATCAATTATCTAGGTTATCTTGCCGGTAACAAACGTAAATCATGAACAATGGTAATATATTTATAATAATGTATTTCAACTGGAACAAGATCACCATATCCATTCATGATCGATTTACAATAGTGCGGATTCATACATTATGAATTCAAATTGCACCACCTTTGCATTCACTTGATTTATAAATTGCGGAAACAACCTATAACCCGTCAAACCTATACAAAATGTATAATTGCATAAGGCAGACGGGTCCCAAATAATCCTCCACGCTAATCACCGACAAACAGCCATGAATGACCATCAATCCTTGCAATTTTTCCTCAAGCCAGGGCTGCTTACACTCACTTCGTTATAAAAATTATTTTTTTGAACCTTTGAAATAATTAGATTTTATGATGATATTTTGTATTATGTAGTTTTGAACCACTATGTGATAATAGTAACACTCTTTGAGTATCTTTCGATTTACTTACTGATCTTAATTCATCACTTGGAGTTGATTACCAACTGTTCACTTAACCTAGTACATACTATCATTTTTTGAGCTCACTTCATTTTCCTCGAACGTATGTGTCATTTTACCCACTGTTGTCCAAATGAAAACCATCACCACTCACGAAAAGCATATTTCACTCTCTTGATCGCATCTCGGAATAATGGACTCCAGTGCCACTTCAATAATTTATTTCGGAATGGATCAGTGTGACACCATCGAAGCTACGCATTTTGTGGTTTATGTCAGCCATTGTTCCGTCTTATCTCGAGACGAACTATCGGTCCTTTTTTTTAGCTATGACGTTAGTAAGGAAAATAAGAAACCAATAAATCTAGTGACATCCAAGCGACATGGCTTAAAGCTGAATGGAGCAGGAGCTGGAAGTTTTCTATGAACCAGCCAGCTATAAAGTGGACCCCACACGACAGACGTTTCGTCTTTATTTTCAACAATATTCTTGATGGGTTTTATCAATACGGAGCTGATCGTTACAAAATATGCCCAGGATCAAGCCCTGTCTGCTGCTGTTATTGAAGAGATGGAAAAAATGTGCGAAAATATTCAAACATGAAATCAAAAATTATGACAACCATAAATCATGTATCTTATGTTAGACCAATTTTAGAATACCACTCACCCCTCGTAGCGTGTTTTGTAATACCTAATAAATGTTTAGTAGGTTGTTCGACTGGTGTGTAGGCAGATTTAACAACAAACGGTAGACTGTTTTACCAACCGGTCAGCACTCGTGTTTTTTTTCAGTTACCTTGCGGACGTAATTTGTGATTAGCCCTGGTTCCTTTAAAATTGTCTCATTATTTATGAACGGCCTTTATATTTGAAAAAAACGTTTCATACTAATCTAGTGATGTCCGATGAATCGATTAACGAACCGAAAAATAAATTATGTTTAATCGATCTTTTAAATTTGTCGACCCTCTTAACGGAATCCCTTTATGAAGAGCTTTGAGTGTATTGGATTATTTCCTTTAAATTCCTTTATAATTGCTTATATTTTGACAGATACGCGTATTTCGTCTACTATTTGCAGACTTCATCAGTGCCAAGTGGTATTGAGTACTTGGTGAAGTCTGCAAGTAGTAGACGAAATACGTGTATCTCTCAAAAGATAAGCAATTATAACGGAATTTAAAGGAAATAAACCAACACACTCAAAACTCTTCATGTTTAATCGGTTATATCATACCAAGCAAGCATTAACATCTGCAGAAGATCTACACTAGGGTGCTTCATTCTGAAAAAAGTGATGAATTTCTGATGGGCCACCCTCCAGTTCGATTCATAGCCCCAAAATATGAACCTGTGCAAAAATTGGTAAAGATTGATGAAGGTTTAGAGGTCGCGCCAATGATTTGAAATTTGTATGGGAATTACTGTGGAAGAATTTAAAAAATCGCTTATATCGCTATAACTTTGCTTCTACTTGTCCAAATGTCGAAAAAATTTAGTATGTTATTGCTATGGCAATAAACAAAAAGCCTACAGTTGCTACGCTCAGTTTTGCAGCGTATCAAGAATTATAAAAATGTGAAAAAATGGCAAAATAGGGTAAATTGACAGATGAATATGTACAAGGCAACAACGCCAATTTCATCGCAACAACAACAGGCTTGTTGATCATTGTCATGACAACCACATATTTTTTTTTTTCAACGTTTGGACAACTACAACCAAAGTTAGAGCAATGTAAACGAAAATCAATAATTTCCCATACTAATTCACCAAAATCTCCATACAAAATCCAAATCATTGGCGCGACCTCTAAACCTTCATCAATCTTTACCATTTTTTGCACAGGTTCATATTTTGGGGCTATGAATCGAACTGGAGGGTGGCCTATCAAAAATTCATCACTTTTTTCAAAATGAAACACCCTAATCTACACCTATCATTGCAAACATGTTCTGCACTATCATTGATGAAAAATGACAGGACAGCAAACAAAAAATAATCGATTAGTTGTTAATCGATTAATTAAAAAATGGGACAACACTGATTTTTTGTGGTGTGATTGTTTTTATAAAAAAAATGCGCTGAACGTCAACTTTACCGAGCATATCCACAAAAACACCTTGCACACAGGGGGTATAAGCAAAGAGGTAACTCTAAAGGGCCACACACATTAGATCCGTTTGCGTTGCGTTGACGTAAATTTGACAGTTAGACAATAGATTTAGCCGACACTTTCCCGCAACGCGTCCGATCCGGATCTAATGTGCGTGGGCCTTAAGACTAGCAGGCAGGGCTCTACATTTTCGAAGCTCTAAAATGAACTCGTGTTTTGTTCCTCTCATACAATACGTGTTCGACGCTTCATTTCTATAACGCCTAGCTAGACTATCAGCAAGAAACGAAAATAAAAAAAGCAGGACGCTTAGAAGGAAAGGCTGGCTGTGGAAATTCTCGTCGTTGCTTTGCTCATCGCTTTCAATGTAACTAAGGTAACTAACGTCGATTTTCTAGTTAAACGAAACCTCATTATGGCTTTCAATCCCCTTTCACAAACACTCTATCACCGCTCTTTCAATTTGTTTAAAATGCGTTATGTCCCGTTTTCGATCATTTTTTTAGATAAATATATGGATGGAAGATAAATTAAAAATATTACGTGTAATCTTCAAGTGTTTTCTCGTGAGAAATGCTTTAAATTTGTTATTTCATTTTCCGTCATGTGCGTCATGAAACCTCTGTTTTTTTTTCCTTTGGTTTGTTTTTTCCGTCGATCTTGTTTTCCGTGCTGAGCACCAATGCTACCGACGCCAGGAAGGCAGCTCCCACACCTGGACCCTACCTATCGACCCATCAAACTCATGAACCAGGGACCAACGGCTTTACTTCCCATCCGAAGGAAGGCGTGATCAGAGATGTTATGCCTCAGAACATCCCGGCGGCGCCGACTGGGATTGAACCCAGGCATGCTGGGGTGAGAGGCAATCACGCTTACCACTACACCACCGGCGCCGTTATTAAATCTCTGTTGATGTGTTTCATGAAAGAAAAAACTATCAAGTCGAGCGCTCTTTCCCGTTTCACCGAAGCTTGAAAGGAAGACCAATGGAGCGACGTGAGAAAGAGAGACAAGCGATTGAACAATGCACGCCGACTGAGGTTCTAGAATGCTGCGAAGCTGTTCGACTTTAACAGAAAAAGAAAGCCAGCAGTCTCTTCGTCACATCGATTTGGTCGATAAAAGCTGATATTGTGACGCCCTGCTAGCAGTTCCCGAAGAAATGTGCTCAACTTTTTGGGTCAGCTCTGGTTCTATCTTCATTGATCGATTCTCATCATCGACTTTCTCTTTCGTTAATAACTTGAGCACATAACCGTTTCTTGATCTGGTTGACGTATTAGATGCTACATAAAAGCTTCCTTCATCGATCTGTGAGCAGAAAATAAGTGGGAATGTCTTTACATGGCCGTGGGGATGCAAAGAGAAAGTCGACGAAGAGAATCTTGTCAATGTTACTTAGGACCTAATGCAATGTTCAGCTTGAAATACGATCCAACGAAACCGGATGTTGTAGATCGGAGCTTTTTCGCAATTTTTAAACATTTCAATGAACGGGCCAAATCAATGTTGTTTACCAACAAAAGCGAAAATAGTAAAAGGCTCACCTTAAGCTGAAACTTAAACACGGCGAAAAGTGAAGGGCGACACCATGGTGGGTATATAAATGGTGATACAGCTTTGTCCCTATATAGGCGAGGAGGTCGCGGGTGGAAAAGTGCAAATTGTAAACAAACTCGGTCGCTGTCCCATACAAAAATCAAACATGGCTGAATCATGAATTTGACACATTAGAACACCTATATGTAGTCACCTTGGACGACACTTTTAAGGAAAATCATATATAACAAGGCGCATAGTATTGGCGAATTGTTGTTATCAAAAATGTTTGGTGCGATATAATTTCGCTTGCGAAATTTCATGATTTTTCACTTGCTTCAAATTTTACTTCGCTTCGATCTGTATATTAGGCCCAAATAATTTGTTTGGCTGTGTTGGGCCCGCTATCACGTAAGACATGTTGCCTACGCGATAATGACATCCTGTCTTTGGGCTGGATAACAGAGATAACAGTAGTGGCGAACTTTGTCGAAAATGTTTGGTTACTCATGTGCCTATTAATCCTGTCCTGCTTGACCGATTTCTGTATTCAATATTTGCTTCAATATTAGTAATATCAATTTGCTCGTGTGGAGCGTGCTTAAAGCATCTGTAAATAAATACTTTCTATCTTCCATCAATTTTCCAACTATACTCTAGCCCTCCCTATCATCGATAACAGAAGGGGTTGGAGATGATGTTGGGAGGATATCTGGTAGCTGCCATTATCGCAACGCATTTTGAACGTTAGAGAAAGAGAGTTGGGTGCGGGGTCATATGAAGTGGAAACCATTGCATCATGTCTAGCAAAATGAACGCAAAGACAAATACAGTGTGTGTCAGAACAATAGAACCAGCTAAAACCATATCTTTTTATCCAATGAGTTTTCATTAAATTTCCAAGGCTCTTGAACAAGCTAGTGTCCCATAGTTTTACAAACTGTGATACAATTTTATTGACAAACTTTTGAGATTTGGTTGACTATGCAATATTGGACATCTTTCACTCAACTGTTTCTCTGTGGGGGTGCGACACATCCAAATAAAAAAAGTTATATTCAAAATTTGACGATTAATAATTCTTTTTTTTAAATACACCGAAAATTAACCAATGTTTTATTTTTTAATATTTGATTCTTTTTCATGAAAGTCTGATTTTTTAAAATTGTTGCTCTATGATAAGATAATATTCGATTAACATACAAATCTGAATGAAAACAAATAAATAAATCACATTGTATAGCAGTTTGAAGACGACCTTCTATCAGCGAATTAAAAAAATAATATCCAATTAATTCCAGATTTTTCTAGCTTAGCATAAATTAGACACTATTCTCTTCAGGTTTTTTTTTTTAAATGTTCTACGGCATATTTCGAGTGGTAAGAAACGTCATTTAAAGCTGCTAGAATTTGTGATCCATTGATTCGATTGATAAAGAAAAAAATGAAACTGCTTAAATTAATTTATTTTTTTTAATAAACTTGCATTTAACCAAATCAACAATTTTGTGAATCAACTGCTGTGAATTTTTGTGGTTATATTCATCAGTGTTTTGAAAATTAATGGACAACTCTTTGTGTGAGTACATCAACAACATGAAATCAAACATTTTTTTAGTGAGGGACATCTAATATTACATATTCGACAACATCTCAGGAGTTTTATATCAAAGTTACGTGTAATTCTCTGAATTCTCTAATTTCTGAAGATCGAAGACACTTAGGTTGTTTCAAAAGTCCTGAAAATTTCGTAACGTTTGGTGGACAACAGAGAAACAATGTTTTAAATGTCAATAATATTTAAGGTGGCTCTATTGTTCTGACAGACACTGTATTATAAGATCTGTTGTTTGCTTCGGAAAGCGTTGAAAAAGAACAACATGGAAACAAAACTCTTCTTAGACGACACCATTGGATGAGTGGTAAGTGTAGCTGCCTCTCACCAAAGTGGGTCTGGGTTCGATCCCAGTCGAAGTAGTTACGATTTTCTGAGGCGAACGTGTTGATGGGTTCCAAATGTGGATTCTCTCTAGTGTAAGAAGAAGTAAGAAGAAGAATAATAATAATAAGAAGAAAGTAAAGGTTGTTTTTATTCAGTGCCTTAAATTGATCAAAATACAATTCCAATAAGTTAAATATGTGTGGGCTGCATAAATTATTTTTCAAAGTATCTGGCTCTTAGCGTCAGTGGAAACGACCGTAATCAATCTGTCAAAGTTTACCAGGCTTACCAACTTTGCTAGTGTACATAAAGCTATTTAAAGACACCTACCACAATTGAGTGATAATTGAAACTGTCCAGCGAACCGAAAAGACGCATCTTGGATACTGGTCTGGTAGTGGTAATCCTCAAACCCAACCCAAGGTAGGGTGAGGTCTGAGGAACAAATCCGGTAGGTAAAACGAAAAATAGTTGAGGTTTTCATATCGCTCGGAGCGAGGTCGTAGGATGCATTTTTGTCCGTGATCATTGAGAAACAGGAAGATTATGAAAATCTGTGGAAACACAACAGAAGAAATAGCTCACATAGCTCATGCTTATGATTAAAGTTTCCGGTGACTTTGAACAATGGCTGCTTAAACTCCGGTTGATTATTATTTTCCTGTGAATAATATATCAAATTAACATCGTGGGGTAATACGACTGTGTTGTGTTTAAGCTTATAGTTTTTAGATGTTGACATCATATGCTCAACACTCTACTTACGGTTAGTCCATTTTTATACTTTTCCGGTTCGGAGATAAGAGCAGTCCTATACTGTCGATAATATGTTCGTCCGTACAATTCAAGAGCAAATTTTCATTATGTCGTAAGTAACATTCGCACCAATCCGAGAAAAATAAAGTTTTGTTTTGATGACCGAAAAGTTATTCCTATTTCCAAGTAAACACATATAATCTCATAGTGATAGCAATGTTTAACATATTTAGCAGGGTTTTAATCATACAAATGCAAATCGCTAGCTTTCATGCTAAAAAATACTGGTTTTTGAGTCAAAAGTTATTATACGTCGTTTGGTGGCCCCTATTGTTACTTAAGTCAAAGTGTATTTACCAGGATATTCGGGAGAATTATCAATTACGTCTCCTTACGTGCAGCCCATTAATCATTTTAGGACTACCGAAATCATCTTAGCAACAAACAGTTCGATTTATTCACTTTAATAATGAGAAAGCGAAACGACGAACGTACACTTTTCACGGGTTTCTCAGCGCTGTTACTTAAGTCAAACGGCATCTCCATAGAAATTGGGTGACTTAAGTAACATCGAAAACTATTTTGATCGGAAGGTGATTACGTCAAAAAGCAATTTGGCTGGCAAATAAATTTAAAAATGGGATTTGATCCTATATTCGGACAGTATATAGTGTAATAGCAGGAGAATCGATTGACACTGATAGCTCGACTTTGTTTACCTTTGTTACATTCGACGTAATGAAAATTTGCTCTTGAATTCAACCTTACTATAGATTAAGAAGAATCGTTAAGTTAACATATTTTTCATAACCAAAGCTAGTGAAATGTTTACCTATTTCAGTGAGTAGGCTTCCATAATAAAAATTGTATGGTTAATTTGCTTAACGACGTGTTCGGGGTATCATCCAAACCATTTGTGGAATAGTTCAATGATTCGTTCGTTTATGGTAACTTTTTATTAGGGTTAGTTTTAGGTTACGGATAATCTTTAAAAATTCACTTTGTAAATTCACAGTAATCACTATGTAAATATAATTAAATTTAGTATAATTCAGTTGCAATTCACTTTAAGTGTTACCTGCTAAGCTTAAGGATGTAATGAAAGTCTGGTCAGTGATTTAATTACTAATTAATTGCAGTACGAGATTCTGATGATGTGTCTTTTAGAAAATTTTAATCAGTGTTGGGAAAATATCAAAACATCAAATTTCACCAAAGATCAAGATCACGCTTGATTTTCGTAGACAAACATCAACAAGTAAACAATTGCGATTGATATTGCAAGCTGTGATATCGCAGCTCAGAATATCAAGCTAACAAAACTCACCAGCTGCACATCTCTCCAAAATATGTTGAGATTGAGTTTCATGATTTTTGTTTTACACCCGACCACAACCGTAACATTCATAACGGCTGACAGTAGCCGCTTCGTGGCTGCCATGCGTGAAGAGAAAAACGAGATAGCATGATTATACCTTCTCTTTCTAAGAAAACGAGGTGCAATGGAATCATTGTTGCGTCGAATCAACTCTCAGCTTCATCTTTACACGCTTTGAATAGTCTCGCAATATCAAAGGAGTTTGTAAAATCAATATCAAGCATGATATTTTGCTCCAATATCACGCGTGATATTGAGAGTGTGTGAGAGCGGAAAAATATAAATTTGTTAATGATTATGCCATCACTGATTTTAATTTACCTTTTTCGCTGCTATTTGTTTACCCTTCATAAGCGTTGGAAAAGATCGCGATATTTCACGAAGTTCACCAAGGGAAAAGTTTGCGAGTCATAGTGAGTTTTGGTGAACTTTTCCAACACTGCCCTTCATATTGTTCAAATCTCATCTCTTTTCCTCTTTACTCACCACTACTGCATTTCTTCGCTGCACACAGCGTGAATATTTACGATTTTTTTGACAAAACTCAGGCAATCATTACAGCTCCTGACGCAGTAGGTCTCTTTTTTTATTCGTGTTGTTTTGAAATATCAAAAAGTCATGAGTCATGCAGTTGCTGCGCGGTGGTTGACACCGAACTACAGAGCGGTGCGTTGACGTGAACTTGCCAACATAAACAATGAGGTATCTTAAACTTTAATCGAAGTGTACGTATAATCTATATAGGATGCTGCACGCTGACGTCACGAATGAACGCGATGAACCCGCATTCATCAGTTTGACATCCAGTGGTGGTTTGTTTACCTATGCTTTTTAGGCAATTCAAGTGGATTTTAGGTTTTAAATATAAAGAACTAAAACATATGATATCCGACTATGTTCCTTTGAAAAATATTCCACGACAAAAAAATCTAAAAAAAAAAACATTTAATATTTTAATTTTTTTTAAGTCCATGTAAACAAACCACTGCCAGATGTCAAAAAATGTGAGGTTAAACCGACGGTGCAGCTCTCTATAACGATGCTTAATTTTATGATATATGTCATGATGTGATGCGTGATAATTTTGTAGCTTTAAATGACGTTAAAGGAATTTGAAAAAAAAAATATATTTAAGACTTGAGAGCAGTGTCTGTTTTTCTTATTTACCCCGAGATTTACCCTCACACGCACTGTTTATCGCTTCTACCCAGTGTACATGAATTGCATTTTTTTGAAAATCTTCGCTGTCAACGTACGAGTAAAATGAACAAATGAGTTCATTATCCATCGACGAATATACGCTTGAGTTTCCAACCCAAAATTGTCAAAACCTGAAACGATCCTCAGAAGCAAAAAAAAAAAAAAAAATCATTTTGCCATAAATGATTATTTTGAATATTATCGATTGCAGAGCCTAAAACCTCGATATTATCATCCATTTTCCAAAGGCAATAATCTCTTATCAATCTGAGTGAAAAAAAGCAACATAACACGTTCAACAACGGTATATTTGTGTAAAACGAAAATAATCATTTCGCATTTGATACTTAAAATCATCCCCACCAAGATGATTAGGAATATTGATAGGACAACAGAACAGGCAATAATGAATGCGCATCTTTGAATGAACAAAAACAATTGTTGACTTCGAAACTCAACGGTTGCCTTGATCAAGAGCATGTTATCATGTCAAAATTCAAATTCATGCAGGTAGTTGGTTTATCTTTCAAGGTTGCCATGAAACATTTTCAGCTTATTTGAGTGTAGAAGAAATGATTTTAATCAGCACTGGCTGAGAGGTCACTACGACTGTGAAAAACTAACGGAGGAACTGTACAAGGAAATAAGTGAAAAATCCTCTATTTTCTGGATGTGTAAAGGCTACCGCGACATTATGAGTAATGCTCGTTTTAAGAATGTTCTGACATCCATAAATGCTGCTGCGATGGAACTCAAAGATACGTACCAAAAAATATTTGAAGAAATGAAAAGTGAGATAAAGGTCAGCCTGATTGCAGAGATAATAAATTCTGGAACGCGCAAAAATTGGTCAACTTCAAAGTGGTGTATTTCTGTTAAAAATGCATAAACAACCTGAAATGCTGCATTTGGAAGTTGAGTGTATATACAATAAAAAATATATGGTTTTCACCGTTTGCTCTCCAGTTTTCAAAATGACGTCCAAGCTAGAGGAGCAGCGTGTCAAAATTTTGCTCGCGCAGCAAGAGAATCCGACGTTCTCACACACAAAGTTGGCAAAATTGGTGGATGTGGTCAAATAGACCGTGACAAACGGTTTAAAAGTGTTCAAGAGCGTCTGTCGACCGCCAGGAAGCCTAGAAGCGGCGGCAATCGTAATCCGGACGTGGTAGCGACGACGAAGAAGGTGGCGGTGAAATATACGCGGAATCCTAACGTCTCCATCCGGGACGTCGCTGGCAAGCTCAATGTCTCCCATACTACTGTGCAGCGGGCCAAGAAACGAGCCGGGTTGTCAACGTTTAAGAAGGTGAAGGTGGTGAACCGAGATTACAAACAAAACGCGTCGGCAAAGCAGCGGTCCCGAAAACTGTATACGAATCTGCTCACAAAGTTCGACGGTGTCGTCATGGACGACGAAACTTATGTGAAGGCGGATTAAAAGCAGCTTCCGGGACAGGAGTTTTATACCGCATCAGCAAAAGGGAAGGTGACTGAAAAACCATCAAACTATCGAAGTTCGCGAAAAAAATATCTCGTCTGGCAGGCCATATGCACGTGTGGTCTAAAAAGCGACATTTTCATTACTGCGGAGCGTTGTAAGATATCTACGTCCAGGAGTGCCTGGAAAAGCGGCTGCTACCATTCCTAAAGCAAAATAATAGACCTGTGCTGTTCTGGCCGGACTTGTTGAGCTGCCACTATGGGAATAAGGAAATCGAGAGGTACGATGCGACCACAACCCTCTTAACAGCCCAGAACTCCGCCCTACACGGAGACCAAATTCGTTAAGTTAAGATAACAATCCTAATAGTTACTTTCACATGGAAAAATATTGTTGTTTGAAAGAAATCTATAGTTATTCCAACATTAATTTGACCGTCAACTCAATCATATCTACCTAATAGATTCAACTTTTCATCTTATACTCAATTCAACTATAATTTGATCAGTTATAACAACCGTCAAATGTAATTTATTTATATAATTTGGTTTCAAGTGATCATCATAAATCCACATACTTTTAACTTGTGATGCGTAGAGCAGGCCATAAGATAGCTGGCTCTCACGCAGATGAACACGGTTCAAATCTAAGTTGAATGTTCTTGTTCACTTTTTTATGATTTTGCAGTCGTGTTTTTGAGATCGATAAAGAAGCAAAACAAACTTTATTTAATATGTCGATAATGAAGAGCAGTTTGTTTAATGAACATTGTAAAACAATAGTTTTCTTGAATCAACTAACGCATAGTTGTATTTTGAAGTTTGGCGTTTGTTCATCTACTGAAAAATATAGTTGAGCCAACCGAGGAGCCAACTATGGACTATAGTTGTTGCCCTCTATATATAGTCAAATCAACTATAGTTTCGGGTTATCTCTAAAAGAATTGAACAATATAGTTATTTTGACCGGAAAAATAATTGCGTCTGCTATAATTTGTTCTCCGTGTATCGAACGGTATTGGGCCTTGGTCAAACGGAATATCAAAAAAACTAATAAATTCATGAAAAATGAGCAGCAGTTTAAATCTAACTGGCATTCTGCGGCGAATAAGGTCGATGAGACCACTGTGCAAAATTTAATAAACCGATTATCGGATTTTCTTGAAATTTTAATGAGTTATGATATACAATTTTTTTTTTTATTTAATTTCGTCTCCCACCCCGTATGCCTGCACTTTTTTTTTCACTCCACCTATCAAATTTTGTACACCCGATTTTTGCAGTGTTTTTATTGTTTTTACCTAAATTTTCTTCAACTCCAGCTCTGTTTTAATAAATCCTGATGAATGTGGGGGTATTAGTGGAATACCTGTATAATGAGAGAGAGAGAGAGAAGGATTAGTATTTTCCATTTAATTCCTCTACTTTATTTGCTTATCCTTGACAGATACGCGTATTTCGTCTACAATGTGCAGACTTCTTCAGTGTTTTGTACTAATACTCGAGTATTAGTACAAGACACTGAAGAAGTCTGCACATTGTAAACGAAATACGCGTATCTGTCAAGGATAAACAAATAAAGAAGTGGAATTAAATGGAAAAAACTAATCCTTCTCTCTCTCATCTGTTTTAATAGTTTTCGGATGTTTGCAAAGTTTTGGCATCATAATTGCCCAGAATTTTTCAATTGGGTGAAGTTCCGGTGAATTTGGTTCGTTCATATATTTTGGCAAAAAATTGACTCCGTTGGCTCGGTACCACTCCAACACGTTTCGAGCGCAGTTGCAAGATACTAGATCAGGCCAAAACAGAGTTGATCCTTTGTGTTTCCTTATGAATGGCAAGAGACGCACTCTTCCGTGTAAATCGCACAGTTGATTGTTCCGCAAGTGATGAAGAAAGCGCTTATTTCACCACATCCGCAAATCGCCTGGCAGATCAGGAACTTCTTAGCAAATTTCGATAATTTCTTCTTTCGAACATCTTCCGGAACATCGAACTTAGACTTCCCTAATAAAAAAATACCTTACCCGAACGATAACCCAAATGGTTGAACTCTTCCACGAATGGTTTGGATGATACCCTGAACACGTCTTTAAACAAAATAACCATACAAATTTTATTAGGGTTGTCAATGAAATATTTTTGCCCAGGAAGTTGACGGAGGTCGACCTTGACGTAAGTTCCGTCATCCATTACGATGCAACACGATTTGGTGAGCTACTTCGTGTAAAGTTTTCGGGCGCGGGTTTTCGCAGTGATGTTTTGCTTTTCATTCCGGTTTGGGGCTTTTTGCACCTTGTAAACATGGAAAGCAGCACGGTGATACCCGTCTATAAACTGACATCCATCAGTAGGGCGATCACACAAACTACACATACTGATTAAGGTGATGCGGCACGTCATGCAACAATGGCTGTCTCTACAATCATTAAATAAACGTGGTTTGGTATGCGTACGAAAGACATCTTCCTACAAAACAGTAAATTACTAATTACATACCTTAAAAAATCTGCCTGAATTGTATGAATAAGATCTGGATACATATTTTAATACTTTTTCACCAAAATATTGCCACTTCATTCATGCATTGGTAATATTTGCATTAAAAAGTACGATCAGTCGATTTTGTTTTGCACAGGGCATGAAATTGCAATAACTGTTTTCACTAGCTTTCACTTCTCAGAACCACACTAAAAACAATTACGACACGTGCTTCTGCAAGCACTTTCAAGTTAATTCACTTTTAAAGACGACACTTACTTAAATAATATCATTTGCATCGTTAAAAACGCGAACCGCGAATAAACTGAAACTGTTTTGTTTACCTTTTTTCTACACACTGCATTACGAAGGTGTGTGTGCGAATCATCGATCATCGTGTCCAGTGTTGTCGATTTAATTGAAACAAAGTGTGTAAAACAATGCTTTTATTGCTTTTGAAGGTGCTTAAACTGTGTTCAATTTAGAAACCATCACTAATTAATGTTGAAAACAATTTCTTATTTTGTTTCTCAAGACAAAAAAATGAAAGTCAATGAACCTAGAAATCTTCTATAGAAAACATATGTATCGTCATGGTTGCACTGCTCAAAGCCATCAGCTGATACGCAAAAGGCGGCAAAAGGATGATTCAAAAACAAAAACATACACGATAAGAAAAAATATCCATCGGTCAGTTCATTTTTGCCTACTTTTGACTTTGAGTATAATCATGTTGAGTATAATCATATTCACCTACTTTTGGGTACAACTAACTATTTTTGGGTAGAAGCGAATTGTCAATTCCACACTAGTTGAACACAATCTTCGACCCACATTACCTACTTTTGGCTTCCTGCAATATAGTGCCGAGATTTGTGAAAATGAGTCGCTTTGGGATCTTTTTTCTTACCGTGTATCTGGAGGTTTGAGCTCTGTAATCACTTTTGGATAGGTCGTATGTCACCAAAGTGTACAAAGTGTGATGTTGAATCAATTAACTACTATGATGACTTGACATGTTGGTCTTGTTGGCTAGGCGCATAAATATTTTCTGTATAGGAAGGGGTATCCTGGGAGGTGGTAGGTCGATATTATTGGCCAATTGAATAGAAATGTAGTGATAGTCTCAATATTGGATGATAAAGAGATATCTTTATCTTTTTAAAAACGAAGGTTGAAATTTATAGTAAGATGGACATAACTTATTCTATACATTTCTTATTTTTTATTAACTGTTACACATTTTACCTAATAATAACGAACTCTAGCAGCTATGTTTACGGTAGTTACGGTAGTGCACGATGTACACTCACACCACTACAGCATCAATGATAATCAATTCACTGACACATAGAAAGGAAAGAAAAAAAAGCAAAAAACGCGTGACGTATCGTATCACCTTAATATCGAGCCCTGATGATAATCCCAACTCCTGGTTTCGATCTCTGGTTGGCGCAATAAAACTGTTATCAGCGTTTTTTCTTGAAGACTGAAAAACCGATACAAAATTATCCAATCATCACTCCAGTCGAATATATCGAACTATTTGAATATTTTAACGTATTTTGAACAGTTCCGAAGAAAGTAACCACTGTGTACTGGCTGCGTAATCTCTGAAAAGATGTTAACTATGAGCAGTACAAGTACAGCAGTGTAAATTTCTGAAAGTCAATCGTTGATGTGGGCGCCCCTGGCGAGGGCCACTTTTGGCAACCCCTCACTACGCCCCTGCCTCGGAGATACATGCATACTTTCACATGATGATTACTGTATCATCAAAAAGGTTCATCAGGCTAATAATTTTATGTATTTATTTATTTCGTCAACCGTCGTAGAGTAGTACATATTCGAATACAGTTTTTTTTTTCTTAAATTTATTTATTTATTCCGTCAACTTTAAAAAAGAGGTTAAAAATATAATTTTGTCTTTATAAAAATTAAACAGTGTCAGCTTTCCTATTTTTTTATGAGTTATAATGCCTTATGTATGTATGTATGTAAGGTAGCCACCATCCCTTCGAAGATCTTGTCTTGTATGCAGCTCCACTTAATAGCAAGATCAATTTGAGCTACCGATCTGAATTCACAATATCGCTGTATGAAGGGCCAAAAACGGTGGGGTGGACCCGTAAGCAGAGGCACTTACGCGAAATCCACGGGAATTTAAGAATCTCCTTCCAACGATACGATCCAACAAATCGAATAACGCAATTCGCAATACTTATTAAGCTTCCTACAGGATGGTTTGTTAAGAAGGGCGCGTCAATCTCCATGAAACTGTTGGAGTAGAATTCACACCATCACAATCGAATCGGTAGGATAAAGAAAATGATAGTGTTTATTCCCTCCTAGACTCCGGTTGTCATACCACTCCAATCGTCCAGTTCCAGGTCAAATGATACCCTGATGCTCCCTCCCAATCCAGTATTTATTCATATATATAGTAAATATATGTAATGGAGAAATGAAATATATCAGAACATCAAAATACGTAATAATGAAAATACATTTATATGGATACAAAAAACTGGTGTTCCGCAATGAAAATAATAATTATTTTACATACAATATGATGCAGCTCTATGTCTCCTCAGCTCCAAATAAGGAAGATGTAACCCTGAAATTTCCAGGTTATATTATGCAAATAAATATTTTTAGCTAGAATGATACTTGATATGTTTGTGTTGTGTTATGTTGTGGGAGAGCTTTTGATTAAACCCATGATATTCTGCTCATTAAGCAAAACCGATCCCTCTAAGGTTATCGAGCATCTCAAAACCAAAACACTAGACGGCAAAACATGATTAAGCCCTCACCTGGTATGTAATGAACAACAGAAATACGCGATAATTCATATATTTTCAGCATATGATGCAATATCACAGCTGTTGATAAAAGGAACGGATCCCATCTTATTTAAGACCTGGATGACCTGAAATGTGTGTAACCGGGTTAATACTTATTTAAATGTAATGTAATATTGAAAATGCGTTATAATGCCATGTAACAAGATACAATAAACACAAGATTTTTACGAAACAGCTAATGAACGATTCAGATTTCTTTTCAAGCTGGCACTATGCTTCCCTGGAGCCGCTCATAATAGCTAACATTAAGAATTAAGTATTATAAAATGTAATTTACAATAATATTAAATGATGTAAAGTCAATAATGAAAGATATGTACTACTATAAACACTATACATATACGATAACCAATAGCTAGCTTAGCTTAGATTGACTGTACATATCAATGGTTGCTACTCCGTGATTGATCAGAATCAGTGAAATTGTACAATGAATCAACTGAATGGGGCTGGGAATGACCGTCCATTCTCATTGTACAAGTTTCAGTGACTCCATATGTTGTAGATCAATAACGGCGCCGTCCACGTCCTTGCAATCAGGTGGGAGTAGGGAAGGAATATTAGAGTGACATTTGTTGTTTGTGGGCCGTGTTTACCTCTGCACCCCAACAAAAGACACAGAAAAGGAGATTTTGTTAGTAAGTTGGGTTCGTTGGATCAGGATTCACCTTGATAAGTGATGCGACCATGGTTTTAAAT
This sequence comes from Ochlerotatus camptorhynchus, assembly GCF_037179485.1. Taxonomy (NCBI): domain Eukaryota; kingdom Metazoa; phylum Arthropoda; class Insecta; order Diptera; family Culicidae; genus Ochlerotatus; species Ochlerotatus camptorhynchus. The sequence goes on from NW_027040524.1 coordinate 4,426,447, forward strand.
GAATCAGTGTTATCATGCATTATACTTGGATTTGCCCGAAGCCAAAACCAAATGGTGTATTATTGGGCCTTATTTCGGGTGTCACACACGGTGATAAGCAAGTGATACTCAGAATAAGAGCCGTGATTACCGTACAAATCAAATGGGAATCACTTCACCGTGACGACAAATGACAACTTTTCACCGTGATGCGACACCCGTAATAAGCCCCATTATAATATAAATCTGCAGACGTTCCATCATCGAAATGCTGAAAATAAACTTAGAACATGAGCATGAGCAAAATTGATCGCCCGCGACTGCCAACACCAAAGCTAGCTGAAAACCAATTCAAACAAATCAAATCAACAGACAAAACCAGGGTGAAAGCTGTAAGAGTGAATCATTACAGTATAAATCTAGTGATGTTCCGTCATCAAAGAGCTGGAAGAAACTCAAATAATTTAAATCAATAGATCCAGTCTGAATGAAGGCTGCAAAAAGAGAATAATTATACAGCAATGACCCCATTTTGTCAGCTAGCAAAGTATGTGTACCTTAAACATTCATCTTGAAGGAGGAAGGTATGAAATTACAATTATGTGGAATTATTGAAAAATAACAGTCTGATGCGTGGATAGATTGACAGGATCGGGTCATAACTGTAATGTGAATATTAGGAAGATTTATCATCATCAAACTATTCTTGAATTGACCTGGAAGAATGCTTGTGAATAATTGTTATACAGATAAATTAAATTGATAAACTAAATGGTTCAAACAACAACTCCAGCCTGTAAAAGCTGAAAATAGGGAATCTTTACAATGTGGATCCCCACGGTCCTCTACTCAGTAAGCAAAAGCGGCAGCCACCAGGCTAGTCGAGCTGCTCAATTTAAATATTGAAACCTTATTTTGTGAAGTTCTTAAGAATACCGATTGAAACACAATGTAAACAAATAAAAGTTAAGAGTCTCATCCGAATCAAATGATTCCAAACGATACGCATTCATAGAAATTAAGTTTAAATAGACAAAAGTAGAAAAAAGGAACAATCTCACCAAATCAGTCCAACTGAATCCCTTGCAAGCAGCTGCTTGGTGTAGTAGCTCCGATCATAGACCCGCCCTACGGGGATCAATCCTCTGGTCGAATGTAGTCGATTGCTCCATGACGCGAACACGAAGCGACCGCTCACAAAATCATACAACGCGTAAACAAACTGAAATCAAAAACTATCACACGCGACGCCACAAATTTCTGTACCGGGAGCACAAGCGAAGAAAAAAACAAACAACGCAGATAGCGACGCAAACATGATGCAACACGTTTTCTTTTTCGATTCCAAAACTTCTCGGAAAGCGAGAAAACCACCAATCACACACGTATAACCGTCCGGGAGGCAGAGTGCCAGCGCTAATCTGGCAAAGTCAGCGAACGCACGCACAAAACAGAAACAAACTTATACACAACCGTATCCGAACAGGTTCGAAGCTGAACTGTTATGAGTTATAATGCCTTATGGAGTAAAAATATTGTTTTAGTTTATGCCGCGACATTGTAAAGTCAATGGTTTCGCAGTATTGATTGTAATAGGCCATCATGCGGTTTAATCAACAATCAATACGAAACTAACGATTTTAAATTGGCTCACTACTTGACTAGCCTATTGGTCCCAAGCAAGCGATTAACGTACCACATTCTAGTTGAAATTCTAATACTACGCAATGTTTGTTTTGATTCGCATGAAAGTTTGACAGATAAAATGAGGGATTATTAGTTTTTCCTATATTTCGAGGGGTGAATCGATTAGCTAGGGACCGAAGAGAGTACCAGAGCTGAGCCAAAAAGTTGAGCACGTTATTTCGGGACCTTCTAGTCTTAGAGCTACCTCTATGGCCCATATTTTGTATAATTTGTGCGATGATGTTTTATGGCAAATAAATTTCGATTTCGGAGTTGCCGAGTAGGTGCATGCAAATTTTGATAAAAGTTCTGCTAAGTTAACGCGCTGCGAAACGATATCGTTTACAAATGAAACCATTGCATATTCACGACGCTCTTTTAATGTTTGTATGTTTATAAGCATGCAGCGTGCTTCATATGATAGAAGAGGAAATGATGTCCAACCTAATTTACGAAGAGCATATAATAGAAATTGTTTTTTGTACGGATTCTAATCTTTCTTCGTGCGTGATTGAAAAAGGAGACCATACAATGCTGCAATATTCCAGTATTGACCTCACATAGGCAATATATAGTGTTTTAATTGTGTATGGGTCCTGAAAGTTATAGCAAAAGCACTTTGATAAAGTCTAGCATGTTATTTGCCCTGTGAATAATTGTGTTGTAATGGTCTATGAAAGTTAGTTTAGAGTTTAAGATAATTCCTAAATTCCTAACTCTTTCACCTTTTTCTTCATTTTGTTTTCCTAGTGCAATTGAAATGTTTGAAGTTGTTCTTTTCCTGCTAAATGATATTAAGTTGCATTTTTTTACATTAAATTCTAGTAGACTTTTTTGCACCATATGTAGAATATGTGTATTTCATTCCGGAATATATTCTTCATTTCTTATTTCCAAAAAGAGCTTCATGTCGTCGGCATAAATAAGAAATTTTATTTTTTTATGAGAATGAAAGAAATATTGTTTACGTATAGAATAAAAAGAAGAGGTCCCAAATGAGAGCCTTGAGTGACTTGAATTCGACTCGATTTCTTTCCGTTGAATTTAATTATTTGTTGGCGGTTAGTTAAATATGATTCGAAAGTTTAGGAATGCAAGAAATAATGGCTATACCACGATAATTACGTACGTCATATTTTCGGACAGATTTAAAGATAGGCACTAGGAATGAGCTTTTCCAAATTTTTGGGAAGGTTCCAATGCACTGAAACAGAATCTCTATTTACATCAATAAGTCTACTTGTCTTGTCTATCGGTATGTTAAAAAAACGCACACTACAAAAGTACGAACCGATGCTAGAACGAAACGTGATAGACCTTGTATGTTTATTATATGCGATTTTTTTCTTCTTCTGTTCTCTATCTTTCCAGGATCAGATGACAATGTTCAATTATTTGGACACAATCCTGGTGTTTGTGGTGCCATTTACGGTAATTGTAATCCTAAATACATTTACCGCATTAACCGTGTGGAAATTTGCCGGCGTACGGCGAACGATGACGATGCCACGAAGGTAAGCAGCTTAGTTGAAAGAACAGCACATCCTCATTTCCGTGGGCAAATCAGCGTTCATGATTTATAAACGTCTATCGTTGCTTGTTTTGTCGATGTCCATATATTTATCGATAAGCTATTTATGAACGCTACCATCCATATTTCCCCCCTACAGTTTTGGTGGAATACGAGAGTCTCGGCGTCACCAGCTTCAGCACCAGCTCAACCCTTCTTGCTCGAATTCACAGATTCTGAATGGGAGCCTTGCTGTTCAGCAAGTCCATCACTACAGTAAGTTGGTTTGTGGCAACCGGTTTTTGATGTGATGGTGGATTTCCGTTGATTAGACGTGAATGATTGGGCCATTATATGCCTTTTTGTGTGGTTCTTTCCGCTGAATGGAGGAAAATTAGTATGCGTGGGTGTAATATAAATGATGCCATCAAGAAAATGTTCAAATGTTTTGTGTATTTCGTATTTTCAGGTAGAGGTCGTGTAGCAAATTCACAGATAAAGGTAACTAAAATGTTACTGATAGTTTCCACCGTTTTTGTTTGCCTCAATCTACCGAGCTACGCAGTAAGAGTGAAAATATTTCTTGGGGTAAGTTGAATCCAACAGCAGCTGTAGAGTGATTTGTAACTACCAGAGATTTATGAAATACTTTAGCTGATTAACCTACGATTTTGTTAGAATTTCGAATGCAAATGTACATCTCATCCATTCTACAAAATATTTCACGGGCTTAGAATCTATATACCTAATATCAGAGTGATTGCACTACCCATGTTTGCATCATCTAATTTATTATCACTCATTCATTTTCAGAGAGTTCAAACATCATTCGTCGTTCACGACAGCCTGAGGTAAACATTGAAAACAGCAAATTATGTGTATCAGTTCAAATCGCACGTGCGATATAACTTTATTGAGTGTATATACATATTATGCGAACATGATATGGGTTCAAGGCAGCTACAGTAGCCAGCGTGACTTGGTATGTTACCGTGCGGTTAAGGAAACTTACACGGTTTATGTTAATTTTATTGTGTTTTGCGTACATTTTGTGCAACAAATTTGATTCGCAATACATATTTCTCCAAAAAAGTAGAAGGGTCTGTGCCTAGGGGCACGAACGGAAGCTTGACGTAGGACCGCAAGTGGACGGAACAAATGTGAAGAGCATTTCGTTCTTTTAATTGATCAATTATCTATTATCTCAACTCTTTCCGTTTTTGAATTGTAGGCGTACCAAATTTGTAGTAATCTTTTTCAAATAGAAATTTAAGATTAAGAGAATCAATCAAAATCACTTGCACTGCACGCCTGATTCCAAATTTGGTTACAAGATTACAACTCCCGAGAGCATTTTGTGTAGTCGTTGGGGGTTGTGATTCTGGACAAACAAGCTCAGATAAATTCTATTCCACCTCTTAACTGATGTAAGCTTGATGGCCCTGAAAAGGGCCGTTTTATTGAAGAGGACATCCATGGCCACTTACGCTTGGCGTGTTTAGTGTAGGTGACAGCATCACGGACCTCATTTTCCAGGAACACCTTCAGTACACCTCGTAGATCAGATCGGAGATACGTTTGATACCACCACGGCGAGCCAGACGACCGATGGCGGTTATCTCGAAGAACTTTGCGATGACGCTTGGCGCATTACTGTTCACCACGCCATCCGAAGCGAAAATGAGCTAATTCCACACAGCAGCGCTCTTTTATATCTTTTCAGGTTAAAGCAGAATGATGTGCAACCAAGTTGTATAAAAGCTACAAAGACTCCTCCCATTATGAGTAGTTTGCTATCAAGTAGCGACACTGGCTTTTTTCTTTTTGCATACACGGCGAATGAGAACGACCTAAATTTGAGTTTAGTTCACTCATTATTACCAAAAGTGCAGGAACTCATCGATGAGTAAATTTGTCTCATGGTTTCATAAAAAATCTGCCAGAAAATGAGGGAATTGACGAAAACTTTATTCAGTCTCGGAGTAGTACCAATAGACTGAGTGAATCCAATCTTTACTTTTCTCAAATTCGGGAATTTTTCCCTGGAAAATCGTTAAAAAAACCTGGGAAAACATGAGGCAAATTTACTCATCGCTGAATTCCTGCACTTTATTTCTTATATCTGAGATAACTAAACTCAAATTTGGGTCGTTCTCATTCGCCGTGATATCACCTTGAAAGATATCGGCGCCGGTGGTTAGCGTGATTACCTGTCACCACAGCAGGCCTGGGTCCAATCTCCAATCTAAGGCATAACATCTCTGATCACGCCTTCCTTCGGGAAGTAAAGCCGTTGGTCCCCGGTTGAGTTGATGGGTCGATATGTTGGGTCCAGGTGTGGGAGCTGCCTCCCTGGCGTCGGTAGCATTGGAGCTCAGTACGGAAAACAAATCTCGCTTCACTTTTCAATAGGTCCTATCTACATTGATCGATTCTCTTCATCGACACTCTCTTTCGTAAATAACTCGCCTTCACAAATGTTTCCTGCCGTCTTCGTCGAATTAGATGCTAGATTGTTGCTTCTTCCATCGAAAATATCCGGCCGTGGCGATTCAAAGTGAATCAAGGTTGATCAAAATAATTTGTACCACTGCGTCCAGTTTGATTACATGAGCATTTTGTGTGGTCGTTGGTTCTGAATATGGACAAACAGGCAGATGAATTCTATTTCTACTCTTTACTGTAATAAGCTTGATGGCCCTGAAAAGAGCCGTTTTGCTGCTAAAGTTGATGATAACTTAACCTCCGAAACCAAACAGAGTGCGTCTTCAAAACGTAGATGACATCTATGGCTGCTTACGCTTGGCGTGTTTAGTGTAGGTGACAGCATCACGGATCTCATTTTTCAGGAACACTTTCAGCACACCTCTTTAATCAGACCAGAGATACGTCAGACACCACCATGGCGAGCCAGACGACGGATGGTGGTTATCTTGAAGAATTTGCGTTTGGTTCTGAATATGGCGATGAGTGTGCAAAATATTACGCAATTCCATCCTCCCTATTTGCACGCGCCCGAGGATTGGAGGCGAATGCCACTTCGACTTGTTTCGTCTACTTACTACTCTCTGACGACTGTGCTGGGGAAGCAGCATATGCATGTAGGTAATTGGTGGATTTGTTAGTTAATTCGACGCTTTTGGACAATTACCAGTCATTTACCAGTTTTTCAATAGTTACTTGTTGAAAATCAACATTCGGAAGCATTGTTATCGATGCGTAGCCATATTTCTGATCGATTGGTGATAAAATTATTGAAATTGGACCAGGGGCATCTGAGTTATTAACGTTCAAAATCTTTCTTAATTTGTTACATGTTCCATTTTCGGTTTTCACAAAGTGTACCCCCATATAGAAATCAAAGACGTAGTCCTACGTCAAAATAAAAACGTGCCGAAAATATTTTTGACGTCACGAAAAGGTGTAAGGTTTTGAACGCTTATAACTTTGTTCTTTATTGATGAAATTAAAATCCAAATATACCAATCGATTGGAAATATCTCTCTAAATTCAATAAAAAATTTCCCATTTTCTATTAAAAAAACAGTTGAAAAATGTACAAATAAAAAGTGATAATTGTAGGTGATTTAATCACTGTTTTCATGAAATAAACGGTCTCCCCAAACCCAGTCGTCATAATCGAGTACCACTTGATTACACATCTTTCTGATTCAATCTGAAATGTTATAAAACAGCGCTGGTGGACGTCTACTTATTTTCGCTTCGGACGCCGGTTGAGCAGGTAGCAGCAGCAGTAGGAAGGCTGCGGTTCCTGTCAACCACGAGTATGCATCCCGAACCTTGCGGGTCGTTCCCGATCACTGGCTGCTGGCAGCGAACCCCGTCGCACGCAAGCACTCCGAAGTGGATCAACCTCGCCTGAATGATAACGATCCTGCGTTCTACAAATCTCGATTATTTTTGGAAAGGAACGTATCAGCTTTTGTAAACAACGCCTTTCATCGTCAGTTTGGCGTTACTGATAGCTCTCCCACGCATACTAACATCACTATATCGGGTAGGGGAAAATTTCCCCTATCTGATGGTAGTGTCAGCATGCGTGGGTGAGCTACCAGTTATGCCAAATCGACGATCAAATACGTTTTTACAAACGCTGATACTTAAATTTAACTCGTGGTTAAACGTGGCATTATGAAAGTTATTTTCAATGTTCAGAACTCAGTCACGGTTGCCAACATTTAACTTCTAGTCGGTCAGAAATAACCCCCCTCCCCCCTCGAAGCGTGTTTTGCTATACCTAATATATGGCCGGTCACAACTTCTGAAATCCCTCTCCTCCCTCAACTGCTACGTTATTTTTGCATGTTTCCTGGCGATTATTGAGAAATTAAGCAACAGTGAAAATCAGTGCTAGGGGAAATGCAAGTAATGTCGACCTAATTTGGGCCCATACATAAATTCAGCAATCGACTAAATTTTCAATAGCAACCAAAAATATCCATTAGTAACGTCCCAATAACGCGTTCATCTAGATAAAGTTGATAAATAGCAGATTTTTAGCGATGGGCCCAATCTTAGATCCATAGGCCAACATTAGAGACATTTCCCCTATGTCTCAACATTCATGTTCCTATTTTAATATTTAGGCAGGGCTTCTTCAGAATACTATAAAAGGCACACAAAAACGGATTGGACATTTATGCGAAATTTCGTAATTGATCATGTTAAACAAATGCTAAATATTGTTTTTTTTTTAAAGATTTCGTGCGTTTTGTGAACGCACATCCATTATTTTGCATAAGAAAACGGGGTGTTTCTGCGGCAAAAAAAAAAAAGGATTTCCCTATAACAGATTAAAGATTTCTGTAACAAGCACTGACATTATCAGACGGTAGATCTATTTATGCTTTTAGATTAGCTATTATGCTATAGAACGGTTTATAAATTCCCGGTTTTTTCGCTGTTGAAGGCAAGTCGTTCGATTGCATAATTCTCCAAGTAGGAGGGCTTATCTAATAGTATAAATAGAGGTACCGTCGAGTTTTTTCAGTGTTAGATACTGAAATTTGACAGTGAGAGTTCATAAGAGCCTACTTACAATGATCGATTCTCTTCATCGATTTTCTTTTTACATTGCTACAGCTAAGCGAATTAATTCAAGCAGAAGATTGCATTTCTTTCTTTTTGTATCCCCTTGGCCATGTAAAGACATTCCCAGGTATTTTCAGCATACAGATCGATAAATGAAGCTTTTATCTAGCATCTACTACGACAAACACAACAAGAAACGGTTATGTACCAAGAGAAAGTCGACGAAGAGAATTGATCAATGTTACATAGGATTTAATGCAATGTTCAGCTTGAATATTATCTGGAATTTGTTCCATGTAGTGCCGTAACAGGTTGTATTGGCTATCAAAAGCAACAGAAAATGCACCAAGAAATCGACAGCGAGCATGCATAAGGGCTCATGCGATGATCGATTCTCTTCATCGATTTTCTCTTTCAATTGCTACAGCTAAGGGAAGCAATTTTCTGAAATTAGTTTAATACAGTGCTGTAGCATGTTGTATTGGCTATCAGAAGCAACAGCAAATGCACCAAGAAATGTTAATCCATGCGAGTTATTAACAAAATAGATTCTATCATCGCGGATACGCCCTTATGCATGCTCACTGTCGAATTTGTAATCTGTGATAGATATGGATGTCATTTTTTCCCACCCCGTGTTATTCTGCCAAATGATGCACGTGCGTCCACAAAACACAAACGAAATCTTTAAAAACAGCAAAATTTTGGTTTTTTATTGCTCAATCAGTGGATATTGGAGGGATTTAAGGCTAATCGAGATGTTTATTTCTGATCAATCTCATTACAACCTAAAAATTTCAAGAGCACAAATATCAGCTAAAGCGGTGCCGGTGGTGTAGTGGTAAGCGTGATTACCTCTCACCCCAGCATTTATTTATTTATTTATTTTATTTATTTGTCGTCAATCAGTGTAGACCATTTTACAATTGTTGTCTTAAGAGCTATGTTTACAATTTTGTCTTTGTTTATATTTTTTTATAATATGTCTTGAGAACAACTTAAAACATTACTTCTAGCTGACGTTATGCGAGGAATAAAAATATTGCTTTAATCAAGGTTGCAAAGACTCATTTCAGCTAAAACAATGTTTTTCTAAATTATGAAATAATTAGATGCCATGATCAAATTTTGAATTGGTAGGATACAAGAAGAGGTTGCAAAGAATGTGTTTGACATATTAAACCTGTTTATTTCACTTCATGAGAGTCACAATCAGTGATTTTTCACAAACTCACTCACTCACTCACTCACTCAGCGATCAGCAAATCGCTGATTGTGACTCATAGAAAGCAAAATTTACAGGTTTTATGTTTCCAACGCATGCTTTGTAACCTCTTCTTGTAAGTTACAAGTAAAACATGCCATCATACCATCTTTTGGTTTTATTATTCCAAAAAACATAATTTTAGCTGAAATGAGTCTTTGCAACCTTGGCTTTAATTTGGTTTTTGTCATTGTAAAGTCAATGTTATCGCAGTGCTTATTATATGTATTCATCATTTGGTTCAAGGGTCCAAATTTGGCATTATTCGTACGATGACGATTTGTAGCAAATATATTTCTATTTCGTAAATGCCTAGATGGTGTATATAAATTTAAGGATGACAATAGTTCTATAGAATGCGATGTGATACGATATCGTTTACGAAAGAAATCATAGCAAATTCACGACGCTCTTTTAATGTTTGGATATTTATGAGCATACACCGAACTGTGTAAGATGGCAGAGGAAATACAGTCCAACCTAACTTGCGGAGTGCATACAATAGAAACTGCTTTTGAACGGACTCTATTCTTTCTTCGTGTGTGATTGAAAAAGGTGACCAAACTATGCTGCAATATTCTAATATCGATCTTACATAAGCAATGTACAATGTTTTTATCGTATGCGGATCGTGAAAGTTATAGCAGAAACGTTTTATGAAACGAAGCATGTTGTTAGCTCTGTTAATAATTGTGTTATAATGATCGGTGAAAGTAAGTTTTGAGTCCAAAATAACACCTAGATCCCTGACTCTATCACACTTTTCTACGATATGGTTTCCTAAAGTGATTGTTATATCGGGTAGGGTTCGTTTTCTACTAATGGTAATTGAGTTACATTTTTTTATATTTAATTGTAGCAGGCTTTTTTGGCACCAAGTATGGAATATCTGTATTTCCTCTTTGAATGTGATGATGTCTTTGGCATCTTTTATTTCCAAAAAAAAGTTTAATGTCGTCAGCATAGATTAAAACTTTCAATTTCTTAATAATGAAAGATATGTCATTGACGAAGAGAATAAATAAAAGCGGTCCTAAATGGGAGCCTTGAGGAACTCCAGAAGTGACATCAACGGGATTTTATGTCTTTCCTTTGTATTTTACTATTTGATGGCGGTCAGTTAAATATGATTCAAGCCACTTGTTCAATCCCAGTTGGCCTGGGTTCAATCCCAGTTGGCGCCGCCGGGATGTTCTGAGGCATTTGTCCCCGGTTCATGAGTTGATGGGTCGATAGGTAGGGTCCAGGTGTGGGAGCTGCCTTCCTGGCGTCGATAGCATTGGTGCTCAGCACGGAAAACAAGATCGACGGAAAACAATTACGGAAAAAAAATATCAGCTAAAACTTATAACAAAGAAACTGGAACTTCACGTTTATTGCAGTGCAGTGCACAAGGAGTTCCAATTTCATGCACGGCGAATGATAACGACTCAAATTTGAGTTTAGTTCACTCATAATCGCCAAAAGTGCAGGAACTCAGCGATGAGTAAAATTTGTCCCATGGTTTTCTGTGGAAAACCTAAAAAATTTGCCGGAAAATGGGGAAATTGACGAAAATTTTATTCAGTCTTGGAGTAGTCTATTAGTATCCAATCTTTACTTTTCTCAAATTCGGGAATTTTTCCCTGGAAAATCCTGGAAAAACCTGGGAAAACATGAGGTAAATTAACTCATCGCTGAGTTCCTGCACTTTTGGCGATTATGAGAGAACTAAACTCAAATTTGAGTCGTTCTCATTCGCCGTGTGAGTGATGTCACAACCGTCCAAGATTTGTGCTCTTGAAATCTTGAAGTGATATTTATTTATTTATCAGCGTCTTCGACTAGTCGCACAGACTGAACTCTTTTACTTATGAACTAGAAATTACTACTAATCTTATTTCTAAAAATGTTTTTAGTCAAGTTAAAATCAAATTCGTTACAGACAACATTGAACAAGCGAAGACACTAATCAAAAGGGTTGTTGTAGCCGTAGTTTGTTCTGTTGTATGGGACTGCTATTAAAGCTGAGCTCCGAAACCGTCGAGGAGGAATGTTAAGCGGGATCTGTGCGAGAATTATTAATCGACCATCACTAGATGACTGTGAAACGTCATTTCAAATATAAGGACCGTATATAAATAATGATACAATTTGCAAGGGACCGGGACTAATCACAAATTACATCCTACGGTAACTGAAATAAATACGAGTGTTCACCGGTTGCTTTTCTGCACCCGTTCAATCGTGAGAACATGAGCTACATAATAAGGGGACCAAATCGGAGCAGCGTACTTCAGAATGCTATAAACCAACGAGCAATAGAGAGTTTTTAAAGCGTGGATGTCGGTGAACTCAGAAGCGTGGCGACGGATGAATCCCAGCACAGAAAAAGCTTTGGCAGTGGTAATGCTCACGTGTTCGCTGAATCTGAGCCTCGAATCGATGATAACGCCAAGGTCACAGATGGATGACACACGTTCCAATGATGCCGTTTCCGTTCTGTATTGATGAAGAATGGGGTTATTGCAGCGACCGAAGGTAATAAGTTTGCACTTCATGTTATTGGCCCGCATGCCGTTATCGCCACACCATACCAGTATAGTATCAATATCTTCTTGTAGGGCAATACAATCCGGAAGAGAAGCTATGACACGATACATTTTTAGGTCATCAGCGAATGAAAGCTTCAGTTTTTCCACGGCTAGAATGTGCGGTACAGTGTCGAAGGCTTTCGCAAAGTCAACATACACCGCGTCAACTTGCCGCCTCTCTTCTACTTCGCGGGACAGTGCGGTGACGTAACACATGAGGTTCGTTGTTGTAGAACGATGCTTCATAAAGCCATGCTGACCATCAAAGATGATCGGAGACGCTACGTTGTATAGAACGTTGTGCACCAGTCTTTCAAACACTTTGCAGAGACAGCAAAGTATAGATACGCCGCGATAATTTTTCACCTGATTACAGTTGCCATATTTGTGAATAGGAACAATGCAAGCAGCTTTCCAAGCTGTCGGAAAGGCTCTTTCGTGAAGAGATCGGTTGAATAAGCGAGCAATTGGGTTCGCTAGTTCTCTTGAACAGTTTTTCAGCAACAGGGGTGGTATTCCGTCCGTCCCAGGTCCTTTTTTGATGTCAAGCTCATCGATGACTTCTACTACTTCTTTTGCGGAAAACTGAATAACGGGTAGGTTGATGTTGTGCGAAGGAACGTGAGCAAAACAATCGCGCCTTGGTACAGGTGACACTTTTCTAAAAACGCTCTCAAAGAACATGGCGAAAAGGTTTGCAGCATCCACATTTGTATTAGCCTGGGCATCATTGAAGGTAACGTTGCATGGGATGCGAGAAGATGCTTGCCGCTTTTTCACGAAATCTCAGAAGCACTATGGGTTTTGTTTTACGCTGTCCTGCATCCTGAGTAAGTAGTTATCGTACGTGGATAATAGAATTGTTTTGTACTGCAGCTCTACTTCGCGAAGGTAATTACGGTCACTCTCAGACTTCGAAAGGAAGAAACGGTGACGTGCTTTCCTTTAGGATGTTACGAAGATGCCGTAGTTCGGAGGTCCACCATGGCTTGCTGAAAACTGAATTGAACGATCGTCTTTTCCGAGGAACATAGTCGTTAAGCACTGCCCCGTAACGTGGGTAGATCACCTTTTCGTGGTACGTTACGGGATGTAAGATCTACCACCGATTCCTAGTCCTAACTTCTTCAAACTAACAGGATTTTTCAGTAATCGAAGGAACACATCTTAGTCCTTGTTACTTTTTATGCCTTGTTGATAGTGATAAGTCCTCGGGTTGCCTGGACCGAGGATGATCTTGAAACAAGGGAAAAATGAGTTAGTTAGTCTTCATCTATGTGATTCCTAATCTTCTAATCGTTGTTCCCTAGTTTGAAGTGGTTAAGACTAGGGTTCTGATGCATGGTCATTATCGGTGTCATAGCTTGTTTTTGTTGTTAAGGAATCCAATTTTGACTGACAAAGGGGCGCGCCTTTGGAGGGTGTTCCAACTCCGAAGGGTATAAATAGCGGAACCTTTCAGTTAGAATCGATTCCTTGCGATGAAGGCAAGAATGACAACTGTATCAAAACCGAATACTTCATCATTTCTCAATAGTGATGGAGCAATACGACATGCACTAAACTAAGGACACGGGATATACTACAATAGATCAAATTACTGGTCGCAGTGGTGTTATGTCCCGAACAGAGGAAAAAAAAAAGCACTGCATAAAGCTTGTCAAAGAATGCTGATAATGTTCTATCCAATGACCCGGTTAGCGGTAAGGAATCCCAGTCAATGGCAGCTAGAGCCGTTTTGAACTAGCCAAAATCACACGAGCGGAAATCGTAGTAAAGATTATTGTCCGACCCGTTCTGTACTACTAAATCGTCGATACTCATATAGAACAGCAAAACAAAAGGCACATGGTGATTGCCCGAGCAGGAGAAAATAACTAATGAATACCTAATTCTGACCTGATACCAAAATTTGGTATTGACCAGCATTACATAAGAGGTAAAATACCAAAGAATAATACCAAAAAATTACATGCAAAATACTTTGTCAATAACAAAAACTGATATTTGGATACCTAAAGAATAGCTGTATGGGATTGTTTTGGTATTGCATTATCATAATTTGGTATTGGATTGGTATTGTGGGAACTCGACGCCGTCGACGCGGAATGTTCATGTTGTGGGGGTACTTGCCTGCTGCGACAGAGTGGAATACACCTTCACCAACTTCGCACACAGGACCGGGATGGCTGCAGATCACTTGCGGTAGTGGCTCGACTGTTGCGAAGGGATTAGGGGATTCCGTGATAGGGAATATCAGATATGATGACGGTCATTGTTGGACGCTTCAATAAATCACCTGAAGAAAGCCCTACCTTCATTGATTGTAATGTAGGAACCAAATGTAATAGAATATATATTCGCATTTTTAAGAGGTCCACAGCTTAACATAGTCTACGTCAATCATGCGATCGTGTCTTGTACATAACGACACAATTTTTATTTTATTTTCGGGGTGGTAAACTTCCCCTTAAAGAGTTTAAATTCGTACTTATTCGACATATGAACCCCCAGTTTGGTTCGTAAATGGAGATTTCAGTGTTTTGTGGGGTATTTGACAGTATTTTTCAGCCGCCATCTTTGATTTCAAAATTGATTTCCGGTTCCAACACGTCCCTCCGATTCCAAAAATAGCCATATTGTGGGGTATTTGACAGCAATTTTCAGTTTTTCTGTAACCAGAAGCCGCCATCTTTGGATTAAACATTTTCAGAACAGAGTTCACGTTTCTTTGACCTTTGTTGCCTTTGCTGGTGCCCGGTGCAACGTAACGTAGGCGTTACGTTTATTTTGCGGATCAATGTTCATGATTTCATGAGTTTTATTTATGGTGTACTTTCGTACACGAAAAGTAGACTTGTTCCGAAAATCGTGACTTGAGGGTGACAAATTTCTGAACGGGTTTTTTCCCGTGCAGGACCTGATTTAAAATTGATTGAACTTGGTAGAGTAAAATCGATATTTTGACCCACTTTAGTAACTAGTTGTCAAATTGGTTACACTTTAGTAAAGATTATTTGATATTCTATCATTTGCAGTCATAATTATAAAACAGGTTTATAGGGGAAATGCTGGTTCCGGCAACATTTTTGTCAGGGGGGGGGGGGGGGGGGTAAACAAAGTCCTTGACTGCTCAAATTAATGAATGAGTGCTCCTGACGGCAATAGGATATTGCCGAAGCCATAATTTACGCTATATTGGAAAATACTTATAGCTGGCGGTCACACCCACGGTATTAGGTGCTACGCGTAATAAAAGCAGGTCACGGTACATCACAAAAAAGCTCCATTTAATGGACCATAAATAGAACTCACTGCACAGTGGTACAGAATCGTACTTATGTTGGACAACAATCGTAGCGCTCCATCCATGCATCCTAGAGGTTTGGTGCCTTCGGAAAATGTTGTTCAGGTGGGTAAGAACTATATTTTGACATCATTAGCTTAGCTCCAGATCACGCTGTTCAGATGAACTATCTTTTGAACTCTAAAACTCTTCCGGAGATCAGTGGCGTCCCGTAACCTCAGTTTTTTACCTGTGCACCATTATTAAAAGCGTGACATCTAGCAAAAATTACATTGAAATCAATAGCAAAATGCACATAATCGTGTACACAGCTCGAAGAAGTTAAATATGATGCACATAAAAGGAGCATCCTACATCGTTCAAGTGTATCTTATAGGTTGTGTAAAGTTATGCAAAATTTCATAAAATATTCCAAAGGTTGTATGCAACCGTCCATTTTGTTAAGCAACATTGTTTAGAAGTTGCTATTTTGCATAAAAAAATACATGTTTCCAAGATTATTTTTTCTGTGTTGGTTTACTGATATTTACCATTGCAAGCAATTTTTGATATTTGTGAACGTTTTGAGAGCTGGTTAATAGGTAGATTGAGGTTAAGGCGACGCCACGTCAAAATTCCACAGCCCACTGAGAATGAGATGTTGAAAATTTTGCTCGATTCCGTGAAAAACCGTTTTTATCAAACATAAACGTCTTTAATCCAGGGAATGTTCACTCAAATGAGAAAGTTATGCAGTTTGTCAACATTCATAGTGAAATGACTGTTTTATTTGATGATATTATTGCGCATTTTGCGCAAATTACGAAAAAATCCTGCTAACTTTGTGTATCAGATATCAGATATCAAAAAAGGGGGCTCATTTTCAGTTGACGTGTTCTTCAATGCTTACCAATTTTTATCCGAAAGAGAACAAGACCGGGAACAGCAAGGCTTATTTGTTACACTATCGAGCATTACTTCTTGATATATCAGGATTATCAGGATATCCTGTTATTTAAAAAAAGCACTTTGTGCTTCAACTTTAGTAATTTTGTAAAATATTTCATTATTTCTGAGTTCATTTTATTTTATCTGCTATTGCAATTGCTGAACTGGAAAATGCATAAATAAAGTGTCTATTCGATAAAAAATGCACACACAACAGCTGTAACTTTTAACTTTTATACCAAATGACATGACAATTTCAGTGAAGATTGTTTAGTCCATAACGTAAACATTATTTTTTTTATGTAGGTCTGAGAGGTGTTTTAACTCGAGTAATAGTCATGACAACAACATGCTGTCTAAACAATTTTGTAAAGTCTCAAATTTTTTTTTTTTTTTGTTTATTAATTTATTTGGTAAGGCTCAACCGAATTAACTTTACAGAGCCGAGGATTCTTGGTCACTATACAATACATCTTAAAAATATAGTCAAAAGGTACAATACAATAAACACTTTATCTTCCGCTATCCAAAAAGCCTCCTCCATCAGAATTGGAGCCGCTTCCAGTAGTTTCATTGTATGGCAAATTGTTGTACGCCAACGAGGGTCAGAGCGCGTCCATTGCAGCAATGAACGCAAAACGTGGTCAGCACTCACACACCCATCACGAAACGGTTGCTTTCCAAAGTCGACGACGCATCGACCGAAAGAACTGCTGATGAAGAACAATGAGGAGGACCACACAATGGTTGCTGCCGAGAAAACAGACGATCGCGTAGCACACATCGAGAGTGGTCTGCTTTTGTCGACAGCCGAGTGAACACTGAAGTCTCAAATTTGAAATCAGTGGTTATGCAAGGAAATTCTTTCGTCGTGTTGCTATCGACTCATGGAACCAAGTCAATTGTTTTGCCAAATGTTATATTTTAAAATATTGTGCAAATGGTCAGAAATCACTCATCAAAATTTCCGATCATTTTAACTTAAAAAATCAAAACCTTTCAAAACAAATGAGGCCAAGCAAAAATAGAATTTTTTATCACTCTTTAGAGATTCATAATCCATTAATAAATTGAACAGGGAATGGCAACAATAATTAAGAATTAGCAAAATGTAGCTTTTCACCACTGTACAATTTTTTTTGATTGATTGAAACTTAAGTCTAAACACGTATTTGAATCATGGCATATTTTTTTCATTTTCAGTACTTTCTACAGAATCTTCTCTGAAAATTTAAAGTTGTTTTTCTCTCTCAAAAGAGACATTTTATGATAATTTTTTAAAAGACAACATGGTATCAAACGTATAAAATCTTATTTTTTTTAAATTGATGTTCAGCTATTTTCTGCATAGTGCAACAAAAACGCCTCGAACTAGTTCTCGTCACGATAGCAATTGGTAATCATTGAAGAACATGTTAGCTGAAAATGAGTTGCCATTTGTTGCCCATTTTTGTAGGATCCACCTGAACAACTTTACCCAAGGCACCAAACCTCTAGGATGGATGGGTGGAGTGCTGCGATTTTTGCCCAACCATAGTACCTTTCTAACACAGTGTGCGCTGTTGTGGGCGTGCTCTTGTTTGTACGGTGAATGTAAAATATTTTGATTGGAGCTTTCTCTGCGTTTCATTATGTAGAGTGAAAAGATGTCTTTGTTCCTTAATAACTATAACTTTTCCAACGATAAAATGAGCTCCACAATAGCATAGCATAGTGGCTAATTTTGTTCTGTAACCTTACGAGCTTCCCTTTTCTTTGATCTGTGGTGACGATGAGGTGAAAGCGCTTTAGACGTTTATGGTTTAAGAAACCTTCTAAATGGTGGAAAAATCAGAGATGCTTTGCACATTAGTGGTGAGCCTTCATGGAGCGATGTAATGGGATTAGATGGCGTGAAGCTTTAATTTCGGTCGGAGTAGCTTTTTTTCGCCCGCTAATTGCGGCTTTTGTTTGCAAATTGAGGGAACAATGTTGAAGCTTACGTAGTATCATAATTAATGATGATAAAACGGGTGGAAAGGGAAACTGCGGGACCGCAGATTTGAATGAAATGATGAAATATACATTAATGTCGTTATTGCTGCGGGCCGTTTGATGTTCAACTTATGGGATTACTTTTAATTGCCCGGTTCCTCATCACTTGTTATACTTATCCTTAACCCTTTGTCTGTACACAGCAAAAAAATAATTTTGATATCACGTCAAAGTGGATGCACTACAATCATGTCGAAAATATGGTGTAATATTACTTGCTAAAAAGGACAAAATTATCATTAATACAATGCATGAACTGACATTACGCTGCTTTTACTGCATTTGTTTATTTATGTTTTCATAAAAATTACATGAAATTTTCGACATGATTGTAGTGCATCCACTTTGATGTGATATCAAAATTATTTTTTTGCTGTGTACCTTTGTACAAATTGGACCGCAGGAAGCTTTGAAAGGCTGTAACTTTTTTATTTATCGATGGATTTTTTAATTCTTGCGTGACTAGGTGGGTCCACTGGAGCTCTGTAATACTAGAAGAAATCTGCTCTAAAAATGTGATAAAATATTAATTGGAAGCTTTGGACGTTGTCTGTATCCTGGGGTCAATTTGTCTTTGCATCTGTGTATCTGTCCATTAGACTGATGCAAAATTTGAAATTTTCGCTCCACAGTTCTCAAACGGTTTCAAATCAGGTCCTGATTAGCCTCCCAAAATTTAATCTCATTTCGTAAGAAACTAACTTGGCACAAACTATTCGAAGTTTGTATGGAAATTACTATGGGAAAACCAAACTTTTTGTTCATTGTCTTCTACCAATTTTCCATATTGCTTTTTCGAAAATTTCTATAACTATTCCTACGGGAAATTTTCTAAGCTACAACTTTGCGGAATATTGTTTTTTTCAATCAAACGTCAAATTAAATTGTTATTAATTGTTTAAGAGTTTGATAATCTTATGGCATGATCAAACAGCTGTTCTGTGGGCAACACTGTATTCTGCAGTGTGACATAGTAGCCACGGTTTTTGTGCTCTATTCTACGCGCTAGAAACACCAATGTTGCCTGCTGAACAGTTGAATGAGCATAATCATAAGACATCAGTGACTTGAATCATTAATAACTTTTGTTCCTAACATTTGATTGAAAAGTGGTTTTGAACAAAGTTATAGCTGAGAAAATTTGCTACAATCACTGCTATCATTTTTAAAAGCATAGTGATGTGGTGAATTGTTAGATAGATATGAACAAAAACATAAGTTTTCCCATAGTAATTCCCATAGAAACTTGAAATGGTTTGTGCCAAGTCAGTTTCTTACTAAAGTAGTTAAAATTTTAGGAAGCTAATCAGGACCTGATTTGAAACCGTTTGAGCACTGTGGAGCGAAAATTTCAAATTTTGCATCAGTCTACTGTCCATGTGTTAAGTTAGGGCAAAAAATTCAAAATTAATATCACACTTGCGCCACTTGGTGAGTGAACTCTGAGCTGAACTCTTTACCTTAGGATAGGTCTTGTCCATCTGAACAACTTAACATTGTTTATCTGAACAAATTAACTGAAGACAAAAATCTTATATTTGGTTAAGATGTTAAGTTCTTCTTCTTCTTATTCGCATTTCAAGCTTATTGCTTAGCGCATATTAGCTTATTGCGTGCTCTCAACTTAGTGTTCTAAATGCACTTCCACAGTTATTAATTGAGAGCTTTCGATGCCAATACCAATGCATGAATTTGTATATTGTGTGGCAAGCACAATGATACTCTATGTCCAGGGAAGTCGAGAAAATTTCCAACCCGAAAGATTCCCTCGACCGGACCGGGAATCGAACCCACCGCCTCCGGCTTGGTAATACCGTGCCTTTACTGACTAGGCTATGAGGCTCAAGATGTTAAGTTAGGGCAAACATTTAAAAATTTATGTCACACTTGCGCCATCTGCACAGTGGGCGATCCCATAAAAAAAACCGATCGCAATGATAAAAGCTGTTTCAAATATCAACCAACGTACTGTTTTATGAATTTTATTGTCCTAAATTATATTTTTATAGTTCAAAATATTGTAGAATCGATTGTTTACATAATGTAGGGTGGTTCCACTTTATTTTCATATGCATACGTACGCACTTTTAAGGTCAATATAGTGCTCTTATTTTGAATGCAGTGGAACAATTAGCAGGTTTTCCGACAGGGGCTTTTAAATTGGTACCTTCTGCATATTTTCAATATTGTGTAAATTTTTTAGCTCAATTCATTATAACAGAAGAAAGGTAGATCAAGTCAAAGTTGGCTAGTTTATTTGAAAATCGTTAAAAAATGGAATCTTTACCTTCTGCAATATCTACCATTAAATCTTGGACTTCTCTTGGCAATACTTGCGAGATATGATTACAGGATCAGATGACTCTAAAAGCCGATTCAATATGTCCTCATTCGTCTTTGCTCTGGAAGACTTCCAACTAAAGCTTTCCCTGTATCTCGAAATATTCGTACTTCGCGCCTGAGCCTTTTCCGATCTTATGGCCAGATCAGAATTTTATGTGCAGTAGTAGGCATGTAATACCAATCGTATAATTCAATTTACAATTCCGCAGCCTCATAGCAATAACTTTTAATTTTTTTGGGATCAATTTTGTGTCTACAGGAGATTGCAACTAAAATATATCGCATTTTAAGAATGATATTCAAATCAATTCCTCTTGGCACTTATCTCTGCATTTGCAAAGAAACTTCTCGTGGAATTCATTACTATTCTCAGCCCTACCAAGTCCCATTCATTTTAATTACTTTCTATTCCTGAAAGTCAAGACGATATGAAATGTGAATAAACATCCCAAAGACCGAATCCATGCATGCAAAGATGATATACCATGCTCAAGGTACGATAATTCAACAATCTCTTTACTCTTCAATCTTTTTAAGTCATTGAATTTTGAAATCGACTCCCCGCACAAGTAGCACCTTTGTATATTCTTAGCAGTCAACGCATTAATTATCTTCCCATCGATCATCGTCAAGAATAAGTTGTATACTCCTGACCTTCGACGAACACTCGACAATTTTGAAGGTGTTTGACGTAAGACTACGTCTGTGATTTCTATATGGGGGTACACTTTGTGAAAACCGAAATCTGACCGAACGAAATTATGAAAATTTTTGAAAGCTAATAACTCAGCTGTCCCTGAGACCAATTTGAATATCACCAATCGATCAGAAATATTTCCACGCATCGATAGCAATGCTTTCGACTGTTGATTTTCAAGCATATGCATATGCATATGTTGCTTCCTCAACACATTAGAGAATCTTTAGTAGACGAAACAAGTCGAAGTGATTCTTCTCCGATTTTCGGGCTTGTGCGAATAGGGAGGATACAATTGGGGATTTTTTTTTTTAAATATCGGACAGGTTTGGGCCGAAGGTCTCAGATTTTTATTAAACAAAAATTTCACTGGTAGATTTCATGGTTCTTAAAACGAAAAAAAAAAATATCTAAAAAATTCTACGGGGTCAATTTTCTCGGAAAATTTTAATTCAAGTTTTCTGATTTTTCCGGATGTGACATACTTTGAAAATTCATAACTTTCAAACCGTACATCGTAGGAATAGCATTGTGTAGTAAAAAATCTAGTAAATTTTCTCAGCAATCGATTAAAAATATGTCCTGGAAAAGTTTTTTCTCGAAACTTTTCACGGCAATGAAAAATAGCAATAAAATTGAGAAAAAAACATTTTCTGAGTCATAAAAAATTTTCAAATTATTTTGTCCTTGTTCAGCATCCTTTTTTCTTTTACTGGTGCTATCTACCGTTGTTGAGTTATGAATAAATCACTAACACTGTAATTTAGCTTTTCTGATTATCTAGAGCATTTACAAAATTTGAAAATGGGGATTTTTTTTTATTATCTGATAGAATGGACTAAAGGGTTTTTCCAAAAATCTTCTCCGTCAAAAATATACTAAGTCATTAATAGATGGTCCTCCATCACTCTTGCTTCTGCTACAGAACCCTTTGAGTACAGAGAGCTTTTTAACGTTTAAATGTCACAGTCTTTATCTACCCAGCACACCGGGACGGATGGATATATTGTTTTCCTTCTATTTTGTTCCCCTCTTTCCCTCAGAGGATGGAGTAGTGTGCACCGTATAATCGTCAAAAATCTCTACTGGATTCATGTGTAGGTAATTTGTTTTGTTGGATAAATAACTGAAATGTCAATTGAAATGTCAGTATGTGCATATATATGTATGTAAAACAGCTCTTGAACTACAAATGTATCATACGTTTACCAAGACGTTTGGCAAAGTGCTGCAGTGTTAGAATTGAATTAAACGAAATTGTGTCTTTCTTTCGAAACCTGGATGAACGGAAGTGTCCATTTGTTCCATTCCATAAATTATTCACTTTTAAAATATTAAAATTCAGTAACACACACCTTTTGTTGTAATAATTTCTTTATAGGTTTCCATAATGGACAAAGTAGTATACTACGAAACTCAGCCACTCTGCTATAATCCTTTTGGAATTGAAGGTCACAAATCAGTGAAAACTACATTGCGATCAATCAACAAAAATCATGTAGCGGATTTACACATGAGTGGTATGGTATGGGTCACACAAAAAATGTATTTGTGCACAACCTGTCTTGTAAAATTGTCAAAAATCAATACGCCGCAGGTTCCCAAAGCAACTATTTCGGAAGGCGGATCTGACCAAAACAATTTGCCACTGCCTTCGCCAGTGTCATCTCCGATTTGTTCTAACCATACTCTTTCATCGGGAGAATCTGTTGAACATTTGTTAAACAAAGAAAGAATTGAAGCTCTTGCCATTTTTTTTTTGGGAATATCCATCAATAAAAAAGTATCAAGACTGGATGCTTCAAGTAGTAACTACAGAGTCTCTACAGTTAGAGAGATATACTCAGAAATCTTAAGCTCAATAAAATCAAGGTTTCCTGATGAAGTAACTGATACGACTGATGATTTTCAAGCACTTCTTTCAAATTTAAAATCAGCTTTTTCAATAGCTGATAATACTCTGAAAAAGATTGAAATACTCAAGTTGTTACCAAAAAACTGGCCATTTAAAAAAAAAAAAATCTATGTTTGAAGGAGCAACAAAGCACATGATTTCTGAATCCAAAGTAAATGTTTTGGGAATCTAAACGCTCTCAAAACCTGGAAGGCCGGCGCATAATTCAGACGTGCATGATAAAATTGCTAATTTTATCTCAGGGATGATATTAGTCGTCCATTTCCAGGATTAAAAGATATAATTTCTATCAAATTATCTGACGGGACTCGTCAAAACTTTCAAAAACGTCTTTTGCTTGCTCCATTGGGTGAATTACACAAACAATATTTGGAATTATGCGGAAACGATGAAGAATCTATTTCATTTATATAATTTTGGAAAAATTAACCTCAACAATGTGTTTATACCAAGGATTCATCGGCTATGAATGTTTGCGTTTGTATGATACACGAAAAAATGACATTTATGATAGATGCACTAAAGAAAACCGCTTGTTTTGAAATATCAGATACGGAAAAAGATTTGAAAACCTTATTGATAAAGAAAATAACATGTACAGAAAGCACTGAAGCTTGTTTACTGCGATCTTGCGATCAATGCAACTCGGAAAATATGGTTGAGTTTGTTGCAGAGCGTTTGGACCTAAAAAATATTGATCAAATAAAATACTATTTTTGGACAACATCCCCACGATGTGAAATAATTTGTAAAGAAGACTTCTTAGAATGTTTGGAAGCTCAGATGGAAAAATTTGTCATTCATCAATTCAAAGTTGAACAACAAACAAAGTTTATTACAATGAAGAAGGAAACGCTGGTATCACAGAAAGAAATTATGTGCCAATTAGATTTTGCTGAAAATTATTCGTGTGTAATCCAAGATGCTATTCAAAGTCATTATTTTGTGCGACCTCAAGTAACGATTCATCTTTTTGTTGTTTACTACAATAATGGATCAGTTCTTAAAATTTTAAACTTTATAGTCATAGCAGATATAAAAAAACACAACACAATTTCTGTTTATGCTTTTCAGAGGAAATTGTTACCTATTTTAAAAGAAAAGTTTCCAGATCTTGAAAACATTATTTATCTTTCGGATGGCTGTGCAGAACAATATAAAAAGTAGAAGGGTCTGTACCTAGGGGCACGAACGGAAGCTTGACGTAGGACCGCTAGTGGACGGAACAAATGTGAAGAGCATTTCGTTCTTTTAATTGATCAATTATCTATTATCTCAACTCTTTCCGTTTTTGAATTGTAGGCGTACCAAATTTGTAGTAATCTTTTTCAAATAGAAATTTAAGATTAAGAGAATCAATCAAAATCACTTGCACTGCACCCCTGATTCCAAATTTGGTTACAAGATTACAACTCTCGAGAGCATTTTGTGTAGTCGTTGGGGGTTGTGATTCTGGACAAACAAGCTCAGATAAATTCTATTCCAACTCTTTACTGATGTAAGCTTGATGGTCCTGAAAAGGGCCGTTTTATTGAAGAGGACATCCATGGCCACTTACGCTTGGCGTGTTTAGTGTAGGTGACAGCATCACGGACCTCATTTTCCAGGAACACCTTGGCGGTTATCTCGAAGAACTTTGCGATGACGCTTGGCGCATTGCTGTTCACCACGCCATCCGAAGTGAAAATGAGCTAATTCCACGTAGTAGTAGTAAAATTTACGTTTATTTTCTGGGTTTTATGTTTCAACATTTGATTTAACATTTCAATTGGTTAGCCTTTGGCTCTTCATCTTTGTTCTAGTTAATTGGTTATTCTAATGTGATGATTGCGTTTAGCGCTAATTTACAGAATACCCTTTGTGGGATTGTTTTCGTTTGAATTTAAAAATTTGATAACCTACCTACTTGAGCACCTAACTACTTAAACTAGGTTGCCAAATCACGAATGATCTGGTGGTTTGATCGCAGACAGGCGACTCTGAACCTTTCCAGCGTGGAAGTCTTTCGCTCCTCGAGTGTTTGAAGACCGGCCAGGTGGTGAATCTCAGAATTACGAGTTCGCGGTGGACTGTTAAGGATCATTCTGAGGATCTTGTTTTGGATCCTCTGAAGCTTTAAGTGGTGGCACTTAGCACAACTCTCCCAGATTGGCATACCATACTCAATAGCCGGCAGAATGATTTGCTTGTGGACAGCAAGCTTGTTTTTGAGGGACAGGGTGGACTTCCTGTTTATCAGAGGGTAGAGCGACCTGATCAAGATGTTACACTTGGTGGATGTCTTGTCCACATGGGATCGGAATAGCAATTTGCTATCGAGGGTGAGACCAAGGTATACTACTTCACTCGACCATTCAATGGGAGTGCTATCAAGATGGATCTTGACGTTAGCAGGCGGGACAAGCCGAGGTGAATACGAATGTGGAAACAGAATGGTTTGTGTTTTAGCTGCATTGATACAAATCTTCCAGCTCTTAAAATAGTCGGACAAAACATCCAGGCCTGATTGTAGTTTACTCGCCAGAGCACGGATCACTCGACCCTTATAGATGATGGAGGTGTCATCTGCGAACATTGACAGGATACCACCACCCGGCAGGGGAGGAACGTCTGACGTGAAAATGTTGAATAGGATAGGCCCAAGCAGGCTACCTTGAGGGACCCCTGCATCAACGTTGAACGTATCAGAGGAGACATTGTTCAAGTAGACCTGGAATGATCTGCCCGACAAGTAGTTTTTGATGATCTTCACGAGGTAGTTCGGAAAGTTGTATCGATGCAGCTTGTACACTAGACCATCATGCCAGACATTGTCGAACGCCTTCTCGACGTCCAACAATGCCATGGCAGATGTATTGGAAACGGACTTGTTCCGCTTGATGATGTTAGTAACCCGTGCGAGTTGGTGGATGGTAGAGTGGCCTTTCCTAAACCCGAATTGCTCTTTGAGAAAGATGTTATTATCATTTGAAAACACCAGCAGACGGCTGAGTATCAATTTTTCGAATAGCTTCGAGATGGAGGACAAGAGGCTGATGGGGCGATAGTTTTTGGCACTGGTAGGGTCTTTGCCAGGTTTGTGAATTGGAATAACTTTGGCTAACTTCCAGCATGCAGGGAAGTAGCCAAGCATTAAACACTTGTTGAAGACCACTGCAAGGTGCTTGAAGAAGTCAACACTCAAGTTTTTCAGCTCGAGGTTGACCACTCCATCGACACCAGCGGCCTTCATGTTCTTTGTTGATTTAATCGCTGCTATCACCTCATCAGCCGATATTCTACTTTCGTCAGGGACAACTACGGGGGTGGCAGCGACACTAGCCATTGCCTGTGATACTGCAGGCTCGTGGGGACTCACCATGGCGTGGCCAAGGTTATGTGAATTTTCAAAGTGTTGTCCAAGAGCATTGGCCTTTTCAAATGGGGTTATTAGTAAAGATGGGTCCGAATTTTGGTTAGGAGAGGAAAGGGGAGGAATGGGCCTCGGCTTATTTTTCAAAATCTTTGCCATTTTCCAGAATGGCTTAGCACAATCTGGGAGAGAGCGAATCTTGTTTGCAAAATCGATATTTCTGAGATCCACCATCCTGGCTTGGATGATTTTGTTCAAACGGTTGCAATTGGTCTTCAGGTTAGGCAGCCCAGTACGCTGGTACTGCCTACGATTCGTGTTGCGGAGTCTAATGAGGTCTTTAGTAGGCCTGTCAAGGTTCAGAGTATTACTCACCTGTCTGGATACTGGCACATGTAGCTCCCTGGCCCGGGAAATTGCTTGATCGATGGAGCGCAGACACCGGTCAACATCTTCGGACGATTCCGGTTGGACATCGTAGTCTACAGCGGTGTCGACGCAATGTTGGAACTGACCCCAGTCAACACGATGATAGTTGCGCCGGAAAGCTTCAAATCGATTTACGGAGGATCCCACCTCAGTCACCACCGGGTAGTGGTCCGAGCTGAGTTCCTGATAGGTGATAGGTTGAGCGATGTTGTTGCCCATGTTGCTGATGAAGATATCGATGGTAGCGTGAACACCGGACCGACTCAACCGGGTGGGAGTTTCCGGACTCAAGATGTTGTACTGCGCTTCCTGCAGGTCGTTGTTCAGGATGGTGCCGTTTTGATTGCGCCGATTGTTGCCCCAAGCTTGATGTTTGGCGTTCAGGTCGCCAGCGATGATAAAGTTTTCCCGTCGTCGTGTTAGCTTGATAATATCTCGTCGCAGATCTACTGCCGATCCGTCCCTGATGTTGACTTGTTTGGGGCAGTAAGCCGCGACGATGGTGATGGGGCCGATAGGAGTAGAAACTTCCACCCCTACGGCTTCGATGATCTTCAGCTGAAAGCTGGGCATCAGTCGACAGCAGATGTTTCTCCTTATTGCAATAGCCACTCCTCCTCCTCCAGAGTTGGTTCGATCTAGCCTCACGAGCCGGAAATCGGGAAGGTAGACGTTTGTTTCAGGCTTCAGGTGGGTTTCAGTTATGATGGCAATGTCGATGTTTCGTTCATTGAGAAACTCAACAAACTCGATGTTTTTGCTCTTCAAGGAGCAAGCGTTCCAATTTGATCTTGATGGCTTCACGGTCCATACTTAGTGACAAGGGACAGGGCAGCATGTAGCTGTTCAGATCGAGTCTTGCAGGTGCGCAAGATGATGATGACCTCGGCCACGAGCGTCACAAGTTCCTCCGAGGTGAACGGAGAATCGTCGACAGGCTCACCTGAGACAACACCAGCGTATGATAAACCAGGGGCGGTGGAGGGACCTGGCATTGGCTGGGCAGCAGCAGCAGCGAGACGATGCTGGACTGTTCGATTGTTAGGAATACTCACATGCTTGACTTGTTGGTTGTTGAGCGGAAGTGGTTCTAAGTTCGGAACATGTCGACGGGGCTGGAGAGCTGGGTACTGGACTTCCGTGCGTGCAGGAGGCGAACGATGATTACGGAGGCGACCGGGCTGATTATTGATCGTAGCCTTCCGACGGATATTGATGAACTCCACTCGCTTGGGACATCCGCGATTGGAGGCTTGGTGGTTACCACCGCAGTTGACACACGTTGGCTCGATGTCATCATCTTGCTCACAGGACGCAGTCGAGTGAGTTCCAGCACACTTGCCGCAGATAGTCTTCATATGGCAGTTTTTGGTGCCATGGCCGTAGGAGAGGCAGTTCATACACTGCGTAACATCACGATGTTGGGATTTGTAATGCTCCCAACTGATGATGACCTGAAACAGGTCCCGGATTTTGGATCTCAGAGCCGCTAGACTGGTGGATCCCTTCGTGAAGTGCACCAGGAACAACTGGTCATGGAAGCTGGTGTTGTGGTTGGAACGCCGGTTTATTGGGAACACCGCCTCAGGTTTGAGCCCAAGCCGCTCCAGCTCGGATTTAACCACAGCCGCCTCGAAAGACGGTAATCCACGCAATACCAGCTTCAGTGGCTTGCTCGATGGCAGATCGTGCGTGAAGAAGTCAACGTTGTTTTCCTTTAGGAAACAACCTGTTTGATTGTACTCCTCCAGGCTGGAGCACATGATTTTGGTGCCGATGCTGCAAAGCTTGAAGCGAGGCAGCAGCTTGTGTTTTGCCAGTTCGGCACGCAGCTTGGCAACATCCTTCTCCGGCGTGAAAAGCGGGGGAATCCGCTCTCTTGCAGCGATGGGAACGACGTCACCATCGCCATTTTCTTCGGGGAGCACCGCAAACTGGTTGGCTTGCAGTACCCGTTTTCCGGCGTCATCCTGCGACGCGCTGTGCTGGATTACCACCTTCTTTGAAGGGCCCGCTGCTGAATCATTGGTACGTTTACGCACCATTTGTTTCGTGTTGGCAAGTTGTAGTAAACTTGCCAGAACGCGCGAAGGTGGCGACGCTTCCACGGCGCAACGCGACAGCACAAACCGAATCGAAGCGAGAACTCGAGCGAAAAAGAAAACGAACTGAACAGCTCAACAGTCGAGCAAAGAGTCTCAACCAGCTAATTCCACACAGCAGCGCTCTTTTATATCTTTTCAGGTTAAAGCAGAATGATGTGCAACCAAGTTGTATAAAAGCTACAAAGGCTCCTCCCATTATGAGTAGTTTGCTATCAAGTAGCGACACTGGCTTTTTTCCTTTTGCATACACGGCGAATGAGAACGACCTAAATTTGAGTTTAGTTCACTCATTATTACCAAAAGTGCAGGAACTCATCGATGAGTAAATTTGTCTCATGGTTTCATAAAAAATCTGCCAGAAAATGAGGAAATTGACGAAAACTTTATTCAGTCTCGGAGTTGTACCAATAAACTGAGTGAATCCAATCTTTCCTTTTCTCAAATTCGGGAATTTTTCCCTGGAAAATCGTTAAAAACCTGGGAAAACATGAGGCAAATTTACTCATCGCTGAATTCCTGCACTTTATTTCTTATATCTGAGATAACTAAACTCAAATTTGGGTCGTTCTCATTCGCCGTGATATCATCTTGAAAGATATCGGCGCCGGTGGTTAGCGTGATTACCTGTCACCACAGCAGGCCTGGGTCCAATCTCAGTCGGCGCCACCGGCATGTTCTAAGGCATAACATCTCTGATCACGCCTTCCTTCGGGAAGTAAAGCCGTTGGTCCCCGGTTGAGTTGATGGGTCGATATGTTGGGTCCAGGTGTGGGAGCTGCCTCTCTGGCGTCGGTAGCATTGGAGCTCAGTACGGAAAACAAATCTCGCGTCACTTTTTAATAGGTCCTATCTACATTGATCGATTCTCTTCATCGACACTCTCTTTCGTAAATAACTCGCCTTCACAAATGTTTCCTGCCGTCTTCGTCGAATTAGATGCTAGATTGTTGCTTCTTCCATCGAAAATATCCGGCCGTGGCGATTCAAATTTAATCAAGGTTGATCAAAATAATTTGTACCACTGCGTCCAGTTTGATTACATGAGCATTTTGTGTGGTCGTTGGTTCTGAATATGGACAAACAGGCAGATGAATTCTATTTCTACTCTTTACTGTAATAAGCTTGATGGCCCTGAAAAGAGCCGTTTTGCTGCCAAAGTTGATGATAACTTAACCTCCGAAACCAAACAGAGTGCGTCTTCAAAACGTAGATGACATCTATGGCTGCTTACGCTTGGCGTGTTTAGTGTAGGTGACAGCATCACGGATCTCATTTTTCAGGAACACTTTCAGCACACCTCTTTAATCAGACCAGAGATACGTCAGACACCACCATGGCGAGCCAGACGACGGATGGTGGTTATCTTGAAGAATTTGCGTTTGGTTCTGAATATGGCGATGAGTGTGCAAAATATTACGCAATTCCATCCTCCCTATTTGCACGCGCCCGAGGATTGGAGGCGAATGCCACTTCGACTTGTTTCGTCTACTTACTACTCTCTGACGACTGTGCTGGGGAAGCAGCATATGCATGTAGGTAATTGGTGGATTTGTTAGTTAATTCGACGCTTTTGGACAATTACCAGTCATTTACCAGTTTTTCAATAGTTACTTGTTGGAAATCAACATTCGGAAGCATTGTTATCGATGCGTAGCCATATTTCTGATCGATTGGTGATAAAATTATTGAAAGTGGACCAGGGGCATCTGAGTTATTAACGTTCAAAATCTTTCTTAATTTGTTACATGTTCCATTTTCGGTTTTCACAAAGTGTACCCCCATATAGAAATCAAAGACGTAGTCCTACGTCAAAATAAGTCAAATTTTAAAAACTTGTGCTGTCACGAAAAGGATTTCAATGTAAGAGCAGAGTGGCATTTTTTTTCCAACATCGCATGGAAAAGGTCCTTGTGATGGGATTGGTGGCAACATCAAAAGGATGGCCAGAGATGCTAGTATTAGGAAGACTGCAGAAATAAATAATGCCAAACAATTTTTTGAATGGGCAACATCTGAACACGTTAAACATCAGTTCAAGAAAGATTGGGAATGCATCTTTGCTACTGATGTTGATTATATAGATGCCGAAAATTTACTACAAGAAAGGTTTAGTTATCTTATATATTTTTTTTATTTTTCCTCCATCGTGAAATTTTTTGTAAGAAACCTTTTTGTGTTTACATTTTAAATTATTTGCTGAGATAATTTCCTTACAACTTCACAAAACAAGTTTGTTTCTACGATGCTCAGTTCAGGAGTTATAAATTTTCGAAATATGTAAAGGTTCAGGATAATCAGAAAAGCTAAATTACATATAGTGTTAGTGTTTTATTCATAACTCAACAATGGTAAACGGCACCACTCTGAAAATTTCACCAGTAAAAGAAAAAAGGATTCTAAACAAGAAAAAAATAACAAAATAAATTTTTCATGACTCAGAAAATGGTTTTTTTCTCAATTTTATTGCTATTTTTCATTGCCGTAAAAGGTTTTGAGAAAAAAATTTTCCTGGACATATTTTTAATCGATTGCTGAGAAATTTTACTTGATTTTTTACCGAACAATGCTATTCCTATGATGTACGGTTTGAAAGTTATGAATTTTCAAAGTATGTCACATCCGGAAAAATCAGAAAACTTAAATTAAAATTTTACGAGAAAATTGACCCCCTTAGATTTTTTTAGATATTCTTTTTTTCGTTTTAAGAACCATGAAATCTACTAGTGAAATTTATGTTTAATAAAAATCTGAGACCTTCGGCCCAAACCTGTCCGATAAAAAAAAAATCCCCAATTGCGTAACCTTTTGCACACTCATCGCCATATTCAGAACCGCATTGCCCCAATGACCACGCAAAATGCTCTCCAGAGTTGTAATCTTGGAATCAAACTTGGAAGCAGGGGCGCAAGTGATTTTGATCGATTCTTTTATTTTCGACTTTCTGTTTCGTTAATAACTTGACGGCAAACACATTCATTTATACGTTTATTATTCTGGATGATAGAAGAGCATTGCAGAAATAGTGCGAAATAGGTTAGTGAAGCCATGGTCACACTAGCGTGCACAGGAATCTTGTGAAGGAGAAGCATTTTTTTTGTTCTATGCTGCATTTAATCTGGGTATGGGGAGTACTCCAAAGTACGCGGTGGATGGTAGAGATAGGCGATCCGCTCCCGAGCTGTTCTATAGACCCGATTCTCTAAAATGAGCTGATGTCCGGCGGTTCATTTTTTAGGAACCGCAGCTCATCAGCTCACTGGTATTACAAGTCTAATCCATTCCATTCAAATCAAAAAAGGACTCATTACACCATAAGTAAGCGCATTGAACAGTCATCGCGTAAAACCAAGACGCGCGCATAATACAACTTGTGCCTACTGATCGACAGCACCAACGGTAAAAGCAAACTTCCGAGCGGCTGTTTTGGAGAGAGAGAAATATGTTCATGTGCTACACGATGTTAATTTTCTACTGGTATGATCCAATTTATTTATGTACCAGGCTCTTATTGCTGATGTTATTCCTCCAGGATATGTGCTCTCACCTCTCCTCCCGTCATTCTCTGAGGGAGCGGAAGATCCGCACAAAAGCAAATAACCAAATGCGAAATGCAACTCTCCAGCTTATCAGCTCAGCGCCGGATCCGAAACATCGACTCGAATGATTCACTGGGATCTGTTTAGGATGACAACTCTCGGACCCGTGACCCGTCCAGCTATTCGGAACTTTTTTTTTCTCTCTCTCTGTATATTGCTGTTTTTGTCCTTGCACTTGGCTTGTACTCCAGCAGTGCTGCCAGCCATTATGCTGGCATCGTCAAAACATATTGCCATCACCTGCTCCCAAGAAATCTGCATCACTGTCAGAACCTCAGCAATGGTATTGAAGATGGTTGTCGCGTCTGTTTCCAACACCCGTCTCACACCCACGAATGTTTCCGTCGGCCGATCATTATCAATATACCTGATGACAATCGCAAACTGCTCGTGGTATCCACAATCTCTCGTCTCATCTGCAATGATTGCCACTGGTTTTCCTCGCAAGGTTTTGGCAATGTTCCGCAACATTACATTGTGCAACGACGTAATCATGTCGTTTTGAATACGCTTACTTGTGTACTGGCAATTTTTGGCACCTTCCGCCAAGTGTTTTCCAGCACAGGATCGTAGTTCGCCACCAACTGCGTGGCACACTTTCCGCTCCTTCCGAATTCCCACGAAGTGTTCGGCCACCTTTGCAAAGTATGCGCACACTATCGATGAAACGTTCCATTATATGTATAGCGATTTTGTAGCCGCTTTGCCTATCTAGCAGCAATCCTAGCTGTTTTTGGTGGTCCAGTTCTTCGTCGATACCCTTCCTGGTTTTTAAATTCTTCCACGCTTCCATACTACCAACATGGATATCACTGCGATTGTGTTTGCCCAGCAACTCGGTCGCTTTCTTCCAACTTCTGAACCCTGTAGGAATCTGACAACTTGGATCGTCCAAAAAGACCGACAGGAAAATGTTTGATTGTGTAGAATTGGCATTGGAAATCCAGAATAACATTGAAAATAGTGTTTTAAATTTCTTGGAAGTTAATGTTACAGTTCGAATAATATGTTGATAGAAAAATGTTGTAATAATGTTTTGCGTCATGCTCTGCTTTACAGGTTAAAAATATAAACTAAAGATAATATATTTTTCGAGGTACTGGTATCATCTTTTATTCAGTTGCCTTTTTGAAATTTTGTGCAGTATGTTTTTGTATATTTTGAAGGCATCGTTACAGTTTATTTTTGACTATGTCAAGG
Source organism: Ochlerotatus camptorhynchus (assembly GCF_037179485.1). Lineage (NCBI taxonomy): Eukaryota > Metazoa > Arthropoda > Insecta > Diptera > Culicidae > Ochlerotatus > Ochlerotatus camptorhynchus. Next base: position 4,460,416 of record NW_027040524.1, read on the forward strand.
TTTTTTAAGTCCTTATATGCTGTTGTAGTTACACTTTACTACTACCGTTGCTAGTACGTTGTACGTTCAGCGAAAATTGCAGTTCAATTTTATTCAAATTTTGACCTAAATGCCAAGGCTAATGATCATTAAAAACGTTTAAAAAATATGTAACGATTGGAACAAAAGCGCACAAAACTATTTTGACAATCGAGTACAGGATTGTTAACGGAATCACGACATGTACGAAGGATTGATCATGTCAACCCTGTCCCTAAGTACCGCCAGTTGGGGTGACAGAAAATGATGCCGAACATTCAACATGTTTTAAAGATTATGTAAGGACAAACCCGAATATATTGCAACGCACATAAACAGCTGTAACTTTTTAACCACGGTAAAAAATGACTTGAAATTTTCAGAGAAGATTCTTAGACGAATTTCTAGTAAGACAACAATCGAACCTTCAATGGTAAACTAATATCCACTTTTCAATTGGGGAATACAAAAGCTGTCTTAAAACTTTGTACAGTTGCGAAAAAGTCCATCCTCAGAATTTCTTGAGTTTCAGAAGAATTTCCTCAGTATTAAACAAAAATTATTCCCGGAATGAGCTTGAAATTATCGGTACTCCCTTGAAATTTTCGTCAAAATCCCATTGGAATTTCACTCAAAATCTATTTTTCTCGGGATTCTTTTTGGAATTATCTTGGAACTATCTGCAGGATTCACTAGAAATTATTCGCAGAATTTTCTTGGAATACTCTTCCTTTGGAACTGTCCTGAGAATTCAATATCCTTGAGGTTCTTCTCGGAATATTTTAGAACTTTGAAGAACACCTTGGAACTGAAATTCCCCTAAAGTTTCAGAAGAGTTTCCTCTGTATTTTTCAGAATTTTTTCCCAAAATGAGCTTGAAATTATCCTCGGAATTTCCTTGAAATTTTCCCCAACATCCCTTTGAAATTTCATTCAAAATTTGATTCTCTCGGTATTCTTTTCAATTCTATCTTGGAAATATTGGCAGGATTCACTAGAAATCATTCGCAGAATTTTCATGAAATCATCCCCAGAAATCTTTTCTTTTGGAACTGTCCTCAGAATGCAATACCTTTGAAGTTCTTCTCGGAAGTCGAGTTTAAGTTGTCCGTCCATTCACCAAAACGTTTTAGTTTTTTCTACAATAAATGTTCAATAAAGTTTGTCCCTCCATTTACCAGAACTGTACATTTTTTACATCAGGAATTTTCAATTCAGCTTGCCCCTCCATGCAGCAGATTATTGCAAATCTTACATCAGAAATTTTCAATAAAAAATCTGCCCCCAGTAAATTTTACACCAGATAATTTAAATTGACCAGAACGATGCAAAGTTTTCACCGTTAATGTGCAATAAAAATTGCTTTTCCAATCTTCTGATTGGTGCAGATTTCCTTTTATTCATTTTCCACCAAAAATTTTCAAAATAGCTTATGAGAAGCAAGCTATGTTGCAGGTTTTCCACCAAATAAAGCTTGTTCCTATTGGAAAGGTGCAAATTTTACTCCAGAAGTTATTGTTAAAGTTTGTTTCTCTATTCAGCAGAAGGATGCAAATTTAAGTTCAACAATTTTTCCGAAAAGCATGCCCATCCGTTCACCAGAACGGTGCAGATTTTCCACCAGAAAATTTAAATAAAGCCTAATTTTATATAAAGCTTGTGCCTTCATTTACCAGACCAGTGGAAGTTTTCCACCAGAAATTTTCTGTTCATTTCATTTATCAGAGCGATGCAAATTTTGCTCCAGAAATTTTCAATAAAGCATACTCCTCCATTCACCAGAACCGTGCACCAAAAATTGTCAGTGAAGTTGGTTTCACCTCCCAAATAACCACCATACACGTTAATAGCACTCTAATCGCCCGTTTTGCAATATAACGTTTTTACAGGGCTTTAAAACTCTATATCAGCCGTATATCAGCATTATATTCCAAAAAGGGCGATTAGCGGGCTTGTTGGTTACATGGGCATGAACCTTTGTGATGCAATTTTCAGGCTTTACCTCTTCATGTACCAGAATGGTGCAAATTTTCCACCATAAATTTTCAATGAAGGGATGCAAATTATGCACCAGAAAAATGAATAAACCTTGCTACTACATTCACCGCAGTACCAGTGTTGCGAACTTTCCACCAGAAATTTTCAGTTAATTTCTTCGATTTACCACCGCGAAGGTGAATTTTTTCAACCTTAAATTTAAGCTCTTCTTTTAACCCTCCATGAACAACCTTGAAAAAAATAAATAAATTTACACCAGTATTTTGTTTTATGCATTGACCAAAAAATTTCATTGAAGTTTGTCCCTTCATGCACCTTTGTGGTGCAGTTTTCAGGCACCATCTCAAAGGAAAGGTTCAAAGGTTTTCAGTGCCCTTATATTATGAAATGAAGTTATCAATTTATCAAGAAATCAAGTTATTTTATAAGGGAAATGGATGTAATGTCCTGCTAAATGCCTCTAATGCTCCCCATACATAAATTCAGCAATCGACTAAATTTTCAATAGCTACTAAAAATATCCATTAGTACCGTCCCAATGACGCGTTGTTCTAGATAAAATTGATAAAAATCAGACTTTTAGTTATGGGCCCAATCTTAGATCCATAGGCCAACATTAGAGCTATTTCCCCTATCATAAATTTTTTAATGTGCAAATAAAAATCTTGTTTATGAGGGGGGGGGGGGGTAAATTGCCCCGTCACCCTGTGCACGCCAGTGATTGGAGCGATAAGCAATTTGCATTTCAGTTTTATTTTTGATTTTTTGTACAATAAAAAATACATTTTATTAAAAAGTTCTCAGACACAATTTAGTTACAATCAACGGTTTTTAAGTTACTGACGCAACCACCCCTAGCACTTTACTATTAGGAGCCTTCAATATTCGTGTCTGCTTACCAGGCCCCATAATAACGACAATGCTCGATGGGATGCGTAAAAAAGTCCTTCGAAAAGCAAATCGTATATTTCAACAGATCCGATGGGGATTCATTTTCATTGGGGGTTTTATCCATTCTTCATCATTATGGGGAAAATAATCACTGCACTGAGCCTTCGAAGAAACATGAAACGGATCGGGACCTGTGGCGTTAATCGGAACAGAGAGGATCCAACATCAAAACACATTTTCATGCAATTCTAACAAAAATTTTCTTTGTTGTAAGCTTTCTGATCTCTGGTCGTGCAGGTGCAAGTTTTCCCACAAGAAAACTAAAATATACTTTCTACTTACAGACCGAACATGCCCATGTGGTGGTGCTTGTGCAAAACTGTTTTCATTTATTTTTCATGACTAACTTCGGGATAAATTTCATCCTTTATTGCGTCAGTGGACAAAATTTCAGGTACGTCAGGCTTTGCCCGATATATTTCTTTTAATTCTTAAGTTATTTTTTTCTTCTCTCCGCAGGAAAGCTGTCTTTGGCATGTTTCGGAAGCATAGCATGAAGCAAATAAATCAAGAACAGGCATCCGGGACGCAAGTTTCAGGTAATTTTTTATAGTTATTTATTTGTCAAGGCTCATTCGCAGTAGCGGTTGGGCCTCCCTTATCTTAGTCGGTAAACGCGCATCTACAAAGCAAGACCATGCTGGAGTTTGATGGGTTCTTCGATTCTCTTTCCAGTCTGGGAATTTTCGAGCGTTTTCGAATCTGGCTACGTAACGTGAAATCTTAAAAAAATAGTTTTATTTAATTTTAGTTAAGGGAATTTATGTATTCTAGTAAATCTAAGCAGCGTCATGCACACATAAAACGTGTTTGATTGTTTACATTTATCTGTTACTTGCTATTCTATTCATTATAATCGACAAAATTGTCCAAAACGGGTTGAAAAAGCTTAATTTAAATAATTTCAACAATCACTTCCTGAAAAAGCTTAATTTAAATAATTTCAACAATCACTTCCTCATTCCGTCTCGCACGCTGAGCCGATCAAGTCGCATCGGTCTCGTTGTACGACACTATCATTTAGTTTTGAGTTTTTCCCCACGCGAGGGTTTTTTCTCGCCAAAGTTAATTGGCATAGTGTTTAGACGACTAGTGCGCGAGTGAGGAAGCCGTTAATGATATGCCGAGTGCTTTCATTACGGTCCAGCTTTAACCCAGCATCATCGCAACATCATCAGCAAAATCATCACCACTATCGGTACATCACCCCATCGATAGCAACAACGAAAGAGCGTCATATTGCCTACCGAGTCGACCGAGGCACACCAGCATCGAGGTTATTGACTCTGCAGCCGTTGGATCAAACAATTATATCTCTCCAGTCTGCTGCCGCCTCAGTGCGTTAGGTATAAATCGTGTCGTTTGTATTGTTCTCGCCAGTATAGCATCTTCCTTGTTTCCCTGGTCCAATATTAGATTGGTGTTTAATTAGGGTGATCCAAAAATCCAATTTTTTTTTCGCTTGATTTTTTTTTTCTTGATTTTTTTTTTTTATTATTATTTTTGTATTACTTAGGGTGATCCAAGACTCTGTAAATAGTATATAATCATTATTTTTTCTTTTTATTTTTTTTCTTGCTTTTTTTTCTTTGCATGTATTACTCGTTAGTAGAGTGAAACTATATATATATATATATATATATATATATTTTTTTTTGATAATATTTGAAATTACTGCAATTATTTGTAAATTTTTTTACAAAAAACACCATTGCGGCGATATTTAACCGCAATGGATGAAAATGATAAAGGCGGGGGATGGTCGCTTTCCATCTCAGACGACGAAACTCTTAATTCCACCTCACACGAAAGTCTCGAGGAAGTTGTGGAAATGGAAACCCTTGACGTTCCAGTTGACTCGCTCTCCAGCAAAAATACTGGAGCATATCCCAAGAAAAGGTATCGCCCACAACCCTCTCCCCCACCATCTCCTCTCGTCCACCTGCACCCCCCACACCATTGCCCCCAAAAACCTCTGCGCTCCCCCGCCTAAAGGCTTACCCAGAAGCCTCGAAAGGCCCATGGGTTGTTTTTTTCCGGCCCAAACAAAAACCTTTGAACATTCCGAGGATCTCTAAGGATCTAACAACACATTTTTCGGCCGTTACCGATATTTTCAAGGTAACACCAATAAAACTGCGCGTTACCGTTGATGACCGGAAGCAGGCTAACCAAATTGTTGCGTGCGAGCTTTTTTCATTGGAATACCGAGTCTACATACCCAGTAGTGAGGTAGAAATTGAAGGAGTGGTCACCGAAGCGAGTTTGACTAGTGATGATTTCTTGGGTCCCGATTCCTTCGGAATCTTTAAAAACCGTGCTCTGCCGAAGGTGAAGATATTGGACTGCCTTCAAATGCAGTCAGTATCCGTAGTAGGCTCCAAAAAAACTTATTCCTTGTCAAACTCGTTTCGTGTGACGTTTTCGGGTTCAGCCTTACCTCACTACGTCGCTATTGGCAAGGTTCGGCTGCCTGTACGCCTGTTTGTACCTCGGGTAATGAACTGCTCGAAATGTAAACAACTTGGTCATACATCGGACTACTGCTCGAACAAACCACGCTGCGATCAGTGTGGCGAGCAACATCAAGAGGGCCCTTGCGGTGCTCCACCAAAATGCGTGTACTGCAAGGAGAGCCTGCATACCCTGACTAACTGCCCGAGGTATAAACAGCAGGGAGAAAAACTTAAGCGGTCTCTGCAAGCTCGCTCCAAGAGAACACTAGCAGAACTCTTGAAGAATACCGCTTCATCTTCTCAGACCACACCAAAAAACAGTAACACATTCTCCATTTTGCCAGTTGATGATCTAGACTCTGACTCAGAGGGCGGTGAGGGTAGTCCGTTTGTCTTTAAAGGCAATACGAGAAAACGAGCAAAACAACACACCACCGAAAAGCCTTGTAAGGCCACTCGTACGGACCACCCTTCCACCTTGGAAAATTCAAGAGGTAACGGAAATACACCGAAACCCATTCCACCGGGTTTTAAACCTTGTAATTATGACAAGAACTTTCCGTCACTTCCAGGATCATCTAAAACCCCAGATGTCCCAGTTTTTCGGCCAGAAAAGCAGCTGAATAATCAGCAAGAACATGCCCCCATGTTCACGTTTTCTGGTATTGTGGATAGCTTCTTCAGTATATTCAATGTCTCTGACTCAACGAGGAGCATTATTAATTTAGTGCTGCCATTCGTGAAAACTCTTTTGAAGCAACTAGCTTCTAGGTGGTCCTTCCTTGCATCGATCATATCTTTCGATGGATAATTCTCCGAATGAGGTCGGGGATATGATCTCTGTTCTTCAGTGGAACTGTAGAAGTCTTATGCCAAAACTTGACACATTTAAATTTTTAGTTAACAACTCACTTTCTGATGCATTTGCCTTTTGTGAAACATGGCTCTCTTCAGACAACGATCTTGCTTTCCACGATTTCAACATTATTCGCCTTGACCGCGCAGATTCGTATGGAGGGGTGCTTCTGGGGATCAACAAGCTCCATTCCTTCGACAGAATCGATCTGGCTTCGGTGACAGGCATTAAAGTAGTTGCATGTCAGGTTAATATTCGAGGTAAATGCCTCAGTATTGCCTCAGTATATCTTCCACCGCGAACTGCGATTTCTCGTCAAAGTTTCTCGGATCTCTGCACGGCTATGCCGGAGCCACGGTTGATCTTGGGAGATTTTAACTCTCACGGTACAGGCTGGGGGGAACTGTACGACGACAACCGCTCAACCTTGATATACGATATGTGCGACTTCTTCAAAATGACAATTTTGAACACCGGGGAAGCAACACGAGTAGCCAAACCTCCAGCAACAATAAGCAGATTAGACCTCTCACTTTGCTCGAGTTCACTATCCCTACGGTAGTGACCATTTGCCAATCAAAATTTCTATTACCAATGGTGCATCTTCTACTCGCTCGGTCGACATCGCGTACGATATTACGAAAAACATTGACTGGCGAAAATTCGCGACCGCGGTTCTTGATGCCAGTCAATCGGTTGACGTACTTCCTCCGCTGGACGAGTACTCCTTTCTCGCGCGTGTCATCATCGATTGTGCGCTGCGAGCACAGACGAAACGTGTTCCGGGTGTTTCCGTCCGCAAGCGACCTCCCACCCCGTGGTGGGATAAGGATTGCACCGATTTCGAGCGGTACACCGACCTCGAGAAAACCTTTAAGGACTTAATTAAAGCAAAAAAACGCGGTTACTGGCGTCGGTTCGTCGATGGTTTGTCGCGAGAGACTTCCATGAGAACACTCTGGAATGCCGGCAGGAGAATGCGAAACGCGTCATCACCGATTAACGAAGACAAGGAGTACTCGGACAGTTGGATATTCAGCTTCGCACGGAAAGTTTGCCCGGATTCGGTGTCGGTTCAAACCAACGTTCGTGATCGTCCGAACGAAACGAAATAGATTCCCCGTTTTCGATGGTGGAATTCTCACTTGCTCTCCTTTCATGTAACAATTCAGCTCCAGGAATGGATAGAATCAAGTTAAACTTGCTTAAAAATCTCCCAGATGTCGCTTGTTGAACTTATTCAATCAATTTCTGGAGCACAACATTGTTCCGGATGATTGGAGGCAAGTAAGAGTTATCGCCATTCGAAAACCCGGTAAACCCGCGTCGGATTATAACTCGTACCGTCCCATCGCGATGCTGTCCTGTATACGGAAATTGTTGGAGAAAATGATTCTTTTTCGTCTAGACAAATGGGTCGAGTCGAATGGTTTACTTTCAGATACGCAATTTGGATTTCGGAGAGGCAAAGGAACGAGCGACTGTCTTGCGTTGCTTTCAACTGAAATTCAACTGGCCTATGCGCAAAAACAGCAAATGGGTTCAGTTTTCTTGGACATTAAGGGGGCTTTTGATTCTGTTTGTATCGATGTCCTTTCGGATAAACTCCACGATAGTGGGCTTTCACCAATTATGAACAACTATTTGAGCAACTTGTTGTCTGAGAAATATATGAGCTTTTCTCATGGAAACTCGACAACTTCACGAATTAGTTACATGGGTCTCCCCCAGGGTTCATGTTTAAGCCCCCTTCTTTATAATTTTTATGTAAAAGACATTGATGGTTGTCTTGATGAAAATTGCTCGCTAAGGCAGCTTGCAGATGACGGCGTTGTATCCGTTATAGGGCCAAGTGCACCGGACCTGCAAGGACCATTGCAAGATACCTTAGACAATTTGTCTACTTGGGCTATGAAGCTGGGTATCGAATTCTCTCCGGAGAAAACTGAGTTGGTTGTTTTTTCTACGAAGCATCATCCTGCACAGTTACAGCTTCAACTAAAGGGTAGAACAATCACTCAAAGTATATCTTTCAAGTATTTAGGTGTCTGGTTCGATTCCAAAAGCACATGGGGAAAACATATTGCGTATGTGAAACAAAAATGCCAACAAAGAATCAATTTTCTTCGTACAATCACTGGAACTTGGTGGGGAGCACACCCGGAAGATCTGATCAGGTTGTACCGAACAACCATCTTGTCGGTTCTAGAGTACGGAAGCTTCTGCTTTCAATCCGCGGCGAAAACACATATCCTGAAGCTGCAACGGGTTCAATACCGTTGCCTCCGAATCGCGCTTGGCTGTATGCACTCGACGCATACGATGAGCCTCGAAGTACTCGCGGGTGTTCTCCCACTGACAGATCGTTTCGCGGAACTGTCCTTCCGGTTTCTTATCCGTTGTGAAGTAATGAACCCATTAGTAATAGAAAACTTTGAGAAGCTGCTCGACAGAAATCCTCAAACAAGATTCATGAGTCTCTATTACGAGTACATGACGCTGGAGATTGGCCCTTCTTCATTCAATTCCTCTCGTGTTTGCCTCCAAGACTTTTATAGTTCCTCTGTAAATTTTGATCTGACCATGTTGCAAGAAATACGTGGAATACCAGATCACCATCGATCGATGGTTGTTCCCTTAATTTTTGCAAACAAGTACCACCATGTTAGTAACAATAAGAGTTTTTTCACAGATGGGTCAACTATAAACGCTTCCACTGGATTTGGAGTGTTCAACGAATTTCATAGCGCCTCATATCAACTGCAAAACCCCTGTTCCGTATACGTTGCGGAACTAGCAGCCATATTTTACGCAGTAGAGCAAATTGCCTCACTACCATCTGATCACTATTTTATTTTTACTGATAGCCTTAGCTCGTTGGAGGCTATTCTATCAATGAGGCCGATGAAGCACTCCTCGTATTTCCTGACCGAAATCCGAGCAAAATTGAGTACTTTATCTAACTGCTCCTATACTATCACCTTAGCTTGGGTCCCATCTCATTGCTCAATTCCGGGTAATGAGAAAGCGGACTCGCTAGCTAAGGTGGGCGCTATGGAAGGCGATATTTTTGATCGACAAATCGCCTTTGCGGAATTTTTCTCAATTACCCGTCAGCACGTCCTCACCAACTGGCAACAAAAATGGAATGAGAGTGATCTGGGAAGATGGTTACATTCTATTCTCCCACAGGTGTCGAACAAGCCATGGTTCAAAGGATTGGACATGAGCCGTGACTTTATACGTGTCATATCAAGGCTCATGTCCAATCACTACTCGTTAGACTCGCATTTCTTCCGAATCGGGCTCGCAGGCAGCAATTTGTGCGCTTGTGGTAGTGGCTATCACGATATCGACCACGTGCTTTGGTCATGCACCCTACATTGTGTTGCTAGATCCGAGTTATCCGCATCCCTCAGGGCCCGAGGAAAACAACCTATGCGGCCCGTTAGAGACATCTTGGCGAGCCGAGATCTCGAATATTTTAATTTAATTTATGTGTTTTTAAAACGGATCGATCTGAGGATTTAGTAGTTAGTGTCATCTTGTGTTCCCCCAAGTTGTTAGCTGCCCATCGGTAAACCCCCATGTTTGTCTTTTTCGTCAGTTGGTCGCTTAGTTCGAGATAAAAAGCACATTGCTCTCCAAACCTTGTGTTCTCAATCCCTACCCTGCCATCCATTTGTTACAATTTGTTACCCCTAACCTCGAGATAGCCGCGAGTAATCGGCCCCCGCTTTACTAACGTTAGTTTTAAGAAATTTTGTCATCCAAACAATGAATATCGGCTCCGCAAAGCTACGGCAAATGAGCCTGGAAAAATAAACGCATTTAAAAAAAAAAAAAAAAAACAATCACTTCCTATTTTTCAATCAAAAATACTACAAATGAAATGAGAGAGAAGATTGGAGCTTTGTAAAAGCGTTTCAACACAGTTTTTGACAATTCTTTCGACTGAAATTGTTAGAGCAGCTGGCAGCAAAAGATTGTAAACAAACCAATACTGCATATGTGTGCGTTCCTTAGAGAAAAAGGCTATAGAAAGAAGGTCGCTGCTTAGGTTGCCGAGAATACGTAAATTCCCCTAGTAAGAGTTTTCAACAATAGAACAACAATGCAATAAATGGTAAATGGCTAAAGTTTGTTGGGGAAAAAGTTATTTTTCGTATGGTTAAGATACATAACAACCCTCTTGTTCTATTGTTTTTTTTCCCCATTTACCATATATTATATTGTGGAAACCACAGATTCTATTTTTATTTTATCATTGTGGAGAATATGATTTATTGTAATTACAATAAACTCTATTGTGTGATTAAAATACATTAAATTGTACCCCAATGCTTCTTTTTTTTACGGGATGGCAACCCGGATAAAAATTAACCATAAAACAATAGAACATATTGTAACAATGTAATAAAATGTATTGTAGCAGCCATAAATCTTATAGCCAAAAACAAGAAAAATACATTAGAACTTATTATAATGTACAACAGAATTTATTGTATATGAGATTTTTACTATAGAAAAGTTACCGTATCCATAAAAAAAATAATTTTTTTCTCCAACAAAATGATATTATTACAATAAATGTTATTGTCTTTTTAGTGTGCAAAATTGTGATAACATAGAATTTATTGTAAACCTATTATGGTGACTATTTGATCATTTGACCAATACAATACAATTACAATAGGATTAATTTTTAACAAAATAAACTATTGTATTTTATTGCTATTTTATTGTAATTTTATGGTTAGTTTTATCCGGGAAGCCTTCACCGCACAACTATGCTCAGAGCCATAATGAAGGCTGATCAAATTCAAGAGCAAAATATAATAGAAAAGATCGAAGTATTTGCATTGCCATTTGATGATATAAGAAAATGAAACTTAATCTATCATGTTTAATTTGTTTGGATTTATTTCAATTCACCATGAAAATCATAAATTCGCTTTTTTTCGTCAGTTGTTTGACTCAAAACAAAAACACAAGATGAAACAAAACAATAGTTGTGTCCAATAGAGAAATACCGTTGAGACGGTGAAGGACAATCCCTTTGTTTACGTTGTGTGGTGACATCTAATATTTTCAAGAGGGTACGTCACCTTGTCGGGGTTTTCCAGTGTTCAGTTGTAATAACAATAGGTCTGTTTTCGTACTTGATTTTCTTCCTTTTACTGTTGTTTGTTGCAGCTTTCTGTAAGTTGCTGTAGAAATATAATATGGTACAGCAAGTACGGGAACATTCTTTTTGTTGCACATAATATTGCAGAAAAGCAAGTACGGGAAGAGACCTAATTAAACCATACGATTAATTGAATAAAACCTTTCTTGTTCAAGTAGACGCATCTTTATTCTTTAGCATCTCGATATGCTCGTACACTCCAAGAAATATGCACGCCCAATCTACGTGAAAACATTGGTAGCTTCCCAAGTAACAATTTGGGTTTTATGAGGGTTCTGGAGACCATTATTAAGACTTGTAGTATGCTATAAAACCTCAATAAAACTTGAAATGTTGCTTGGATTTCCTTCATACTACTTTTCACGTAACATTTATGTCAATACCAGGTAGCCAAAAATATTCCAATTCAGCGGTCAGCGTGAACAGTAAGGTAAATATAACGTGATTGCCACTTAAAACTTGGAAGCGGTTATCACGTAATGTTTACGTGATTTTGTAATGATATTTACTGGAAAATACTGTTCATCTTACGTTTACGTTCCGCGGTTTCCACTATAATTGGAATGGATTTGCACGTAATGTTGACGTGATTTTGAAGTGATTGTTATCGGATCTAACAAATACTGTTATCCATTTTTTTTCCAAGAAAAAAATATTTAAACATTGTTAGAATTTTTTTTTAATACGTCAAGTATGTCATTGAAACTTTAATACTAACCATTTCGCTTTTCCAACACTTAATTGAACATGACAATACAGATCTCGATTCAGGTGCAATACCTGTTTGCACTGTTTACTGCCGAGTCAGGCTAAATTGACCTTTGGAAAATCCTCGGGAAAATCCCCGTTAATTGTATCTTGTAATCCAGCCTCTGAAATCGAAATAAATTTAATTAGCAGTGTATGACGGATTTCAAATAAAGCGAAATAATATAAAAATACCATCAACCAGTTGCAGTATGCGGAATCACTTCTTCCACTAATAAAATCGATGCCGCCATATTGTTTCACTTTTTGATACATGTAAATCACGTAAACTCATTTTACGTAAGCACACCACAATCACACAACCGCACATAGAAGTTTGATGTGAAAATGTTGTCACATTCATTCACATGACATGATATATTTATCAATTTTACTACCATCATGTAAACATGAATGTAGAAGCATTCGAATGAGCTTCGTGATTTTTCACGTATTTTGATCATATTTTGATATTATTTTGATATTTCTAAAAAAATATATAATTAAAACCAAAATTTGATATTTTATAAAAATCGCCAATAAATCACATTTTCGTTGTTGTTTTATTACGAGTCAATCAGGATGCCTGTTGTTTTCTTTATGAACATCACAAAGACAATTATGATTTTTACAGTTATATTTTGCAACATTTATTCATATTAATCTACCTGCGAATTGAATCTACAATTCGATATAAAATTGATTTCGTCCTGTTCGTCTTTAATACTTATACTAATACATTGTCGAATATTGTTATTACCTTTCGTAGGCTTATTCGATTTCTTAGCTCACATTTAAATATATGTTGTCATAAATCTCATTAAGTATCAGTTCTCTCCCAACAAAATAAATTTCATAAAAAAATGTCTGTTAAATTATGTTTGATGCGAAGATCATGCATAATAATATAAGAGCCATCGTGCCTAATTTTCACATCGTAGTATAGGGTCTAATTAACTTCAATCGTTCGTCATATTTTAACTTTTGGGTTTTCTTCGGGTACCAAATTCACGAATGCCTTTTTTTTATTAGAGGCTAGTCTGTTATTTGTCTATAATGACAAAAGTGATTCATTATATACTTTCTTGAAGTTTGTACCACTGGATGATTATTTCCGGTTCTGTACTTTAATATGGCTTTATCGATAACATTTTTTGAATTTGAATCTTGATATCAACTTATAGATTTCAAAACATTCAGATTACTAAATTTGATATTATGATAACAAAATAAGAACTAATTTAGATTTTGAATTTTTCGTTTTCATTCATAGTTATAATTTCATATTGATTTCTTATTTTTTTATTATTAACGAAATTACTGATATCAAAACGCAGACATGGATTTATTACCAAGAAAACATGATTTGTTATCTTTTTAATATCCTTCATTCACCATTTAGATCTCATTTTTGTTATGATTACTGTTAACTCGACCACACGGTAGGCAAAATATGTTATCACGAACGCTTATATCAAAATATCAAATTTAGTTGTCATTTTGTTTTCATTCTCTGCTCGGGTATCGCCGTAGCTCTAGCTAGAGTGTTTCCTACTGCACCTTTGCCTCGAGAGAATTCCCACTTCATACCCGTCGATGAGCCCGCCCGCACTAGAACTCTAATGCGGTGAACAGACGAGGAAACAATGCACGCTATAATTATTTCCGGAAACTTTTTTTATGTGGGAAAACGGGTGTGAGGGTTCCTATATTGAATATTGTTGGTAAACATTCTTATTGTGCAACTTGTTTGCTCGTCTGTTCACCGTTTAAGTATGAAAACTACGTATCAACGGAAAGTTAAATCGTAAATGAACAAGTGAGTATATATGACTGTGTCAAAAAACAAACATACAATATGAACAGCGACAAGTGTCGGCACATTTTTAAGTGATTAATACTAAGTATAGAATATATGTATCTCCATTCAATTAAAAAAAAAGAAGACACCCAAGACGCTTTTTCCAAGTTTGAATTGGAAACAAGCGGCAGCATCTGAGTGTGCTTTTATTTTCAAAATTTCAATTTAATCTAAAATTTATTTATTTTTAAATTTAATAAAAATATTTAATTTACAACCCTCCCCTTGGCTAGTTTTTGTACCTTGCGGTTGGTGGGCGGGCTTAATTTTATGCTTCATAGTGGAGTGTTGGAGACGGTAGGTTTACGGCCAGCGTTGCTGGCTCATGCCACGATAGAATGGCGTCATAGGCAGACAATGGGAATTACTAAGCTTCTCCTCTCTGATAAACCACTGCATGAGAGAACCAAAGATCTAGTCTAGCAGTGATAGTATCACACTTGTTACTCCTTTGATTGAGAGCCGCGTCGTAGTACGCTTACGTATAGGCAATGACGTTGGGTGTGATACTGGCGGGTTTTGCCGCAAATCACTCTTATTTTTTTTTGGTGCAGATAGATTTATTTGGGTTTGCAAGTGAATTATACTATTGAAATATTTCAGAAAATGCACAGCAGTGCTCTTTCTACTTGCGTGACAAGCTTTCATTGTTGTTTTCATTGAAGTATTACTCAGGGAACAATGTTAAACCCCATTTTTGTAAATGGTATTGTAACTAATCTTATACATATTGATTCATTTTGATTTGGGATAAGTGTTTGAACTATGGCTCGGGATTTCCACTGTGGCGTGCTTCTATTGTGACATACCCATACGTATTTTTGTGGTGCGACATAGTGGAAGCGTGTGAGCATAGTTGGAGCATATACCCTATATAATTTAAAAATCAGCTAGGAAGCTAACTTCAAAGTGAAGCATTTTAGTCACTTGAAGGTATAATAAATAGGTATAGGCCAAAATCAAAAGAACTTGAAACACGTTTAACTTTAGCTTACAAGCACAAGTGCAGGTACTTAAGAAAGCATGATTGATTAGGTGAATTAGAGATTTCAATTATTTATTAAATTAGACTAATGAGATATCATAATCATCAAACGAACTTAAATAAGAAAATTCTGAAAGTCTAATAACATTAGGTAGATTAACAAAATAATTAGGATGCGGGAGTTCGCTAAGGGAGGTAACTAACCTTTAAAGTTGTATAATAAATTTTCCTATTTAGTATTGAACTTCAATAATAAAACACAAGTAAACCAATAGCATTTAGCAAATTAACAAGGAGAGGAATAGTTTAGGAAATAAGTAAAAGTAGAGGTATATGACAATTGAAAACTTTTAATCTTTTGCACGTATTGTTTTCCCCTGAGTTTATTGTACTCGATAACTAACGGGTGTTCAATAAAATATGAGAATGTGTCGTCAGTGCCGTCCAGCGATCTTGTGAGAGCATCGCGACTAAGTTGCTATCTTGAAACAATACACACGAAATCCAGTGTTCAAGCTGCCAACATAGGCTAGTCCTTCTTCTGTATTGTCAAAGATAGAAGCAAAATTTATTCAAATGGGGCAAGTCTTGAAACTAAGCTGTCACGCAGTTCCAGCTTGATACCCAAAAAAAAAAAAATACAAATATTTTTTTTTTTTTTTTTTTCCTTTGGTTTTGTTTTTTCCGTCGATCTTGTTTTCCGTGCTGAGCACCAATGCTACCGACGTGCCAGGAAGGCAGCTCCTACACCTGGACCCTACCTATCGACCCATCAACTCATGAACCGGGGACCAACGGCTTTACTTCCCATCCGAAGGAAGGCGTGATCAGAGATGTTATGCCTCAGAACATCCCGGCGGCGCCGACTGGGATTGAACCCAGGCCTGCTGGGGTGAGAGGTAATCACGCTTACCACTACACCACCGGCGCCGTTTTAATACAAATATTTAATTAACAAAAAAAAAAAAACCAGATTAATGCACAGCGTTACAATTGTGATGTCTCAGACAAACAAAAGTCGTATAGAAATGTACATACAGTATCGTAAACTGCTACAGTTTAAGCAAATACATATACTGTTTTAAAGATATAGTTCACTCTTCAATTTTTTCGGAGACACGATTTTCCACAACAAGCGCTCCTTTGCGTCAGAAAAGGCAACTAATGCATTATATTAACATTAGGAGGAATGCTTCAAAGCTACAGCAGAGATTAAAATCATAACTTTTTTTTTAAATAACTAGTTTAGTTTTTCCATAGGTGTACCGGCATAAACTGCCCATAATCGCATATCAGTTCCATATGGATAGGAAATCAAGCAAAGATGGGACTGATATGCCATTATGGGTAGTACAGGCCTTAGCAATGTGCAAAACGTTTTTTTTTCTTGATGGTAATTAATGTAATTAATGTAAATTTTATTTTTCATGTGTAATATTCGCAAATCACTCGCCCCTTGACTGTAATTAAATGTATGTTGGTTGCCTTTTCTGACGTGGTGTGGCGAACAGGAAGTTTCTGTCCCCTGCGTGCTATTTGGCAAATGAACTATATTGTTAACATAGCAAATTTGGTTTAAGTTAACATCGCATATAAGAATGAGATACATCGCATTATGTTTAAGTTAAATCGTATAGGATGCAAACTTCCGAGTCATATGTGATGAATCATTTTTCCATCCTACTGTATCACAAATGAATCGGATTTGATAGTAAGACTTTTCAAATTGTATTTGTTGTTACAGATTAAATCGTATGTGATGTTAAATTAACGCGTTTAAAATGTGATTAATTTTTTAATGTGTATGGCCTTCAATTTTGTACGTTTTTTTGACATTCTTTACGATTTGTTTGTTTGTATATATGTTTGCATATCACAGAAACAACTTTGAATATGCCGGCATTCTGGTTGTCTGAGATATTACAGACATAAGTGATTTATGGGGAAAATTGGCTTCAAACATGCACTTATCGTGACGTGTGCAAAAATAGACTTTTATTTTTATACCTAAATAAATTTGAGCGGTAGCTAATCTTAGTTCTTTTTGTTTATAAAATCCCCACTGTTCTTTCAGCACTCCCACTGTTTTAATTGAGAACATTCTAAGTCTGAACCAATTCAAAAATCCATATTAAGTTGCAAGCACAATGATACTCTATTTCTGTCCAGGAGCTTCGAGAAATGTGTCAACCTAAAAAATCCTTGACCGGATCGGTAGTCTAACCCACCACCACCTGCAACATGCTATGTCACAACTTTACTGATAAGGGCATGTTCGAGCTTATCAGTATTTAATAGTTGTTTTCACATCGTTCGGTTACGGTGCAAAAATGAGCTTGAATGTAATATTAAGGGAAATATTCCCGTACCATTCAAATTATTGATATCCATTGTCGTTTATCAGCATAATTAGCCTAGCTTAGATCGAATTTCAAGCGTGATATAAAAGCATTTCATCACACATGACGCACATTTTGGTATTGAGTAGGCAGTGAGTTCCAGGCAATAAATTTGGTGGTCTATCGAAAGTCGTTTCTGCAGATTGATGTGGTTATAAAGCATACATGAATATAAACATCTACATAGCAGACTCACCACTAACATTGTATTGTACCCGAGCAAAGTCCAGCATCAAAATGACAGCAAATTGAAATCAAGTTTTGATATCAACATCAAACTGAAATCATAATTTGATTTCAGTTTGCGCAATTGCCAAATTTGATATAAAATTTTGTTTTCATTTTGCTGTAGATTTGATCTTCAAAAATATGGTGATGCAGGTTTGTTTTCATTGCCTTAGCATAACATCAAATTGAATACTTCTTTTGTTATCAACAGGAAAGATTGATATCAAATTGAGTTTTCAGTTTGCTCTCACTGATAGCAAAAATAGTTTTCAATGTGATGTCACAGGAAAATTTGTTTGCTTTCAATTTTGATATTTTAACCGTTAAAACGACCAAAACGACAGCAACCTGGGTAATCATTATCAGCTAAATCACAACATCAAATTTAGATTTAAATTTGATCTCAGACTTTGCTCGGGTAGCTACCGTGCAACTGCATGGAATTTGAAATATCCATGCTTACATCAGAATTATAATGATGCAGTGCCTTCCCGTTTTTGACAACACTACTTAATACACTATTTCGTTCATAAGTTAATCTAATTTAAGTTAAGCTAGTGCTTTCTTTACAGTTTTTCACGAAACACCATGCATCTCAAATTCCTTAAGCTTGATTTCGTAAAATCACAAATGGAATAAAGTATTCGATGATTTCTCTAGATAGTGCTGCGCTGCCAAAAACGGGATGGCACTGTAGTTCTGACAAGTTCAGTTCAATTAATTCAACAACAATTGTTCAGTGATGGTAACCGTTACGAATGCAACGGCCTTGTATCGAATTTCATTCCATTGCCATTTCTGTAGAAAAATCAAATGCACCACATCTACTTCATGCGTTCAAAATTACAATGCATTATTAATTTTGGTAATTGAACAATTAACAAGTGAAATTCTCTTAATTCTGGTTTTACGTGTTTTTTTTCGTTCGTATTTTTGAACGTGTGATCTCATATTGTAACCAAGTGTAGTGCAAAAATTAAAAATAAAATTAATGAGGATGAAATTCTCATTATAAAAGAATTGAGTGTTTCTGACAGCAGTCATAGGTATTGCAAATAAAAATAATCAATCCTCGGTTTTGCTTGATTTTGGTTCTATATTTGTGATTATAAGTGAATGGAATTTGTGTTTGGTGCGGATTATGTGGAACACTTATTGGTAAATTTGAAAACATTAGTATAGCGGAAACAGTCCTATTGTTGTGGTTCTACTTGCATTCTTATTCTCACCATTATACCCTTGATATTGGGCTGGTTCAAAATATCGTTTTTGCTCCACTTCACTTAATTGATTGCAAATTAGGTCCTGATCTTTTTTTTTTAAATGCGTTTATTTTTCTAGGCTCATTTGCCGTAGCTTTGCGGAGCCGATATTCATTGTTTAGGTTACAAAATTTCTTAAAACTAACGTTAGTAAAGAGGGGGCCGATTACTCGCGGCTATCTCGAGGTTAGGGGTAACAAATTGTAACAAATGGATGGCAGGGTAGGGATTGAGAACACAAAGTTTGGAGAGCAATGTGCTCTTGATCTCGAACTAAGCGACCAACTGACGAAAAAGACAAACATGGGGGTACACCGATGGGCAGCTAACAACTTGGGGGAACACAAGATAACAGTAACTACTAAATCCTCAGATCTATCCGTTTTAAAAACACATAAATTAAATTAAAATATTCGAGATCTCGGCTCGCCAAGATGTCTCTAACGGGCCGCATGGGTTGTTTTCCTCGGGCCCTGAGGGATGCGGATAACTCGGATCTAGCAACACAATGGAGGGTACATGACCAAAGTACGTGGTCGATATCGTGATAGCCACTACCACAAGCGCACAAATTGCTGCCTGCGAGCCCGATTCGGAAGAAATGCGAGTCTAACGAGTAGTGATTGGACATGAGCCTTGATATGACACGTATAAAGTCACGGCTCATGTCCAATCCTTTGAACCATGGCTTGTTCGACACCTGTGGGAGAATAGAATGTAACCATCTTCCCAGATCACTCTCATTCCATTTTTGTTGCCAGTTGGTGAGGACGTGCT
Source organism: Ochlerotatus camptorhynchus (assembly GCF_037179485.1). Taxonomy (NCBI): domain Eukaryota; kingdom Metazoa; phylum Arthropoda; class Insecta; order Diptera; family Culicidae; genus Ochlerotatus; species Ochlerotatus camptorhynchus. Next base: position 4,480,142 of record NW_027040524.1, read on the forward strand.
GACGGGTAATTGAGAAAAATTCCGCAAAGGCGATTTGTCGGTCAAAAATATCGCCTTCCATAGCGCCCACCTTAGCTAGCGAGTCCGTTTTCTCATTACCCGGAATTGAGCAATGAGATGGGACCCAAGCTAAGGTGATAGTATAGGAGCAGTTAGATAAAGTACTCAATTTTGCTCGGATTTCGGTCAGGAAATACGAGGAGTGCTTCATCGGCCTCATTGATAGAATAGCCTCCAACGAGCTAAGGCTATCAGTAAAAATAAAATAGTGATCAGATGGTAGTGAGGCAATTTGCTCTACTGCGTAAAATATGGCTGCTAGTTCCGCAACGTATACGGAACAGGGTTTTTGCAGTTGATATGAGGCGCTATGAAATTCGTTGAACACTCCAAATCCAGTGGAAGCGTTTATAGTTGACCCATCTGTAAAAAAACTCTTATTGTTACTAACATGGTGGTACTTGTTTGCAAAAATTAAGGGAACAACCATCGACTGATGGTGATCTGGTATTCCACGGATTTCTTGCAACATGGTCAGATCAAAATTTACAGAGGAACTATAAAAGTCTTGGAGGCAAACACGAGAGGAATTGAATGAAGAAGGGCCAATCTCCAGCGTCATGTACTCGTAATAGAGACTCATGAATCTTGTTTGAGGATTTCTGTCGAGCAGCTTCTCAAAGTTTTCTATTACCAATGGGTTCATTACTTCACAACGGATAAGAAACCGGAAGGACAGTTCCGCGAAACGATCTGTCAGTGGGAGAACACCCGCGAGTACTTCGAGGCTCATCGTATGCGTCGAGTGCATACAGCCAAGCGCGATTCGGAGGCAACGGTATTGAACCCGTTGCAGCTTCAGAATATGTGTTTTCGCCGCGGATTGAAAACAGAAGCTACCGTACTCTAGAACCGACAAGATGGTTGTTCGATACAACCTGATCAGATCTTCCGGGTGTGCTCCCCACCAAGTTCCAGTAATTGTACGAAGAAAATTGATTCTTTGTTGGCATTTTTGTTTCACATACGCAATATGTTTTCCCCACGTGCTTTTGGAATCGAACCAGACACCTAAATACTTGAAAGATATACTTTGAGTGATTGTTCTACCCTTTAGTTGAAGCTGTAACTGTGCAGGATGATGCTTCCTAGAAAAAACAACCAACTCAGTTTTCTCCGGAGAGAATTCGATACCCAGCTTCATAGCCCAAGTAGACAAATTGTCTAAGGTATCTTGCAATGGTCCTTGCAGGTCCGGTGCACTTGGCCCTATAACGGACACAACCCCGTCATCTGCAAGCTGCCTTAGCGAGCAATTTTCATCAAGACAACCATCAATGTCTTTTACATAAAAATTATAAAGAAGGGGGCTGAAACATGAGCCCTGGGGGAGACCCATGTAACTAATTCGTGAAGTTGTCGAGTTTCCATGAGAGAAGCTCATATATTTCTCAGACAACAAGTTGCTCAAATAGTTGTTCATAATTGGTGAAAGCCCACTATCGTGGAGTTTATCCGAAAGGACATCGATACAAACAGAATCAAAAGCCCCCTTAATGTCCAAGAAAACTGAACCCATTTGCTGTTTTTGCGCATAGGCCAGTTGAATTTCAGTTGAAAGCAACGCAAGACAGTCGCTCGTTCCTTTGCCTCTCCGAAATCCAAATTGCGTATCTGAAAGTAAACCATTCGACTCGACCCATTTGTCTAGACGAAAAAGAATCATTTTCTCCAACAATTTCCGTATACAGGACAGCATCGCGATGGGACGGTACGAGTTATAATCCGAAGCGGGTTTACCGGGTTTTCGAATGGCGATAACTCTTACTTGCCTCCAATCATCCGGAACAATGTTGTGCTCCAGAAATTGATTGAATAAGTTCAACAAGCGTCTCTTCGCGACGTCTGGGAGATTTTTAAGCAAGTTGAACTTGATTCTATCCATTCCTGGAGCTGAATTGTTACATGAAAGGAGAGCAAGTGAGAATTCCACCATCGAAAACGGGGAATCTATTTCGTTATTACCCGACGGACGATCACGAACGTTGGTTTGAACCGACACCGAATCCGGGCAAACTTTCCGTGCGAAGCTGAATATCCAACTGTCCGAGTACTCCTTGTCTTCGTTAATCGGTGATGACGCGTTTCGCATTCTCCTGCCGGCATTCCAGAGTGTTCTCATGGAAGTCTCTCGCGACAAACCATCGACGAACCGACGCCAGTAACCGCGTTTTTTGCTTTAATTAAGTCCTTAAAGGTTTTCTCGAGGTCGGTGTACCGCTCGAAATCGGTGCAATCCTTATCCCACCACGGGGTGGGAGGTCGCTTGCGGACGGAAACACCCGGAACACGTTTCGTCTGTGCTCGCAGCGCACAATCGATGATGACACGCGCGAGAAAGGAGTACTCGTCCAGCGGAGGAAGTACGTCAACCGATTGACTGGCATCAAGAACCGCGGTCGCGAATTTTCGCCAGTCAATGTTTTTCGTAATATCGTACGCGATGTCGACCGAGCGAGTAGAAGATGCACCATTGGTAATAGAAATTTTGATTGGCAAATGGTCACTACCGTAGGGATAGTGAACTCGAGCAAAGTGAGAGGTCTAATCTGCTTATTGTTGCTGGAGGTTTGGCTACTCGTGTTGCTTCCCCGGTGTTCAAAATTGTCATTTTGAAGAAGTCGCACATATCGTATATCAAGGTTGAGCGGTTGTCGTCGTACAGTTCCCCCCAGCCTGTACCGTGAGAGTTAAAATCTCCCAAGATCAACCGTGGCTCCGGCATAGCCGTGCAGAGATCCGAGAAACTTTGACGAGAAATCGCAGTTCGCGGTGGAAGATATACTGAGGCAATACTGAGGCATTTACCTCGAATATTAACCTGACATGCAACTACTTTAATGCCTGTCACCGAAGCCAGATCGATTCTGTCGAAGGAATGGAGCTTGTTGATCCCCAGAAGCACCCCTCCATACTTATCTGCGCGATCAAGGCGAATAATGTTGAAATCGTGGAAAGCAAGATCGTTGTCTGAAGAGAGCCATGTTTCACAAAGGGCAAATGCATCAGAAAGTGAGTTGATAACTAAAAATTTAAATGTGTCAAGTTTTGGCATAAGACTTCTACAGTTCCACTGAAGAACAGAGATCATATCCCCGACCTCATTCGGAGAATTATCCATCAAAGGATATGATCGATGCAAGGAAGGACCACCTAGAAGCTAGTTGCTTCAAAAGATTTTTCACCATTGGCAGCACTAAATTAATAATGCTCCTCGTTGAGTCAGAGATATTGAATATACTGAAGAAGCTATCCACAATACCAGAAAACGTGAACATGGGGGCATGTTCTTGCTGATTATTCAGCTGCTTTTCTGGCCGAAAAACTGGGACATGTGGGGTTTTAGATGATCCTGGAAGTGACGAAAGTTCTTGTCATAATTACAAGGTTTAAAACCCGGTGGAATGGGTTTCGGTGTATTTCCGTTACCTCTTGAATTTTCCAAGGTGGAAGGGTGGTCCGTACGAGTGGCCTTACAAGGCTTTTCGGTGGTGTGTTGTTTTGCTCGTTTTCTCGTATTGCCTTTAAAGACAAACGGACTACCCTCACCGCCCTCTGAGTCAGAGTCTAGATCATCAACTGGCAAAATGGAGAATGTGTTACTGTTTTTTGGTGTGGTCTGAGAAGATGAAGCGGTATTCTTCAAGAGTTCTGCTAGTGTTCTCTTGGAGCGAGCTTGCAGAGACCGCTTAAGTTTTTCTCCCTGCTGTTTATACCTCGGGCAGTTAGTCAGGGTATGCAGGCTCTCCTTGCAGTACACGCATTTTGGTGGAGCACCGCAAGGGCCCTCTTGATGTTGCTCGCCACACTGATCGCAGCGTGGTTTGTTCGAGCAGTAGTCCGATGTATGACCAAGTTGTTTACATTTCGAGCAGTTCATTACCCGAGGTACAAACAGACGTACAGGTAGCCGAACCTTGCCAATAGCGACGTAGTGAGGTAACGCTGAACCCGAAAAGGTCACACGAAACGAGTTTGACAAGGAATAAGTGTAGTGGTAATTTTTATACGATAGATGGAGTAGATGAAAGCATAGAGTTGATAGTTCCGTTAGAGTACGGCAGTGTGAAGATTGTATATAGATATTAGACAAGCGAGCTAGGACAACTTTTAAGGAAGGTACAAATCGGTTTGTTCATCTCTCTTTACCAAACTCCCCCTTTGGAGAGGGATGGTGAGGGGTGTCCCCCCCCCCCCGCCACCACTGGCAAAAAGAGATGAAAACCGACCCGCTCAAGTACCAACTGTGTGTTTGAAACAGTTCTACCGATTTTTTACCGCACTTCAGTTGTTATTTGAAGGAAGGCATCCAGTCGTAGGTTTGGAAATTGCAACTATTGTTTACCCCTACCACGATATGTGCTCCTGTCATCGTCGACTTGACGATCTCGAGTCAATAGTTGCAATTTCCAAACCTACGACTGGATTGGTTAAGATCCATAATTTACATTAATTTGCACAAATGTTCATAATTAGCCAGTCATGGCTCCTATATATGGAACCTGGAGATAACGAAACGGTCCTCGAAAGATCCGGAACATCCGTAAAAGTGGTCTATCAATAAACCTAGAAGAGTTTTTTCGAAAACATTAGGAACTGTGATATAAGAAAGAATTTTGGTTCATGACATAAACATGGACCCGGATGGCCATCGGACCGTCCTCCGGAAGATCCGGAACATCCGTAAAAGTGTTCAATCTATGAAACTGATCCTAGTGCTCCACGGTATTTTTGGAAAACACTTGGAAATGTCATATATAAATTGATAAGGGGTCATGACATAAACATGTACCTAGAAACCGTCCTCCGGAAGATCTGGAACATCGTTAAAAATGGTCAATCCATGAAACTGATCCTAGAACTCCACGTTTTTTTCGAAAGCATTAGGAACTGTGATATAAGAAAGAATTTGGGGTCATGACATAAACATGGACCTGTATGGCCATAAGACCGTCCTCCGGAAGATCCGAAACATCCGTAAAAGTGGTCAATTGATGACACTGATCCTAGAGCTCCGCAGTTTTAGAAAAAACACTAGGAGTTCTGATGATAGAATGAATTTGGGGTCGTGACAAACATGGACCCTGATAGCTATGAGAGTGTCCTCCGAAAGATCTGGAACATCCGTAAAATGTTCAATCCCCATCTTTGACATAAAGGATGAAACGCAAACAAACATTTCATGTAAAATAAAGTGCTCCGAGACCGAAAAATTCGTTACTCGACGAAAAACACCTTTGATTGAGCTGAATGTGGCGTCTGTTATGACTCAATTTTATGTCAAAATTGATGCTCATATATGTCAGTCTCAGAGCACCTAAATTAACAAGATTTTTTCTAAGTGTGTAGTTAAGAAAAGGTTAACGCCTAAGGTTTTTCACATTAATATCGCTGCGAAGAAACTGAACATTGTTGAGGGAATATATCTGTATTTGTAACTAATTTGTTTTTGTTTGCTTATCTGTTTAAGATATTATACTTAATTATCTTAAAGATAAATCGTCCAGCTCGAACCTGTGTATGGGTAAGCGGTGCCACCATCATCTTTAAATTGGGTGTGTTTACTCTTCACACGCAGCTATTTTTAACAAGGTGTATTGATACTAGGTTGCCCAGCAAGGCACCACAAGTATTTTCATAATTCAATCTCAGACCTATATTTGCCAGAGAACAACAAATTAATTAAAACCCACTCGTCACACGGTCGTTAAGCTGAAACGCATCATCATGCCACATTCTTTACGCGGTTTAAAGCATAGGGATTGCGGCAGGTCATTAGGGATTGTTGCAGAATATTATTTTCACAGATAACAATCTTTTGTAAATTTCAACTACCTACTGGAGCAGGTTTTTAAAAATCAAATTACACGTTTATCTATCTGAAATTCAATGAATGACGTTGATCTTTGAAAATTTAATCAATTTCAATTGATTCAATCTATGTAAAATGTAAAATCTATGTATCTATGACCCTACCTATCGACCCATCAACTCATGAACCGGGGACCAACGGCTTTACTTCCCTTCCACCGAAGGAAGGCGTAATCAGAGAAGTTATGCCTCAAACGGCGCCGACTGGGATTGAACCCAGGCCTGCTGAGGTGAGAGGTAATCACGCTTACCACTACACAACATTACAAAGCTTTTGCTGTGTTACTTCTGCCGTCACTTCGCGTTCACTGGAAGCAGTACCACTGTGGGACACCAAAATAGGAGAAATCCTAAGTGCCTGTTCAAAATTCATAGTGCTGGAATGTGGTTTTCCACTGATGCTTCAATATTAAAACCATTTTGTGGACAAAAGCGCTAATATTATAAAGTTGAAAAAAAAAAGTTCTGCTAAATAATCACTGCGTACAGGACTGAGTATCAAAACAAATCAAATATCAACTGTCCTATAGAAGACTATTTTCTTCATCATTCATTTGCTATGATGCTGCTATAAAGATATTCTTCTAATGTCATATACTGCCTAAATTTCTTTTAAAATTCCCATATCTTTTGAGCAAATAACAAGATTTTCGAAATATCTGGGATAATAGGGGATATGGATGTAATGTCGGCCTAAATGCCCCTAATTTGGGCCCATACTTAAATTCAGCAATCGACTAAATTTTCAATAGTGAACAAAAATATCCATTAGTACCGTTCCAATAACGCGTTCATCTAGCCATGGGCACAATCTTAGATCCATAGGTCAACATTAGAGCCATTTCCTCTAATCGAATTCTTTAAACCCAGACACAATTTTTGTTCGGGGTCCTCAGATTGAAGACCCAGCCTAATGCTCATGCTTATTTGTGCAATTTTAACCCCCTTTCAGATCAACCGTTTCCCTTTACCGCACTGAACGCTACTCAAATACGAAAGTGAAAGGCGATGTGATGGTCCTCGTTCGCAGTTTCGAAATTATCCACCACCTTTGTTGTTAGTTAACTGAAGTGATCCTTTATTTCTCTGCCATTCACAGAATTTATCCTCCGAAGCGGATCCAAGAAGCGGCGCAGCACCACCACCAATAACGATGCGGACTGTTCATGGCGGGATCTAACCGACTATCAAATTACAAACTTTGAAAAGTGAACGAAACGCGAAGGGTCGTTAAAATGGTTTAATTCTTAACAGTCAGCGGCATGACAAGTAGGATTGAAAACTTTACCGCTATGCAAGTAAAATAAAAAGTAGAGAATTAATGTGAAATGAGTGTCTGTTGATCCGTTTGCAAGAAGATGGTGAGGGTCATTCGTCAAGTGTAGCTACTAAGAAGGCGAATGGCAAATCAAAGTTGTTGGCCCAGTGATAGGTTATTCCAGTGATGCCTAGCAGCTGTGTGAAAAAGGTACAAGCAAAGAGTGAAATAAATATGTAATTTATACAATTATTTTGGTCGAGCACGCATGCACACAGTGAATGTATATTTCAAGATGACACTCATTGAGGAAATGTTGCGGTAGGAGGGCTTTCTTTGAAAACTTTTTCATCGTGAAATAGATCTGAGAGAGTAAATACGGCAAACATCAACTCGAGCACGAAGAATGCTCTCGGGGCTTTATTTTGTGGAGACATTGATGTGACTGCTTTCGTATGTTTTATAAAACTTTTCTTCATTCTGGTAAAAATTTGGAATATTAAATTGTTCTGATGCTGGGTAGTGCAATAAGCAGAATTTTAATGAGCGTTATTCATGATTATAGAAGAAGGTAAACCCAATGAAATAAATTAACTTTATTCCGATCAAACATAGAATATCAATTCTAAGGCTGCCACAATGAAATAAGGGCGCAAAAGGGGCTCGAGTGTTATCTTATGGTGCCATAAAACAAATATTTGTGTCATATTTGATGGCTTAATAATATGCAAAAGTACAGGGTGATTCGGAATAACTGTCACTTTTAAAAATAATCATAAAGATCGAATGCTTTCATGATTTTTGATATTAGTATATTCCAGATATACCTATATACTACCTATATAACTTTAAACTTAGCATACTTTAATTCAAATCTTTCTCCCTTTACCTTTAATTACCAGCAGCATTTGTCACAAAAATTAACCACAGTGTCTAAGCTCTGATATTGAACTGATTTTTCACACATTGTTCCTTTTTATCTCTATTAGAGCATTTCCAGCTCAAATCGTTAAAAAAATGTCAATTTTGTCTCGACCCCTTCTGATTTGAATGAAACATTGCTCACGTGTTCGCTGCTACTAATGGTTGCATTTTTCATTTAAATATGAGTAACTTTTGAAAAGGGCGTATCAAAAAATGGATTATTTTTTTGCAAAAAATCATAACTTGAAAACAATTGATCTGATGAAAATGGCATATGAGAAAAAGTTTTAGGTAATTAAATTATCTTTGCGGAAAAAAATACACTGAAAGAAAAAACTTCGTAAATTAGTATTTAAAAAACGTAAAACGATGATTATCTCAATACACCCCCCTTCGATCTTTATAATTTTTTTTTTCAAGAAAATTTATGGAATACCCTTAAATTTCGTGAAAAGTGTATGCTGGTAACTTTCTTAAAAAGAAATCTATAATTTTTTAAATTTTTGTTGATTTTTACAAGTTGATGAAAATGCATATTTTTTAGTAAAATAATAATTTATTTGGATTCTACGCATAATTTTCGATAACTTTGTATATAGAAACTTTTTTGAATACATTGAATAATTTGGGTGTATCGTTTGAATTAGAGAATATTTTTACTGCAATTTGGTTGTTTGAAACTGGAATATAGCAATGATATTTTCGAGTTCCAGGAATTGGTTTCACTTTCTTAAAAATTGGATCAAATTCCGTGTCAGCCTTTTTGTATTCTTCCGTAGAAACATAACAAAATGACATTTTTGTTTGAAGATCTTCTTTACGACTATTTGCCCAGTCGTACAGTTGTTTAGGGCTCGTTATAGGGTGCTCGTGTTCCTTAGCTAAACTTGCTCTGGTTGCCATTTTCTTAAGGGTACCGCCAATCGCATCACAAGGACCTTTGCCGTGTGAAGTTGCAAAAAAATGCCATTCAATTTCTACATTAAAGGGTGATACGGTCAAAATTTGGTCAAGGGAAAACGCGTGTAAATCGGTGAAATCGTTTATTTAAAAAATCAAATTAAATTTCTTTTTCAAGTTCAATTAGTATAAAATTCAGGAAAAATATTCAGTTAGGCTTCCGCTTTTCCAAATCCGAATTGCCGGGCCTTACGCTTGACCCCTGCCATCAGATTTTGTACAGCCACCTTGTCCACCTTCTTCGCCGCAGAAAGCCAGTTTGCCTTGAACTGCTGCTCGCCCTTAGCAGTTTTTTTGGTCTTCTTTAGGTTCCGCTTGACAATAGCCCAGTTTTTTTTCAATTGGGCGGAGCTCTGGCGTGTTGGGAGGGTTCTTGTCCTTGGGAACCACCTGCACGTTGTTGGCGGCGTACCACTCCATGGCCTTTTTACCGTAATGGCAAGATGCCAAATCCGGCCAAAACAGTACGGAACAACCGTGTTTCTTCAGGAAAGGCAGCAGACGTTTATTCAAACACTCTTTCACGTAAATTTCTTGGTTGACAGTCCCGGAAGCTATGAAAATGCTGCTTTTCAAGCCACAGGTACAGATGGCTTGCCAAACCAGATATTTCTTTGCGAACTTTGACAGTTTCATGTGCTTGAAAACATCTGCAAGATGATGACCAAGGAATCCTCAACGCCAAGGCTAAGGATTACGATGAAATGATGAGCCAACTAAAGGAAAAATACGCAGATCCGGAATGCACTCGAGAAGAAAAGACACAATTATTATCCGTATTACCGGCCCGGCAATTCGGATTTGGAAAAGCGGAAGCCTAACTGAATATTTTTCCTGAATTTTATACTAATTGAACTTGAAAAAGAAATTTAATTTGATTTTTTAAATAAACGATTTCACCGATTTACACGCGTTTTCCCTTGACCAAATTTTGACCGTATCACCCTTTACATGGATACCCATGATGTCTTGGTTGAATGTCTCAATATTATGGGACAAACTGATTCTATTCACAACAGAATCTGCTGAAGTCGATGAAGCCAGAGACGTAACCGATGGGATGATATTCACAATGGATTCACTCTCGATATCTATGGGTGCTGTTGAGCGTACACCACTGGTAGAAGGTTGTTCCAGATCTTGCTGCATTCCGTCATTCGAAGGCGTTTTGTTTGATGGCAAATGGTAAACTTGAAGACGACATCTACTACAAATTCTCAAAGAACTATCCAGAGGTATTTTACAGCCAAAACATTTTATTTTTTCTATTACTCCATCTGACAAGTTTCTTGTATCTGAACAACACCTTTTGATTTAGGTAGAGGTTTACAACACTTGAAATTGTTATCCATCGTAAAAAACTACTTGCTTTTTAACTTGAAACGCTAAGAGAGATGAACTGAATGGAACAGGTGAAGAACGTATATGTAGCAGAATAATTACAATGTTGACATTATACCTATCTTCATTAGGTACAATTGATTATAGCAAACTTTTTTAAGTGTGAGTGTAAGAAGCCTCCACGGGGTGCCTTTTTATGTAGTTGTGATATCGCGGGATGAGCTCTTAAGGCACAATATGGTATACGTCAGAGAAGTACTTAGAGAATTTATCTCAATTACAGGTTTAATAACATATTTGTTTACCTGTTTTTGTTTTGAGCCTCTGTTATGACATACACAATTCTATCCAGGTATACAACTAATATAGGACAGAAAAAAGGCACATGAGTGGGTTTGTTGATTATTTGGGTATATTTGAGAGTATTTACTCATAAACTTGTTTCTTTTCCGCTGCGTCTAAATAGAAACGGGCAAGTCTGACAGCTACCATATTATATAATGATTCAAAAAATAAATGTTTAATTTTTTCAAAGATATTTCAGATCCTAAAAGATAACACACGAAATATACAGATTTATGAAATGCTCCATTTGTACGGCCATGGTTGCTTGAAATCGAAAACGAATGAAATTTCAAATTATATTACCAATACAAGCTGATATTTGTAACACATTAAAACAATCCCCCGAAACCCCCAAGAAAAACCTCCCGAGCGTGAAGAAAGTCGGGAAACGTTCTTCACTCAGTGTATTAGTATACAGTTCTAAAGACTGCACTCGAAAAAAAAAATGCAACAGACAAAAAGGATCATCAAAAATTCATTTTAAGTGGGATATTTTTGAAACTCTCCGAGAATAAATAAACACATAGGGGAAATTTATTTATTTATTTATTGTTGTTTCGTCTTCGATTGAATCTTACAGACTTCTCTACATATTCTTAATTCTATTTTTAAAAACATTCTTAGAAATAGTAAAATCGTAATGAACACTAGGCTTTCAAGCAGGAATTTAGTGGTTTGTTTTGACCATAGACGGTTCTATGTGCCAGTACAGCAATGAGAGGAGATCTCCTTAGTTGCCGCGGTGGTACATAGAGAGGAATTTCCTGGAGCAATTGAGGACAATCGATGTTTCCGCCAAGTACAGGGTGCGTGACGAATTTTTGCAGTAAATGGCATATTTGAGAAAAAATACACCAGTTAGTTATTCTAGCAATGAATTTTGTGCGATTTATTTTCTTTCGCAACATATGGAAGTTGTAAGTAAATTTATTAAAAAAAAATGCCTTCCCTTTCGACGACTGTAGTTAGACGCTTCCGGAAACTGCAGTATGCACGTTTTAAAATGTTTCGATCCATAGATGTCATCACTGCCTTGATTTTAGCTTTTAGCGACTTAAGTGTGGTGCTTTATTAGCATTTCTGTGCTTTATTAGCAGTATGAGCAGGTGCTCCGTCTTATCACTTTCCCAAGCCTTTTTTAATATTATACACTGTTCTTTCAGACACATTTACCGACCGAATTATTTCTTTCATGCATACTCCGGCGCGCAACAAAGCGACAACGGCTGAAAGATTGCTCTCTTGTTTCGACATCTTTACGTTTACTCAACATTGTTTGTTTAAATCTTACACCTAACAGTATAAGCTATCCAGTGCTGCGAAATATATCTAAATCAAGAGGCACAAGCATGAACAATTACTATTTGAAATTTACTGCAAAAATTCGTCACACACCCTGTAGTTCGAAAATGAATAGTTGCTGAATCATTTTACGCCTATCATTTAACGTTTCTAAGTTTATCAATGCACAACGAGCGGTGTAGTCAGGTAGGTGCATGGGATCACGCCATGGCAGATTTCGTAGTGTGAATCTGATGAACAGTCTCTGTATTCGTTCAACTTTTAAAACGAGTGAGGTATGGAACGGAGCCCAGATGGGAGCTGCATATTCTAGGAGGCTCCTTACTAGAGTACAGTACAGCGTCTTCTGGGCGTAGATATCCGTGAACTGCCAAGTGTACCGCCGAATGAAACCGGGAACAGCATATGCCTTCGAAGTAACCATCGCTACGTGATTGTTAAACCTCAACTTTGAGTCAATCGTAACCCCTAGATCAAGAATTGATGACACTCGTTCCAATGATACAGATTCCAGCGTGTACTGGTGAGTGATAGGGGCGCAGCGACGAGAAAATGAAATTATTTCGCATTTTTTTATATTGACTTTCATTCCGTTTTCACTGCACCATAGCAACATATTGTCAATATCACACTGAAGTACAATACAGTCGAGGATGGAAACGATGATTCTGTAGATTTTCAATACGAAAATTAATGGTCCCAGCACACTGCCCTGTGGTACACCGGAAGTGATTGAAAACGATTCCGAACGAGTAGGGTTTAACGACACGAAAGCATTACGATTCGTCAGGTAAGAGTTATTGCTACGGTTTCTTATGACTTCCGTAAAGCTGACCACCGTAGCATCATAGATGTATTGTCTAGCATGGTATGGGAGAATATCCTTGATCCAGATGACGTTGAGGCTGCAGCGCAAACCTTTTCACATGTCTTGGCATATGTCATTGACAGACACGTCCCGAAAAGAACTCACCACAAAGTGTCTCACCCTCCCTGGCAAACGAGAGAGCTACGTAGGTTGAAGTCAATCAAGAGAGCAGCATTGAGAAGATTTACGAAGTATCGCACGCTTCCTCTGAAACTACATTATGTGAGGCTGAATCACATGTACCAGCGAGTCAGTCGTGAATGCTTTTCAAATTTCCAACGAGGCATCCAGCGCAAACTTAAGCTACACCCGAAATCCTTTTGGAACTACGTGAACGAGCAACGCAGGGAATCCGGCCTCCCATCGTCTATGGAATTCAACGGAGAAGTTGCTGCCACTGTTCAGGATATATGCCACCTTTTTTCCGAAAAGTTTTCCAGTGTATTCACTAATGAGACACTAACTGACGACCATATTAACCTTGCTGCCAGGAACGTTCCAGTAAACGATCAAACGCTGGGTGCAATTGATGTTAATGCAGAAATGATTTCTAAGGCCGCGACTCTGCTCAAGTCATCCTTCAATCCTGGACCTGATGGAGTTCCATCTGTATTTTTGAAGAGACATATTGCTAGCTTGTTAATTCCGCTTCTTCGCCTGTTCCGAATGTCTCTCTCAGGTGGCATATTTCCATCTTGCTGGAAATTTGCGCACATGTTTCCCGTCCACAAAAAAGGAAGGAAACGAGCTGTGGATAACTATCGAGGAATTACATCGTTAAGTGCCGATTCGAAGCTATTCGAGCTAGTGATTATGGAACCGTTGCTGTCCCATTGCAAGCAGTATTTGAGTGCTGATCAACATGGGCTTACTGTCGGCCGCTCTACAACTACCAATCTGCTGTGTCTCACATCGTATATAACCGAAAGCATGTCGGATCGGGTTCAAACGGACGTTATTTATTCAGACCTATCCGCAGCATTCGACAAGTTGAACCATGCTATTGCGATTGCTAAACTCGGCAGGCTCGGTGTATGCGGTAATCTTCTGAGTTGGTTTCGATCATATCTTACCGGTCGGCAACTAAAAGTTGCCATAGGAGATTGCAGATCAGCTAGCTTCTTCGCCACATCAGGTATACCTCAGGGAAGCCACATGGGACCGTTAATTTTTATACTGTACTTCAACGACGTGCATCTGGTCATCGAAGCTCCTCGGTTATCATATGCAGATGACCTCAAAATCTTCCTACGAATCTGCTCCATTGCTGACTGTCACTTTCTTCAACGTCAACTGAATGTATTCGCTAGTTGGTGCAGGTTAAACAGAATGGTAGTGAACCCAGCCAAATGCTCCGCTATTACGTTCTCACGAAAACAACAACCGATAATATTTAGCTATGACCTGCTTGGCTCGACAATCGAACGCGTGAATCAGGTGAAAGACTTGGGTGTGATCTTGGATTCGCAGCTTTCTTTCAAGCAACACATTGCATATGTTGTTGATAAGGCGTCAAGAACTTTAGGGTTCATTTTTAGGATAGCTAAAAACTTCACTGATATCTACTGTCTAAAATCTCTCTATTGTTCGCTTGTTCGATCGACGCTTGAGTATTGTTCAGCGGTTTGGAACCCAAACTACAACAACGGTGCCGAGAGAATTGAATCTGTTCAACGTCGCTTTCTTCGTTTTGCGTTGCGTAGATTGCCTTGGAACGATCCGTTTCGATTACCAAGCTACGAAAGCCGTTGTCAACTTATCGACCTAGAACTTCTCCGGACTAGAAGAGACACAAACAGAGCCCTTACCGTGGCCGATATCCTACAAGGAAGGACAGATTGTGAGGCTATCCTGAGGCAAATTGACCTGAATGTTCAACCCCGACCGCTTCGTAATAACCTTATGCTAAGACTGCCTCTACGTCGCACAAATTATGGAGCGTACGGTGCGATTAGCGGACTGCAGAGAACATTCAACAGAGTTGCATCTGTTTTCGACTTTCATCTCTCCCGCGATGCGCTTCGTCGAAAGTTTTCTTCTGTTTTTCGCCGGCAGGAGTTAAGATATTGACTATAAGATATACGTTTTTTAATGTTTTTTTATGTTATGACCATGCTTGAATGTATTTTTTTTTTACCATAGTTGATAAGGTTTAAATCATTGGGGCTTCATCCAGCCTGTTGATGTAAATAAATAAAATAAAAAAAAATAAAAATAAAAATAAAGACCGAATCCAGTCAACCACCCAATCGGAGAGTCCTATAGCTTTAAGTTTTTCACAAGCACGCCCGTGTGGTACCGTGTCAAACGCTTTTGAAAAATCAATGTAGACCGAGTCAACCTGATTGCGAAGTTCGACCTCGCGGAACAGTGTGTTGGTACAGCACATCAGATTCGTGGATGTAGAACGATGTTGAACAAACCCATGCTGATACTCCGATATTAAAGGCTGAACAACACTGTAAAGTGCTCCGTGCACTAGGGTTTCGAAAGCCTTGCTAATGCAGCATAGAAGCGAAATACCACGATAATTGTCAACGTGGTTACGGCTACCGGATTTGTGTATTGGTACGATAGCAGCAGTTTTCCATAAGCTGGGGAACGTCCTCTCGGACAGCGAACGGTTGAATATATAGCAAATCGGTAAAACCAGCGAGCGAGCGCAGTATTTCAGGAAATTCAGAGGAATTCCGTTAAATCCGGGGCTTTTTGATGCATTAAGATTGGTCAAAACTGTATGGACATCACCTGGTGTGAAGCGTAGTAAGGGGAAATTTAAGTCATATTCATGTCGATCGTTGACGCTGTAAGTGGGGAGGCGAGCTTGCCTTGCACCATAAACACCTTGAAAGAACGTAGCGAACAAATTTGCGATCTCTTCCGGCGATGTTGCGGTTACGCCGTCTAGAACAACTGTGTTGGGTAGGCGATTGCACCTCCTTTGCGACTTTACGAATTTCCAGAAATACGATGGGTTTTGTCTCATGTTTGACTGTGTTCGTTGAACATGTTATTCGTAGCTAGCGGCGAGTAGTTCGTTGTATTGAGTTTCAATTGAACGAAGAGTATTTCGGTTGTCCTCGGATTTAGAGATGAAAAACCGTTTGCGGGCCTTGCGGAGTTTGTTGCGGAGGTTACGCAGCTCTGTATTCCACCAGGGTTTCCACGCAGAGTAGCCGGAGAAAGGTCTACGAAGAGGAACACACTCGTGGAAAATTGCGTGCAGTTTTTCGTAGAACTGGTTTGTAATGACGTCAACTGAATCACCGTTCAGAACCAGGGATCAATTAACTGCTGTAAGTATGTGATCTAGGGCGGTTAGGTCACAGTTTTTAAGATCAAATACTGCTGGGGCATCATGACGATCAGGTAGATTGAAGTGCGCATCGAGGTTCAGAATGAATGGCCTGTGATGGATGTCAACATTAAGCAGTGGAACCACTGGTTCAAGGAGATCAAAAACGTCTGGATTGGTTGTGAATGCCAAATCAAGCAGCTTTCCATTTGTGTTTACAAATGGGTTAACCATTAGCAAGCATTTCTTCGGTAAGAGCCACTTCCTGCTCCGTCGATGAGTTCGATGGCAGATACCCGTTCATGTCCTCGTCGAAATTCCAGAGTAAATGAGGGAGATTATAATCACCCAGCACCATGATGATATCATCGCTCAAGGACGTCTCTGCAATATTCCGTATAGCTACGGCATGTAACTTGTAGAGCTCAGAACCTGACAAAGGGCGAACGTAGCAATGGCTCTAATGTTGGCCTATGGATCTTAGATTGGGCCTATCGCTAAAAATCTGCTATTTATCAATTTTATCTAGATGAACGCGACATTGGGACGGTACTAATGAATATTTTGGTCGCTATGGAAAATTTAGTCGATTGCTGAATTCATGCATGAACTCAAATTAGGAGCATGTAGTCCGACATTACATCCATTTCCCCTATTAAAGGGTGTCCACGATGAAATTGCCACACACAAAATTGATTCGCAAAATTCGAGTTTTCATCCGATTGCCATCAAATTTTCAGGGATTGAGAAATAACTATTAAACTTCATTTTACCATTTTACTCGTATTTTATTTACAGTCCATACGCAAATGCCCGCACCTTGGCCTTAATCCCGGCCATAAGATTCTGCACAACCTGTGAATCAACCGTTTTTTGCATGTAAACCCATACTTTCTTCAGTTCCTCGACTGTCTTCACTACCTTAAGTCGTTTAAGAAGGTGCTGCTTCATAATCGCCCAGTACTTCTCGATGGGGCGGAGCTCCGGAGTGTTGGGAGGGTTGAACATTTTCGGCACGAAATTGACCTTATTGTCCGCATACCACTTCAGCACGTCCTTGGAGTAGTGGCATGAGGCCAAATCCGGCCAGAAGATTGTTGGGACGTTGTGGGCCTTCAGGAGAGGAAGCAGCCGCTTCTGGAGGCACTCTTTTATGTACACCTGTCCGTTCATCGTGTCCTGGGTCACGAAAGGTGCACTCCGCTTCCCGCACGTGCAGATGGCTAACCAAACCAGGAATTTCTTCGCAAATTTGGACATCTTCTGAGTGCGGACATGTTCCGGAACGCTGAACTTATCCTTGGCCGTGAAAAACAGGTTGCCGGGGATCTGTTTGAAGTCGGCCTTCACATATGTTTCGTCGTCCATGATGCAGCATTCAACTTTCGTCAGCATGTTGAGGTACAACTTCCTGGCACGGGTTTTGGCGGACTTGTTCTGCTTCTCGTCACGATTAGGGGCCTTTTGTACCTTGAACGTTCGAAGCCCAGCCTTAGTTTTAGCCTTCTGGACAAAACTTCGGCTTAGGTGCAGCTTCTTAGCCACATCCCTAACGGAGGCGTTCGGATTTCGGTTGAAGGCCCCAACTACGCGGTTGTGATTTTTGGTGTTGTACGGAATACTTTTTTCTTCACTTCTGGGCTTCCGATCGGTGGTCAACCGTTCCTCGAACCGCTTAATCACTCGCGACACCGTGGAATTCGCGATTCCCAACGTTTTAGAGATGGAACGATGCGAGAGATCCTTGTTCTCGTGATGAATGCGCAAGATTTTATCACGCACGAGCTGTTCTTTCGACTCCATTTCCGCGAGTTTTGATCACTGGACTTTAAAACTTGCAGGATGTAAATAATGCACTATGAACTAAATTTCATTAAATTCTACCCAACGGTTAAAAAGTTAGAGCAATTTCATAGTGTGGCAATTTCATCGTGGACACCTTTTAGCTATATTTTTTCAAAGTTGGTTTATTCAACCTCCTCTCATAGGCTAAATGCCCGCACCCGCTTCCCATCAAATCCTGTGCAACACTTGCGCCATCTTTCTTACACACTTTTGTCTACTCTTTCTTCAAATCCTTGTCGTTTTTGAAGACCTTCCATGTTTTCCGGAGCTTGCCCTTCATAATCGCCCAGAATTTATTATATTGAGCGAAGTTCTGGCGAGTTTGGCGGATTTGCCTCCTTCGGCACAAAAACAATATCGTTGGCTTCGTACCACTCCATCACCGGTTTCGCGTAGTGGCACGATGCCAGATCCGGGCAAAACAGAGTGTCACCTTCGTGGGACCGTAGGAAGAACACCAGGCGCTTCTGGAGGCATTATTGGCCGTTGATGGTGCCAGTCGTTTTGTACGGCTTGCTGAATTTTCCGCACCCACAGATCGCCTATCACACTAAGTACTTCTTAGCAAATTTGTCGACCTTCTTCTTCGGAACTTCTCAAGAAAATCCAGGCGGGACTTGCCGACGAAAAACTCCAGGCCGTGGATCTGCTTGGCGTCCGCTTTAATGGACGACTCGTCGCGGTACAGCTTCCTGGCGCAGGATTTGGCCACCGTATTCTGTTTATCGGTTTGTGTTACCTTGAAGACATAAAGTCCAGCCCGCTTCATTGTGTGCTGGACGAACCAGACGGAAGAATTTACCTGCTTGGCCACGTACCGAATCGAAAGGTTCGGATTGCGCTTGAAGTAATCCCTCACCTTCCTTGCGTTCACGGGATCTCCTTGAACGACTTTACCACACGGGACACGGTCGATTTGTCGATTCTAAACTGTTTCGCGATACATCTGTGGGACTTGCCTGGATTTTCCACGACCGCTCCCATAATTTTTTTGTCGAAGCACTTCTTGCTTGGAAGCCTTCTCGATAACGAATTGACAGATTGTGACGACATTTTACACATGTAGCACTTTAAACTAGTTTTATTCAAAATGTCATCAATTTTTACCCATCCAGTAAAAATTTATGCACAAAAGAAAGTGTTGCATTTTTTTTCGAGAACAATCTTTAGAATGAAGTAAACTCCCGTAGCCTTTTCCCATATGCGAGCAGATTCTCGAGGAAAAAAATTGAAATAAATCAACCTACTCTGCGAGCCCGCAAATCTGAGATGAATCCAACCCACTCCGAGTTAGGGTTTCCATATCAAAAACTTGAAAAGGAGGACATTTAATTTGAGGTTTGGAGATAAAGAAAGACAATGTTTGCTTTTCTTAGCATTGAAGGAGGACACTGAGTTTTCATCAAACGTTTATTATTAAATGCGCACAAAATTCATGATTTTCAAAGTCTCAATTGAGATTGTTCATAGCTTGTAGTCGATGTTAACTTAATTCATCTTCTCGTTATACTGCTGAAATAAACATCAAACTAGTCTTAATAATTCATTTTTGGTATTTGAAAATGATCTAGTCTAGCTGTTTTGCATGAAAACTACAGCTTTACAGACTCAAAACGATCCCAACTTTCATCATGTACAAAACTCAGGATACTTATCATCGCTTATTGAAACCACATGGTAATCCTACTCTGAGTCTGGCCCATCGTCTGAGTATCGCCATCGCCAAAGACCCAGCCGGTACTTTCGGGTCGCGTTCGTAGGTAAAGCAAACTTCATGAAACACAAACTCACCATGGATTATTGAGAATTGTAGCTGGAGAGTTTTGTTAGCTTAATATTTGTAGCTACGACATCACAGCTTGTAATATTGTCTGCAGTTGCTTGTTAGATGATTGTTGTCTTCGAAAATCAAGCGTGATCTTGAACATTGGTGAGATTTGATTTTTTTTTTGTTATTTTCTCATCACTTTAAATCCTTAATTAAAAAAGTAAGTGGTTGTATCCAAGACACGACCGTAGGTTTGACGTAGAGTTACGTACTCGGTATCAATACCACTTTTTACCATCACGTAAATGCCTCGACAAAATTACGCATTTTCGTGCACAAAACGGATGGAGTTTTTGGTTTATTCAATAGATAATAAATAAAGCAAAAATTGATTGGAGGGATTTCTTGCTAAAACTTTCCATTCGCGAGATATTCGAGATCAATCATTTAAATTCGAGATTTTTTTTTGCTTTTCTCTAGCGTCTTGGAGAAAACCTTACCTTAATTCGAAGTGCTTCTGGTTAATTAACAAGGTCATGTGGTATTCGTGATGGGGAGTGATGTGGCCGGCAGCAAGGCGAGCGAAAGTTCAATTAAAATTAACTCTTAAGCAACAATATTTTATGGTGGTCCTGAACAGGACCATTTTGTCGTGATAGTTGAGTAATGCTGAGCTATTAGGGTGTTTAACACAGATGAGGCTGGCGAGCTGTATGTTATTTGGAACGAGTGTGACCCGCTTGGCATAGATGACCCACAGCGACTCATGAAAAACTATTGAATCCGATCAGTAGCGGTGTGGCGTGACCTATTTAACATTGAACTAGCGATCGCACACTGTACCTATGTGCGGTGTATATTGCACCTGACCGGGTTCGTGACAACAAACTTATCGAAACCCATTGCCGGTCCGTTTTCACCATAATGGAGAGTGCGACACCAACTGATGAGATAATCGTTCTGGGTGACTTCAATCTACCCGGTGTTTCCTGGAAACCATCTTACAGCGGCTTTCTCTACCCAGACCCTGTACACTCTGTATTTCATACAGGATCAGTTAGCCTTCTCGACTGCTATAGTACAGCAACACTATCTCAAATAAACCACGTAGTCAACGAAAACAACCGTAGCCTGGACCTCTGCTTCGTTAGCGTTCAGGACACCGCTCCTTTCATCTCCACGGCACCTTCTCCACTAGTAAAGCAAGTACATCATCACCCTCCCTTGGTTGTCACTGTTGCTGACAATCACGATCGGGTCTTTGACGACATTTCCACGACCGTGTCATACGATTTCCGGAAAGCCGATCACCGTAGTATCGTCAACGTGCTATCTAGTATAAATTGGGAGAACATCCTCGATCCTGATAATGTTGAAACCGCTGCGCAAACATTTTCACATGTCTTGGCTTATGTCATTGACAGGCACGTTCCGAAAAGAGTTCACCGTAAAATTTCTCATCCTCCCTGGCAGACGAGTGAACTGCGTATGTTGAAGTCGACCAAGAGAGCCGCATTAAGAAAATTCACAAAGTGTCGTACGCTTTCGCTGAAACGTCACTACGTTAGGCTGAATTATGAGTTCAAGCGAGTTAGCCGTCGATGCTATTTGCGATATCAACGAGGGATTCAGAGGAAACTCAAGTCGCACCCGAAGTCATTCTGGAATTACGTAAATGAGCAGCGCAAGGAATCCGGCCTACCTTCTTCAATGGTGTTGAATGGAGCAGTTGCTTCCACTCCTCAGCAGATCTGTCGCTTGTTTTCTGAGAAGTTCGCCAGTGTTTTCACGAATGAGAGATTAACTGACGAACACGTTACCCTAGCAGCTAGTAATGTTCCACTGTACGGTCAAACACTGGGTGCGATGGATGTCAACGTCGAGAGGATTTCCACTGCCGCATCACAACTCAAGTCGTCCTTCAATCCATGACCCGATGGCGTTCCATCCGTATTCCTGAAAAGGCATTTTTTTTTTTTTTTTTTTAACTCTTTATTTGTTCCAAATTTAAAATAAATTACATTTCATTTTTAACCTAGGTGCTCCAGTTCCTACAGTAACTTACCAGCCTTAATTGTTATGATATATATCTAAGTGTTTTTACATTGTTCCTGTCTTGGCAATTCAGTATTTTAAACAGGTTTTTTAAACCTGCATGTCAGTATAACAATTGTTAGCTTAAAACTAAATAACTAAAACTAAATCTTATCTAAGTATAAAGGGAGTTAATCGTTGCAATTGAGGATTGTAACGATTTTTGCCGGAAATTATTAATTATTTTGTCGGACATTTGTTCTAAAGTCTCAACATTCGAAATTCTATGTACCTCAGTAGTACTGTACCAGGGAGGCAACTTCAAAATCATCTTCAGAATTTGGTTCTGAATCCTTTGAAGTGCTTTTTTCCTGGTAGTGCAACAACTAGACCATATTGGCACAGCGTAAAGCATGGCCGGTCTAAAAACTTGTTTAAATATTAGAAGTTTATTCGTCAGGCAAAGTTTGGATTTCCTGTTAATAAGAGGATACAAACATTTTATATATTTGTTACATTTGGCTTGAATGCCCTCAATGTGATCTTTAAAAGTTAATTTATGGTCAAGTATTAATCCAAGATATTTCACTTGGTTTGACCAGGAAATTGGAACTCCGTTCATAGTGACTATGTGACTACTACTAGGTTTCAAAAAGGAAGCCCTGGGCTTATGTGGAAATATTATAAGTTGAGTTTTGGAAGCGTTGGGAGAAATCTTCCATTTTTGTAAATAAGAAGAGAAAATATCTAAACTTTTCTGAAGTCTGCTGCAAATAACACGAAGACTTCTTCCTTTAGCGGAAATGCCTGTGTCATCAGCGAACAAAGATTTGTGGCAACCCTGAGGCAAATCAGGGAGGTCCGAAGTGAAAATGTTATACAATATAGGCCCAAGAATGCTACCCTGAGGAACTCCTGCTCTAACAGGTAGTCGATTAGATTTGGAATTTTGATAATTTACCTGCAGAGTTCTGTCAGTTAAATAATTTTGAACTAATTTCATAATGTAAAGTGGAAAATTAAACTTTTTCAATTTAGCAATCAAACCTTCATGCCAAACACTGTCGAATGCTTTTTCTATGTCTAGAAGAGCAACTCCAGTTGAGTGGCCTTCAGATTTGTTTGAACGAATTAAATTGGTAACTCTCAAGAGTTGATGAGTAGTTGAATGCCCATGGCGAAATCCAAACTGCTCATCTGCAAAAATTGAGTTCGTATTGATGTGAAGCATCATTCTATTCAAAATTATTTTTTCAAAAAGTTTACTTATTGAAGAAAGCAAACTTATTGGACGGTAGCTAGAAGCTTCAGCTGGATTTTTATCCGGCTTCAAAATTGGAACAACTTTTGCATTTTTCCATTTATCAGGAAAGTATGCCAAATGGAAACATCTGTTAAATAATTTTACCAGGAAAGACAAGGTACTCTCTGGGAGTTTTTTGATGAGGATATAGAAAATTCCATCATCACCTGGAGCTTTCATATTTTGAAATTTTTTAGTTATAGACCTTACTTCGTCCAAATCAGTCCCCCAGGAATCATCAAAAATATTTTCCCGAGAGAAAATATTCCGAAAATCCCGAGCAACCTGATTCTCAATAGGACTAGTAAGACCCAAACTGAAATTATGGGAACTCTCGAATTGCTTAGCAAGTTTCTGAGCTTTTTCCAAATTTGTGATCAAAATTTTACCACCTTCTTTAAGCGCTGCAATTGGCTTTTGAGGTTTTTTCAAAAAATTTGTGAGTTTCCAAAAGGGTTTGGAACTCGGGTCTAATTTAGAAACATTATTTTCAAAAGTTTTGTTCCTCAGGGCAGAGAATCGCTTTTTAATTTGTTTTTGCAAATCCCGCCAGATAACTTTCATGGCAGGATCGCGTGTTCTTTGAAATTGTCTCCTACGGACATTTTTAAGACGGATCAAGAGCTGAAGATCATCGTCTATTATAATTGAATCGAATTTAACCTCGCATTTTGGTACTGAGGCAGCTCTTGCTTCAACTATAGAAGTAGTCAGAGATTCAAGAGCATAATTAATTTCATCTTTGGTTTGCAAAGGAATGTTTGGATCGAAGTTATATTCCATAAATGTTCGATATTGCTCCCAATCAGCCCTATGGTAATTGAAAGTAAAGCTGTTGGGATTAGAAATTATTTCTTGGGATATTTCAAAAGTTACTGGAAGGTGATCAGAACCGAAGTCAGCATGGGTAACCAATTGGCTACAAAGTTGACATGAATAAGTTAAGACCAAATCAAAAGTTGAGGGATTTCTTGCAGAAGAAAAGCATGTTGGGCTGTTTGGATATTGAATAGTGTAATAACCTGCAGAACAATCATCAAACAGAATATTACCATTGGAATTGCTTTGAGCATTATTCCATGAGCGGTGTTTTGCATTAAAATCACCAATAATGAAGAATTTAGACCTATGACGGGTAAGTTTCTGGAGGTTACCCTTGAGAAAATTCTTTTGCTGGCCTACGCATTGGAATGGCAAATAGGCTGCTATAAACGTAAGTTGTCCAAATTTTGTTTCAACAGAAACTCCCAAAGTTTCAAAAACTTTGGTTTCAAATGAAGAAAGAATTTTATGCTTGATTCGTCTATGAATAATGATGGCAACGCCACCACAGGGTCCATCAAGACGATCATTTCTATAAATCAAGTAATTTGCGTCCTTCTTAACCTTATGGTCAGGTTTAAGGAACGTTTCAGTTATAACGGCAATATGCACGTTATGAACTCTCAAAACATTAAATAGCTCGTCTTCATTATTTTTAAGAGATCGAGCATTCCAATTTAAAATGTTTAATGCTTTAAAATCCATTACTGAATTTTAAAGTCATAACAATATTATTAGCAAATTTTACTCCAGTTTGAATAGCATCAAACATGGAGTTAGATTTAAGCATATCAGAAATCATATCAATTAATGAATTCTGTAAAAATTCCATTTTAGGGGCAGTAATGCTTCCTAAGTCAAAATTGTCAAAATTTCCGTTAGAACGCTGGTTAGTATTTTGATTTCTACCCGCTGCAATAGCAGCATAGGTAGCTCCATTAACTCGCTGAACATTGTTAGCAGCGAGGGGAGTAGGTACAGATGAAACATTTGAAGCAGGGGTGATATTTGTACCTACGGGTACGAATGTGGAATTTGTTCCTCGCTGACCGTTGTTAACAGCAGAGGAATTTGTACCTGGTCGGAAACGTGGAGCGTTTCCTACCTGTCGGTTAGAACGAGATTGTAGGATCGCTTTGCGAGTCGTACATTCCCAAAAATTGGATTTGTGGTTTTCACCACAATTTGAACATTTAAATTTCTTAGGATCTTCCTTCACAGGACAGTCGTCCTTTGCGTGAGAGGAATCACCACAATTCATGCATTTAGCTGGCATGTAGCAATTTTTAGTTCCGTGACCCCATCCCTGGCACTGAGTGAGGTTTTGGAAATTTCCTCCAGTCTTCCTGAAGTGTTCCCACTTCACTCGGACATGGAGCATAAGGCTAGCTTTTTCTAAGGCCTTAAGGTTGTTTAGTTCACTAGACTTGAAGTGAACTAAATAAAAATCATTAGAAATCCCGCGCGAATCGCCAGGACGGGATTTCATTTTCATTTTGATTACTTGGAGTGGCACAACTCCAAGTAATTTTGCCAGTTCATCTTTGATCTGATCCAGGGATTCACCACTGGGCAGTCCTTTCATGACAACCTTGAACACACGTTCAGTTTTGGTGTCGTAAGTAAAAAATTTGTGCTTCTTCTCAGTAAGATACTTGAGAAGACATTTAAATCCGTCCAAGGTTTCAGCCAATACACGGCATTCACCCCGACGTCCAATTTGTAGTGAAAACTTAACTTTCACGAAATTCAAAAGTTCCATGTGAAGAGCATGGAAATCGGAAGTGGTTATAACAATAGGGGAATCTTTTCCTTCTTGGCATTAAGCCGGGAAAGTTTACTAGAATTGTTCTTAGATGATGGATCATTCTCATCATCCGTGAGCAAATCAAATTGATTACTCTAATTAATTTCATCAGAACGGGGATCAAGAGTTTGCCCCTTTCTTTTGCGTTTAGGCACCATGGCGGCAGTAAATTTTTATCCAAATCGACTTCCAAGCAGATTACTATAAGAATCTGAAGGATCGAAGAGGAATTTTCCAAATCGATATCCAAGAAGGATTACCTCGGGTAGGGTCCAAACAAGGATCGAATAGGAATAAGAGGAGTTGAACAAGGTAGAAAATTTTTACAGGTTGAGCACTGAAAAGTGCTGTTTAAATTTGTTGTAGCTTTAGGTAGTAGTAACACTTCCTTAAGCAAAATGCAAATAGATCCGCACGGAAAGAGAGCACGATGCGGACTGACCTGAAAAGGCATATCGCCAGCTTGCTGATGCCCATGCTTCACCTATTTCGATTGTCCATCTCGAGTGGTACATTTCCATCTTGTTGGAAATTCGCACATATGTTTCCTATCCACAAAAAGGGCAGCAAACGGGATGTGGACAATTATCGCGGAATTACGTCGTTGAGTGCAGTTTCGAAGTTATTCGAGTTAGTCATCATGGAGCCTCTACTCTCTCATTGTAAGCAGTATCTAAGTGGTGATCAACACGGCTTCACTTCCGGTCGTTCTACTTCCACAAATCTGCTGTGTTTGACATCGTATCTTACGGAAAGCATGGCAGAGAGGGCTCAAACAGACGTCATATACACCGACTTGTCAGCTGCCTTCGATAAGCTAAACCATGCCATCGCGATTGCCAAGTTGCATAGACTTGGGGTCATCGGCAACCTCTTGCGATGGTTTCGTTCATATCTCACTGATCGGCAACTGATGGCTGCCATTGGTGACAACTGGTCCAATATCTATCTAGCTACGTCAGGAATACCTCAAGGAAGTCACCTGGGACCTTTGATTTTCTTACTCTACTTCAATGACGTGAACTTGGTCATCGAAGGCCCACGACTATCGTATGCAGACGATTTTAAAATCTACCTACGAATCCACTCGATTGATGACTGTCACTTCCTTCAACGTCAGTTCGAAGCCTTTGCCAGCTGGTGTAATTTGAACCGAATGGTGGTTAACCCCACTAAGTGTTCAGTGATCACTTTTACTCGGAAGAAAGAACCAATCACATTTGAATACAAACTTATCGGCACTGTAATCGACCGTGTGAACCATATGAAAGATCTGGGTGTTATTCTGGATTCTCAACTTACGTACAAGCAGCACATCTCGTACGTTGTCGACAAGGCGTCTAGGACATTGGGATTTATCTTCAGGATAGCAAAGAATTTCTCCGATATCTACTGTTTGAAGTCACTGTACTGTTCCTTGGTGCGATCCATTCTGGAATATTGTTCTGTGGTCTGGAGTCCAAGCTACAACAATGGTGCTGAGAGAGTTGAGTCCGTTCAACGCCGTTTTCTTCGATTCGCTCTGCGGAAACTGCCTTGGAGAGACCCATTTCATCTGCCCAGCTATGAAAGTCGTTGCCAGCTGATTGATCTGGAGCCTCTCAAAACTAGAAGAGACACCTCTAGGGCCCTGTTCATTGCGGACACTTTACAAGGTAGAATTGATTGCAGTGCAATCTTGGGGCAAGTCAACATTAACATCCAACCCCGTGCGCTACGTAACAACATTTTGCTGAGATTGCCACTTCAGCGCACAAACTATGGCATGAACGGTGCAATAGGTGGGCTGCAACGAGTGTTCAATCGAGTCTCGGGCATCTTCAATTTCCATATGCCTCGACAGCTGCTAAGAAGATACTTCTCATCGTTCTTTTCTGGCACAGTTAACCGTGAATGATTGTGTGTTTTATTTATGTATTTTATTCTTAGTTTTTATTTTTTGATTTACCTATATAAGTTACTTAAATCATCATTGGGGCTATACACAGCCTGTTGATGCAGACAAATAAATAAATAAATAAATAAATTGAAAAACAGTTCATTTTAACAAATTCGTAGAAAAATTGCCAATCGATTGGCTTGTTTAGAATTAAAATCCATCCGCTATTGATAGAGTTCTAAGTGGTCAAAACCTGACCAATTTTCGTAACGCGCAAGATTTTGGTTTTTTTTTTACGGTTGCACCCCCAATAAGTTGCAGAAAGACGTAATCCCGCATAAAAAAACAAATGAAGCACTCTTGACGAATCCATTTAGTCTGCCTTTTTCTGTATGCCAAAATATGTCAAAATACGATTCAACGTGTTTTGGCGGAATTAAAACCCGTATGATGGAATTCGAATCAAGAAGCAGAGCGCACTGGGCAAAAATTGACAAAACCTCGACAAAATTGAATATATCGGCTGCCAAACGGTTTCAGTCAACATGTTATACATATTCTCAAAGGAAAAACTCTGCTGAATCGATTTGTGGGCTAATGCTCATTTGTTAATAGCTTTTCACTCAGTTGTTGAAATTTCTTTTTCTTTTAAGTAATTGATAGATTAGAATCATAGTTTACTATAAATATGCAAAGAGTAGGTGAATCTTAACATTTAAATCAACACCAATGAATTTTAACCCTTAAAGCCCGAGATGTGCAGCGAGGAATTCTCACTTCATTTTTACAACGCAAAAACAAATACAGTTTATTACTAAAATAAAGATCTTCTTTTTTAGCTATCTATAACAAGCTCAACCTCTATTTTATCTGCTGCTTCAAAAATAAATACGTTTCGTCAACTGTATGCAAAGTTATTTGCAAATGAGCAGTTCGTGACCAAAACTGTGTATGCCAAGCATGGTGACAATGACTCATCATTCCTTTGCGTTGGGAATCACCGACCGTAGAATCGGAAAGAATCAAAACAGTCAAAGAAATATGAGATTGTTGCTCATGCCCTCTCATTTCTCTCCTTTACGACGGATTAAAATAAATCCCCAATTCAAAGCAAGGAAGCATATGCGCTCGGTTCAGTAGTGTTTCAACCATCAATGAGATAGAACAGTTTTCAACCAAAATGGGTAGTGTGCTACTTATTTCGAGCATCCTGGTGCTAGTACTGAAATCAACGTTCGCACTTTGCGGCACGATGAATCAAGGTTTTGGGTACGAAATACTGGTAACTAAAATTGAAACACAGGAGGAACGTTTTACCAAATTAAGTCGTACACTCCAAAACAGCACTACTTCAATTATGTCCGAGTTAAACAGTCTACGCGACCTGATAAAATCTCAGCAGAATTCATTACAAAATGTGTACGACTCTTGTGATAAGGTTCCGTCGAAAATATCTGGTGTGTTCAACGTGCAACTCAATCCCCAGGAGACGGCGCGTGTCTATTGTGACCAGAATTATGACGGTGGTGGCTGGACTGTGATTCAGTGGCGTTTCGATGGTTCTACTAACTTCTACCGGGGTTGGACGGAATACAAGCGAGGATTTGGCAATCTGAACGGAGGAGAATTTTGGCTGGGTTTGGATATTATCCACCAACTGACCTACTCTGGACCGCATGAGATGGTTATATTGTTGGAAGATTTCGAAGGGAACTCAACCTATGCCAAGTTGAATCGATTCGAGATGGCTGGAGAAGAGGTGGTCTACAAAGTGACGAAGGCTGATGGGTATAGTGGAACCGCAGGAAACTCGATATCGAGAATCAAAAACAACATGTTTAGTACATTTGATAAGGACAGCGATACTCATCCTGGTAATTGTGCTTTGGACTATCATGGGGCTTGGTGGTATTCGAAGTGCCACTCCAGGTTAGTGTTTATATTGAACTGATTACAAATAAATATACTAATGTACTGTTTTGTTATAGCAGTAATTTGAATGGCAAATATTCGAAAGGACAAACCTCGGAATACGCTACAGGAATGGTGTGGAGCACATTCCGTGGCTATCATTATGCACTGAAATCTTCTAAAATGATGATCAGAAAGAAGAAATAAATATAGGATCGACTGAATAAATATAAGTAGAGTAAAACTTATGTTGATTGTTTGTTTTAAATTATTGGTAATGCGTTATTCAGCCCATATAACTACACCAACTATACTTCATCTACTTCAACTTTATTGTTCCAAGTTTGGGTCTGCTTTCAAATTTTAGAAGTTAACAGGGAAGCGAATAATTTTCCGCTGAGGTTCAAAGTGGAACAGATGACAACATATCAAGAAGACTGGTAACTCTCGCGTTTTCTCATACGACCATCATGAGACAGCCACGATCGCTTAATTTGCTCCGAATGATTTTTTTAGCTACAGATACGTACGTTTAGACTACCTGATATGTTGGTCTGATTAAAGCGGACTGCTTGATAATTTTGTCGGATGCAATGTTCGGATGCGTTCACACTTTTTCGACATGATGATTAGATTTGACGTTTGATTTGTCGAACGAAGTAGGTTTGTGTTTAATTTTCATTCGACTCATTCAGCAAAATAGACGCAAGAGAGGTGAAAATAGTAAAAAAATTTTCCTAAAATTTCACAAATTTCATGAACCGCTAAAGATTGCTTGATTTGTGTTTTGAAGACATCCGGCATGATGACAGTAAACCGATTTCCTATTTCACTATTCAATATTGTCCTGTGTATGATGTGACTGATTTTTATTTTCCAGTGTGATTGGCAGAAATATGTCGTTATGACTTTGATCATGGCTTGGTCAAGAAAACAGTGTTTGTATAATACGTAGCGTGTAAGAATAAGCCCGCCAAACAGCAGGTCGGAGAGCCTACTAAGAATGGTTTAGAGCTTCAGAGAGGTTCAGATATCTACGGAGAAATTTATTGAGCTTAAGGGTAGTTCGTAGATCTTGAGAACAGAACTACAAAACTTCAGAAATTTTTCAGAAATTTAATGAAATTAAAAATTCACAGAATTTCACAGAAGTTTGGAGATCTACTGAAAAATTATTGAACACCAAAAAGGTTCGTAGCTCTTCAAAACAAAGGCGCATAACTTTAAAAAAAATTACAGATCTTCTGAAAAAATAACAAAAATGGTCATAGATCTTCAGATAAATTTGAAGACCTTCAAGAATGTGTGCAGATTTTCTAATAAATTTTAAGAAACTCAGAAATTTTAATGGATCTTCAGTGAAATATGCAGAACTTCAGGGAAGTTTGACGATTTTAAATAAAATATTTATACGATTTCAGGGAAATTTGTAGATCTTGAGAGAAACATGTAAAACTTCAAGGCTCAACAATTTTCTATTTTGGAGAACTTCAGGTTAGAAGATCTTCAGGGAAGTTTTCAAATGTTCAGGGTAGCCCGAGAGCCTACAGAGGAATTTAAAAAAAAACTTCAGACAAGCTTGCAGATCTACTGAGAAATTTATTGAGCCTCAAGGTAATAGGTAGATCTTAAGATTAAAACTTCAGAGCTTCACTTTACAGAACTTAAAAGGCATTTGCATAACTTCAGAAGAGAATATATTAAGAGAAATCTGTATACCTGCAAGGAATTTTGTAGACCTCCAGAGACATTTAGTAGTTCAGAAAGCTCCACAGTGTTAGAAAACTGTTAGATCTTCAGAAAAATGCGTAAAATTTTAGAAAAGTACTTAAATTCCAAGAACAAACCTCAGCGAAGTACGGAAGTCAAAGATTCACTCCATGGAAGTTGGAAATAGATTGATCTAAAAAACTTCAGAGAAGTCCGTAGACCTTAAGAGAAGACTGCAAAAAGACAGAAAAAAATTGCAAAACTTCAGCAAAACTCATAGAACATCGGGAAAGTTCGCCGATCTTTAGAAGTATTTATACAACTTCAGAGAAATTCGTGAATCTTCAGTAGAGCTTTGGGGAATTTCAAAGAATTTCAGATAAATCTTCAGAACTTTATGAAAATCCAAGAAATTTGGATGAATTTCGGAAATCTACTGAGACATTTATTGAACTTCAGGGCAGTTCGTAGGTCTTCAGAGCATAAATACAGTATTCAGAAAAGTTCAAATAGTAGATAGCAAATCTACTGAAAAATCTGCAGACGTTTAAATAAATTTTCAGAATTTTATTGAGGTTCTTGGATGTTAAGAGAAATTTGCTGATCTTTAGAGATATTTGTACTACTTCAGAAAAATAAGTAGTTCTTCAGAGAACTTCCTTCAACTTCCGAGAACTCAACAATTGCTAGATACATTTTTTTTATACTTAAGAAAATGGTGCAGATGTTCAGAGATATTTGCAGATATTCATTGAATCATGAAAATCTACAGATAAACATACAGAACTTTCGAGTAGATTATTAGAAATTTAGTGAACATCAAAGATAATTGTTGATATTTAAGGATCTTAAATCTGCATGGATTTAGGAACTTTGTAGAATATTAGAGAAATTTGCAGAACTTCTGAAGAACACACAGGATTTCTAAGAAATCTGCAGAACTACCGGGACATTTGCAGATCTTCAGGGACGTCCGAAGGTCTTCAGAGAAATATGCAGTATTGAGATCTTAACATAAATTGTCAGAACGCAAGGAATCATGTAGATCTATTGAGAACTTTTCCCACTAGCTTGTTGAAAGTTGGTATCGACATCATGGCGAAGTTTTGAAATCCTTTTTCGTCTTCATATCGCAGTTCTTGAAGGACAATATGGGCCAGATCCCTGCCGGTGTTCCTCCTGAGCAACCATTCCCTACTCCACAAAGTTCACCTTCTCCTTCTAATTTTATTTCAAATAATAAAAGCAAATACGCCTGCCGAAGGTAGAGCAATTTTCCGGCAATTTATTATGGAAGTATTAACTTTTGATTCCTGATACAATTTTGTTTTGAAATCTAAATTGACAGTTCTTTCTACATGTGCAAGCAGTGTGAACACCAACAAACAGGGGGGTTCGAAAAAGTGTGTCGAAGGTAAAATCGAGTAGATTTTTCATTACGGCGGCGATCAAAATCAGACCAAGAAATCAGATAGTCTAAAAGGACCTTAAGATTGCAGATTCAAAAGCGAAGTTTGTACACGGATAATCAATTTGCTCACAGCTGTGAGTAAATCCACTGTTCACGAAAGTGAGACTTTTGCGTACCGAGATAGAGGGCTGGGATCAACCCGAGTTCCGGGTATTGTAGGAAATGCCACTATCTATCGGCATAATTTTACACTTTACTTAACGTATTTTACTGGAAATTGAGCTTGAGCTTGAGCTTGAGCTTGATTGACCGCCCACGGTTGCTACTCTGTTATTGCCAGATCAGCTGTAATTACACAGAGAAGCAATAGACGATGCTTGGGACTAGCAATCATCCTCAATGTGTAAAAACTGGTGATCTTAAATTAGGCAATACCAGCGCCGGCCGCGCCCGAACACAGGTCAAGAAAGGAATGGGAAGGATTGTGTTGACATGACACTCGTTTTGATGGAAGCCGAGAACACCTCTGCACTTCCACGAGGAATCACTGGGATGTTGGATAAGAGGGTTGGGTTTGCAGCAGGGTTCGTTTTGGTAAACGATAAGCTGAATTGATGTTCTAACGATCATATAACGCGAAGGAGCTTGGGACTAAACCCACGGTCCTCTGCTCAGTAAGCAAAAACCTTTGCCACCAGGCAGACGAGCACCTTTTTAATCACCGAGTTGCTGTTATTACCATGTAGTCATATTAACAAATAAAACGATTGACGAATCTTGAATGTGGATGGGCTTGAGATTAGACTCATGATGTTCTGCTCAGTAAGCAAAAACGGTTGCTCTAAGGCCTCCGAGCCCCTCATATCACATAATACCGTTGCTCAAATTTTTGTATCCATTCAAACCCGGAACCAACGACAACAACGAGTTTCGCAAAATACACGATACACAAGCGATTGTACCATAAATCTTTTTGATATGTAAGGACCTGGGACCGCGTTTTTCTGCTCAGTAAGCAGGCCACTGTAACCGACGATCTTTCAAATCCGAAAACTAAAAACTACGAAAAAGTACTTAGGCCTTCATTAAGTTCCACTTTCACGCGACGTTCAATGTTTCAATTTGCTCTTTACGTATTGTTCAGGCTATAAATAGGCCCTTTTCAAAAGTTACGCGAGAAATACGCACCATCGTCGCCTACCTCGCAAAACTGGTTCCAAACGACAACAAAGGCATAATCAACGATGGATTGTTGAACTCTGCTGGCTGGTGTAGTGCACAGCAAAAAAAAAAAATGTAATATCGATCAACGTAATTCAAGCTGATGTATGAAATAATGATGTAATTGTAATTTTGTAATTTATCAGCACACACCCTGGTCGACCACTGTAAACCAATCTGCCGTTAAGCGAGTGTGTACCTACTGAAACCTGGCCGTAGGCCTATGCTAGACCGTATAGCATAACGACCTTCTTCCACTAGCAGGCCTGTTTCTGTTTGCACAGACAGTCCCACTAGTTTCCGATACATTTATAGGGGATAGTAGGAGATTAAAAGAATGGAGAAGAGTTATTGTTTTGCTGAAAAGAGAGAAACAGAACTATACGAAATTAAACCTTCTGAAAAAAAAGATAAGTCTATTATTTTGGTTAGTGATCGTTTAGATTTGGGTCACCCCACGTTGTGTTTAGGTTAGTATAAATAAATAATACTATATAGTCATATAAATCACCACAGCTCATTATCTTCAGCGTTATCGGCGTTTCTGGATCTTTAGTTGCCTCTGTGATATACTTACTTGCGGCATACTATTTTGGGAGTGTATATGAGCGTGTACCATGTACGGTAGCTCATCTCTCATCGTGATGGTGGGACATAGTAGACAAATTAGAGAGAAAACAAGGAGGTATTAGTATTAGTTATATGTAAACAAACAAAACAAAAGAAGAGAAGAGGAAAGAAGAGCAGAAAAATAAAAGGGGATAAAGTAGATAACAAAGAAAAGAAACGTAGGCAGATTATTAGAAAAGGCATTATCCGAGACTCATCAATCAAATGTCACTCCCGCCGAGATCTCAGCGAAACCCCCTCCCCACCGAGACCCGCACAGCCGAGCTCGGTAGAAAAAACTGAGTGTGTAGATAGATTAGTAGGAAAATAAATAAAACTACTTTATGACTCAAAGTGTAGTGAATGAGCGTTAGTTTCGGGATCATTTCAGTGTAAGTGTTATGTTAGTTTTGATCCGTAATCAGCCCTGCCGACCCCTCAACATTAGTTGCAGGCAGTGGTTGTTAGATAATGCGGCACTGTAACTACTACTATTTTAGAGGTATGATTCGTCAAGTTTATACAACTCAATGTTTCAATTGAGGCAAACTATCTATCTTACAATTACAAAAGCAAACCTAAACTTACAATTATATGCACATGCAAAATGAAACTTGACAAATCATCGTCAATCCCCTTATTCCAGGGCAGGGCCTGACGATTTAAATATAATTTTGATCAGTGAACGGGCACCATATGGTACATTTTCTCACCATGAACCTATCATTTCCAGCCTATATGAACTATTTAATAAATGGAAGCCATAACATGGGTTACGCTCCCCCTAAGCAGGCCCTCCGCATCCTGTCTCTGTCTTATCTCAATTACAAAATGCCAATGGTATGAATGTATCTATATATAACTTGGAAATGACGTACAATCAAATAAACCCGTAGCCTACTCACTTGGTCAGGCTTCAGAATCGACCAATGGGCAGTGCGCTCTACACGCCAAGTTACCTTTTTTTCAAATTTACCGCAATTTTGATATTTTACCCATTGAGTGTTGATTAGTCACAATGAAACATTGTGACAGAAGTTGAGGTTACTAGTGTATTAAATAATCTAGGTCCTATTTAGGATTATATCTGAAAAATCCAAATCTGGCCAACGCCCACCCTAAACCTAAACCTGTTCTAATCCACCTGAAATGACTAACGAATGGAAGACTTTGACTACCCAGCCATGCAATAGTCTCATTCCGTGCCTTATGGCAACTTGATGATTCTATTGCGCTCATCTTCTTGCACCACCCAGGGGAGACTTGGTCCTGTACCCAATGCTTAACTTATCTGCATTCCACTCAGCTACTCGCAATTTCTTGTGATATAGTGGGCGGAATATTATTATATGAGACAATTCAATGCAGACGTCTTTCCAAATTTGGCAGATCGACAGGTAATCGGTGAGTTACCACGATAGTTGCTATTCAACAACTCGACAACGTCCCATCGTCAACGCCTGCTATGAGAATTTCCCATTGCAGACGCCAACGAAATGGCGTCATCGAGCTATCGATCGACTATCCTGGTTATCGCCTGGTAGGGGAGAACAGTTCATAACGCACCCCCGGGGTAAGACGCACTTTTTCATTTTACGTAAAAGCCATGAAAAACACAAATGAAAGTCAGCTGGTGCATTCTGCCCAGGGGGTGCGTTGTATACCATTCTCCCCTACCTTATAGCACGATGCTAGGAGGCGAACCGGAAGAATCGATGAGCTACCTCCCCCATTAACGTATTTTACTGGAAATTGAGAGTACTAAGTATATATGGTGTAAAGAAACCCTATACGCCCTCAGGGAAACTCTACTGGCCTAAAGCAGGATCCGGAACGACCGATAAAGTGGCCACATTATAAACAATGTTCTAGAACCTTGTGATTTTTTCTATGTTGTTACCAAGAGATCAAAGCGTATTTAATATGGAAACTATATGTTGAGGTATAGTGGCCATATTCTGGTTCTCCGGATAATCTGGATTGACCAATAAAGTGGCCACATTATAACAATTTTCCTAGAACCTTGCGATTTTTTCTATATTTGTTCAAAATCCTGAGATCAAAGCGAATTTAATAAAGGATTTAAATTTTGGGATAAAGTGGCCATATCCTGGTTATCCGGGTAATCTGGATTGACCGATAAAGTGGCCACATTATAAAAATGATCCTAGAACCTTGCGATTTTTCTATGTTTGTTCAGAATCATGAGATCAAAACGAATTTAATAAATAATTTAAAATTTTCGTGAAAAGTGGCCATATCCTGAGGGTTTTTTTGGGAGTTTACAGTGCCGACAACAAGGTAAATAAATTTAGAAGTCATATCTGCTAGAATTATTAAATATTTTGTTGAAACACGATCAAAAATGGTGCATAGTGTTTAGTTTGATGGAAATTTGATTTTAAGCCTAGCTATCCAAAGTTCGGGTTTCTACTCGGTACGCAAACCGCTGCTACCACGTTTTGTCGCTATTTTGCAAGCACATTTAGCATCCCACGGTGGAGTCGATGGGCTGCGGAAATAGGAATGAAGCCCTGTTTAATTATTTCATCACCATCAGGGTGAAATTACTTTTATAAACCATGGCTCTAACATGCTCGCGTACAACCCCATCGGACAGGGGAATCCTTCCTCTACCATCGGGTGTAGTTTTTTTGCTCTTACTAGCGAGAAATCAGTGTTTGAAGTAATTGTTTCCAAAAGAAGATTCGCTCTAATGAAATATTGGCATCCATTTGAGGATTCATTTACGTACGTCCTTGATGGCCAGTTGCTCCATGGTGGAAAATTTTGTAAATTTATTCTCCCTACAATATATTTAAATTCAATCATAACAATGAACGAACCGTTTATTTTAACTTGTGCCATTACACCCTATTCACCTTTTCATATGTCACAGCACGTTGTTTATTTCATCGAAAGATTATTAGCCTCCTCTCAAGTATGTAACATCAGCTCATGGTGTCACTCACATCTTGATGCTTCTAAGAAGATAACGATATAACCCAACAAAGTTAGTGTTTATTATGTAGTTGAGAGTTGAGACAGCTTGTTGACTATGTGGGGTTGAAAACTCTTTAGATGTAAGACAAAACAAAAGACAAGGAAAACTATGTGAGATAAATTGTGTTATGGTACTTATTATTCCGGCAGGCAATCCGCAGTGTGGTCTGCAATATTAAATTTTGAAGCTATATGCGGCGATGCCATGTACATTCAAACTTATTAGGGTTTTTGATCTAATTTCCGTCCTACTAAGCCCAACCCGCGCTTTACCTCTCTTTTCTGAACGAATTTAAACAAAAAATGGAATATTTTTGTCAAAGATGACTTGCAAATTTATTCACCTTTCTATACGTACCGTTGGATTTGATAAAGAGTCACAAATTAATGAGATATTGTCTAAAATCTAACACTGCTTCTTGATTCTAAATTCGTTCTACGAGTTTCAATTCCGTCCAAACGCATTGAAACGCCATTGGATTTCCTTCGTCCTACGGATAAACGGAGAAAAAGGGGATGCGCTAGGAGCGCTTCTTTTGTTTTGAGAACAATGAGTGTAAATATGCATACAATGCGCTCTAATAGGATTTATGTTGTAGCTAATGAACTAACGCATCGGAACAAACGTATTATTGTTTTGTGCATTGTGAAATCATTGATCTTATTGATGATTTCTGCTCGATAGAACGGAAATGGGCGATTACGACGAAGTAGCGCTCTTCCCTACTACTTACCAAGAAAGATTAAAATTTAAAAATTACCAGGTCAGAATAAAATTTGACTTCAACATTGTACTAGGACCAAATAACGCAGAGAAATTAATTTGTTCCAAACAATTATTGCATATTTTATACGCGCTTGTCTAGGTGGTTGGATAATCTAAAAATCTGATTAAATGTTGCTGAAGTAGTATTTAGGAATAACATAAAAAAGAACTTTTAACAAACATTGTTATAAAAATCATATTAAAAGAAATCATTAACCTTTATTATCAGTGTTCATTGCTGTCCACGGAGGCCAAATTTTGCACAAACATTTTGCAAGTCCTCAATTATTGAAAAGTCATAAAAGATTTAAGTAAAGTAAAGGATATAAAATAAATATAACTCTCTGCTAAGGAAAAAATTCCCAAAGGCTTGAAAGCCGTCATTGTCCTTTACAATTTACGGCTTAGCGACTTGCAGTCAATTTAATTGTTTATAAGAAAGTTTGAACTTACTGAGAGGTAAGCACATATCATCGGTAAGTGACGTGTGTGGGAGAAAATTTGCGAAAAAATCTAAGGGCACCGGTGGGATTCGGATCCACAATTCCCATTCAGTACACGGGTGTAATGCCAATTATACAACGGTGGACCTATATGGTCTACGGATGTATTTGGCTAATGACATTTGAGCTTCGAATCCGTTTCCCACCCTAGTCTTTTTTGAGCAAGCGTTCTCTAATACACAACAATCGTCTATTATATCTTGCGTCACTTTTCAATAGATCAATGTAACATATCCACAATTTTGAGAAAATTGTAGTAGAAATTCGACAGGTTATTATTTAAACTGTTTATAAACAATACATTTTGCAATACGATGTTTACCGTAGACAGTGAATAATAACGTTGAAAATTCAGTAGCAACGGTAAAATCACAATTTTACTTGGAATGAAAAACACATAGGACATTTTGACTAGTCAAGTTGTACATCGGACATGAAACATTGGATGATTTTTCTCAATGACATAATCTATGAGTGTTACATTGGACGTTTTGTCTACATGATACTAGATTCCCTTTCACATATTTCAGAGAAGAGTACCTAACTTTAGATTGGCCCCGCTTTAGAAAATGAGCACCATTCATGTTAGACAGTCCAATTGTCCGAAGTAACAATCACGTACCCATCATTCCAAACTGTACATTGGACAATTTTTTACCTATGATTACCTTAAATAAATGATAGTAGATTTGGATGGGTGTTTTGCATCACATACAACTCGATTTGCTTACATTTGTTACTTAGGCTCTGAAGGGATTTTCGAACATCAAGAATAAATTTCGAAATGTCACTTTTAACCACGAGTTAAATTTAACTCAGCAAATGGTTCACAGCCTTAGGACCTTTAAAAAAGTTACGCGAGATATGTGTTTGTACCACAACCACTCAGTACCAGCCGATGTGAACAAACACAGCTCATTATATGCTAAAGTATTTCGCGATTTGAGGGGTGTTCAGATGATCTAAATTTTCATATCCGCATTTCCCAGCACAAAATGTTCGAAATTTTCATATCCGGATTTTCCAGTATAAAATATTTCATAAACCTTTATTTGTCGACAGGTGGGTTTCCAAGACCTTTAAATCGATTTATCTCCGTTAATATGGCTCTAATCGCGATTTGAGGGGTGTTCAGATGATCGAAATTTTCATATCCGGATTTCCCAGTTTAAAATATTTCATAAACCTTTATTTGTCGACTGGTGGGTTTCTCAAACCTTAAAATCGATTTATCTCCGTTAATATGCTCTAATCGCGATTTGAGGGGTGTTCAGATGATCGAAATTTTCATATCAAGATTTCCCAGTATAGAATATTTCATAAACCTTTATTTGTCGACTGGTGGGTTTCCCAAACCTTAAAATCGATTTATCTCCGTTAATATGGCTCTAATCGCGATTTGAGGGGTGTTCAGATGATCGAATTTTTTAAATCCGGATTTCCTAGTATAGAATATTTCATAAACCTTTATTTGTCGACTGGTGGGTTTCCCAAACCTTAAAATCGATTTATCTCCGTTAATATGGCTCTAATCGCGATTTGAGGGGTGTTCAGATGATCGAAATTTTTGTATCCGGATTTCCCAGTATAGAATATTTCATAAACCTTTATTTGTCGACTGGTGGGTTTCCGAAACCTTTAAATCGATTTATCTCCGTTAATATGGCTCTAATCGCGATTTGAGGGGTGTTCAGATGATCGAAATTTTCATATCCGGATTTCCCAGTATAGAATATTTCATAATCCTTTATTTGTCGACTGGTGGGTTTCCAAAACCTTTAAATCGATTTATCTCCGTTAATATGGCTCTAATCGCGATTTGAGGGGTGTTCAGATGATCGAAATTTTTATATCCGGATTTCACAGTTTAAAATATTTCATAAACCTTTATTTGTCGACTGGTGGGTTTCCGAAACCTTTAAATCAATTTATCTCCGTTAATATGGCTCTAATCGCGATTTGAGGGGTGTTCAGTTGATCGAAATTTTTATATCCGGATTTCCCAGTATAGAATATTTCATAAACCTTTATTTGTCGACTGGTGGGTTTCCGAAACCTTTAAATCGATTTATCTCCGTTAATATGGCTCTAATCGCGATTTGAGGGATGTTCAGATGATCGAAATTTTCATATCCGGATTTCCTAGTATAGAATATTTCATAAACCTTTATTTGTCGACTGGTGGGTTTCCATAACCTTTAAATCGATTTATCTCCGTTAATATGGCTCTAATCGCGATTTGAGGGGTGTTCAGTTGATCGAAATTTTTATATCCGGATTTCCCAGTATAGAATATTTCTTAAACCTTTATTTGTCGACTGGTGGGTTTCCGAAACCTTTAAATCAATTTATCTCCGTTAATATGGCTCTAATCGCGATTTGAGGGGTGTTCAGTTGATCGAAATTTTTATATCCGGATTTCCCAGTATAGAATATTTCATAAACCTTTATTTGTCGACTGGTGGGTTTCCGAAACCTTTAAATCGATTTATCTCCGTTAATATGGCTCTAATCGCGATTTGAGGGATGTTCAGATGATCGAAATTTTCATATCCGGATTTCCTAGTATAGAATATTTCATAAACCTTTATTTGTCGACTGGTGGGTTTCCATAACCTTTAAATCGATTTATCTCCGTTAATATGGCTCTAATCGCGATTTGAGGGGTGTTCAGTTGATCGAAATTTTTATATCCGGATTTCCCAGTATAGAATATTTCTTAAACCTTTATTTGTCGACTGGTGGGTTTCCAAAACCTTTAAATCGATTTATCTCCGTTAATATGGCTCTAATCGCGATTTGAGGGGTGTTCAGATGATCGAAATTTTCATATCCGGATTTCCCAGTATAGAATATTTCATAATCCTTTATTTGTCGACTGGTGGGTTTCCAAAACCTTTAAATCGATTTATCTCCGTTAATATGGCTCTAATCGCGATTTGAGGGGTGTTCAGTTGATCGAAGTTTTTATATCCGGATTTCCCAGTATAGAATATTTCTTAAACCTTTATTTGTCGACTGGTGGGTTTCCAAAACCTTTAAATCGATTTATCTCCGTTAATATGGCTCTAATCGCGATTTGAGGGATGTTCAGATGATCGAAATTTTCATATCCGGATTTCCCAGTATAGAATATTTCATAATCCTTTATTTGTCGACTGGTGGGTTTCCATAACCTTTAAATCGATTTATCTCCGTTAATATGGCTCTAATCGCGATTTGAGGGGTGTTCAGTTGATCGAAATTTTTATATCCGGATTTCCCAGTATAGAATATTTCTTAAACCTTTATTTGTCGACTGGTGGGTTTCCATAACCTTTAAATCGATTTATCTCCGTTAATATGGCTCTAATCGCGATTTGAGGGGTGTTCAGTTGATCGAAATTTTTAAATATTTCGAAATATTTCTTAAACCTTTATTTGTCGACTGGTGGGTTTCCAAAACCTTTAAATCGATTTATCTCCGTTAATATGGCTCTAATCGCGATTTGAGGGATGTTCAGATGATCGAAATTTTCATATCCGGATTTCCTAGTATAGAATATTTCATAAACCTTTATTTGTCGACTGGTGGGTTTCCATAACCTTTAAATCGATTTATCTCCGTTAATATGGCTCTAATCGCGATTTGAGGGGTGTTCAGTTGATCGAAATTTTTATTCCGGATTTCCCAGTATAGAATATTTCTTAAACCTTTATTTGTCGACTGGTGGGTTTCCAAAACCTTTAAATCGATTTATCTCCGTTAATATGGCTCTAATCGCGATTTGAGGGATGTTCAGATGATCGAAATTTTCATATCCGGATTTCCCAGTATAGAATATTTCATAATCCTTTATTTGTCGACTGGTGGGTTTCCATAACCTTTAAATCGATTTATCTCCGTTAATATGGCTCTAATCGCGATTTGAGGGGTGTTCAGTTGATCGAAATTTTTATATCCGGATTTCCCAGTATAGAATATTTCTTAAACCTTTATTTGTCGACTGGTGGGTTTCCATAACCTTTAAATCGATTTATCTCCGTTAATATGGCTCTAATCGCGATTTGAGGGGTGTTCAGATGATCGAAATTTTCATATCCGGATTTCCCAGTATAGAATATTTCATAATCCTTTATTTGTCGACTGGTGGGTTTCCAAAACCTTTAAATCGATTTATCTCCGTTAATATGGCTCTAATCGCGATTTGAGGGGTGTTCAGTTGATCGAAATTTTTAAATATTTCGAAATATTTCTTAAACCTTTATTTGTCGACTGGTGGGTTTCCGAAACCTTTAAATCGATTTATCTCCGTTAATATGGCTCTAATTGCGATTTGAGGGATGTTCAGATGATCGAAATTTTCATATCCGGATTTCCTAGTATAGAATATTTCATAAACCTTTATTTGTCGACTGGTGGGTTTCCATAACCTTTAAATCGATTTATCTCCATTAATATGGCTCTAATCGCGATTTGAGGGGTGTTCAGATGTTTGAAATTTTCATATCCGGATTTTTTAGATTAGTTTGGAATACTACGGAATACTTTTCACACTTTGTTACAGCTTTTTGAAAGTGATGCAGTTTGTGGACACCGTTTAGTACTTCACGTAGATACCACGTTTATGGGGTGTGTTTCTACCTTAAACCTTTGAATTTAAACAAAAAATCTGGAGATCTCCAGATGATGCCGTTCAGACACCAAGACTCAATTATTACAATGGTAGCATAAAGCGAATCAAGAATAATTATTAATATGATGCGGTAAACGTTATTAATTAAAAAAAAACTACCTGACTTCTTCAAACTTGGGGAACAGGATTTTTCAGTAACCAAAGGAACACATCTTATTCCTTGTTACTTTGTATGCCTTGTTGATAGTGACAAGACTCGGTTTTGTCCACCGAGGATGATCTTGAAACAAGGAAAAAATGAGTTAGTTCTTCATCTTTGTGATTCCTAATATTCTATTCGTTGTTTCGTAGTTTGAAGTGGTTAAGACTAGGGTTCTTTTGCATGGTCATAATCAATGTCATTCCTTAATTTTGTTGCTAAGGAATCTAATTTTGACTGACGAAGGGGTGTGCCTTTGGAGGGTGTTTCAACACTCCGAAGGGTATAAATAGCGGGACCTTTCAATTAGATCCGGATCATCTGGTCGGAGTGGTGGTAGGTCCCGACTAATCTAATCAAATTAGCACATTTCACTTGT
This sequence comes from Ochlerotatus camptorhynchus, assembly GCF_037179485.1. Lineage (NCBI taxonomy): Eukaryota > Metazoa > Arthropoda > Insecta > Diptera > Culicidae > Ochlerotatus > Ochlerotatus camptorhynchus. Next base: position 4,524,152 of record NW_027040524.1, read on the forward strand.
TTTTTGAATTCTCATGTGATTTGAAGTGTCGCACGGGGTTTGATTCGAATAAGAAAGTGATCACTTCACCGGGGTTATCCGGAGCATGACAGGACGAGGCCAATCTGGTTCCGGTTACTCACTATGACCATCATTGATCTTGTTGTCGAATTCTCAAATGTTTCCATGTGTTGCATGATGTGTTTGGCTCGTTCTTTGGCTCGTAGCAGAATGACTTTTTAATTAAGTTCGTGATAAAATAAACGAAAGTAATTTAAAATTTGACACTTCTTTGGTGAAAAATCGGATATAAAGTCACTTAGCACAGGCGAGGAACCCCAAACTACATCACCAAATCAGCAGATTTGCACTAACTGAATTCTCGAGTCTTATGATTAGTCTTAGAATTAGGTGGAGCTTAATTAAAAATTCTTTCTTTACTAAATGCAAATAAGAAGCCACTATCTTGTCATTGATAAGTTTTGTGAAAAAATCCTGCGTCGGATTGCTGGACATCCGTCGTTTAAACAGTATAATATTCAATGCTTTTTCTCGGAATTGGCATTATTCGCTTGATTAAATGCTACTCGCGTGTGTGACACGCATTTTTCATTTTACAAACGCCCTCTCCATTAATCTCGATTGTCGTTTTCCGTTCTGGGGTACCTACTTGAAAAATACGTTTGCCTATTTTTATCACGAAAAAGCAATAATGACTTGGAACTGTTTCTCATCCATTCGCGAAAGGACTTCGAAGGCAACTGGTGTTTGTAGTGAACTTGAACTTGACTGCCTACTGAATGAAGTCAGACGGGTGAACACCGAAGAACGAAGGCATATCCGATTCCGAGGATATTGGATTCTGCGCACTACATCACAAATCATAGTTCATCGGAACTCAAATTAAGTTCATCCGTTCGGGAGCGTAAATTCGTACAAAGGGTTATTTATCATGCCGTGTGGTGGAGCAAAGTCCTCAGTCGCTGATAAGCCGGTCGAAGCAAAAGTTTGCCTAACGGGACTCAGTTTTAGAAAACGGATCGAGAAGATGCTCTGGAAGCCGGTTCGAATCAGTTCGTACTTTCTTGAAGTGAATGGATTGAGATAGGTGTCCTGCTCATGTGGGAGGAGAAAAAAAAGTTTTAAGAGTGTTGAAAGCGTGCGAATCAATTAATTATGAATCGCTCAATGACAAGTCAAAATTTTCCTTCGTTGATCTATGGAAAGCTGAACTTAAACGTTAGCTTCGAGTTTTGCAAGGGAAATGTGGAAGATTTAAATGAGTTTGCATTAAACTTGTGCTTCGACAGTGAAGATGTGCGAAGGCAAGGGTTTCAATCGTCGACCGGAAATAGGACTCCACCATTGGAGTATCCTACGGATTCTTCAACTTTTATGGAGTGGGGTTACATGATTGGAGATTTCCTCACTTTCTATTACACTCCGGCACTGGTGGTGAGCGGCAGCATTGGAAACATCCTGTCGGTGTTGGTGTTTTTTCATACCAAGTTGAAGAAATTATCCTCATCTTACTATCTGGCCGCACTTGGGATTAGTGACACGTGCTTCCTATTGGGATTGTTTGTGACATGGTTGAGCTTCTTCCAAATCCATATCTACACGCGTGAAGGGTACTGTCAGTTGTTTACCTTCTCTAGTGGATTGAGCAGTTTCCTATCGGTGTGGTATGTCGTGGCGTTCACATTCGAGCGCTTCATAGTGGTCCTCTATCCGCTGAAGCGTCAGAGTTGGTGTACAGTGCGTAGGGCGAAATTGGTTATTGCCAGTTTAACCTTCCTTGGCGGATTGCACAGCGCTCCCTACGTGTTCTTCGCCGGACCCCAGTTTTCTGAGCGAAGCAATGCTACTATCTGTGATGTACGAGAGGAATATAAGGTAGGTGGAAGTCCACAGATATGAGCATAGAACAGTCATATACTGCCGGTACTCGCACATCAGTCCCATTTTGTTTTTCATCACTTTCGAGATAACCTCAGGAATGGTGTTTATTTTTAACGTACTTTCAAAAACAAAACTGAAATTACAGTTTTGTATGAAGAAAACGTGAAAAATACCAAGTCATGTACCCGCATATTAGTCCCATATTGAATGTACCTGCATTGTTATCCCATTGATGCTTCATTTTGAAAAAAAAAAACCATTCTTAATCGTCAAGACAACCCTCCAGTTTAATTCATTGCACTAAATTTTAGTTTAGACAACAAGTGGTTATGATTGAAGAAGTTTTAGATGTTGAGTAAATTATATGAAGATTGTATGAAGATTATCGAACTACTGTGATTCAATAGACAGAATGCTGTCATAATTATATGTGGTTATGACAACGCCAGTATTTTTTGTGAAGAAATTGTGATGGGGTTTGGTGTTCTTTGAGCTTATTAGGATTAATGATTTCGTCTTACTTCTGTTACACCAATTCTCGCTCAAAGTTGAACCGAGTATCGATGTCTTTCCTTTGACTCCCTGCTTCGTGTATCGTAGCTGGATGAGACTGGGCTCGGAGAACTCTGCGTCTATTGACGGCCAGCTAACACATTGCTGCTTTCTAGCGATACAGTTGATTGAACCACTTCCGAATTTGAAAACAATTCTGTCATAATTTCCGTTCTACTAAACACAGCGCGCGCTTTGCCTCTCTTTTTCGAACGGGTTTTGAACAAAAATGAAATGTTTCCATCAAAGATGACTTCTAAATATAGTCATAAATTCGACAATTTTGTTAAAAATCTAAAATCTTGATTCCAAGATCGATCAACGATTTTCAATTACGTACTAATGGCATTGCATATTCTTAGCCCTATGGAGGAAGGTATACACTTAACAATAATACTCGAGCTCGGCAGCACATATTACCGAGCTAACACGGCATATGCATGATTTTCTGAAAATTCAGCTAAAAACCAACTTCAACTGAGTTTCAGCACCAATGCAAACTGAAATTGAGAACAATTGAAGTAAACATTCATACTATGCCTTCTTATGCGTTTTGTCATGTAGCTTTTGAACCAAGTAGGGTTAACTACCCCATTTTCGGCCTATTAAGCACAACCCACTTTTAGCCTTTCATAATCTAGCGCAGTTTAGCACCAAACGGAATGTTATTATTACTTCCACATTTATTTACCTTTCCGTATGTACCGTAAGATTTGATAAAGAGAAACCAATCGCTGAGATATTTTCAAAAGTCTAATACTGCTTCTTGACACCAAACTCGGCCTAACGCATTGAAACGCCATTGAAACGCCAATGAATTCACTTCGGCTTATCGGATGAAGATAAAAAATGATTCGGTCGGAGCGCTTCTTTTTTTTTTGAGAATAATTGGTGCAAACCTTCATATCACGCGTTCTCATTGACTTCGTTCTGTAGTTTATTAACAGAAGTATCACAATCCCACTGCGTCCTAGCAAGAAGTACGGTCGACTTGTTTCGCGCTCCGTTGTTTTGGAAGTTTTTTCGGTATTCGCTTGATATAAATTATCAGTTTTTTTCTCACTAAGTGACTCCTTGCATAGTTCCCGGTAAATTGATCGAAAAGTGAGTTTTTTTAGTAGAAAGTGCCATTTGCGGAAAGATTAATCCGTGCTATTGAAAATTCGCAAACCAATTTGGGCATCATCGTTGCGTGGTCACGCATACGCGCTTACGCATACCCGCTCACGTATCATCATCATCGAGTGTGAGCACCCGTTTCTACATCTATATCGTTCATCATTCATCGTGCGCCTGTGTGCGCTGAGTGCCGCGCCTCGATCAAGTGCACCACAGCGAAGGTCATCCACGCTGCGCGTCGCTTCCCAGCCATCTGTGTAAACGCCTACACATATAACGCTCGGTGGTAGTAGTATAGGATTATCAGATAAGTTTTTGTTTTTTTCTTGTTTCTTTTACTCCCCCATTAGTTAAATTTTCATTTTGTATTTCTGTGTTTGTAGTGTTTTCTGTGTATTGTGTCTGTGCGTTCAGTGGGAGAGCGTTTTGCGCTCCCACTAGTTGAACAAAATGGATGTTTTGTCAGAAGACGACATGGATGACCATTCATCTCAGAAGAATGATGATGTCATCCATGGTTCGTCGTCTCAGTCTGACAATGGGCAGGCTGAGAAAAGCTCCAGATTGCGGGCCTACCCGAATGACTCGACTGGCCCATGGGTTGTCTATTTTCAGCCCAAAAACAAACCCTTGAATGTTGTTCAGATATCTGATGATCTGACAAAACGATTCTCTGCCGTGACCGAAATAACGAAGGTTAGGCACAACAAACTTCGTGTGACCGTCGCTAACCTGAAACAGGCCAATGAAATTGCTGTTTCCCAATTTTTCACACTGGAATATAGGGTGTACATTCCAGCCTCTGATGTGGAGATCGAAGGCGTGGTTACTGAGGCGAGCCTGAACCCCGAGATACTGGAGAAGCAAGCGGTTGGCCGATTCAAGAACCCCTTGCTTCCTCCGGTAAAGATACTGGCCGTTCATAGAATGAAGTCAGTATCGCTCAGCGAGGGTAAAAAGAGTTTTACCCCCACAGACTCGTTTCGGGTGACCTTTTCTGGATCTGCCCTTCCTCAATACATCGAGCTGGGAAAACTTCGTCTTCCTGTGCGGTTGTTTGTACCTCGGGTCATGAACTGCCAGCATTGTAAGCGGTTGGGACATACGGCCTCCCACTGCAGCAACAAGGCACGCTGCTCCAAATGCGGAGAGAAGCATGAGGATGGCGCCTGCGCAGCTACTGCACCAAAATGCGTGTACTGCAAAGGAATTCCTCCTCATGCTCTCTCGTCGTGCCCGGCGTACAAACAGCTCGGGGACAAAATGAAACGCTCCCTTAAGGAACGTTCCAGGCGGTCTTTTGCAGAAATGCTTAAGACAGCCACGCCATCGACCAATGACAAAAATCCCTTTTCTCTTTTGTCAGATGACGAGACTGACTCTGACTTGGCTGAGGAGGGAACTTCTTTCAGTTTTCCGGAAGGTTCTGCACGGAAACGAAAGCGCATCCGTTCGCGGATTGTTGCAAATAAAGAACCCCAAATCAGCTTGCCTAAATCAAGGAGTGGTGGAAAAAAGGAGACTTCTACTCCTCCTGGATTCCGCAGAACTGACTATACCCAGGATTTTCCACCACTTCCGGGGACATCCAAAACCCCTGATGCCCCAATTTTAAGAACAGAAACCCCTTCTTCATCTGGGTTGTTCTCATTTGATGACATTGTGGACGGTATTCTCAAATACCTCAACATTTCTGATCCTCTGAAAAGCATTGTTCTCACATTGCTTCCGACTGTGAAATCCTTCTTGAAGCAATTGACTTCAAAATGGCCCCTTCTTGCAGCTATCATCTCCTTCGATGGATAATTTTCCAAACGAGGTCGGGGATTTGATCACTGTTCTACAGTGGAATTGTCGAAGTCTTATTCCGAAATTAGATTCGTTCAAGTATTTAGTCCATAACAATAATTGCGATGCATTTGCCCTCTGTGAAACATGGCTCTCTTCAGAAATTGATCTCCCTTTTTACGATTTTAACATTATTCGATTGGATCGTGAGGATTCACGTGGAGGAGGGGTACTTTTGGGGATCAAAAAGTGCCATTCCTTCTATAGAGTGAATCTTCCCGAATTCCCCGGTATTGAAGTTGTCGCATGTCAGGCTACCATTAAAGGTAAGAGCCTTTGTATTGCTTCTGTATATATTGCTCCTAGAGTCTCTGTTAATCGCAAACAACTTTTCGACATATGTGCGGTACTTCCCGCTCCATGGTTGATCATGGGAGATTTTAACTCCCACGGTACAGGCTGGGGGGAACTGTACGATGATAACCGTTCTACTTTGATTTATGATCTCTGCGACAACTTCAACATGACAATCCTTAACAATGGAGAAGTAACACGTTTGGCTGGTCCATCCTCGAATGGTAGCAGATTAGACCTCACCTTTTGCTCCAATTCACTATCGTTGGATTGCACTTGGCATGTAATCCAGGATCCGCACGGTAGTGATCATTTGCCGATCAAAATTTCGATTGCCAGTGGGTTCAACTCGTCAGAATCCGTTAACGTCGCGTATGATCTAACCCGTAACATCGATTGGACTAAGTTCCAATCCGCGATAGACGATACAGTATCGTCAGTGGAAGAGCTTCCGCCGTTGGAGGAATATAATTTCCTCTCTAATCTCATCGTCGACAGCGCACTTCAAGCTCAAACACGACCGGTGCCGCGATCGTCAATTCGTAAGAAAACACCGTCGCTCTGGTGGGATCAACAATGCACGGAGGTTTACCGTAAAAAGTCCGACGCGTTTAAACTTTTTCGGAAACGCGGAACACGCGAGCATTTCGACGCATACACATCTCTTGAACGCGAACTCAAGAGCCTCATCAAGGCCAAAAAACGGGGTTACTGGCGGCAGTTTGCAGACGGATTGTCGCGCGAAACGTCTATGAATACGCTTTGGAGTACGGCGCGAAGAATGCGTAACCGGTCTACTAACAACGAAAGCGAGGAATGCTCTGATCAATGGATTCTTAAATTCGCGCGAAAAGTGTGTCCAGATTCCGTGCCGTCGCAGTTGATTCCTCACGAAACCGCGAATTCGGTAGACGAAATCAGTCAGCCTTTTTCAATGGTCGAACTTTCACTCGCTCTCCTTTCGTGTGGCAATTCTGCCCCGGGATCTGATAGAATCAAGTTCAACTTGCTGAAAAACCTCCCAGACGTCGCTAAGAGGCGCATGTTGAACTTGTACAATCAGTTCTTGGAGCTCAATATTGTTCCCGACGATTGGAGACAAGTGAGGGTGATAGCCATTAAAAAGCCTGATAAACCCGCGTCGGATCACAATTCGTATCGGCCCATCGCGATGCTGTCGTGTATTCGGAAATTGATGGAGAAAATGATCCTTTTTCGCCTCGACAAATGGGTTGAGACGAACCACCTTCTTTCAGATACTCAATTTGGTTTCCGTAGGGGTAAGGGAACGAACGACTGTCTCGCGTTGCTTTCCTCGGAAATTCAGTTAGCTTTTGCTAAGAAAGAGCAAATGGCTTCTGTGTTCTTGGATATCAAGGGGGCTTTTGATTCAGTATCCGTTGAAGTTCTTTCAGAGAAACTCCACGCTTGTGGATTGTCTCCATTAATGAATAATTTTTTGTACAATTTGCTGTCAGAAAAACATATGAG